>NC_141877.1:304758862-306010529 GCF_056163025.1 Triticum urartu
CTGGCTACGTGGCCCCTGCGGCCTACACACTTACTCCTCCGCCTCCAGCTCCTTGCTTCCCCAAGTCCCCTGCTTCCTTGCGGCTCTACTTCTCTTCTCCAATCTGACTCGCGCTCCGCCTGCCCCATAGCCATGGCGCCTAAGCAAGCTGAGAAGGGGAAGGGTCCTCTACCTCTTTCAGTTGCGCCTCCGGCCTTCGCGCTGGCGCTCGGCCGGTCTCGGGTGCTTAACGACGAAGCCATGGACAAGGTGCGCCCGATGCTTGCCTCCAGCTTCAATGAGTGGGGGGACGGTGGCTTGGCCCGCATCTCGCACTCGCACGGCCCAGACGGCCACCGAGATCCCAATCTTCATAGATGCCCTCTGGGCTGGCCTGATTCCTCCCTTCTCCGCCTTCCTCAATGCTGTGCTTGAGCATTATCAGATCCACATGCTGCATCTCGACCCTCAGTCTGTGACTCTTCTTGCCGTCTTCGCCTTCGTGTGCGAAACCATGGTGAGTATCGCTCCTTCGGTGGCCCTCCTCCGCCACTTCTTCTTGTTGCATCTGGACGACCCTCAGCAATGTTCGGGGTGCGTGAGCTTCCAGGTTGTGGCTGCGATGGCGGGCGAAGGGGTCGATTTCGAGCTTCCTCCATCCACGAGCGAATTCTGGATGCGATGGGTGTTCGTCGATGCCGGTGTGTTCAGTCCTCTGCTTCAGGCTCCGTCAGGGCCCGCTGTTCCTAACCCCGGCTGGGGTCACCAGCGGCTCGCGAGCCCCGGCCTTGCCCGCGTCTAGCTCAGGTTGAGGTTGCTGAAGGATCGCGGTGTAACTGCACCGATGGTGGTGAAGGAATTCGTCAAACGCCGGGTCGCTCCGCTTCAGCGCTATTCTCGCCCAATGTGGACCTTGCTCAGCAGCCAGGACCACATGAGGTTTCAGGAGTCCAGGCTCCTCCTTGGGACGCGGTGAACAATGCTCAAGGTCCTGACGGGTATCTTTCTGCTGGCCGAACTGCCTGGGAATAGCTGCATGCTGTACCGCTGCAATAATAAGGATGAATTTGTAAAGGACATGCCTCTCTTTGATGAATGGGGGCCGCGGCCAATCGTCTTGGAGGGGCCTTGTGAGAACCCCATCGTCGTGGTTCCCTTCCTTGCCCCTGACGCCGAGCTCGCCCCAAGTGACGGTGCAGGTGGGCAAGCTCAGGCGGAGACCAGCGGTTCGAGTGCTGAGGAGCACGCGCCGAGTGGGGATATTGGGGCCTCATCCTCAGGAGCTTGCCACCCCCTCCTGGGGCATCGGTTGCTTAGGAGACGTTGCATGCGGCTCCCGAGGGCAAGGCTCCGGGAGCCTCGGGAGGTCGTGGTGAAACAGTGCCCGGCTGTTCGCTACAACCGGGCACCCCTGAAGATATTCTTCCGAGCTCTTCTACGGCCCCGCTGCGCACCGGCCGTCATGTTCAGCGCTTCGGTCGTCTTTGTGTGGACTTCGAGGAGCTCCACAAGAGGAAAGGATCTCCTAGCGGCAACAACATCTTCGGACTGCTGAAGCAGAGGAAGTACATCGCCATTGACATGTAAGTATCGTACAGTTGTTGCTTTCCGTGTGCTGCTTTCTTTTTCTGACGCCAGTCTTTCAGGGCCCCTTCCACTGAGGCTGCTGAGCCTCCTGAGAAATAGCCTCCTTCTTCCTCAACTCTCCCGCCAGCCTCGAGCGCTCCGAGTCCGCTGATTGCCCCTGGGGCAGAGTTGGTTGAAGGGGCACTCTTGCCTTCCAGGCGCGCTAATCCTGTGGCCTCATCACTCCTCTCCCTTGGCCTGGCATGGAGCTTGGCAGGCGTGCCCAAGACCCCTTCGCTGATCTTCGACGGCAACTTGTTGGCTTTGATCCTCGGCTCCTCCTCGAGCAGCAAGCCCCAGCAGGCTTGGGCTTCTCGCGAAGACGGGCTGGTGTCGAGTGCGGCGCCAGCCCCCAGCCCCCTGCCGAGGGGTGGGGCGCCGCGCGGCGCCTCGCCCGCAGCCCCCGAGGTGGAGGACGAAGAAGGTCGGGCATTCGAGCTTGAGCGCGGGCGGAGCGTGGTTCGCCATGAGCTCTTTCAGGAGGCGATGAACGCGATGGGCCGGCTTGGTGAAGAGCTCGCGGGTGTCGATTCGCGTCTTGAGGCTGAAGGTCTCCGGCTAGCAGAGGAGCGGCACAAGCTGAAGGTGGCCATCAACCTCGGCCGCTATCAGCATGACCTTGAGAGCACGAAGGTCGAGGCGTCTCTTAAGGTTTCCTAAGAAGCCTGCTCACGAGACTTGGAGGAGCCTCGCGAGGCTGATCGCCACCGCGAGGCTGCGGAGAAGCGCACATGGGAGCTCCAGGCCTGGAGCGTGTCTCTTGAGCAGCAGGTGGAGGCGCGCAGGGGCGCTCTTGTGTCACTGAGGGGGACGCCCGCGGAGGAAGAGGAGGTCCGGAAACGCGAAGAGGCGCTGGCCCTGGAAGCCGTGGAGCGCAGCCTCGAGCTCGAGTGACTGGAGACGTGGAATGTCAAGTTGCTCAAGCAGAAGATGCCGTCGGGGCCCGTGAAGCCAGAGTCGAGGAGGAGATCAATCGTCGGTTGGCCGAGGTTCGCGTAGATCTAGAGGGCAGGTATGACTTGAAGCTGAAGCTCGCCGGTCTGGAGGGTGCGGGCACGGCCGCCGCTCACAGGCCCAGGTTGGACGAGGCCGAGAGGAGTGCGGAGGCCACAACCGCCGCCCTGGTTACGGCGCGGGCGGACTTGGCCTCCGCCTGCGCCGAACTGCTTTCCATCCGGAAACGAGTTGATGATGATGAGGCCGTCGCACGGCAAAACAGGGAGGAAGTACTCCAACACCGAACGCTGGAGTGCGAGCATGCTCCTATGCTTCAAGACCTTTGGAACAAGGCCAACACCGCCCTGGGTTACATCTGCGACGAGGACGCCCCGGCCCCTCACTCAAATGACTACGCCTGCCACTTGACCTTCTTCACTGAGGTGGTGAGGCGCCTGGAGGCTCAATCTGCCAGAGCTCGGCAGCTTGTGGAGGATAGGGGTCGTGGTCTGCTCCAGCGCGCCTTCTCCCGTGTCTTCAGCCACCTTCTGAACGCCAACCCCAACTTCGACTTTGGTGCCACCATTTCCCCTGTACCCATGGCCATCCGGGGTGACCTGGCGCGTTGGGTAGGGGACCATGTCGACGCGTTGGTCAGGGCCTTCACCTCGGAGAACGATGGGGTGGTGGTCATGGCAGACGAAGGTGACGTTGTCAACGACGGCGATGGGGGCGTCGCCGACGGCTGGGACGATTCCGACGAAGATAATGACGATGCGAGTGACGCATCCATGGACGATGCAGCGAGCGATATCTCTGGCTGATCTCATATTCTCATGTTGTTTTATTCTGCACGCAAAACTCGGGCATGGCCCTTGGAAAACTTGTAAGAGCATTTTGAGAGGGGGAGCCCCTCGTGTAACAAAATCGCAGTTTTTACTTTCTTACATGGCATGGGTATGTGTCCTCGTGAACTCATGAAGCCGGGGGTGTGCTCCCCAACGTGGTTTACCTTAACCAGCGCCGGCTTAGGGCTGGGTCGTGAGGTGACGAGTTCCTGAGAATCCTGCGGAGCTTATCGCCCCATTTGAGGGGGTCCCGTAAGAGGTGAGCACTAGGTGCAGTGCTAGCGCGGCTTGACGAGCGTGAGCTCTGCGCGGTCCGGCTCGCGAGGAGCTTTGTGAGGGAAAGGCGATGGACGCGAGTCCCAAACCAAATGAGATCCAGAAGGCAAGAAATGGCTCGAATGAGAAAAGGCACCCCCCGCGCGTGCGATAAAAATTCAGCTTCAACTTAAATCCAGATCCAGAAAGCAAAGCCACAGAAAGAGAGATCCAAAGCAAAAGGTCGCGTCCGGCACCTAGTCTAGTCTTCGGGTCTTCAAGTCTTCTCACCAGCACGGAGCTAAGTGCTGCCACTGGGCGTGGGAGGGAGCCCCAGGGCCTGAGGCCGGCGCTCCTGAGACTCCGGGGCGTGTACAGCCCCAACTCATTATTACGTGAGAGTGTCACGGGTGGCGAGCTTCACAGGCACTGGGCCTTCTTCATAGGTACCGGCCTTGCTTCATATCGCCAGACGAGGGCCCCGCCTTGCGCCACCCTTGACCTCCTTTGAGCCGACCGGAGACCAGGACGACACAAAGGAGGGAAAGAGGACGCCAGCGGTTCCCTCGGCGACCACGAGTCCTCTGCCGAGGGAGGGGTTGTCGAGGCCTCCCCGCCAGAGGGCCTACCTCCGGGTGTCGTCAGGCGTCACGCGCCGCGGGGAGGGGCCTTGCTCCTGGCTCCCTCTTGGTGGCCCCCAGCATGACTCCCTTGTTAAAGCGGGTGCCGCCGTTCCTGGGTCGTCAATCGACGCAGCAACCTAGTTCATCTATAGTCCATGGTTAGCGTAAGCCTGTTCTTGAGAGACTAGCGGTACCCTGTAATTGCCGCTGCCGGCGCGATCGTTGCGGTTCTCCGTTGGCTCTTGGAAGGCTTCAGCTCCCAGGGCCCCTTCCCCCCAATATTCTCCAACGAATGAGCCAATGTCATCCTCTGGTGCATACCCTTGGTCCATCATGCAGGGCACGTAGGCTCCCGGGGCCGTCACCTCGAACACCTCGCCGTGGTGCCCCATGCTCCATGTTGCTCCGCCCATGATGGCATCCTGGGGATGATAATATGGCATCCGGCCGGGACCATGGGGGGTGACGCTTGCGCTCGTGCTTGTCGAGGGAGGCATGGGGGGGGGGGGGGGGGGGTTGGAGCCCCCTACGCTGCCGGCCGTGCTGATGTTGACGAAGCCCCCGAGCGTAGTCGATGGCGTGCAGATGTGGTGAGGCTCGCCACGCGACCTTGCAGTGGCCTGAGGGAATCGATAACAGAAGGGTGGTGCTCCCGACGCCGCTGCGTCCAGCAGCTCAGCAACGCGCTAAAGCAGCGTGTCCCGGCCACTCTCCATCAGCCTGCACTGCAGGAGCTCCCTTCCACTGTGAGTGCCGCCCGCATGTTCGCTTGCTCCCGCCGTGAGTGCGGCGCTATTTCTGCGGCATGACTCGCTGCTCTCACCGCGGCTCGTACTTGCCACGGGGTGAGGGTGGATGATGCCTGGCCACGCTGTCCACGCCTGGCGGAGCTAGGTGGCGCCCGTGCCGCTTGGGGTGCGGGGTCGAGACCTTCATGGGCAGGCGGCACCGTCCGGGCCGGCCAGGCTGCCCAGCGGTCGGAGCCGGCCCTTGGGTCGCCAGACATCGTAGCCGGTGAACGTCGGAGAGCCGATCGGTGGAGAAGAAGCTCCAGCGCACCCCTACCTGGCACGCCAAATGTCGGATGTGGGGTTCCGGCAAACCCTTAAGGTTCGAACACTGGGGTGCGCGCGAAGTCTTTCCCTCCTACCGATCTATGCTCTAGCTCGCTAGTATCTTGCAGACGAACTCGACGAACTCACAACACAAAAAGACACGGGGTTTATACTGGTTCGGGCCACCGTTATGGTGTAATACCCTACTCCAGTGTGGTGGTGGTGGATTGCCTCACGGGCTGATGATGAGCAGTACAAGGGAAGAACAGCCTCCTGAGGTTGAGGTCTTCTTGTGCGTATGAACTTGTGGTGCGAGGATTCGATTCCCTTCGATCTCCTTTCGATCCCCTATTGTGGTGGCTAGTCCTATTTATAGAGGCCCTGGTCCTCTTCCCAAATATTGAGCGCGAAGGGAGCCAACAATGGCGGGCTAATTCGAAGGGGGACAACTAGTACAAGCTATCCTGACAAAAGTGGTATGCGCCTGTGAAAGGCTCTGGTGGTGATGCCGTCTTGGGCTCCACGATGACCTCTGCCTTGTCGTCCTCCTGGTCTTGGTTTCTTTGCACCGAAATGGCAACCTTTGCTTGAGGCCTCGGTACTCCGCGGCTGCGCTTGCCTCCTTTGCACCAAAGAGGAAACAAGGACGCTGCGCGCGCTAGCGCGCGCCTGGCACCCGCATGGTATCGATCGTCATGGCTTATGTCACGAGAGCTTACTGAGGTTCGCCTCTCCTTGATATCTCCGATCCTCGTGAGCTTGCCTGACCAGGCCGCTCCAGAGGAGGTCTTGCGTCGTCCGCCTCACGAGGCTTGACCCCTCGCGAGGGTCCTGGATGCCTTGTTGATGAAGACGGGCCGTACGGCCTGCTGGCTCAGCCACACCATGGGCCGCAGGCAGGTAGGTCTGGGGACCCCCATTCCCAGAACGCCGATAGAATCCCTCTCCGGTGGCCATCTTCATCATCCCGGTGCTCGCCATGACAAGGAGGAAGTAGTTCTCCCTCGGGGCTGAGGGTATGTACCAGTAGCTATGTGTTTGATCTCTCTCTCTCTCTTGTGTTCTTGAGGTGGCATGATCTTGATGTATCGCGAGCTTCGCTATTATATTTGGATCATATGATATTTCTCCCCCTCTACTCTCTTGTAATGGATTGAGTTTCCCTTTTGAAGTTATCCTATCAGATTGAGTCTTCAAAGATTTGAGAACACTTGATGTATGTCTTGCCATGCGTATGTGTGGTGACAATGGGATATCACGTGATTCACTTGATGTATGTTTTGGTGATCAACTTGCGGGTTCCGCCCATGAACCTATGCATAGTGGTTGGCACACGCTTTCGTCATGATTCTCCGGTAGAAACTTTGGGGCACTCTTTGAGGTTCTATGTGTTGGTTGAGTAGATGAATCTGAGATTGTGTGACGCATATCGTATAATCATACCCATGGATACTTGAGGTGACATTGGAGTATCTAGGTGACATTAGGGTTTTGGTTGATTTGTGTCTTAAGATGTTATTCTAGTACGAACTCTAGGGCTGTTTGTGACACTTATAGGAATAGCCCAACAGATTGATTGGAAAGAATAACTTTGAGGTGGTTTCGTACCCTACCATAATCTCTTCGTTTGTTCTCCGCTATTAGTGACTTTGGAGTGACTCTTTGTTGCATGTTGAGGGATAGTTATATGATCCAATTATGTTATTATTGTTGAGAGGGCTTGCACTAGTGAAAGTATGAACCCTAGGCCTTGTTTCCTAGCATTGCAATACCGTTTACGCTCACTTTTATCATTAGTTACCTTGCTGTTTTTATATTTTATTACAAAAACCTTTATCTACCATTCATATACCACTTGTATCACCATCTCTTCGCTGAACTAGTGCACCTATCAAATTTACCATTGTATTGGGTGTGTTGGGTGTTGGGGAATGTAGTAATTTCAAAAAAATTCCTACGCACACGCAAGATCATGGTGATGCATAGCAACGAGAGGGGAGAGTTTTGTCTACGTACCTTCGTAGACCGGCAACGGAAGTGTTGACACAACGTAGAGGAAGTAGTCGTATGTCTTCCCGATCCGACCGATCCAAGTACCGAATGTACGGTACCTCCGAGTTCTAGCACATGTTCAGCTCGATGACGATCCCCGGACTCCGATCCAACAAAGTGTCGGGGAAGAGTTCCGTCAGCACGACGGCGTGGTGACGATCTTGATGTTCAACTGTCGCAGGGCTTCGCCTAAGCACCACTACAATATTATCGAGGATTATGGTGGAAGGGGGCACCGCACACGGCTAATAAAACGATCACGTGGATCAACTTGTGTGTCTAGGGGTGCCCCCTGCCCCCGTATATAAAGCAGCAAGGGGAGGAGGCCGGCCGGCCCTACGGCGCACCAAGGAGGAGTCCTCCTCCTAGTAGGAGTAGGACTCCTACTAGGAGGGGGAAGGAAGTGGGGAGGGGGAAGGAAAGGGGGGCGCCGCCCCCCCTCTCCTAGTCCAATTCAGACCAGGGGGAGGAGGCATGCGGCCCACCCTGGCTACCCTTCTCTCTCTCCACTAAGGCCCATATGGCCCATTACTTCTCCCACGGGGGTTCCGATAACCCTCCGGCTCTCCGGTTTTCTCCGAAATCACCCGGAACACTTCCGGTGTCCGAATATAGCCGTCCAATATATCAATCTTTATGTCTCGACCATTTCGAGACTCCTCGTCATGTCCGTGATCACATCCGGGACTCCGAACTAACTTCGGTACATCAAAACTCATAAACTCATAATATAACTGTCATCGAAACCTTAAGCATGCGGACCCTACGGATTAATGTAGACATGACCGAGACATGTCTCCGGTCAATAACCAATAGCAGAACCTAGATGCTCATATTGGCTCCCACATATTCTATGAAGATCTTTATCGGTCAGACCGCATAACAACATACGTTGTTCCCTTTGTCATCGGTATGTTACTTGCCCGAGATTCGATCGTCGGTATCTCAATACCTAGTTCAATCTTGTTACCGGCAAGTCTCTTTACTCGTTTTGTAATACATCATCTCGCAACTAACTCATTAGTTGAAATGCTTGCAAGGCTTATGTGATGTGCATTATCGAGAGGGCCTAGAGATACCTCTCCGACAATCAGAGTGACAAATCCTAATCTCGAAATACGCCAACCCAACATTTACCTTTGGAGACACCTTTAGAGCTCCTTTATAATCACCCAGTTACGTTGTGACGTTTGGTAGCACACAAAGTGTTCCTCCGGCAAATGGGAGTTGCATAATCTCATAGTCATAGGAACATGTATAAGTCATGAAGAAAGCAATAGCAACATACTAAACGATCGGGTGCTAAGCTAATGGAATGGGTCATGTCAATCACATCATTCTCCTAATAATGTGATCCCGTTAATCAAATGACAACACATGTCTATGGTTAGGAAACATAACCATCTTTGATTAACGAGCTAGTCAAGTAGAGGCATACTAGTGACGTTTAGTTTGTCTATGTATTCACACAAGTATTATGTTTCCGGATAATACAATTCTAGCATATTTCCTTCAGTCTCCCACTTGCACTAGAGTCAATAATCTAGATTACACAGTAATGATTCTAACACCCATGGAGCTTTGGTGCTGATCATGTTTTGCTCGTGGAAGAGGCTTAGTCAATGGGTCTGCAACATTCAGATCCGTATGTATCTTGCAAATCTCTATGTCTCCCACCTGGACTAGATCCCAGATGGAATTGAAGCGTCTCTTGATGTGCTTGGTTCTCTTGTGAAATCTGGATTCCTTTGCCAAGGAAATTGCACCAGTATTGTCACAAAAGATTTTCATTGGACCCGATGCACTAGGTATGACACCTAGATCGGATATGAACTCCTTCATCCAGACTCCTTCGTTTGCTGCTTCCGAAGCAGCTATGTACTCTGCTTCACATGTAGATCCCGCCACAACACTTTGTTTAGAACTGCACCAACTGACAGCTCCACCGTTTAATGTAAACACGTATCCGGTTTGCGATTTAGAATCGTCTGGATCAGTGTCAAAGCTTGCATCAACGTAACCATTTACGATGAGCTCTTTGTCACCTCCATATATGAGAAACATATCCTTAGTCCTTTTCAGGTATTTCAGGATGTTCTTGACCGCTGTCCAGTGATCCACTCCTGGATTACTTTGGTACCTCCCTACTAGACTTATAGCAAGACACACATCAGGTCTGGTACACAGCATTGCATACATGATAGAGCCTATGGCTGAAGCCTAGGGAACATCTTTCATTTTCTCTCTATCTTCTGCATTGGTCGGGCATTGAGTCTTACTCAATTTCACACCTTGTAACACAGGCAAGAATCCTTTCTTTGCTTGATCCATTTTGAACTTTTTCAAAACTTTGTCAAGGTATGTGCTTTGTGAAAGTCCAATTAAGCGTCTTGATCTGTCTCTATAGATCTTAATGCCCAATATGTAAGCAGCTTCACCGAGGTCTTTCATTGAAAAACTCTTATTCAAGTATCCCTTTATGCTATCCAGAAATTCTATATCATTTTCGATTAGTAATATGTCATCTACATATAATATCAGAAATGCTATAGAGCTCCCACTCACTTTCTTGTAAATACAGGCTTCTCCAAAAGTATGTACAAAACCAAATGCTTTGATCACACTATCAAAGTGTTTATTCCAACTCTGAGAGGCTTGCACCAGTCCATAAATGGATCGCTGGAGCTTGCACACTTTGTTAGCTCCCTTTGGATCGACAAAACCTTTCAGCTGCATCATATACAACTCTTCTTCTAAAAATCCATTCAGGAATGCAGTTTTGACATCCATCTGCCAAATTTCGTAATCATAAAATGCGGCAATTGCTAACATGATTCGGACAGACTTAAGCATCGCTACGGGTGAGAAGGTCTCATCGTAGTCAATCCCTTGAACTTGTCGAAAACCTTTTGCGACAAGTCGAGCTTTGTAGACAGTAACATTACCGTCAGCGTCAGTCTTCTTCTTGAAGATCCATTTATTCTCAATTGCTTGCCGATCATTGGGAAAGTCAACCAAAGTCCATACTTTGTTCTCATACATGGATCCCATCTCAGATTTCATGGCTTCAAGCCATTTTGCGGAATCTGGGCTCACCGCTTCTCCATAGTTCATAGGTTCATCATGATCTAGTAGCATGACTTCCAGAACAGGATTACCGTACCACTCTGGTGTGGATCTTACTCTGGTTGATCTACGAGGTTTAGTAGTATCTTGTTCTGAAGTTTCATGATCATCACCATTAGCTTCCTCACTAATTGGTGTAGGTGTCATAGAAACTGGTTTCTGTGATGTACTACTTTCCAATAAGGGAGAAGGTATAGTTACCTCATCAAGTTCTACTTTCCTCCCACTCACTTCATTCGAGAGAAACTCCTTCTCTAGAAAGTTTCCGAATTTAGCAACAAAAGTCTTGCCTTCGGATCTGTGATAGAAGGTGTATCCAATAGTTTCCTTTGGATATCCTATGAAGACACATTTCTCCGATTTGGGTTCGAGCTTATCAGGTTGAAGGTTTTTCACATAAGCATCGCAACCCCAAACTTTCAGAAACGACAACTTTGGTTTCTTGCCAAACCACAGTTCATAAGGCGTCGTCTCAACGGATTTTGATGGTGCCCTATTTAACGTGAATGCGGCCGTCTCTACAGCATAACCCCAAAACGATAGCGGTAAATTAGTAAGAGACATCATAGATCGCACCATATCAAGTAAAGTACGATTACGACGTTCGGACACACCATTATGCTGTGGTGTTCTGGGTGGCGTGAGTTGCGAAACTATTCCGCATTGTTTCAAATGTACACCAAACTCGTAACTCAGATATTCTCCTCCACGATCAGATCGTAGGAATTTTATTTTCTTGTTACGATGATTTTCAACTTCACTCTGAAATTCTTTGAACTTTTCAAACGTTTCAGACTTATGTTTCATTAAGTAGATATAGCCATATCTGCTTAAGTCATCTGTGAAGGTGAGAAAATAACGATATCCGCCACGAGCCTCAACATTCATCGGACCACATACATCTATATGTATGATTTCCAACAAATCTGTTGCTCTCTCCATAGTACCGGAGAACAGTGTTTTTGTCACCTTACCCATAAGGCACGGTTCGCAAGTACCAAGTGATTCATAATCAAGTGGTTCCAAAAGTCCATCAGTATGGAATTTCTTTATGCTCTTTATACCGATATGACCCAAACGGCAGTGCCACAAATAAGTTGCACTATCATTATCAACTCTACATCTTGTGGCTTCAACATTATGAATATGTGTGTCACTACTATCGAGATTTAATAAGAATAGACCACTCTTTAAGGGTGCATGACCATAAAAGATATTACTCATATAAATAGAACAACCATTATTCTCTGATTTAAATGAATAACCGTCTCGCATCAAACAAGATCCAGATATAATGTTCATGCTCAATGCTGGCACCAAATAACAATTATTTAGGTCTAATACTAATCCCAAAGGTAGATGTAGAGGTAGCGTGCCGACCGTGATCACATCGACTTTGGAACCATTTCCCACACGCATCGTCACCTCGTCCTTAGCCAATCTTCGCTTAATCCGTAGTCCCTGTTTCGAGTTGCAAATGTTAGCAACAGAACCAGTATCAAATACCCAGGTGCTACTGCGAGCATTAGTAAGGTACACATCAATAACATGTATATCACATATACCTTTGTTCACCTTGCCATCCTTCTTATCCGCCAAATACTTGGGGCAGTTCCGCTTCCAGTGACCAGTCTGCTTGCAGTAGAAGCACTCAGTTTCAGGCTTAGGTCCAGGTTTGGGTTTCTTCTCTTGAGTAGCAACTTGCTTGCTGTTCTTTTTGAAGTTCCCCTTCTTCTTCCCTTTGCCCTTTTTCTTGAAACTAGTGGTCTTGTTGACCATCAACACTTGATGCTCCTTCTTGATTTCTACCTCCGCAGCTTTCAGCATTGCGAAGAGCTCGGGAATAGTCTTATTCATCCCTTGCATATTATAGTTCATCACGAAGCTCTTGTAGCTAGGTGGCAGTGATTGGAGAATTCTGTCAATGACGCAATCATCTGGAAGATTAACTCCCAATTGAATCAAGTGATTATTATACCCAGACATTTTAAGTATATGCTCACTGACAGAACTGTTCTCCTCCATCTTGCAGCTATAGAACTTATTGGAGACTTCATATCTCTCAATCCGGGCATTTGCTTGAAATATTAACTTCAACTCCTGGAACATCTCATATGCTCCATGACGTTCAGAACGTCGTTGAAGTCCCGATTCTAAGCCGTAAAGCATGGCACACTGAACTATCGAGTAGTCATCAGCTTTGCTCTGCCAGACGTTCATAACATCTGGTGTTGCTCCAGCAGCAGGCCTGGCACCCAGCGGTGCTTCCAAGACGTAATTCTTCTTTGCAGCAATGAAGATAATCCTCAAGTTACGGACCCAGTCCGTGTAATTGCTACCATCATCTTTCAACTTTGCTTTCTCAAGGAACGCATTAAAATTCAACGGAACAATAGCACGGGCCATCTATCTACAACCAAACATAAACAAGCAAGATACTATCAGGTACTAAGTTCATGATAAATTTAGGTTCAATTAATCATATTACTAAAGAACTCCCACTTAGGTAGACATCCCTCTAATCCTCTAAGTGATTACGTGATCCAAATCAACTAAACCATGTCCGATCATCACGTGAGATGGAGTAGTTTCATTGGTGAACATCACTATGTTGATCATATCTACTATATGATTCACGCTCGACCTTTCGGTCTCCGTGTTCCGAGGCCATATCTGTATATGCTTGGCTCATCAAGTATAACCTGAGTATTCCGCGTGTGCAACTGTTTTGCACCCGTTGTATTTGAACGTAGAGCCTATCACACCCGATCAACACGTGGTGTCTCAGCACGAAGAACTTTCGCAACGGTGCATACTCAGGGAGAACACTTCTTGATAATTAGTGAGAGATCATCTTAAAATGCTACCGTCAAACAAAGCAAGATAAGATGCATAAAAGATAAACATCACATGCAATCAATATAAGTGATATGATATGGCCATCATCATCTTGTGCTTGTGATCTCCATCTTCGAAGCACCGTCATGATCACCATCGTCACCGGCGCGACACCTTGATCACCATCGTAGCATCGTTGTCGTCTCGCCAAACTTATGCTTCCATGACTATTGCTACCGCTTAGTGATAAAGTAAAGCATTACAGCGCAATTGCATTGCATACAATAAAGCGACAACCATATGGCTCCTGCCAGTTGCCGATAACTCGGTTACAAAACATGATCATCTCATACAATAAAATTTAGCATCATGTCTTGACCATATCACATCACAACATGCCCTGCAAAAACAAGTTAGACGTCCTCTACTTTGTTGTTGCAAGTTTTACGTGGCTGCTACGGGCTTAAGCAAGAACCAATCTTACCTACGCATCAAAACCACAACGATAGTTTGTCAAGTTGGTGCTATTTTAACCTTCGCAAGGACCGGGCGTAGCCACACTTGGTTCAACTAAAGTTGGAGAAACTGACACCCGCTAGCCACCTTTGTGCAAAGCACATCGGGAGAACTGGTCTCGCGTAAGAGTACGCGTAATGTCGGTCCGGGTCGCTTCGTCCAACAATACCGCCGAACCAAAGTATGACATGCTGGTAAGTAGTATGACTTATATCGCCCACAACTCACTTGTGTTCTACTCGTGCATATAACATCAACACATAAAACCTAGGCTCGGATGCCACTGCTGGGAAACATAGTAATTTCAAAAAAATTCCTACGCACACGCAAGATCATGGTGATTCATAGCAACGAGAGGGGAGAGTGTTGTCTACGTACCCTCGTAGACTGGCAACGGAAGTGTTGACACAACGTAGAGGAAGTAGTCGTACGTCTTCCCGATCCGACCAATCCAAGTACCGAACGTACGGTACCTCCGATTTCTAGCACACGTTCAGCTCGATGACGATCCCCGGACTCCGATCTAGCAAAGTGTCGGGGAAGAGTTCCATCAGCACGACGGCGTGGTGACGATCTTGATGTTCAACTGTCGCAGGGCTTCGCCTAAGCACCACTACAATATTATCGAGGATTATGGTGGAAGGGGGCACCGCACACGGCTAAGAAAACGATCACGTGGATCAACTTGTGTGTCTAGGGGTGTCCCTGCCCCCGTATATAAAGGAGCAAGGGGAGGAGGCCGGCCGGCCCTATGGCGCACCAAGGAGGAGTCCTCCTCCTAGTAGGAGTAGGACTCCTACTAGGAGGGGGAAGGAAGTGGGGAGGGAGAAGGAAAGGGGGGCGCCGCCCCCCTCTCCTAGTCCAATTCGGACCAGGGGAGAGGAGGCGCGCGGCCCACACTGGCTGCCCTTCTCTCTCTCCACTAAGGCCCATATGGTCCATTACTTCTCCCGGGGGGGTCCGGTAACCCTCCGGCTCTCCGGTTTTCTCCGAAATCACCCGGAACACTTCCGGTGTCCGAATATAGCCGTCCAATATATCAATCTTTATGTATCGATCATTTCGAGACTCCTCGTCATGTCCGTGATCACATCCGGGACTCCGAACTAACTTCGGTACATCAAAACTCATAAACTCATAATATAACTGTCATCGAAACCTTAAGCGTGCGGACCCTACAGGTTCGAGAACAATGTAGACATGACCGAGACATGTCTCCGGTCAATAACCAATAGCGGAATTTGGATGCTCATATTGGCTCCCACATATTCTGTGAAGATCTTTATTGGTCAGACCGCATAACAACATACGTTGTTCCCTTTGTCATCGGTATGTTACTTGCCCGAGATTCGATCGTTGGTATCTCAATACCTAGTTCAATCTCGTTGCCGGCAAGTCTCTTTACTCATTTTGTAATACATCATCTCGCAACTAACTCATTAGTTGCAATGCTTGCAAGGCTTATGTGATGTGCATTACTGAGAGGGCCCAGAGATACCTCTCCGACAATCAGAGTGACAAATCCTAATCTTGAAATACGCCAACCCAACATTTACCTTTGGAGACACCTGTAGATCTCCTTTATAATCACCCAGTTACATTGTGACGTTTGGTAGCACACAAAGTGTTCCTCCAACAAACGGGAGTTGCATAATCTCATAGTCATAGGAACATGTATAAGTCATGAAGAAAGCAATAGCAACATACTAAACGATCGGGTGCTAAGCTAATGGAATGGGTCATGTCAATCACATCATTCTCCTAATAATGTGATCCCGTTAATCAAATGACAACACATGTCTATGGTTAGGAAACATAACCATCTTTGATTAATGAGCTAGTCAAGTAGAGGCATACTAGTGACGTTTAGTTTGTCTATGTATTCACACAAGTATTATGTTTCCGGATAATACAATTCTAGCATGAATAATAAACATTTATCATGATATAAGGAAATAAAATAATAACATTATTATTGCCTCTAGGGCATATTTCCTTCATTGGGGACACATGAGACTCTTTGTTATTTGGTTGCAGGGTTGCATGAGAGAGACCATCTTCATCCTACGCCTCCCACGGATTGATAAACCTTAGGTCATCCACTTGAGGGAAATTTGCTACTGTCCTACAAACCTCTGCACTTGGAGGCCCAACAACGTCTACAAGAAGAAGGTTGTGTAGTAGACACCACCTCCCCACTCGCCTTAAAACTCGCCTATTCCTAAGGACTGTGTAAATAGGCACGATTGGGTTACCCACGTCCGAATTGATGAAAATCCCGCAATAAGGGGACACGATCTCTGCTTTGACAAGACGTGCCAATGGCAACCGCGTCTCGAAACATGGAGCGGCAGACGAAAAGCGGTTCGAAATTATGACCGGGCAAACGTGATGTCAGATTACAAAAAGTTGCCAGCGGATTGGACTCGTGGAAAATTATATTCCCTCTGCGGTTGTGTGTGGTGCGTGTGTTACAGGTCCGGACACATTCAATACGTCCAAACACTATCTTGGAGGAGGAACCCGCCTTGCAATGCCGAAGACAGATCTACGCGTCAGATACTTTGTCATTGAAGCCAGGTACAGGGGCTACTGAGGGAGTCCTGGACTAAGGGGTCCTCGAGCGTTCGGCCTGTTAGCCATGGGCCGGACTGATGGGCTGTGAAGGACACGAAGACCGAAGACTGCACACGTGTCCGGACGGGACTCTCCTTGGCGTGGAAGGCAAGCTTGGCGACCAAATATGTAGATTCCTTTCTTTGTAACCGACCTTGTGGAACCATAGATCCTCATAGTGTCTATATAAATCGGAGGACTTAGTCCAGAGGAGAGAGATTCATTATCATAGTCATACATGCTAGACTTCTAGGGTTTAGCCATTACGATATCGTGGTAGATCAACTCTTGTAATACTCATATTCATCAAGATCAATCAAGCAGTACGTAGGGTATTACCTCCATAGAGAGGGCCCGAACCTTGGTAAACATCGTGTCCCCTGTCTCCTATTACCATCGACCTTAGACGCATAGTTCAGGACCCCCTACCCGAGATCCACCGGTTTTGACACCGACAGCGGCAGCCTGCTGTGGCCACTGGGGCCCGTCGTGGAGGCGGAGCTTGATCTTGTTGTCCCCACACCGCCATGGCAAGTGGCGCATGGCCCTACCGCGGCAAAGGACCCTGACGTGGCGGTGCTGGGAGCGGTGGAGCGTTTTCTTGCGGATGGGGGACCTCTTGGCAGCTTCTTTCTTCGTGCGCGGGCACACGGCGCGGTGGATCACGCCGCGGGACCGCATATCTTGGAGCAAGGACGCTGTCTTGACGCGGAGGGGGCGGAGGCGCTCCATGAGCCACGCGTCTCGGCGTGAGGGCACCGTCTTGATGCAGAGGGGGCGGAGGCGCTCCGTGAGCCACATTGCCCGCAGTCGGGGTGGGCAAGGCAGCAAGAGGGATGGTGCAGGAGAGCCCCCAGCAGCGCTGACGAGCTCGGCGATGCGGTCCAACCAGTCCTCGTAGAGGTCATCGACCGGGCGGTAACGCAGGAGCTCGCGTGCCATGAGCAGCGTGGCCTGCGCGTCCGTGGGTGCGCGGCGAGCGTGAGACGATGAGCCGGCCGGAGTCAGCGACGGGGTGGCGGTGCGGTCGTCTCGCCACACGGAGGGGTGGAGTGAGGAGGCTTGCTGTTCTTTTGCCGCCGGCCAGTAGCGGCGGGTGGCAGAGAACAACGGGGAGGCCCGCCAACAGGAGCTATCTGTGCGACGCGGGTGGTGAGAGCGGCCCAGCGCTCAGCGCGGGCCCGGCGAGCGTCGGCCATGAACTTGGTGGAGTGGTGAAGCGCGGACTGACAAAGGGGAAAGCTTCAGCGCACCCCTACCTGGCGCGCCAAATGTCGTATTTCGGGTTCCGGCAAAACCCTTGAGGTTCGAACACCCGGGTGCGCACGAAGATCTCTCCCCCTCTCTAGCTCGCGCACGTCATGATCTCACGGCCTAGCTCGACGAACCCAAAGAACAAGAGGACACAAGATTTATACTGGTTCGGGCCACCGAGGTGGTGTAATACCCTACTCCAGTGTGGTGTGGTGGATTGCCTCTTGTGCTGAGGATGAACAGTTACAAGGGAAGAACATCCTCATGAGGAGAGGTGTTCTTGTGCTTGGTGAGCTTGAGTGGTTGAGGATCATCTCGCTTGGTTCACTCATTTCCCTTTCTTCTGTTTCGTCCTCCTTCTACTGTGGTGGCTACTCCTATTTATAGTGGCTTTGGTCCTCTTCCCAAAAATTGAGCTGGAAGGGATCCCACAATGGCCAAATTCGAAGGGAGACAACTAGTACAAGTTATCCTGACTAAAGGTGGTCTTCGCCTGCCAAAGGCTCTGGTGGTGATGCCATCTTGGGTTCCACGGTGACCTCCGTCCTGCCGTCCTGCTGGTCTTGGCCTTGTTGCACCGGTATAGAAACCTTTGCCTGATGCCTCGGGACTCCTCGCCTGCGCTTGCCTCTTTAGCACCAAAGAGGAAATGATGACACTGCGCGTGTTGGCACCCGCCTGGCTCCAGTCGTCATGGCTTGCATCACAGAAACCTCGCGAGGTGTCCCTTGCCTTGATCTCCCCGTCCCTCGCGAGCCTACCTGGGGAAGCTGCCCCCAAGGAGGTCTTGTGTCGTCCGCCTCGCGAGGCTTGGCCCCTCGTGAGGGTCTTGAGTGTTTGCTGGTGAAGATGGGCCATATAGGGCCGCTGGTGGAGCCACGCCGCGGGCCGCAGGCAGGCAAGTCTGGGGACCCCCGTTCCCAGAACACCGACAATGAGAACCCATCTAGTGTGATACACTACATCCTTTTATGCAAGGACTACGCACCAAAAGCTAACACCTCTCACACTCTACCTTTAGTGTTGTCTTCTCTTTTGCAGGAATTCCAATATGTTTTCCCCGACGAACTACCTCCACTATGAGGCATCGAGCACCGCATCGACCTCATCCCCGGAGCACCACTTCCGAACAAAGCTCCCTACCGCGCCAACCCTGAAGAAACCAAAGAAATACAAAGGCAAGTAAAACATCTCATAGACCATGGACATGTGCACGAAAGTTTGACTCCTTGTGCCGTTTTGGTCACTCTTGTGCCAAAAAGAGACGATAGCTTTCGCATGTGTTCCGATTGTAGATCTATCAATGCTATCACTGTTCGCTATTGGTATCCCATTCCACGCCTTGATGATATGCTTGATGAACTTAGTGGTGCCACTATCTTTTCCAAAATTGATCTTAAAAGTGGTTACTATCAAATCCACATACAAGAGGGTGATGAATGGAAAACCGCTTCCAAAACAAAGTTTGGTTTGTATGAGTGGTTAGTCATGCCTATGGGTTTATCGGAAGCACCGGGTACTTTCATGTGTCTAATGAATTATGTGTTTCACCCTTACATTGGTGAGTTTGTTGTGGTCTACTTTGATGATATCCTTGTTTATAGAAAATCTCTCAAAGATCATGTCACCCATGTTCGAACCGTTTTGCAAACTCCTCGAAAAGAGCGTCTCTATGCTAACATGGAAAAATGCCTTTTTGGCATTCATAAGCTCACTTTCTTGGGTTTTGTTGTTTCCTCTAAGGGTGTTCATGTTGATGACTCTAAGATCAATGCTATTAAAACTTGGCCACAACCAACCAACTTGCATCAAGTGCGTTGCTTCCTTGGTTTAGCCGGTTTCTACCGTAGATTTGTGAAGGACTTTAGCACCATTGCTTCAGCTTTGCATACTTTGATCAAGAAAAACACGCCTTTTGTTTGGGGACCATCCCAAGATACCGCCTTCAATGAGCTTAAGAATTTGCTTACTCATGCTCTCGTGCTTGCTTTACCAAACTTTGACAAACCCTTTGAGATTCATTGCGATGCTAGTGGTAATGGCATAGGAGGTGTGTTAACGCAAGAGAAGCGCCCCATAGATTACTTTAGTGAGAAACTTTCTAGAGCGCAACTCAATTACCCCATCTATGACAAAGAGTTACATGCTTTAGTGCGAGTTTTGCATGAATCAGAACATTATCTTCGCCCTCATGTTTTATCATTCATACCGATCATGAAACGCTTAAATACCTTAAGGGTCAAACTAAGTTGAACAAGCGTCATGCTAAGTGGACTGAATTCATAAAGTCATTTCCTTATATCATCAAGTACATCAAAGGTAAGGGAAATGTTGTGGCGAATGCTCTTTCCCACATATGCATGCTTGTTACTCAACTTGAATTGGATGTTATTGGCTTTGAGCACATAAAAGACTTGTATGAGCATGATCCTACTTTTGCTATTCCTTATACCAAATGTTCGAGGCATACCTCTTGGGAACGCTATTACATCAAAGATGGATATCTTATGAGAGCTAACAAACTTTGCATCACCGAGTCTTCTCTTTGTTTGTTGCTTTTGCAGGAATCTCATGGAGGAGGACTAATGGGACATTTTGGATGCGACAAGACTTTCGCTACGCTCTCCAAGAACTACTATTGGCCCAAGATGTTTCACGACGTCAACCGCTTCACCAACTGATGCTCTACATGTCACAAAGCTAAGTCTAAAGCTCAATCCCATGGCCTTTATATACCTCTCCCAATTCCATATCAACCATGGTAAGATATTAGCATGGATTTTGTACTTGGATTGCCTAGAACTAGAAATGGAAAGGATTCGGTATTTGTTGTTGTGGACCGATTCTCTAAGATGGCACATTTCATTCCTTGCAACAAGATAGACGATGCTTCACATGTTGCCAATCTCTTTTGTAGGGAAATATTGCGTCTACATGAAGTGACAAAGATGATTGTCTCAGACCGCGATGCCAAGTTCCTAAGCTACTTTTGGAAGATCCTATGCGCCAAGCTCAGAATCAAGCTACTCATCTCTACGGCGTACCATCCACAAACCGACGGCCAAACGGAGCTGACCAACCGCACACTCTCCGCTCTCCTTCGCGTGCTCATCAAGAAGAACATCAAGGAGTGGGAGGAGTGTCTACCTATCGCCGAGTTCGCCTACAACCGAGCAAGACACTCAACTACCAGCAAGTCCCCCTTCGAGGTCGTCTACGGATTCAACCCATTGTCACCATTGGACATTCTTCCTCTACCACTACAAGAGCGCAATAATATGAACGCAAGTGCACGTGTGAACCATCTCAAGAAGGTGCATGAAGATACAAGGCACACCATCGAGCGCCAAGTACAACGACTTGCGACCAAGCTCAACATCAACAAGCAACCCATGGTATTCAACATTGGTAATCTTGTGTGGCTACACCTTCGCAAGGACCGCTTCCCCACCGAACGCAAGTCCAAACTTCTACCACCAGTGGATGGACCCTTCAAGGTGCTTGCACTCTACAACAACAACGCTTACAAGATCGACCTCCCGTGCGACAAGTACAACGTGAGCGACATCTTCAACGTCAAGGATCTATCACCCTACCATGGTGATGAAGAATTCGATACGAGGTCAGATCTTTCCCAAGGGAGGGGAGATGATGCGGAGCATCCCAAGATCATCCCCATGCACCTACCTTCGTCCCCCATGACACCACTTGGACCAATGACAAGGGCACGAGCAAAGGCTATCGAAGATAAGGTGAACTCGCTCCTCTCCGAACTACCACTTTCTATACATGAGACATGGCTACTACCTCAAGAGGAAACACTATGCGTGATCAGGTGCTTGGAGGAGAGCCACGGAGCAGCTACACCCACCGGACAAGGCGACGAGGGCACCAAGCGCCAAGGTCATGAAGAAGGAAGGCCAACGAAGCCCAAGCCACCGGACGACCGGTCGGGACCGGATGTCCGGCGCCTGAACCCCTAGCCGAGCTACAACGAGTGGACGTCCGGCCTAGACCGGATGACCGGCGATCCGGCACCCAAGCCAAACGAGCGAAAGTCCGACACCACCGAACGTCTGGCGACCGGATGACTGTCCACTTCCAGAAATCCGCTACTTCAGCATCCGAGCCAGAACGAGCGGACGACCGGTGACTACCAGACGCCCGGCCTCCCATGATCCACTGGACGACCAGTCCTCAGCGGACGTCCGATACCTGTCTGTGCATAGGATTCGGCCCGAGGCCCATGTACCCCCTCACTTCGTCCCCATTTGCACTAAGACTATAAATAGACCTCCTACTCCTCCTAGCTAGGGTTAGCAAAGTAGTAGCTCATTTAGAGATAGAGCTTTGCTCATCCACATCGGATCTACTCCTTGAGAGAGACCGCGGCCCCTCTTCGGAGAAGATCCCCTTGGATTCAAGACCTCCTCACGGAGAAGACCCCCATCAAGACCTCCTTTGGAGAAGAACCGGTTACGGTGTATCGTCCCTTGTTGATCGTGGACCTTGTATCTTCTTTTGTGTTCATGGATCTAGCACATGTGTGATCATACTTGTTGGTTTGAGTGTTTCTCTTGTGTTCCCCTTGTGATTTCCCCTCGTGTTTCCCCTCGTGTTCTTCGTGTTATTCGCAGGATCCACTCCTTTTGTGAAAGATCGGCCACGTAGGGTTCCACCCTACATCAATAGGGAATAACTTTCATTTTCTCTCTATCTTCAGCAGTGGTCGGGCATTGAGTCTAACTCAACTTCACACCTTCACTACTACAGGATGTTGCTAACGCGACACTTCAATCAGAGACCCTTCGAGAAACTGTGTGCGATGCCATAATCGCAAACGGTGTTGTATGAAAACCGTCAAAAACGTATAAAACATTTGCGATGACGGATGCATCAAACACGGTTCAGGTTTTAGTTGCGTGTGCGATGAAGGGCATATGGTTCAGTTCAATTAATTGTTTGCGATGAGGAGGAACAAAAGAAATGGGCAGCCAAATGAAGGTGTGTGCGATACAGAGCATACGGTTCACTCGGATGAACTGTTTGTGATTAGGCAACACAAAAGAAACGTGCAGCCAGATGAAGGTGTGTGCGATATACAACATATGGTTCACTCGGATGAACTGTTTGTGATTAGGCAACACAAAAGAAACGATCGGCCAGATCAAGGTGTGTGGGATATACGGCATGTTGTTCACTCGGATGAACTGTTTGCGTTGACACAAGAGTACAGAAACGGTTCAACTTAACAAGATGTGTGTGTTGTGCGATGGGATTGCATGTGGTTCACTCGGCCCTTGTCGTCAGTGTGTGACCTCTGTGGCAACCGTTCTCTCCCCAGGCGCCACTTCGTGTACCGTGGCAACCGTCCATCGACTCTTCGCCTTTCCCTCTCGATTTGGAACTGTTGTCGCACACTAGCTCTTACTCCCTCCTCCATTTGCCTTCACCCTTCCTTCTACCATTGTTTGATCGTCTTCTCCATGGAGGGAACAAGCCAAAAACGACCCCGTTATTCTTGCCCTAATCTGAATGATGACGCGGTGGAGGAACTCATTGATCAATGCGACGTCATCACCTCGGCTAGCATGGCAGGTTCGTTCAAGACCATTCTCGACTCAACCATCATTACAAGGAACCCAAGGGTTCAGGAGCGGTTTGATCTCCCCTATCTTCTTCGTCGTGACCCTGCTGAATGGCGCGGGGACGAGGGAAGCCTTGCCTTGTGTAAGTTGATGCTGCTTGATAATGATACGTATGATGTTAAGATGCCATAGCTTGAGGGAAAGGCTTGGGCAGGCGCAAATGGAGATTGGGTTGTTTATATTGTGTACAACTGCGAGTGGGAACTTGTGAATGTGTACACTCGTCACCGGGTTCCACTTCGAAAAATCACAGACGACTGCCCAGAGGTTGAGTACACCGGTATTCTATGTGAGTTCAAATACGATCATGCTGACTGCCGTCTACGGAAGATAGCAATTTGTCGAGTTCCCAACCGCTCTTGGGGTTATAGGAATGCTTATGTTGTCGCTATCTTTGACAAGATTGTTGCCGTCCTTCATGGTTCGACTCGATGGATATTGCTCAAAAATTAGTTTCTATACATGGATGAGTACTGTGATGCAATTCAATACGAGGGTCTTGTGTTCGCTGCCACCACTCGTGGCACTGTTTTTGCATGGAATCCTGATGATTTCGGTACGTTTGTCTTCCACCGTAATTATAATTGTTTCATCCACATGCATGCGGGTTAGCTAGTTTCCCTTCACTAATCAACCTTCTTGTATTTCCAAGGTCTTGTGCACAGTCCACCACCTATACTTGAAAATTTTATTCACGAGCATGAGGACGAGCAGGACCCACATACTTAGTGACGCCTGGCAACTTATTCTGATGGACCACCTCTTCTTGTCTGTATATGGGGCACTGCTGATGTTACTAAGGAAGCAGGTGTTGTCTCATATGGTCGCACTCTCCAGACCTATTCCAACATCCGTTGCAGGGTATTCGGGATGAATACTGGTGTACTAGTGCCAACACCTTCTCCCTGGTTCAGTATTGAAAGTCTTGGAGGAAACTCGCTCTTCCTTGGACAAAACTATCCAATGATGGTGGAAGGCGATCCAGCTGCTGTTGACACAACGTTACTACCATTTATGAGAAGCAACTATATCTATACCTCGGACATTACTATGCTTCCCTACCGTCCCAATATGGGTATTGAAATAGGCCGCTTCAGCCTGGATGACCAGTCATGCATTGGTCTCGAGATTGACAGTAGTTGGCCCTTCCCAGAGAATCACTTCTAGTTCAAAGCAAGCATTTCCAACACCGACGAGTGGTGGAGCTGAAGTTCATTTCATCGCTTTGTTATTTGTTGTGTGAGATAAACTTTACTAGAATGTTTTGTTGGAAATGATCTATAATCCAAAGTGTATCCTCGTTGTCGTTGTGGGTTGATGACTTGTTGTATGTAATCAATGGTACATTTGCATATGCGTCCATGAACTCACGCCTGCTAGTGGTGTCCATATGAACAGTGCTAGTGATTTTAGTTGCAAAAATTAGATAGTGCTAGTGATTTGTAGCTGCATATTTTGACAAATCGCAGTGTTACAAGGTTGGCAAATGGCAATGTTACTAGATAAACAAATGTCAATCTTTCCAGTTTGAGAAATGGCAACATACCCAAAATGACAGATATGCAAATCTTACCCCATTGTTTGCACGTGGTTGCACCTGGGTCATCCAAAACAATCATTTGCGTTGAAGGGATGCAGAAATCCTGCTCGGCACATTTTCCCTTGTCTTCCTGGGGAAGCTGTCGGTTTGCATACAGGTGTTCTAACTAAAACGTTTGCGATGAGTGTTTTATATTTAAAAACTGATGACATTTTTTTCAAAAGAAAATCGTTTGATAAGTCTGTACATTAAGAGAGAAAAACGCAAGTTCGTTCAAACCATATCTTTCATTCAGTCATACTGCGAATTTATATTCATATGATCGAGAATTCGAGATACAGTATTAAACCCCCCAAAAAACTATTTCTGGCGGTGACGGAGGCGGCGTGCCGCGCCGTCGTTGTCGTTGTCGTCCTACGAGACGCCGTTGTTGAAGTCTTCAAGGCAACACAAAATGTTCTTCACTTGTAAATCAAACATCATGTCGTCGCGTGGTCGATGGGCGGGGCGCGGGAGGACGACAACTGGCACCGCTGAGAGGTAGCGGTCAACGACAGCGTCCCATGCCACTGACGGGGGGCGCACGGGCACAGGGACGGGCATGGGCACGGCGGGTGCAGCCAAACGCACGGGGGTCGGCGCCGCGGTGGGTGGAGGGGCGCGCACGGGCACAGTGGATGTAGCCAAACGCACGGGGGCCGGCGGCATGGTGGGTGGAGGGACGCGCACGGGCATGGGCATGGGCACTGGCATGTACACGAGCTCACGCGGGTGCGCGGAGACCTCGCTAACGCCCGCGGCTTCCAGCTCAGCGATAGTGCTTGGCGACTAGCCTATTAATGCTACGGGGATGGTCGCTGGTGCGGGCGCATGGATGGGAGCTGGGACGGGAACGGGGGCAGCAACCACCGCGGCCAGCTCATTCTGGGCCATGTCCATGAGGCCCCATTGCTCCTTATTTTCAATCTCCTCCGGCTCGGAGTCGACTTCACCAAACTTGAAGACTAGTGGCAGATGATCATTCTGTGCCATGGCGGTGGAGGTCTGCGGGGGGGGGGGGGGAGGGGAATGGGAGGCGAACAGTAAGGCCACCCATATTAACAGTGGCTTAGGCGCCATTAATGGAGAGGAAGGCGGGCGGCCATGGAAGTCAAAGGGCTCGCTTCCTAGTGACCCTGCGTAGCGTAAAGCTCGCACGCTTCTCGGTGAGCCTGCGCATTGGAGGATAGATTGCACGCCTCTCAGTCAGCGTGCACACCAGACTGCGCTCGCGTGCATCCCGCTTAGTCAAGGTCAAGCAGCTGTCCGCACGGCACCTCCTACAGCCATTAAAACGAGGACACGTAGCGTCACGTGAATGGTTAACAGAACGCACACGTTTTGAATTAAACAAACGTTTGAGATATTAAGTGGCAGCTATTTTTTCACAATGCCTTTGTTGTCTGTCATTATTCGAGTGTGCCTTCTCTCAAAATGGATAGGAAAAATACCACATCATGTCGGGCGCCATTCCATGCTAGCATGCCAAGTTTCATGAATTTCAGACGAGTTTTGGATTTACTAGAGTTTCAAAACCAGGAATCTTAATGTTTTGTCGGCAATCAACGGTGCCCTGGTGTTTGAAATTCATTCCCATTTATTGCATGGGACCTAAGCATGCACCCAAGGAAACATATTTGATTTTTCAACCAATTTATATGCACTTGAGCATGTGCATGTAGTTCAAATTTGAATTATGCACATAAATGCATTGAAAACTCAGTTAATGCATAAAATTGTCCAAAAGAACCCCGGAAAATCACAAAAATTGACACAACACTCCTGTTATTCTATGTTGACACGAGAATTTTTTTGGAAGCAATAAGAGGCAGTGGATATCGTTTCATCCCCAAAGGTGGGACGTTCCCTACCGAAACCATGATGCTTGTTGTGAGAAGCTCTGGTTTGTGAGAAGCATATACCCAAACCTGCCCCAAACGAGATAAAAAATTTACCACGACATGTTGATGCCGCTCCATGAAAGCATGCCAAGTTTCATGAATTTCAGACAAGTTTTGGATTTACTAGAATTTAAAAACGAGGCATCTCAATGTTTTGTCGGCAATCAACGGTGCCCTGGTGTTTGAAATTCATTCCCATTTCTTGCATGGGACCTAAGCATGCACCCAAGGACACAAATTTGATTTTTGAACCAATTTATATGCACTGGAGCATGTGCATGTAGTTCAAATTTGAATTATGCACATAAATGCATTGAAAACTTAGTTAATGCATAAAAATGTCCAAACGAACCCCGAAAAATCTTGAAAATTGACACCACACTCCTGTTGTTCTATGTTGACATGAGAAATTTTTTGAAAGCAATAAGAGGCAATGGATATCATTTGGTCCGCAAAGGTGAGACGTTCCCTACCGAAACCATCATGCTTGTTGTGAGAAGCTCTGGTTTGTGATAAGCATATACCCGAACCTGCCCCAAATGGGATAAATTTTTTAACACGACATGTTGATGCCGCTCCATGATAGCATGCCAAGTTTCATGAATTTCAGATGAGTTTTGGATTTACTAGAATTTAAAAATGAGGCATCTCAATGTTTTGCCGGCAATCAACGGTGCCCTGGTGTTTGAAATTCATTCCCATTTCTTGCATGGGACATAAGCATGCACCCAAGGACACAGATTTGATTTTTCAACCAATTTATATGCACTGGAGCATGTGCATGTAGTTCAAATTTGAATTATGCACATAAATGCATTGAAAACTTAGTTAATGCATAAAAATGTCCAAACGAACCCCGAAAAATCCCAAAAATTGACACAACACTCCTGTTGTTCTATGTTGACACGAGAAATTTTTTGAAAGCAATAAGAGGCAACGGATATCATCCCGTTACCAAAGGTGGTACGTTCCCTATCAAAACCATCATGCTTGTTGTGAGAAGCTTATACCCGAACCTGTCCCAAATGGGACAAAATTTTCTCCATGGCATGTTCATGCCGCTCCATGATAGCATGCCAAGTTTCATGAATTTCAGACGAGTTTTGGATTTACTAGAATCTAAAAACCAGGTAGCTCAACGTTTTGCTGGCAATCAATAGTGCCATGGTGTTTGAATTTCATTCACATCTCTTGCATGGGACCTAGAAATTCACCCAATGACACACATGTGATTTTTCAACCAATTTTGGTGCATTGGAGCATGTGCTTGTAGTTCAAATTTGAATTATGAACATAAAATGCCTAGAAAACCGAGTTAATGCATAAAAATATCCAAACGAACCCCGAAAAATCCCAAAAATTGACACAACACTCCTGTTGTTCTATGTTGACACGAGATAATTTTTGAAAGCAATAAGAGGCAATGGATATTGTTTCGTCCCCAAAGGTGGGACGTTCCCTACCGAAACCATCATGCTTGTTGTGAGAAGCTCTGGTTTGTGAGAAGTATATACCCGAACCTGCCCCAAATGGGAGAAATTTTTTTAACACAACATGTTGATGCCGCTCCATGATAGCATGCCAAGTTTCATGAATTTCAGACAAGTTTTGGATTTACTAGAATTTAAAAACCAGGCATCTCAACGTTTTGCCGGCAATCAACAGTGCCATGGTGTTTGAAATTCATTCCCATCTCTTGCATGGAACCTAGAAATTCACCCAAGGACACACATGTGATTTTTCAACCAACTTTGGTGCATTGGAGCATGTTCTTGTAGTTCAAATTTGAATTATGCACATAAAATGCCTAGAAAACCCAGTTAATGTATAAAAAAGACCAAACGAACCCCAGAAAATTCTAATACTGACCACAACACTCCTGTTGTTCTATGTTGACACTAGAAATTTTTTGAAAGCAATAAGAGGCAACGGATATCATCTTGTCCCCAAAGTTGATACGTTCCCTATCAAAACCAACATGCTTGTTATGAGAAGCTCTGATTTGTGAGAAGCTTATACCCAAACCTGCCACAAATGGGGCAAAAAATTTCACCATGGCATGTTGATGCCGCTCCATGATAGCATGCCAAGTTTCATGAATTTCAGACGAGTTTTGGATTTACTAGAATCTAAAAACCAGGTAGCTCAACGTTTTGCCGGCAATCAATAGTGCCATGGTGTTTGAAATTAATTCCCATCTCTTGCATGGGACCTAGAAATTCACCCAAGGACACACATGTGATTTTCAACCAACTTTGGTGCATTGGAGTACAACGCAGCAAAGTGTAGTAGTACTATTTAAAAAAAAGGCCGCCGTGCGTTCGGCCGGGATCGAACCCACAAAACGAGGTATACACTCCTGCGACCACTAGTAGTACTCATTGGAGTACAACGCAACCTAGAATCGCCTTTTATCGCTAGTAGTACGTACATTGTTCCTTACAAGAAACCCCTATCGGCCCTGTTTGGACCCATGGGTTAGAGTTAGTTTGGGTCAGTTTGGACTCAACTAACCCAAAAATATCCAAACAGGAGGGTTAGTTTGGGTTAGATCCATCTAACCCACCCCAAAAAACTAACCCACCCAAGAGGTGCTTATTTGAGTTAGTTCTTCTCGGGACCACTAAAAAAACACATTTTTCTCTCGCTCTTCCCATGGGAGATCCCACCCGACTTCCTCGAAGCTTCTCGTCCTCTTCCTCCCTCCCTCTCGCACCGCCCATGAAGGCGCCACGCCGTATCTGCGCTCCATCTAACCCTGCCATCCAAACATTTTTTTGGTTAGAGTTAGTTTAGAGCTAGTTCAAGGTTAGAATCTAGCTCTAACCTCTAACTCAGTTAGAGTATCCAAACAGGTCCATCATCTGTTGCTGGCTATAAGCCAGTGCCATGTCATCTACAACCCATCTTATAGCCAACATGTACAATAATAGATCAAAAGAGTGTACTACTTTTTTATTATGTGGCCCACTTCTCATTCTCACAAAGTGCCTAGGAGCACGTGCTAGAGCTGGCTCTTCACGAAGAGCCCGCTTACCTTCTCTCTCCTCTTCTCTTTCCTCCAACTAAGCAGAAATATACTAGTTTATTTCTTATAGCCCGCTGACTCAGCTCTATTGTACTTGCTCTAATAATGCAAGAAACCACTAAAATGCCAAGAAACTACTACCACTTGCATATGTGGCAGACTTAAGATAAGACTACCTTATCAACCTTTGTACATGCTCTTACCAACAAAAATCCTCGAGTGACCTCCTACCTCCGGCTCGTCCACCTAGTCATCCTCGGCCATGGGACACAGCTACCGCCGCCGGCACAAGGCGAGGTCAAAACCGCCGGCGGTGCGGAGCCCATGTTGCGACAGATCGGATGCCAGCTCCGTCCGGTGCTCGCGGCCGCTAGCTAGCCAAGATAGCTCCGTCCAGCTGCTTGTCTGCAAGGTTTGCTAGCTAGATTGGCACGGCAGCGCGGCAGCTTGCTTGCGCGTGCCGCGCTAAGGCCAGCCATCTGGCTCGAGCGAAGGCTAGCGCGGCGGCTTGCTCGCTCGTGATTCATGCTCGGGCCAGCCCGCCAACCCGTGCGGAGGCCAGCGCGGCGTTCGGCGGAGCGGCGGCCAAATCGCTCATCACCGGCGCCACCGACGAACACGCATCAGTACTGTTTGAAGTAATGTTCAGGAAAAATAATGATTTGAGGGGGAATAACAGGATAGAAGGTCAGATGTAGGTCCCTTGTGTCAATGGTCAAACAAAATGTGTTGGTTTAAGCTGCCTCGTCAGCACAGACGTGTGGGCCAACCCTGTCATAAATGGGTTTAAACGAACCTAATCAGTAGGAGTACTAGGTAGTTTTTGGCATGGATTAAGAAATTTTGGGTATGTTTTTGCTATTTTTTGTACAATAGATTCTTCCTAGGGCTGTATGAAAGTGGTAGTTTTTTGTTAAATACTCTACATATTGTAAGTAGGAGTGAAAGTTAAGCTTTGGAAGCCAATAAGCAAGGCTAGTTACATAGTGCATATGTGTACATGATTGAAAGTAAATATCAACCATGAGTGACTAATATCTTGATGGAAAACTCGAAACTATGGAATACTAGGAAAAAAATGCATGGTTGGAAATACTAGCAATGTTCATGTCCATTGCAACGAATCATAATTAGAATAATACTTATTCACAAACTTGGTACAAAACACTCTAATTTTGATATACATATGTCACTAGAGATATATTATGTTTCAATTAGAATATATTCCTTGGGCTGTTTTGGTGAGGTCGGGGAGGGATGTGGTTGGTTTTAAGATACTAATTATGGGTTTTTCTGCAAATTGGTAGACAAGTGGGATGTTGGTGAGAAAAGGCAACAACTTGCCTCACAATCGTTAGATGTAGATCTAATGGTCAGAAACGACAGATGGCAGACACACCAGCATTACCAACTTAGTCTTGTGTAGGAGTACTAGCAAGATTCGTGCATTGCACGGAACATCAAGATGCATTTTTTTATAGAACACTTGTTGTGATTGACCCTTGTGGGAGTAATGTCATGTGTAAAAACTAATGATATCTCGAGAAATATGAGATAAGGTGAAGAGTGGGGTGTGGTGGTGGTTGGTGGCCGGACTGAGCGGAGGCATGGGGATTGACGACGCCGGTAGCGGCCACCAGGCCAGTTTGTTCCAGAGGCTTCCTTTCTTAATTGCTCAACAATGAGGTTTGTTGGAGATAAGGATGAACGAGGGAAGACCTTGTCTACAAATGTGGAGAGGGGTGCGGGTATCTTTTAGTTTAATTTCCATTCGTCAGATATAGATCAGACTGTCTATATTGCAAGATGGCACACGTACCATCATCACCAACTCGGTTTTTTACAAGAGAAGAAATATAAGTATGAAGATACAAACATATTATTGATACTTGCTTCCGTAAACTAGCATCTACATTCTATTCAATGCCTCGGCATGTGGGGCCTTAGCACAATGCCTTCTCGACTGTGTAAAACAAAGATTTTCCCGTCGCCGACTAGGAGGGGGTGACGGTGGCGCGCTTTTTGGCTTGCTCTAGTCCTAGTAGTCATACTAGGTGGTCTAAGCACGTGTAGATTTATTCTTTTTCACGTCTCGTGTTCGCCATACTGCCATGACTGTTGATGACTAGACGGTAAGTTATTCACGGGGAAACCCTTGTTGAGCGTGTTTGCGAGCGAGAGAGAGACAGTGTGCGTGTGTGATATGTTAGAGACTGAGGCAATGATAACAGATTCTTTATGTCTATGTGTGTGGAGGATAGAGAGAGACATGTACATGGGGCTTTGTGTTGTGTAACATGGAGACACATATACATAATTAGAGGGTGAGTGTGTGAGATACACATGCGGACATGAGGAGAGATGAAGATCCAGATAAATGGGTGTTTGTGTGTGTCTGTGTGTGTTTGTGCACGCGTTTGTTTGTGAGAGGGAGAGAGTGTATGTGGAGTAGAGAGACCACTGATGATGTAAACCTAGTATAAGGGAAGGGGGAATGGTGTGACATGTGTAGTAGCGAGATAGCACGGGTGCGGACAGGGGGAGCAGACTATTTGGAAGAGACATCAAGTGTGTGAGTGGGAGAGGGGTGTGAGAGCGAGAGAAAGAGAGAGCTAATGACGGAGAGAGAGAGAGAGAGGAAGTGAGGGGCGAGAGGGGTCGTTTGTGTCCATAAATGGCATATAGATAGGGAGACAATGTTGATGTTGTCCAAAATTGGCCTATGAACGGAGACGCAAGGGAAGCGAGTCATCGTGTGTGTGATAGGGACTTCATGAGAGATCTAGAATAGATGGCGTAGAGAACAATGTGCGAAATCGAGAACGATTATACATTAGGGAGCTATGCAAAGAGTCACGACATATATGTATACAGGGAAGGAGCTGGGGCGGGTCCGCATGTGGGAGATATAGAAAGAGGAGAGTGGTGCACAAGGAGACAAAGTGTGCTTGTTTGTAGTGGGGGTGGTGTGTGAGGTGAGTGCGCAAGAACTACATAACTAGGGAGATAGATGTTTGGGGGCAACGTTTTGTGTGTATGGGAAATATACACTCTACATAGTGTGTGTGCTTGGGTAAGAGAGATAGCAGGAGATCTAGAGAGTGAGGGAAGAGATGTGTGCATGCTTGAGAGATAAAGTGATAGAGACCTATGTTGGGGTCCGGACTTTACAAGAGAGAGGGGTGTTAATGTGCTCGTGTGTTGGTGTTTGGGGGAGAGAACGACTTCTCTATGTGTGTGTGTGTGTGGTGGGGGGTTGACTTCAGATAAAGAGTGAGGTGTCTATATTTGAGGGACTTTAGTGTGATTGAGATATTGTGCACTCATGGTTGATCAATTTGTTTCATAGTTTGTACTATGAGATAACGATACTTTTGAACATGCATGATATACCTTGATGTACCAGAATTACAAACCTAAGATTGGAATTTTGGAATTCGACTCCATCATTAGCTTTTGTAATTCATTTAAACGGAGGTACATTTTTTAAGCCGGGATTTCGTGATTTCAAATTCATATATCAAACCTAGAGATATACACATACGGGCATGTTCAAACTTTATAATCATCCACTTTATTCATACACATACACATTTTTGCTTTTGTCATCATATTTAGGATAAACACATTTAGAATTTCATTTGAATTGGACCGTATGATGGTATTTGCTTGTAGTAGTTCAGTGATCCATATTTGAATTGAATGGACAATCTAAGTTTCGAGTTGGAGACATTGATTTTCAAAACTTGCACATTTTTTTGCGTGCAAAACAAACAAATTGTCGGCCATGATATCATAGTCGGTCGTACGAGAGCAGAATACTTATAATTTTAGGCGCCAAAAGCTTTCAAACTTCCCGCTCACATCAAAATATCACGCGCCCGAAAGTTTAGCCCTGCGATATTCCTGTTTTACCCCTGCCACATGAACGGAAAAGGGCTGCTTTGGTAACTCCATTTTTTCCCCTCTTTGCCCCCAACATTCTTCCCCAGAGTCCCTCCCCTTCCCCTCCCCGACCCCCCAACCACGGCAAGCCGACGAATCTAGTCCTCCGCCGCAGCGGTGGACCTCACACCCCGTCGGATCTACCTTCCGCACCTTGGAACCCCCAACTGCCAACTCACCACTTCACCGGAGCCGCTTCAGCGACTGGCTTGTCCGCCGCTCCAGATCTTCTTGACCGCCATCATGGTCCACCGCACCGGATCTGCTTAACCGGTGCCCTCGTCCACCACAGCGTAGGCCCTTCACTGACTCCCTCGTCCGCCCCTTCGCTGGCCCTTCATACAAGCCCTCGTCCGCCGCAACAGATCCGCCTCACCAAAATCATTGTACAACGTGCCTGTCGAAGCATTCATCCACTGCACCGGACCCGCTCCACGGACGCCATATTCAACTCCACCGGCTCTGCTTTACCGACGCCGCAGCCTCGTCAGGTTATTTTGATTTGTACTCCTTCGTTTTTTCTATTTATCGTGCAACTGTTCACTTACCACAGATGAGCTTTCTTGTATGTCGACAGGCGCCGCAACCGTAGCACCGGAGCCGCTTCAGCGAAGGCGACAGCCGGCCCAAACTCAACCGCAACACGAGCACCATCGACGATCCTTAGCTATCAAGTATGACAACGATACCCATACGCCGCCAAGAATCAGGTACTATTATCCAACGGCCGGCGCCTATGTTCTCTTTCCTAGCATAAGCACCGCACCTTTGAATTTCTTCAGGGCATCATTCAGTTTTTCATGAGACGCGTTATTCTGCTTGCACCTGTAGGGCCATACTTCTGGTAGTGAACATGTTACATGTGCTAAATTACATACCAGTGCACATATAGTTAATATGCTTTAGTTTTGTTCTGATGCCACCTGTTGGTTCCATCAGATTGCTTAATGTTCTCTATGCTTAATTACACATCAGTAAACTAGCATGTGGTTCCGCTGCTTTTTGTTTGTTTTACCCTACATTTTCTGATGCTAGCTATTACATCACTGCTCCGAGCCTCTGTTCATTACTTGTTTGTGTGTTCTTGATCTTCCCAAGTTGAATGACTAATTTGATGCTTCTATTAATTATGGAGCTGCCAACCCCATCAAGCAAAATATTTGTTCTTTTGGGCTGGCACCTCGAACAAGCATAAAAATAGAGGGAAGCAAATATATTGTCGTGTATGCACACACCCTTCTTTAATTAGTTTAGATTAACAATTGATGATCAATTCGGACCAGTGCATGCGATTAAAATTAATTTTACCTAAATAGATGGTGCAGAATAAACTACAACAACTAGATTTGCAACCACGGGATGCTGATGATATCTTCAAAGAACATTGCAACAGCAGCTAGGCTTCACAGCAACATATGGTAAGCCAGTGTGTTTTAGTACATGTGAAATGTAATGCGAGTGGGCTGCTTTCTTGGCTTGTGCCCTCAACGTGTAATCCTATTGAATTACAAATAGTTCAGTTGTCTGCTTTGATGTATTGCTTGATTCGAATGCTTATTTGTTGTTACGCTATACCTGAGTTGGCCAATATGTCAGCAGTGCCTGCTGTACTACCGTAAAGAAATGCATGCCTATTTCATTTGAGTCCTTCACTTTTCCTCTCAACTTCATAACAAGACTGTCTTCGTAGTTTATATGAGGCCACACTGTTAAGTGCTTTCTCAGATTATTTCAACTGCTTAGATGCCTTGGCAACTTAAATATAGCGGTTGTACACTCCCTTTCAACTAGGCATGTCAACCGGGTCCCGTTTAATCCTGATTAAATTCCACTAGTGGTATGATAGTTCAAAAGTGTTTTTGTTTTTTGAGGAAAATGAACTAGGGAGGTAGCAAAAACTAACTAGATGGGACTGGCGAATGTCGTTTATTTGCCACTTACATCCCTAGTTTCATCTTACCATTTTAATTTCTTTTCGGCTGATGCTGCTTCGAACCATTTAAATATAGTTTGCCATTCTCGGCAATAATTGTGTGTCATTTACCATGTAAGCTTACTGCCTGGATCATACGATAACTATCTCTTACTGATGTCCAGCGGAAACCTTCCAGGATGCCGTTCACATGAGGACACAGTGTACAACCCCAGAATCTATTTGTGGAAGCAGTGCGCCATCCATGTTACCAGATGGTAGCAGTTCAGAGGCAACACCGCCAGAGAGCAGTCTGAGCATAGATATTATAGTGCTTGAGGCTCTACTAGAGGCAGAAAGAGATGGTGTGGCTGCCATGAATGAGGTAATCTTTATCTTGAGGCTGGAAATTACGGAATTAGCGGCACGCATTATGCAAGCAACCCAAGAATTGGAGGAAGTAAGAATGTTGCATTTGAAGACGGAGGAGGTCCTGCTGTTTCTTCTATCTGAAGCCCAAGATAATCCTGGTTCTTCTTTAGATACCAGTTGAATGTCATTAGATTATTGTACTTGCATGTTGTGTCATGTCTCTGAATGGATTATGTTGCAAGACCCCCTATGTTGTCCATGTGTTGTAATGATCCGAATTTTTTAGGCGAGGTAATCGTCAGTACTTGTATGATTGACATAAGGTGAACTATTTTTCGTGTGAGCATATTGTATTGGATGAAATAACTGTTTGACTCAGAGTGTATCCAACCTACTGAATTCGAAGATCGTGACATTTCTAAATCATAATCATATATAAAGGTGGAATAAATCTTTGTTGTGGTTTTGAAGAAATAAATGACAAAACATATAATTATCTATGGATATTCGTAATCGAATACAAATTGGATTTGAATTTAGTTTGCCAGGTCCCAGGGCAAACGTGAATGCTAATTCTCCCAAGTTTTGAACGAAGCGGTTAAACACCCACTATAATTTGTGGGCTGCCCGAAGCAAGTGTTTGCGAGATGGAAATTACTGTCTACCCCTAACACTTGACATCCTTATCGACCGGATTTACACTGCTGTCGATAGGGGTAGACTAGTAACTTCAATCAAACGTGACACGCCGGCCTCTGAGCCCATTCAGACACGGTGGGCGCCAAACGTGGGCGGCAAAACACATTTGATTCAAGCTCGTCCGAAAGACATGTGTCTCTTCCTCCATTTCCCCATTCATACACGGTGGGCGGCAAAACAAACTTTCCTCGTCCGAAATCGATGTAGGCTAATATTTTAAATAGGGGCAGATGTGTAACTTCCATCAGACGTGACACAACCGCCCTACCTGTCAGCCCCGTTCATACACCATGGGCGCCAAACATGGGCGGCAAAACATCCTCTCCTCGCCCGAAATAGTTACCGGTAAATATTTGGGAGATGCGAGATTACCGTCCTATCCCCAACCGACGCGATGTCCAAAATTTTAAATGGGGGATAAGTTCATAACTTTCCCCCATTTCAGAGAAGCACGTCCCAAAGTTTGACATCCCCCTCCCCTCCATTTCCACATTCATAAACCATCGGCGGCACGACAACCTCCGCACTGCGGCTAGCCTCCTCCATCCGCCACCCCATCCTCCACCTTACCGGAGCCGCTACCCCTACCCCGTCGTCCACTGCAAGAGATGGACATCTCTCATCCACGGCGCTGGACCAGGATCCTTTCATCGCCTCCTCTCGCTTCATCGGCACCGTCGTCCACCTTGCCGTTGCCGCTCCTATGACCGTCTCGTCCACGGCAACAGGATATATCCCCCGACCCGGCCGTCTGCCGTCTAAAGTCTTCTTCCCCGCCGCCGACAGCCATCGCACCCGCAGCACCCTCAACGTATCAGCATAGGCCTACACAACGTCGCAAGAGAGGTGGTACTCATCCATATGTGCTTAAGTTATTGATCTCACCCGGAAAATAGATCGTAATTTGTTCACTGTACTTTTCTTGTCCGTACCAAATCGTAGTGGCTAGTTGAAAGCAAACATTGGTTGCGAAGTAGCTTTGTCCGGTTTGCACCTTCAGATCCGCCATGGCACGGGCACTATACTTGTAAAGCTTATGGTTTCCCCCCTTTATATTCACTACCATCATCGTAGGTGCTTTGTGTCGTGCTAGCACTGCTCCTCAAGACCTCAACCCAAAGCTTACGTGTTGAAATACGAAGCTGATATGATGCTCATATCACTAAAACAGAGAACGTTTAATTGGTCACCTAATGTTCCTATATTCGTTTAAAAAAGCATGTGCGCCACCCACTGGTCTAGCTAGTTCCACTTTCCTGATTTTTCTCTTGATGCTTAGGGTTTTCCCCTTTTATCTACTCTACTATGATCTGCGTAGGTGCTTTCTGTCGTGCTAGCATTACTCCACCCTTCAAGCTAAACAACACAACACTCAGAATTCGAAAGCTTAGTTGTTCAAATATGATTGTGATATGATACTGATATTAGTTAACCGACACATTTAATTGGTTAGCTAAAGGTCCCACTTGAGTTTCCAAATGCATGTCGCGACATATAGAGAGACAGCATAATTGCATTTCTTTGTCACTTGTTGACCGTACTTTCTTGTCCATACCAAATCTTAGTTGTTATTTCAAAGCAAACATCGGTTGCTAACTACCCTTTGCGCGGTTTGCAGCTTCAGATTTGCCATCCCACTGCCACGGTCAACACTGTACTCATCATGCTTATGTTTTCCCCATTTTATGATGACCACAATCAGCCTACATGGTTCATGTCATAATAGCACTGCTCCACCCATCGAGCTAAACAAGCTTAGTTGTACAAATTCATATCTGATATTATTGCTGATATTAGTAAAACTGAGAGATGTTTAATTGGTTAGCTAAATGTTCCTACTTTAGTTTCGAAATGCATGTGAGCCACATATGGAGAGACCAGAAAGAATAGTATTTCTCTGTGCGCTCTGGTTCATCATGGGTGGCCAACCGACATTGTATTCAAAGACTTGTAATATCTTCAATCTGCTTGCTCTTCTGCTCTTCTTTAAGATGATACTCTTCTCTTGCGGTTGACTGGTCAGGTCGAGTTGTTCTCCCTTAGTATATTTTGAATCTATCAGGTCAGGTCGACTTGTTCTTCTTTACTATATGTTGAAGCTATCATCTGCGAAGTGTCATCACTTCTGGAGCTCTCATATTTTGAGTAGGCCACATTATATTAATGCACACAACAAATTACAGCATGCATGGCATCTTTTAAAATAATTGCAGAGATAGCACAAAGGGGTTTACAGGGAGGCAGTATTGGATTAGAATCACTTCTGCATTACAAAGAAAATCTCACTTGTTTTTATGTTTTCATGCATGTTAGATATTGAACATTATCAAAATGAATATGAGAATGGGCGCACGAGAGGAATATTGCGGAACGATCCACTGGCTAACAAACTTGGCATGGTGGAGGATGGCCTATCTTATTCACCCATCAAGGTGCTTGCTCTAACTTTGCAAAGTTGTATTGGTCGCACATATTTTGCATCTGACCTCTTGCATTAATTCTACTCTGTTACACCACCTGCTTAGTTTAAGCATCATATATGAGTATATGCCATACCTATCCATTTTTTGTACCTATTTCATGTGTCGTCACACTATGTTTTTCCAGTCAAATGTTGTTCTTTCGTAATAGATGTCCAAAACGAAGAGGGTGAGTGCAGATCCTCAAGGAGTACAAACTAGGTATTTGGAAAAGGTAGTGATACCTGTTAAATCCGATAGATCAGCAGCCACAGAAAACACAAGCCCAACTGTACCACACTTTACCCCTACTCCAATGGCCAAACCCCTATTAGAACTGCTGGGAGCCCAGCGTCAGGTACTGTCTATGATATCAATTCGAAATCTAAAGTCCTAAATTTCTGCTTGTGCCTTACCTTTTCTCTTGTATGAAAACTAATTTCAGATGAATCTCCTTGCTCAAAGGATCATACGATCTCAAAACAATAATGGGCTCTTCATTGCTCTTGTCAGTACGTCTCTCCCTTTTACCTTGTAACGTTGTACTTAATTAATTGTTATTTGATTATGTATCATCAGCCTGCACCTGAGCTTCATTATCCTCTATTTCTTCCAATATTATTTGATCTATATTTACTCTTTGCAAAACGTAGAATAATGGCAAGGCTTATAAAGAATTTTCTTTGGGGAATTTATTGAATTATCCTTCCATCAACATGGAGAAGGGCTTTGTCCAGCCCGTGTTAACATGTAATGTAAGTTCATCCTTCTCAAGCCTTCAAACTTTGTTCTAGTATAGATTTGGATAGGCATCATTTCCTCCACTGCTGTTTGCTTTGCTGTTTACATCTGATTGGATGTTTGCAACAACTACCAGTTTCAAATTGTAGTTGTAAAAACATGTTCCTTATGCAGAACAGATCCATTTATTTGCTTATATAATTGTGAAACCTGTTACGTGTCTCCTTGTTTCTCTTTCAGACTCGTATCTCTTGCGCCAGGTAGAACTTTAGGGAAGATAGTGAGCCAAACCATCTTGAGGACAGCGAGATGACCCCAAGGTCCTGTCTTGATGAAGACAGTGAGTTGAAGCCACTCACCAGCAGGTCTGAGACAACCTCTGTGCAGTCACTGCCTCAATCAGTTCGACTTCTTCAGTCTCAACTTAAAGCGGAAAGGCTTGCTTCAGCTCAGCTCTGACTTGAAGTCAAAGATGCAATGAAGATGTCAGAGGACTGCCGTGCACACCATCATGCCCGTGTTGATGCATCTATTGTTGACACAACTGAGGTCTACTCAGCTTATTCAACAGTTTGGGGGGGGGCGACCTGGCCAGGCCTAGTGCCTTCTGAAGTGCTCTTAGTTTTGTATATTCTTTTGTCGGCGCGTTTATTTGCACTGGTGGCGAACTTTGATGCCCAGTGGATGTAATATGTGTGATAGCCGTGATAGCCTAGCGTAAGTTGCTTGCTTATTTATTTCCTTGTTGTCTTGTTTATTTATTTGCTTGTAGTCATTGCAGTTCTTTTTCCGCGGTTTTCTAGTGGCTGCAATAACCTATTTTTTAAAACTAGGCCACAATAATCATGGGCTAATATTTAGTGTAGTGACACTAGGCCTCCTACGGGCTGTAGAAACAGTGGGCCTTCTACGGGCCGTAGAAACAATGGGCCTTCTACGGGCCGTAGAAACAATGGCCCTTCTACGGGCCATAGAAACAATGGGCCTTCTACGGGCCGTATCATCAATGGGCCTTATACGGGCAGTATGATCGATTGGCCAAACATGGGCCAATAACAGGCCGCATTATGGCTGTAAACGGGCTAGAGTTGGAATCGTCCGTTCATGGGCCGACCATAACGGGCCATCGTTAATAGGCCGTATTTGATGACGCTATGAAAACGGCCCAACATATTATAGATCACAAACGGGCCGACTGTAACCATGGGCTGAATTTGGCCCACAAGCAGAAAATGACAGTAACAGGCCGTAAGTAAATGAATGCTGGAAATGAGCCCAAGAATAAATGGGCTCTGAGAAGGCCGAAAGATAACATGGGCTGGAAACGGCCCAACGGAATAATGGGCCATTAATGGGTATAAAGTGATACACTGTTCATTACGGGCCAATTTCACCACACGCCATTAATGGGTGTAAAGTGATACACTGTTCATTACGGGCCAGTTTCACCATGGGCCGTTAATAGACCAAGAGTTACATAGGGCCTCATATGGGCCGAAAGACGTCATGGGCCATACATGGTCCAGAAGTGAAAATGGGCTAGAATCATATTGGGTGGCCCAGATGACGCTACTGGGCCTAATTCGGATAGGGCGTAACGGGCCTTGGGTTAGCGGGCTGTAAATGGGCTATATGCGAACATGCCGTTAACAGGCTTTACATGGGCTGGCCTTTTCACAGGAATGGGCCTCTGTTGGGCCGTGTCACATGTCGACGTATCATAGGCGCCTTCTGTCCAATGAGTGGATGACATCTGTCCCAACGATGAGCCGACACGTGTTTCCTCCAGCCAATGATGATTTTACATGTGGAAAATCCCCATTGGTCGGGGCTGTTAACGGGTTATCGGATCCAAAACCCGACCCGATAGCTTAACGGCGTTCCATTACGGTGGATGCCACGTATCGGTCACCCTTGACGAAAGCACTTCTGTGACGCGGGATTTATCGTCATGGAAGTGGACACTTCCGTGATGATAATTTTGGTAATGTCATGGAACACTTCTACGACAGCACAGGTATGACTATCTTGATTCTGTCATAAAATCGTCATGGATGTACATGCATGACTGAAAATGCGACCTACTGTGACAAACACGTATCATCACGAAAGTGTATTTTTTTGTAGTGTGTATGCATCAAGGCTCCCTATCCCCGACGGTTTCTGGGTCATGTGGGAAGGACCCCCCCTATCGCCCACACTCACTTGGAGACGGTTCCATATGTCATCGCGGAAAGGGGTTAAAACCATTTTTAGGACCGACACGCACCAGTGCTTGTAACACAGGCTAGAACCCTTTCTTTGCTTGATCCATTTTGAACTCCTTCAAAACTTTATCAAGGTATGTGCTTTGTGAAAGTCCAATTAAGCGTATTGATCTATCTCTATAGATCTTGATGCCCAATATATAAGCAGCTTCACCGAGGTCTTTCATTGAAAATTCTTATTCAAGTATCCTTCTATGCTATTCAGAACATCAGTATCATTTCCGATCAGCAATATGTCATCCACATATAATATCAGAAATGCTACAGAGCTCCCACTCACTTTCTTGTAAATACAGGCTTCTCCAAAAGTCTGTATAAAACCATATGCTTTGATCACACTATGAAAACGTATATTCCATCTCCGAGCGGCTTGCACTAGTCCATAAATGGATCGCTAGAGCTTGCACACTTTGTTAGCACCTTTTGGGTCGACAAAACCTTCAGGTTGCATCATATATAACTCTTCTTTAAGATATCCATTAAGGAAAGTAGTTTTGACATCCATTTGCCAAATTTCATAATCATAAAATGCGGCAATTGCTAACATGATTCGGACGGACTTAAGCATCGCTGCGGGTGAAAAGGTCTCATCGTAGTCAACTCCTTGAACTTGTCGAAAACCTTTTGCAACAAGTCGAGCTTTGTAGATAGTAACATTACCATCAGCGTCAGTCTTCTTCTTGAAGATCCATTTATTCTCTATGGCTTGCAGATCATCGGGCATGTCAACCAAAGTCCACACTTTGTTCTCATACATGGATCCCATCTCAGATTTCATGGCCTCAAGCCATTTTGCAGAATCTGGTCTCATCATCACTTCCTCATAGTTCATAGGTTCGTCATGGTCAAGTAACATGACCTCCAGAACAAGATTACCGTACCACTCTGGTGCGGATCTTACTCTGGTAGACCTACGAGGTTCGGTAGAAACTTGATCAGAAGTTTCATGATCATCAGCATTAGCTTCCTCACTTACTGGTGTAGGAATCACTGGAACTGCTTTCTGTGATGAACTACTTTACAATAAGGGAGTAGGTACAATTAGCTCATCAAGTTCTACTTTCCTCCCATTCACTTCTTTCGAGAGAAAATCCTTCTCTAGAAAGGATCCATTCTTAGCAACGAATATCTTGCCTTCGGATCTGTGATAGAAGGTGTACCCAACAGTCTCCTTTGGGTGTCCTATGAAGACACATTTCTCCGATTTGGGTTCGAGCTTATTAGGTTGAAGCTTTTTCACATAAGCATCGCAGCCCCAAACTTTAAGAAACGACAACTTGGGTTTCTTGCCAAACCACAGTTCATAAGGTGTCGTCTCAAATGGATTTCGATGGTGCCCTATTTAATGTGAATGCAGTCGTCTCTAAAGCATAACCCCGAAATGATAGCAGTAAATCAGTGAGAGACATCATAGATCGCACCATATCTAATAAAGTGCGGTTACGATGTTCGGACACACCAGTATGCTGTGGTGTTCCAGGTGGCATGAGTTGCGAAACTATTCCGCATTGTTTCAAATGAAGACTAAAATCGTAACTCAAATATTCTCCGCCACGATCATATCATAGAAACTTAATTTCCTTGTTACGATGATTTTCCACTTCACTCTGAAATTCTTTGAACTTTTCAAATGTTTCAGACTTATGTTTCATCAAGCAGATATATCCATATCTGCTCAAATCATCTATGAAGGTAAGAAAATAACGATACCCACCGCGAGCATCAACACTCATCGGACCACATACATTAGTATGTATTATTTCCAACAAGTCTGTTGCTCGCTCCATTGTTCCGGATAATGGAGTCTTAGTCATCTTGCCCACGAGGCATGGTTCGCAAGCATCAAGTTATTCATAATCAAGTGATTCCAAAAGCCCATCAGCATGGAGTTTCTTCATGCACTTTACACCAATATGACCTAAACACCAGTGCCACAAATAAGTTGCACTACCATTACTAAACTTATATCTTTTGGCTTCAATACTATGAACATGTGTATCACTACTATCAAGATTTAGTAAAAATAAAACACTCATCTTGGGTGCATGACCATAAAAGATATTACTCATATAAATACAACAACCATTATTCTATGATTTAAATGAATAACCGTCTCGCATTAAACAAGATCCAGATATAATGTTCATGCTCAACACTGGGTCTAAAACTAATCCCGAAAGTAGATGTAGAGGTAGCGTGCCGACGGCGATCACATTGACTTGTGAACCATTTCCCACGCGCATAGCCACCTCGTCCTTAGCTAATCTTTGCTTAATCCGTAGCCCCTGTTTCGAGTTGCAAATATTAGCAACAAAACCCAGTATCAAATACCCAAGCGCTACTGCGAGCATTGGTAAGGTACACATCAATAACATGTATATCAAATATACCTTTCACTTTGCCATCCTTTGTAAGTGCTAGTTATCGACTAGACGGGGGTGAATAGGCGATTTTTATGAAAGTCTTCAAAACACGGGGGCTTTGAAGACAGACAGTTGAAATGAACCTATTGATATGCGGCGGAAGGTAGACTACACTAGACAAGCCATAGTCAAGTAAGCAATGAAGTGAAAGCACGAAGACTATTAGCAGCTATGTAGTATGGATCAGGATGGAAGATAGTATGAAGCCAAACAACAACAATCTTCACACAATGAAGTCAATCAGATCATGCAAGCGGGCAATGACTTCACGAAGACAAACTGTAAGTAAAGAGAGGTAAAGGATAGAACCAGTTGCTTGGTGAGGACAAGGATTTGTTGGACCAGTTCCAGTTGTTGTGACAACTATACATCTGGTTAGGGAGGCTCAGATTCAACTCAGAAGACCGCATCTTCACCTTATTCCCCTTGAGCTAAGGACACACAGTCCTCACCTAATCACTCTGGTAAGTATTTGATACGTCCATTTTGCATCATGCTTTTATATCGATATTTATTGCATTATGGGCTGTTATTTCACTTTATGTCACAATACTTATGGCTATTCTCTCTTATTTTACAAGGTTTACATAAGGAGGGAGAATGCCGGTAGCTGGAATTCTGGGCTGGAAAAGGAGCAAATATTGGAGACCTATTCTGCGCAACTCCAAAAGTCCTGAAACTCCATGGAACATCTTAAAATAAATAAAGAAAAATCCTCGCCAAAGATGAAGGCCAGGGGGCCCACACCCTGCTCACGAGGGTGGGGGCGCGCCCCCCTCCTAGGGCGCGCCCCACTACCTCGTGGCCCCCCTGGTGGGTCTCCGACGTCCATCTTCTGCTATATGAAGTCTTTCGATGAGAAAAAATCGGAAGGAACTTTTCGGGACGAGACTCCGCCGCCACGAGGCGGAACCTTGGCGGAACCAATCTAGAGCTCCGGCAGAGCTGTTCTGCCGGGGATACTTCCCTCCGGGAGGGGGAAATCATCACCATCATCATCACCAATGCTCCTCTCATCGGGAGAGGACAATCTCCATCAACATCTTCACCAGCACCATCTCATCTCCAAACCCTAGTTCATCTCTTGTATCCAATTCTTGTGTCAAAGTCCGAGATTGGTGCTAGTAGGTTGCTAGTAGTGTTTATTACTCCTTGTAGTTGATGCTAGTTGGTTTATTTGGTGGAAGATCATATGTTCAGATCCTATATGCATATTATTACCCCTCTGATTATGAACATGAATATGCTTTGTGAGTAATTATGTTTGTTCCTGAGGACAAGGGAGAAGTCTTGCTATTAGTAGTCATGTGAATTTTGTATTCGTTTGATATTTTGATAAGATGTATGTTGTCTAGCCTCTAGTGGTGTTATGTGAACGTCGACTACATAACACTTCACCATTATTTGGGCCTAGAGGAAGGCATTGGGAAGTAATAAGTAGATGATGGGTTGCTAGAGTGACAGAAGCTTAAACCCTAGTTTATGCGTTGCTTCGTAAGGGGATGATTTGGATCCACATGTTTCATGCTATGGTTAGGTTTACCTTAATAATTTTGTTGTAGTTGCGGATGCTTGAAATAGAGGTTAATCATAAGTGGGATGCTTGTTCAAGTAAGAACATAACCCAAGCACCAGTCCACCCACATATCAAATTATCAAAGTATCGAACGCGAATCATATGAACGTGATGAAAACTGGCTTGACGATATTCCCATGTGTCCTCGGGAGCGCTTTTCCTATTATAAGAGTTTGTTCCGGCTTGTCCTTTGCTATAAAAAGGATTGGGCCACCTTGCTGCACTTTATTTACTTTTTTTACTTGTTGCTCGTTACAATTTATCTTATCACAAAACTATCTGTTACCACTTATTTCAGTACTTGAAGAGAATACCTTGCTGAAAACCGCTTATCATTTCCTTCTGCTCCTCGTTGGGTTCGACACTCTTACTTATCGAAAGGACTACGATAGATCCCCTATACTTGTGGGTCATCAAGACTCTTTTCTGGCGCCGTTGCCGGGGAGTGTAGCACCTTTGGTAGGTGGAATTTGGTAAGGAAAAAATTTATATAGTGTGCTGAAATTTACTATCACTTGCTACTATGGAAAGTAATTCTCTGAGGGGCTTGTTCGGGGTATCTTCACCCCGTCTAGTAGAGCAAAGAGTTTCTCCTCAACCTACTGAACCTATTGAAAATGAAACTCCTTTTGAATTTCCTTTGGGTATGATGGAAAAACTGATAGCTAACCCTTTTACAGGAGATGGAACAAAGCATCCTGATGAGCACTTAATATATGTGGATGAAGTTTGTGGATTATTTAAGCTTGTAGGTATACCCGATGATGTTGCTAAGAAGAAGGTCTTCCCTTTATCTTTGAAGGGAGACGCATTGATATGGTATAGGCTATGTGATGATATGAGATCATGGAACTATAAGAGATTGAAATTGGAATTTCATCAAAAGTATTACCATATGCATTTTGTTCATCGTGATCACAGTTATATATATAATTTCTGGCCTCACGAAGGAGAAAGCATCGCTCAAGCTTGGGGGAGGCTTAAATCAATGTTATATTCATGCCCCAATCATGAGCTCTCAAGAGAAATGATTATTCAAAATTTTTATGCTCGGCTTTCTGATAACAATCGCACCATGCTCGATACTTCTTGTGTTGGCTCCTTTATGACGAAGACTACTGAATTCAGATGGAATTTATTGGATAGAATTAAACGCAACTCTGAAGATTGGGACCTCAACGAAGGTAAAGAGTCAGGTATGACACCTAAGTTTGATTGTGTTAAATCTTTTATGGACACCAATATTTTTCGTAAGTTTAGCACTAAATATGGACTTGACTCTGAGATAGTAGCTTCTTTCTGTGAATCTTTTGCTACTTATGTCGATCTCCCTAAGGAGAAGTGGTTTAAACATCATCCTCCCATAGAAGTAAAAGTAGCTGCACCTATTAAAGTTGAAGAAAAGACTGTCACTTATAATGATCCTATTGTTCCTACTTCTTATGTTGAGAAACCACCTTTCCCTATTAGAGTAATGGATCATGCTAAAGCTTCAACTGTTGTTCGTAAAAGCAATATTAGAACTTATACACCTCCTGAGCAAGTTAAAGTAGAACCTAATATTGCTATTGTTAAAGATCTCTTGTCTGATAATATTGATGGGCATGTTATTCAGTTCGAAGGTGAAACTGCTAGAATTGCTAAACCTTGTGCTAAAGATAAACATAGACCTGTGGTAGGCGTGCCTGTTATTTCTGTTAAAATAGGAGATCATTGTTATCATGGCTTATGTGATATGGGTGCTAGTGCTAGTGTTATACCTTATGACTTGTATAAAGAAATCAAGCGTGAAATTGCACCTGCTGAATTAGAAGATATTGATGTCACAATTAAACTTGCCAATAGAGATACTATTTCAGCGATGGGAATTGTTAGAGATGTTGAAGTCTTGTGTGGGAAAACTAAATATCCTGCTGATTTTCTTGTTCTTACTTCTCCGGAAGATAGCTTTTTCCCCATTATATTTGGTAGACCCTTCTTGAACACTGTTCATGCTAGGATAGATTGCGAAAAGAATGTTGTTACTATTGGCTTGGATGATATGGTTCATGAGTCTAATTTCTCTAAATTTAGTAAACAACATTGTGAGGAAGAATTGCCTAGTAAGGATGAAATTATTTGTCTTGCTTCTATTGCCGTACCTCCTAGTGATCCTTTAGAACACTATTTGCTAGACCATGAAAATGATATGTTCATGAATGAAAGAAGGGAAATAGATGAAGTATTCTTTAAACAGGAACCTATTCTGCAACACAATTTTCCTGTTGAAATTTTAGGGGATCCTCCTCCACCCAAGGGTGATCCCGTGTTTGAGCTTAAACAGTTGCCTGATAATCTTAAATATGCTTATCTTGATGAAAAGAAGATATATCCTGTTATTATTAGTGCTAAACTTTCAGAGCATGAAGAAGAAAGATTATTGAAAACTCTGAAGAAGCATCATGCTGCTATTGGATATACTCTTGATGATCTTAAGGGCATTAGTCCCACTCTATGTCAACATAAAATAAATTTGGAAGCAGATGCCAAACTAGTTCGTGATCCTCAACGACGTCTGAATCCTAAAATGAAAGAAGTGGTAAGAAAAGAAATACTCAAGCTTCTAGAGGCAGGTATAATTTATCCCGTTGCTGATAGTCGGTGGGTAAGTCTTGTCCATTGTGTCCCTAAGAAGGGAGGTATTACTGTTGTTCCTAATGATAAAGATGAATTGATTCCACAAAGAATTATCACAGGTTATAGGATGGTAATTGATTTCCGCAAATTAAATAAAGCTACTAAGAAAGATCATTACCCCTTACCTTTTATTGATAAAATCCTAGAAAGATTATGCAAACATACACACTATTGCTTTCTAGATGGTTATTCTGGTTTCTCTCAAATACCTGTGTCTGCTAGAGATCAATCAAAGACTACTTTTACATGCCCTTTTGGTACTTTTGCTTTTAGACGTATGCCTTTTGGTTTATGTAATGCACCTGCTACCTTTCAAAGATGCATGATGGCTATATTCTCTGACTTTTGTGAAAAGATTTGTGAGGTTTTCATGGACGATTTTTCCGTCTATGGTTCCTCTTTTGATGATTGCTTGAGCAATCTTGATCGAGTTTTACAGAGATGTGAAGGAAGTAATCTTGTCTTGAATTGGGAAAAGTGCCACTTTATGGTTAATGAAGGTATTGTCTTGGGGCATAAAGTTTCTGAAAGAGGTATTGAAGTTGATAAAGCCAAGGTCGATGCTATTGAAAAGATGACATGTCCCAAGGATGTCAAAGGTATAAGAAGTTTCCTTGGTCACGCCGGATTTTACAGGAGGTTCATTAAGGACTTCTCAAAAATTTCTCAGCCTCTGACTAATTTATTGCAAAAAGATATACCATTTGTCTTTGATGATGGTTGTGTAGAAGCATTTGAAATACTTAAGAAAGCATTAGTCTCTGCACCTGTTGTTTAGCCACCTGATTGGAATTTACCCTTTGGAATTATGTGTGATGCTAGTGATTATGCTGTAGGTGCTGTTCTAGGGCAAAGAGTTGATAAGAGATTAAATGTTATTCATTATGCTAGTAAGACTCTAGACAATGCTCAAAGAAATTAAGCTACTACTGAAAAAGAGCTTTTAGCAGTTGTATTTGCTTGTGATAAGTTCAGACCTTATATTGTTGATTCTAAAGTAACTATTCACACTGATCATGCTGCTATTAAATACCTTATGGAAAAGAAAGATGCTAAACCTAGACTTATTAGATGGGTTCTCTTGCTACAAGAATTTGATTTGCATATTGTTGATAGAAAGGGAGCTGAGAACCCCGTTGCAGACAACTTTTCTAGGTTAGAGATTGTTATTGATGACCCACTACCTATTGATGATAGCTTTCCTGATGAACAATTAAATGTTATAAGTACTTCTTGTAGTACTCCATGGTATGCTGATTATGCTAATTATATTGTTGCTAAGTTTATACCACCTAGCTTCACATACTAGCAAAAGAAAAAGGTTTTCTATGACTTGAGACATTACTTTTGGGATGACCCACATCTTTATAAAGGAGTAGATGTTGTTATTAGACGTTGTGTACCTGAGCATGAACAGGAACAGATCCTACACAAGTGTCATTCCGAGGCTTATGGAGGACACCACGCTGGAGATAGAACTGCACATAAGGTATTCCAATCTGGTTTTTATTGGCCTACTCTCTTCAAGGATGTCCGTAAGTTTGTCTTGTCTTGTGATGAATGTCAAATAATTGGTAATATTAGTAGACGTCAAGAAATGCCTATGAATTATTCTCTTGTTATTGAACCATTTGATGTTTGGGGCTTTGACTATATGGGACCTTTTCCTGCCTCTAATGGATACGCACATACTCTAGTTGCTGTTGATTACGTTACTAAGTGGGTAGAAGCTATTCCAACTAGTAGTGCTGATCATAACACTTCTATTAAAATGCTTAAGGAATTTATTTTTCCGAGGTTTGGAGTCCCTAGATATTTAATGACTTATGGTGGTTCACACTTTATTCATGGTGCTTTCCGTAAAATGCTTGCTAAGTATGATGTTAATCATAGAATTGCATCTCCTTATCACCCACAGTCTAGTGGTCAAGTAGAGTTGAGCAATAGAGAGCTCAAATTAATTTTGCAAAAGACTGTTAATAGGTCTAGAAAGAATTGGTCTAAGAAACTTGACGATGCATTATGGGCATATAGAACTGCATACAAAAATCCTATGGGTATGTCTCCGTATAAAATGGTTTAGGGAAAAGCATGTCACTTACCTCTCGAACTAGAACATAAGGCATATTGGGCTATTAAAGAGCTTAGCTATGATTTGAAACTTGCCGGTGAGAAGAGGTTATTTGATATTAGCTCACTTGATGAATGGAGAACCCAAGCTTATGAAAATGCCAAGTTGTTTAAAAAAAAGTTAAAAGATGGCATGACAAAAGGATACAAAAGCGTGAGTTTAATGTAGGTGATTATGTATTGCTATACAACTCTCCTTTAAGATTTTTTGCAGGAAAACTTCTCTCTAAATGGGAAGGCCCCTATGTTATCGAGGAGGTCTATCGTTCCGGTGCCATAAAAATCAACAACTTCGAGGACACAAATCCGAAGGTGGTAAATGGTCAAAGAATCAAACATTATATCTCAGGTAATCCCATAAATGTTGAAACCAATATTATTGAAACCGTAACTCCGGAGGAATACATAAGGGACACTTTCCGGAACGTTTCAGACTCCGAAAAGGAATAGGTATGTGGTACGGTAAGTAAACCGACTCCAAAACAATTTTTAAGGCAATATTTCTCCGTCTTGGAATATTTAGAGAAATAGAAAATAAGTAGCAGTCCAGGAAGGACACGAGGGCCCCACGAGGGTGGTGGGCGCGCCCTACCCCTCTGGGCGCGCCCCCTACCTCGTGAGCACCTCGTGTGCCTTCCGGGCTCCGTTTTCTTGCACGATACGTATTTTGGTCCGTAAAAATTCATTATATATTCTCCCGAAGGTTTTGACTCCCGTATCACGCAAATCTCCTCTGTTTTTGTTTTTGAGCTGTTGCTGCTGCAGATTAGAGCAAGATGTCTTCTCAAGAGTCAATCGGGGAGAGCCGGGTATCTAATCCGGCACCGGAACCAAGGGCAAACAGCGACGCTGACCACTTTGGGCCAGCAATGGAGGAAGAGATGGAGGCCGACTTGATGAGAGTAGATGCCATGGAGGATCAAGAAGTCACCTCTCGCCTCCGAGCTGGGTTCACGATGGGGGAACTACAGAGCTCGGCTATTCCAAACTCGGTTATCCCTTATAATGTTAGATTTATTTCTTATGAAAATATGAAGAGGAGTGTCACTTGTTCTCCCGCATCTATGCAACACCCTTGGGTGCAAGGAGCTTTAGCTGTCACAGGAAAGCTTCGTAAGGAAATAATGGACCTCAAACAACAAGTCAATAAGCTCGAGGAGGAGAACCGCATCCTGAGGGGAATCATCACCAAGAATATTACACCGACAACAAAGAAGGAGACATAATCACATGGGTATGGGCACTCCCCTTGGCAACTGCCAAGCTTGGGGGAGGTGCCCCGGTATTGTATCACAATCACAACTCCTATCTTTACCGTTTTTTCTTAATTCGATCCTATTAGTGGTATCTTGATCTAGTAGAATAAAGTTTATGGCATGATCTAGTTTTGAGTTTTTCTTTATGATCTCTCTTTGTAACCGAGTCCGTAAGCTATATATAATGAAGATTACTGTTGAGTCAAGGGCTTGATTATTTTGCCATGATCTTGGGCGAATAAAAGAAAGAAGAAAAGAATAAGAAGAAACAAAAAGTTCATATTGACCTTATTGAGAGTAATGACTTCACATAGAAAGAGTATGATGAATAAAAGTTGTTGGGAGTTGGCAGACATAGCTTTGGTCATTGTTGCAATTAATAGGAAGTAATAAGGAAAGAGAGGTTTTCACATATAGATATATTATCATTGACATGCTAAAGGGTTTATGTTGGACAAGGAAGACAATGTAATGAGTTATGTCTTTCTTATATTTGAGATAAAGTATGTTGTCATGGATCCTCTAACTTGTTGAGCTTGCCTTTCCCCCTCATGCTAGCCAAATTCTCAGCACCAAGTAGAAATACTACTTGTGCTTCCAAATACCCTTAAACCAGTTTTGCCATGAGAGTCCACCATATCTACCTATGGATTGAGTAAGATACTTCAAGTAAGTTTTCATCGATGCAAAGCAATAAAAATTGCTCTAAATATGTATGATTGATTGGTGTGGGAGAAATAAGATTTATACGATCTTGTGATGTGGAAGTAATAAAAGCGACGGACTGCATAGTAAAGGTTCATATCACAAGGGGCAATATAAAGTGACGTTCTTTCGCATTGAGATTTTGTGCATCCAACCATAAAAGCGCATGGCAACCTCTGCTTCCCTCTGCGAAGGGCCTATCTTTTATTATTATCTTATACCTTATGCAAGAGTCACGGTGATCTTCACCTTTCCTTTTTCATTTTATCCTTTGGCAAGCTCAGCATTTTGGAAAGAACATGATATATATATATCTAATTGGATATAGGGGAGCATGAATTATTATTGTTGACATTACCCTTGAGTTAAAAGGTTGTGGGGCAAAACTATAGGCCCCTATCTTTCTCTGTGTCCGATTAAAACTTCATAACCACAAGTATTGCGTGAGTGTTAGCAATTATGAAGGACTAAATGATAGTTGAGTATGTGGACTTGCTTTTTAGCTCTGACATAGACTCTTTCCGATGTTATGATAAATTGCAATTGCTTCAATGACTGAGATTATAGTTTGTTGGAGCCCAATAAGGTTTATGATTTATACTTTTGCATTGTGAATAGATCATCACTTGAACATAAGTAATCATATGACAAAATCTATATATGTTGTTGTTATGAGAATAATCATGATGCCTTCATGTCCGTCTTTTATTTTTATCGACGCCTCTACCTCTAAACATGAGGACATATTTATTGTTATCGGCTTTTCGCTTGAGGACAAGCGAGGTCTAAGCTTGGGGGAGTTGATACGTCCATTTTGCATCATGCTTTTATATCGATATTTATTGCATTATGGGCTGTTATTTCACTTTATGTCACAATACTTATGGCTATTCTCTCTTATTTTACAAGGTTTACATAAGGAGGGAGAATGCCGGCAACTAGAATTCTGGGCTGGAAAAGGAGCAAATATTAGAGACCTATTCTGCGCAACTCCAAAAGTCCTAAAACTCCACGGAACATCTTAAAATAAATAAAGAAAAATCCTCGCCAAAGATGAAGGCCAGGGGGCCCACACCCTGCTCACGAGGGTGGGGGTGCGCCCCCCTCCTAGGGCGCGCCCCCCTACCTCATGGGCCCCCTGGTGGGTCTCCGACGTCCATCTTCTGCTATATGAAGTATTTCGATGAGAAAAAATCGGAAGGAAATTTTCGGGACGAGACTCCGCCGCCACGAGGCGGAACCTTGGCGGAACCAATCTAGAGCTCCGGCAGAGCTGTTCTGCTGGGGATACTTCCCTCCGGGAGGGGGAAATCATCACCATCATCATCACCAACGCTCCTCTCATCGGGAGAGGGCAATCTCCATCAACATCTTCACCAGCAGCATCTCATCTCCTAACCCTAGTTCATCTCTTGTATCCAATTCTTGTCTCAAAGTCCGGGATTGGTGCTAGTAGGTTGCTAGTAGTGTTGATTACTCCTTGTAGTTGATGCTAGTTGGTTTATTTGGTGGAAGATCATATGTTCAGATCCTATATGCATATTATTACCCCTCTGATTATGAACATGAATATGCTTTGTGAGTAATTATGTTTGTTCCTGAGGACAAGGGAGAAGTCTTGCTATTAGTAGTCATGTGAATTTGGTATTCGTTTGATATTTTGATAAGATGTATGTTGTCTAGCCTCTAGTGATGTTATGTGAACGTTGACTACATAACACTTCACCATCATTTGGGCCTAGAGGAAGGCATTGGGAAGTAATAAGTAGATGATGGGTTGCTAGAGTGACAGAAGCTTAAACCCTAGTTTATGCGTTGCTTCGTAAGGGGATGATTTGGATCCACATGTTTCATGCTATGGTTAGGTTTACCTTAATACTTTTGTTGTAGTTGCGGATGCTTGAAATAGAGGTTAATCATAAGCGGGGATGCTTGTTCAAGTAAGAACAGCACCCAAGCACCGGTCCACCCACATATCAAATTATCAAAGTATCGAACACGAATCATATGAACATGATGAAAACTGGCTTGACGATATTCCCATGTGTCCTCGGGAGCACTTTTCCTATTATAAGAGTTTGTTCCGGCTTGTCCTTTGCTACAAAAAGGATTGGGCCACCTTGCTGCACTTTATTTACTTTTGTTACTTGTTTCTCGTTACAATTTATCTTATCACAAAACTACTTGTTACCACTTATTTCAGTACTTGCAGAGAATACCTTGCTAAAAACCGCTTATCATTTCCTTCTGCTTCTCGTTGGGTTCGACACTCTTACTTATCGAAAGGACTACGATAGATCCCCTATACTTGTGGGTCATCAGTATTCAAGGGAGACTTCCAAACCTTCACAGACTTTGGTCACCGTCAATCCACAATGACTCTTGGATGCTTAGAACGTGACGCCTAACCGGCTAGAGGATTCATAGTCCTCAAGTGTAACAAGTCTTCAGGTCACGCAGACAGAAAGACTTCAGTGATGCCTAACACTCTTTGGCTCTGGGTGTTTAGGGCTTTGTCCTCGCAAGGATTTCTCTCTCAAATGCTTCTGAGGTGGGTTGCTCTCAAATGACAAAAGCTGTGCACTAACTCTGAGCAGCCACCAATTGATGGTGTAGGGGGTGGGCTATTTATAGATAGGAGGCAACCCGGCCTGATTTTTCTGAAATGACCCTGGGTCACTAAGGAACTGACACATGTCTAACGGTCAGATTTCAAACACGCGCGACAGCTTGACTTGGGCTACAAGTAAAGCTGACTCATCCATCTCTGGATAAGATTTGCTCTTATTGTCTTCACTTGAAGACATAGGATTTGGTTGAGCATCACTTCATTCATTCTGACTTTGTTCACTTGGACCCCACTTAACAGTGCGCTGGTTCCTATGACTCAACAAAGAAGAAAAGGAAACTACAAAACAACTATGTCTTCGCACTCCATAGTCTTCATGTGAATGTCTTCTCGAGTCGTAATCTTCGTTGTGAATATCTTCACAGACCACCATTGTCTTCAATGTCTTCACACATTTTTAGGGGTCATCTCTGGTAGGTAAAGGGAATCAATGAGGGACTACTACCTGTGTTATCTTGCAATTCTCACAAACACATTAGTCCCTCAACCAAGTTTGTCGTCAATACTCCAAAACCAACAAGGGGTGGCACTATATGCACTCACAATCTCCCCCTTTTTGGTGATTGATGACAAACTGGTTGATGTTTTCAATGGGGATAAAAGTATGTAAATGTTGGGAATTATGGCATTGTCTTTGTAACTAGAAAAAGGCTCCCCCTGAAGATGTGCATATAAGTAGTTTGCTTTTGAATGCAAATGCACATGGCAGGTTTTAGTTTGTGGAGATCCTCTTCAACTTATGAAGACAGTTCATCATGCATATAAAGATATGACGAAGATAATGACATGCATAATTAAAAATGGACGTCTGCAGAATGACTTCATGCGGAACTTATCATTAATAATCTCCAAGTGCAGGGAATCATCATAGCAATTCCCAAGGGTGGAAGTGATAAGTATGGAGTGTCGAACCCACAAGGAGCTAAAGGTAAGATCAATATTCTCTCATGTCTTATCTGCCACTGATACGACTCTACGTACACCGAACATTTGCTTCCAACTAGAAACGAGAAATAAAACTATGTTGTGGGTATGAAGAGGATAACTTTGCATGATATCGGAGAGCTAAAATATGAAAGTAGGTGCTGTTATCATAAAGTTAGAATATATTACTAAATATTATAAATAGCGAGTGTGGAATAATGATCGGTCGATGTGCGGAATTATCCCAGGCAATCGTTAACAAGACCGGTGGTCGTCATTGCAATTTCATATGAAGGAGAGGCATAAGGTAACATACTTTCTCTTCTTGGATCATATGCACTTATGATTGGAACTCTAGCAAGCATCCGCAACAACCCTTTATGTCCTGTAGTTCAGATCGCTCCCAAAAGTCACGGGCAACGTGACCTTTCCCTTAGGTTGACTTCTTCCCGGGTTGACCCCCTGAAACGTGCCCGTCTCTTCGAGGTCTTCATCAAGAATCTGCAATTTCTCGATCACGGCAAGCGAGATTAAGTTCAGACCGGCCCCGCCATCGACTAGCATCTTTGTCACCTTGAGGTTGTGTATTGTTGGTGAAACCAACAATGGCAAGCACCTGACTGCAGTAGTGCGATCAGGGTGATCCTCAGTGTCAAAAATGATAGGTGTGATGGACCACTTCAGCGGCCTTTGGGCATCAAACGACGGTTCTGCCGCTGTAATCTCACGCGCCCACTGTTTAAGCTGGCGGTGAGAGGTATGCAGCGAGGCGCCGCCATCAACGCACATGGCCTCTGTAGCTTTCTGAAATCCTTGGTCACCAGACTCATCGTCCTCTTCGTGATCATCGTCTTCTGGCTTTTTGTCACGGCCCCGGGCGGGCCTCTCCCGTTGTTTATCTTTGCCGCGACGGCCCGCCTGGCCGTCACGCTTCTTGCCGGACCCCTTAGCACTGTACTGGCCTTTCTCCTAGTCCCGCCTCTCATATTCAGCCCTCTGCTTCTCAGCAAGGAGCTCTACCTGTCGATAGTTCTGGAGATCATGGCCTTTGGTGCGATGGATCTTGCAGTATTGCTTGTCGGAGTTTCCTGGCTTCTCGGCAGCCGCTAAGGCCCGGCAGGTGACACATCCGGCAATTTCCTTGCCGGGGTCATCTGCCTTGGTTTTCTTGGCGGAGCCGGAGTCGCCAGATCCCTCGACGGCAAGCACAGCTTTACCTTTGCGCTTCCTGTTGTGGCGCCGACCTTTCTTCACCGGGGCGGCAGTATCCTCCTCTGAGGAGTCGGTTTCCACGCCGGCATCTTTGCCGGGGTACTTCCTTCCCTCTTCAGCTCGGGCACATTTGTCAGCAAGAACATAGAGTTCTGCCACATCTTTCACCTTGTTCATCGCCAGTTCTTCGCGCATCTTGCGGTTACGCACGTTCTGATGGAACACGCTGATGATGGCGGCAGGGTGAACATCAGGGATATTGTACTGTACCCGGCTGAACCTCTGTATATACTTGCGCAGACTCTCGCCTCCCTTCTAGGGAATGACATGCAGGTCGCTTGCTTGGCCATGGGCTTGGTGACCCCCCAGTAAAGGCGCCCACAAACTCATGGCACAAATCCGACCAGGAGGAAATAGAGTCTACCGGCAAGTGCATCAACCATGACATGGCGTTGGGTTTAAGAGCCAATGGAAAGTAATTCGCAAGCACCTTATCGTCGCGGGCTCCGGCGGCTTGCATCGCGATGGTGTAGATGCTGAGGAACTCAGACGGGTGAGTCTTGCCGCTGTACTTTTTGCCAACGTCAGGTTTGAAGGTGCGGTGAGTGAGCCACTGGAACTGCCGCGGCTCACGGGTAAAAGCCGGACATCCTATCTCGTAAGGTAGGCCTCCAGGGCTCTCCGGGGCCGGGTGGTTCACAGCAGGCCCTGCTCGCCTGTCTGACTGGTGGCGCGCTCCGTGCCGGCGCTCGATAGTGGTTCGAGCGTCTTCATGGGCTCGTTCCCGAAGAACTTGGCGCTGGTCACAGTGGGTCCGCGGGTCAGACGACGCTATGGAGATGGCGTCGCCCGCGACGTCGCGACGAGCCGGCGTCTGCGGTACCGGATGGGGAAGAGGTGAATGAACCGTGGTCGCGGCGCCGCCGGCTTTTCCGCCACTGGTCAGCGGGACTCCATCGGAGCGTTGTCCCGGGGGCCCCACCGGACTTGGTTCGTCTTTGTTGGCCACCGCAACAAGGCTTCGGATAGTGGCTCTCCACTCGTCGAGTTTCCCCGTAGTGGGAGGAAAGTTGAGGAGCAACTGCGCGTGCGCCAGGGCCTCTGCTGGCGTCGGTGGCAGCGAAACCTGCACGGACCGCGACGCGCTTCGACTTCTGACCATGTCAGAAGGAGCTCCATCACGACCCCGCGGTCGCATGCCGTTTTCACCAGCGCCTCGGCGAGTGGGCAGGTCTTCTACGTCCCGGGAGTGGCGCTCAGGGCTCTTCCCGCGGAGACGCACGGGATCTTCGGCGTGATTACGCCATTCGTCGCGCGCTGCCTGGGAGGAGCACGCTGTTGACGCCGGTGTGGGGGTATTGGAGGCCCTCGCGTCGCCCTCGGGCGGGGCGGCGATGACCTTGGAAGGCCCTGCTCCACCCGCGAAAGACTTGGCTCCGCCTTTGGATTTGGCGACGTGTGGCCCGTTACCAGGCGCACAAACATCGCCGCCTCCCAAACTCCGGCTGCTGGGATGATGTTGATGTTTGCGAGCAGTGCCCCGGGTCCTCTCTACGACCGGTCCGCTGCTCGCCCGCGTCGGGACGGGCTGTCCGGCTTCTGACTGGCCAACCGCCACCGTCGTCTTCTTCTTGGGCGCCATGATGATGAAGAAGCGCCGAACTAACTGCTAGAGCCGATTCTCACAACTGCGAACCCCTACCTGGCGCGCCAGAGATGTCGGTGTGCAACGACACCTATGGGATCACGAGAATCCCTACTACGGTTAGCGGGGCGCGGGGTCGTGAGAAGAGCGGATCAAGCAGGTAGCACACGGTTCGTTTATCCAGGTTCGGGCCGCAAGGATGCGTAAAACCCTACTCCTGCTTTGGTGGATTGGATATCTGTGTTCTTGAGCTAGCTATGGGGCGTGAGGAGCTCCAAAAAGCCGAATCCTTCTCCTGGTCGCCTCGGGCCTCCTTTTATAGAAAAAGGGGTTGCCACAGTGGCACACAGGAGGTGGAAAGGGAACAGTGATGCGAGGTTATCCCTCGCATTACATGACAAGGTGCATTTAATGCGTCTTGCTTAGGTGTCCTTGCTTTATCAGGGACGGGGGAGAGATCTTCCTCGTCCGTCGCCGCTCCTTCTTGTGTCGACACGTGCCCTGGCCAGCGACGCCTGCGATGCCACGTAGGTAGGCAGGCAGCTGAGGTGGCGCAGTGGTGGGTCTTCACGAAGATCTGCATGCCTCCACGCAGGTGCCTGCCCAGCTGGTTGGGTCGGCAGCTGCATGCATGCGGTGGTGAAGGCTCAGTCGGCATGGGCCTGATGGTGGCCTTGCGGGTGTCCTCGGCAAGGGCCTTGCTGGGGCCCTGGCAAGGGTCTTGCTGAGGCGCCTGCCATCATCCTCGGCAAGGCGCTCGCCGGGGGCCTTGTGGTCTTCCTCGGCTGGGATCCCGCCAAGGTTTGTCGTCTCCTTAGTGCGTATCTGATCTTGAATGTCTTCACGAAGATCTGCATGCTGCCACGGGGATGTCTCCCGAATCCTTGCCCTTTGGGGCCAGTGGACTCAAGGGTGATTCGCTCCATAGGTGCGGGACGAGTCGCCGTGGCAAGGGTCTTGCCGGGGCTGCTAGAACTGTCTCCCAGCAAGGATCTTGCCGGGGGAGTCCGCTTCGTCCCCTTTGCTCTTCGTGGTCTTGGCCTTGGCGTCGTAATTCTCTTGAGCTTCGGTCTTACCATGGCTCACCTCCCTTGCCTTGCTTGGTGTGGTGGTGCCCGTGGCTCAGACTGCCCGTGCACAGTTATAGGGGTACAAAAAGTGTACCCCTCTTTTTGTACACCGACACAATGGCATAACCAGAAAATTTCGGGAGTTTTATGGGTGGGAATTCAAGTAGCTCTAGTATTTCTTCCCGCAGATATTTGGTTTGTGATTGGGTAATCCTTACCACTTATTTGTTCATATCCGTACCTTGTTGCTTTATTCATCTACCTTGATCTAAGTGGCTTCTCAACTTAATGGACATGTGTTGATTTACTTTGGAATTCATTCGTTCATCCTTGTTCGAATGTTTATTGTAAGATGCAACCTCTTGAGCACTGCGTTGGTTTTCCCTTGAAGAGGAAAGGGTGATGCAGCAAAGTAGTGTAAGTATTTCCCTCGGTTTTTGAGAACTAAGGTATCAATCCAGTAGGAGATCACGCTCAAGTCCCACGCACCTACACAAACAAATAAGAACCTCGCAACCAACGCGATAAAGGGTTGTCAAGCCCTTCACGGTCACTTACGAGAGTGAGATGTGATAGATATGATAAGATAATATTTTTGGTATTTTTATGATAAAGAGAAATAAAGATGCAAACTAAAATAAATGGCAAAGGAAATAACTAAGTTTTGGAAGATTAATATGATGGAAGATAGACCCGGGGGCCATAGGTTTCACTAGTGGCTTCTCTCAAGAGCATAAGTATTACGGTGTGTAAACGAATTACTGTCGAGCAATTGATAGAATTGAGCATAGTTATGAGAATATCTAGGTATGATCATGTATATAGGCATCACGTCTGCGACAAGTAGACCGAAATGATTCTGCATCTACTACTATTACTCCACACATCGACCGCTATCCAGCATGCATCTAGAGTATTAAGTTCATAAGAACATAGTAATGCTTTAAGCAAGATGACATGATGTAGAGGGATAAACTCATGCAATATGATATAAACCCCATCTTTTTATCCTCGATGTCAACAATACAATATGTGTCGGTTCCCTTTCTGTCACTGGGATCGAGCACCGCAAGATTGAACCTAAAGCTAAGCACTTCTCACATTGCAAGAAAGATCAGTCTACTGGGCCAAACCAAACTAATAATTCGAAGTGACTTGCAAAGATAAACCAATCATACATAAAAGAATTCAGAGGAGAATCAAATATTGTTCATAGATAATCTGGATCATAAACCCACAATTCATCGGATCTCGACAAACACACCGCAAAAGAAGATTACATCGAATAGATCTCCAAGAAGATCAAGGAGAACTTTGTATTGAGATCCAAAGAGAGAGAAGAAGCCATCTAGCTAATAACTATGGACCCGTAGGTCTGAAGTAAACTACTCACACATCACCGGAGAGGCCATGGAGTTGATGTAGAGGCCCTCCGTGATCAATGCCCCCTCCGGCGGAGCTCCGGAAAAGGCCCCAAGATGGGATCTCTCGGGTACAGAAGGTTACGGCAGTGGAATTAGGTTTTCGTGGTGCTCCTGGATGTTTGGGGGGTACGTGGACTTATATAGGAGGAAGAAATACGTCGGTGGAGCAACGGAGGGCCCACGAGGGTTGAGGGCACGCCCAGGAGGGGTAGGCGCACCCCCCTGCCTCGTGCCTTCCTCCCTTTTTTCTTGACGGCCACCCCAAGTCTCCTAGATCACGTTTTTTGAGAAAATCACGTTCCCGAAGGTTTCATTCCGTTTGGACTCCGTTTGATATTCCTTTTCTTCAAAACCCTAAAATAGGCAAAAAACAGCAATTTGGGATGGGCCTCCGATTAGTAGGTTAGTCCCAAAAATGATATAAAAGTGTCAAATAAAGCCCATTAACATCCAAAATATATAATATAATAGCATGGAGCAATCAAAAATTATAGATACGTTGGAGACGTATCAAGCATCCCCAAGCTTAATTCCTGCTCGTCCTCGAGTAGGTAAATGATAAAAGAATAATTTTTGATGTGGAATGCTTTCTAACATATTTCTCAATGTATTTTTTCTTTATTGTGGCATGAATGTTCAGATCCGAAAGATTCAAGATAAAAGTTTAATATTGACATAAAAATAATAATACTGCAAGCATACTAACTAAGGAATTATGTCTTCTCAAAATAACATGGCCAAAGAAAGTTATCCCTACAAAATCATATAGTCTGGCTATGCTCTATCTTCACCACACAAAATATTTAAATCATGCACAACCCCGATGACAAGCCAAACAATTGTTTCATACTTTTGATGTTCTCAAACTTTTTCAATCTTCACGCAATATATGAGCATGATCCATGGATATAGCACTATATGTGGAATAGTATGCTGGTTCTGGGGAAGACAAAAAGGAGAAGATAGTCTCACATCAACTAGGCGTATCAACGAGCTATGGAGATGCCCATCAATAGATATCAATGTGAGTGAGTAGGGATTGCCATGCAACGGATGGACTAGAGCTATAAGTATATGAAAGATCAACAAAAGAAACTAAGTGGGTGTGCATCCAACTTGCTTGCTCACGAAGACCTAGGGCATTTTGAGGAAGCCCATCATTGGAATATACAAGCCAAGTTCTATAATGAAAAATTCCCACTAGTATATGAAAGTGATAACATAGGAGACTCTCTATCATGAAGATCATGGTGCTACTTTGAAGCACAAGTGTGGAAAAAGGATAGTAGCATTGTCCCTTCTCTCTTTTTCTCTCATTTTTTTCTTTTTTATTTGGGCCTTCTTTCTTTTTTTCTTCTTTTTGGCCTCTTTTCTCTCCCTTTTTTCGTCCGGAGTCTCATCCCGACTTGTGGGGGAATCATAGTCCACATCATCCTTTCCTCACTGGGACAATGCTCTAATAATGATGATCATCACACTTTATTTACTTACAACTCAAGAATTACAACTCAATACTTAGAACAAAATATGACTCTATGTGAATGCCTCCGGCGGTGTACCGGGATGTGCAATGATGCATGAGTGACATGTATGAAGAATTATGAATGGTGGTTGCCACAAATACGATGTCAACTACATGATCATGCAAGCAATATGACAATGATGAGTTGTGTCATAATAACAGAACAGTGGAAAGTTGCATGGCAATATATCTCGGAATGGCTATGGAAATGCCATAATAGGTAGGTATGGTGGCTGTTTTGAGGAAGGCATATGGTGGGTTTATGGTACTGGCAAAAGTTGCGCGATACTAGAGAGGCTAGCAATGGTGGAAGGGTGAGAGTGCGTATAATCCATGGGCTCAACATTAGTCATAAAGAACTCACATACTTATTGCAAAAATCTATTAGTTATCGAAACAAAGTATTACGCGCATGCTCCTAGGGGGATAGATTGGTAGGAAAAGACCATCGCTCGTCCCCGACCGCCACTCATAAGGAAGACAATCAATAAATAAATCATGCTCCGACTTCATCACATAATGGTTTACCATACGTGCATGCTACGGGAATCACAAACTTCAACACAAGTATTTCTCAAATTCACAACTACTCAACTAGCATGACTCTAATATCACCATCTCCATATCTCAAAACAATTATCAAGTATCAAACTTCTCATAGTATTCAATGCACTTCTATCAAAGTTTTTATATTATAGCAAATTTCCAAGTTGTTATAGAGGACTCTCAAAATAATATAAGTGAAGCATGAGAGAACAATAGTTTCTATAAAACAAATCCACCACCGTGCTCTAAAAGATATAAGTGAAGCACTAGAGCAAAAACTATATAGCTCAAAAGATATAAGTGAAGCGCATAGAGTATTCTAATAAATTTCAAATCATGTGAGTCTCTCTCAAAAGGTGTGTACATCAAGGATTATTGTGTTAAACTAAAAAGCAAAGACTCAAATCATACAAGACACTCCAAGCAAAACACATATCATGTCGTGAATAAAAATATAGCTCCAAGTAAAGTTACAGATAGACGAAGACGAAAGAGGGGATGCCTTCCGGGATATCCCCAAGCTTAGGATTTTTTGGTGTCCTTGAATTTTACCTTGGGGTGACATGGGCATCCCCAAGGTTAGGCTCTTTCCACTCCTTGTTCCATAATACATCAAATCTTTACCCAAAACTTGAAAACTTCACAACACAAAACTCAAAATAGAAAATCTCGTGAGCTCCGTTAGCGAAAGAAAACAAAACACCACTTCAAGGTACTGTAATGAACTCATTATTTATTTATACTGGTGTTAAACCTACTGTATTCCAACTTCTCTATGGTTTATAAACTCTTTTACTAGCCATAGATTCATCAAAATAAGCAAACAACACAGGAAAAACAGAATCTGTCAAAAACAGAATAGTCTGTAGTAATCTGTACCTAACGCAAACTCTGGAAGCCCAAAAATTCTAAAATAAATTGCTGGACATGAGTAATTTATCTATTAATGATCTTCCAAAATAATTAACTAAATATCACTTTCCAAATACAAATGGCAGCGATTCTCGTGAGCGCTAAAGTTTCTGTTTTTTACAGCAAGATCAAAAAGACTTTCCCCAAGTCTTCCCAACGGTTCTACTTGGCACAAACACTAATTAAACACAAAAAACACAACCAAAATAGAGGCTAGATAAATTATTTATTGAATAACAGCAATGAAAAATATTGGGTTGTCTCCCAACAAGCGCTTTTCTTTAAAACCTTATGGCTAGGCATAATATTTCAATGATGCTCACATGAAAGACAAGAATTGAAGCACAAAGAGAGCATCATAAAACATGTGACAAACACATATAAGTCTAACATACTTCCTATGCATAGGCATGTTATAGGAAAACGTATTATCATCGCAAGCAAAAACTAGCATATGCAAGGAAGTGGAAAGAAACAATAGCAATCTCAACATAACGAGAGGTAATTTAGTAACATGAAAATTTCTACCACCATATTTTCCTCTCTCATAATAATTACATGTAGGATCATAAGCAAATTCAACAAAATATCTATCATGTAAAATATTTTCAACACGATCCACATGCATGCAAAGTCGACACTCTTCCAAAATAGTGGGATTAACATTAACCAAAGTCATGACCTCTCCAAACCCACTTTTATCAGAGATTTGATAAGATTGAACATTTTCCAAATATGTGGGATCTAAAGTTGACACTCTTCCAAACCCACTTTCAATAATATTGCAAACACTATTATCAATCTCATATTCATCATGGGGCTTAAATAAATTTTCAAGATCATAAGAAGAATCACCCCAATCATGATCACTGCAACAAGTAGAGGACATAGCAAAACTAGCATCCCCAAGCTTAGGGTTTTGCATATCATTAGCACAATTTACATAAATAGAACTTATAATAAAATCATTGCAATCATGCTTTTTATTCAAAGATCTATTGTGAATTGCTTCATAAAGTAATTCATCACACTTTTCAGATTCACGAATTTCAAGCAAAACCTCATAAAGATAATCCAGTGCACAAAACTCACTAGCAATTGGTTCATCATAATTGGATCTCTTAAAAAGATTAGAAAGTGGATGAGGATCCATGGATCTTAGGTTCTCTGTTTAGTAATAAATAAACAACTATTCCAACCAAACGAGCAAACGAGTCAAGTAAGACATAAAAGCAAACAAAAATACAAACAGAAGAAGGGCGAATAAAACGCCAAGGGTGAAGTGGGGGAGAGGAAAACGAGAGGCAAATGGCAAACAATGTAATGCAAGGGATAAGAGTTTGTGATGGGTACTTGGTATGTCTTGACTTGCAACGGTGCCAAAAATGACTCGTTGTCTGGAGTCAAATCTTGACTTGACTTGGCGCAAATCTCCCCGGCAATGGCGCCAGAAATCCTTCTTGCTACCTCTTGAGCATTGCATTTGTTTTCCCTTGAAGAGAAAAGGGTGATGCAGCAAAGTAGCATAAGTATTTCCCTCAGTTTTTGAGAACCAAGGAATCAATCTAGTAGGAGATCACGCTCAAGTCCCACGCACCTACACAAACAAATAAGAACCTTGCAACCAACGCGATAAAGGGGCTGTCAAGCCCTTCACGGTCACTTACGAGAGTGAGATCTGATAGATATGATAAGATAATATTTTTGGTATTTTTATGATAAAGGGGAATAAAGATGCAAAGTAAAATAAATGGCAAAGGAAATAATTATGTGTTGGAAGAGCTTGATGTCTACTACACAACCTTCTTCTTGTAGACATTGTTGGGCCTCCAAGTGTAGAGGTTTGTAGGACAGTAGCAAATTTCCCTCAAGTGGATAACCTAAGGTTTATCAATCCGTAGGAGGCGTAGGATGAAGATGGTCTCTCTCAAGCAACCCTGCAACCAAATAACAAAGAATCTCTTGTGTCCCCAACACACCCAATACAATGGTAAATTGTATAGATGCACTAGTTCGGCGAAGAGATGGTGATACAAGTGGTATATGGATGGTAGATAAAGGTATTTGTAATCTGAAATTATAAAAACAGCACGGTAACTAATGATAAAAGTGAGCGTAAATGGTATTGCAATGCGTTGAAACAAGGCCTAGGGTTCATACTTTCGCTAGTGTAAGTTCCCTCAACAATACTAACATAATTGGATCACATAACTATCCCTCAACATGCAACAAAGAGTCACTCCAAAGTCACTAATAGCGGAGAACAAACAAAGAGATTATGGTAGGGTACGAAACCACCTCAAAGTTATTCTTTCCAATCAATCCGTGGGCTATTCCTATAAGTGTCACAAACAGCCCTAGAGATCGTACTAGAATAACACCTTAAGACACAAATCAACCAAAACCCTAATGTCACCTAGATACTCCACTGTCACCTCAAGTATTCGCGGGTATGATTATACGATATGCATCACACAATCTCAGATTCATCTATTCAACCAACACATAGAACCTCAAAGAGTTCCCCAAAGTTTCTACCAGAGAATCACGGCGAAAACATGTGCCAACCCCTATGCATAGGTTCATGGGCGGAACCTGCAAGTTGATCACCAAAACATACATCAAGTGGATCACGTGGTATCCCATTGTCACCACAGATACGCACGGTTAGACATACATCAAGTGTTCTCAAATCTTTAAAGACTCAATCCGATAAGATAACTTCAAAGGGGAAACTCAATTCATTACAAGAGAGAAGAGGGGGAGGAGAAACATAAGATCGAACTATAATAGCAAAGCTCGCGATACATCAAGATCGTGCCAAATCAAGAACACGAGAGAGGGAGAGAGAGAGAGAGAGAGATCAAACACGTAGCTACTGGTACATACCCTCAGCCCCGAGGGAGAACTACTCCCTCCTCGTCATGGAGAGCACTGGGATGATGAAGATGGTCACCGGAGAGTGATTCCCCCTCCGGCAGGGTGCCAGAACGGGTCTAGATTGGCTTTCGGTGGCTACGGAGCCTTCTGGCGGCGAAACTCCCGATCAATTGTGCGTTCTGGAAGTTTTAGGATACGTAGGTATATATGGGTGCAGGAAGTATGTCGGTGGAGTTTCGGGGGCCCCACGAGGCAGGGGGCGCGCCCTAGGTGGGTGGGCGCCCCCCCACCCTCGTGGGCACCTCCCTTCTCTCCTGACATGGGGTCCAAGTCCATCCGGTAGCTTTCCTTCCAAAAATAACTTCTGCAGTTGATTTTGTTCCGTTTCGACTCTGTTTGATATTCCTTTTCTTCGAAACACTGAAATAGGCAAAAAACAGAAAATCTGGGCTGGGCCTCCGGTTAATAGGTTAGTCCCAAAAATAATATAGAAGTAGATAATAAAGCCCAATATTGCCCAAAAAAGTAGATAACATAGCATGGAGCAATCAAAAATTATAGATACGTTGGAGACGTATCAAGCATCCCCAAGCTTAATTCCTGCTCGTCCTCGAGTAGGTAAATGATAAAAACGGAATTTTTGATGCGGAGTGCTACTTGGCATAATTTCATTGTGATTCTTCTTAATTTTGGTATGAATATTCAGATCCATAAGATTCAAGACAAAAGTTCATATTGACATAGAAATAATAATACTTCAAGCATACTAACTAAGCAATTATGTCTTCTCAAAGAAAGCTATCCCTACAAAATCATATAGTCTGGTTATGCTCCATCTTCACCACACAAAATATTTAAATCATGCACAACCCCGATGACAAGCCAAGAAATTGTTTCATACTTTTGATGTTCTCAAACTTTTTCAATCTTCACGCAAGACATGAGTGTGAGCCATGGACATAGCACTATAGGTTGAATAGAATGGTGGTTGTGGAGAAGACAAAAAGGGGAAGATGGTCTCACATCAACTAGGCGTATCAACGGGCTATGGAGATGACCATCAATAGATATCAATGTGAGTGAGTAGGGATTGCCATGCAACGGATGCACTAGAGCTATAAGTATATGAAAGCTCAACGAAATAAACTAGTGGGTGTGCATCCAACTTGCTTGCTCACGAAGACCTAGGGCATTTTGAGGAAGCCCATCATTGGAATATACAAGCCAAGTTCTGTAATGAAAGATTCCCACTAGTATATGAAAGTGACAACATAGGAGACTCTCTATCATGAAGATCATGGTGCTACTTTGAAGCACAAGTGTGGTAAAAGGATAGTAGCATTGCCCCTTCTCTCTTTTTCTCTCATTTTTTTATTTGGGCCTTCTCTTTTTTTATGGCCTCTTTTTTTATTTGGGCTTCTTTGGCCTCTCTTTTTTCGTCCAGAGTCTCATCCCGACTTGTGGGGGAATCATAGTCTCCATCATCCTTTCCTCACTGGGACAATGCTCTAATAATGATGATCATCACACTTTTATTTTCTTACAACTCAAAAATTACAATCGATACTTAGAACAAGATATGACTCTATATGAATGCCTCCGGTGGTGTACCGAGATGTGCAATGACTCATGAGTGACATGTATGAAATAATTATGAACGGTGGCTTTGCCACAAATACGATGTCAACAACATGATCATGCAAAGTAATATGACAATGATGAAGCGTGTCATAATAAACGGAATGGTGGAAAGTTGCATGGCAATATATCTCGGAATGGCTATGGAAATGCCATAATAGGTAGGTATGGTGGCTGTTTTAAGGAAGGTAAATGGTGGGTTTATGGTACCGGCGAAAGTTGCGCAGTACTAGAGAGGCTAGCAATGGTGGAAGGGTGAGAGTGCGTTAATCCATGGACTCAACATTAGTCATAAAGAACTCACATACTTATTGCAAAAATCTATTAGTTATCGAAACAAAGTATTACGCGCATGCTCCTAGGGGGATAGATTGGTAGGAAAAGACCATCGCTCGTCCCCGACTGCCACTCATAAGGAAGGCAATCAATAAATAAATCATGCTCCGACTTCATCACATAACGGTTCACCATACGTGCATGTTACGGGAATCACAAACTTCAACACAAGTATTTCTCAAATTCACAACTACTCAACTAGCATGACTCTAATATCACCATCTCCATATCTCAAAACAATCATCAAGCATCAAACTTCTCTTAGTATTCAACACACTTATAAGAGAATTTTATTATTCTTGAATACCTAGCATATTAGGATTTTTAGCAAATTACCATGCTATTAAGACTCTCAAAATAATCTAAGTGAAGCATGAGAGATCAATAGTTTCTATAAAACAAATCCACCACCGTGCTCTAAAAGATATAAGTGAAGCACTAGAGCAACAACAGACTACTCCAAAAGATATAAGTGAAGATCAATGAGTAGTCGAATAATTATGCAACTATGTGAATATCTCTCTAATATTTAAGAATTTAAGATATTGAAATTTTATTCAAGTAGCAAGCAAAACTAAATAAAATGGCGCTCCAAGCAAAACACATATCATGTGGTAAATAAAAATATAGCTCCAAGTAAAGTTACCGATGAACGAAGACGAAAGAGGGGATGCCTTCCAGGGCATCCCCAAGCTTAGGCTTTTGGTTGTCCTTGAATATTACCTTGGGGTGCCTTGGGCATCCGCAAGCTTAGGCTCTTGCCACTCCTTATTCCATAGTCCATCGAATCTTTACCCAAAACTTGAAAACTTCACAACACAAAACTTAACAGAAAACTCGTGAGCTCCGTTAGCGAAAGAAAACAAAACACCTCTTCAAGGTACTGTAATTAACTCATTCTTTTATTTATATTGGTGTAATATATACTGTATTCCAACTCATCTATGGTTCATACCCTATTTTACTATCCATAGATTCATCAAAATAAGTAAACAACACATGAAAAACAGAATCTGTCAAAAACAGAACAGTATGTAGTAATTTGAATCAAACGTATACTTCTGGAACTCATAAAATTCTCAAATAAATTTCTGGACCTGAGGAATTTATCTATTAATCATCGGAAAAAATAATTAACTAAATAGCACTCTCCAAATAAAAATGACAGCAATTCTCGTGAGCGCTAAAGTTTCTGTTTTTTACAGCATGATCACAAAGACTTCCCCCAAGTCTTCCCAAAGGTTCTACTTGGCACAAACACTAGTTAAAAGCATAAAACCACATATAAACAGAGGCTAGATGAATTTTTTATTACTAAACATGAACAAAAATCAAGGAACAAAAATATAGTTGGGTTGCCTGCCAACAAGCATTATCGTTTAATGCCCCTAGCTAGGCATGATGATTTCAATGATGCTCACATAAAGGATAAGAATTGAAACATAAAGAGAGCATCATGAAGAATATGACTAGCACATTTGAGTCTAACCCACTTCCTATGCATAGGGACTTTGTGAGAAAACAACTTATGGAAACAATAATCAATTAGCATAGGAAGGTAAAGCAAGCAAAACTTCAAGATTTTAAGCATATAGAGAGGAAACTTGGTATTATTGCAATTCCTACAAGCATATATTCCTCCCTCATAATAATTTTCAGTAGCATCATGAATGAATTCAACAATATAACCAGCACCTAAAGTATTATTTTCATGATGCATAAGCATAGAAATTTTATTACTCTCCACATAAGCAAAATTCTTCTCATTCGGAATAGTGGGAGTATCATAAGAAACTCGAATACTATAAATTGTTTCCACATTAAAAGAGTAATGTTCAGAGAAGGGGTGACCATAATCATGACAAGTTTTATAAATATAATCACTACTTTTTATAGCATAAGTATCATCACAATAATCATCATAAGTAGGAGGGATGATATCATCATTATAAATTTGCATATCAAAACTTGGGAGACTAAAAATATCATCTTCATCAAACGTAGCATCCCCAAGCTTGGGACAAACATTAATTGCAGCAAATATATTCTCAAAAACATCATCTTCATCAAACATAGAATCCCCAAGCTTGGGCCTTTTCATATCATAAGCATAATCACTCTCATCATTAATAGTATGGATAGCACCAATAGTATAGCAATTATCATATTCTTCCAATCAAGTGCCAAAAAGATTTTCAAGATCATAAGAAGTATCATTACCTTCCATAATTATATTTTCATGAGGCACAATATTAATAGGGGCAGCATTATTTGGGAGAGACATCTTTTTACCTCTCTTCCTTTTTCTTTTCTTCTTCTTCACCACATCATGTGTGGGTTCAATCCTATTTTTGGAGCTCCTTATTAATGAGATTGGTTGAATAGGAGGCTCCTCCTCGTTACCTGATTCATCATAAGAAATAATAGGAGTATATTGGGAAGTCTCTTACCTTTCATTAGTATTCTCTTCATCCTCTATTTGTTTTCTTTTCTTTATGTAATTGGCAATATAAGGATTTTCAATGCAATTCACCGCACAATACATATAAATATTCTCTAGATCAAAATCAAGAAATATATCAAGATTAAGTTTTGGAATACCCTTAGTTATACGTTCCATTTGTTCATAACCCAAAAGAAGGCTAAGCTCTTTATGATGCTCAAGGGTAATCAAATTATCACAATGTTTGGACACGACTTGATCATGAAACAAATAACATTGGAGCTTTAAATGACCATGTTCATTGCAAAGTTCACAAGGGGCGTGAAAAATATTGAATCTTTCAGCGCAATCATCAAGACTTTCTTGCAACAATTTAGTTTATAAGTACTTATGCCTCTTGCAATATCTATCTTCCCTATTTGGTGTGTACTTGCAAACCCAATGCACTCAACAAAAATTGACATGTTTATAGGAGACATTTTCATCATAACTAGTGCAATCATCATTAGTACCATGGATATTCAAGGAGTTCATACTAACAACATTGCAATCATGCTCATTATTCAAAGATTTAGTGCCAAACATTTTAATGCATTCTTCTTCTAACACTTTGGCACAATTTTTCTTTCCATCATACTCATGAAAGATATTAAAAAGATGAAGCGTACGAGACAAACTCAATTCCATTTTTTTGTAATTTTCTTTTATAGACTAAACTAGTGCTAAAACAAGAAACAAAAAGATTCGATTGCAAGATCTAAAGATATACCTTCAAGCACTCACCTCCCCGGCAACGGCGCCATAAAAGAGCTTGATGTCTACTACACAACCTTCTTCTTGTAGACGTTGTTGGGCCTCCAAGTGTAGAGATTTGTAGGACAGTAGCAAATTTCCCTCAAGTGGATGACCTAAGGTTTATCAATCCGTAGGAGGCGTAGGATGAAGATGGTCTCTCTCAAGCAACCCTGCAACCAAATAACAAAGAATCTCTTATGTCCCCAACACACCCAATACAATGGTAAATTGTATAGGTGCACTAGTTCGGCGAAGAGATGGTGATACAAGTGGTATATGGATGGTAGATAAAGGTATTTGTAATCTGAAATTATAAAAACAGCAAGGTAACTAATGATAAAAGTGAGCGTAAATGGTATTGCAATGCGTTGAAACAAGGCCTAGGGTTCATACTTTCGCTAGTGTAAGTTCCCTCAACAATACTAACATAATTGGATCACATAACTATCCCTCAACATGCAACAAAGAGTCACTCCAAAGTCACTAATAGCGGAGAACAAACGAAGAGATTATGGTAGGGTACGAAACCACCTCAAAGTTATTCTTTCCAATCAATCCGTGGGCTATTCCTATAAGTGTCACAAACAGCCCTAGAGTTCGTACTAGAATAACACCTTAAGACACAAATCAACCAAAACCCTAATGTCACCTAGATACTCCAATGTCACCTCAAGTATCCATGGGTATGATTATACGATATGCATCACACAATCTCATATTCATCTATTCAACCAACACATAGAACCTCAAAGAGTGCCCCAAAGTTTCTACCGGAGAATCACGACGAAAACATGTGCCAACCCCTATGCATAGGTTCATGGGCGGAACCCGCAAGTTGATCACCAAAACATAAATCAAGTGGATCACGTGGTATCCCATTGTCACCACAGATACGCACGGCAAGACATACATCACGTGTTCTCAAATCTTTATAGACTCAATCCGATAAGATAACTTCAAAGGGGAAACTCAATTCGTTACAAGAGAGAAGAGGGGGAGGGGAAACATAAGATCAAACTATAATAGCAAAGCTCGTGATACATCAAGATCGTGCCAAATCAAGAACACGAGAGAGATAGATCAAACACATAGCTACTGGTACATACCCTCAGCCCTGAGGGAGAACTACTCCCTCCTCGTCATGGAGAGCACCGGGATGATGAAGATGGTCACTTGAGAGGGATTCCCCCTCCGACAGGGTGCCGGAACGGGTCAAGATTGGCTTTCGATGGCTACGGAGGCTTCTGGTGGCGGAACTCCCGATCTATTGTGCGTTCTGGAAGTTTTAGGATACGTAGGTATATATGGGTACAGGAAGTACATCGGTGGAGCTTTGGGGGCCCCACGAGGCAGGGGGCGCGCCCTAGGGGGGTGGGCGCACCCCCCACCCTCGTGGGCACCTCCCTTCTCTCCTTACGTGGGGTCCAAGTCCATCTGGTAGCTTTCCTTGCAAAAATAACTTCTCCAGTTGATTTCGTTCCGTTTCGACTCCGTTTGATATTCCTTTTCTTCGAAACACTGAAATAGGCAAAAAAACAGCAAATCTGGGCTGGGCCTCCGGTTAATAGGTTAGTCCAAAAAATAATATAAAAATGGATAATAAAGACCAATATTTCCCAAAACAGTAGATAACATAGCATGGAGCAATCAAAAATTATAGATACGTTGGAGACGTATCATGAGGCATCTGAGAAGAGAGTCAGGGATGCAGTTCAATCTTCTTCTTCATCGCAAGTGGCAGCTAAGCAACAAAAGTTCTGGTTGCCTCCTTCTCCTCCGTTTTGTTAGCCCTACGAGCAAAAGAGCAAAGGTGTCAATGGATCTTCCCACCCACCCAACCCAGGCTATCAGAACAAAGCCCAGCCTCAAACTCCAATGTCAAGTTCTCCTTATCACCGTCCGCTCTCAGAGGTTACTTGCAACAAGTGTCAGTAGAAAGGGCACTATGCAAACAAGTGCTTCAACCAAAGGCGCCTTCCGCCTCCTCCTCCTATGAGATCTGCCAGCAATGCAGTGTTCAAGCATAATCCCAAGCATGCTAAGGTGAACATGATGAACGCAGCTCAGGCAGAGGATTCTTCAGAAGTGATCATGGGTAACCTTCCAGTTAACTCTATTCCTGCAAAAGTCTTATTTGATACTGGTGCATCGCATTGTTTCATGTCAAGACCGTTTTTTGCCAAGCATCAATTCACTTCTTCTCATTTGGGTAAACCCATGGATATCGTTTCTCCGGGAAACGGTTGAGTGCCAGTTTGGTGGCTCCGGATATTTCCATCAAGATGGGAGACTATAGATTTCTGTCTTCTCCAATGGTTCTTGGTGACTCGGATATTGATCTAATTCTCGGCATGGAGTGGCTTTCTAAGCACAAGGCTCTGCTCGATTGTGCTGCCAGAGAAATTTAATTGACACACTCTTCTGAGGAGGTGATCATCTATGCCGCTCGGGACGAAACCATTCGACTGTTTTCTCTCAATGGGAAAGGCGAGTTGAATGCCATCTCTCAGATTCCAGTCGTTTGTGAATATCAAGACGTCTTTCCAGAAGAGCTTCCGGGAATGCCTCCTCACCGGCCAGTTGAATTTGTTATCGATCTTGAGCCTGGCACGGAACCTGTTTGCAAGCGTCCTTACAAGCTTGGACCAAAGGAATTGAAGGAATTGAAGAAACAGCTCGATGAACAAGAGCATCTAGGTTTGATCAGACCGAGTTCATCTCCTTGGGGTTGTGGTGTTCTTTTCGTCCAGAAGAAGGATGGCACGGACCGACTTTGTGTCGACTACCGCCCATTGAACAAGAAGACAATAAAGAACAAGTATCCACTTCCCAACATCAATGAGCTATTCGAGCAACTTAAAGGTGCCCAAGTATTCTCCAAGCTTGACCTCCGTATGGGTTATCATCAGATTCGCATTCGTGAACAAGATATCCTCAAGACAACATTTAGAACAAGCTATGGTTCTTATGAATATACTGTCATGTCTTTCAGCCTTGTCAATGCTCCTCCAATGTTCTCTCGCATGATGAAGTTCATCTTCAACCCTTACACAAATGATTTCGTCCTGGTGTATCTGGATGATATCCTGGTCTTTTCCAAGAATAAGGAGGATCATGCCAAGTATTTGAGATTGGTACTCGACAAACTCAGAGAGCATCAATTCTATGCGAAGTTTTCCAAGTGTGAGTTCTGGCTTGATGAAGTTCTTTACCTTGGTCATATCATCTCCGCCAAGGGCATTGTTGTTAATCCCGAGAAGGTGTCTGCAATTGTGAATTGGGAACCTCCTCAGAATGTCAAGCAGCTCTGCAGTTTTCTTGGGCTTGCAAGCTATTCTCGAAGATTCGTTGAGAATTTCTCTAAGATTGCAAAGCCTCTTTCCAACCTCCTCCAGAAGCATGTCAAGTATGTATGGACACCTGAATGTGACGTTGCTTTCAACACCCTCAAAAAGAAACTGGTCATAGCTCCTGTCTTGACTCCTCGTGATGAATCCAAGCCATTTGAAGTTTTCTATGGTGCCTCCTTACAAGGTCTCGGTGATGTGTTAATGCAAGAGAAGAAAGTTGTGGCTTATACCTCTCGTCAGTTGAATCCCAACGAAAGGAACTACCCCACTCATGACCTTGAGTTGGCGGCAGTTGTCCATGCATTATTAATGTGGAGACATCTCTTGTTGGGAAGGAAAGTGGACATATTCACAGATCATAAGAGCCTCAAGTACATCTTCACTCAACCCAACCTCAACCTCAGGTAGATTCATTGGGTCAAAATGATTCAAGAATACAATCTGAGTATTGAATATACTCCAGGCAAGGCCAATGTCATTGCATATGCTTTGAGCAGGAAGGCTTACTGCAACAGCTTAATTCTCAAGCCCTTCCAACCGGACCTTTGTGAAGCTTTCCGCAAACTGAATCTCCAAGTTGTTCCTCAAGGATTTCTTGCCAAACTCCAAGTCTCTCCTACTTTGGAAGATCAAATTCGTGAGGCACAACTCCTGGATTCCATGGTGAAGAATGTGAAAAATGGGATTGCCAAGAGCCAACCCAAATACAAGTGATATCGCATTGATGACAAAGACACTCTCTTCTTCGAGGACCGGATTGTGGTTCCTAAAGGTGATCTAAGGAAAGTCATTATGAATGAGGCGCACAATTCCCTTCTATCCATTCATCCTGGAAGTACGAATATGTACCATGACCTCAAGCAGTCGTATTGGTGGACTCGAATGAAGCGAGAAATTGCTCAATTCGTGAATGAATGTGATGTCTGCAGAAGGGTGAAAGCAGAACACCAACGGCCAGCTGGTCTCCTCCAACCTCTTGATATTCTAAAATGGAAGTTTTATCATATCGAGATGGACTTCGTTACTGGATTTCCCAAGTCCAAGCGTGGAAATGATGCTATCTTCGTTGTCATTTACAAGCTTACTAAAGTGGCTCATTTCCTTCCAATCAAAGAATCTATCACAGCAGCTCAGCTGGCAGAGCTATACACCTCCAGGATTGTCTCTTTGCACGGCATTCCACAATTGATATCGTCAGATCGTGGAAGCATTTTCACCTCCAAGTTCTGGGATTCCTTTCAGAAGGCCATGGGCACCAACATTCGCTTCAGCACAACCTTCCATCCTCAAACTAGTGGCCAAGTCGAGCGAGTCAATCAAATCCTTAAAGATATGCTCAGGGCTTGTGTCATTTCCTTTGGTATGAAGTGGGAAGATTGTCTTCCATTTGCCGAGTTCTCCTACAACAACAGCTTCCAAGCGAGTTCGAGCAAGGCCCCATTCGAAATTCTCTATGGCAGAAAGTGCCGTACTCCTCTCAATTGGTCAGAGACTGGTGAACGCCAACTTCTTGGCAACGACTTGATCACAGAAGCTAAAGAAATGTGTAAAGTCATCCATGAAAATCTCAAAGCCGCACAATCATGCCAGAAGAGTTACTATGATAGCAAGCACCGTGACTTGGCTTTCGAGATAGGAGACCATGTCTACCTCCGCGTCTCTCCAATGAAAGGTACTCGTCGCTTCGGTATCAAAGGGAAGCTTGCCCCTAGATATGTGGGTCCTTTCAAGATCATTGGCAAAAGAGGCGACCCCGCCTATCAACTTGAGCTTTTGTCCAACTTCGCAAATGTGCACGATGTGTTTCACGTGTCACAGCTTCGCAAGTCCTTCAAGACTCCTGAGCGCACCATCAACTTTGAAGAGATTGATCTTCAAGAAGATTTGTCTTATCATGAGCATCTTGTTGCTATTCTTGAAGAAACCGAGCGCAAGACTCGCAACAAGTCAATAAAATTCTTGAAAGTGAAGTGGTCACACCATTCCGACCGAGAAGCCACCTGCGAACGCGAGGATCACCTCCGTTCTGAATATCCGGAGTTCTTTCAGTCCTAGATCTCGGGACGAGATCCTCTCGTAGTGGTGGAGTGTTGTAACACCCCGGATGTAACTTGCCTTATTTGTAACTCCAACTCTTGCCATTTTCGGCTTTAAGTTATGAGATTCCCTTCGTGGTTGGGTTTTCTCTTCGTTTTGCATTTTGTTCATGTCATGCATTTCATATCATGTCATCATGTGCATCACATTTGCATTCGTGTTCATCTCATGCATCCGAGCATTTTCCCCGTTGTCCGTTTCGCAATCCGACACTCCCACATGCACCGGCGCACCCCTTTTGTCTCTTTTCGTGAGTGGGTGTTAAACGTTCTCGGAATGGACCGAGATTTGCCAAGTGGCCTTGGTACACCATCGGTAGACCGCCTATCAAATTTCATTCCATTTGGAGTCCGTTTGATGCTCCAACGGTTAACCGGGTAACCGCGAAAGCCTCTTGTGTGTTGCAGCCCAACACCCCTCCAAAACAGACCAATAACCCATCTAAACCACTTCCATGTCCTCCGTCATCGGATCACGATCGTGTGGGCGAAAACTACACCTCATTTGGACACTCCAAACTCCCTCTACCTATAAAAAGGCCTCCTCCTTCAAAAATTCGGGTTAAACCCTAGATCCTCCGTCTCCCTCCGCACCGGACACGTCCGGACAGCGCCAGATGCGTCCGCCGCCGCGTCCCGTCCAACCAGAGTGTGCCACCTGTCCCGCTCCACCGCCACCCACCGCCGGCCCACCGGGCCCGTTGCGGACCCGCGCCGGCCCACCGCCGACCGAGCCGTGCCCCCGCACTCCGCCGCCCCGCTCGCTGGCCACCGTTGCCTCGCCGGCGTGCGCCTCCGCCCCGTGCTCTGTCGCCCCGCTTGCCGGCCACCGCCGCTGCCCCATGCCGCGCCATCCCCGCCGCCGCAGCGCCTCGGCCACCGCGAGCCACCGCCGCCGCGGGTCTCTGTCACCTTCGCCCCGCCGCCTTCTTCCACCGTCGGCCGGCGCGCCACCTTGCCGGAGCTCGCCCGTGCCTCCCCACCACCTCGCCGGAGTCGTCGCTGGACCGGATCCACCGGGCGCCCCAACCAAACGCTCCCCGTGTCCCAATCCACTCCGTCCCGGAACCACCTCGTCCCGCGTTGACTTTCGCGGAGGTGAAATTCCACTAAGTTCTGGAGCTCTCTGTTATTTTTATGCCATGTTCATCGCATCGTATCTCTGCGCTCGTTGCTCCAAATGATGCATATGATATGTCGTTTTGTTCGTCTCGTTGAGATCTTGATGCCAGTAGCATTTCCATGCATGCTTATTATGATGCCATTTTCATTGATGCAAGAGTGCTATAAAATGTTAACTGCTGGTACTTATCAGTTTATGAGGTTTTGTCATTTTTGTTGCATTTGATGTGTGCATCATATGAGCTTGAGGTCTACATGAGTTTTGAACTATGACATGCCATATTTCCATTGGTGCTTGCTTTGTATTTTTGTGATCTATGTGGTGACTAGCACAAGCATGCAAAGTAGCCTCCACAATGTTGTTGTTTTCAGGGACTTAGGATTTTGCAAAGTCCTTTTCCTGCTATTATTTTGATGCCTTGTAAACATGATGCTACAGTGAGATCCATGCTTGTTTTGAGTTGCTTTATTAAGGTTATTTTGAACATGCGGTTATGCTCTATCCATCCATGCCCCTGTTTGCAATTATGGAGTGCTCTAGCATGTCTTGTGCTTGCTCTACATTTGTTATAAAATGTTCTTGGCAGAATGTTAACATGTTAATCAATATTGCCATGGTTGTTGCTAGTGATCCATGCATCCTATGAACTTGCTCTTGCCATGGTTAGCTTCATGAACATGTCATCTTGCTGTTGACATGCTTATACTGTCATGCAATGCTTTGTGGTGAGTGTTTTGAGCTCGCAAAGTTGCTTTCATAATTCTATCTATGCCATGCTCTGTTATTCTGCTAAGTCTGAAACTGTTAATAAAACTTGCTATGTTTACATGGGTTCCATCATATCTTTGTGCCTTTTTGGCTCATCATCAGTAAGGGACTTTTGATCTATGCTTTTAGTGGAATCATGCGATGCCTTTGTTTGCTATGATATGTTCCTGTAGCATGATGTTTGCTTGCTCTAAACATTGCTTCCTGATGTTGTTTTTGACATGTTAGTATTTTCACTAAGTCTGTGAAGCTAATATCTTTTGCACTTTTGCCATGCTTGTTTGAACCTGTTCTAGTGGGATTTAGCCGTAGCTCAGTGTTCATGTTTTGTCAAGCATCTCTTGTAAATCACTTCCATATGCCTTGTTGCTATGTTGGAGTGCAGTATCTTAGTTTCTTGTTGCATTCTAGATGGCATCGTGCTGTTAATCGCAGAATTGTGTCATTCTTGTTTTGCTTGCCATTTTCAAACCGTGCATCCGTTTCCGGTGATCTTTATATCAATTTCGACCAAAATCATCTTATCTTTCCAGCGGCACACTTGGTTTGACAAGTTGATGACTTGTTCATTCTTTCCCTTCCGAAGCACGCATATGCATTGCATATCATGTCTTGCATATCATGCCATGTTTTGCATCATGTTGCTTGTGCATTGCACCGTGGTTGATTGGTGTTCCTTTGCTTGTGTTCTTGCCTTGGGTAGAGCTGGGAGACGAGTACGTGACCGAGGAACCTATTGAGTACGCTTACGAGGATCAAGCTTTCGAAAACACTGAGAACTTTGCAGGCAAGATGACCATACCCTCGAAATCACTTCTATCTTTGCTTGCTAGTTGCTCGCTCTATTGCTATGCCGCGATACCTAGCACTTGCTATATCATGCCTCCCATATTTCCATGTCAAGCCTCTAACCCACCTTTCCTAGCAAACCGTTATTTGGCTATGTTACCGCTTTGCTCAACCCCTCTTATAGCGTTGCTAGTTGCAGGTGAAGATGAAGTTTTGTTCCTTGTTGGAACATGGATTTTGTTGGGATATCATTATTATATCTTATTTACTTTAATGCATCTATATACTTGGTAAAGGGTAGAAGGCTCGGCCTTATGCCTGGTGTTTTGTTCCACTCTTGCCGCCCTAGTTTCCGTCATACCGGTGTTATGTTCCTTGATTTTGCGTTTCTTACGCGGTTGGGTGTTATGGGAACCCCTTGACAGTTCGCTTTGAATAAAACTCCTCCAGCAAGGCCCAACCTTGGTTTTACCATTTGCCTACCTACCACCATATACCTTTCCCTTGGGTTCTGCAGACTCAAGGGTCATCTTTATTTTAACCCCCCCCCCCCCCCGGGCCAGTGCTCCTCTGAGTGTTGGTCCGAAATGGGCAGCCTGCGGGGCCACCTCAGGGCAACTTGAGGGTTGGTTTTACTCGTAGCTTGACCTATCCAGTGTGCCCTGAGAACGAGATACGTGCGACTCCTATCGGGATTTGTCGGCACATCAGGCGGCTTTGCTGGTATTGTTTTACCATTGTCGAAATGTCTTGTAACCAGGATTCCGAGACTGATTGGGTCTTCCCGGGAGAAGGAATATCCTTCGTTGACCATGAGAGCTTGTGATGGGCTAAGTTGGGACACCCCTGCAGGGTATAAACTTTCGAGATCCGTGCCCGCGGTTATGTGGCAGATGGGAATTTGTTAATATCTGATTGTAGAGAACCTGACATCTAACTTAATTATAATGAATCAACCGCGTGTGTAACCGTGATGGTCTATTTTCGGCGGAGTCCGGGAAGAGAACACGGTCTCGTGTTATGCTTGAACGTAAGTAGCTTCAGGATCACCTATAGCTTCTCGACCGTGCGTTGATTCTCTTTGCGCTCTTATGTGCGTATGTTAGCCACCATATATGCTTAGTGCTTGCTGCAACTCCACCTCACTACCTCTTTCCTACCCATAAGCTTAAATAGTCTTGATCTCGCGGGTGTGAGATTGCTGAGTCCTCGTGACTCACGGATACTTCCAAACAGTTTTAGGTGCCGAGGATACCAGCGCAGGTGACGATACCGAACTCAAGTGGGAGTTCGATGAGGATTCGGGCCATTACTATGTTTCTTTTTCAGATGATCAGTAGTGGAGCCCAGTTGGGACGATCGGGGATCTAGCATTTGGGGTTGTCTTTCTTTATTTTGGTTCCGTCGTCGGACCTTTGATTGTACTTTGGATGATGTATGGATTATTCATGTATTGCGTGAAGTGGTGATTGTAAGCCGACTCTTTATCCCTTTCTTATTCAGTACATGGGATGTGTAAATATTACCCCTCTTGCGACAAGCCTACCATGCGGCTATGCCTCTAAGTCGTGCCCCGACACGTGGGAGATATAGCCGCATTCTGGGTGTTACAGTATAGGATGCATGAGTAGTAGCTGCGCTGCTGATAGCTCCAGAAGCGATCAGAAGAGATCTTTGGCTTCGAGTAAGGATTCTTGGTGCTATCAAAGAAGGTGTTGTGGGCTCTGAAGCTGTTCACATTGAATGATCCTAGGGAGGTTGCAACTCCGGGAAGCCTTGGCAGCCTGGGCTTTGGCCTCTGAACCTATGGCCTCTTCTCCACATGATAGTCATACTGAGGTCCGGGAGCAGTGGGAGGCACCATGATTGGCCATTTCACAGTGACCAGCTGTCCATGATCGAAGGCCTGTTCAATTATGTAAGTCCTAGGAGATGGAACAGTGGCTTCAGCATCCACATGGGCTTCAGGTTGCACATGAGCTTCAGGCACAACATTGGCTTCAAGCTCCACATTATCTTGAGCCATGACAACATCATTGGCTTCAGTATCATTGTTGGTAGCAGCCTCAGTGTTCTCAACCTTAGTGTCTTCAATGACAGGAAGGTCAGGCACAGACACATTCTCCTCGAGAATGACTTCTTCAGTGGTAGGGGGTGTGGCAACTCTTTCTTCTTCTTAACGTGGTTCTTGATTTTCTTCGGCTGATGCAGCCGAAATGTCTTCAGTAGCTTTGGCTTCAGACTCGGAGACATTCGCAGTGGGAGTGGCATCAGGAAACACTTCGCGTGCTACTGAGCTTTGTTGCACTTCTCCTTTTGGAATGCTCGACATGGTGACATGTGGCCTAGGGCCTTTGCGAAGCCTGCGGAATGCCGGCGACGCCTATGGTGATGGAGTGGTCTGCACCATGTAGTCGTCATCAAGCAGCGGAGTGGTGACTTGAGGGGTTGGAGTTCTGGGAGTTCCATCTTTAATGGGGGTGACTTGTTGGGGGTGATCAACCCACGAATCATCCTGAGCAATTGGCATCAGAGGACGACCAATGCTGATGAGTTTGCTGTTCGTAAGAACAGGCGATGATGTTACTTCATCATCTTCTACATTGTCTTCACGACCAATGTCTTAAGTTGTGGTGGGGTCAATAGCTGGTACTTCTTCATCTTCAGGGGCCTCTGTTGTAGCAGGCTCCTGAATCACTAGACGATGCTCTTGGCTCGTGGAGGCAGGACGGGCAACAGAAATTGGCTCAATCACAAGGGGCTCAGAGGCAGCAGCAGCAGTATGCTCTTTCTTTGAAGACTTGGTCTTCTGCTTCTTCTTGGATGGAGTATCATTAGAAGCATCTTTGTGCTTTCGCTTCCTGGCATCAGCTTCAGTTGCCCTGATTTTCTTCAGTTCTTAAGCTGCTGAGGTGACCTTAGGCTTCGAGCCTGTCATGCTAGTAGGGAAGACAATGTGAGGTTCTTCCTGTCGTGGTGCTTCAGTTCGGGCCGCAGCAGACTTCTTCTTCTGTTTGGCAGCCACTCTGGGGTCGATATCAGGGTGCCCCAGTGCCTTGCGCTTCTCTGCCTCATTGTGTGCTTGAACACATTTCTCTGCGAAGTATTTCATCCGCTCTCTTGAACCTTTTGCTTCTTCACACTTCTCGTGAAACAGTTCTTTAAGCTCATGCAACATTTTCTTGAAGCTTTGAACCTCTGCCACGCTGAGCTTTGCCATGTTCTTCTTGAACTGCACCTTCTCAAAATCAATTTTGTTCTTCAGCTCGACAATCTTCTGAGCCAAGGCCAACTCATTAGCAATGGCTCCGTGGAAGGTGACGCTGATGTCAACTGGCAGCTGAAGATCATAATGTTGAGGCTCGGGTCATCAAACCATTCATCGATGAAGTGGTTCACAATATCCACATCAAAGAGGGGCAGATCGTTGAAGATATTCGCCTCTTGCTTGCTCTTAATCAGCATCTCAAGGGCATCATCACCAAGATCTTCATCACTGGAGAGATCAATGGTTTCATCGTTGTTTCGCAGAACGGCAGCTGGAGTAAGTTCATGCCCAGAAATCTTCATGGGCTTCTTCTTCTTGGGCTTCTCCATCTTCTTGGAGACATGAGAGAGATCTTCTTATTGCACACTGGGTTCAGGAGGTGCAGTTGCCAATGGCTTCACACGCGAAACTTTCGATGCGGCAGAGGGCTTTGAAGCCTTTGATTTCTTCTGCTTCTGCGACTGAGGTGGAGCTAGCGCTTCATCAGAATCTGCATCGTCAGCTGAGTGATCCACCATAGCCCCCTGTACACTAATGTGAGTGATGAGGCCTTCGAGGTTGTAGAAGGGACCGATTTCATTGGGATTGGCATCACGGGTACCATCAACCCTTGGAGCAGACGGACCAGGGTTGAAATTGAGTCCAAGGTCCTTCTTGTTCTTCTTAGCTGACTCTTTTGCAAACTGATAGTCGCACTTGAAGAGAATGTCATCACGACACCATAACAAAGATGATGGGTCGGCGTTTTCTGGTTGTGGCCCTCGGACCATGCACGGATAAAAACCTTGAGCAATGGCTTCGGGCTTGGACTTGGGCTGTAGATTTCGGTACAAAATATCTCCCCATGGACGCTTGATAGCATTCTTTTCAGCATATTCAGCAGTCACAAATCTGTACTTGAACCATTCTTCGGCCCAGTATCTTCGAATCCATTGGATTCAGGTCTTGCGCTCACCATAGGTTTCTTCAGGATCTGACTTGTACATTTCAAAGAGATCCGGAGGTAGATCCTTAGTTGTATTCCCACGGTGCTGCATGCCACCCTTCCTTATAGTCTTGTCGGTGGCCATTGGATTTAGACTGAACAGCTTCAAGACTGTAAATGGCTTCCTCTTGCTGGTCAGACGGGAACTGTCTTCAGGAGAGTTGATGTGACGCTGCAAAAAATCTGCAAATGAATGCAGACTATGAGAACCAAGGGATTCTCCCACGGACATGTACCTGTGACAGCATTAAGGTGCGAGGGAAGGGGAAGAGGTCATATGCATTCTCAGATGATTTTGAAGATAAATCAGTTTGAAGACATTGACCTCATAGTGCAAAGACATTCACTTATTTGAAGACAGTCGGTTCGAGATTTGTACGAATCCATGAATAAGTACACGTGAGGAATCTAACTAGTTGTGAAACATAAGTGAATATACTTGGCATGATATGAGATGCAGACATGGACAGATCTAGATATGAAAGTGAAGAAACTACTTTTGGATGAAGTGAATGGATTTGATGGATCAAAAAGGCAGTAAAAAGTAGGTTTTAATTATCGCTTGACGAACTGCTAGACGAGATGGAGAGAGAGGCCGAGCAGTTCAATTTCACACGCCATAACTTGGCAACGGAAGACACCTACGGCGGCGGCGGAGAGGACGAGATCCGTGGCCGGCGTGAGGACGGCGTTGAAGATGTCGCGGCAGCTAAGCGCTTCGTCTCTAGCGTCGACGCGAGCTAGTAGAGGCACTACGGTTTTGGTGCGAGGAGAAGAGGCGGAAGAAGAGATAATGACCGCGGTGAGGTGTGTATTTATAAGGACAGGGACGGCACAGTGTTATTATGCAGGTGCCCCTGGCGGTTCACATCTGAAGGACACATGGCATGCATGCAACTCATTGGAAGTTGTTCCATGTTCCCACGCACGCCTGGATTGTCGGGCGGTCGTTCCGGCTTCTCCGGTATTCAGGCAAAAAGGATATTGTCGGTGTCAAAACCGACGGATCTCGGGTAGGGGGTCCCGAACTGTGCGTCTAAGGCGGATGGTAACAGGAGGCGGGGGACACGGTGTTTACCCAGGTTCGGGCCCTCTCGATGGAGGTAATACCCTACTTCCTGCTTGATTGATCTTGGTGATATGAGTATTACAAGAGTTGATCTACCATGAGATCGTAGAGGCTAAACCCTAGAAGCTAGCCTATGGTATGATTGTTGTTGTCCTATGGACTAAACCCTCCGGTTTATATAGACACCAGAGGGGGCTAGGGTTACACAAAGTCGGTTACAAGGGAGGAGATCTACATATCCGTATTGCCAAGCTTGCCATCCACGCCAAGGAAACTCTCATCCGTACACGGGACGAAGTCTTCAATCTTGTATCTTCATAGTCCAATAGTCCAGCTAAAGTATATAGTCCGGCCGTCCGAGGACCCCCTAATCCAGGACTCCCTCAGTAGCCCCTGAACCAGGCTTCAATGACGATGAGTCCGGCGCGCAGATTGTCTTCGGCATTGCAAGGCGGGTTCCTCCTCCGAATATTCCATGGAAGATTTTGAACACAAGGATAGTGTCCGGCTCTGCAAAACAAGTTCCACATACCTCCGTAGAGAGAATAATATTTCCACAAATCTAATCTGCTGACACATTCTGCAGCATGACATCACACTACGGCCCGGTCATTATTCGAACCATTTTTCTCAACCAGCTACTGCACATATTGCGAGGCGGTTTTCTTGGCACGTCTTGTCAAAGCAGAGATCGTGTCCCCTTATCACGGGATTCTCATTAATACGGGTGCGGGTGACCCAACCGCGCCATCAATTACGGTGCTTGGGGAATAAGCGGTTTCACCAGGAAAGTGGGGAGGCGCAGAATCCTTGCTGCCTTTATAAGGGGATAAGGACTCCCTTTCGCACCCACACCTTCTCCTTCCGATCTATTCCCCTCCGCCCAAGCTCTAGTGCCCAAGCGTCCATCTTCTCTGCCCACAAAGGTTTTCCGAAAATGTCCGGATCCGGAGCAGGAGGCAAATGGATGGCCTCTACTGTCCGGGAGAAGGATATCAAAAAGCTTCGGGAGGTCGGGTATCTGCCCAAGAAAATCAGCCATCGTCTCCCGACGGCGGGACAGACCGTCCCCACCCCGGAACCCCATGAGAGGGTTGTATTCCTCCCTCACTTTGTCCGGGGGCTAGGGTTTCCCCTCCACCCGTTCGTTTGCGGCATCATGTATTATTATGGGATCGATCTTCATGATCTGTCCCCTAATTCCTTCCTCAACATCTCGACATTCATCATTGTGTGCGAGGCCTTTCTCCGCATCTCGCCACATTTTGGCTTATGGCTAAAGATTTTCAATGTGAAGCCCAAGGTAGTGGGTGGCGAGCACGCCGAGTGCGGGGGCGCTATGGTGAGCAAGATGCCTAACATTACATGGCCAACCGGCATCTTTAACGATTCCGTCAAGGAGTGGCAACATTATTGGTTTTACATCACCGAGCCGTGCGGCATGGAATGGGCCGCTACTCCCGAGTTTCAATCCGGTGCCCCCCTGCGGCTCACATCCTGGGTCAAGAAGGGCCTGAACTAGTCCTCGTCTGATGAATTGTCAGTGCTCCAGACGCGCGTTAAAGATATGGGAGACAAGAACATTGAACTCGTCAATGTGGTCTAGGTGATGTTAGTTCGTCGGATCCTACCTTGTCAACATCAGACTTGCAATCTATGGGAATTCGATCAGGCCAAGCACCAAACCTTGCGGGAGCTTTTCGGCTCCTTGCACAAGGACATCTGGAAGGTGCTTTTCAAGTCCAGCAAATCATGGCTAGACTCCGCCAAAGACCGCGGGTACCAACTGTCCCGCCCTGCAAGTTCGGTAAGTAATCATACTTTTGTCTGCATGACCCAAGGGAAGCGCTTAACGTGTTTTCCATAAATATCCTAGGGCTGGACGAAGAAGGTGGAGCGGATTCATTGTCTGGCCCTGCTGCCCGAAGAACCGGCCGTCCCACTTTTGACAAAGATGCTGGTCACGGCGCCTTACAAGGTGCCGAAGAAGACGGCCGAGAAGGAGGCCAAAAAGACTCGGGGCGGCCTTCATCGCCGCGGCACTTCGGACACAATATCCGAAGGCTCTGATGCCCGTTCCGCCTCCGAAGAGGACGAGGAGGAGGAGGAAGATGAATCCCCTACGGGGGAAAGAAAGAAGAGGACGGCCTCCGCACACTTGGAGGCCGAGTTGCCTAAAAGGGGGGAAGTTCCTCCTTCGGAGGAGCTCACTGCCGCCGTCGCTAGCGGCCCGGCGTGGGATCCCAGGGCCCAGCCCCTGGTAAACTCGTAAGTATATACAGTCCGAGTACGTTTATGTGTTCAGACTTATCATGGCATAATATTTCAATCTGAGCCACATTTTTTGCAGTCCGACGAGGTCCCGTACCGAACAATCCTCATCAGAGGATTCGCTGAGCTCGGATGATATGGAAAGCGGGACGCCCCCGAAGGCCCCTTCCTTCGAACAGGTGAATGCCACCGAGGCTTTGTCCCAGAGGGACCTCGGTCAAGGGGGAGAGGAAAAGACCGTGAAGGCGGCGCCTGGAGATCAAACTTTAGGGGCCGAACGCATGGGGGAGCAAATTCCCATGGGAGCTAATGGCGAGGGCCATCTTGAATTCAGCTCCCAGCTGGATGCAGTTCCGGAGACTAATATGGCTCCAGAATCAAGCAAGCATCCTCTCTTAGCTGGAGGGGGTATACCGGCAACCTTTGTCCAACCAGAGGCGTCGGATGCTTTGTTGGTGGCGCTGAAGAGCGCCTCCATCGTCCATGAACACCATGCCCTTATGGGTGCGGTGATTGAGAAGATTCAGTCTGCTGAGAGTGGATTGAATGGAGCCTGTATCAGCCTTATAAAAGGTTTTGAGGTATGTTTTTCGAAGAGTGTCATAGTATGGATAGTAGCCCCTGATACACTGTTCGGTGAAAGAAAAAGCCGGACAGAGGATCAAATTTGTGTTCGCGGGAAGACTCATTGAATGATATCTATTTCTCGTCTGTTATAAGCAGGCGTCTGAAGCGGCTGCTCCCTCTCATACTGCGGAGATCTCTGGACTGAATCAAAGTCTGGAGCGGGCCAAAGAAGAACTTGGCCAGTTGAAAATGCGGTTGGGAGAGAAACAAGGTATGCACAAGGCTTGTTCGCGTTTATTGCGAATGAATTTTCAGTATAATGAAATAGGCTTCATGATTTGCACTAGGGATGGTGACCGAAGTCGAGGCCCTCAAGAAGGTTGTGGCCGAGGCCGAGGAAAAGGAAACCACATAGCAGGCTCTTCGTGAGAAGTATGAGGCCAGGGCTATTAACGCTGAGCAGGAGCTGCAAGAGGCCGTGAAGAAATGCGAGACCTTGGAGCAGAGTTTAACGGAGAAAGAATCCGAACTCACCAAGGCGCGTCAGGCCATGAGCGATGCCCGTGGGGAAACCCAAAGCGCCCTGCAGGGGATCCAAGAGGCGAGGAAGATCACGGCGGGTAAGGCTTTTTCCTTGTAAAGCAAGTATTTGAGGAGAAGATTATGTTTCTAATTTTGAATTCAGATTTCTCCAGGGGTATTTGCGGAGCTGCCCCGCAGCATATCAGATGCCGCCCAATTCTACCAGGCCGAAAAAGGAACACTGCGGATAAGCTCTTCTGGTCGCAATATTTGGCACCGAATTATCCGGTGCCTTTTGTCGATCAACTGAAACAGCTGATCGAACTGCCTAAGGCGACAGAACTAGCCATGAAGGATTTGATTATCCGGCTGTGGCCTGCAGAGCCGATTCCAGGCAGCTACTTCGGGCTCGTGAAGCGGCTTGTGAGCGCTTGCCCTCGACTTGATGTCATCAAGCGGTCGGCATGCATAAAGGGTGCGCGAATGGCCTTCGCCCGCGCGAAGGTGCACTCAGGGAAGATGGATGCTGAGAAGCTGATGACCGAAGGGCCAACAGAGGGGAAGGAACACTGATACGTCTCCAACGTATCTATAATTTTTGATTGCTCCATGCTATGTTATCTACTGTTTTGGGCAATATTGTGCTTTATTATCCAATTTTATATTATTTTTGGGACTAACCTATTAACCGGAGGCCCAGCCCAGATTTGCCGTTTTTTGCCTATTTTAGTGTTTCGAAGAAAAGGAATATCAAACTGAGTCGAAACGGAACGAAATCAATTGGAGAAGTTATTTTTGGAAGGAAAGAAGCCCAAAAGACTTGGAGTGCACGTCGGGGGACCTACGAGGAAGCCACGACGCAGGGGGGCACGCCCACCCCCCTAGGGCATGCCCTCCACCCTCGTGAGTCCCTTGTGGCCCCCCTCACGTACTTCTTCCGCCTATATATCTCCATATACCCTAAAAACATCTGAGAACACAATAGATCGGGAGTTCTGCCGCCAGAAGCCTCCGTAGCCACCGAAAACCAATCTAGACCTGTTCCGGCACCCTGCCGGAGGGGGAAATCCTTCTCCGGTGGCCATCTTCATCATCCCGGTGCTCTCCATAACGAGGAGGGAGTAGTTCTCCCTCGGGGCTAAGGGTATGTACCACTAGCTATGTGTTTGATCTCTCTCTCTCTCGTGTTCTTGATTTGGCACGATCTTGATGTATTGCGAGCTTTGCTATTATAGTTGGATCTTATGTTTCTCCTCCCCCTCTTATCTCTTGTAATGAATTGAGTTTCCCCTTTGGAGTTATCTTATCGGATTGAGTCTTTAAAGATTTGAGAACACTTGATGTATGTCTTGTCGTGCGTATCTGTGGTGACAATGGGATGCCACGTGATTCACTTGATGTATGTTTTGGTGATCAACTTGCGGGTTCCACCCATGAACCTATGCATAGGGGTTGGCACACGTTTTCGTCATGATTCTCCGGTAGAAACTTTGGGGCACTCTTTGAGGTCCTTTGTGTTGGTTGAATAGATGAATCTGAGATTGTGTGATGCATATCGTATAATCATACCCACGGATACTTGAGGTGACATTGGAGTATCTAGGTGACATTAGGGTTTTGGTTGATTTGTGTCTTAAGGTGTTATTCTAGTACGAACTCTAGGGCTGTTTGTGACAATTATAGGAATAGCCCAACGGATTGATTGGAAAGAATAACTTTGAGGTGGTTTCGTACCCTACCATAATCTCTTCGTTCGTTCTCCGCTATTAGTGACTTTGGAGTGACTCTTTGTTGCATGTTGAGGGATAGTTATGTGATCCAATTATGATAAACCTTAGGTCATCCACTTCAGGGAAATTTGCTACTGTCCTACAAACCTCTGCACTTGGAGGCCCAACAACGTCTACAAGAAGAAGGTTGTGTAGTAGACATCAAGCTCTTTTCTGGCACCGTTGCCGGGGAGGTGAGTGCTTGAAGGTATATCTTTAGATCTTGCAATCGAGTCTTTTAGTTTCTTGTTTTATCACTAGTTTAGTTTATAAAAGAAAACTTTAAAAAATGGAATTGAGTTTGTCTCATACGCTTCACCTCTTCAATATCTTTTGTGAGTATGATGGAAAGGATAATTGTGCTCAAGTGCTAGAAGAAGAAATCTATAAAATGTTTGGCACTAAATATTTGAATGATGAGCATGATTGCAATGTTGTTAGTATGAATTCCTTGAATATCCATGATCCTAATGATATGCAAAGCCACAAGCTTGGGGAAGCTATGTTTGATGAAGATGGTAATTTTTCCCCCAAGTTTTGATGAGCAAATTTATTATGATGAAAGCATTCCTCCTATTTATGATGATTATATTGATGAAAGTGTGTTTGGAAGAGTGTCAACTTTAGGAAGTGATGATCCCACTATTTTGGAGGATGTTGAATCTTATTGTGATAATTATAAAAGTGGATTTGGAGAGGTCATGACTTTATTTAGTAATGATTCCACTATTTCGGAAGAGGTTCCAATTGATTATGAGAATAAAGTTGCTATCTATGATGATTATTGTGACGACTTGTATGCTATAAAGAATAATGATATACATGAATCTTGTTATCACGATTTTAGTTTTCAATTGGATTATGCCTCACATGATAATTATTTTGTTGAGTTTGCTCCCACTATTATTCATGAGAAGAATTTTGCTTGTGTGGAGAGTAGTAAATTTTCTATGCTTGTAGATCATGAAAAGAATGCTTTAGGTGCTGGTTATATTGTCGAATTCATTCATGATGCTACTGAAAATTATTATGAGGTAGGAATATATGCTTGTAGGAATTGCAATAATATCAAGTTTCCTCTCTATGTGCTTAAAATTTTAAAGTTATGCTTGTTTTACCTTCCTATGCAAGTTGATTATTGTTCTCATTAGTTGTTTGCTCAAAAAATCCCTATGCATAGTAAGAGGGTTAGACTTAAATGAGCTAGTCATATTCTTCATGATGCTCTCTTTATGTTCCAGTTCTTATCTTTTATGCGAGCATCATTGAAATCATCATGCCTAGCTAGGGGCGTTAAACGATAGCGCTTGTTGGGAGGCAACCCAATTTTATTTTTGTTCCTTGCTTTTTGCTCCTGTTTAGAAAAAATAATTTATCTAGCCTCTGTTATTATTGAGTTTTTATGTTTTAATTAGTGTTTGTTCCAAGTAGAACCGTTGGGAAGACTTGGGGAAAGTCTTGTTGATCTTGCTGTAAAAAACAGAAACTTTAGCGCTCACGAGAATTGCTGCCATTTTTATTTGGAGAGTGCTATTTAGTTACTTCTTTTTGTAGATGATTAATAGATAAATTCCTCACGTCCAGCAATTTATTTTAGAAATTTTGGGGTTCCAGATCTTGCGCTAGCTACAGATTACTACAGACTGTTCTGTTTTTGACAGATTCTGTTTTTCGTGTGTTGTTTGCTTATTTTGATGAATCTATGGCTAGTAAAATAGTTTATAATCCATAGAGAAGTTGGAATACAGTAGTCATAACACCAATATAAATAAATAATGAGTTCATTACAGTACCTTGAAGTGGTCTTTCGTTTTCTTTCGCTAACGGAGCTCACGAGTTTTCTACTTTAAGTTTTGTGTTGTGAAATTTTCAAGTTTTCGGTAAAGATTCGATGGACTATGGAATAAGGAGTGGAAATAGCCTAAGCTTGGGGATGCCCAAGGCACCCCAAGGTAATATTCAAGGATAACCAAGAGCCTAATCTTGGGGATGCCCCGGAAGGCATCCCCTCTTTCGTCTTCGTTCATCGGTAACTTTACTTGGAGCTATATTTTTATTCGCCACATGATATGTGTTTTGCTTGGAGAGTAAATTTATTTTGTTAGGATTTTCTTTCTGTTATTTAGAACAATGTTTTGCATCTTTTATTTCAATAAATGTGGCATTGATAGCCTTTACTATGCCTATGTTACAAGTATACATGTTGCTGTTTGAAAACAGAAAGTTTACCGCTGTCGCAATAATTCCCTAGAAAAGTCAGAATGTGATAAAATGTTGAAACCTTTTTCATATTAAGCTCTGATAAATTTACTACAGTGGGAATTTTAATTCATAATTTTTGGAGTTAGGGAAGTATGGATGTTGCAGCATTCTTTACAGACTATCCTGTTTAGGCAGATTGCTGTTATGTTTGCATTGTTTGCTTCTTTAATGATTCTATTTGAGGATAGGACTATTAAATATGCAGAGGCATTTAGTATGCAATGTTGAATAATAAGTTTAGTGATTTGCTACAGTAGAGTATGATAAGGTTTTTGCAATGGTTTATACTAACTTATCTCACGAGTCCTTGTTGAGTTTTGTGTGGATGAAGTTTTTGAGATTTAGGGAGACCGTGATATGAGAGGAATTAAGGAGACACAAAATCTCAAGCTTGGGGATGCCCAAGGCACCCCAATATAATATTGCAATAAGTCTCAAGCGTCTAAGCTTGGGGATGCCCCTGTTGGCATCCCACCTTTCTTCTTCAACAACTATCGGTTAGTTTCGGTTGATCCTAAGTTTTTGCTTCTTCACATGATGTTTGCCATTCTTAGAAGGTCATTTTATTTAGTTTTGCTTGCTGTTTGAATAAAATACCAAGATCTGAAATTATTAAATGTTAGAGAGTCTTCACATAGTTGCATAATTATTCGACTACTCATTGATCTTCACTTATATCTTTCGGAGTAGTTTGTCATTTGCTCTAGTACTTCACTTATATCTTTTTAGAGCACGGTGGTGGTTTTATTTTGTAGAAATAGATGAACTCTCATGCTTCACTTATAATATTTTGAGAGTCTTAAATAGCATGGTAATTTGCTTAAAATCCTAATATGCTAGGTATTCAAGATTAGTAAAAAAAATCTTATGAGTGTTTTGAATACTAAGAGAAGTTTGATGCTTGATGATTGTTTTGAGATATGGAGGTAATAATATCAAAGTCGTGCTAGTTGAGTAGTTGTGAATTTGAGAAGTGCTTGTGTTGAAGTTTGCAAGTCCCGTAGCATGCACGTATGGTAAACGTTATGTAACAAATTTGAAACATGAGGTGTTATTTGATTGTCCTCCTTATGAGTGGCGGTCGGGGACGAGCGATGGTCTTTTCCTACCAATCTATCCCCCTAGGAGCATGCGCGTAGTGGTGAGGTTTTTGATGACTTGTAGATTTTTGCAGTAAGTATGTGAGTTCTTTATGACTAATGTTGAGTCCATGGATTATACGCACTCTTACCCTTCCATCCTTGCTAGCCTCTTCGGTACCGTGCATTGCCCTTTCTCACATTGAGAGTTGGCGCAAACTTCGCCAGTGCATCCAAACCCCGTGATATGATACACTCTGTCACACATAAACCTCCTTATATCTTCCTCAAAACAGCCACCATACCTACCTATTATGGCATTTCCATAGCCATTCCGAGATATATTGCCATGCAACTTTTCACCGTTCCGTTTATTATGACACGCATCATCATTGTCATATTGCTTTGCATGATCATGTAGTTGACATCGTATTTGTGGCAAAGCCACCGTTCATAATTTTTCATACATGTCACACTTGATTCATTGCAATCCCGGTACACAACCGGAGGCATTCATATAGAGTCATACTTTGTTCTAGTATCGAGTTGTAATCATTGAGTTGTAAATAAATAGAAGTGTGATGATCATCATTTTCTAGAGCATTGTCCCAAGTGAGGAATAAAAAAAGGCCATAAAAAAGAGAAGGCCCAAAAAAGAGAAAGGCCATAAAAAAAGAAAAGGCCCAAATAAAAAATAAAAAAATAAAAAGACAGAGAAAAAGAGAGAAGGGACAATGCTACTATCCTTTGCCACACTTGTGCTTCAAAGTAGCACCATGATCTTTATGATAGAGAGTCTCTTGTTTTGTCACTTTCATATACTAGTGGGAATTTTTCATTATAGAACTTGGCTTGTATATTCCAACAATGGGCCTCCTCAAGTGCCCTAGGTCTTCATGAGCAAGCAAGTTGGATGCACACCCACTAGTTTCTTTTGTTGAGCTTTCATACATTTATAGCTCTAGTGCATCCGTTGCATGGCAATCCCTGCTCCTTACATTAACATCAATCGATGGGCATCTTCATAGCCCATTGATTAGCCTCGTTGATGTGCGACCTTCTCCTTTTTTGTCTTCTCCACACAACCCCCCTCATTATATTCTATTCCACCCATAGTGCTATATCCATGGCTCGCGCTCATGTATTGTGTGAAAGTTTATAGGTTTGAGATTACTAAAGTATGAAACAATTGCTTGGCTTGTCATCGAGGTTGTGCATGATGAGAGAATTCTTGTGTGACGAAAATGGAGCATGACTAAACTATATGATTTTGTAGGGATGAACTTTCTTTGGCCATGTTATTTTAAGAAGACATAATTGCTTAGTTAGTATGCTTGAAGTATTATTATTTTTATGTCAATATGAACTTTTGTCTTGAATCTTTCGGATCTGAATATTCATGCCACAATTAAGAATAATTACATTGAAATTATGCCAAGTAGCACTCCGCATCAAAAATTCTGTTTTTATCATTTACCTACTCGAGGACGAGCAGGAATTAAGCTTGGGGATGCTTGATACGTCTCCAACGTATCTATAATTTTTGATTGCTCCATGCTATGTTATCTACTATTTTGGGCAATATTGGGCTTTATTATCCACTTTTATATTATTTTTGGGACTAACCTATTAACCGGAGGCCCAGCCCAGATTTGCTGTTTTTGCCTATTTCAGTGTTTCGAAGAAAAGGAATATCAAACGGAGTCAAAACGGAACGAAATCAACTGGAGAAGTTATTTTTGGAAGGAAAGAAACCCAGAAGACTTGGAGTGCACATCGGGGGACCTACGAGGAAGCCATGAGGCAGGGGCGCGCCCACCCCCCTAGGGCACGCCCTCCACCCTCGTGAGTCCCTTGTGGCCCCCCTGACATACTTCTTCCGCCTATATATCTCCATATACCCTAAAAACATCCGAGAACACAATAGATCGGGAGTTCCGCCGCCAGAAGCCTCCGTAGCCACCGAAAACCAATCTAGACCCGTTCCGGCACCCTGCCGGAGGGCGCAATCCTTCTCCGGTGGCCATCTTCATCATCCCAGTGCTCTCCATGACGAGGAGGGAGTAGTTCTCCCTCGGGGCTGAGGGTATGTACCAGTAGCTATGTGTTTGATCTCTCTCTCTCTCTCTCGTGTTCTTGATTTGGCACGATCTTGATGTATCGCGAGCTTTGCTATTATAGTTGGATCTTATGTTTCTCCTCCCCCTCTTCTCTCTTGTAATGAATTGAGTTTCCCCTTTGGAGTTATCTTATCGGATTGACTCTTTAAAGATTTGAGAACACTTGATGTATGTCTTGTCGTGCGTATTTGTGGTGACAATGGGATACCACGTGATTCACTAGATGTATGTTTTGGTGATCAACTTGCGGGTTCCGCCCATGAACCTATGCATAGGGTTTGGCACACGTTTTCGTCGTGATTCTCCGGTAGAAACTTTGGGGCAGTCTTTGAGGTCCTTTGTGTTGGTTGAATAGATGAATCTGAGATTGTGTGATGCATATCGTATAATCATACCCACGGATACTTGAGGTGACATTGGAGTATCTAGGTGACATTGGGGTTTTGGTTGATTTGTGTCTTAAGGTGTTATTCTAGTACGAACTCTAGGGCTGTTTGTGACAATTATAGGAATAGCCCAACGGATTGATTGGGAAGAATAACTTTGAGGTGGTTTCGTACCCTACCATAATCTCTTCGTTCGTTCTCCGCTATTAGTGACTTTGGAGTGACTCTTTGTTGCATGTTGAGGGATAGTTATGTGATCCAATTATGATATTATTGTTGAGGGAACTTACACTAGCGAAAGTATGAACCCTAGGCCTTGTTTCAACGCATTGCAATACCGTTTACGCTCACTTTTATCATTGGCTACCTTGCTGTTTTTATTATTTCAGATTACAAATACCTTTATCTACTATCCATATACCACTTGTTTCACCATCTCTTCGCCGAACTAGTGCACCTATACAATTTACCATTGTATTGGGTGTGTTGGGGACACAAGAGACTCTTTGTTATTTGGTTGCAGGGTTGCTTGAGAGAGACCATCTTCATCCTACGCCTCCTGCGGATTGATAAACCTTAGGTCATCCACTTGAGGGAAATTTGCTACTGTCCTACAAACCTCTGCACTTGGAGGCCCAACAACATCTACAAGAAGAAGGTTGTGTAGTAGACATCAAGCACCGCAAGCCCGAATTATATTATGAAGGTGTCCTGAAGGAATCCTACCTTGCAGCGGAGCTATGCACCAAGGATATTATATTCCCATGAATGCCAATCATGTTATCCTTTGCAGTGTTTGAATAAGGTCATTTATTTATTGCCTGTTATATAAAAGTTTACCCTCCTGTGCGGTTGTTTTATATATTAATCCTGAGAGTTGGCCAGTCGTCAGCTTCTGCCCCCATGTAAGAAGTACGGGGGTGTTCGGGATAAACCTGAGCACACTTTATCCCAGTTTTGGGTCCTTCGAAGGAGGTGCTCAGCACAACGAACCAGGCAACCGGACTATAGGGCTTTATCACTCTCACTTAGCCATAGGAGCTTTGGTAAGGTAGGCGCAGCCCCTAGTGTTCGGAAGACCGTACTAGGGGCTCTATAAGCACCTGATCAGAGAAAAAACCGATCAATCGCAGTCTACATTGGTTATGGCATTATGCGGGAGAAATCGTTGAAGATTTTATGACCTCTCGAAGAGCTGACCAGCTCTCACCGTACCATGATAGTCATTTGTTGGCTTTCTCTACTGAGGTGCTCGTCCGGAAGAACCGGGATCTCTAGGAATTCGTCTCGTATTATTATGAAGGCTGTGTTTATACTTTTGCCTGAAAGTATTATTACGCCTCCTGTGCAGTCGTTTATGTATATCATGAAAGTTTGCAGTCATCGGCTTCAGCCCCCACGCATATAATGCGGGGGTGTTTGCAAAAGCGCGTCTTCACACTTGATCCAACGTCTTGGTCCATTAAGGAGGTGGTAGCGCGGCGAGCGAGGCAATCAGACTATATTGCTTTAACACTTTCACTTAACCATAGGAGTTTCACAGTGGGGCTACTATATAGCCCTTGGTACTTCCGCGCTCATCCGAATACGGGGCGCGTATGTACATGACCGGGAAACCGGCCCTTCGTTAATGCGGAGGAATCCCGAAGATTCCGCTAAGTCATCGAGTGGTTGACTGCTAACCCACAAGTATAGGGGATCACAACAGTTTTCGAGGGTAGAGTATTCAATCCAAATTTATTGATTCAACACAAGGGGAGCCAAAGAATATTCTCAAGTATTAGCAGCTGAGTTGTCAATTCAACCACACCTAGAAACTTAATATCTGCAGCAAAGTGTTTAGTAGCAAGGTAATATGATAGTAGTGGTAACGGTAGCAAAAGGTAACAGTAGTAAAAGTAATGTTTTTGGAATTTTGTAGTGATGATAGCAATAGCAACGGAAAAGTAAATAAGCGAAGAACAATATATGGAAAGCTCGTAGGCAATGGATCAGTGATGGAGAATTATGCTGGATGTGGTTCATCATGTAATAGTCATAACCTAGGGTGACACAGAACTAGCTCCAGTTCATCAATGTAATGTAGGCATGTATTCCGAATATAGTCATACGTGCTTATGGAAAAGAACTTGCGTGGCATCTTTTGTCCTACCCTCCCGTGGTAGCTGGGTCCTTACGAAAACTAAGGGATATTAAGGCCTCCTTTTAATAGAGTACCGGAACAAAGCATTAACACATAGTGAATACATGAACTCCTCAAACTACGGACATCACCGGTAAGTATCCCAATTATTGTGACTTCGGGGTTAACGGATCATAACACATAATAGGTGACTATAGACTTGCAAGATAGGATCAAGAACTCTCATATATTGATGAAAAGATAATAGGTTCAGATCTGAAATCATGGCACTCGGGCCCTAGTGACAAGCAGTAAGCATAGCAAAGTCATAGGAACATCAATCTCAGAACATAGTGGATACTAGGGATCAAACCCTAACAAAACTAACTCGATTACATGATAAATCTCATCCAACCCATCACCGTCTAGCAAGCCTACGATGGAATTACTCATGCACGGCGGTGAGCATCATGAAATTGGTGATGGAGGATGGTTGATGATGACGATGGCGACGGATTCCCCTCTCCGGAGCCCCGAACGGACTCCAGATCAGCCCTCCCGAGAGGTTTTAGGGCTTGGTGGCAGCTCCGTATCGTAAAACGCGATGATTTCTTCTCTCTGATTTTTTTCTCCCCGAAACACAATATATAGAGTTGGAGTTGGAGTCGGAGAGGCACCAGGGGGGCCACGAGGTAGGGGCGCGCCCTAGGAGGGCAGGCGCGCCCCCACCCTCGTGGATAGGTGGTGGTCCCCCTGGCCTTCATCTTTTGCAGGTATTTTTTATATTTTCCAAAAATGGCTCCATGAAGTTTCAGGTCATTCCGAGAACGTTTGTTTCTACTCATAAATAACACCATGGTAATTCTGCTGAAAACAGTGTCAGTCCGGGTTAGTTCCATTCAAATCATGCAAGTTAGAGTCCAAAACAGGGGCAAAAGTGTTTGGAAAAGTAGATATGACGGAGACGTATCAACTCCCCCAAGATTAAACCATTGCTTGTCCTCAAGCAATTCAGTTGATAAACTGAAAGTGATAAAGAAAAACTTTTACAAACTCTGTTTGCTCTTGTTGTTGTAAATATGTAAAGCCAGCATTCAAGTTTTTAGCAAAGATTATAACTAACCACATTCACAGTAACGCATAGGTCTCAAGTTTACTCATATCAATGGCATAATCAACTAACGAGCCATAATAATAAATCTCGGATGACAACACTTTTTCAAAACAATCATAATATAATATAACAAGATGGTATCTCGCTAGCCCTTTCTGAGACCGCAAAACATAAATGCAGAGCACCTTTAAAGATCAAGGATTGACTAGACATTGTAATTCATGGTAAAAGAGACCCAGTCAAGTCATACTCAATGTAAACTAACAATAATGAATGCAAATGACAGCGATGCTCTTCAACTGGTGCTTTTTAATAAGAGGAGGATGACTCAACATAAAAGTAAATATGTAGGCCCTTCACAGAGGGAAGCAGGGATTTGTAGAGGTGCTAGAGCTTGTTTTTGAAACAGAGGTGAATAATATTTTGAGGGGTATACTTTCATTGTCAACATAACAACCAAGAGATTGCAATATCTTCCATGCTACACACATTATAGGCGGTTCCCAAACAGAATGGTAAAGTTTATACTCCCCCTTCCACCAACAAGCATCAATCCATAGCTTGCTCGAAACAACGAGTGCCTCCAACTAACAAGAGTCCCAGGGGAGTTTTTTTTGCAATTATTTTGATTTAGTTTGCATAAAGCATGGGACTGGGCATCCCGGTGACCAGCCATTTATCTCGTGAGTGAGGAGCGGAGTCCACTCCTCTTGAGAATAACCCGCCTAACATGGAAGATATGGACAGCCCTAGTTGATACATGAGCTATTCAAGCATACAAAATAGGATAATTATTTGAAGGTTTAGAGTTTGGCACATACAAATTTACTTGGAACGGCAGGTAGATACCATATATGGGTAGGTATGGTGGACTCATTTGGAATAACTTTGGGGTTTATGGAGTTGGATGCACAAGCAGTATTCCCGCTTAGTACAGGTGAAGGCTAGCAAAAGACTGGGAAGCGACCAGCTAGAGAGCGACAACAGTCAAGAACATGCATTAAAATTAACCAACACCGAATGCAAGCATGAGTAGGATATAATCCACCATGAACATAAATATCGTGAAGGCTATGTTGATTTTGTTTCAACTACATGCGTGAACATGTGCCAAGTCAAGTCACTTAAATCATTCAGAGGAGGATACCACCCTATCATACCGCATCATAACCATTTTAATAGCATGTCGTCACGCAAGGTAAACCATTATAACTCATAGCTAATCAAGCATGGCACAAGAAACTATGATCTCTAGTTGTCATTGCAAACATGTTTATCCATAATAGGCTGAATCAGGAATGATGAACTAATCATATTTACAAAAACAAAAGAGGTCGAGTTCATACCAGTTTTTCTTATCTCAGTTAGTCCATCATATAACATCATAATTGCCTTTCACTTGCACGATCGAATGATGTGAATAATAATAATAATAGTGCACATGCATTGGACTAAGCTGGAATCTGCAAGCATTCAATAAACAGGAGAAGACAAGGCAATATGGGCTCTTTTGTCAGATCAACAATAATGCATATAAGAGCTACTTCAACAATTTAATTATGGTCTTCTCCTATCGACCCCCAAAGAAAAGAAAAGAAATAAAACTATTTACATGGGAAAGCTCCCAACAAGCAAAAGGAGAACAGGAAATCTTTTTGGGTTTTGTTTTTTAATTACTGCTACAAGCATGGAAAGTGAATTAATTAAAAGCTGCAACTAATTTTTTGGTTTTTCTTATGGTTTATTAAACACACAAGAAGAAAGCATAAAAAGGAAAATAAACTAGCATGGATGATACAATGAAAAAGTATGAGCACCGACATCTAGCAATGAGTGTGTGAACATAAATGTAATGTTGGTGGGAAATACGTACTCCCCCAAGCTTAGGCTTTTGGCCTAAGTTGGTCTGTGGCCACGGATAGCCTGGCTGATATCCGTAGTAGAAGTTGGGGTCGTACTGAGATGAAGAAGACTCTGATTTCCACTGGTTGGCAATCATCTCCGGATCCCACAGGTAATTAGACTGTCGCGGAGGATCAACTTGTGGTTTCGCCTCTAGCTCTGTGGCTGATGTAGGGTTCTGGTAGGCGTGAATGTCCTTCGGCGAGACGAGGTACTTGCTATACGCGTTGGTCGTGGAGGAAGTCGGTGAGGCCTCCGCGATGCGAGGCGAATTATATTTAGGCTTCTGTGCCTCTTCATTTTGCTTTTCCCTTGAGCTTCGGCTCGATGAGCCCCTCAAAAATCTCTTTATCATTTTCTAAAAAATTATAAAAAAAATTAGTAACTTCAAGATAAAAGTAAACCAAACTCAATAATATTGATAGCAACTACTCATACAAGTGCCTAGAGCCTATATCATGCATCAAAACTACTTTTGACCATATAAATTTGACATGCAAGCTCAAGAACAGGGTCACCTAAGCAGCAAAAATTTGCAATGAATAAAGCACTAGAACAAAAACTAATTGCACCCATGGAGGATTCACATACCAAGGAACAATCTCCCCAAGCTGTTTTGTGAGAGGTGCTTTGAGCAAAGAGATCGAAAATGGCAGCAAAACGAGCTTGGACTCGGGTTTGAGCTGGTTATTCGTGTTTGTGGAAGGAAGAAGAAGTGTATGGGTGAAAGGATAAGTGGAGGAGGGCCACCGTGGGCCCACGAGGCAGGGGGCGCGCCCTCCACCCTCGTGGCCAGGTGGATGACCCCCCTGCTGTGTTCTCAGTGCCAAATATTCTCAAATATTCTAGAAAAAATCATATTCAAATTTCAGGGCATTTGGAGAACTTTTATTTTCAGGGTATTTTTATATTGCATGGATAATCAGATAACAGACAGAAAAATGCTATTTTATTTTATTTTATATAAATAACAGAAAGTAAAAGGAGGGTACAGCAGGTTGTACCTTCTAGTTTCATCCATCTCATGATCATCAAAAGGAATCCACTAACAAGGTTGATCAAGTCTTGTTAACGAACTCATTTTGAATAACATGGAACCGGAGAAATTTCAAATAACATTATGTTACCTCAATGGGGATATGCACATCCCCAATAATAAGAATATCATATTTCTTCTTGACAGTAGGAAGAGGAAATTCAAAACCTCCAAATATAATCGATGGAATCTTTCCAATAGAGTTGATACTATGAACTTGAGGTTGTTTCCTCGGAAAGTCTACCGTATGCTCATTACCATTAACATGAAAAGTGACATTGCCTTTAGTGCAATCAATAACAGCCCCTGCAGTATTCAAAAAGGGTCTTCCAAGAATAATAGACATACTATCGTCCTTGGGAATATCAAGAATAACAAAGTCCGTTAAAATAGTAACGTTTGCAACTACAACAGGCACATTCTCACAAATACCGACAGGTATAGCAGTTGATTTATCAGCCATTTGCAAAGATATTTCAGTAGGTGTCAACTTATTCAAATCAAGTCTACGACATAAAGAGAGAGGCATAACACTAACACCGGCTCCAAGATCACATAAAGCAGTTTTAACATAGTTTCTTTTAATGGAGCATGGTATAGTGGGTACTCCTGGATCGCCAAGTTTCTTTGGTATTCCACCTTTAAAAGTATAAATACCAAGCATGGTGGAAATTTCAGCATCCGGTATCTTTATTTTATTTGTAATAATATCTTTCATGTACTTAGCATAAGGATTTGTTTTGAGCATATCAGTTAATCGCATACGCAAAAACATAGGTGTAACGCCCCAAGACCGATGCTCTAGTTACCTTCCTTTTATTTCGTCGAGGTTGGTTGTTCCAATTGTTTGTTGCCGTGATCTTGATGGTGCCATTTTCATATTTTGTTTCTTGCATCATGGTCATCTTTTGGTTATATTGCATTGACATGCTCACCATTGTCACATTGCATTTGTGCCTCTTGTCATTTTGCATTCATCATGTGCATTGTGGTATTCATCTCGTTGTGCTTGCATTATGTTTGTAATGTTGCTTGGCTATGCATTTGACCCATGCATCATCACCTCCCCATTACTTCTTATTCCTTCCTTGATGCAAGTGCCATTTCTCCCTTCTCCATTAATGTTCAATCTTTGTCAATGAATCATGCACCATGCCTTATACCTCTCTGTCAAGATTTAGCCTTTTGGGAGTTGTTTTGGTTAGGTTCAAAAATGCCTCAAGTTTGAATTTTACTCAAACTTGTTTTATTTTTCTACCTCTAAAAATGCCCAAACCAATTTTATAAAATGGTGCATAATTCTAGGAGTCCATATGTATCCTTACTTCTTTCTATTTCTCACACAATATCCCTGACCTTTCTCTTTTGTTGGCTGTTTATTTAATAGGAAGAAAAATATGAAAAGGAAAAGGCTGAACTTACTCACAGCCACCTGAGCCTCTTCCCTCCTGAACCGGCCCAGCCAGCCTCCCGCAGCCCAGCTAGCCCGCAAGCAACAGGAGCTTCATCCTCCTGTATGGCAGGCCATCCAGAGGAGCCACGTCGGCACGCCTGATGATTTGACGGCCGTCCGGTGCCCCTAGCCCCTATAAATCATGTCCAAACCCTACCCCGGCCTCTCCTCTATCCTTTCAGACCCTCTCCTTCCCTCAATGCCGCCTAGGTAAGTCTCCACGCTCACGCCTTCACAGCGGCCGCCATGACCCGAGCGAGCAAGAGCTCGAGCTCGGGGTAGCTTCCTCGCCGCGCCTCCGACCCTCCGGCCACCGTGGAGAGATCCCCGAAGACCCACTTCTTCAACTACGTCCATGCATGCACCTCTACGGCCTCTGGATCGACTTCCCCGACCCATCTTCTTCCTCTTCTTCCCGGACCCGAAGACCGGCAAGTTCCGCGCGTCATCGCGCCGTCTCCTTCGTCTCCACGGCCACAAATTCTTGTCCTATAGGCACTAGGTGAGCAGCCGCGTTGCCCAAGCCCTTTTCCCGCCTCATATTCATCCTCTAGGAGCCGATCCATCCATGCCAAACCCCAGCCACCATGCTCTGTTGCGGAATGGTAACGAGCGTCGTCTCTGTTCCGCCCGCTCCTATGCACACGCATGCACGATCGTCCGTGTGAGCACGCAAGCCACAACCTCACGCGCTCACGCACCCGAGCACCACGCCTCTGCACGTACCCACACACCTGCACCATGCTCGCTGTAGCTTCTTCATCCATGGTGTCTTCGCCCTTGTTCCCACGCGCTCGCACACACGCACGCCTCTCCCGATGCACGTTCATGCGCATAGCCGCATCATGCACAGCAGCACGCCCACCTTGTCCCCGCGCCTTGCATATCTCCCCTGTAGCTCATGACTCGCCGTACATTGCCGCCATGGCCGCAGGATCATGCCTGCGCACAACCTCACATGCGTGCATGCATGCGCTCGTCCCCTAGCATCCTTCCTTGCAGGATTCCACACCCCTGCGCGTCCCCAAGGCACCCAGGCGAGCACCTGCTGCTCGCTGCCGAGCTCCATCGCAAGCACAACCAAGGTCGGACGCTTGTTTCTGTTGTTTGGTTAGGTTCGCTCGAGCTATTGGTTCAGTTAGTGTTATTCTGTTAACTGTATTCAAATTCAGTTCAGCTCCTACTGGTTAGCCCAGCTCGTTGACACCTAGACGACCAGGGTTCAAATCCCCACGGCTGCATCCTTTTTTCTACAATTCTGCATCTTCAGAGGATCAGCTCTTATTCTCTGTAATTTGCCTTTGGACTGATTTGGAGCATCATCCACTCGTTTACCCTCTGGAAAGTTATGTCCAGCTACACCAAGAGGACCTGGGTTCACTCCCAGTGCCCCTCCTTTTTTCTTTTTATGTTGTTTCTGTTATTTCACACACACGCACAACTGTTTCATCTTGGACCGAGCCCTCCTTGTGCCATAAACACTCATCCATTGCAGTGGTCAGCGCTTCAGTTTGGGTCCTGGTCGCGTTGCCCATATGCTTTATTCCCTGCTGATCTCCCTCTGCATCATGAACACATAGCTAGCCCAGTTGCTAGCGCGGCCACTATCCAGCCATGGGGTCTGGGGTTCGAATCCCAGGCGCCACAGTTTTTGCCCTGTTTTCAATTTCTTTTGGCATACAGCCACTTAGGCCTCATTCTCTTCTGGGCCGCTGCACTGCGCTGCAATCCGGCCCGTACATATTTTTTCTGCTCTGTGATTTTTGCATTTTCCAGTGCATGCATATTTACAGGGAATGCCACTATTTTGTATTGTTAATAAGCAAATATGCATGCATCCAAATTAACAAACAATACATGTAAAATGTTTAAAATTTTATCTAGTTCACAATATCCAACTTTCATCCATGTTAAAATATTTAAACTTGTTGTTTGCATTATTTTTGCACATAGGTCATGTTAAAATGGTTGATTTCATAACTTAATAACCGTAGCTCGGAATCTAATAAACTTTATATGTAACTTGTCTAGAAAAATTCATAGATTAACATGATGCACATACTTTTGTTGTTTAACAACTCTAAAATATGGTTTAGGCAGAACAGTACCAAATTTTTAATTTCTTTTGGCATACAGCCACTTAGGCCTCATTCTCTTCTGGGCCGCTGCACTGCGCTGCAATCCGGCCCGTACATATTTTTTCTGCTCTGTGATTTTTGCATTTTCCAGTGCATGCATATTTACAGGGAATGCCACTATTTTGTATTGTTAATAAGCAAATATGCATGCATCCAAATTAACAAACAATACATGTAAAATGTTTAAAATTTTATCTAGTTCACAATATCCAACTTTCATCCATGTTAAAATATTTAAACTTGTTGTTTGCATTATTTTTGCACATAGGTCATGTTAAAATGGTTGATTTCATAACTTAATAACCGTAGCTCGGAATCTAATAAACTTTATATGTAACTTGTCTAGAAAAATTCATAGATTAACATGATGCACATACTTTTGTTGTTTAACAACTCTAAAATATGGTTTAGGCAGAACAGTACCAAATTTGAAGTATGCATATGGGGATTTTCCGGAATGGTTGTTTGTGTTTCCGGCCTCATTTAAACTTGCCTAAATAGGTAGTTTGCATATGCTTCACCTCTTGCCATGTTAACAACATTTAATCTTGACATGCATCATACTTGGTGGTGCATCATGTCATGTTATGCTTGTTTGTTTACTATGTTGTTTGCTTCTTTTCGGTGGTGCTTCTTCGGGTTAGTTCTGATAACGTCGTGTTTGTGAGGATCCGTTCGACTATGTCTGTTTATCTTCTTCATGGAATCGTTCTTCTTCCTTGCAGGATCTCAGGCAAGATGACCATACCCTCGAAATCACTTCTATCTTTGCTTGCTAGTTGCTCGTGAAGGAAATATGCCCTAGAGGCAATAATAAAGTTATTATTTATTTCCTTATATCATGATAAATGTTTATTATTCATGCTACAATTGTATTAACCGGAAACATAATACATGTGTGAATACATAGACAAACAGAGTGTCACTAGTATGCCTCTACTTGACTAGCTCGTTAATCAAAGATGGTTATGTTTCCTAACCATGAACAAAAGAGTTGTTATTTGATTAACGAGATCACATCATTAGTTGAATGATCTGATTGACATGACCCATTCCATTAGCTTAGCACCCGATCGTTTAGTATGTTGCTATTGCTTTCTTCATGACTTATACATGTTCCTATGACTATGAGATTATGCAACTCCCGTTTGCCGGAGGAACACTTTGGGTGCTACCAAACGTCACAACGTAACTGGGTGATTATAAAGGAGCACTACAGGTGTCTCCAAAGGTACATGTTTGGTTGGCATATTTTGAGATTAGGATTTGTCACTCCGATTGTCGGAGAGGTATCTCTGGGCCCTCTCGGTAATGCACATCACATAAGCCTTGCAAGCATTGCAACTAATGAGTTAGTTGCGGGATGATGTATTACAGAACGAGTAAAGAGACTTGCCGGTAACGAGATTGAACTAGGTATTGGATACCGACGATCGAATCTCGGGCAAGTAACATACCGATGACAAAGGGAACAACGTATGTTGTTATGCGGTCTGACTGATAAAGATCTTCGTAGAATATGTGGGAGCCAATATGGGCATCCAGGTCCCGCTATTGGTTATTGACCGGAGACGTGTCTCGGTCATGTCTACATTGTTCTCGAACCCGTAGGGTCCACACGCTTAAGGTTACGATGACAGTTATATTATGAGTTTATGCATTTTGATGTACCGAAGGTTGTTCGGAGTCCCGGATATGATCACGGACATGACGAGGAGTCTCGAAATGGTCGAGACATAAAGATTGATATATTGGAAGCCTATATTTGGACATCGGAAGTGTTCCGGGTGAAATCGGGATTTTACCGGAGTACCGGGAGGTTACTGGAACCCCCTGGGAGCCATATGGGCCTTAATGGGCTTTAGTGGAAAGGAGAAAGGGGCTGCCCAAGGTGGCCGCGCGCCTCCCCCCCTTCCTAGTCCTATTAGGACTAGGAGAGGTGGCCGGCCCCCCTCTCTCTCTTTCCCCCTCGGGGAATCCTAGTCCAACTAGGATTGGGGGGGAGTCCTACTCCCGGGAGGAGTAGGACTCCTCCTGCGCCCTCCTCCTGGCCGGCGGCCCCCTCCCCCTTGGCTCCTTTATATACTGAGGCAGAGGCACCCCAGAAACACACAAGTTGATCCACGTGATCTATTCTTTAGCCGTGTGCGGTGCCCCCAGCCACCATATTCCTCGATAATACTGTAGCGGAGTTTAGGCGAAGCCCTGCTGCTGTAGTGCATCAAGATCGTCACCACGCCGTCGTGCTAACGGAACTCTTCCCCGACACTTTGCTGGATCGGAGTCCGGGGATCGTCATCAAGCTGAACGTGTGCTCGAACTCGGAGGTGCCGTAGTTTCGGTGCTTGATCGGTTGGATCGTGAAGACGTACGACTACTTCCTCTATGTTGTGTGAACGCTTCCGCAGTCGGTCTGCCTGGGTATGTAGACAGCACTCTCCCCTCTCGTTGCTATGCATCACATGATCTTGCGTGTGCGTAGGAAAATTTTGAAATTACTACGAAACCCAACGGTGGTATCTGAGCCTAGGTTATTTATGTTGATGTTATATGCATGAGTAGAACACAAGTGAGTTGTGGGTGATATAAGTCATACTGCCTACCAGCATTCATACTTTGGTTTGGCGGTATTGTTGGATGAAGCGGCCCAGACCGACATTACGCGTACGCTTACGCAAGACCGGTTCTCCCGACGTGCTTTGCACAAAGGTGGCTAGCGGGTGACAGTTTCTCCAACTTTAGTTGAACCGAGTGTGGCTACGCCCGGTCCTTGAGAAGGTTAAAACGGAGTCTATTTGACAAACTATCATTGTGGTTTTGATGCGTAGGTGAGATTGGTTCTTACTTAAGCCCGTAGCAGCCACGTAAAACTTGCAACAACAAAGTAGAGGACGTCTAACTTGTTTTTGCAGGGCATGTTGTGATGTGATATGGTCAAAACGTGATGAGATATAAGTTGTTGTGTGAGATGATCATGTTTTGATAAAGTTATCGGCAACTGGCAAAAGCCTTATGGTTGTCTCTTTATTGCACAAGATGCAAGCGCCAAATAATTGCTTTACTTTATCGCTATGCGATAGCAATAATTGCAAGAGCAATAGTTGGCGAGACGACCGTGTGACGACACATTGATATAGATCAAGATGATGGAGATCATGGTGTCATGCCGGTGACGATAGAGATCATGACAGTACTTTGGAGATGGAGATCAAAGAAGCAAGATGATGATGGCCATATCATGTCACATATTTTGATTGCATATGATGTTTATCTATTATACATCTTATTTTGCTTAGTTTGACGGTAGCATTATAAGATGATCTCTCACTAATTATCAAGAAGTGTTCTCCCTGGGTATGCACCGTTGCGAAAGTTCTTCGTGCTGAGACACCACGTGATGATCGGGTGTGATAGGCTCTACGTTCAAATACAACGGGTGCAAAACAGTTGCACACGCGGAATACTTAGGTTATACTTGACGAGCCAAGCATATACAGATATGGCCTCGGAACACGGAGACCGAAAGGTCGAGCGTGAATCATATAGTAGATATGATCAACATAACGATGTTCACCATTGAAAACTACTCCATCTCACGTGATGATCGGTTATGGTTTAGTTGATTTGGATCACGTGATCACTTAGAAGATTAGAGGGATGTCTATCTAAGTGGGAGTTCTTAAGTAATATGATTAATTGAACTTTAATTTATCATGAGCTTAGTCCTGGTAGTATTAGCATATCTATTTTGTGGATCAATAGCTCGTGTTGTTGCTTCCCTGTGTTTATTTTGATATGTTCCTAGAGAAAATTGTGTTGAAAGATGTTAGTAGCAAAGATGCGGATTGGATCCGTGATCTGAGGTTTATCCTCATTGCTGCACAGAAGAATTATGTCCTTGATGCACCGGTAGGTGACGGACCTATTGCAGGAGCAGATGCAGACGTTATGAACGTTTGGCTAGCTCAATATGATGACTACTTGATAGTTTAGTGCACCATGCTTAATGGCTTAGAATCGGGCCTTCAAAGACGTTTTGAACGTCATGGAGCATATGAGATGTTCCAAGAGTTGAAGTTAATATTTCAAGCAAATACCCGAGTTGAGAGATATGAAGTCTCCAACAAGTTCTATAGCTAAAAGATGGAGGAGAATCGCTCAACTAGTGAGCATGTGCCCAGATTGTCTGAGTACTACAATCGCTTGAATCAAGTGGGAGTTAATCTTCCAGATAAGATAATGATTGACAGAATTCTCTAGTCACCATCACCAAGTTAGTAGAACTTCATGATGAACTATGATATGCAAGGGATAATGGAAACGATTCCCAAGCTCTTCGTAATGCGGAAATTGATGAAGGTAGAAATCGAGAAAAACATCAAGTGTTGATGGTAGACAAGACCACTAGTTTCAAGAAAAGGGCAGAGGGAAGAAGGGGAACTTCAAAAAGAACAGCAAGCAAGTTGCTGCTCAAGTGAAGAAGCCCAAGTCTGGTCCTAAGCCTGAGACTAAGTGCTTCTACTGCAAAGGGACTGGTCACTGGAAGCGGAACTGCCCCAAGTGTTTGGCGGATAAGAAGGATGGCAAAGTGAACAAAAGTATATTTGATATACATGTTATTGATGTGTACTTTACTAGTGATTATAGCAACCCCTCAGTATTTGATACTGGATCAATTGCTAAGAGTAGTAACTCGAAACAGGAGTTGCAGAATAATCAGAGACTAGTTAAGGGTGAAGTGACGATGCGTGTTGGGAGTAGTTCCAAGATTGATATGATCATCATCGCACACTCCCCTATACTTTCGGGATTAGTGTTGAACCTGAATAAGTGTTATTTGGTGCTTGCGTTGAGCATGAATATGATTTGATCATGTTTATTGTAATACGGTTATTCATTTAAGTAAGAGAATAAATTGTTGTTCTATTTACATGAATAAAACCTTATATGGTTACACACCCAATGAAAGTAGTTCGTTGGATCTCGATCGTAGTGATACACATAATCATAATATTGAAACCAAAAGATGCAAAGTTAATAATGATAGTGCAACTTATTTGTGGCACTGCCGTTTAGGTCATATTGGTGTAAAACACATGAAGAAACTCCATGCTGATGGGATTTTGGAATCACTTGATTATGAATCACTTGATGATTGCGAACCATGCCTCATGGGCAAGATGACTAAGACTCCGTTCTCCGGAGTGAGCAACTGACTTATTGGAAATAATACATACTGATGTATGCGGTCCGATGAGTGTTAAGGCTCACGGCAAGTATCGTTATTTTCCGAACTTCACAGATGATTTGAGAAGATATGGGTATATCTACTTGATGAGACAAAGGTCTGAAACATTTGATAAGTTCAAAGAATTTCAGAGTGAAGTGGAGAATCATCGTAACAAAAATGAAAGTTTCTACGATATGATCACAGAAGTAAAATATTTGAGTTACGAAGTTTGGTCTTCAATTAAAACAATGTGGAATAGTTTCACAAACTCATGCCACCTGGAACACCACAGCATAATGGTGTGTCTGAATGTCATAACCGTACTTTATTAGATATGGTGCGATCTATGATGTCTCTTACCGATCTACCACTATTGTTTTGGGGTTATGCATTAGAGACAACTGCATTCACGTTAAATAGGGCACCATCTAAGTCCATTGAGACGACACAATCTGAATTGTGGTTTGGCAAGAAACCAAAGTTGTCGTTTCTTAAAGTTTGGGACTGCGATGCTTATGTGAAAAAGTTTCAACATGATAAGCTCGAACCCAAATCGGAGAAGTAAATCTTCATAGGATATCCACAGGAAACTATTGGATACACCTTCTATCACAGATCCGAAGGCAAGACTTTTGTTGCTAAATTCGGAAACTTTCTAGAGAAGGAGTTTCTCTCGAAAGAAGTGAGTGGGAGGAAAGTAAAAAAAACTTGATAAGGTAATTGTACCTTCTCCCTTATTGGAAAGTAGTTCATCACATAAATCTGTTCCTGTGACTACTACACCAATTAGTGAGGAAGCTAATGATGATGATCATGTAACTTCAGATCAAGTTACTACTGAATCTCGTAGGTAAACCAGAGTAAGATCCGCACCAGAGTGGTACAGTAATCCTGTTCTGGAAGTCGTGTTACTAGACCATGACGAACTTGCGAACTATGAGGAAGCGATGATGAGCCCAGATTCCGCGAAATGGTTTGAGGCCATGAAATCTGAGATATGATCCATGTATGAGAACAAAGTATGGACTTTGATGGATTTTGCCCGATGATCGGCAAGCCATAGAAAATAAATGGATCTTCAAGAGAAAGACGGACGCTGATAGTAGTGTTACTATCTACAAAGCTAGACTTGTCGAAAAATGTTTTTGACAAAGTTCAAGGTGTCGACTACGATGAAATTTTCTCACTCGTAGCGATGCTTAAGTCTGCCCAAATCATGTTAGCAATTGCCGCAATTTTATAAATCTGGAAAATGGATAAACAAAACTACATTCCTTAATGGATTTAAAGAAGAGTTGTATATGATACAACCAGAAGGTTTTGTCAATCCTAAAGGTGCTAACAAAATATGCAAGCTCCAGCGATCCATCTATGGACTGGTGCAAGCATCTCGGAGTTGGAATATACGTTTTGATAAGTTGATCAAAGCATATAGTTTTATACAGACTTGCGGTGAAGCCTGTATTTACAAGAAAGTGAATGGGAGCACTACAGCATTTCTGATAAGTATATGTGTATGACATATTGTTGATTGGAAATAATGTAGAATTATTCTGTAAAGCATAAAGGAGGTTTTGAAAGGAGTTTTTCAAAGAAAGACTTCGGTGAAGCTGCTTACATATTGAGCTTCAAGATCTATAGAGATAGATCAAGACGCTTGATAAGTTTTTTCAATGAGTACATACCTTGACAAGATTTTGAAATAGTTCAAAATGGAGCAGTCAAAGAAAGAGTTCTTGCCTGTATTACAAGGTGTGAAGTTGAGTAAGACTCAAAGCCCGACCACGACAGAATATAGAAAGAGAATGAAAGTCATTCCCTATGCCTTGGCCATAGGTTCTATAAAGTATGTCATGCTGTATACCAGATCTATTGTATACCCTGCACTGATTTGGCAAGGGAGTACAATAGTGATCTAGGAGTAGATCACTGGACAGCGGTCAAAATTATCCTTGGTAGAATAAGGAAATATTTCTCAATTATGGAGGTGACAAAAAGGTTTGTCGTAAAAAGTTACGTCAATGCAAGTTTTGACACGGATCTGGATGACTCTAAGTCTCGATCTAGATACATATTGAAAGTGGGAGCAATTAGCTAGAGTAGCTCCGTGCAGAGCTTTGTAGACATAGAAAATTGCAAAATACATAACGGATCTGAATGTGAAAGACCGTTGACTAATTTCTCTCACAAGCAAAAAAATGATCACTCTTAGGGTGTTAATCACATAGCTATGTGAACTATATTATTGAATCTAGTAAACCCTTTGGGTGTTAGTCACATGAAGATGTGAACCAATCACATAAAGATGTGAACTATTGGTGTTAATCACATAGCGATGTGAACTAGATTACTGACTCTAGTGCAAGTGAGAGACTGAAGGAAATATGCCCTAGAGGCAATAATAAAGTTATTATTTATTTCCTTATATCATGATAAATGTTTATAATTCATGCTAGAATTGTATTAACCGGAAACATAATACATGTGTGAATACATAGACAAACAGAGTGTCACTAGTATGCCTCTACTTGACTAGCTCGTTAATCAAAGATGGTTATGTTTCCTAACCATGAACAAAAGAGTTGTTATTTGATTAACGAGATCACATCATTAGTTGAATGATCTGATTGACATGACCCATTCCATTAGCTTAGCACCCGATCGTTTAGTATGTTGCTATTGCTTTCTTCATGACTTATACATGTTCCTATGACTATGAGATTATGCAACTCCCGTTTGCCGGAGGAACACTTTGGGTGCTACCAAACGTCACAACGTAACTGGGTGATTATAAAGGATCACTACAGGTGTCTCCAAAGGTACATATTGGGTTGGCGTATTTCGAGATTAGGATTTGTCACTCTGATTATCGGAGAGGTATCTCTGGGCCCTCTCGGTAATGCACATCACATAAGCCTTGCAAGCATTGCAACTAATGAGTTAGTTGAGGGATGATGTATTACAGAACGATTAAAGAGACTTGCCGGTAACAAGATTGAACTAGGTATTGGATACCGACGATCGAATCTCGGGCAAGTAACATACCGATGACAAAGGGAACAACGTATGTTGTTATGCGGTCTGACCGATAAAGATCTTCGTAGAATATGTGGGAGCCAATATGGGCATCCAGGTCCCACTATTGGTTATTGACCGGAGACGTGTCTCGGTCATGTCTACATTGTTCTCGAACCCGTAGGGTCCGCACGCTTAAGGTTACGATGACAGTTATATTATGAGTTTATGCATTTTGTTGTACCGAAGGTTGTTCGGAGTCCCGAATATGATCACGGACATGACGAGGAGTCTCGAAATGGTCGAGACATAAAGATTGATATATTGGAAGCCTATATTTGGACATCGGAAGTGTTCCGGGTGAAATCGGGGTTTTACCGGAGTACCGGGAGGTTACCGGAACCCCCCGGGAGCCATATGGGCCTTAATGGGCTTTAGTGGAAAGGAGAAAGGGGCAGCCCAAGGTGGCCGCGCGCCTCCCCCCTTCCTAGTACTATTAGGACTAGGAGAGGTGGCCGGCCGCCCTCTCTCTCTTTCCCCCTCGGGGAATCCTAGTCCAACTAGGATTGGGGGGGAGTCCTACTCCCGGGAGGAGTAGGACTCCTCCTGCGCCCTCCTCCTGGCCGGCAGCCCCCTCCCCCTTGGCTCCTTTATATACTGAGGCAGAGGCACCCCAGAAACACACAAGTTGATCCACGTGATCTATTCCTTAGCCGTGTGCGGTGCCCCCAGCCACCATATTCCTCGATAATACTGTAGCGGAGTTTAGGCGAAGCCCTGCTGCTGTAGTGCATCAAGATCGTCACCACGCCGTCGTGCCGATGGAACTCTTCCCCGACACTTTGCTGGATCGGAGTCCAGGGATCGTCATCAAGCTGAACGTGTGCTCGAACTCGGAGGTGCCGTAGTTTCGGTGCTTGATCGGTTGGATCGTGAAGACGTACGACTACTTCCTCTACGTTGTGTCAACGCTTCCGCAGTCGGTCTGCGTGGGTACGTAGACAGCACTCTCCCCTCTCGTTGCTATGCATCACATGATCTTGCGTGTGCGTAGGAAAATTTTGAATTACTACGAAACCCAACAGCTCGCTCTTTTGCTATGCTTATGCCGCGATACCTACCACATGCTTTATCATGCCTCCCGTATTGCCATGACAAGCCTCTAACCCACCTTGTCCTAGCAAACCGTTGTTTGGCTATGTTACCGCTTTGCTCAGCCCCTCTTATAGCGTTGTTAGTTGCAGGTGAAGATTGGAGTTTGTTCCTTGTTTGAACATGGTTATTATTGGGATATCACAATATCTCTTATTTAATTAATGCATCTATATACTTGGTAAAGGGTGGAAGGCTCGGCCCTAGTTTCCGTCATACTGGTGTTTTGTTCCACTCTTGCCGCCCTAGTTTCCGTCATACTGGTGTTATGTTCCTTGATTTTGCATTCCTTACGCGGTTGGGTTATAGTGGGAACCCCTTGACAGTTCTCCTTGAATAAAACTTCTCCAGCAAGGCCCAACCTTGGTTTTACATTTGCACTAACAACCTAGCCTTTTTCCCTTGGGTTTCCGGAGCCCGAGGGTCATCTTTATTTTAAACCCCCCCTGGGCCAGTGCTCCTCTGAGTGTTGGTCCAAACTAGAGTCCTTTGCAGCGCCCCCTCGAGGAAACTCGAGGTTTGGTTTTAGCTGTACGGAGCGCTCATCCGGTGTGCCCTGAGAACGAGATATGTGCAGCTCCTATCGGGATTTGTTGGCACATCCGGGCGGCTTTGCTGGTCTTGTTTTACCATTGTCAAAATGTCTTGTAACCGGGATTCCAAGCCTGATCGAGTCTTCCTGGGAGAAGGAATATCCTTTGTTGATCGTGAGAGCTTGTGATGGGCTAAGTTGGGACACCCCTGCAGGGTTTGAACTTTCGAAAGCCGTGCCCGCGGTTATGGGAAGATGGGAATTTGTTAATGTCCGGTTGTAGAGAACTTGACACTTAACTTAATTAAAATGCATCAACCGCGTGTGTAGCCGTGATGGTCTCTTTCCGGCAGAGTCCGGGGAGTGAACACGGTGTTGGAGTTATGCTTGAACGTAAGTATTTCTAGGATCGCTTCTTGATCATAGATTCTCGAACATGCTTTGCCTTCTCTTCTCGCTCTCATTTGCGTATGTTAGCCACCATATATGCTAGTGCTTGCTGCAGCTCCACCTCATACCTTTTACCTACACATAAGCTTAAATAGTCTTGATCGCGAGGGTGTGAGATTGCTGAGTCCCCGTGACTCACAGATTACTTCCAAAACCAGTTGCAGGTGCCGATGATACCGTGCAGGTGACGCAACCGAGCTCAAGGAGGAGCTTGATGAAGGTCGTGTTCGTTGTGTTGTTTCGTTTCCAGTTGATCAATAGTGGAGCCCAGTCGGGGCGATCGAGGATCTGTAGCATTAGGGGTGGTCTTCTTTTATTTGGTTCCGTAGTCGGACATTGATTGTATTCTGGATGATTAATGCTATATTTATGTATTGTGTGAAGTGGCGATTGTAAGCCAACTCTTTATCCCTTTCATATTCAGTACATGGGATGTATAAAGATTACCCCTCTCGTGACATGCCTAATATGCGTTTATGCCTCTAAGTCATGCTCTGACACGTGGGAGATATAGTCGCATCGTGGGTGTTACAAGTTGGTATCAGAGCCTTCCCCGACTTAGGAGCCCCCTGCTTGATCGAATCGCTGGCGTTGTTGAGTCTAGAAAAATGTTTTGAGTCTTTTAGGATTATATATATCGGAGAGTAGGATTCTTTTTACTCCTCAGTCCCTTCGTCGCTCTGGTGAGGCATCCTGACGTAGAGTTTTGACTCTTCTCTTCTCAAATTTCACTAAATAAATTTAGGATCACGTGGGTATCTTGGAATCATTCCGATGGTTTTGTGACGAGAACATTGTTCTTGGTGCCTCCTGACATTTAGGGGTTGTGGCAGTGTCCCGGGGAGTTGAGCTTCGAGGTGTTGTCGTCACAATTTTATCGTTGCAATTCTGGAATACCTGAGTTTCGCCGACATCGAAAATCACTTTTATGCAGTTGTTGGTGAGATAACCTCGACGCCACCCAGTACTGGGGCGGGAGTTCGGGAGTATTGCCATAACTCGTATAACGGATGCTTTTCGAAGGTTGAGGTAAACGATTTCCGAAGGTTTCTTGGTTATGTGTTGAAGGATGGATACAGCTGGATGTAGGTAGGTGAGATATTATGCTTCCCCTGTATCCCCAACACCTGATTGCATAACGAGAAAGTTTCGGGAGTTTATAAGTGGGAATTCAAGTATCACGTAGGATATCATTCTAACAGACACATGATACGATATGGGATCTATCATATGTTTGTTTCCGACTTATTTTGCAAGCCAATCCTTTGTTTTTTTTCAGTTGTGGTATTCGAGTTGCTTCGAAGTCAAGTGTCGATTCCATACCTTTCCTAAATGGTGTTCTCATACTCTGATGTGAATACCAATCCTTCATGATAATCGAGATTGTCATGTCAATCCTTTTTAACCGGCGTGTGCCTCTTCAAGTGGATCCGTTCATTTTCAACATCCGCAAGATCCAATCTCAGTTTTCGTCAACGGTGTTTATTTCATCCGTCTCCAAGTTGCCTCTGTTTTCCCGCCATCCCACCCTTTTTCCTTCAAGGAATCAGATGTCTTCATCAAGTATCCTTTTATTGATGGGACGTCTTTCCATTCTTTTCCGTCAATGTTCTTACCCAGTGGTTCTCATGGAGATGCTCTACAAGTCCATCATTCTTCGTTCTCGTTTTCTTCTCCGGTGGATTTAATTCAAGCATTGTCGATCATATCCTTTTCCTCGGTTCAAATGTTTTCTCATGCCGGTGCACCTCTTAAGCATCCACCTCTTGCTATTCTTGTTTATCTGGAGCGCGGAAGATATCACACAACATTCAAGTTTCTATTCATAATCCTTTAAAGCTATTTCGAGGTCTTATCTTATTCAAGCCATTTAATTCAACCGATGTAATCTCCCTTTCAAGTAATCATTTGAAGGTGTTTATTTTGAGTGGGCCCTAACCCACAGGTATTTTCCCAGTATCTTACCTGACTCTTCTAATTTTTCGGAGTTATTCTCAAATTCTTTTCGAAGTTTGACGTAAGTATGAATTTCATCAGTCAGATGTCTTCTCCAAGATTGCTTTCAAATTCTCTCATGTTCAGGTCAATCTTTCCTCTTTTCATTCTCTCCGAGTATCTCAACAATTTTGATGGTGTTTCTCGTCGCCATTCGCAACATTTGAAGACCGAAGAAGAGTTTTCCTCTAAATCTTATCCGTTCTCTAGAAGATTCGTGGTTCTACTTCATGTTATCCTCTCAAATTATTTCGTTTGCCAGAAATTCTTTTCTTATCCATCCGGAGTATTTCAGGAGTTGTTTTTCCGTCTCGATCATCCGGAGGCCATCTTTTTGGAATATTTCTTCATTCTAAGTTTTCAGATTCATTCTCCATTTATTATATATCCGTGCCCCTTCGTTCGTCTCAATATTCTTCCGGTGCTTCGTTCAATATTCTTCAATCAATTCGCGGTCCCTTCGTTCTCTTGTCTCTTAATTCCCTCAAGTATCTTTGTGCTTTTCTAATTCTTCCCGATGATTCATTCTCTTTTGTCATTCAATTTTGAATTCTTACGGTGGTTCGTTCAAGATTCCTTTTTCCGTTCTTATCACATATATTCATTCGTTCTTTCCAATCCTACCGGTGGTTCGTTGAAGACCTTCCCATATGTGGCGCTATATCCCCCCGTAATCTTTTCCAACGTGAATAACTGGTATGCAAATCCATTGCTTGTCATCAATTTAAATTAGTGAAGGATACGCATAACATAATTCTTATTCTTCTTGCATCAAGTTGATTAATCCCTTCCTTCGGAATTTGTTCGTGTTGAATATATTCCAATCGCAAGTGTTTACATCTTTTCCTTCCGGACTTCCAAGTTCTCTCGCTTATCTCGTCGGAACCTCCATCTAAATCATCGCAAGGATTTTATCTTATTCTTTTAATCTTTCAATTCTATCTCATCATCTTTTGGTTACCGAGGTTCTTAATGGTGGTTCAGCTGGATTTAATTCATTCTTCTAGTGTTCGGCAAGATTTTTGTTGGAGGAGCTCAAGTATCTTTTCTTCTTGTATCGTGAAGTGCAATTAATTCTTTGTATACCTTCCCTTGGGTTCTGCAGACTCAAGGGTCATCTTTATTTTAAGCCCCCCCTGGGGCCAGTGCTCCTCTGAGTGTTGGTCCGAACTAGAGTCCTTTGCAACGCCACCTCGGGGAAACTCGAGGTTCAGTTTTAGTTGTACGGAGCGCTCATCTGGTGTGCCCTGAGAACGAGATACGTGCGACTCCTATCGGGATTTGTCAGCACATCGGGCGGCTTTGCTGGTCTTGTTTTAGATTTGTCGAAATGTCTTGTAACCGGGATTCCGAGTCTGATCGGGTCTTCCTAGGATAAGGAATATCCTTCGTTGACCGTGAGAGCTTGTGATGGGCTAAGTTGGGACACCCCTGCAGGTTTTTGAACTTTTGAAAGTCATGCCCTCGGTTATGGGCAGATGGGAATTTGTTAATGTCCGGTTCTAGAGAACTTGACGCTTAACTTAATTAAAATGAATCAAACGCGTGTGTAGCCGTGATGGTCTTTTTCTGGCGGAATCCGGGAAGAGAACACGGTCTCGTGTTGTGCTTGAACGTAAGTAGCTTCAGGATCACTTCTTGATCACTTTTAGCTTCTCGATCATGCTTTGCTTCTCTTCTCTCTCTCTCTTTTGTGTAAGTTAGCCACCATATATGCTAGTGCTTGCTGCAGCTCCACCTCACTACCCCTTTCCTACCCTTAAGCTTAAATAGTCTTGATCTCGTGGGTGTGAGATTGCTGAGTCCTCGTGGTTCACAGATACTTCCAAACAGTTGCAGGTTCCGATGATACCAGTGCAGGTGATGCAACCGAGCTCAAGTGGGAGCTCGGTGAAGATCTTTTCGTTGTGTTGTTTCGTTTCCTGTTGATCAGTAGTGGAGCCCAGTTGGGACGATCGGGGATCTAGCATTTGGGGTTGTCTTTCTTTATTTTGGTTCCATAGTCGGACCTTGATTGTATTCTGGATGATGTATGATATATTTATGTATTGTGTGAAGTGGTGATTGTAAGACGACTCTTTATCCCTTTCTTATTCAGTACATGGGATTTCGTGAAGATTACCCCTCTTGCGACTAAACCACCATGCGGTTATGCCTCTAAGTCGTGCCTCGACACGTGGGAGATATAGCCGCATTGTGGGTGTTACAGTAAACTTGTGATCAACCTTGTCACCAGCATAATCAGCATCTGAGAATCCAACTAGATCAAACTCTGAGCCCTTTGGATACCATAATCCTAGTGTTGGGGTGTAAGCGAAATATCAAAGAATTCGCTTCACGGCTAAGTGATGCAACTCCTTTGGTGCCACTTGGAATCAGGCACACATGCAAACGCTAAGCATTATATCTGGCCTAGATGCACACAAGTAGAGTAAAGAACCAATCATGGAGCGATATACCTTTTGATCGAACTCTTTACCATTGTCGTCGGGGCCCAGATGACTTTTGGTTGGCATTGGCGTCGTGTATCCTTTGCAGTCTTGCATCCCAAACTTCTTCAGGCAATCTTTGAGGTATTTCTCTTGAGATATGAAGATGTCGTTGCTTTGCTGACGGATTTGAAGACCAAGGAAGAATTTCAGCTCACCCATCATGGACATCCGATACTGCTCTTGCATCACGTGTCCAAACTCATCACTGTATCTCTTGTCGGTGCAGCCGAAGATAATGTCATCCACATAGATCTGGCATACAAACAATTCACCATCGTATGTCTTCGTGAAGAGTGGGATCCAGGGAACCAGGTTTGAAGCCTTTGCTCTTCAGGAAGTCTTTGAGTGTGTCATACCAAGCGCGAGGGGCTTGTTTAAGGCCGTACAGTGCCTTATTGAGCTTGTATACCATGTCAGGATGTTTTGGGTCTTCAAAGCTAGGAGGTTGTACAACATACACTTCTTCTTCAATCTTGCCATTGAGAAAGGCACTCTTCACATCCATTTGGTACAGGAGGATGTTGTGATGGTTGGCATAGGCTAGCAGTATGTGAATGGCTTCAAGCCTAGCCACCGGAGCAAATGTTTCATCAAAGCCAATCCCTTCAACTTGAGTGTATCCTTGAGCAACGAGACGAGCCTTGTTTCTGACTACTTGACCATGCTCATCTTGTTTGTTGCGATAGATCCATTTGGTGCCTATGATGTTGTGCTTGCGAGGATCAGGACGCTTGACCAATTCCCACACATTGTTCAGCTCGAACTGTTGAAGCTCTTCTTGCATCGCTTGAATCCATTCAGTTCCATGAAGGCTTCAACAACTTTCTTGGGTTCAGATATAGAGACAAATGCAAAGTGCCCACATAAATTTGCTAGCTGTGTTGCTCTTGAACGACTGAGGGGATCAGGTGCATTGTTTCTATCAATTATCTTCTCAATTTGTACTTCATTTGCAACACGAGGATGAATTGGATGAAGATTTTGGCCTTGCTAATCATTGTCTTCGTCTTCATCATTGGCTTCAGGCTAAGCAGTGTCTTCAGGTTGACTTGGTACAAAAATGATAAGTTCTTCTTCAGCATGTGCCTCTGAAGGTATGATTTCTCCAGTACCCATAAGCTTGATGGATTCACTTGGTGAGACTTCATCTAGCACATTTTGCAGGTGCTCTCTTTGCAAGCCGTTAGTTCCATCGAACCGCACATCCACAGTTTCAACCATTTTATAGTGAAAGAGGTTGAAGACTCTGTAGGAGTGCGAATCCTTTCCATAACCAAGCATAAAACCTTCATGTGCTTTCGGTGCAAATTTTGAAGTGTGATGCGGATCCCTGATCCAGCACCAAGCACCAAATACTCTGAAGTAGCTTACGTTTGGCTTCTTACCAGTCAGTAGCTCATATGATGTCTTCTTTAAAAGCTTGTGAAGATAAACATGGTTGATGACGTGGCATGCAGTATCAATAGCTTCAGGCCAGAACTTCCTTGGAGTCTTGTACTCATCAAGCATCATCCGATCCATCTCAATGAGTGTTCTGTTCTTGCGCTTCATGATTGTCGTGGAATTGTCACGGCAGATGTCCTTAGTGTCAGGACTTAGTCGCGAGGCTAGCGCATCTATGTGGTAGCTTGAGAGGGGTTGAGCGGGACGAGAGACGCGATGTTTTACCCAGGTTCGGCCCCTCACGGTGGAGGTAAAAGCCTACATCCTGCTTCATTGATATTGATGATGATGACCACATTTACAAGATTGCTCTATCTCGCGAGCTATTGTCTAAACCTAACTTGTCCAACTCGTGGAACTTGTCAATCTTCTCCCCCTTTGAGGAGGCCTGCCCCTCCTTATATATGTTGAAGGGGCGGTTTACATGTGGAGTCCTATTAGGATTAGGACTAGTCTATCTCTAATACAAACCGGATACAAGTCCAGGTCTTAACTCTTTGTAAGACAAATATTCCCCATGCCTTTCCTCTTAAACCGGCCCACCATAGTATGAACCGGCCTTCATGAACCGCCCGTTGGGCCACCGGGTCTTGTCACTCCTCTGACCCGCCTGCCGGATTACCAATGAATCATAAACCGCCAAGTCCAAACGAGTCACCAGTGAATCTTCAAGTCTCACCGGGCCTCAAGTAAACCGCCAAGTCCGGCCAGGTGATACTTCCGGCCGGTTTATGTCGCGGGGTATATCCCCGACATTAGCCCCTAAGTTTAGCTTGGATTTATCCATGGTAAACTTATGCTGCAAAATAAACACAAGAACAAATTTGACAGGTTATGCTCCGGGTTAAGAATTCTTTGTAAACCGGCACCTGATCACCCTTAAGTCCTTGTTATTTCCTCCTTCTGGGAAGTCCGGGTCAACAGACCAGCTTCATAATCAATTTGCCGACATTGGTTTGTCACAGAGAAATATTGTGAAGAATAACTCCTTTGACTCAGCTCCCAAAGCGCCGGTTCAAGAAATATGGGTCTTGAAATACTTATCTGATATTCAGCCGGTTTGAAGATGTAAAACTTGCCGGTTTAATATTACCAACATGGCCGGTTTATAAATATTGATGGCACCGGGTCATAATTGTTGTCAACACCGGGTTATGTAATTGATCTTCCTGATTTGCTCAAAACTGATAAAATGAAGATATTCCTCCTTTATATGCATAATACCTGTAGCCCCCAAGTCTTAAGAGGAGAACATAGTGATAACTTAAGACTTGCTCCAATAAGTGTTTCAACCTTGAAGAAATCCGGTTTGTTCATCTCAAAACTGAATACTCCATATATGTAGCCCCCAAGTGCCGGGTTGTCATGTTTGCAGCAACCTGGGACATATAATTGCTTGATGCTCATAAAAACTTCAACCAGTGTAGCCCCCAATGGCCGGGTCATTATGCAATAATGAGCAGGGACTTTGTAAATATAATCTTGTAAACTTTGAACAGCAATGTGTAGCCCCCAAAGGCCGGCTTAGTAAGATAATACTGAACCGGGACTTGATATATATACTTTAATGAAAATAACATATTATAATGTAGCTTCCATCGTAGGGCTTGAACCCACGTCCACAAGGTTAAGAGCTTTGTGCTTTACCAACTGAGCAATGGATTCTTCAATATTATGGACGAAAACTTGTGTACCTTGAATTGTTGACAGGAGCAATTGGTAGCCCCCAAGGGCCGGCTCATTATAATATGATGAGTCGGGTCTTCAATAAGACTAGTAAAAATGACTTTGCATTAGCCCCCAAGTGTCATGGTGCATGCTTGCAGCGACATGAGACTTGCATGTAATCTCAATTTGAATAATGTAGCCCCCAAGTGCCGGGTTGTAAGCCTGCAGCGACTCGGGACTATTCCTTCCATTGTAGAATAAATCATATCCTTTGATAAAATAATAGCCATTGCGCTAAAGCGACTTTGAAAACTCAATAATACCGGTTATTAATAACCATAAAAATCCAGCCATGTTGGCTATTCAAGATAATATAATCCGGTATGAAAACCTTATTCATTCAATATCATAATGAAAATTCAGCCAAGTTTGGCTATTTGAATAATATGACCCAATGATTTATAAGTGCATGATTCAAATGGCGCAATCCAAATATATATACTGGCGACTTATAGTCCAAAGCCAGGCCGGTTTAACAAAACTATTTCTGCATACAACAAGTTTAAAGTGTCCTGGCGGTTTACCGCCGGACGGGTCATAATGCCCAACATATAACCCGGGTTTATAACCAAGGCTGCCCTTAAGAATAATCAAATATGAAATAGATCATACCTGTGACATTGAATCACGTTGTTTGGTTTTACTAACCTTTTGTAGTAAAGGTGATAACCCCAATCTTGAGTACTGATAACTCCTTCCATATTGTGCCGGTTTATGATAAAACCGTGCCGGGCTATGATAAACACCGGTTTACTCCATAATAGGATGGTAACAGAAAATCAAACCGGGCAGATAGTCTCCGGATTAATATTTGACCGTGTTCCGTCAATTTTTAATTGACAGTTTGGGACGGTTTAAAACTTTGTCGGTTTAAAAACGCAACAAAAATAAAAGAAACAGTTATCAAGGAAAATATTGAAGCAAAGGCAATGATAAAACCATTTGCAAAAAGAGGCTTATTTGAGCTGATCAGATGGCGTTACCATGGTCGGACACGACCAAGCTCCCGATAGGTGTAGCTATGGTTCAAGTCAGCCAGGTCCCCAAATGAAACCGTGGCATTTATGCCGATCAAGTGGCATGGCAATGGTTCGGGTTCGACCAAGCCCCCAAGTGATTCTGTGGCCTTAGGCCGATCAAGAGGCATGACTGGTTCAGACGTGACCAAGTCCCCAAGTGATCTGGTGGCTCTCGCCTATCAAGAGGTATTGCATTGGTTCGGACACGACCATGCCCCCAAGTGATATAACATGATGCTTTTGAAAAGCTAACTCAAGGGGTAAACCAGAGGCCACTTTAGAACAACTCCGTGTAACCACACATGATGTACAAGAACAAATACCCCGCTTTAGCTGAGGTTCCCATGTGATCAATAATATGTCATGGCCAGTAAGGCAGAATACCCATGTTTGAACCGCACATCGTGGCAGCAGGTCCTCTTTGGCAATTTTTAACTTTTTGCAAGAGATAAATTCTTCTGAACCGGGATCTTGAACCGGATATTGAGAGCTTCAAAGCTTTGTGGGAGACATCTTTCCCTTGAACCGGATTTTAAACCGGAATCTTCATTTTCAGCCGGAAAATTTTCTGACGGCCTTTAAACTCAAACTTGCGAGAGGTTAATTCCTTTTTGAACCGGACATTGTTAAACCGGATTTGAGCGCTTCAGAGCTTTGTGGGAGAACAGATTTCCCTTGAACCGGACTGTAAACCGGATATTTGAGAGCTGCAGTCAGACTGACTTCCCTTGAGCCGGATTTTAAACCGGAATCCTTTCTGATGACCCGGATCTTCTTCATTGAACCAGGATTTTGTAACTGTCATATACTTTCTAAACCAGAAATTTTCTGACGGCCTTTAAACTTTCATCAATATAACAGTAGCCTCCGGGACCGGGTTATCCTTTCCTCCATCGTCCTGGGGTTCTTAAATTTGCTGAAACTGGCAAGATTTGCTGAGTCATGTCATCGTAGCCCCCGAGTCTCAAAGGTGACTCGAGGAGTTGGCTTGAGACTCTCCATATTTGACCGTGATATAAACCGGCATAACTTGTATATCATTGGCGTTGATAGCACGATGTGAATCCATAGAAGGTTGAGGTGACTGCTGCGGGATGCAAATGATCCCATATGAGCCGTGTCAGCAACTCGGCCAATGGTTTCTTCCAACCGGCGATTTGAAGTTAATCAAAACTGTAGTAGCGGCGACTTGTGCGCCTGCCCATTGAACCATCCAGTGCAAACGGCGGTTTGATGATAATTTGTCTCCAATTTGAAAGAAAACCGGGCTACCCAAGCTGTGACTTGCTCATACCCAATAAACAGCTCATGCAGACAGGTGCAGCCCGGTATGTTGATGTAGACCAGGCCGCGAGAGACGGACGAAAAAAGCGACCGCAACATCAGAGGCAGCTCGGATAGATGAATCGGCCGCGGCATTGTAAACCGGTGCGGACGGGGAAGATCGGCACCGGTGTCGTAAACCGGCTCGGACGGGCGAGTTAATCGTGGGCGCAGTCCCGGCAAGCTGATGTAAACCAGGCCACAGGGATGACGACCTTCTCACGTTCATTCACCGGGTGGTAGGACACGGACGAAACGCCAATGCAGAACGTTGCTAGCGCGTGCTCCGTGCCCGTAACATAGCGCCTCATTTGTAATGAACAATTGTCCTGCATAAACAGTATTGCAGACCAAGGCAAAGATAAACTGCTCTTTGACAAAAACAATATGTGCTAATAAAATAAACTTGGATGAATATCACCAGATTCGTCCAGACAACAGATGAGTCGACCGCGGCGCTGTAAGCCGGTGTGGACGGGTGAGTCGGCAGTGGTGTTCAATAAACCGGCCGTGACGATTCATCGAGCACCAGGGCATGGTCAGATGCTAGCACATTATAAAGATGGCGCGAGCTATATATGACATGTCCATCGATCTTATAATAAATAGTTATCCTGCATTAAAAAATATTGCAAGACAAAGTATTTGTTCATACAAAAATTAATATGCGTTGAAATAAACCGGACGGATATCACCTGACATGTTTTTACTTGCGGCAACTTTGACCGGCCAGCAGCAACTTGCGCTGCAGCAAGATTGTTCCGGTGAAGTAGAGCAGGAGCGACTTGGGGCTAGGCACTGTCTTTGATCCGCCACCACTGCTGCCCGTGAGCTGCTCGTCGCCAGTGCAGGGACCGGCCGCTGAGGACGTGGCCGGTTTACTGTTTCTCTTCTCTCTTTTTTTTACGTGAACTAGCACGTTTGGCAAACTCACGTGAGGGGTCCTTGGTGCATACATCTTTGCCCTTCCCATGTAGGAGTACTAGTAATATTAGTTTTTGATTCACGTTGGTGTTTGGCCCTTCACGTGGGTGGCAGGCCTGTAGTTTCAAGATGTGACAGCACTATTGTTGCTGGACCAGCTGGATGGACTTGAACGCATGTGCGCGGAGATGGCCTGTGATTTAACAATGGCGGCGCAGCGGAAACTGGTGTCCACCTCGGCGGACTGCCCGCCCAAGAATCGATCTTCATCTCTGCTTATGAGTTGAATCAGTAGGAAAGAACTTTGTCGGTCTCGGCGACTTGCGGCGGCGCATCCTGACTTGGACTCGGCGAATCTCTATGGCGCGTGCTGCAGCCGCTTTAGTACGCATCCCTTAAAATTTCCCAATCATAATTTCGTACACGCTATTCCGTCTGCTGGTCGACGTAGATCTTTCTGGAACTAACTTTTTTCATCCGGAAAATTATGAACTTCTCGATCCCTGAAGAAATCCCTTCAAGAACTCAACACCACCATGCGCAAGCCCCACGGTGGGCGCCAACTGTCATGGAATTGTCACGGCAGATGTCCTTAGTGTCAGGACTTAGTCGCGAGGCCAGCGCATCTATGTGGTAGCTTGAGAGGGGTTGAGCGGGACGAGAGACGCGATGTTTTACCCAGGTTCGGCCCCTCACGGTGGAGGTAAAAGCCTACATCCTGCTTCATTGATATTGATGATGATGACCACGGTTACAAGATTGCTCTATCTCGCGAGCTATTGTCTAAACCTAACTTGTCCAACTCGTGGAACTTGTCAATCTTCTCCCCCTTTGAGGAGCCCTGCCCCTCCTTATATATGTTGAAGGGGTGGTTTACATGTGGAGTCCTATTAGGATTAGGACTAGTCTATCTCTAATACAAAACGGATACAAGTCCAGGTCTTAACTCTTTGTAAGACAAATATTCCTCATGCCTTTCCTCTTAAACCGGCCCACCATAGTATGAACCGGCCTTCATGAACCGCCCGTTGGGCCACCGGGTCTTGTCGCTCCTCTGACCCGCCTGCCGGATTACCAATGAATCATAAACCGCCAAGTCCAAACGAGTCACCAGTGAATCTTCAAGTCTCACCGGGCCTCAAGTAAACCGCCAAGTCCGGCCGGGTTATACTTCCGGCCGGTTTATGTCGCGGGGTATATCCCCGACAATGATGCCATTCTGCCGAGGTGTGTATGGAGCTGAGAACTCATGAGTGATGCCCAATGTATCGAGATAAGTGTCGAGGCCGGTGTTCTTGAACTTTGTGCCATTGTCACTTCTGATGTGCTTGATCTTGATGCCATAGTTCGTCATGGCACGATTGACGAATCGTCCGAAGTCATCCTGCACTTCATTCTTGTAAAGGATTATATGCACCCATGTGTATCTTGAATAATCATCGACAATGACGAAACCATAGAGGCAAGAAGTGGTAGTGAGAGTAGAGTAGTGAGTAGGGCCAAATAAGTCCATGTGAAGCAGCTCGAAAGGTTGAGATGTCGTCATGATTGTCTCCGAGGGATGCTTGGACCTTGTCGGTGTCAAAACCGGCGGATCTCGGGTAGGGGGTCCCGAACTGTGCGTCTAGGCCGGATGGTAACAGGAGGCAGGGAACACGATGTTTTACCCAGGTTCGGGCCCTCTCGATGGAGGTAAAACCCTACGTCCTGCTTGATTAATATTGATGATATGGGTAGTACAAGAGTAGATCTACCACGAGATCGAGGAGGCTAAACCCTAGAAGCTAGCCTATGGTATGATTGTTGTATATGGAGCTGATTCCCTACGGACTACAACCCTCCGGTTTATATAGACACCGGATAGGGTTAGGGTTACATAGAGTCGGTTACAATGGTAGGAGATCTTGAATATCCGCATCGCCAAGCTTGCCTTCCACGCCAAGGAAAGTCCCATCCGGACACGGGATGAAGTCTTCAATCTTGTATCTTCATAGCCCTGGAGTCCGGCTGAAGGTATAGTCCGGCTACCCGAACACCCCCTAATCCAGGACTCGCTCAGTAGCCCCCGAACCAGGCTTCAATGACGACGAGTCCGGCGCGCAGATTGTTCGGCATTGCAAGGTGGGTTCTTCTCCAAATCTTGTGTTCCTGTAGGAATAATGTCCGATTTTTGTAGTGCTCCTCGGCCTCCACGCCCAATAATGGCCATCTTCCACGTGTCAAATGAATGCGAAAAGCCGGGGCGTTTTTACATCCACACCCCTAGCCGTATAAACGAGCCGCCTATTTAACAGGATGGGGATTTAGGTCCAAACCGCACCTTCTCCTTTCCGCGAGTTATCATCAGAGCGCTTCCAGCAAAGGTCCATTCCAACATGACCAGTCGTCGCAGCTCCTCCCCTCGCCCCTCCGGTCCCAAACCCGAGGACTGGGAGAGTTGCACCATCCCGCATAGCGAGTTAGTGTCGCTTCAGGCCAAGGGATTTCTCCCTCTGGCATACATGGTCCCGGTCCGAGCCGGTCTCGCCACCTACAATGGCGGAAAACAAGCGGAGAGCACCCCCAATCCTTCTAAAGGAGAGCGGGTGTGCCTCGTCCCCTATCTAATAAGGGGACTGGGATTTCCAATTCATCCATTTCTCCGCGGGCTTCTGGAGTTCTACGGCCTCCAGCTGCACAATCTCACGCCCGCCTCCGTATTGCATATTGCGGGTTTCGTCGCCCTTTGCGAGCTATTTTTAGGCATTGAGGCTCATTTCGCGCTGTGGAAGAGGTTATTCTGCCTGGTGCCCCGTTCTCAAGAGGGGTCTATATACCAAGTGGGCGGAGCCGAAGTATGGCGCATCGCCGGGACCGGATACCTATCCGGAACCCCAAGGAAGGCGTCTGAGGACTGGCCTTCGGAATGGTTTTACATAGATGACGTCCCGCTACTGGGCCCTTCCGGGTCGGTCTCCCTGAGTTCAACAGTGCTCCATTGAAGAAACGCTTGAGCTGGCGTCCGCGGAGCTCTCAGAGAGAAAGCGACAGAGACATCCTTTACCTGATGGGCCGGATAAGACTGTTGGCTCATTCCGGACTAACCATGATTGGAGTCATGGCCGCACGCATTATGCGGGGGGTGCAGCCGCTTCAATATAGAGGCCACCCCATGTGGGATTTCAACAGGGAGGATGACGCCACACGTTACGGTCGTAAGGGGCCGGCCTCAGCCGACGCCTTAGTAAAGATCTTATCCTCTTTGTACAAGGGAGAAAAGGAGGAATTCCTCCGCGTCAACCCGCGGGCCGGATTCAGTATGTACGATCCTCCAAGTTGGGTCAGTGAACAATTGCGCCTGCCCGTTTATTTTATACTCCCATTGTTAGATAGGTAGTCTAACGACTTCAATGCAGGAACTGCGACAGGAGGTAAAGGATATAAACAGCCGCCCTCCACAGCCCGAGGACCCAGAACGGTCCCTCAATCCGGACTCCGAAGAGGATCCAGACATATCGGTAGAGCTTATCGACGGGGTGTTCCATCAGCTAAGCAAGGACAATACCTTGGTAGCCATTACGGCGGATTATCCAGGGTTAATCCCGGCCTCCCAGGTGACAGAAACCGAGGTCTTATTCCCTTGAAAGAGATTCCACCCTCACGTAGCCCGGTGTTTCTGACGACAACCGCGTTTTGCAGGGGAGATTTCCGAGGCAGGAGGCCGAACCTGCGGCGGCTAGCCAATGAGGGGCCGCAGGGCCCCGTGGGGCAAAAAGGAGTGTAGTCCGGACTGAGATGCCGGCACAAAGGTATTGTGCACCCTCTGTTTCCCTGGAGTTATTCTGTCAGGGCATATTAACGTTCGTGCTATCTCCAGAATGAAGAGACCTCGCCAGACTACATCCGCAGAGGTTGCTAATCGCGCCTCCACCAGCCAGGCTCCAACGTCTGGCCAGGAAGCGGAGGCGAGCACAAGGCGCACACCGGACGCTCCTCTGACAGAGGATGCGGACAGGCTGTCTGCCACAAATTCTGAAGTGGAGAGTGCCATGAACCACAGGCGTCGCCGGACCATTCTACGCGACGCTTGTTTCTCCCAAGAGGCTTTAGATGCCTTTAATTCGGGAGATGCGTACCTCCGTGCCGCTCAAAATGGTTTAGCCAGAGCCACGGAGCAGTATGTAAAAGACATACGGGTAAGAAAATTTTGGTTAAATATATATATATATATATATATGCCAGTAGCCCCCAAGACTTGAAGCAGTTAAAGCAACTGATTTAAGGATCATTTAATATGCAGGTTCTTACAGAGAAGAATGCCGTACTGTCCCAGGAGCTGGAAAAGTGCAAGGCCCAACTAGAGGCCGCACTAGCCGCAGCAGGGGAGCCCAAAGAGACCCCCTCAGGTAAGATACACTTCGAAAGATTTGTATTGTGTGGTGTGGGTGCAAATCTGACAAATCATATTGCAGATGGCGCCGAACTCGATCCGGACAAGCAACAACTCTTACGCCGGCTAAAGGCCGGTGAGAGTATGTTGACAAAGGTGAGGCGAGAGAAGAATGATCTTCAGGATGCCAACACCAAGCTGGACGTCGAACTTAAAGATGTCCGTGGCCAGCTGTCGGACTCCATGAAGGAGAATCAGCGGCTTCGACGCGGCATTTTTAGTAAGTGCTTGAACGAACTTTGAAAAAAAAGTTCGGCGAGGAAGTCGACTAACATATTAATGTCTGTAGGTATGCTCACAGGTCATCCTGCAGAGGAGATGCCCGGTTCTACGGGTGACCTTCTTCCCGAACTCTTGCAACTGCATGAGCGAATTCGGCAGGCGATGCGGGGTATTGCCCAAGCCTTATGGCCTGCCCACTCCGTGCCCGAGGGCCCTGGAGAGCTTGCGGAGAAGCTGAAGGGAGCTCGGCGGCGCTTCCGGTTATGGAAGATATCGGCCTGCCGACAAGGCGCTAGGGAGGCCTGGGCCATGGTGAAGACCCGTTTTACGAAGTCTGACCCAAACCACATGGCCGAGGTCGGACCAGTGGGGCCTGACGGGAAGGAGATCCCTATAAGCTTAGTATATGGCCAAGTAGAGTTGGCCGCAAAGTATTCCCAGCAGGACTGTAAATTAGACAGCCTGTTAGATGGTATAGAAGAGGAATACAATCAGTCAGACTGACTATGTAATTTTAAATTGACATGTGTAATGCCTTCTAGCCGGATTGTAGATCGTTTGTCGTTGCCGACCTTTTCGCTTCAACCTCGGCACCTGACGGTCCGGAGTGTGTCCGAATACCATACGGTTATATAAGAACCGGGGTATGCGTGGAGACCAGGCGTAGGGGTCATTAGTGCTTTATCAGACAAGTGCCCAACTAGTTATGTTATATTACATGGTTAGTAAGAAACATCTTCCAGAGAGAATAGTTCCGTTAGGGTTCCTTTCGCTGGGAGGCATGCCCTAAAGTGCATGTCCGGACTGCGTGAAAAAACGTAGAAAAAAGCATCTGGGGGAGCATAAAATGGGTAAAAAGATCATCTTTTATTTCACCGACCGAATATTCCCTTAAGAACGCTAGCTTTCGGCTTCACCTAGTCTGAGGTACACATCCGGCTGACCCGGAAGTAACAATCGCAGAGGTGCTCCCTTTACCGCCTAGCTGAACAATCGGGAACGTAGGGGTAAGCACAGGAGCCAGGCAACCCAGCTTGGCCAAAACTTAAGTCATATCGATGCATATAATGGTGAAGAAAAAGGTACATGCGGAAGTTTGACACATGTGTTGGGCGTGAAGCCCGTATAAATAAGCTTCTGTTAAAGAAGCCCCCAGGTTTAATGAGCGCGAGTGGCGCGTCACTAGATGAGCCTTTAAGGGCTATAAAAGAAAAGAGGGGAAGGAGAGAAATGTAAGACAGAAGAATGCAAAAAAATGCAAAAAATGGACAGAGGAAGGAGACGAACACAAAGTCCGGCGCTAGGCATAGAATCTTCGGAGACGGGTGGCGTTCCACGGGTTCGGCTCGAGTCGGTTATCCGACGCATCTCGCACGCGGTACGCCCCACCAGTCAGGACTTGGTCGATTATGAATGGACCTTCCCACTTGGGCTTGAGTTTGTCCTTTTTTTATCTGGCAGGCGTAGAACTAGTTCGCCAACATTGTAATTTTTGGCCCGTACTTCTCTGCTTTGATATCTTCGGGCCTGCTGTTGATAAAATGCGGAACGGGCTTTTGCCACGTCACGCTCCTCCTCCAAGGCATCCAAGTTGTCCTGCCGATCGAGCTCGGCTTCTCTTTCTTCGTACATGCGCACTCTAGGTGAGTCATGAATTATGTCGCAGGGCAGAACTGCCTCTGTGCCGTACACCATAAAAAATGGTGTGTATCCGGTGGTGCGATTTGGCGTGGTCTGCAGCCCCCAAAGCACGGAGTCAAGCTCCTCTACCCAGTGCGTGTTAGATTCCTTGAGGGACCGCACCAGTCTGGGTTTAATGCCGCTCATGATAAGACCATTTGCGCGTTCGACCTGGCCGTTGGTTTGTGGGTGATAGACGGAAGCATAATCGAGCTTGATGCCCATGTTTTTGCACCAGACTTTTACCTCATGGGCGGTAAAGTTTGTACCATTGTCGGTTATGATGCTGTGGGGGACGCCATAACGGTGTACAACCCCGGATATGAAGTCTATCACAGGTCCGGATTCGGCTGTTTTAACAGGCTTGGCTTCTATCCATTTGGTGAACTTATCCACCATGACCAGTAAGTATTTTTCCTATGGGTTCCACCTTTAAGGGGTCCGACCATGTCAAGCCCCCAGACCGCAAAAGGCCAGGTGATGGGTATAGTTTGGAGTGCGGTGGGTGGCATATGGCTTTGGTTGGCAAAAAGTTGGCAACCAGCGCATCGTTGGACTAGGTCCTGAGCGTCTGCTCGGGCCGTCGGCCAGTAAAAGCCTGTACGGAAAGCCTTGCTAACAAGGGACCGAGCAGCAGCATGGTGACCACCGAGTCCGGCATGAATTCCCGCCAGGAGGTTCCGCCCTTCCTCTTCGGAGATGCACCTTTGAAGGACTCCGGTAGTGCTTTTCTTATAAAGTTCTCCCTCATGGACTCTGTAGGCCTTAGATCGCCGCACTATGCAGCGGGCCTCGTTTTGGTCCTCCGGGAGTTCCTGCCTAGTAAGGTAGGCTAGGAATGGTTCTGTCCACGGGGCGATAACCGCCATTATTACGTGGGCTGAAGGTGTAATTTCATTGGTAGAGCCTCCAATTGTGTCAGATTGTTCGGCGTCGAGTGGTGCGGCTGGGTTCGGGCTGTTATTTGCGGGTTCCCCCTCCCATGCTACGGATGGCTCGAACAATCTTTCCAAAAAGACGTTGGGGGGGACTGCATCGCGTTTTGCTCCGATGCGTGCTAGGACGTCCGCCGCTTGATTGTTTTCTCGGGCTATATGGTGAAACTCCAGCCCTCCGAACCGAGCTGACATTTTTAGGATGGCGTCGCGGTAAGCTGCCATTTTTGGGTCCTTGGCATTGAAGTCTCCATTTATTTGGGATATCGCGAGGTTTGAATCCCCGCGTACCTCTAGGCGTTGGATACCCATGGATACTGCTATCCGGAGGCCATGTAGGAGGGCCTCATATTCGACTGCATTGTTGGAATCCATGTACATGATCTGGAGCACATATTGGAGTGTGTCTCCTGTGGGGGACGTCAGGACAACGCCGGCCCCCAGTCCGGCCAACATTTTGGAGCCGTCGAAATGCATAATCCAGTTTGAATATGTGTCGTACTCTTTAGGGAGCTCGGCCTCCGTCCATTCTACGACGAAGTCGGCCAAAACTTGCGATTTAATAGCTCGCTGTGGCTTATAGGTTATATCGAACGGGAGAAGCTCGATGGCCCATTTTGCAATCCGGCCCGTTGCATCGCGGTTGTTGATAATATCGTTTAGTGGCGCTTCCGAGGCTACTGTTATGGAACACTCTTGAAAGTAGTGTCGTAGCTTCCGGGATGCCATGAATACCGCGTATGCAATCTTTTGATAATGCGGGTACCGTGATTTGCATGGAGTGAGGACAGTGGACACGTAGTAGACCGGCCTTTGAAGGGGGAATTTGTGTCCGTCCGTTTCCCGCTCAACAACGAGCACTGCGCTGACAACTTGGTGTGTTGCTGCAATGTACAATAACATTGGTTCGCCGGTGATTGGCGCGACCAGGACTGGGTTTGTTGCCAATATGGCTTTTATTTCATCAAGTCCGGCCGTGGCGGCATCCGTCCACTCGAAGTGTTCGATGCGCCGAAGGAGGCGATAAAGGGGTAGTGCCTTTTCTCCCAAGCGGGAGATGAAGCGGCTTAAAGCTGCTACGCACACGGTTAATTTGTGTATTTGTTTAAGGTCCTTTGGGACATCCAATTGCGACAAAGCTCAGATCTTGGCTAGGTTTGCTTCAATTCCTCTACCGGATACAATGAAGCCCAAGAGCTTTCCGGCTGGAACGCCGAAGACGCATTTTTCTGGGTTGAGCTTGATGTCATATTTTCGGAGGTTATCGAATGTAAGCCTCAAGTCATTTACTAGGGATTCGACATGTCCTGATTTGACGACCACATAATCCACATACGCCTCCACTGTTTTGCCGATCTGGTTTGCCAGACATGTCTGGATCATGCGCTAATATGTTGCGCCGGTGTTTTTCAGCCCGAAGGGCATTGTGTTGAAGCAGAATGGGCCGTATGGTGTGATGAATGCTGTTGCAGCTTGGTCTGATTCTGCCATCTTGATTTGATGGTAACCGGAGTATGTGTCGAGGAAACACAACAAATCGTGTCCTGCGGTGGCATCGATAATTTGATCGATACGGGGGAGGGGGAAGGGATCCTTTGGGGAAGCCTTGTTAAGGTCTTTAAAATCGACACACAGGCGCCAGGATTTGTCCTTCTTTGGTACCATCACCAGGTTTGCTAGCCAGTCCGGATGTTTTATGTCTCTGATGAATCCGGCCTCTAATAGCTTGGCTAGCTCCTCCCCCATAGCCTGTCTCTTGGGTTCGGAAAAACGCCGAAGGGCTTGTTTGACAGGTTTAAATCCTTTTAGGATATTTAAGCTGTGTTCGGCCAGCCTGCGTGGGATCCCTGGCATGTCTGAAGGGTGCCAGGCGAAGATGTCCCAGTTCTCTCATAGGAACTCTCGCAGTGCGGCGTCTGCATCAGGGTTCAGTCGTGCCCCGATGGAAGCTGTTTTATTGGGGTCTGTTGGATGGACCTGGAATTTGACTATTTCGTCAGCTGGCTTGAAGGACGTGGATTTGGATCTCTTATCGAGTATCACATCATCCCTGTTAACCGTGGAGCGCAGCGCAGTCAGTTCCTCGGCCGCTAAGGCTTCGGATAGCGCCTCAAGGGCTAATGCGGCCGTCTTGTTTTCGGCACGGAGTGCTATGTCCGGATCACTAGCTAGAGTGATAATTCCATTCGGCCTGGGCATCTTAAGCTTCATGTACCCGTAATGGGGTATTGCTTGGAAGATTGTGAATGCTTCCCACCCTAGTAAAGCGTGATATCCGCTCTTAAACGGGGCCACCTGAAACGTGACTTCTTCAGACCTGTAATTATCCTGCGTGCCGAACACCACATCTAGTGTGATTTTTCCTGTGCAGCGCGCTTCCCGACTGGGGATTATTCCTCTAAAGGTTGTGCTGCTTCGTTCGACGCGGTTCCAGTCTATTTCCATTTTTTGAAGGGTTTCCTCATAAATGAGGTTCAATCCGCTGCCTCCATCCATGAGCACCTTGGTGAGGCGAAAGCCGTCCACTATGGGACTGAGGACCAATGCGGCTGGTGCTCGGGCTGTTCGGAATCTAGGTTCATCACTTGCGTTGAAGGTAATGGTAGTGTCGCTCCATGGATTTATTGTTGCAATTTGATAGACTTCGGCGAGGCACGTTGAAGGTAATGGCTGCGAAATTAAGAGGTCCTCACCGATTTTGACCACCTGCCAGAGTATCCAACATGCTCTAAGGCTGTGAGTTGGTGTGGCGTCCTCTGTACTGTGAATTCTACAGGGTCCATCAAGCCATCTTTCCAGTACGGTTCCATGCCCTGTAGAGGGTTTTGGCTTTTTGGTGTTTATCCCGGGTGTCCTGTGATGATGCACCCTCTTAGTTCGGATGGGATTACTATTCAAGGCCGGATTATCCAAAAAATTTATTTCGGTTTTCCAGGCGCTTTCCATCGCACAGTATTTTTATACTATGGACGCCAAGTCAGCGAAGCGTGTGATATCACGACGACTTACGGCGTTAAGGATTCCCTTGTCCGTGCAATTACTGCAGAAAATTGAGATTGCGTCTTCCTCGCGGCAATCCTTTATCCCGTTCATAACCAGGAGGAATCTGGCCCAGTAATGATGTACTGTTTCCTCGGGCCTCTGCCTGATTTGGGAGAGATCGCTTATAATCGGGTGCGCGGGTGTCGTTGAATCTGAAACCTCACCCAATCCAAGATTTGGAGGCCGAAGATTTTCCGAACTCTGAAGTTTGGATTCTTGGATGTTGTCCAGTGAATCTGGCCCGTTGCCTGATCCTAAGCTCAGGTCTTGAGTTACGTCTCCCCCTTCGCGGGTATCCGGCTTGGAGGGGTCGGGAATTCGGACGTAGCTAGTCCTTAAAATAGATGAAGGGTCGCCGCACTGCGTCTCTACCACGGCAACGTGGTGGGTGACTTGGGGAGAGTTAATTTCTCTTAGATCGGGTTTAAGCCCAACCTGGTCGTAATTTGTAGCGACCCCCAGGGCGGTGATGCGATCCAAGAGCTTGTTTACGGAAGAGATCTCCATTGGATCTAGCTGCTCGACGAGCTCCGAGCTGACGTGTAGGTTGCTTTTGATGACCCGAGAGGTCACCATCGGCGCAACAGCCGAACAGGCGGTCATGAGGAAACCACCTAGCCGGAGGGTTTGGCTGACAGCCAAGGCTCCCTTAGCAACGGCGCCGTCTTTAAAGACGGGAGGAGGCATCCTTCCTGATTGTGACGGCACAGAGGAACTCTCAATGAAAGCACCAATGTCGGTGTCAAAACCAGCGGATCTTGGGTAGGGGGTCCCGAACTGTGCGTCTAGGCCGGATGGTAACAGGAGGCAGGGAACACGATGTTTTACCCAGGTTCGGGCCCTCTCGATGGAGGTAAAACCCTACGTCCTTCTTGATTAATATTGATGATATGGGTAGTACAAGAGTAGATCTACCACGAGATCGAGGAGGCTAAACCCTAGAAGCTAGCCTATGGTATGATTGTTGTATATGGAGCTGATTCCCTACGGACTACAACCCTCCGGTTTATATAGACACCGGATAGGGTTAGGGTTACATAGAGTCGGTTACAATGGTAGGAGATCTTGAATATCTGCATTGCCAAGCTTGCCTTCCACGCCAAGGAAAGTCCCATCCGGACACGAGACGAAGTCTTCAATCTTGTATCTTCATAGCCCTGGAGTCCGGCTGAAGGTATAGTCCGGCTACCCGAACACCCCCTAATCCAAGACTCCCTCAGACCTTGTTATCTTTCTAGCTTTGCAGGCACCACACAGATGATCCTTCTTGAACTTGACGCCCTCGATGTCTACGACATGTTTCTTCTTCGTGAGTGTGTACAAGTTTATCATGCCAGCATGCCCTAGCCTCCAATGCCAGAGCCAGCATTCTGACGCCTTTGCTAGAAGACATACGGCCAACTGTGGTCCTATTGAGAAATCTACCATGTACAAATCGTCCTTCCGATATCCTTCAAAGACTAGAGATTTATCAGATTCCATAAGCACAAGGCAACAATACTTTCCAAATATCACTACCATATTTAGATCACAAAGCATTGAGACAGACATTAAGTTGAAACCAAGGGATTCAACAAGCATCACTTTATCCATGTGTTGATCCTTTGAGATTGCAACTCTACCTAGACCCAATACCTTGCTTTTACCAATGTCAGCAAATGTGATGTGACTCTTGTCAGATGGACGTAAGGTTGAGTCCATGAGAAGACTTCGATCACCAGTCATGTGGTTAGTGCATCCACTGTCCATAATCCATTTAGAAGCCTTTGGTATCGTACCCTACAGTGTAGCTAGGGGGATAGGCTTCACCAAGGGAAATGTGAAGCATAAATATTTGATGAACAAGAATATTATCAAAGTTCAGATCCTGGTTATGACAGATCGGATGACTGTCAAGTAAACCAGGAACAAAATACATAGTAAGACCATTTGGGCATTTTATGTTGCGCCCCACAAGATGTTTTAGGTCCCCAACATAAGCATCAGACGCCTTTGATTTCCGGCTGGAGACCCTTCCCTAAAAAAGAGAGTTAAGTTTTCTTAACCACCCACATTTTCAGGGGTGGCTTCGAAGCAATGAGTCTAAGTGCAGCATCTAAGAACTTCGGCTTTGGAGCCCTAGAAAATAGCCTTACAGGAGGTGAATAATACTCATAAGAATAAGCAGAGTAGTTCTTGGTCTTATGAACATGGCGGTTTGATGAAACACACTCATATTCATAGGCCTGAGTATGGTTTCCCTGCAAAACATTGGTGTTAGGGTGACTCTGGTCAGTCATCTTTCTGTATGAAGCCTTTGGACTATATGAAGCCTTTGGTCTGGGTTTGTCTTCTTCCCAGGTGGTGTCATGATGACATTCACCTGAAGATTTTCAAGACAACTCTTGGGCACCCAGATCTTCTTCAAAGGGGGTCCATTCCTGCAGTTAGTACCAATATACCTGGCAATCACTTCACCATTCCGATTCTTAAACAGTTTATAGTTTGCATCAAAGGATTCATCAATGATAATCGGGTTAGCACAAGTGAAGCCAGATAAGGTAGATGGATCCACTGAAGGTCCCTTTGCAGCAACCCATGTGGTTTTGGGGTACTGCTCAGGCTTCCAGTAAGAACCATCAACATTCATTTTCCTCTCGAACCCAACACCCTCTTTCCTAGGGTTTCGGTTCAGAATATGTTTCTCGAGGACATCACATAGTGTCTGATGCCCTTTGAGACTTTTGTGCATTCCTGTCTCAAGCAATGTCTTCAACCTGGCATTCTCATCAGCAATAGTAGTATTATCCTCAACATAGGGGTTAGTTAACACATCATCGGTTGAAGATATTGTAATAATAGTAGTAGTAGAACATTCAGCAACAGAGACAACATTATCACGCTCAAGACATTTTAGACATGGTGGTTCAAATCCTTCCTGAGCGGAACTAATCTGTTGAGCCCGGAGTGACTCGTTCTCCTTTTGAAGATCCTCATGAGCCGATCTCAAGTTCTCAAGCTCTTGTTTCCTTTGAAGATAATCATAGGAGAGCTTTTCATGAGTAGTTGAGAGCGTTTCATGACGACTTTCAAGTTCCTCGTACTTAACATGAAGACTTCTAATGTCTTCAATTAAGGACTGAGTTCGAGTCATTTCCGCGTCCAACAGGTCATCGCTTTTGTCTAGCAACGTTTGAATATGTTCCATAGCATTTTGTTGTTCTGTTGCAATTTTAGCAAGTGTTTTGTAACTAGGTTTAGATTCACATTCAGAGTCATCTTCACTTGAAGTTTGAAAGTAAGCATCGCGTGGTTTACCATGGCACCACGTGCCATGAAGCAGTAGGTGGGAGAAGATGGCTCATGTTCGGGAGTCATCGTTTGGAGAGACTCCTTGAATTCGAGGAACCATGGGTCCTAACATGTTCGATGACCTTCATAGACGTTAGAGATCCGGTCCCATATAAGCTTCACATTGCATAGATGCATGACGTGCCTGAACTCGTCTCTTGACAGACAGGAGCATATAACAGCCTTCGCCTTCGTATCCAGAAGGGTGTACTTCTGAATATCATCAGCACGCGCCATCTTGCATAAATCGGTGAGACCAATCTTCGTGACAGTCCAAAGCTCACTGTCCATAGCTAAAAGGCGCTTCTTCATCATAGCCTTCCATCAGGGATAATCATGACCATCGAAAATGGGGCACACAGCGGAGACCTTGATTGTCCCTGCAGTCGACATAACTAAAACTCCAGGTGGTTAAACCGAATCACACAGAACAAGGGAGCACCTTGCTCTGATACCAATTGAAAGTGCTAGTTATCAACTAGAGGGGGGTGAATAGGCGATTTTTATGAACTTCAAAATATGAGGGCTTTGAAGACAAATAGTAGAAATGAACCTATTGATATGCAGCGGAAGGTAGACTACACTAGACAAGCCATAGTCAAGTAAGCAATGAAGTGAAAACACGAAGACTATCAGCAGCTAGGTAGTATGGATTAGGATGGAAGATAGTATGAAGCCAAACAACAAAAGTCTTCACACAATGAAGTCAATCAGATCATGCAAGCAGGCAATGACTTCACGAAGACAAAATGTAAGTAAAGAGAGGTAAAGGATAGAACCAGTTGCTTTGTGAGGACAAGGATTTGTTGGACCCGATCCAGTTGCTGTGACAACTGTATGTCTGGTTAGGGAGGCTCAGATTCAACTTAGAAGACCGCATCTTCACCTTATTCCCCTTGAGCTAAGGACACACGGTCCTCACCCAATCACTCTGGTAAGTCTTCAAGGGAGACATCCAAACCTTCACAGACTTCGTTCATCGGCAATCCACAATGACTCTTGGATGCTCAGAACGCGACGCCTAACCGGTTGGAGGATTCACAGTCCTCAAGTGCAACAAGTCTTCAGGTCACGCAGACAGAAAGACTTCAGTGATGCCTTACACTCTTTGGCTCTAGGTGTTTAGGGCTTTGTCCTCGCAAGGATTTCTCTCTCAAATGCTTCGGAGGTGGGTTGTTCTCAAATGACAAAATCCGTGCACTAACTCTGAGCAGCCACCAATTTATGGTGTAGGGGGTGGGCTATTTATAGCTAGGAGGCAACCCGACCTGATTTGTCCGAAATGACCCTGGGTCACTAAGGAACTGACACGTGTCTAACAGTTAGATTGCAAACACATGCGGCAGCTTGACTTGGGCTACAAGTAAAGTTGACTCATCCAGCTCTAGATAAGATTTGCTCTCATTGTCTTCACTCGAAGACATAGGATTTGGTTGAGCATCACTTCAGTCACTCTGACTTTGTTCACTTGGACCCCACTTAACAGTGCGATGGTTCCTATGACTCAACAAAGAAGAAAAGGAAACTACGAAACAACTATGTCTTCACACTCCATAGTCTTCACGTGAATGTCTTCTTGAGTCATAATTTTCATTGCGAATATCTTCACAGACCACCATTGTCTTCAATGTCTTCACACATTTTTAGGGGTCATCTCTGGTAGGTAAACCGAATCAATGAGGGACTACTACCTGTGTTATCCTACAATTCTCACAAACACATTAGTCCCTCAACCAAGTTGTCGTCAATACTCCAAAACCAACTAGGGGTGGCACTAGATGCACTTACATCCTTCTTCTCCGCCAAATACTTGGGGCAGTTCCGCTTCCAGTGACCAGTCCCTTTGTAGTAAAAGCACTCGGTCTCAGGCTTAGGTCCAGACTTGGGCTTCTTCACTTGATCAGCAACTTGCTTGCCATTCTTCTTGAAGTTCCCCTTCTTCCCTTTACCCTTTTTCTTGAAACTGGTGGTCTTATTTGCCATCAACACTTGATGCTCTTTCTTGATTTCTACCTCCGCAGCCTTTAGCATTGCAAAGAGCTCGGGAATCGTCTTATTCATCCCTTGCATATTATAGTTCATCACGAAGCTCTTGTTGCTTGGTGACAGTGATTGAAGAACTCTGTCAATGACAATATCATCAGGAAGATTAACTCCCAGCTGAGTCAAGTGGTTGTGGTACCCAGACATTCTGAGTATATGTTCACTTGCAGAACTATTCTCCTCATTTTGCAGTTGTAGAACTTATTGGAGACTTCATATCTCTCAATCCACGCATTTGCTTGAAATATTAAGTTCAACTCCTGGAACACCTCATATGCTCCATGATGCACAAAACGTCGTTGAAGTCCCGGTTCTAAGCTATAAAGCATGGAACACTGAATGATCGATGAGTCATCATCTTTGCTCTGCCAGACGTTCATAACATCTGGTGTTGCTCCTGTAGCGGGTTTGTCACCTAGCGGTGCTTCCAGGACGTAATTCTTCTATGCAGCAATGAGGATAATCCTCAAGTTACGGACCCAGTCTGTGTAGTTGTTACCATCATCTTTCAACTTAGCTTTCTCTAGGAACGCATTAAAATTCAACGGTACAACAACACGGGCCATCTATCTACAACAACATAGACATGCAAAATACTATCAGGTACTAAGTTCATGACAAATTAAAGTTCAATTAATCATATTATTTAAGAACTCCCACTTAGATAGACATCCCTCTAATCATCTAAGTGATCACGTGATCCATATCAACTAAACCATGTCCGATCATCACGTGAGATGGAGTAGTTTTCAATGGTGAACATCACTATGTTGATCATATCTACTATATGATTCATGCTCGACCTTTCGGTCTCAGTGTTTCGAGGCCATATCTGCATATGCTAGGCTCGTCAAGTTTAACCCGAGTATTCCGCGTGTGCAAAACTGGCTTGCACCCGTTGTATGTGAACGTAGAGCTTATCACACCTGATCATCACGTGGTGTCTCAGCATGACGAACTGTAGCAACGGTGCATACTCAGGGAGAACACTTGTACCTTGAAATTTAGTGAGAGATCATCTTATAATGCTACCGCCGAACTAAGCAAAATAAGATGCATAAAGGATAAACATCACATGCAATCAATATAAGTGATATGGTATGGCCATCACCATCTTGTGCCTTTGATCTCCATATCCAAAGCACTGTCATGATCACCATCGTCACCGGATTCACACCTTGATCTCCATTGAAGCATCATTGTCGTCTCGCCAACTATTGCCTCTACGACTATCGCTACCGCTCAGTGATAAAGAAAAGCAATTACATGGCGATTGCATTTCATACAATAAAGCAACAACCATATTGCTCCTGCCAGTTGCCGATAACTCTATTACAAAACATGATCATCTCATACAATAAAATTTAGCATCATGTCTTGACCATATCACATCACAACATGCACTGCAAAAACAAGTTAGACGCCCTCTACTTTGTTGTTGCAAGTTTTACGTGGCTGCTATGGGCTGAGCAAGAACCATTCTTACCTACGCATCAAAAACCACATATGCAGTATAGTGATTGCTTTTTGATCTATAGAAAGAACACTGTTCATTGAATCCGATTCAACTAAAGTTGGAGAAACTGACACCCACTAGCCACCTGTGTGCGAAGCACGTCGGTAGAACCAGTCTTGCGTAAGCATGCACGTAATGTTGGTCTGAGCTGCTTCATCCAACAATACCACTGAATCAAGAATCAACTAGTGACGTCAACCAATATGTAAATACACATGCCCAAAACTCCTTTGTGTTCTACTCGTGCATATAACATCTACGCATAGATCTAGCTCGGATGCCACTGTTGGGGAACGCAGTAATTTCAAAAAAATTCCTACGCACACACAAGATCTATCTAGGTCATGCATAGCAACGAGAGGGGAGAGTGTTGTCCACGTACCCTCGTAGACCGTAAGCAGAAGCATTATGACAACGTGGTTGATGTAGTCGTACGTCTTCACGATCTGACCGATCCTAGCACCGAAGGTACGACACCTCCGCGATCTGCACACGTTCAGCTCGGTGACGTCCCACGAACTCTAGATCCAGCTAAGTGTCGAGGGAGAGCTTCGTCAGCACGACGGCGTGATGACGGTGATGATGAAGTTACTGATGCAGGGCTTCACGTAAGCACTACCATGATATGACCGATGTGGAAGTCTGTGGAGGGAGGCACCGAACATGACTAAACAATCAACTTGTGTGTTCTAGGGTGCCCCCTCCCTACATATATAAAGGAGGGAGGGGGAGGCCGGCCGACCCTCTCTAGGGGCGCCAAGGGGGGAGGAGTCCTCCTCCTAGTAGGAGTAGAACTCTCCCCTTTCCTAGTCCCACCAGGAATAGAAGGAAGACGGAGAAGGAGAAAGGAAAGGGGGGCCGGGCTCCCCAACCAATTTGGATTGGGCTTGGGGGGGCGCCCCCACCTAGGCCGCCTTCTCCTCTCTCCCACTAAGGCTCATTAAGGCCCATACACTCCCCGGGGGGTTCCGATAACCCTCGGCACTCTGGTAAATGTCCGAACTCACCAGGAACCATTCCGATGTCCAGACATAGCCTTCCAATATATCGATATTTATGTCTCGACCATTCCGAGACTCCTCGTCGTGTCCGTGATCATATCTGGGACACCGAACTACCTTCGTTATATCAAAACACATAAACTCATAATACCGATCATCACAGGACGTTAAACGTGCGGACCCTACGAGTTCGAAAACTATGTAGACATGACCGAGACTCATCTCCGGTCAATAACCAATAGAGGAAACTGGATGCTCATACTAGTTCCTACATATTCTACGAAGATCTTTATCGGTCAAATCGCATAACAAGATACGTTGTTCCCTTTGTCATCGGTATGTTACTTTCCCGAGATTCGATCGTCGGTATCTCAATACCTAGTTCAATCTCATTACTGGCAAGTCTCTTTACTTGTTTCGTAATGCAACATCCTATAACTAACTCATTAGTCACATTGCTTGCAAGGCTTATAGTGATGTGCATTACCGAGAGGGCCCAGAGATACCTCTCCGATACACGGAGTGACAAATCCTAATCTCGATCTATGCCAACTCAACAAACACCATTGGAGACACTTGTAGAGCATCTTTATAGTCATCCAGTTACGTTGTGACGTTTGATAGCACACTAAGTGTTCCTCTGGTATTCGGGAGTTGCATAATCTCATAGTCAAAGGAACATGTATAAGTTATGGAGAAAGCAATAGGAGTAAACTAAACGATCAAAGTGCTAAGCTAATGGATGGGTCAAGTCAATCACATCATTATCTAATGATGTGATCCCATTAATCAAGTGACAACTCTTTGTCCACGGCTAGGAAACTTAACCATCTTTGATTAACGAGCTAGTCAAGTAGAGGCATACTAGTGACACTCTTTTTGTCTATGTATTCACACATGTACTAAGTTTCCGGTTAATACAATTCTAGCATGAATAATAAACATTTATCATGATATAAGGAAATATAAATAACAACTTTATTATTGCCTCTAGGGCATATTTCCTTCAGTGGCAACTTGCTTGTCATTCTTCTTGAAGTTTCCTTTCTTCCCTTGCCCTTTTAATTGAAACTAGTGGTCTTGTCAACCATCAACATTTGATGCTTTTCTTGTTTTCTACCTTCATCGATTTCAGCATCACGAAGAGCTCGGGAATCGTTTTTGTCATCCCTTGCATATTATAGTTCATCACGAAGTTCCAGTAACTTGGTGATAGTGACTAGAGAACTCTGTCAATCACTATTTTATCTCGAAGATTAACTCCCACTTGATTCAAGCGATTGTAGTACTTAGACAATCTGAGAACATGCTCACTGGTTGAGCTATTCTCCTCCATCTTGTAGGCAAAAATACTTGTCAGAGGTCTCATACCTCTCGACTCGGGCATGAGTCTGAAATACCAATTTCAACTCTTGGAACATCTCATATGCTCCATTGCGTTTCAAAATATTTTTGAAGTCCCGGTTCTAAGCCGTAAAGCATGGCGCACTCAACTATCAAGTAGTCCTCATACCGAGCTTGCCAAACGTTCATAATGTCTGCATCTGCTCCTGCAATAGGTCTGTCACCTAGTGGTGCATCAATGACATAATTCTTCTGTGCAGCAATGAGGATAATCCTCAGATCACGGAGCTAGTCCGCATCATTGCTACTAACATCTTTCAACATAGTTTTCTCTAGGAACATATCATAAATAAAACAGGGAAGCTATACGCGAGCAATTGATCTACAACATAGATATGCAAATACTATCAGGACTAAGTTCATGATAAATTTAAGTTCAATTAATCATATTACTTAAGAACTCCCACTTAGATAGACATCCCTCTAGTCATCTAAATGATCATGTGATCCATATCAACTAAACCATGTCCGATCATCACGTGAGATGGAGTAGCTTCCAATGGTGAACATCACTATGTTGATCATATCTACTATATGATTCACGTCCGACCTTTCGGTCTCAGTGTTCCGAGGCCATATCTGCATATGCTAGGCTCGTCAAGTTTAACCCGAGTATTCTGCATGTGCAAAACTGGCTTGCACCTGTTGTATGTGAACGTAGAGCTTATCACACCCGATCATCACGTGCTGTCTCAACACGAAGAACTGTCGCAACGGTGCATACTCAGGGAGAATAGTTATACCTTGAAATTTTATTAAGGGATCATCTCATAATGCTACCGTCGTACTAAGCAAAAATAAGATGCATAAAATATAAACATCACATGCAATCAAAATATGTGACATGATATGGCCATCATCATCTTGTGCCTTTGATCTCCATCTCCAAAGTACCATCGTGATCTCCATCGTCACCGGCATGACACCATGATCTCCATCATCTTGATCTCTATCAACGTGTCATCACATGGTCGTCTCGCCAACTATTGCTTTTGCAACAGTTGCTATCGCATAGCGATAAAATAAAGCAATTATATGGCGCTTGCATCTTATACAATAAAGAGACAACCATAAGGCTTCTGCCGGTTGCCGATAACTTTAACAAAACATGATCATTTCATACAACAATTTATATCTCATCACGTCTTGACCATATCACATCACAACATGCCCTGCAAAAACAAGTTAGACGTCCTCTACTTTGTTGTTGCAAGTTTTACGTGGCTGCTATGGGCTTCTAGCAAGAATCGTTCTTACCTACGCATCAAAACCACAACGATTTTTCATCAAGTGTGTTGTTTTAACCTTCAACAAGGACCAGGCGTAGTCAAACTCGATTCAACTAAAGTTGGAGAAATAGACACCCACTAGCCTCCTGCATGCTGGTAAGCAGTATGACTATTATCGCCCACAACTCTTCGTGTTCTACTTGTGCATATAACATCTACGCATAGACCTAGCTCTGATGCCACTGTTGGGGAACGTAGTATATCAAAAAAATTCCTACGATCACGAAAGATCTATCTAGGAGATGCATAGCAACGAGAGGGGAGAGTGTGTCTATGTACCCTCGTAGACCGAAAGCGGAAGCATTGAGTGATGCGGTTGATGTAGTCGAACGTCTTCGCAATCCAACCGATCAAGTACCGAATGCACGACACCTCCGCGATCTGCACACGTTCAGCTCGGTGACATCCCTCGAACTCCAGATCCAGCTGAGGTCGAGGGAGAGTTTTGTCAGCATGATGGCGTGTTGACGGCGATGATGAAGTTACCGACGCAGGGCTTCACCTAAGCATTACGACAATATGATCGAGGTGGAAAACTGTGGAGGGGGGCATTGCACACGACTAAGAAATCAACTTGTGTGTCTATGGGGTGCCTCGTTCCCCGTATATAAAGGAGGGGAGGAGGAGGAGGGCCGGCCACAAGGGGCGCGCCCAAAGGGGGGATTCCTACTCCTAGTAGGAGGTTTCCCCCTTTCCTGGTCCAAGTAGGAGAAGAAGGAAGGAGAGGAGAGGGAGAAGGAAAGAGGGGGGTGCCGCCCCCTCCCTAGTCCAATTTGGACCAGACCATGGGGGGCGCGCGGCCTCCCCTTGTGGCCCTTCTCTCCTTTCCACTAAGGCCCATGAAGGCCCAATACTTCCCCCGGCGAATTCTCGTAACTCCCCGGTACTCCGAAAAATACCCGAACCACTCAGAACCTTTCCGATCTCCGAATATAGCCTTCCAATATATAGATCTTTACGTCTCGGCCATTTCGAGACTCCTCGTCATGTCCGTGATCTCATCCAGGACTCTGAACAAACTTCGGTCATCAAATCACAAAACTCATAATACAAATCGTCGTTGAACGTTAAGCGTGCGGACCCTATGGGTTCAAGAACTATGTAGACATGATCGAGACATATCTCCAGTTAATAACCAATATCGGAACCTGGATGCTCATATTGGCTCCTACATATTCTACGAAGATTTTTATCGGTCAAACCGCATAACAACATATGTTGTTCCCTTTGTCATCGGTATGTTACTTGCCCGAGATTCGATCGTCGGTATCATCATACCTAGTTCAATCTCTTTACTGGCATGTCTCTTTACTCGTTTCGTAATGCATCATCCTGCAACTAGCTCATTAGTCACATTGCTTGCAAGGCTTATAGTGATGTGCATTATCGAGAGGGCCCGGAGATACCTCTTTGACAATCGGAGTGACAAATCCTAATCTTGATCTATGCCAACTCAAAAAACACCATCGAAGACACCTGTAGAGCATCTTTATAACCACCCAGTTATGTTGTGACGTTTGATAGCACACTAAGTGTTCCTCCAGTATTCGGGAGTTGCATAATCTCATAGTCATAGGAACATGTATAAGTCATGAAGAAAGCAATAGTAATAAACTAAACGATCATAGTGCTAAGAGTGCGGATGGGCCTAGTCCATCACATCATTCTCTAATGATGTGATCCCGTTCATCAAATGACAACACATGTTCATGGCTAGGAAACTTAACCATCTTTGATTAACTAGCTAGTCAAGTAGAGGCATACTAGGGACACTCTGTTTGTCTATGTATTCACACATGTACTAAGTTTCCGGTTAATACAATTCTAGCTTGAATAATAAACATTTATCATGATATAAGGAAATATAATTAACAACTTTATTATTTCCTCTAGGGCATATTTCCTTCACAAGTCCCATATACCACCCTAAAAGTGACCACACGGGATGTCCAAATAATTTATCTGAGGTTCTTAGATGTGGTGTTTTTGCAAGTTCCTCATACATGTTCCCCTAAAACATGTTTTCTTTCTATTTATCTTTAAACTAACATACAAATGGCATATGCGTGGAGAGGAGGTTAAGGAGAGACCGACGAGCGACACAGAGAGGCAGGACAGACGATGCAGCTGGGCAGGAAGGGGAAGAGGTAAGGAGGAGACGCGACGGGGGGAGCTGGTACATACAACGCGGCTGAGTTTGTCGGGAGGCAACGGAGTGGCGGGGCCCCGAAATTTTAACGGTTGTCTCCTACCACGTTAACTGCAAGATTTACGAGAAGAGTCATCTTCCCTTGACGGAGGGGAAGTTGGGTTGATTATATGGCCCCCCTTAAAAAATCAGAAATGCTATTGATCTTGCATTCCCTAGGACGTACATCCAATTCCCGTGTGCAAATCTCACGATCCACGTGACAATCCTTGTTGGCTCTTATGCACCTCTCAGACCGAATGACTACCTGTACGACACTAAATGTTCGCTCTCATGGCGAGACCCCCATCGTATCCCTTAACAGCCCCCTCAAAATCATATATGGATGACAAATTTTGTATCTAGAGCATGACAATTTCCAACAGTTTTCTCTCATGTAGCACGGTAAGCCCCTTCTGCCAGCGTGATAACTCTTGCACAGATAGGCAAATTTCTTTTCATGTAGTGTGGCAATCCTCTAATGTAGCATACAAGACTATCTGGTGTAGCATGGCAATTCATGAAAATGTGTGGCATTTTTTTTCCTTTAGCCCGACAATTCTCTATGTTGCATCATGGCAAAATCCCTGAAATGCAGGGCAATTTATTCTACTGCGGTATGGCAAATGACTGAAAATCTTTCTACTAGCATGACAATTTTTTTTTCTTTTCAACATAGCAAATATTTTTTTGTAATAGCACTACAATGACAATTCTACTAAGGCTACATAGAGGAAGTAACATAAATAGTAACATGCATGTCACATAGATAAAAAGTATGATGTGACAAGTAATTAATGAGGAGAGATGCAAATGTAGTAACATAATACGTTACAATAGTATAGTGGTTCCCAATGTAAAATGACTCTATAAAGTAATAAATGAAGCACTCTGTGTTATCACATCTATGACACTACCCACTATAGAGGTAACAACAATAGACTACTAAGAGCATCTCTAGCAGATCGCGTAAAACCGAGCCATCCAGTATAATAACCGCCGGTTTGCGGGACCGATACCGTATACCCGTCCCGACTAGATCCTCCAAATCCGTTGTCCCAATTTTTTTGTGGGATCCCGAATCTACAGACGCATTTCCTCCATATCTACGAGATTTCACCCGACTTTGCCGGCCCCCCTTTCTGTTGGCGCGAACCCACTTCTGCCGACTTCAGTTCCCGCCTCCACTCCCCGTCGCTACTGCAAATCCCCGCCCCTTTTCGCTGTCCCCGGCTGCCCTGCGCCGCATCCATTCCACCTTGTTTCTGTGCTGGGGGTACCTATTTGTGTCCGCCCCTCACGGCTGTCGCCAGCGCCATGGATCCACCTCGGAGCTTGGTGCATGGGCTTGTAGCTTGCAGACCTGGTTAGTTCCGACACCTATGAGTGGCGCACATCGGAGGAAGAGGCGGCTCGTCTTTGCTTTGTCTGGCGGGGAGAAGAAAGGGGTGGAGCCACGCGTCTTTGCTTCGATCGTCCGGGGAGAACAAAGAGGTGGCGCGACTTTGCTTCGGTTGAGGTATGTCCAACACCTGCGGGTTTGTGCTCAATTTGGCACGGAGTAGGTTCAGGTGAAATTCATGGCCATTTTGCGTGCATTTTGTAGATGGATTGGAGTTCGTCCTCGTTGTCTTCGTCCGATGATTCGTACATAGAAGATATGATCCCTTGACGATGATGATGACAACCTAGTGTTGTTGTATCTCATCGACGAATTTGAGGCGGGGCCGAAGAAATCGTGGCGTGGATCCATGGTCGGCTGGCTATGCATTCCCCGCAACCGAGCTTTGGGCGACAAGATGCTCATGAAAGACTACTTTGCCGAGATACTGACATATCTGGCTCACCTCTTTCATAGACAATATCAAATGTATATGTCACTTTTAGTTCGCTCGTCAAAGCTTGCGAGCAAAATTGCCGTTTCTTCACTCAGTGTAGGAATGCCCCCGTTTTGATTGGCTTTAGTGCATATGAAAAATTCGATGACGATGAGAGTGATTGCATATGGTGTTCCCGCCCACTATGCAGATGAATATCTTCGCATTGGCGAAGATACCACCATCAAACGTGTCGGTGTCTTTGCGAAGACAGTCATCCGGGTTTTTGTCCCGGAGTACCTTCGAACTCCAATCGAAGCAGACACAAAGAACCTCATGGCAATGAACGAGCAAGGGGATGGCCGGGCATGCTAGGTAGTATTGATTGCATGCATTGGAGGTGGAAGAACTGCCCGGTGGCTTGGGAAGGGCAATACACCGGTCACAAACATAGACTCACCATCGTGCTTGAAGCCATGGCTTCACATGATCTATGGATCTAGCATTGCTTCTTTGGTTTGTCGGGGTCTCTCAATGATATCAATGTTCTGCAGCGATCTCATTTGTTTGCTCAGCTAGCTAGTGGCAAAGCTCGGGCTTGCAACTATACAATCAATGGACATGACTATACCATGGGGTATTATCTTGCCGACGGTATTTATCCATCATGGTCAACATTTTTGAAGACCATTAGTGACCCTAAAATCAAGAAGCACAATTTTTTTTGACGAAACACAAGAAGCTTGCCAAAAGGATATTGAGAGGGTATTTGGTGTGTTGCAAGCTCGGTTTGCCATTGTTCAAGGTCCTGCTTGCTTCTGGGATAAAAAATCACTCAGAAATATCATGATTTCTTGTGTAATTTTACACGACATCATCGTTGAGGATGAGAGTGATTTGGACTTGGAGTACAACTATGACAATGTTGGTAGCCGTGTGAAGCCCGCCAGGGACGCAAAAGAGATCAGTGCATTTCTTAAGACCTACTGGAAGATCGAGAACCGTGATTCGCACAACCAATTCCAGCATGATCTCATTGAGTATTGGTGGCAACTCTATGAGCGAAGATTAGATCCCCATTTTTCTTCATTTCTATTCGTGTGAGATATGCCGGTACTGTGTTCTAATAATTATTTGAATTGAACATTTGTTGTAATGAAAACTATTATTGTATTGTGAATTGCTTTTCGGACCATTTATATGTATGTTGAATTTATATTATGATTTCATTCGGTTGATATCATTGAAATGTGTAATGTGTTTGATGCTATGCAAAATTTAAGGTAGCGGGACGCATTTGCGGGATTTGTTCCCCAGGAGCGCTCGCGGTACCGTAATTTTTTTATGGGCGCCCTTATACGCGTTTCGTGGACCGCACTGGTTGCGGGATCTGCTAAAGCTGGCGTAACATATGCATGTTACTAATTACTAGTCTAAGTTACTCCGCATTATGGCCAGCCTAACCCGTCCAAGAGAACGCCTTATTATTGGTGTTTTTTTCATTTACAAGACCTGTTGACAAAGGCTTTTTTTAACTCAAAGTACTTTTAACACAATGCCGGCATATCATCTTGAGAGCACCAGTACCCTAGTGAGCTGGAATACCACTGTTCTTTTAACCATCCGACCACAGGTTGGTTCGCAACTTAAAATTATTATTTTTAATAATGAAAAAAGTGAGTATGTTTTTACATTTATGTGGACCCACCCCACCACGTGTGTGACATGTCCGTCATCTCTACTCCTAATGTCTCAGTTGGTAGGTCGCGTTTCGGGTTTTATTTTCGTCCCACCATTTTCGTCCGGTTTTTTTTCGTCCTCAATCCCACCTCCCACTTCCCGGTACCAAAAAGAAAACCAACCAAAACCAGGTAAAAAGGGAGCGATGCCTCCGGTCCTCGCACTCGCATGCCTCAATGAAAAAAGACCAGCGAAAAAATCTCTACTCCTAATGTCTCAGTTGGTAGGTCGCGTTCCGGGTTTTATTTTCGTCCCACCATTTTCGTCTTGTTTTTTTTCGTCCTCAATCCCACCTCCCACTTCCTAGTACCAAAAAGAAAACCAACCAAAACCAGGTAAAAAGGGAGCGATGCCTCCAGTCCTCGCACTTGCATGCCTCAATGAAAAAAGACCAGCGAAAAAAGACCTATGAAAAAAGACCTACGAAAGAAAAAACAAGGACAAAAAAATCAGGCGACTCGCACGCACCAGCGAGGCCTCCAGATCCCTTCGCCACCGCCCGACGCCGCCAGCCCCGTCCACCTCCCTGGCTCCCGGCGGCGCCCGCTCCCCATCTCCTCCTGCGATCCTGGCGTCGCCCCACCCCACCTTCTCCCTCACTCCCGGCGCCTTCTCCCTCACCACTGGCGCCGCCCAACCCCCAACCTTCCTGGATCCCGGCGCTGCCCCGCCCCCACCTCCTCCCTCGCTCCCGGCCGCCCATGCCGCCTATGCGCGCCCCTCCCTCATCCCACCGGCGACCTCCCATCCTCCACCGTCTACCCTATCGTCGAATCTCCTCCTCCCCTCTCCTTCTCTCCCTTGCGGACGCATCAAACCCACAAAATTTCCCTCCTCGCGGCCGGAACCCTAGCTCGTGCCTGTGTGGACTGGGCTGGAGGTGCGGCACGGGATTCGCACCGCAGGATTCGCCGGCAACGAGTCCAACAGGTCGTCGAATCGGGGAACGGTATGGCGCTGTTAGGGAACGTAGTAATTTCAAAAATTTCCTACGCACACGCAAGATCATGGTGATGCATAGCAACAAGAGGGGAGAGTGGTGTCTACGTACTGTCGTAGACCGTAAGCGGAAGCGTTATATCAACGCGGTTGATGTAGTCGTACGTCTTCATGATCCGACCGATCCAAGCACCGAAAGCACGGCACCTCCGAGTTCTGCACACGTTCGGCTCGGTGACGTCCTCGCCTTCTCGATCCAGCAAGAGGGGCGAAGTAGTAGATGAGTTCCAGCAGCACGACGGCGTGGTGACGGTGTTGGTGAAGAACAATCTCCGCAGGGCTTCGCCTAAGCACTACAAAAACTATGACGGAGGATAAACTAGAGGGGACGGGGTTGCTGGCACATGACTTGGTGTTTCTTGATGTATCTTTGGTGCTAGCCCTACCCCTCTATTTATATGTTGAGCCCTGGGGTCGAAACTTGGAGTAAAAGCCTCCTCAAAGTCGGTTTCACCCGAAAGGCAAGAGTCCTTCTCGGACTCCAGGGCTAGACGCCAGGGTTCCCGGCGTCTACCCCCTAGATGCCAGGGTTCCTGGCGTCTAGCCTCTGGTCTCCACAAAACTTCCTTTTGCACTTTCCAAAAGCCTCGTGGGCTTTCCCCTTTGGCCCAGATAAAGTGTTCTCGTGCCCAAACATTTAGGGAAACATCCAGAACCCCTTCCGGTGAATTCTGGAACCCTTCTGGAGATCAAACACTACTATCCCATATATCAAACTTTATCTCTGGACCATTCTGGAGTTCCTCGTCATGTCCGTGATCTCATCTCGGACTCCGAACACCATTCGGTCATCAACATACATAACTCATATAGTACTATATCATCAACGAACGTTAAGCGTGCGGACCCTACGGGTTCGAGAACTATGTAGACAAGACCGAGACACCTCTCTGGTCAATAACCAATAGCGGGACCTGGATGCCCATATTGGCTCCTACATATTCTATGAAGATCTTTATCGGTCAGACCGCATAACAACATACGTTGTTCCCTTTGTCACCGGTATGTTACTTTCCCGAGATTCAATCATCGGTATCTCAATACCTAGTTCAATCTCGTTACCAGCAAGTCTCTTTACTCGTTCCGTAATACATCATCCCGCAACTAACTCATTAGTTGCAATGCTTGCAAGGCTTATAGTGATGTGCATTACCAAGTGGGCCCAGAGATACCTCTCCGACAATCGGAGTGACAAATCCTAATCTCGAAATACGCCAACCCAACAAGTACCTTTGGAGACACCTGTAGAGCACCTTTATAATCACTGAGTTACGTTGTGACGTTTGGTGGCACACAAAGTGTTCCTCCAGTAAACGGGAGTTGCATAATCTCATAGTCATAGGAACATGTATAAGTCATGAAGAAAGCAATAGCAACAAACTAAACGATCAAGTGCTAAGCTAACGGAATGGGTCAAGTCAATCACATCATTCTCTAATGATGTGACCCCGTTAATCAAACGACAACTCATGTCTATGGCTAGGAAACTTAACCATCTTTGATTCAACGAGCTAGTCAAGTAGAGGCATACTAGTGACACTCTGTTTGTCTATGTATTCACACATGTATTATGTTTCCGGTTAATACAATTCTAGCATGAATAATAAACATTTATCATGATATAAGGAAATAAATAATAACTTTATTATTGCCTCTAGGGCATATTGCCTTCAGGCGCACCCTGCTGCAGCCGCCGGTCGGGACGAGCACGGCGGCGACGAACATCGGTGCGCCTCCGTTTCCTCGACCTCCAAGGATGCGGGCGCCAGATTTGTTCTCGCCTGACCAGCCTCGGTATCCAGCTCCCTACAGCCACCGCCGGCGTTGACTCCCAAGGTTCGATCCGCCTCTCGCCTTTCCTCTTTCGATTCACCCTGTTGATTTGTGTGCAATCGATTTGCGTTTTTTACGATTCCAAATAGCAGGCGAGGATGACGACGATGCCAAAGATGACAAGGCCCCGAGCTCGAGCACGACCACTACGACGCACTGCACAAAGGCCCCTACTTCCTGCCTGCCCTTCCCTTTGCTTGGGTAGCTCCTCCCTCTCCCTCTCCTTCAAAGAACTAATATTTAGTTTCATTGCTTTTGTGTGTGCAAACGTTTTGACCGCCTCCATATGGCTGTTTATGTAGAAGATAGCTCTCTCCAGATGTTGTTCCTGTCCTTCTCCTTGGTTGTTGAGCGCTGCACTGACTCATGTATGCAAGTTGAGTCCAAGCACAAGTAAGCACCATTATGTATGCTGAAAGACGACTCTGTTCAAATATTCTTTTTCTATCCTGGTTTGTCGATTTGTGTGTGATTGATTTGCGTTTTTTCCAATTTCAAACAGTAGGCGAGAAGACGACGGTGACGCAGAGGAGGACGAGGACCCGCTCTCCAGCCCGACCACGACTATGCACCGCACGGTCCCTGCTTCCTGGCTGTCGCCAATTGCCCCCTTCCCTTTACAGTACTACTCTATTTGTTTTCATTGCTTTTCACCCAGTTTTGCACACTTTCTGGCCCTTCACTTTTTTGTGTGCAAATGTTCTGATTGCCTCCATATGGCTGTTTCCGTCCTCCTACTCATGCTATCTCCATCCTCCTACTCAAGTCGTCGCCGTCGCCTCCCATCCTTCATGGCCTGCGTGTGTGCGCCCACTCTTGGAGGACAATGTTGAACATGAAGCGGAGCCCAGCCGGAGCGGTCTGACGCGGTGGTCGTGGCCAAGGAGCGGTGGTCGATGCCATGGAGAGGGGCCCTCGGTCGCCTGCACATCGGCTGCGTTCTGAACTAATGCTTTCTGCAACTACAATGTTCCCCTTCACATTGTATCTTGTGTAGGCAGAAGGAATGCAGCTCAGTGACGGCGTCAGCTACAACTGGATCGATGGCCTGAAGGCTTTTACTAAGAAGATGAAGAATGTTGTAGAATAGTGTCCATCAACAAAGTCTTACTACTACCGGTTGGAGAGGCTCTATCCTTAGGTGATTGATTACTTAAGAAGTATACTGAATTATGATATCCATCGATCTAATTTTGTATAGAAAGTTTGAAAAACTAAAGAATCTGTGGTACATGATTTGATTTACTCATTTAGATTTTAGTAAATTGTGACCGGAAGTTTTTTTCACAAAACCAGTGCACCACCCTTTCTACACACATCATGCATGGATTGGCAGACTAAAGGTTCTATTCAACATCTTTGGTGGATTGCATAAATGGGCTAGAGTAAAAATAGACCAGAATTGGTTATATGTGCTTAGGGAAGTGGGATTAGATCAAGTTTTTTTGACAAAATGAGAAATCAATGGCTCAAGGAGAGTAAGCCCAAAGAGATAAGTATTGTTTTCCTTTAGTAGCTTGCCGCATAATTCATTCAAACATATTTAGAGTGGAGCAGGAATATTCAAACAAGGAAATGTACACAATATCTGTTAGTATACATGTGACGCTTTCCCGTCTTTTGACTAATGATTGCCTCCTGCCAGGTATCACTAATAGCACATTCATCACATCATTTGTGTAGCTCACTCTGGTGTAAGTCGGGCTAAGGGAGTCCTGGATTAGGGGGTGTCTGGATGGCCGGACTATACCTTCAGCCGGACTCCTAGACTATGAAGATACAAGATTGAAGACTTCGTCCCGTGTCCGGAAGGGATTTTCCTTGGCATGGAAGGCAAGCTTGGCGATACGGATATGTAGATCTCCTACCATTGTAACCGACTCTATGTAACCCTAACCCTATCCGGTGTCTATATAAACCGGAGGGTTTTAGTCCGTAGGACAACATACACAACAACAATCATACCATAGGCTAGCTTCTAGGGTTTAGCCTCTCTGATCTCGTGGTAGATCTACTCTTGTACTACCCATATCATCAATATTAATCAAGCAGGACGTAGGGTTTTACCTCCATCGAGAGGGCCCGAACCTGGGTAAAACTTCGTGTCCCTTGCCTCCTGTTACCATCCGGCCTAGACGCACAGTTCGGGACCCCCTACCCGAGATCCGCCAGTTTTGACACCGACATTGGTGCTTTCATTGAGAGTTCCTCTGTGTCGTCGTCATCAGGAAGGATGCCTCGCCCCATCTTTAAAGATGGCACCGTTGCTAGGGGAGCTTTGGCTGTCGGCCAAACCCTCCGGCTAGGTGGTTTTCTTATGACCACCTGTTCGGCTTCTGCGCCGATGATGACCTCTCGAGCCATCGAAAACAATCTTCATGTCAGCTCGGAACTCGCCGAGCAGTTAGATCCAATGGAGCTCTCCTCCATAAACGAGCTCTTGGATCGCTTCACTGCCCTGGGGGTCGCCACAGATTACGACCAGATTGGGCCTAAACCCGACCTGAGAGAGATTAACTCTCCCCAAGTCACCCATCATGTTGCCGTGGTATAGGGAGAGTGCGGCAACCCTTCATCTATCTTAAGGACTCGCTACGTCTGGATTCCCGATCCCTCCAAGCCGGATACTCGCGTAGGGGAGGATATCACTCAAGACCTAAACTTAGAGTCAGGCGACGGGCTGGATTCATTGGACAACATCCAGGAATCCAAATTTTCGAGTTCGGAAATTCCTTGGCCTCTGAGCCTCAGATGGGGTGAGGCTTCGGATTTAATTCCACCCACCCACCCCAACATAAGCGATCTATCCAAAATCAGGCAAGAACCCGATGAAATAGTACATCATTACTGGGCCAGATTCCTCCTGGTTAAGAACAGGCTAAGGGACTGCCGCGAGGAAGACGCAATCTCAATCTTCTGCAATAATTGCACGGGACAAGGGAATACTCAACGCCATAAGTCACTGTGATATTACACGCTTCGCTAACTTGGCGTCCATTGTACGAAAGTACTGTGCGATGGAAAGCGCCTGGAAAACCAAAATAAAATTTTGGGACAATCCGGCCCTGAATACAAACCCAGTCCAAAATAAAAGGGTGCATCATCAGCAGACACCCGGATCAAACACCAAAAAGCAAAAACCCTCTACAGGGCATGGAACCGTACTGGAAGGATGGCTTAATGGACCCTGTAAAATTCACAGAGGACGCCACACCAACTCACAGCCTTAGAGCATGTTGGATACTCCGGCAGGTGGCCAAAATTGGCGAAAATCTCCTAATTCCGGAGGCCACAGAAAGCCACCCTAGAGACACCAATACGGTATTAACAGTCTTCGAGACTTTCGCATCAAATAATATGTGAAAAAGGACACTCCGCAGCCTTGCCGAAGTCTACCAAGTAGCAACAATAAACCCATGGAGTGACACGACTATTACCTTTAACGCCAGTGATGAACCTAAATTCTGAACAGCCCGAGCACCAGCTGCATTGGTCCTCAGTCCAATAGTGGACGGCTTTCGTCTTACCAAGGTACTCATGGACGGCGGCAGCGGATTGAACCTCATTTATGAGGAAACCCTTCAAAAAATGGAAATAGACTGGAACCGCATTAAGCGAAGCAGCACAACCTTTAGAGGAATAATCCCCAGTCGGGAAGCGCGCTGTGTAGGAAAAATCACACTAGATGTGGTGTTCGGCACGCCGGATAATTACAGGTCCGAAGAGATCACATTCTATGTGGCTCCGTTCAGCAGCGGTTATCACGCTCTGCTAGGGCGGGAAGCGTTTACAATCTTCCAAGCAATACCCCATTACGGGTACATGAAGCTCAAGATGCCCGGGCCTAATGGGATCATCACTCTCGCTAGTGATCCAGACACAGCACTCCGCGCCGAAAACAAGACAGCCGCACTGGCCCTCGAGGCACTATCCGAAGCCCTAGCGGCTGAGGAACTGACTGTGCTGCGCTCTACGGTGAATAGGGATGATGTGGTACTCGACAAAAGATCCAAGTCCACCTCCTTTAAACCGGCGGACGAAATAGTCAAATTCCAAGTCCATCCAACAGACCCCAATAAAACAGCTTCCATCGGGGCACAGTTAAACCCTGATGTAGACGTCGCACTGCAAGAGTTCCTACGAGAGAACTGGGACATTTTTGCCTGGCACCCTTTAGACATGCCAGGAATCCCATGCAGGCTGGCCGAGCACAGCTTAAATATCCAAACAGGATTCAAACCTGTCAAACAGGCTCTTTGGCGTTTTTCCGAACCTAAGAGACAGGCCATGGGAGAGGAGCTAGCAAAGCTATTGGAGGCCGGATTCATCAGAGACATAAAACATCCGGACTGGCTAGCAAACCTGGTGATGGTACCAAAGAAGGACAAATCCTGGCGCCTGTGTGTTCATTTTAAAGACCTTAACAAGGCTTGCCCAAAGGATCCCTTCCCCCTCCCCGCATCGATCAAATTATCGACGCTACCGCAGGACACGATTCGTTGTGTTTCCTCGACGCATATTCCGGCTACCATCAAATTAAGACGGCAGAGCCAGACCAAGCCGCAACGGCATTTATCACACCATACGGCCCATTCTGCTTCAACACGATGCCCTTCGGACTCAAAATGCCGGCGCAACATCACTACTAGGGAAAAGCCTAGCAGCAGCGCGGGTTTTGGGCCTATTAGTAGCGTGGGGGCCAGCGCTACTAATAAGGCACTACAGCTAACGTATAGCAGCAGCGCGGGTGCCACCCGCGCTACTACTACGTCCGTTAGTAGTAGCATGGGTAAAAACCCGCGCTACTACTAACCCGCAGATTTTTTTTCGAATTTTTTGCGCGAATTTTCAAATTTCTGAATTATTTTAACCTCTAATCTCAAATCACCCTCATCGCTGCTCAATTTAATCTCTAATCACCCCTCATCATTCCAAATCATCTAACTTCCTAGATGGTCACCCATCCTCTCACTACTCCAGCCTGAGCACGCTTAACTTCCAGGTTCTATTCTCCCTCGATTCCAAGTCTGCACTTGTTGTTTTCTTCACAATAGTAAGATGTCAATCCTATTAACCTTCGGGAGTTTAGCTTGAGCATGAAGTCACACATTTTGCTGTTTGAGTTTAAAACTATTGTTCTAAAAACAATAATTATTTAGTAACACTAATATTTCTTGAATAAGGAGTTTGACCACATTTTGACCAAAGTTTGACCACAGTTTGACCAGATTTGACCAAAATTCCAAAAAACTGAAATAATTATTTAGTAACACTAATATTCTTGAATAATTATTTAGTAACACTAATACTTCTTGAATAAGTAGTTTGACCACAGTTTGACCAGATTTGACCAAAATTCCAAAAAACTGAAATAATTATTTAGTAACACTAATATTCTTGAATAATTATTTAGTAACACTAATACTTCTTGAATAAGTAGTTTGACCACAGTTTGACCAGATTTGACCAAAATTAAAAAAACTGAAATTTGAGCATAACTTTTTTTCCTTTTAGAATTTGAGGATTCTAAAAATTTGCAAACAGGCCGTAGGCGGTCTCCATCGTATGCGGATTTTCGTGCTGAACATTTTGATATATTATACGTTTTTTCTGACATCGTATGCAAAAGTTATAGCCGTTTTACATTTTCCCTACACTTTTTGCAAAACATGTCCAAATTTAAGTTTTTAAATTTTCCTAACTAGTAGATGTAGTAACATAACTACGTCTCGAAGGATTTTAATTTTTGAAACATTTTGATATATTATACGTTTTTTTTCTAACATCGTATGCAAAAGTTATAGCCGTTTTACATTTTCCCTACACTTTTTGCAAAACATGTCCAAATTTAAGTTTTTAAATTTTCCTAACTAGTAGATGTAGTAACATAACTACATCTCGAAGGATTTTAATTTTTGAAGTTTTTATCATTTTCTTTTGCTTTTTACAAAACCGAAAAGGCAATCCACGGGGGGGGGGGGATAGAGTTTCAAAATGGGACCTTTAGTAGTAGCGAGGGATTTTACCCCTCGCTACTACTATGGCATGTCCCAGAGGGGCACGGTTGAGACCTCTTAGTAGTAGCAAGGGGTAAAAACTTAGTAGTAGCGCGGGTTTATAACCCTCGCTACTACTATGGCATGGCCCAGGGGCACGGTAGAGACCGCTTAGTAGTAGCGAGGGGTAAAAACCAGCGCTACTGCTATCAACTTAGTAGTAGCGAGCGTTAAAAACCCGCGCTACTACTATGGCATGTCCCGGGGGGCACGGTAGAGACAGCTTAGTAGTAGCGAGGGTAAAAAACCAGCGCTACTGCTATCAACTTAGTAGTAGCGAGGGTTAAAAACCCGCGCTACTGCTACTTAGCAGCAGCGCCTGATTTTAAAGCGTGCTGCTGGTAAGATTCTGTGTATAGGCTTTTCCCTAGTAGTGCATATCAGCGCATGATTCAGACATGACTGGCAAACCAGATCGGCAAAACAGTGGAGGCATATGTAGATGATGTGGTCGTCAAAACAAGACATGTCGAATCTCTAGTAGATGACTTGAGGCTCACATTTGATAACCTCCGAACATACGACATCAAGCTCAACCCAGAAAAATGCGTTTTCGGCGTTCCAGCCGGAAAGCTCTAGGGCTTCATTGTATCCGGTAGAGGAATTGAAGCAAATCCAGCCAAGATCCGAGCTCTGTCGCAACTGGATATCCCAAAGGACCTCAAACAAATACAAAAGTTAACCGGATGCGTGGCGGCTCTAAGCCGCTTTATCTCCCGCTTGGGAGAAAGGCACTACCCCTTTACCGCCTCCTTCGGCGCACCGAACACTTCAAATGGACGGATGCAGCCACGGCCGGACTTTACGAAATAAAAGCCATACTGGCAACAAACCCAGTCCTGGTCGCACCAAACATTGGCGAACCAATGCTATTATACATTGCAGCAACACATCAGGTTGTAAGCGCAGTGCTCGTCGTCGAACGAGAAGCGGACGGACACAAATTCCCCCTTCAAAAGCCGGTCTATTATGTGTCCACTATCCTCACTCCCTGCAAATCATGGTACCCGCATTATCAAAAGATTGCGTACACGGTATTCATGGCATCCTGGAAGCTATGACACTACTTTCAAGAGTGTTCAATAACAGTAGCCTCGGAAGTACCACTTAACGATATTATAAACAACCGTGACGCAACGGGCCGAATTGCAAAATGGGCCATTGAGCTCCTCCCATTCGACATAACTTATAAGCCATGGTGAGCCATCAAGTCACAAGTCTTGGCTGACTTCATCGCAGAATGGATGGAGGCCGAACTCCCTAAAGAGTATGGCACATATTCAAATTGGATCATGCATTTCGACGGCTCCAAGATGTTGGCCGGACTGGGGGCTGGCGTCGTTTTGACGTCCCCCACAGGAGACACAGTTCAATACGTACTCCAGATTATGTACACGAACTCCAACAATGCAGCCGAATATGAGGCCCTTCTACATGGTCTCCGGATGGCAGTATCCATGGGTATTCAACGCCTAGAGATGCGCGGGGACTCGAACCTCGCAATATCCCAAATAAATGGAGACTTCGATGCCAAGGATCCAAAAATGGCCGCTTACCGCAACGTCGTCCTAAAAATGTCAGCTCGGTTCGAAGGGCTTGAATTCCACCATGTAGCCCGGGAAAATAATCAGGCGGCAGATGTCCTGGCATGCATCGGTGCAAAACGCGATGTAGTCCCCCCAACATATTCTTGGAAAGGTTGTTCAAGCCATCCGTAGTATGGGAAGGGGAGCCGAACAATAGCAGCCCGGACCCAACCGCACTGCCCGACACCGAACATCCTGACACAATCGGAGGCTCTGCCAATGAAATAACACCTTCAACCCACGTAATAATGGCCGTCATCACCCCGTGGACAGAACCATTCCTCGCCTACCTTACTAGGCAGGAACTCCTCGAGGACCAAAATGAGGCACGTTGCATAGTGCGGCGATCCAAAGCCTACAGAGTCCACGAGGGAGAACTTTATAAGAAAAGCACTACCGGAGTCCTTCAAAGGTGCATCTCCAAAGAGGAGGGGCGGAACCTCCTAGCTGAAATTCATGCAGGACTCGGGGGTCATCACGCTGCAGCTCGGTCCCTTGTAAGCAAGGCCTTCCGTACAGGCTTTTATTGGCCGACGGCCCGGGCAGACGCTCAGGACTTAGTCCAACGATGCACCGGTTGCCAGCTCTTTGCAAACCAAAGCCATATGCCACCCACCGCCCTCCAAACTATCCCCATTACCTGGCCCTTCACGGTCTGGGGGCTTGACATGGTTGGACCCCTTAAAGGCGGAACCCACAAGCAAAAATACTTACTGGTCATGGTGGATAAGTTCACCAAATGGATAGAAGCCAAGCCTGTTAAGACGGCCGAATCCGGACCGGTGATAGACTTTATATCCGGGGTTGTACACCGTAACGGCGTCCCCCACAGCATCATCACTGATAACGGCACGAACTTCACGGCCGACGAGGTAAAACTCTGGTGTAAAAACATGGGCATCAAGCTCAACTATGCTTCCATCTATCACCCATAAACTAACGGCCAGGTCGAACATGCAAATGGTCTTATCATGAGCGGCATCAAACCCAGATTAGTGCGATCCCTAACACGCACTGGGTAGAGGAGATCGACTCCATACTCTGGGGGCTGCGGACCACGCCGAATCGCACCACCGGATACACACCATTCTTTATGGTGTACGGCGCAGAGGCAGTTTTACCTTGCGACATAATTCATGAATCACCTCGAGTGCGCATGTATGAAGAAAGAGAAGCCGAGCTCGATCGGCAGGATAGCTTGGACGCACTGGAGGAGGAGCGTGACGTGGCAAAAGCCCGTTCCGCATTCTATCAACAGCAGGCTCGAAGATACCAAAGCAGAGAAGTACGGGCCAAAAATTACAACGTTGGCGAATTAGTTCTACGACTACTGGACAAGAAAAAGGACAAACTCAAGCCCAAGTGGGAAGGTCCCTTCATAATTGACCAAGTCCTGACTGGTGGAGCGTACCGCCTGCGGGATGCATCGGATAACCGACTCGAGCCGAACCCATGGAACGCAGCCCGTCTCCAAAGATTCTATGCCTAGCGCCGGACTCTGTGTTCGTCTCCTTCCTCTGTCCATTTTTTATATATTTTCTGTCTTACATTTCTCTTCTTCCCTCTCTCTCTCTCTCTCTCTTATAGCCTTTAAAGGCTCATACAGTGACGCGCTATCCGCGCTCACTAAACCTGGGGGCTTCTTTAAACAGAAGCTTATTCATACGGGCTTCATGCCCAACACATGTGTCACACTTCCGCATGTACCTTTTATTCACCATTATATGCATCGATATGACTTAAGTTTTGGCCAAGCTGGGTTGCCTGGCTCCTGTGCTTACCCCTACGTTCCCGATTGTTCGGCTAGGTGGTAAAGGGAGCACCTCTGCGATTGTTACTGCCGGGTCAGCCGGACGTGTACCTCAGACTGGGTGAAGCCGAAAGCTAGCGTTCTTAAGGGAATATTCGGTCGGTGAACTAAAGATGATCCTTTTTCATTTTTATCTATACGCCCCTAGATGTTTTTCCTGCGTTTCTTTTCGCAGCATGGACATGCACCTTAGGGCATGCCTCCTAGGGAAAGGAACCCCTAACAGAACTATTCTCCCTGGAAGATGTTTCTTACTAACCATGTAATATAACATAACTAGTCGGGCACTTGTCTGTTCACGCACTAATGACCCCTATGCCTGGTCTCCATGCATTCCCCGGTTCCTATATAACCGCATGGGAATTCGGACACACTCCGGACCGTCAGGTCCCGAGGCTGAAGCGAAACGGTCGGCCATGACAAATGATCTATAATCCGGCTAGAAGGCATTATAAATGTCAATTAAATTACATAGTCATTTTGACTGATTGTATTCCTCTTCAATACCATCTAACAAGCTGTCTAATTTACAGTCCTGTTGGGAATACTTTGCGGCCAACTCTACTTGGCCGTATACTAAGCTTACAGGGATCTCCTTCCCATCGGGCCCTACAGGACCGACCTCGGCCATGTGGTTGGGGTCAGCCTTTGCATACCGCGTCTTCACCATGGCCCAGGCCTCCCTAGCGCCTTGACGGCAGGCCGATATCTTCCACAATCGGAAGCGCCGCCGTGCTCCCTTTAGCTTCTCCGCAAGCTCTCCAAGACCTTCGGGCATGGAGATGGATGGCCACAGGGCCTGGTCGATGCCTTGCATCGCTTGCCGAACTCGATCGAGCAGTTGCGAGAGCTCAGGAAGAAGGTCACCCGTAGAACCGGGCATCTCCTCTGCAGGACGACCTGTTAGCACACCTACAGACATTGCTTTGTTAGTCGACTTCCCCGCCGAACTTTCTTTCAAAGGTTCATTCAAGCACTTACTAAATATGCCGCGTCGAAGCCACTGATTCTCCTTCACGGAGTCTGACAGCTGGGCATGAACATCTTTTAGCTCGACGCCCAGCTTGGTGTTGGCATCTTGGAGATCGTTCTTCTCCCGCCTCACCTTTGTCAGCACCTTCTCACCAGCCTTTAGCTGGCGTAGGAGGTGTTGCCTTTCCGGATTCAATCCGGTGCCATCTGCAATTTCATTTGTCAGATTCGCATCCATGTCGTGCTTCGCAAAATACTTATCTTTCGAAGTGTATATTACCAGAGGGGGTCTCCTAGGGCTCCCCTGTCGCGGCTAGTGCGGCCTCAAGTTGGGATTTGCACTCTCCCAGCTCCTTGGACAGTAGGGCATTCTTTTCTGTAAGAACCTGCATAACAAATGATCCTTAAATCAGTTAGTCTAACTGTTTCAAGTCTCGGGGGCTACTGGTATATATATATATAATTACCAAAATTTTCTTACCCGTATGTCTTTTACATATTGCTCCGTGGCTCTGGCTAGACCATTTTGAGCGGCACGGAGGTACGCATCTCTCGACTTGAAGGCATCTAACGCCTCTTGGGAGAAACAAGCGTCGCGAAGAATTGTCCGGCGACGCCTGTGGTTCATGGCACTCTCCACCTCAGAGTTGGTGGCAGACAACCCGTCCACATCCTCCATCGGAGGAGCGTCCGGTGCACGCCTTGTGTTCGGCTCCGCTTCCGGACCAGGCTTTGGAGCCTGGCTGGTGGAGGCGTGATTGGCAGTCTCTCCGAATATAGTTCGGCGAGGTCTCTTTGTCCTGAAGAGAGCATGAGTGTTAATGTGCCTTGAAGGTGTAACACCTGGGATAAGGGGGCACGCCATACCTTTGCGCTGACGTCTCGGTCTGGACTGCACCTCTTTTCTGCCCACAGGGCCCTGCGGCCCCTCGTTGGCTTGTCGCTGCAGGTTCGGCCTCCCGTTTCTGGGAGGCCGGGATTAGCCCTGGGTAATCAGCCGTAATGGCCACCAAGGCGTTGTCCTTGCTCAATTGATGGAACACCCCATCAATCAGCTCCACAGATAAGTCCGGATCCTCTTGAGAGGCCTGGTCGAGGCACCGTCCTGGGTCCTCGGGTTGTGGAGGAGGGCTGCTTATTTCTTTAACAGCCTGGCGCAGTTCCTGCGTTGAAATCACTAGATTGAATATTTAACAATGGGGATATAAAACGGATGGGCAAGATGTGACCACTCACCCAGCTTGGAGGATTGTACATTGAAAATCCACCCTTTGGGTCGACGCGGAGAAAATCCTCCTCTTCTCCCTTGTACAAAGCGGACAAGGTCTTTATTAGAGCCGCAGCCGAATCCAGCCCCTTACGGCCGTAGCGAGTGGTGTCGTCCTCCCCGTTGAAATCCCACATGGGGTGGCCTCTATACTGTAGTGGCTGCACCCCTCGCATGATGCATGCGGCCATGACCCCAATCATGGTTAGTCCGGAATGAGCTAACAATCTTATCCGGCCCATCAGGTAAATAACGTCCCTGTCACTTTCCCTCTGAGGGCTCCGTGGATGCCAGCTTAGGCATTTCTTTAAGGGAGCACTGTCGAATCCAGCGGGACATCTTCTATGTAAAACCATTCCGAGGGCCAGTCTTCGGACGCCTTCTTTGGGGTTCCGGACAGATATCCGGTCCCAGCGATGCGCCACACTTCGGCTCCGCCCACTTGATACATTGACCCCTTCTTGGAACGGGGCACGAGGCAGAATAGCTCTTTCCACAGCCTGAAATGAGCCTCAACACCCAAGAACAGCTCGCAGAGGGCTACAAAGCCCGCGATATGCAATACGGAGGCAGGCGTGAGATTATGTAGCTGGAGGACGTAGAACTCCAGCAGCCCCAGAGGAATGGATGGATTGGAAATCCGAGCCCCCTTATTAAATAAGGGACGAGGCACACCCGCTCTCCTTTGGAGGGATTAGGGGCACTCTCCGCTTGCTCTCCGCCGTTATAGACAACAAGACCGGCTCGAACCGGGATCATATAGGCCGGGGGGAGAAATCCCTTGGTCTGGAGCGTCACTAGCTCGCTATGCGGGACGGAGCATCTCTCCCAATATCCAGGCTTAGGGCTGGAAGGGCGAAGGGAGGAGTTGCGGCGGCTGGCCATGATGGAATGGACCTTTATCGGATGCGCTCTGATGAACACTCGCGAAAGGGAGAAGGTGTGGTTTGGATCTAAATCCTCGTCCCCTTAAATAGGTCAGCTCATTTACGTGGCTAGGGGCGTGAATGTAAAAACACTCAGACTTTTCATATTCGTTTGACGCGTGGGAAGTAGCCATTATTGGGCGTAGAAGCCAAGGAGCGCAACATCTACAAGAAACCGGACTTTATTCAACAGGTACATGGAATTTGGAGGAGAACCCGCCTTGCAATGCCGAAGACAATCTGCGTGCCGGACTCATCATCATTGAAGCCTGGTTCGGGGGCTACTGAGGGAGTTCTGGATTAGGGGGTGTCCGGATGGCCGGACTATACCTTCAGCCAGACTCCTGGACTATGAAGATACAAGATTGAAGACTCCGTCCCGTGTCCGGAAGGGATTTTCCTTGGCGTGGAAGGCAAGCTTGGCGATACGGATATGTAGATCTCCTACCATTGTAACCGACTCTATGTAACCCTAACCCTATCCGGTGTCTATATAAACCGGAGGGTTTTAGTCCGTAGGACAACATACACAACAACAATCATACCATAGGCTAGCTTCTAGGGTTTAGCCTCTCTGATCTCGTGGTAGATCTACTCTTGTACTACCCATATCATCAATATTAATCAAGCAGGACGTAGGGTTTTACCTCCATCGAGAGGGCCCGAACCTGGGTAAAACTTCGTGTCCCTTGCCTCCTGTTACCATCCGGCCTAGACGCACAGTTCGGGACCCCCTACCCGAGATCCGCCAGTTTTGACACCGACATGGGCCAATTTAGAAAAGATTTTAAAGTAGATTCATACAGGTTATAGAAGTCAGAGTCAAATAGTACAATAAGTGATTTGTTTGTGCATAATTTCTAATTAATCGTCTTCTAAGGATAAATGGAACTGCTACCTTTCCTCTCTCCAATAAACTATTAGACCCTGCTTGTAACTATTTTTCATCTCGGTGTGATTTATAAGGGAGGCCATGCCATTAGTTTTTTGTTAGTACATGTTGTGATGACCCCGTTTCATTGATGTATAGTGTCGTATGTGGTCAATTACCTAATATGGTAGTATCACTTCTCCTGGTTTGCCTTGGTCTGAAATCTGACTTTTGGACTGATTGTAGTCAATCTGAATTAGTGAGGTTCTTTTTTCCAACCGTCCATCTTCAGTTCTCTACATTATCATGCATTTTCTTTGGTTTAAAGATGTCATGATGTTCACCAAGGCAGAGAAGAAATGTTTTAAAGTTGTCCCTTCAATTGAAACAAGTATGACTTGATCCTTAGTGCCTATGCAGACATGAAAACGGAAGGTCGAGAGGTTTAAATATGTCATGATGTTTACAATTGCGGATATCCTGCTTCAGGTACTTGCCTGATAACTCACAATTTCAACATAAAAGTTACTAATCTGTAAGACATGCCCTCTCTCATTCAATGATGTCCTGAAATTTTCACACAAAGCTTTGTAATCTTGCCAAGTCACAAGAGAGCCAAGTAATCATGCGAATTTTTAGAGAACTTCAAGTGGCATGCCACCATTTGCAATGGTTGTGATGTAGTGATAATTAATAAAGTGCAGGCCTTCTAAATATTCTAAAGTTGCATATCTAAGAGCATATTATATTTCTCATAAACAACTGGAGTTAAGCTTCTATCCTCTTCCTGTCTTGAAGGAATTATCTGTTAAGTAAGCTACAGTCTCTTTGTTTGACTAGCTAGGCTGTGTTACATACATGCATAAGATGATGCTTCTGTGGCTATAACTGGTGTCTGCCGCGCTAAATAGGAAACACCCTATTAATTACCCACCTCAATTTCATTAGTGCGTCCGGCCTGTGAATTTTACCCCAGACTATAAATCCCCTCCAAACGAAACCCTATAGGTGTACTATGACTCTTAATAGTGTATCCTTGTAAAAGTCGGTGTGTTGGGTTATTTTTTTGGTGTGGTTAGAGAACTCGACTCCATTTGGAACGAGGGTTTGAGTTTTATTTTTCCTAAACCTTTGAGAGGCAGAGCCATGGAAATATTTTGTGCTCTCATTCCTCTGGATGGAAGCTCTAACTTTTCCTCTTTGTTTCCAATAAGCTACTTTCTTCGAGATTGTGCAATGAAGGATTTTGATGGTAAGGGATCGTAGAGCCTCGGGTGACTAGCATTAAGATAGGAAGGCTGTTGCCGCCCTTGTCCCTTGCTGCTGGGTTGCCACGGTGGCGTCAATCACTGGCTTATTTAGAACAATAGTTAGTGGATTTTGTGATAAGGGTGAGGGCCGAGAGTGAGAGGGATGGGGTTGGGATTGGTCTGTTGTATGCATGAAATTATTTCCCTACTTCAGAAAATATGGCAAATTGCATTTCATTAGAGATTGATTTACAGCAAATTGCATGAGCGAGTGGTTCATGCATTTTTCATCAAGTCGTACATTTTCTTGGTTATGACATAAGGGTAAATGTACTGGTTGGTTGCTTCAAGACTTAATAACAGACACTATGACAATGGCTCAAGAGATATCAGATCTACCTTCTTGGCTGGGGGCGTTATGGGTGGCGCACGCCTCGGCCCCCTTGATGGCCGTGGTGGATGGACATGAACACGAGGGGGGATCAGGGCAGAGAGCAGGGTGGTTGGCGGGGGACTCATCCTTGGCAGTTCATGGGAAAGTATGGTGTGAAGCAGAGGGGGCGCCATGGCGAAGGTGAGGTAGCCGTCATCCGGTCATCTGTACTCCTAATGTCTCAGTTGGTAGTCTCCGCTCACCGGTTAAATTTCGTCCCACCAACACCGTTTTTTCGTCCTCCCTCCCACCTCCCACTCCCAGCTATTCCCACCGGCTTTATTTTATGTGATCTGAATCTGAGCGAGTCTTAAATTTTGGTGCAGTGTGAAAGGAGGAAAATGGTTGCCGAAAAGCAGGTAGATCTACACCTTGAGAGATGGCATTTTGCGGTACATTGTTTAGGTAAGGATATTGTGCTTTCTTCTGAAAACTCTAGACTGTCGACAAGATTGAGTTGTGTTCCATTTTTTAAAAATTACTTAGAATCCTGCTTCTGGCAATACTACTATGAACTGGCATACCTCGTGATCATGAGAGGATGACAAGTTCCTGATCCCCAAGAATGCCCTCATGTGCGGCTGCCGGTCATCGGACAAGACATCTCTGATGACTTAGCCACACAGCGAACCTAAGTTCGTCATGGGAGGATGTCACCTTGGACTGGAGCAACAAACGTCAAAAATTTACCAGGAAAAAAGGTTCACAAATAAGAGTGACCCAAACACAAATTGTCGTATGTTTGCAATTAAACTCTTAGTAGCAGCTTGATTCTTACTATTGTTACTTTGGTGGTGGGTATAATTAGTCATGTAGTAGCATCTTAGCTTCATCTTATTTCTTGAGAACATATCTAGCTATCAGATCTTCAAGAGTACACCATAAAAATTGAAACGCCTACTAGCTTCATAGAAGAAAGTTAGTCTTATGATAGAAGAAAGGCCCATCAGCCCTTACAGTGCCTGATTGGTTAGCGACTGCTTTTCAGGCTCAACTGATTACTGACTACGTCCAACAACATATGACTGACATGACCAAGTAGAAGTAAATTTCGTTGTGACCAAGATGGTGCCTTTATTTTGGAAAACACGATTGAGATGGGTAGGCGCATGGGCATCTCACCGGAACAAATAGATAGGCTGATTTCACTCATACACAAGTTGATTATATTATACGGTCAACTCATGAAGTAGCCGGATACCTTCTGCTTGAAGTTTGAAAGCCATTAGCATGCTAAATTATATGGATGTCCTGGTCTTGACGTGTGTGCACGTACATTGTAAAATAAACTTGAGTAATGATTAATACCTTGTTTACTCTTTGTTTGCTTTACAGGTATTTGGAGTATCTATTATGTTTCAGAATTTCTCGAACTATGGTATCTCCATATCCATCTAATGAATGCCCCCCCCCCGGTAATTTCATTCAAGATATCTTAAGGAGAAATTTGGTTTTTGGTGAACTGAAACAATATACCAATAAAAATTTAGCGCTTGGCTGTACATATGAATGTTAACTTTGTTAAAATAATTCTCCCTTTATAAGAGAAGATTTCTTAGTTCAAATATATTTTTTGAAAAAATATAGTATTTTCCTGACAAACCTTTTGATTCCTCAACATCCATATCTCAGAAGGATAATAGTGGTGTGTTTATGTTGCTTTGGGTCTCTTATCACTCGAATCATTCATCAGAAAAATATTTAAAAAATAATTCTATTTTGACGTTTCCTTTGTGTTCATTATTCCATCATAGTAGTTTAAGTTCACATGAAACCAGACCATATGTTTCAGTTTCACTCTTTGGACCATGATGGTGGTGTGCAAGGTGGGCTAGATCGTAATGCTAAAAGAATCAATGGAGGTTATTGGATAGCTTTTAGATTCTCAAAAAATAATCTAGCAGATGGATGATCCTATTATCACGTATGGTGGTGGTGTGCAAGGAAATGGAGCAGCATGATGGTAGCTAATGCTATTATTTTCACATGTAAGATGTATGAGCTTCAGTTTGTCATGCTATTATCATGTATAGTCAAAAATGATTAGTTTAATCGGAATTTAGAGTTTCATTCTTAGTTCTCTGAAATATTATTTTTATATGTAATTCCTACAGAGTGTAGTATATTGGGAGCCAAGGCCGATTAGCAAGCCATGTGTCACCGCAAGGACAGGAGCGAGATTTAATTAATTGTATTTGCAAGATTTGGTCTTCCCTTCTTGTTTTCCTGGTCATCTCACACGTTTTATCACTTACATTTCCTTCTATGGTGGTCTGATCATTGTACTTTGGGACATTGTACTTTTAGGACGTAATGTGCACTTCTGGTTATTATTTTAAATTGCTCATGTCTTGATATGTCTTTCAAATTCTTGACATCTGCGCCAGTAGCCTAAACCTCCATGGCATGCTCCATCGGAGTATTTTGTTTGTTGCACAATTTTCAAGTGTGACCTTCCAATTTATTTTGTTGCAACTATAAGGTTTGGCGCCTCAGATAAATTCTCGAAATACCAATGTCATATTTCAATTATAAAATAAGATTTAGTTTGATCATGCATGCAATTGTAATAACCCTACTTTGAGCTTTTATGTACTGGTTTAAATAGTTAAATATTCTAGATTCTTTTGCATATTTTCTTGGAATTATACTATGAGAGCATCTTAGTTTTCACTAAGTGATAAAATACATTTTCTATTTCCGTAATACAGGTCATTAGTGGTCACTTGGGATGGGTGCGATCTGTAGCATTTGATCCAGGGAACAAATGGTTTTGTCCTGGTTTTGCTGATAGGACAATAACAGTAAGCCCCACAACCTGCATTCCTTTCCTAGAAATTTAAGATGAATTCATGTATACATGCAAGTAGTTGATACAACAACCTATTAGTTACTCGGATGCTTACTCTATTGGTGTCTGCATTTTTTAATGTTACATGCATCTATTTTTATTACATAACGTTTTTCAGCTGCGGGACTCCACGTTGATGTGCTTTTTGTTGGAAATATGCCCTAGAGGCAATAATAAAATGGTTATTATTATATTTCTTTGTTCATGATAATTGTCTATTGTTCATGTTATAATTGTGTTATCCGGAAATCGTAATACATGTGTGAATACATAGACCACAACACGTCCCTAGTGAGCCTCTAGTTGACTAGCTCGTTGATCAAAAGATAGTCATGGTTTCCTAACTATGGACACTGGATGTCATTGATAACGGGATCACATCATTAGGAGAATGATGTGATGGACAAGACCCAATCCTAAGCTTAGCTCAAAGATCGTGTAGTTCGTTTGCTGTAGCTTTTCTGAATGTCAAGTATCATTTCCTTAGACCATGAGATTGTGCAACTCGCGGATACCGTAGGAGTCTTTGGGTGTGCCAAACGTCACAACGTAACTGGGTGACTATAAACGTACATTACAGGTATCTCTGAAAGTGTCTGTTGGGTTGGCATGAATCGAGACTGGGATTTGTCACTCCATATGATAGAGAGGTATCTCTGGGCCCACTCGGTAATACATCATCATAATAAGCTCAATGTGATCAAGTGGTTGATCATGGGATCATGCATTACAGTACGAGTAAAGTGACTTGCCGGTAACGATACTGAACAAGGTATTGGGATACCGACGATCGAGTCTCGGGCAAGTAACGTACCGATTGACAAAGGAAATTCTATACGGATTGATTGAATCCTCGACATCGTGGTTCATCCGATGAGATCATCGTGGAGCATGTGGGAGCCAAATGGGTATCCAGATCCCGCTGTTGGTTATTGACCGGAGAGGCTTCTCGGTCATGTCTGCATGTCTCCCGAACCCGTAGGGTCTACACACTTAAGGATCGGTGATGCTAGGGTTGTCGAGATATTAGCACACGGTAACCCGAAAGTTGTTCGGAGTCCCATATGAGATTCACGAGGAGTTCCGGAATGGTCTGGAGGTAAAGATTTATATATAGGAAGTCCAGTTTCGGCCATCGGGAAGGTTTCAGGGGTCACCGGTATTGTACCAGGACCACCGGAAGGGTCCCGGGGGTCCACCGGGTGGGGCCACCTATCCTGGAGGGCCCCATGGGCTGAAGTGGGAGGGGAACCAGCCCCTGGTGGGCTGGTGTGCCCCCCCTTGGGCCTCCCCCTGCGCCTAGGGTTAGAAACCCTAGGGGTGGGGGCGCCACCTTTGCCTTGGGGGGCAAGGCACCCCCTTGGCCGCCGCCCCCCTAGGAGATTGGATCTCCTAGGGCCGGCGCCCCCCTAGGCACCCTATATATAGTGGGGGGAGGGAGGGCTGCGCACCCAAGCCCCTGGCCTCTCCCTCTCCCTCCCGTGACACTCCTCCGTCGACCAGCGCTTGGCGAAGCCCAGCCGAGATTACCGTTGCTTCCACCACCACGCCGTCGTGCTGCTGGATCTTCATCAACCTCTCCTTCCCCCTTGCTGGATCAAGTTGGAGGAGACGTCTTCCCAACCGTACATGTGTTGAACGCGGAGGTGTTGTCCGTTCGGCACTTGGTCATCGGTGATTTGAATCACGTCGAGTACGACTCCATCAACCCCATTCTCTTGAACGCTTCCGCTCGTGATCTATTTATACGAGAGATATGTTTTATGGTCATGCTCCAATGGTGAATGGTTTATTCTTAATGAATCTCGAGCGTAATGCTACACATATTCATAGTGTGAATACCAAAAGATGTAAGGTTGATAATGATAGTCCCACATACTTGTGGCACTGCCGCCTTGGTCAAATAGGTGTCAAACGCATGAAGAAGCTCCATGCAGATGGACTTTTAGAGTCTCTTGATTACGAATCATTTGACACATGCGAACCATGCCTCATGGGTAAAATGACCAAGACTCCGTTCTTAGGAATAATGGAGCGAGCAACCAACTTATTGGAAATCATACATACTGATGTGTGCGGTCCAATGAGTGTTGAGGCTCGCGGTGGCTATCGTTATGTTCTCACCCTCACTGATGACTTGAGTAGATATGGGTATGTCTACTTAATGAAACACAAGTCTGAGACCTTTGAAAAGTTCAAGGAATTTCAGAGTGAGGTTGAGAATCAACGTGACAGGAAAATCAAGTTCTTGCGATCAGATCGTGGGGGAGAATACTTGAGTCACGAATTTGGAACACACTTAAGAAAATGTGGAATAGTTTCACAACTCATGCCGCCTGTAACACCTCAGCGTAATGGTGTGTCCGAACGTCGTAATCGCACTCTATTAGATATGGTGCGATCTATGATGTCTCTTACCGATCTACCGCTATCATTTTGGGGCTATGCTTTAGAGACTGCCGCATTCACTTTAAATAGGGCTCCGTCGAAATCCATTGAGACGACACCATATGAATTATGGTTTGGGAAGAAACCTAAGCTGTCGTTTCTAAAAGTTTGGGGATGCGATGCTTATGTCAAGAAACTTCAACCTGAAAAGCTCGAACCCAAATCGGAAAAATGCATCTTCATAGGATACCCTAAAGAAATTGTTGGGTATACCTTCTACCTCAGATCCGAAGGCAAGATCTTTGCTGCCAAGAATGGGTCCTTTCTAGAGAAAGAGTTTCTCTCGAAAGAAATAAGTGGGAGGAAAGTAGAACTTGATGAAGTATTGCCTCTTGAACCGGTAAGTGGCGCAGCTCAAGAAAATGTTCCTGAGGTGCCTGCACCGACTAGAGAGGACGTTGATGATGATAATCATGAAACTTCAGATCAAGTTGCTACTGAACTTCGTAGGTCCACAAGGACACGTTCCGCACCAGAGTGGTACGGCAACCCTGTCTTGGAAATCATGTTGTTAGACAATGGTGAACCTTCGAACTATGAAGAAGCGATGGCGGGCCCGGATTCCGACAAATGGCTGGAAGCCATGAAATCCGAGATAGGATCCATGTATAAAAACGAAGTATGGACTTTGACTGACTTGCCCGTTGATCAGCGAGCCATAGAAAATAAATGGATCTTTAAGAAGAAGATAGACGCGGATGGTAATGTGACCATCTATAAAGCTCGACTTGTCGCTAAGGGTTATCGACAAGTTCAAGGGGTTGACTACGATGAGACTTTCTCATCCGTAGCGAAGCTGAAGTCCGTCCGAATCATGTTAGCAATTGCCACATTCTATGATTATGAGATATGGCAAATGGACGTCAAAATGGCATTCCTTAATGGTTTCCTTAAGGAAGAATTGTATACGATGCAGCCGGAAGGTTTTGTCGATCCTAAGAATGCTGACAAGGTGTGCAAGCTCCAACGCTCGATTTATGGGCTGGTGCAAGCATCTCGGAGTTGGAACATTCATTTTGATGAGATGATCAAATCGTTTGGGTTTATGCAGACTTATGGAGAAGCCTGCATTTACAAGAAAGTGAGTGGGAGCTCTGTAGCATTTCTCATATTGTATGTGGATGACATACTGTTGATGGGAAATGATATAGAATTCTTGGAAAGCATAAAGGCCTACTTGAACAAGTATTTTTCAATGAAGGACCTTGGAGAAGCTGCTTATATATTAGGCATCAAGATCTATAGAGATAGATCAAGACGCCTCATTGGTCTTTCACAGAGTACGTACCTTGACAAGATATTGAAGAAGTTCAAAATGGATCAGTCAAAGAAGGGGTTCTTGCGTGTATTGCAAGGTACGAGATTGAGCACGGCTCAATGCCCGACCACGGCAGAAGATAGAGAAAAGATGAGTGTCGTCCCCTATGCCTCGGCCATAGGGTCTATCATGTATGCTATGTTGTGTACCAGACCTGATGTAATCCTTGCCGTAAGTTTGGTAGGAAGGTACCAAAGTAATCCCGGCATGGAACACTGGACAGCGGTCAAGAATATCCTGAAGTACCAGAAAAGGACTAAGGACATGTTTCTCGTGTATGGAGGTGACGAAGAGCTCGTCGTAAGGGGTTACGTCGATGCTAGCTTCAACACAGATCTGGATGACTCTAAGTCACAAACCGGATACGTGTATATTTTGAATGGTGGGGCAGTAATCTGGTGCAGTTGCAAGCAAAGCGTTGTGGCGGGATCTACATGTGAAGCGGAGTACATGGCAGCCTCGGAGGCAGCACAAGAAGCAGTCTGGGTGAAGGAGTTCATTACCGACCTAGGAGTCATAACCAATGCGTCGGGCCCGATGACTCTCTTCTGTGACAACACTGGAGCTATTGCCCTTGCCAAGGAGCCCAGGTTTCATAGGAAGACCAGGCATATCAAGCGTCGCTTCAACTCCATTCGTGAAAGTGTTCAAAATGGAGACATAGAGATTTGTAAAGTACATACGGACCTGAATGTAGCATATCCGTTGACTAAACCTCTCCCTAGAGCAAAACATGATCAACACCAGAACTGCTTGGGTGTTTGATTCATCACAATGTAACTAGAATATTGACTCTAGTGCAAGTGGGAGACTGTTGGAAATATGCCCTAGAGGCAATAATAAAATGGTTATTATTATATTTCTTTGTTCATGATAATTGTCTATTGTTCATGCTATAATTGTGTTATCCAGAAATCGTAATACATGTGTGAATACATAGACCACAACACGTCCCTAGTGAGCCTCTAGTTGACTAGCTCGTTGATCAAAAGATAGTCATGGTTTCCTGACTATGGACATTGGATGTCATTGATAACGGGATCACATCATTAGGAGAATGATGTGATGGACAAGACCCAATCCTAAGCTTAGCTCAAAGATCGTGTAGTTCGTTTGTTGTAGCTTTTCTGAATGTCAAGTATCATTTCCTTAGACCATGAGATTGTGCAACTCCCGGATACCGTAGGAGTCTTTGGGTGTGCCAAACGTCACAACGTAATTGGGTGACTATAAAGTTACATTACAGGTATCTCCGAAAGTGTCTGTTGGGTTGGCATGAATCGAGACTGGGATTTGTCACTCGTATGATGGAGAGGTATCTCTGGGTCCACTCGGTAATGCATCATCATAATGAGCTCAATGTGATCAAGTGGTTGATCACGGGATCATGCATTACGGTACGAGTAAAGTGACTTGCCGGTAACGAGACTGAACAAGGTATTGGGATACCGACGATCGAGTCTCGGGCAAGTAACGTACCGATTGACAAAGGGAATTCTATACGGATTGATTGAATCCTCGACATCGTGGTTCATCCAATGAGATCATCATGGAGCATGTGGGAGCCAACATGGGTATCCAGATCCCGCTATTAGTTATTGACCGGAGAGGCTTCTCGGTCATGTCTGCATGTCTCCCGAACCCGTAGGGTCTACACACTTAAGGATCGGTGACGCTAGGGTTGTAGAGATATTACCACACGGTAACTCGAAAGTTGTTCGGAGTCCCGGATGAGATCCCGGACGTCACGAGGAGTTCCGGAATGGTCCGGAGGTAAAGATTTATATATAGGAAGTCTAGTTTCGGCCATCGAGAAGGTTTCGGGGGTCACCGGTATTGTACCGGGACCACCGGAAGGGTCCCAGGGGTCCACCGGGTGGGGCCACCTATCCCGGAGGGCCCCACAGGCTGAAGTGGGAGGGGAACCAGCCCCTGGTGGGCTGGTGCGCCCCCCTTGGGCCTCCCCCTGCGCCTAGGGTTAGAAACCCTAGGGGTGGGGGGCGCCACCCTTGCCTTGGGGGGCAAGGCACCCCCTTGGCCGCCGCCCCCCTAGGAGATTGGATCTCCTAGGGCCGCCGCCCCCCCCCCAAGGCACCCTATATATAGTGGGGGGAGGGAGGGCTGCGCACCCAAGCCCCTGGCCTCTCCCTCTCCCTCCCGTGACACTCCTCCGTCGACCAGCGCTTGGCGAAGCCCTGCCGAGATTACCGTTGCTTCCACCACCACGCCGTCGTGCTGCTGGATCTTCATCAACCTCTCCTTCCCCCTTGCTGGATCAAGTTGGAGGAGACGTCTTCCCAACCGTACGTGTGTTGAACGCGGAGGTGTTGTCCGTTCGGCACTTGGTCATCGGTGATTTGAATCACGTCGAGTACGACTCCATCAACCCCGTTCTCTTGAACGCTTCCGCTCGTGATCTACAAGGGTATGTAGATGCACTCCTCTTTCCCTTGTTGCTAGATGACTCCATAGATTGATCTTGGTGATGTGTAGAAAATTTTAAAATTCTGCTACATTCCCCTATAGTGGCATCATGAGCTAGGTCTATGCGTAGTTACTATGCACGAGTAGAACACAAAGCAGTTGTGGGCGTCGATATTGTCAATTATCTTGCCGTTACTAGTCTTATCTTGATTCGGCAGCATTGTGGGATGAAGCGTCCCGGACCAACCTTACACGTATGCTTACGTGAGACCGGTTCCACCGACTGACATGCACTAGTTGCATAAGGTGGCTGGCGGGTGTCTGTCTCTCCCACTTTAGTCGGATCAGATTCGATGAACAGGGTCCTTATGAAGGGTAAATAGAAATTGGCAATTCACGTTGTGGTTTTGGCGTAGGTAAGAAACATTCTTGCTAGAAACCTATAGCAGCCACGTAAAAACTTGCAACAACAATTAGAGGACGTCTAACTTGTTTTTGCAGCAAGTGTTTTGTGATGTGATATGGCCAAAGGATGTGATGAATGATATATGTGATGTATGAGATGATCATGTTCTTGTAATAGGAATCACGACCCGCATGTCGATGAGTACGACAACCGGCAGGAGCCATAGGAGTTGTCTTTATTTATTTATGACCTGTGTGTCAACATAAACGTCATGTAATTACTTTACTTTATTGCTAAAGTGTTAGCCATAGTAGTAGAAGTAATAGATGACGAGACAACTTCAAGAAGACACGATGATGGAGATCATGGTGTCATGCCGGTGACAATGATGATCATGGAGCCCCGAAGATGGAGATCAAAAGGAGCAAATGATATTGGCCATATCATGTCACTATTTGATTGCATGTGATGTTTATCATGTTTTACATCTTATTTGCTTAGAACGATGGTAGCTTAAATAAGATGATCCCTCATAATAATTTCAAGAAAGTGTTCCCCCTAACTGTGCACCGTTGCGAAGGTTCGTTGTTTCGAAGCACCACGTGATGATCGGGTGTGATAGATTCTAACATTCGAATACAACGGGTGTAAGCCAGATTTACACACGCAATACACTTAGGTTGACTTGACGAGCCTAGCATGTACAGACATGGCCTCGGAACACAGAAGACCGAAAGGTCAAGCATGAGTCGTATAGAAGATACGATCAACATGAAGATGTTCACCGATGTTGACTAGTCCGTCTCATGTGATGATCGGACACGGCCTAGTTAACTCGGATCATGTTATACTTAGATGACTAGTGGGATGTCTATCTGAGTGGGAGTTCATTGAATAATTTGATTAGATGAACTTAATTATCATGAACTTAGTCTAAAATCTTTACAATATGTCTTGTAGATCAAATGGCCCACGTTGTCCTCAACTTCAACGCGTTCCTAGAGAAAACCAAGCTGAAAGACGATGGCAGCAACTATACGGACTGGGTCCGGAACCTGAGGATCATCCTCATAGCTGCCAAGAAAGATTATGTCCTAGAAGCACCGCTAGGTAACGCACCTGTCCCAGAGAACCAAGGCATTATGAACGCTTGGCAATCACGTGTCGATGATTACTCCCTCGTTCAGTGCGGCATGCTTTACAGCTTAGAACCGGGGCTCCAAAAGCGTTTTGAGAGACATGGAGCATATGAGATGTTTGAAGAGCTGAAAATGGTTTTCCAAGCTCATGCCCGGGTCGAGAGATATGAAGTCTCCGACAAGTTCTTCAGCTGTAAGATGAAGGAAAATAGTTCTGTCAGTGAGCACATACTCAAAATGTCTGGGTTGCATAACCGCTTGACTCAGCTGGGAGTTGATCTCCCGGATGACGCGGCCATTGACAGAATCCTTCAGTCGCTCCCACCGAGCTATAAGAGCTTTGTGATGAACTTCAATATGAAGGGGATGGAAAAGACCATTCCTGAGGTATATTCAATGCTGAAATCAGCAGAGGTGGAAATCAAAAAGGAACATCAAGTGTTGATGGTGAATAAAACCACTAAGTTCAAGAAAGGCAAGGGTAAGAAGAACTTCAAGAAGGACGGCAAGGGAGTTGCCGCGCCTGGTAAGCAAGCTGCCGGGAAGAAGCCAAAGAATGGACCCAAGCCTGAGACTGAGTGTTTTTATTGCAAGGGAAGTGGTCACTGGAAGCGGAACTACCCCAAATACTTAGCGGACAAGAAGGCCGGCAACACTAAAGGTATATGTGATATACATGTAATTGATGTGTACCTTACCAGTAACTCAAAGCAGGAGCTGCGGAATAAGCGGAGACCGGCGAAGGACGAGGTGACGATGCGCGTCGGGAATGGTTCCAAGGTCGATGTGATCGCCGTCGGCACGCTGCCTCTACATTTACCTATGGGATTAGTTTTAAACCTCAATAATTGTTATTTAGTGCCAGCTTTGAGCATGAACATTGTATCAGGATCTCGTTTAATTTGAGATGGCTACTCATTTAAATCCGAGAATAATGGTTGTTCTATTTATACGAGAGATATGTTTTATGGTCATGCTCCAATGGTGAATGGTTTATTCTTAATGAATCTCGAGCGTAATGCTACACATATTCATAGTGTGAATACCAAAAGATGTAAGGTTGATAATGATAGTCCCACATACTTGTGGCACTGCCGCCTTGGTCACATAGGTGTCAAACGCATGAAGAAGCTCCATGCAGATGGACTTTTAGAGTCTCTTGATTACGAATCATTTGACACATGCGAACCATGCCTCATGGGTAAAATGACCAAGACTCCGTTCTCAGGAACAATGGAGCGAGCAACCAACTTATTGGAAATCATACATACTAATGTGTGCGGTCCAATGAGTGTTGAGGCTCGCGGTGGCTATCGTTATGTTCTCACCCTCACTGATGACTTGAGTGGATATGGGTATGTCTACTTAATGAAACACAAGTCTGAGACCTTTGAAAAGTTCAAGGAATTTCAGAGTGAGGTTGAGAATCAACGTGACAGGAAAATCAAGTTCTTGCGATCAGATCGTGGGGGAGAATACTTGGGTCACGAATTTGGAACACACTTAATAAAATGTGGAATAGTTTCACAACTCATGCCACCTATAACACCTCAGCGTAATGGTGTGTCCGAACGTCGTAATCGCACTCTATTAGATATGGTGCGATCTATGATGTCTCTTACCGATCTACCGCTATCATTTTGGGGCTATGCTTTAGAGACTGCCGCATTCACTTTAAATAGGGCTCCGTCGAAATCCGTTGAGACGACACCGTATGAATTATGGTTTGGGAAGAAACCTAAGCTATCGTTTCTAAAAGTTTGGGGATGTGATGCTTATGTCAAGAAACTTCAACCTGAAAAGCTCGAACCCAAATCGGAAAAATGCGTCTTCATAGGATACCCTAAAGAAATTGTTGGGTATACCTTCTACCTCAGATCCGAAGGCAAGATCTTTGTTGCCAAGAATGGTTCCTTTCTAGAGAAAGAGTTTCTCTCGAAAGAAATAAGTGGGAGGAAAGTAGAACTTGATGAAGTATTGCCTCTTGAACCGGTAAGTGGCGCAGCTCAAGAAAATGTTCCTGAGGTGCCTGCACCGACTAGAGAGGAAGTTGATGATGATGATCATGAAACTTCAGATCAAGTTGCTACTGAACTTCGTAGGTCCACAAGGACACGTTCCGCGCCAGAGTGGTACGGCAACCCTATCTTGGAAATCATGTTGTTAGACAACGGTGAACCTTCGAACTATGAAGAAGCGATGGCGGGCCCGGATTCTGACAAATGGCTGGAAGCCATGAAATCCGAGATAGGATCCATGTATGAAAACGAAGTATGGACTTTGACTAACTTGCCCGTTGATCGGCGAGCCATAGAAAATAAATGGATCTTTAAGAAGAAGACAGACGCGGATGGTAATGTGACCATCTATAAAGCTCGACTTGTCGGTAAGGGTTATCGACAAGTTCAAGGGGTTGACTACGATGAGACTTTCTCACCCGTAGCGAAGCTGAAGTCCGTCCGAATCATGTTAGCAATTGCCACATTCTATGATTATGAGATATGGCAAATGGACGTCAAAACGGCATTCCTTAATGGTTTCCTTAAGGAAGAATTGTATACGATGCAGCCGGAAGGTTTTGTCAATCCTAAGAATGCTGACAAGGTGTGCAAGCTCCAACGCTCGATTTATGGGCTGGTGCAAGCATCTCGGAGTTGGAACATTCGTTTTGATGAGATGATCAAAGCGTTTGGGTTTATGCAGACTTATGGAGAAGCCTGCATTTACAAGAAAGTGAGTGGGAGCTCTGTAGCATTTCTCATATTGTATGTGGATGACATACTGTTGATGGGAAATGATATAGAATTCTTGGAAAGCATAAAGGCCTACTTGAACAAGTGTTTTTCAATGAAGGACCTTGGAGAAGCTGCTTTTATATTAGGGTGTGGATAGAAGAGATTATGGGTCGGGTACGGTGTTTAGTTAATTTAGTTTAATGTTTATGTTTGAAATTGACTTTTACCATTCTGGTTGAATGGGGGTGTGGATAGAAGAGATTGCGGGTCGGGTACGGTGATGCCAACATTGTATTAGGGGCAGATAGATTTAAGTTCCGTCTTATGTCCATGAGGATAGGATCACTACTAAATCATCAGAATAAGTCTGCTCCTGTTGCGACGCACGGGCAATGGGAGAAATGTGATGTCCATGTGAGTATCTAAAGGTAACAAGTTATACATGATTAGTATTGTGCACGAGCTACTCGTGAGTCAATTGAATTTTGAATCTTTGCAAGTTGATTTTTGGGAGAACACAAGTGCAACCTGAGGACGAAGTCATTGATGGCACTACGAGATGCAATGGCGATGCCGAAGGCATCGATGGCACTGCGAGGCTGAGCCCTCGTAGGAGACAAGGACGACACTTCGAGCGGTAGTGAGGAGTGGCGTCATAGTGGGAGGCGAGGAAGAAGGTTTGTAGGGGTGCGGTGGTTCACCGAAAAAATCTGGTCGCTAGGCGGTAGTGAGGAGTGGCGTCATAGTCGGAGGCGAGGAAGAAGGTTCATAGGGGTGCGGTGGTTCACTGGAAAAATCTGGCCGCTAGGCTGGTTCAGAGGGTTGGTCGGGGTGGCGGTCGCGGCTAGTGGATCGGCGGGTGGTGGCTGGCTGTTAAGGAGGAAGAAGCCCAAGGTAGAAGAAAAACAACAACCATTCGATGAAGATCCAACGTTGCTTGAGCAGTGGCGTCATAGTCGAAGGCGGAAAGAGGGTTGAAAGGTGTGGGTGGGGGTGCGATGGCTCGCTGAAAAAATCTGGTTACCGGGGTGGTCCACAGGGATAGTCGAGGGTGGCGACAGGGGAGGGCAGGGAAGCAACGCGGTCGGGGGTGGTGGCGATGGGTGGATCAGCCGGTTGTAGTTGGCGGTTCAGTAGGAGGAAGAGGTCTGGGGTAGAGGATAAACAACAACCATCCGACTAAAGACCCAACAACCCTCATAAATCAACTTTGCATCAAATTTTCATAGTCTGACATATAACTGACACCCTTAATACCGAGATATTTAGAATATTTTGATCATATTTATATGAAAAATATCATCTTATGCAATACTAAAGTTATACATTATAAAAATTGAACTCGTGATGTGCATCTAATGATATTGATTCCATATTGTGATTTTTTTTGTATTTTCTATAAAGTTGGTAAACTTTACAAAGTTTGACTTTAGACAAATCTTATATGCGAGTAAAAGGACCGGAGGGAGTACTATGTTGCTTTCTACATGTCTTCTTATGGCCTTATTAAAGATCTTCATTTCTATGGGTTTAAACACAAGATGTTATTTTTGTAGCACATTTCTGATAAGTTTTTCTTCTATAAAGCTATAATTTCAACCACATTCTAAAATATAAATGGGATTTGGTGATAAGTAATCATTGTGTTTGTTCATAATCTATCAGACACGACAACGCTCATGTCGAATGTATTCTAGAAATGTTCTTTGATAAATATGTTTTTAGCTATTAATATTTTAGTATGGTCGTAAATTTATCAATTCACATATCACTTCGATAAACAATTTTTAGTTGGGAGAATCAAGAAAGAAAGAAAAGAAGAGCGCTTCAAGGGTAAAAAGGTAGTTGTCGATGCAGCCCGTTGCAACGCACGTGCATCCCATCGTGCAACATGGTAAGTAAAGTATTTTGTCTATTGTTATCATGGTTTATTGTTGTTTCTAATAGCTCCACTTGTAGATTTATCTTCCCTATGCATTCATCGGCCGATACATCTTGTACGTCATCGACAAAGAGGCACGTCGTCTATATATTATGGACCCTATTCAAACATCACAATCGTCAGAGGATAAAAATTTGAGGCATGCACTGAAATTAAAAAGTTTTGCAAGAGATTTCAAAGAAGCACTCAAAATAAAGCTGTCTGGTTGGAATTCCGATATATCTAAGTGGCAACATTTATTTCCGTTTAGTATTCCAACGAGTATAGATGGTAATGAATTCATAAGAAAAACTTTTATTTTTGTTATCACTATATTTTTTATTTATTAATTTAAAAAATTGCAGAAATGTGTTTGCCTATTTTGTTTTTCATTTTATGCTTTGGTGGAACGGTAAAGAATTGGTTAAGCCGGTTTGCACGGTGAGTATTGTCCGTTACATGTTTTAAGACCTTTGGCGTGAACTTCTCATACTAACTATATATATTTGTTTGTGCAGAATGGGTATGAGTTGAGGAAGCAATTTTTACTATACTTGCTAAAACGTCGTGGGAATGAAGCTAAAGAAAACTTTCCAGATATTGTGAAAGAATTTCTTAAGCGCATCATCTAGATATTGATAGTTTTGTAACAGATGTTTAGTTCGAACATCGCTCAGTTTGTTACATGGACATGTTGTTAATCTTTAGTTTTGTTATCAATTTACATTACAAAATTGGACTTCAATTATTCAATAATTGTGTTTGTGTTATATTGTTTGTACATATGAAATTTAACATGTAACTTTTGCAAACTATTTTAAAAGCCCGTGACAACGCACGGGCACTCTACTATTCAACCGATAAGAACACAGTCGTGCCCGCACGGGATAACGGAAGGGGAACGATAGGCGCCGGCAGACCGGCCGAAATTTGGGCCGGTCCCCGCGCATGCGTTGGATTAGATCAACAATACCCGTCAGATCTTATCCCCACATTATTCTCTAAGCAAAAAACGCTTCATCCTCGTGCCTCCTTCCATGTCTCACGCGCCCGTTGACCAGTAGTTCGCGGCCATGGCGGAGACTGCGCTCGCAGCCGCCCGTGCCTGCCGGCCATCGGTGACATCCGCGCTTGTCCCCTCCGCCGCCCGTGCTCGCCGGCCATCCGCGCTTGTCTCGCCGCCATCGTCGACGCTTGATTGGTTCCAGCAAAGACAGATGTTGTTCGTAGCAATTTTTGCAGTGGATGCAGCTCCGCCTCGCCATTATTGCCGACGCTTGATTGGTTCGAGCAAAAAACACATGTTCTTCGTAGCAAAAATTTGTTGTGGATGCAGCTCCGCGTCGTTGTTGTCGCCGGCGCTCGACTGGTTCCAGCAAAAAGACATGCCGGTCCTCGTCGTCGGTCCCCACCCTGGCCGGCTGTCCTCGTCGTTGGTTCCCACCCTCGCCGGTCGTCCTCGTCGCTGCCTCGACCCATGCATGCAACAGCTGCACCTACGGTTTTCAGCTTTTAGCGGCTCCGGTTATAGTTCCGCCGCACCTTGCCGTTCATGCTCGATGAACGGAATTGCGTCGACGACTCCCACCAGCCAATCACGCCGTTGAATGGATGTAGCAAAAAACTTCGCCGGTCGTAACAAAACCCGACTATGATTGCAGCAAAATCGCCGTCGCCACCGTCGCGAGGTCGCAGCTCTGGCTTGATGGATGTAGCAAGAAATTTCGCTGGTAGTACCAACAGCCAATTACGGTTGCAGCAAAAATTGATGTCGCCGCATGTCGCAGCTAAGCTCTGAAGCATGTAGCAAACAATGATGTCGGTAGTTGCAAAAACCAACAACGGTTGTAGCTAATGTCATTGCCGCCGACCCGGGTCGCAGCTAATCCGATACACAGTTGTAGCAACAAAACTCACCGGTGGTAGATTTTTCCATAGCCTGTTGCAGTAAAAGAATGTCGTCGCCGCCGCCAGGGTTGCGGCATCATCGTGAAGGATGTAGAAAATGATGTTGCCGGTGATAACAATTGTAGACATCAGTAGTAGCAAAAATTGATGACGGTTGCATCAAAAACTATGTCGCCGCCGTCCTGGGTCATGCCCTCGCCGTATTTGGTTGTAGCAAATTCTGCCACGGGTTGAAGCTCCTTCGCCACCTGGTTCCAGCATCTCACATCAACGGTCGCAATAACCCCCCTCGTGACGCTTGTTTAATCAGTTTCACTCCGGCCGCGCACCATAGTCGCCTGAGCTTGTCATTGTAGCGACCCTGGCTGCACACAGCATTTTCCTGTCCAGCATCGGCAATGAATGGAGCAGGGATGCACAAGGGCTCGTGTGTCTGGGATGGAGCAGCTTTGGTGAGGGTCCTCTAGGGTGGGCGGAGCTTGGGCCGACGAGGGCCATGGCGGAGGAGCAGGAGTTGCTTGCGGGAGAGCGCGAGGAAGACGAAGGAAAGTGACTAGATGGATAAGGATTGGTTATGTGTCGGGACCCGATCCTAAGTCACACCGATCTAGCATGTAACACTTCATATCACTTTGCGGCCTCACGCACGGTATTCCCACGGGTGCCACCTTACCTGGCCCGGGACCATTTGCGCCTTTTGGCTCACGTATATGATAGTGTCTCTAGCATCCATATGACAGAGAACCCAGGCCGACATGACTAGTCGTGAACCCAAAGTGGCACTAACTTACAGGGACAGGCATACATGAATCAACCACGAGCATGTCGGTCAACAGCGTATGAATCCGGGCTGTAGCACTGGGCTAACAGGACTCTGGGAACCCGGGCTATAGCAGGCTAGGCAGGACTCCGGATGTCACCGCGTGACATTTCCCGAAGGGACAGACACAGGAACAAAGTGATTCACATGCCGGCCAGTCAAGTGTTCTGGAGCAGAAGTGCTGGGCTAGCAGGACTCCGGTGAACCGGGCTGTAGCGGACTACTATGGCACATGGAAGCACAAGACTACATTTCCTCATAAGAGAGGCTACTAGAGGTAAACAACTAGGTTGACGGATCCCACACATAGCAATACACGTTACACGTATGCATAACATGCAAGTATGTGATGTACAACATGGCATCACAACATAACTCAAACTCATATAGATAAAGGCCCAGAAGAGCCACATAGCATTCAATACAAACAGGGGTCTCATGACCCATCATTCAGAGCATACAAGCAACGGAAGCATTACATGTCTGAGTACAGACAGCTACAAAGGAAAAGACTAAGAAGCCTGACTAAACACGACCCTCCCAAGGGTACAAGATCATAGCTGGGATACAAGCTACTCGTCGAAGTCACTAGCGTAACCAACTGCAAAACATAAATAAGCAAACGTGAGTACAAAGGTACTCAGCAAGTCTTACATCAGAACTATCTACATATGCAACATTATCAACAAAGGGGGTGGTGGAGTTTTAACAGCAGCAAGCCAGCTATGACTCAGTGGCTAATCTATACTATGAGTATCAGAAACTTCTTTGAGGTGAGAAGACGCACACGAGTCCACATGTTCACCATATCAATACTCCATTATGGATCTGTTCCCGTCTTCCTACGAGAAGGCCATCCATAGCACTCACGCTTATCTTGCGGATTTTAAAGTATCCACTTCAAGTTGTCTATGTACTACATAAGTTCTCCAAGTTTCCATATCCGAGGAAAACGGCTATTCTAATAGATAATATTGACCCTGCAGGGGTGTACTTCGTCACACATGCTCTCGCCACTTATAGCCCTGTACACATCATGTACCTCGGCAACCTTCAAGCGGAAGCTGGGCGAGGGTGTCAGCCACGACCTGACTAACCACACAAGTCTCTTGTCCAGGTTTATCGCCTATTCGGGTTCCATCCGCAAGGAGATCCGGCCGGGGTGTCGCTCACGGCCCCAAACGATGTGTGCAGGGTTCCCAAGCCCACCATCCGGGTGCCACTTGGTACACCGTGCCACGGTGCCTAGTCTGTCCCAAGCCCGTCCCGTCGGACACCACCTGGTAGACAAGTAGCACTACCTACAAACGCCAGAAACTAGTTGCAACTCCTGGACAGAGATCAAGTGGATTAATAAGCCGAGAGGGGCCGGATAACCGGAACCCAATGTGTGGTAGTAACTGGACTTGGATAACATACACAGAACTCAGTGCTTAAGGCGGTTCCAATGAGACAACCCACCATGTACTCCTACATGGCCTCTCATCGCTACCTTTACCAAAACATGTTCACACACTTAGCCTTTACCGGTAGGACATGTTCACCACTCCGATTCATTCCTGATGAATCAGACCTGACACAACTCTAAGCATAGCTGGCATAAAGAAAAACAAGCATGGATGAGCAGGCACATCAAGGCTCAAGCAACTCCTACTCATGCTAGTGGGTTTCAACTATTTACTGTGGCAATGACAGGTCATGCAGAGGAATGGGTTCAACTACCGCAGCAGAAAATAGCAGTTTGAATCGTTGTTGTCCTAATGCAGTATAAGGAGCAGGAGCGAGAGAGTGGGATTTATCAAGATGCTCAAGGGGGTTTGCTTGCCTGATAGATTCACGAAGAAGCACTGCTCCTCAGACAGGTACTCGAGACACCTTCCAGAGTAGAACCTATCGAGAGGGGACGGTGCCGGCAATCAATAAACAATCATATGCAACAATATGATGCATGAAGATGACATTTCAAAGATGCTATTATTTTCCGTAATGCATCTAGCATCAATTTGGTTGAAGTCCATATGAACCAAGGGTTCATATGCAAACCCCAAATTAAGTATATAACATGCCATTATTACGTTTTCACTTATACAGCAAGTATAAGTTGGTTTTTCATGCATGAAACTGGCATAAATGGATTCCTTGCATTTCTCTGATAATTTTTCATATATAAATTATTTCATTCTGAGCTACGGTTGAATCATTATGATTTTTTGAAGTTTAGGAAATATTCTGGAATTTCCTGAGTTAAAGTAATTCCAGAAATCAATTATTGCGTCAGCTCTACGTCAGCATGATGTAAGCGGGTCAACGGGGCTGACCAGGTCAAACCTGACCCGTGGGCCCCACATGTCATTGGCTCAGTTAGGTAACATGTTTAAGAATAAACTTAATCTAACGATTAACAGGGTCGGGCCCACTGTCAGTGACTAAGAGGTTAACTAAGCAGTGATTAGGCCCTAATCTAACCACTGCCACGTCAGCATCACCGGATCAAGTCGCCGGCGACCTTACAGGACGGCGGAGGCTTGTCAGAAACTCTATTCCGGCGACCATTCGCGCGGCGGTGGGCATCTACGCATTGAGGGCGCTCGGCCGCATCCATCTACGCAAGCAGGAGGGGATGAGGTGGTCGGAAACAGCAACGGCGGCGAGCGAGGCGGCGGCCGGAGCACGGCTATGCGCGGGCGCGGGCTACGCTTGGCTAGCAAGCTCGCTGAGAGGATGGGCGGGCTCCTGGAGCTGCGTTGAGCACAATGGTGTGCTTGGCTTCGAGCAATAATGGCTCTAGCCACGACGGCGACGAGGCACGGCGGCGGCGAGCTTCGGCTGCGGTGGCCAGGGGGGCTAGAGGAGGGATTCGACTGCGGGGAGAGAGGGGTTGGGAGCAGGAGCTCACAGGGAGGCGGCGAAGTAGGTCAGTGGGCTCGGGGACGTCCTTGCCGGCGTGAATCGACGGCGAGGGGCTCGGGTGCCCGAGGTTGAAGATGACTACGATGACGATGAAGCAGGGCCTCCTGCGAGGCGTGAGTCGGCGGAGGGGACGTGGTCAGTGTTGCGGTTCTTCCGGTCGCGTCAGCGAGGCGAGTGGTGGACGGTGGCCGCGGTGACAGCGAGCGGCGACGACGAGCGCGCTCGGGTGTGCTGCGGGGAGAGGAACAGAGGAGGGGAGAGAGAGCAGCGAGTGAGGGAGAGGAGAGAGGGGCTTCGAGGCGTCACCAGGCGTGGGATTGGGTTGACGGGGAGCGCGACACGGCGAAGCTGGAGGTGGCGCGGTCGGCTGCGTGCGCTGGCTGCCAGTGGGCACAAGGTTGAAGACAACCTTGCCCCTGGTGGGCTGGGCCAACAGTGCCAGGCCGGCTGGGCTGCCAGGTAAGGCCAGGTAAGCCTTTTCCTTTTCCTGTTTTCTTTTTCTATTTCTGACATTTGTTTTGTATCTAAAAAAAATGTTAAAACATTTCCATAAATGCTGAAAATATTTGTGGCATCTAGATATAATATTCCAGAGGCCCTCACCAATTCCCAACATTTTTGGAGCCATTAAAATATTTATATAATTTAAACAGCTCCAAATCAAATATTTATGCATTGATTCAAAAATCCAAAATGTGTAGCAAAAATGTGCATCACCTCTGGTTGTTGTTCCCAACATTATCCAAAGAGGATGAACATTTTTGAAGAGCATTTTGGGTTCAATGAAAATCCATTTTAAAGTTGAACCTATTGGAAAAACTTTGGTGCTAGGGTTTGCAACTTTCCCCATTTCAAATTTATTTGAAATTTAAACATGATGCACAAGCAAGCCTAGGATCATATCAGAACTAGGGATGTGACAGCTCGCCCCCACTCGAAAAAATCTCGTCCCGAGATTCAGGAGTTGGCGGAAAGAAAGCGGGGTACTCAAGTCGAAGACGATCTTCTCGCTCCCAAGTAGCTTCTCTCTCAGAATGATGAGACCATTGAACCTTGAGAAACTTGATGTTATGACGTCGAGTGACGCGCTCTGCTTGATCCAGAATGCTAACAGGGTACTCTTGATAAGTAAGGTTATCTTGGAGATCAAGCGTTTCGTGGTCCACTCCGCAGATGGGATCCAAGAAGCAACGCCTGAGTTGAGAGACGTGGAAGACATCATGAACTCGAGAAAGATATGGGGTAGTTCCAACTGGTAGGCAACCTCTCCTCGTTTGGCGAGAATGCGAAAAGGACCGATGTAACGAGGAGCCAACTTGCCCTTGATACCGAAACGATGGGTACCCTTCAAAGGAGTAACCCGAAGGTAAGCCTTGTCGCCAACTTCATAAGCCACTTCCTTATGGCGATGGTCATACTGGCTCTTTTGACGAGATTGGGCTGTTTTCAAATTCTCACGAATGATGCGAACTTGCTCTTCTGCCTCCTGGATCATATCCGGTCCAAAGAATTGTCTTTCACCGGTTTCTGACCAGTTCAAAGGTGTTCGACATCTTCGTCCATACAGGATCTCGAAGGGTGCTTTCTTAAGACTGGATTGGTAGCTATTGTTATAAGCAAACTCGGCAAAGGGAAGACATTTCTCCCAATCCATACCGAATGAGATAACGCAAGCTCTAAGCATGTCTTCGAGAATTTGGTTGACCCTTTCCACCTGACCACTTGACTGAGGGTGGAAAGCGGTACTGAAGGAGAGATGGGTGCCCATGGCAGTTTGGAAACTTTCCCAGAAATGAGAGGTGAAAAGACTGCCATGGTCTGAATTGATCTCTAGTGGAACACCATGGAGTGACACTATTCGGGAGATACATAAGTCAGCGAGATGACTAGCAGTGATACTCTCTCGAACAGGTAGGAAGTGAGCCACTTTGGAGAGACGATCAATGACTACGAAGATAGCATTATTTTCTTTCTTGGACCTGGGAAAGCCGGTGATGAAGTCCATACCAACTTTGTCCCATTTCCACTTGGGAATAGCTAAAGGTTGAAGGGTGCCAGCAGGTCTCTGATGCTCTGCCTTAACGCGACGACAAACGTCATAGTTGGCAATAAACTGAGCGATTTCTCTCTTCACCCTAGTCCACCAGAACCTCTAGCGTAGGTCCTGATACATCTTTGTACTACCGGGATGAATCGTGAGAGGGGATTCATGGGCCTCCTTAAGGATCAGTTGTTGCATCTGTTGACATTTGGGAACCACCAAACGGTTTCCAAAGTAAACAACACCTCGTTCATCCATAGAGAAACAGTTGGCAACTCCCTTGGAAATATTCTGTAGGATCTAGAAGTAGATGTGTCTAGAGGGGGGTGATTAGACACATAATGCTCAAGTTGCAATTTTTAAGCTTTTTCGGTTTAAGTGGAGTTTTAGGCACAATTTCAACACACACGATACATATCAAGTAAGCATGCAAAGAGTATATGAGCAGCGGAAAGTAAAGCATGCAACTTGCAAGAATGTAAGGAGAAGGGTTTGGAGAATTCAAACACAATTGGAGACACGGATGTTTTTCCCGTGGTTCGGATAGGTGGTGCTATCCTACATCCACGTTGATGGAGACTTCAACCCACGAAGGGTAACGGTTGCGCGAGTCCACGGAGGGCTCCACCCACGAAGGGTAATGGTTGCGCGAGTCCATGGAGGGCTCCACCCACGAAGGGTAATGGTTGCACGAGTCCACGGAGGGCTCCACCCACGAAGGGTCCACGAAGAAGCAACCACCCACGAAGGGTCCACGAAGAAGCAACCACCCACGAAGGGTCCACGAAGAAGCAACCTTGTCTATCCCAACATGGCCATCGCCCACGAAGGACTTGCCTCACTAGTGGTAGATCTTCACGAAGTAGGCGATCTCCTTGCCCTTACAAACTCCTTGGTTCAACTCCACAATCTTGTCGGAGGCTCCCAAGTGACACCTAGCCAATCTAGGAGACACCACTCTCCAAGAAGTAACAAATGGTGTGTAGGTAATGAACTCCTTGCTCTTGTGCTTCAAATGATAGTCTCCCCAACACTCAACTCTCTCTCATAGGATTTGGATCTGGTGGAAAGAAGGTTTGAGTGGAAAGCAACTTGGGGAAGGCTAGAGATCAAGATTCATATGGTAGGAATGGAATATCTTGGCCTCAACACATGAGTAGGTGGTTCTCTCTCAGAACATATGAGTTGCAATGGTGTGTGTGTTCTGATGGCTCTCTCCACGAATGAAGAGGAGGTGGAGGGGTATATATAGCCTCCACACAAAATCCAACCGTTACACATAGTTTTCCAATCTCGGTGGGACCGAATCAACAAACTCGGTCAGACCGAAAATGTAAACCTAGTGACCGTTAGAGATTTTCGGTGGGACTGACATGCAACTCGGTAGGACCGATATGGTTAGGGTTTGGGCATAACGTAATCTCGGTGAGACCGATTACACAAACACGGTGAGACCGAATTTGGTAATTAGCTAACCAGAGAGTTGGTAAGGCAAACTCGGTGGGACCGATTTGCTCTTTCGGTGAGACCGAAAAGTTACAAAAAGGAAACACTGAATTTACATTGCAATCTCGGTGGGACCGATTGCATATCTCGGTGGGACCGAAAATATTGCAATAGGTAACAGAGAGTTTGCAATCCCATCTCGGTGAGGCCGAGATCCCTATCGGTAGAACCGGATTGCTAGGGTTTGGCAGTGGCTTATGACAAGTGAAACTCAGTGGCGCCGGATAGGAAGAATCGGTAGGACCGAGTTTGGCTTAGGGTTTAGGTCATATGTGGATATGGGAAAGTAGTTGAGGGTTTTGGAGCATATCACTAAGCACATGAAGCAAGAGGCTCATTAAGCAACACCTCATCCCTCCTTGATAGTATTGGCTTTTCCTAAAGACTCAATGTGATCTTGGATCACTAAAATATAAAATGAAGAGTCTTGAGCTTTTGAGCTTGAGCCAATCCTTTTTCCTTAGCATTTTGAGGAGTTCCCACAACCTTTAGTCCATGCCACTCCATTGTTAAACTTATCTGAAACATGCTAGATTGAGATGTTAGTCCAACAAGAGATATGTTGTCATCAATTATCAAAACCACCTAGGGAGCACTTGTGCTTTCAATCTCCCCCTTTTTGGTAATTGATGGCAACATACATCAAAGCTTTAGATAAAGATATAAAGAACAGCAAGTAAAGCTTTGGAAGGACATGTAACAAGCATAGGCTCCCCCTACATGTATGCACTCATGTAAATATGAAATAGAGAGGCATGTGAGAGCATAACCATGACAGAGTAGGCAAGGTGTTACATGTATCTTGGCCATATGCATCAGAGCAAAAGATTATCAAGGAAAATACCTTCATGCTCATGAGTCCTTCTTGCAAACAGTATGTACATAAGCAAGAACTCCTCATACTCATGATTTTGATGCATATACTTACCTTGTGGTCTTGAGTTGGCTTAGGATGGAATGAACATGCACAAACAAAGTTAGATAACACAGGTACATCCACTAGCCAGAGCAAACAAAAGAAACCACAAGAATACCAAGACTGGGATGACATGTAGAGAGTGAGTACAAGGTACCACATTGGATTCAACATGTCCCCAAGAATAAAGATATGCAACGAATTTGACTGATTTCTTTCCCTTAGGTGTCTTGCTCCACCCTGAATCTGACATGGGATATTGGGAGAAGATAGGGAACAGAAAATCAGAGCTGAAAGATATGAATAGAACTTAATTCAAATGAGTACATATGAACATGTCTTTCCCCAAAAAAAGACATGTGGCATCTCTCCTCTTGAACATCAAGCATCTGGGATCTGGGATCCTTGAGTATTCTCTCCCCCTGGAAGTCTCTCTCTCCCCCTTAATACTTTCTCTTGTAGGTTTGGTCCTTGAGACTTTTTCTCTCCCTTGATGTGATCTCTTTCTCCTACAAGCTTTGATGTGATCTCTCTCTCCCTGATGATAAGCTTTGATGTGATCTCTCTCTCCCCCTTTGACATCAATTTCCAAGAAGGTTTTTCCTGGAATCCGTCGAATAGGTTTGGTCCTTGAGACTCAGCACAAAGCAATGGGTAAAACTGTGATGCTTGTAGAGGACAAGATTCATTGAGTAGAGCTGGATCAGAAGAAATATAGAACAAGTGGCAAACTGTTTTTCCTGTTGCGAAGTCGGTGGCACCGAGTGGTATGTTTCGGTGGCACCGAAAAGATTCGGTTGGACCGAAAATTACAAGTCGGTGAAACCGAGTTCACACAGAGAAAAACACTTGTCACCTCAGCTCACTAGACATGTAGGATCTCACAAAGATTTGCAAGGAATTGAATGCAGAAAATGCAGAACAAAAACAAAGAGAAAAGAGAAGAAACTGAAAGATCTAGATGAAGTTTTTTTTTGTTTTTTTAAAGGAGAAAGAAACTAAACATGCATGAGACAAATGCAATAACACAGAAAAGAACACAAGAGAACTTCATCTAGAGTTGGGCGGTGACATAGTCACCTATGTTAGAGTATATTGACTTAGGAGTCAAGTGAGAACACTTGATCATAGGTCATACTCATCGGTTAAGCTCAAAATGGGGTTACCATTTTTCGTTTAAGCATCTTGATGTATTCACATCTTGTTGAGTTGCTTTGACTCATGTCTTGGAGTAAAGCTTCTCTAAGATGGAATAACATACCTTGGGTGGTGGTGTGGTTCTTGCTCATGTAGTTGAACTTGTGTGGGTGCTCAAGGTTGATGTAGCTCATCAAGAGTTGGGAGCACCACTTGGAGTTTGAGTTCATCTACCTACATGGGTTAGTTCTTTGCAAGGAAGAGCACTTGTGTATCCAAAAATGACAATCATGAAGCTCAACATAGAATTTGTCAAAGGATATGTTTGTATGGTTTTGTGCTTCCTTGTCTTCAACCACTATTGTGTAGAGTCTTGGTGATGTAGAGATCGCTCAGGATATGAGTGAGTCGCAATCTCATGGAATTAGATTCAACCAAGCACCTACATGGGTTAGACAACATGCAAGGTACAAATGTATCCAAGACATAAGATAGTTATCATGAGAGATATATCATGGATTAGTCATAAGCTCATGTCTTGCATGTATCCAATGGAGTTTCTACTCCAAGTTCGAAGCATCAATGATGTTCAATTCTCCTCTCAACCTGCAAAACGCTTTCTCATCAAGTGGTTTAGTAAATATATCCGCTAATTGCTTGTCGGTGCGAACATGCTTAAGATTGATGTCACCCTTAGCAACATGATCTCGAGTGAAATGATGACGAACTTCAATATGCTTAGTTCGAGAATGTTGTACAGGATTATGACCAATTTTTATAGCACTTTCATTGTCACAAAGCAGTGGAACATGTTTCACATAAATCCCATAATCTTTAAGAGTTTGAGTCATCCAAAGTAATTGAGCGCAACATGAACCAGCGGCAATGTATTCAGCTTCGGCGATGGATAAGGATACCGAGTTTTGTTTCTTGGAAGACCAAGACACAAGAGATCTACCAAGAAATTGACAAGTACCCGAAGTGGACTTTCTATCAACCTTGTCTCCGGCATAATCCGAGTCGGAATAGCCAACAAGATCAAAAGAAGACCTCTTAGGATACCAAATGCCAAAATTTGGTGTATGGATTAAATATCTCACTATCCTTTTCACAGCCTTAAGATGACAATCTTTAGGAGCAACTTGATAACGTGCACACATGCATACACTTAGCATAATATCGGGACGTGAAGCACATAGGTATAACAATGAACCAATCATAGAGCGATAAACCTTTTGATCAACCGGTTAACCATCTTTGGTTAAATCATTATGTCCACTAGTAGGCATGGGTGTAGACATACCTTTGCATTCTTGCATATTGAACTTCTTGAATAAGTCCTTGGTGTACTTTGTTTGAGAGACAAATGTACCTTCCTTAGTTTGCTTGATTTGCAACCCGAGAAAGAATTTGAGTTCACTCATCATAGACATCTCAAACTTCTCTGACATTAGCTTTCCAAACTTTTCACTAAAGAGAGGGTTAGTTGAACCAAATATGATATCATCAACATAAATTTGGCATACAAATAGTTCTCCATTAACCCTTTTAGTAAAAAGAGTAGAATCAATTTTACCAATTTCAAAACCACTTGTAGTAAGGAACTTGGTCAAGCATTTATACCATGCTCTAGGAGCTTGTTTAAGACCATAAAGAGCTTTGTGAAGTTTGTAAACATGATTTGGTTTCTTGGGATTGATAAAGCCAGGAGGTTGTTTGACATAAACTTCCTCCTCTATTTCACCATTTAGAAAAGCACTTTTAATGTCCATTTGGTACAAGGTGATATTATGGTGATTAGCATAGGCAAGTAAGATGCGAATGGACTCAAGTCTAGCAACGGGAGCATATGTCTCACCATAGTCCATACCGTCGACTTGTGTGTATCCTTGGGCGACGAGACGTGCTTTGTTGCGAACCACTTGTCCATCTTCATCTTGCTTGTTGCGAAACACCCATTTGGTACCAATGATGTTGTGGTTGTTGTCGGGCTTCTCAACCAATGTCCAAACTTGGTTTCTCTCAAAATTGTGTAGCTCTTCATGCATAGCGTTTATCCAATCCGGATCTTCCAATGCTTCTTCTACCTTCATAGGTTCAATGCTAGAGATGAATGAATAGTTTTCACAAAAGTTAGCTAAACGAGTTTTTTAGCGAGTGATTCTCCCGGTTTGTATATCATTGAGGATTTGCTCGACGGGATGATCTTTGGCAATTCTTGCTCGAACTCGTGAGAGCTTTTGCTTGGGTCTTCGTTGAACATCTTCTTCATCTTGTTCTTCTTCTTGGCCTTCTTCATTGTTGACGTCGTCGTTCTCTTGTCATGGTGGAGAAGGAGGTTGTTGATGTTCGTCTTGATGTATTTCCTCGTTTTCTTCATCTTGGTGTGTCCCACTTGTGGATGCTTCCATGTTGATTCTTGGTTCACCTTGTCGTGAAGTAGAAGCTTCCACTTGGACGGATGAAGTACTCTCCTTCACCTCCGTTGGACGAATTTTGCCAATGGACAAGTCTTGAATTGCTTCTGAAGGGTCTTTGTCTCCTACATCAATTGGCAATTGCTCTACTTGCGAGCCATTAGATTCATCAAACTTCACATCTACCGTCTCTTCAACCTTTCGGGTGAAATTGTTGTAGACACGGTAAGTGTGAGAGTTTGAGCCATAACCAAGTAGTAGACCTTCATGAGATTTAGGAGCAAACTTTGAACGACGATGCTTATCAAGAATGTAGCACTTTGAGCCGAATACTCGAAAGTATCCAACTTGGGGTTTGTTACCGGTGAGAAGCTCGTATGCCATCTTGCCAAGTAGCTTGTGAAGATATAAGCGATTTGTTGCGTGACAAGCTGTCTCAACCGTTTTTGCCCAAAAGTGCTTCGGCGTCTTGTAGCCGAGAACTCATGTGAAATCCATTTTGATGAGCGTCCGGTTCTTCCTTTCAACAACTCCATTTTGTTGAGGTGTGTACGTAGCCGAGAACTCATGTGAAATCCCTTTTTCGTCAAGAAAGGTGTCCACATTTGCGTTCTTGAACTCCGTTCCGTTGTCACTCCGAACCTTCTTGATCTTCACGTCAAACTGATTTTGGGCCTTCCTAGCGAAGTTTCTGAAGATCTTCTGGACCTGCGACTTGTCATTAAGAAAGAACACCCACGTAAATCTTGAAAAATCATCAACTATAACTAGACCAAAAGAATTTCCACCGAGACTCTTGTAGGCATTGGGACCAAAAAGATCCATGTGAAGTAGCTCGAGTGGCCTCCTTGTGGTCATGATGTTCTTCACAAGATGTCTTCCTCCAACCTGTTTACCTGCTTGACAAGCACTGCAAAGTCTATCCTTATCAAATATGACATCGTTAACTCCGAGGATATGATTTCCTTTAATAAGCTTGTCAAGGTCTCTCATGCCAACGTGACCTAGCCGTCTATGCCACAACCAACCTTTTGAGGATTTAGCAACAAAGCAAGTTTTAGGTTGTGCCTTTTTAGAGAAATCGACAATGTAAAGATCACCTCTACGCATACCCGTAAAGACCATTTTATGATTGTCTCGACGAAATACTTGGCAATCTACCTCAGTAAATAGGACATTCAAACCGAAATCAGCAAGTCTAGATACTGAAAGTAAGTTGTAGCCAAGAGATTCAACGAGCATGACATTTTGAATGGAACTATCATGTGAGATGGCCACCTTACCAAGGCCAATCACTTTACCCTTTGAATTATCACCAAAGGTGACATATTTTCGAGGGCCGTCATTTTCAGCAAGCTCACGAAACATCTCTTCATCTCCGGTTATATGATCAGTACATCCACTATCAAGAACCCATTCCTTTCCTCCTGATTCATATCCCCGAAGATTTGCCATAAGACCAAAATGTCTCATTGCATCATCAAGATCGAAGTCACTATCATCCTCATTGTAATATTCATGTTCATCATGATCTTGTGATTCATCATTTCCTAGAGAGGGTAATTCATCAGATAAATGATCATCAAAGTGGTCACTTTTATGAATTCTTATAGCTTTGAGTATGATATCATTAATGATTCCAACATCTCCTTTAGCATGCTTAAGATTGGCAAGTTCAAGAAGACATTTACCAAAACTAGGATCACTAGAGTTCATCTTACTCAAGGCAATAGATTTATGGAGAATTTCATCCAAAGTTTTCAAGGAATGATTGGGAAACCGTTCCTCAAGAAATTTCCATATAGTATAGGCGCAATTTTGAGTAGGCAAACTAGCAATCAAATTTTTGGGCAATCCTCTAATGATGAGCTCAATAGTTCTAAGATTGCGAATCATGTCAATATCTTCATCTAGGGTAGGATGCAAGGGATCAATATGGGTTGCACAAGGGCTAGCAATATACTTGTTCAAATGATATTGATTGAAGATTACAAGCATCTCATTTTTCCATTCATGAAAGTACTTTCCATCAAGAATAGGCACTCTATGTCTAAGACTCCCTAGAGTAGACACATCCATCTTCCTCCAATGGTGATTAAACCAAAGCAATGGAGACCAAGGCTCTGATACCACTTGTAGGATCTAGAAGTAGATGTGTCTAGAGGGGGGTGATTAGACACATAATGCTCAAGTTGCAATTTTTAAGCTTTTTCGGTTTAAGTGGAGTTTTAGGCACAATTTCAACACACACGATACATATCAAGTAAGCATGCAAAGAGTATATGAGCAGCGGAAAGTAAAGCATGCAACTTGCAAGAATGTAAGGAGAAGGGTTTGGAGAATTCAAACACAATTGGAGACACGGATGTTTTTCCCGTGGTTCGGATAGGTGGTGCTATCCTACATCCACGTTGATGGAGACTTCAACCCACGAAGGGTAACGGTTGCGCGAGTCCACGGAGGGCTCCACCCACGAAGGGTAATGGTTGCGCGAGTCCACGGAGAGCTCCACCCACGAAGGGTAATGGTTGCACGAGTCCACGAAGGGCTCCGCCCACGAAGGGTCCACGAAGAAGCAACCACCCACGAAGGGTCCACGAAGAAGCAACCACCCACGAAGGGTCCACGAAGAAGCAACCTTGTCTATCCCACCATGGCCATCGCCCATGAAGGACTTGCCTCACTAGCGGTAGATCTTCACGAAGTAGGCGATCTCCTTGCCCTTACAAACTCCTTGGTTCAACTCCACAATCTTGTCGGAGGCTCCCAAGTGACACCTAGCCAATCTAGGAGACACCACTCTCCAAGAAGTAACAAATGGTGTGTAGGTAATGAACTCCTTGCTCTTGTGCTTCAAATGATAGTCTCCCCAACACTCAACTCTCTCTCATAGGATTTGGATCTGGTGGAAAGAAGGTTTGAGTGGAAAGCAACTTGGGGAAGGCTAGAGATCAAGATTCATATGGTAGGAATGGAATATCTTGGCCTCAACACATGAGTAGGTGGTTCTCTCTCAGAACATATGAGTTGGAATGGTGTGTGTGTTCTGATGGCTCTCTCCACGAATGAAGAGGAGGTGGAGGGGTATATATAGCCTCCACACAAAATCCAACCATTACACATAGTTTTCCAATCTCGGTGGGACCGAATCAACAAACTCGGTCGGACCGAAAATGTAAAGCTAGTGACCGTTAGAGATTTTCGGTGGGACTGACATGCAACTCGGTAGGACCGATATGGTTAGGGTTTGGGCATAACGTAATCTCGGTGAGACCGATTACACAAACTCGGTGAGACCGAATTTGGTAATTAGCTAACCAGAGAGTTGGTCAGGCAAACTCGGTGGGACCGATTTGCTCTTTCGGTGAGACCCAAAAGTTACAAAAAGGAAACACTGAATTTACATTGCAATCTCGGTGGGACCGATTGCATATCTCGGTGGGACCGAAAATATTGCAATAGGTAACAGAGAGTTTGCAATCCCATCTCGGTGAGACCGAGATCCCTATCGGTATAACCGAATTGCTAGGGTTTGGCAGTGGCTTATGACAAGTGAAACTCGGTGGCGCCGGATAGGAAGAATCGGTAGGACCGAGTTTGGCTTAGGGTTTAGGTCATATGTGGATATGGGAAAGTAGTTGAGGGTTTTGGAGCATATCACTAAGCACATGAAGCAAGAGGCTCATTAAGCAACACCTCATCCCTCCTTGATAGTATTGGCTTTTCCTAAAGACTCAATGTGATCTTGGATCACTAAAATATAAAATGAAGAGTCTTGAGCTTCTGAGCTTGAGCCAATCATTTGTCCTTAGCATTTTGAGGAGTTCCCACAACCTTTTGTCCATGCCACTCCATTGTTGAACTTATCTGAAACATGCTAGATTGAGATGTTAGTCCAACAACAGATATGTTGTCATCAATTATCAAAACCACCTAGGGAGCACTTGTGCTTTCATATTCTTCTTGATTCGGGAGATTCCTGTATCATGCTTCTGAGCCTCTATGATCTGATCCGTAAGGGTAGGTTTCGCCACCAAGGTAGAAAGAGAACCACGAGGAGCTATGTGAAGGTTAAGCTTACAAAATTCCTCATGGAGGGGTGGTTGACATTGTTGCAACATGAGGTTGTTGCAATAGGATTTACGACTTAAAGCATCAACCATGACATTGGCTTTGCCTGGGGTGTAGGTGATTCCTAAGTCGTAATCCGAGATCAACTCCAACCAATGTCACTGTCTGAGATTCAGATCCGGTTGGGTGAAGATATACTTGAGACTCTGATGGTCAGTGTAGATTTCGCAACGGTTACCAAGAAGGTAATGTCGCCAAGTCTTAAGTGCATAGACTACGGCTACAAGCTCTAGATCATGTGTAGGATAATTCTCCTCATGTGGATGCAACTGTCGAGATGCATAGGCAATCACATGACGATCCTGCATAAGAATGCAACCTAGTCCTTGACGTGAAGCATCGCAGTAGATAACAAAGTCTTTGGTGAAATCCGGTGGCATGAGTATGGGCGCAGAAGTCAGGCGTCTTTTCAGTTCCTGAAAACTGTGCTCACACTGTGGGGTCCACTCAAACCTTTTATCTTTCTTGAGAAGCTCCGTGAGGGGTTTGGCCACTTTGGAGAAGTTTTCAAAGAAGTGGCGACAATAACTGGCTAGACCAAGGAAACTCCTAACTTGTTTGCCTGATTCGGGTGGAGTCCAATCGAGAACGGCTTTGACTCTCTGGGGATTGACAGCAATGCCCTTACCAGAGATCACGTGGCCCAGATAGGTCACTTCTGGCAACCAAAATTCACACTTGGAGAACTTGGCATAAAGGCGGTGCTCTCTGAGTTTACCTAACACAAGCCTAAGATGTTCGGCATGCTCTTCCTCGTTCTTCGAGTAAATAAGAATATCATCAAGATAAACCACAACGAACTTATCTAAGTACTCCATAAAGATCGAGTTCATCAAGCGGGAGAAAGTAGCTGGAGCATTGGTTAGGTCGAAAGACATCACGGTGTACTCGTATTGACCATAACGAGTGACAAAGGCCGTTTTGGGGATGTCCCCATTTCTGATCTTGATTTGGTGGTAGCCTAACCTCAAATCCATCTTGGAAAAGACTGAGGATCCAGCGAGCTGATCATACAGGTCGTTGATCCTGGGGAGCGGATACTTGTTCTTTATCGTGACCACATTAACGGGACGATAATCTACAACCATCCGATCCGTACCATCCTTCTTCTTGACGAAGAGGACAGGACAAGCCCAAGGAGAAGAACTGGGATGGATGAAACCCTTTTGCAAGGACTCATCAAGTTGTTTCTTAAGCTCAGCTAACTCCAAAGGTGCCATCTTGTATGGTCTCCTAGAGATTGGAACAGTTCCTGGGATAAGTTCTATGACAAACTCTACATCTCTGTCAGGTGGGACACCTGGCAGTTCTTCTGGAAAAACATCCGGGAAGTCACGGACTATCGGAATATCTTCAAGGTCTGGAAGAGGGATGGCATTAAGAGAATAGAGTTGACGCCTTGCAACTCTAGTGGAGACAGTGACTATTTTGCCAGATGGATGTGTAAGTTGAACAGATCTAGTGTAACAATCGATCTTGGCATGATGAGCTGTCATCCAGTCCATACCCAAGATGATGTTAATATCTTAAGACTTTAGAGATATCAAAGAAGCAAGGAATACCAGTCTGTCAACAAGGATTTCATTACCATGGCTTACCTTGGAGGTTTGCCATTTGGAACCAGTAGTCTGGATTATTAGTGGAGTTGGCATATCACAAAATGACATGTCATGCAACCGAGCGTAACCTTCGGATATGAAGGAGTGGGATGCTCCAGTATCGAACAGAACTGAAGCTGGGTGACAATTGACAAGAAGCGTACCCAGTACGACGTCGGGATCATCTTGAGCTTCTGTAGCTGAGACATGGTGCACACATGCTTGTTCAATGGAGGCTGGCTTGGTACTGATCATCTTGATTGATGGCTTTTCACAGCCAACAGACCTCTCAGACTGGGGTGGGGTATAACTGGACTGAGGGCAGTCACGTGCATAGTGCCCTGGTTCTCTGCAGGTGAAGCAAGTTCCTGAGGTAGGACGTGGACCTACATTGGCAAGTGGTCCACTAATAGGCCTGGGTGGAGCACGTTGCTGAGTTGGGTGAGGCGCCACATCGGATGGCCTCGGTGCATATCCAGGTGGAAGAGCTGAGTTCGGAATCCAAATCCGTCACTTCTGAGAGCCAGAGCGGGAGGAAGAACCCAGATCACGGTTGTGCTTTCGAGACTCCTCGTAAGTGAGTTGAGCTGTCTCTACATTAATGGCCTTGTTCACAAGAGCCTGGAAAGTATCACAATGATGCAGGTGGAGATCACGTCGCAACTTAGGGTTGAGACCCTTCCGGAACCTAGCCTGCTTCTTAGTGTCCGTGGACACTTCTTCTGTAGCATAGCGGGCGAGGTTTCCAAACTCTCTACTGTAAGCATCAACAAGCAGCTTACCCTGGGTAAAACTATAGAACTCTTCCCTCTTGCGGTCAATGAGAGCCTGAGGAATGTGGTGCTCACGAAAAGCCTCGGTGAAATCTTCCACGTAGGAATCTGGCCAGCTGGAACCATAGCCTCATAGCTCTGCCACCAAATACTAGCAGGACCTTCCAGGTGATAGGTAGCATAGGTGACCTTGTCACCTTCAGCCACGTTCGCAGGAAGCAACTTGTGAGTGATACTCCGGAGCCAGTCATCCGCATCGAGTGGCTCAATGGAATGATGGAAGGTGGGTGGTTTCAGACCAATGAAGTCGGTGATGGAAACCAACTTCTTACGCTGATGTGCGGTGTTCTGCTCAATCTGTGCCAGCAAGCGGTTAGTCTCACGCTTGTTCCTCTCGGACGCTAACAAGAATTCTGCCATCAAAGGCTGGTCAGGAGGATCCTCGTCCCTACCATCTCCGTGGTTCTTGCTATGAGCAACTGAACCTCGGTTAGCAGACGACATCCTGGCACAGAAACCAAGGAAACAAGGATGGAATTAGCATCGACATAGGGATGCGGAATGTAATGCAAAAGCATTGGAAATTCTTGAAAGCCTAGGACAATTTCGGTAGCATAACGGCTGTAAATGCTCAAAAGGATTTTGAGACATTCATCAAAGGAATAGCATAATAAATCAGCATAATAATATCAAGGTTCTGGGTCAAACTGAGGACACACGGAAGTAGTAGAACTATACGGTGACACAACCCAACAATCCTAAGACTTTACGGTTTAGTAACACGTCATCCTGAGAGATAGAGAAGAATCCTAGGCCTTAACCCTCGTAGAAAAGAAGAGGCTGACTTAGAAAGAATGACATGAGGTAAAGGAGTAAAAGAGCCTTACGTTCCCTTCCACAATCAATTCCCTTATATAACTAAAGCATTTCTAGACTCAACTTCGACCAGTTTGGCTTGGTAATCCTACAGTCAGTCAGGCTCTGATACCAACGCTGTCGGGACCCCGATCCTAAGTCACACCGATCTAGCATGTAACACTTCATATCACTTTGCGGCCTCACGCACGGTATTCCCACGGGTGCCACCTTACCTGGCCCGGGACCGTTTGCGCCTTTTGGCTCACGTATATGATAGTGTCGCTAGCATCCATATGACAGAGAACCCAGGCCGACATGACTAGTCGTGAACCCAAAGTGGCACTAACTTACAGGGACAGGCATACATGAATCAACCACGAGCATGTCGGTCAACAGCGTATGAATCCGGGCTGTAGCACTGGGCTAACAGGACTCCGGGAACCCGGGCTGTAGCAGGCTAGGCAGGACTCCGGATGTCACCGCGTGACATTTCCCGAAGGGACAGACACAGGAACGAAGTGATTCACATGCCGGCCAGTCAAGTGTTCCCGAGCAGTAGTGCTGGGCTAGCAGGACTCCAGTGAACCGGGCTGTAGCGGACTACTATGGCACATGGAAGCACAAGACTACATTTCCCCATAAGAGAGGCTACTAGAGGTAAACAACTAGGTTGACGGATCCCACACATAGCAATACACGTTACACGTACGCATAACATGCAAGTATGTGTTGTACAACATGGCATCACAACATAACTCAAACTCATATAGATAAAGGCCCAGAAGAGCCACATAGCATTCAATACAAACAGAGGTCTCATGACCCATCATTCAGAGCATACAAGCAACGGAAGCATTACATGTCTGAGTACAGACAACTACAAAGGAAAAGACTAAGAAGCCTGACTAAACACGACCCTCCCAAGGGTACAAGATCGTAGCTGGGATACAAGCTACTCGTCGAAGTCACTAGCGTAACCAACTGCAAAACATAAATAAGCAAACGTGAGTACAAAGGTACTCAGCAAGTCTTACATCAGAACTATCTACATATGCAACATTATCAACAAAGGGGGTGGTGGAGTTTTAACAGCAGCAAGCCAGCTTTAACTCAGTGGCTAATCTATACTATGAGTATCAGAAACTTCTTTGAGGTGAGAAGACGCACACGAGTCCACATGTTCACCATATCAATACTCCACTATGGATCCGTTCCCGTCTTCCTACGAGAAGGCCATCCATAGCACTCACGCTTATCTTGCGGATTTTAAAGTATCCACTTCAAGTTGTCTATGTACTACATAAGTTCTCCAAGTTTCCATATCCGAGGAAAACGGCTATTCGAATAGATAATATTGACCCTGCAGGGGTGTACTTCGTCACACACGCTCTCGCCACTTATAGCCCTGTACACGTCATGTACCTCGGCAACCTTCAAGTGGAAGCCGGGCGAGGGTGTCGGCCACGACCTGACTAACCACACAAGTCTCTCGTCCAGGTTTATCGCCTATTCGGGTTCCATCCGCAAGGAGATCCGGCCGGGGTGTCGCTCACGGCCCCAAACGATGTGTGCAGGGTTCCCAAGCCCACCATCCGGGTGCCACTTGGTACACCGTGCCACGGTGCCTAGTCTGTCCCAAGCCCGTCCCGTCGGACACCACCTGGTAGACAAGTAGCACTACCTACAAACGCTAGAAACTAGTTGCAACTCCTGGACAGAGATCAAGTGGATTAATAAGCCGAGAGGGGCCGGATAACCGGAACCCAATGTGTGGTAGTAAATGGACTTGGATAACATACACAGAACTCAGTGCTTAAGGACGGTTCCAATGAGACAACCCACCATGTACTCCTACATGGCCTCTCATCGCTACCTTTACCAAAACGTGTTCACACACTTAGCCTTTACCGGTAGGACAAGTTCACCACTCCGATTCATTCCCGATGAATCAGACCTGACACAACTCTAAGCATAGCTGGCATAAAGAAAAACAAGCATGGATGAGCAGGCACATCAAGGCTCAAGCAACTCCTACTCATGCTAGTGGGTTTCAACTATTTACTGTGGCAATGACAGGTCATGCAGAGGAATGGGTTCAACTGCCGCAGAAGAAAGTAGCAGTTTGAATCATTGTTGTCCTAATGCAGTATAAGGAGCAGGAGCGAGAGAGTGGGATTTATCGAGATGCTCAAGGGGGTTTGCTTGCCTGATAGATCCACGAAGAAGCACTGCTCCTCAGACAGGTACTCGGGACACCTTCCAGAGTAGAACCTATCGAGAGGGGACGGTGCCGGCAATCAATAAACAATCATATGCAACAATATGATGCATGAAGATGACATTTCAAAGATGCTATTATTTGCCCTAATGCATCTAGCATCAATTTGGTTGAAGTCCATATGAACCAAGGGTTCATATGCAAACCCCAAATTAAGTATATAACATGCCATTATTACGTTTTCACTTATACAGCAAGTATAAGTTGGTTTTTCATGCATGAAACTGGCATAAATGGATTTCTTGCATTTTTCTGATAATTTTTCATATATAAATTATTTCATTCTGAGCTACGGTTGAATTATTATTATTTTTTGAAGTTTAGGCAATATTCTGGAATTTCCTGATTTAAAGTAATTCCAGAAATCAATTATTGCGTCAGCTCTACGTCATCATGACGTAAGCGGGTCAACGGGGCTGACCAGGTCAAACTGACCTGTGGGCCCCACATGTCATTGGCTCAGTTAGGTAACATGTTTTAGAATAAACCTAATCTAACGATTAACAGGGTCGGGCCCACTGTCAGTGACTAAGAGGTTAACTAAGCAGTGATTAGGCCCTAATCTAACCACTGCCACGTTAGCATCACCGGATCAAGTCGCCGGCGACCTTACAGGACGGCGGAGGCTTGTCAGAAACTCTATTCCGGCGACCATTCGCGCGGCGGTGGGCATCTACGCATTGCGGGCGCTCGGCCGCATCCATCTACGCAAGCAGGAGGGGATGAGGTGGTCGGAAACAGCAACGGCGGCGAGCGAGGCGGCGGCCGGAGCACGGCTATGCGCGGGCGCGGGCTACGCTTGGCTAGCAAGCTCGCTGAGAGGATGGGCGGGCTCCTGGAGCTGCGTTGAGCACAATGGTGTGCTTGGCTTCGAGCAATAATGGCTCTAGCCACGACGGCGACGAGGCACGGCGGCGGCGAGCTTCGGCTGCGGTGGCCAGGGGGGCTAGAGGAGGGATTCGACTGCGGGGAGAGAGGGGTTGGGAGCAGGAGCTCACAGGGAGGCGGCGGAGTAGGTCAGTGGGCTCGGGGACGTCCTTGCCGGCGTGAATCGACGGCGAGGGGCTCGGGTGCCCGAGGTTGAAGATGACTACGATGACAATGAAGCAGGGCCTCCTGCGAGGCGTGAGTCGGCGGAGGGGACGTGGGCAATGTTGCGGTTCTTTCGGTCGCGTCAGCGAGGCGAGTGGTGGACGGTGGCCGCGGTGACAGCGAGCGGCGACGACGAGCGCGCTCGGGTGTGCTGCGGGGAGAGGAACAGAGGAGGGGAGAGAGAGCAGCGAGTGAGGGAGAGGAGAGAGGGGCTTCGAGGCGTCTCCAGGCGCGGGATTGGGTTGACGGGGAGCGCGACACGACGAAGCTGGAGGTGGCGCGGTCGGCTGCGTGCGCTGGCTGCCAGTGGGCACAAGGTTGAAGACAACCTTGCCCCTGGTGGGCTGGGCCAACAGTGCCAGGCCGGCTGGGCTGCCAGGTAAGGCCAGGTAAGCCTTTTCCTTTTCCTGTTTTCTTTTTCTATTTCTGACATTTGTTTTGTATCTAAAAAATGTTAAAACATTTCCATAAATGCTGAAAATATTTGTGGCATCTAGATATAATATTCCAGAGGCCCTCACCAATTCCCAACATTTTTGGAGCCATTAAAATATTTATATAATTTAAACAGCTCCAAATCAAATATTTATGCATTGATTCAAAAATCCAAAATGTGTAGCAAAAATGTGCATCACCTCTGGTTGTTGTTCCCAACATTATCCAAAGAGCATGAACATTTTTAAAGAGCATTTTGGGTTCAATGAAAATCCATTTTAAAGTTGAACCTATTGGAAAAACTTTGGTGCTAGGGTTTGCAACTTTCCCCATTTCAAATTTATTTAAAATTTAAACATGATACACAAGCAAGCCTAGGATCATACCAGAATTAGGGATGTGTAATTATGGGCCCTAAAAAAAGGGTTGGTTAGGCCTATGTGCAAGAGTGGGCGACGCACGATCCTGAGGATCGCCCGGCTGGCCTGAGACCGGCCGAGCGCTTCGGCCGGCGTACCGGTTTTAAACGTTTCCCATAACGAAAGCAGCAACCCAGCAACCGCCCCGCCCACCGCCCACCCAGACCCAGCGCTCCCCTTGCCACCAAACCCGCGTGGCCCTCCGACGTCGGTTCGTCTCCGACCACGACTGGAAAAGGTCAAACCGCCACCGCGCGCACCGACTCTTTCCCGGAAACCCATCGCCGCCACCAGCTCCACGCCCCCTATATAAATACCACACGAGTCCCCCATGGTTTCCCCGCATCGGAGGATTTGATTGACTTGTCTTATCCTCTTCCACCTCTCGTCGTTGGGTAAGTCGCAGGTATGGTATTCATAATCGGTCCCGATCTCGCACTCTGCTCGCTGTTCTTCGTTTGATTGTATTCCAGGCTTATAGTGATGTGCATTATCGAGAGGGCTCGGAGATACCTCTCCGACAATCGGAGTGACAAATCCTAATCTCGGTCTATGCCAACTCAACAAACACCATCGAAGACACCTGTAGAGCATCTTTATAACCACCCAGTTATGTTGTGACGTTTGATAGCACACTAAGTGTTCCTCCAGTATTCGGGAGTTGCATAGTCTCATAGTCATAGGAACATGTATAAGTCATGAAGAAAGCAATAGTAATAAACTAAATGATCATAGTGCTAAATAGCGGATGGGCCTAGTCCATCACATCATTCTCTAATGATGTGATCCCGTTCATCAAATGACAACACATGTTCATGGCTAGGAAACTTAACCATCTTTGATTAACTAGCCAGTCAAGTAGAGGCATACTAGGGACACTCTGTTTGTCTATGTATTCACACATGTACTAAGTTTCCGGTTAATACAATTCTAGCATGAATAATAAACATTTATCATGATATAAGGAAATATAATTAACAACTTTATTATTGCCTCTAGGGCATATTTCCTTCACAAGTCCCATATACCACTCTAAAAGTGACCACACGGGATGTCCAAATAATTTATCTGAGGTTCTTAGATGTGGTGTTTTTGCAAGTTCCTCATACATGTTCCCCTAAAACATGTTTTCTTTCTATTTCTCTTTAAACTAACATACAAATGGCATATGCATGGAGAGGAGGTTAAGGAGAGACCGACGAGCGACACAGAGAGGCAGGACAGACGATGCAGCTGGGCAGGAAGGGGAAGAGGTAAGGAGGAGACGCGACGGGGGGAGCTGGTACATACAACGCGGCTGAGTTTGTCGGGAGGCAACGGAGTGGCGGGGCCCCGAAATTTTAACGGTTGTCTCCTACCACGCTTACTGCAAGATTTACGAGAAGAGTCATCTTCCCTTGACGGAGGGGAAGTTGGGTTGATTATATGGCCCCCCTTAAAAAAATTTAGAAATGCTATTGATCTTGCATTCCCTAGGACGTACATCCAATTCCCGTGTGCAAATCTCACGATCCACGTGACAATCCTTGTTGGCTCTTATGCACCTCTCAGAGCGAATGACTACCTGTATGACACTAAATGTTCGCTCTCATGGCGAGACCCCCATCGTATCCCTTAACAACCCCCCTCAAAATCATATATGGATGACAAATTTTGTATCTAGAGCATGACAATTTCCAACAGTTTTCTCTCATGTAGCACGGTAAGCCCCTTCTGCCAGCGTGATAACTCTTGCAAGATAGGCAAATTTCTTTTCATGTAGTGTGGCAATCCTCTAATGTAGCATACAAGACTATCTGGTGTAGCATGGCAATTCATGAAAATGTGTGGCATTTTTTTCCTTTAGCCCGACAATTCTCTATGTTGCATCATGGCAAAATCCCTGAAATGCAGGGCAATTTATTCTATTGCGGTATGGCAAATGACTGAAAATCTTTCTACTAGCATGACAATTTTTTTTCTTTTCAACATAGCAAATATTTTTTTGTAATAGCACTACAATGACAATTCTACTAAGGCTACATAGAGGAAGTAACATAAATAGTAACATGCATGTCACATAGATAAAAAGTATGATGTGACAAGTAATTAATGAGGAGAGATGCAAATGGAGTAACATAATATGTTACCATAGTATAGTGGTTCCCAATGTAAAATGACTCTATAAAGTAATAAATGAAGCACTCTGTGTTATCACATCTATGACACTACCCACTATAGAGGTAATAACAATAGACTACTAAGAGCATCTCTAGCAGATCGCGTAAAACCGAGCCATCCAGTATAATAACCGCCAGTTTGCGGGATCGATACCGTATACCTGTCCCGACTAGATTCTCCAAATCCGCTGTCCCAATTTTTTTGTGGGATCCCGAATCTACGGACGCATTTCCTCCATATCTACGAGATTTCACCCGACTTTGCCGGCCCCCCTTTCTGTTGGCGCGAACCCACTTCTGCCGACTTCAGTTCCCGCCTCCACTCCCCGTCGCTACCGCAAATCCCCGCCCCTTTTCGCTGTCCCCGGCTGCCCTGCGCCGCATCCATTCCACCTTGTTTCTGTGCTGGGGGGGTGTACCTATTTGTGTCCGCCCCTCACGGCTGTCGCCGGCGCCATGGATCCGCCTCGGAGCTTGGTGCATGGGGTTGTAGCTTGCAGACCTGGTTGGTTCCGACACCTATGAGTGGCGCGCGTCGGAGGAAGAGGCGACTTGTCTTTGCTTTGTCCGGCGGGGAGAAGAAAGGGGCGGCGCCACGCGTCTTTGCTTCGGTCGGACGGGGAGAACAAAGAGGTGGCGCGACTTTGCTTCGGTTGAGGTATGTATAACACCCGCGGGTTTGTGCTCAATTTGGAATGGAGTAGGATCAGGTGAAATTCATGGCCATTTTGCATGCATTTTATAGATGGATTGGAGTTCATCCTCGTTGTCTTCGTCCGATGATTCGTACATAGAAGAGATGATCCCTTGACGATGATGATGACAACCTAGTGTTGTTGTATCTCGTCGACGAATTTGAGGCGGGGCCGAAGAAATCGTGGCGTGGATCCATGGTCGGCTGGCTATGCATTCCCCGCAACCGAGCTCTCGGTGACAAGATGCTCATGAAAGACTACTTTGCTGAGATACCGACATATCTGGCTCACCTCTTTCGTAGATAATATCAAATGTATATGTCACTTTTAGTTCGCTCGTCAAAGCTTGCGAGCAAAATTGACGTTTCTTCGCTCAGTGTAGGAATGCCCCCGTTTTGATTGGCTTTAGTGCATATAAAAAATTCGATGGCGATGAGAGTGATTGCATATGGTGTTCCCGCCCACTATGCAGATGAATATCTTCGCATTGGCGAAGATACCACCATCAAATGTGTCAGTGTCTTTGCGAAGACAGTCATCCGGGTTTTTGTCCCGGGGTACCTTCGAACTCCAATTGAAGCAGACACAAAGAACCTCATGGCAATGAACGGAGCAAGGGGATGGCCGGGCATGCTAGGTAGTATTGATTGCATGCATTGGAGGTGGAAGAACTTCCCGGTGGCTTGGGCAGGGCAATACACCGGTCACAAACATAGACTCACCATCGTGCTTGAAGCCGTGGCTTCACATGATCTATAGATCTAGCATTGCTTCTTTGGTTTGCCGAGGTCTCTCAATGATATCAATGTTCTGCAACGATCTCATTTGTTTGCTCAGCTAGCTAGTGGCAAAGCTCGGGCTTGCAACTATACAATCAATGGCCATGACTATACCATGGGGTATTATCTTGCCGACGGTATTTATCCATCATGGTCAACATTTGTGAAGACCATTAGTGACCCTAAAATCAAGAAGCACAATTTTTTTTGACGAAACACAAGAAGCTTGCCAAAAGGATATTGAGAGGGTATTTGGTGTGTTGCAAGCTCGGTTTGCCATTGTTCAAGGTCCTGCTCGCTTTTGGGATAAAAAATCACTCAGAAATATCATGATTGCTTGTGTAATTTTACACGACATCATCGTTGAGGATAAGAGTGATTTGGGCTTGGAGTACAACTATGACAATGTTGGTAGCCGTGTGAAGCCCACCAGGGACGCAAAAGAGATCAGTGCATTTCTTAAGACCTACTGGAAGATCGAGAACCGTGATTCGCACAACCAATTCCAGCACGATCTCATTGAGTATTGGTGGCAACTCTATGAGCGAAGATTAGATCCCCATTTTTCTTCATTTCTATTCGTGTGAGATATGCCGGCACTGTGTTCTAATAATTATTTGAATTGAACATTTGTTGTAATAAAAACTATTATTGTATTGTGAATTGCTTTTCGGACCATTTATATGTATGTTGAATTTATATTATGATTTCATTTGGTTGATATCATTGAAATGTGTAATGTGTTTGATGCTATGCAAAATTTAAGGTAGTGGGATGCATTTGCGGGATTTGTTCCGCAGGAGCGCTCGCGGTACCGTAAATTTTTTTATGGGCGCCCTTATACGCGTTTCGTGAACCGCACTGATTGCGGGATCTGCTAAAACTGGCGTAACATATGCATGTTACTAATTACTAGTCTAAGTTACTCCGCATTATGACCAGCCTAACCCGTCCAAGATAACGCCTTATTATTGGTGTTTTTTTCGTTTACAAGACCTATTGATGAAGGCTTTTTTTAACTCAAAGTCATTACTTTTAACACAATGCTGGCATATCATCTTGAGAGCACCAATACCCTAGTGAGCTGGAATACCACTGTTCTTTTAACCATCCAACCATAGGTTGATTCGCAACTCAAAATTATTATTTTAATAATAAAAAAATGAGTATGTTTTTACATTTGTATGGACCCACCCTACCACGTGTGTGACGTGCCCGTCATCAACCGATAAGAACACAGTCGTGCCACGCACGGGATAACGATAGCAGCAACCCAGCAACCGCCCCGCCCACCGCCCACCCAGACCCAGCGCTCCCCTTGCCACCAAACCCGCGTGGCCCTCCGACGTCGGTTCGTCTCCGACCACGACTGGAAAAGGTCAAACCGCCACCGCGCGCACCGACTCTTTCCCGGAAACCCATCGCCGCCATCAGCTCCACGCCCCCCTATAGAAATACCACACAAGCCCCCCATGGTTTCCCCGCATCGGAGGATTTGATTGACTTGTCTTCTCCTCTTCCACCTCTCGTCGTTGGGTAAGTCGCAGGTATGGTATTCGTAATCGGTCCCGATCTCGCGCTCTGCTCGCTGTTCTTCGTTTGATTGTATTCCAGGCGAGCGTTCTGTCTTGGTTGAGGTGCTCCTTCCGTCGAGTTCTTAGTCCCGGTGGTTTCTCGTCTGTTTCGTTGATATTGGTACCGTACGTGTTCTGAACCTTGCTGCTTTGATTTAGGGTCGCGGCTAATCTATTTTGCTTTGACTTCTGATCTGATTTAGGGATCCATCATGCTCTGATTGCGATGTGATTTAGGGTCGTGTATCATATTTGCTGATTTGATTTAAGGTTGTGATGAGTAACGGAGATTATATTTGGCGCGAATTACGAGTTATGTTGGTATAGATACGTGGAGCAGTTCGTTTGGTTTCAGTTCTGTTCGTTATGGCGGATTGGCCTGGTCGGTTTAGTTGGTCCCGTGGAGATGTTTGACATGATCCGAATGAGAGATTGAAGGTTGTGGTTTCAGTTTCGATTCTTCTGTTCAATTCAAGGTGATTCAGTAATGTTCTGCGTACAAAGTGCTTCATATTTTTGCGGCGAAAAACAGTGGGTTGGCGACAGTTCAGACAGTCAAAATTCTCCAGTATTTTTGCCTTTGATCCCGTTCATTCATACATAGTCAGACTCAATAAGAATTAGAGGAAGTTGGAAAAAGGTTTGCTAGGTCTATCCGGATATATTTGCTTTCGCCTAGCAGCCTATACATGTCAGATTATATATGAAAAGGATTGTGCTATATTACCATGTTACGAAGGTAGAGCTGGGATATGTCTTTCTTGAACTGTGTGCACATGCTCATGGTGGAGGTGTGATTCTTCAGTGGCTATATTTTGGTGTCAACTTTTGGTTGGTTTCATTTCAAGATTGCTAGGAAAATCGGAGGTTGTGTTTGCATTCTAGACGTAATTATCTTGGGAAGTACCTCAAATGAACATGGAAGTTTTGCTTTTGAAGTGATCTGTTTGAAGGTTCTTTCAACTAGAGTGAAGAAACTATTGGATTGTGTCTGCAAAATTAGTTTACTGCTGCTGTGTTTTTCTGGAGTGGTATGTCAAGGTCTATTCAGATGCTGGTTACTGTGTGGGATTCTACCAATCCTTCTGATCACTAGCTTGTGCGTTTGATTTTCTACATGGATATTCGGTTGGGCTTCAGCCGGTTTCATGCTCTGTCCGGTGTTGGATTAGTCTTAGCCTGATAATTAGTACTCTTATTGTAATCTGTAGCCATGTTTTTATGATTAGTATGTTCTAATGCAATTTATGTTGTACACAACTGTCAATTATGCATCTGTTCTGATGTTGCTTACTGTAACCGATGTAATTGTTGAATGATATATGGATGCCATAATTTAGCCCTTCGTCTTCATTTTGTTTGGTGTATAAAAGCTGTAACCAAATAGCAACTGAATTTCATAGCGTGATGTTCTTTTTTCCTGCATAAGTTACATTTTTATTCATTGTTCATCCATGCAAATTCAGTGGATATTGTTGGGAACATCCTGCTTTTGTAGTTCTCATCATCTCAAGTTAACAATGATGACTTTTGACCTAACATTTTGAACTTTGTTACGTTATCCATCGTTATGTTGTCCGATCATCCGTTTAATCAGTTTAACTGTGAAATATGGTGCTTGTTGTGCTGTCCATATGCAGAAGATTAATTTTAATTATCACATGGGGTGCTTGCATTTAATCTTGATTTCACATATATCATTCATGAGTATCATATTATGTTGCTATTTTACGTAGTTTGGTATTATAAGCTTGAAGTTCATGTTAATGTGAGGGTAATACTGTGAGATAACTATGTTAGTCCATATATAGAGTTCTATGTTTGAATTATTTACAGTCTGCTTTTACTCTTGAGTTCCCAACCTAGTTAGTGTCAGTTAAGATCTTATACTGTTCATGGAACACCTTATATGATCTGTAACAGTTTTGAGCAAGTATTCAAAGGCAATATAGTGATAAGTGGCGTTGGTCTAATCGTAGTTCTACGCGTATGTTGTTTACAATTTATTTTCACTCTTATAGTTTCCACCTTGTCAGTGAATTAAGATTCTAGTTCTGTTTTTGGAACTTGATTAACATGCAATAAGTTCTGATTTAACACCCCCCCCCCCCCCCCCCCCCCCCTCTGGTTGAGAATTGAGATTATATGGCACATACTGCAACTTTCAAGCTTGGTAGAAGATTTATTTGCATGTGATTTAGCTTTCCTTCCCTCCTTATTTTGTTCAGATGATAAGCATAAGCATGGTATGTACGGTAATTTTCAGGTGCCTTGTTTTCAAAATAAAAACATTTTATTATGCTGTGAGATTATTTGAATAACTACTTGTCCCTGATTCGTTGTGTTGTATTCATCTCTTAGGTCTGAACAGTGCAGTTGTTGTATATGACCTGATGTTCCTTTTGCGTCCTTGGATGTGGGCTTCTGTTTGTTTACTAGTTCTTATTAGCTCAGCAACTAGCTGAGTCTTATCCTCTTGACTAACTAGAGCAGTCTTAACAGAAAATACGATTTATTTGTTGTGCTTAACTACTCTTAAATTGTCTGCATGATCTAGTTTTGACGCTTTTTCCTGAATAATGTAAATAATGTTGTGCCGTTTAACTTGTTACTTGAGTTCCAATTCCTACAGTTCTAATTTTCTTTTGCTTGACATAGAATTATGCTATCTGTTGAAATTATTTATCTTGCTACTGGTCACTATTCACATGATTTTTTAATGGTTAGGATGATGTTACGAGCCAAGTAGGTGTTGCTACATTCTACGCTTTATTATTTAGTTAGATAGAAGTCACCTGGAAAATACATCATAGGGGTTTTAATTTCTCAGCCTTGGTGACCAGTTGTATATAAGTTGGTAGCTTTTTATTTTAGTTCAAAAAACTTGATTTGTTCATATGAGTTCTTAGTTTCCTTTTAAGCCTGTTATGCTGTACATGTGTCTAAATAGAATTTTCTGGCCTATCGGTATTTGTTGTTTGTACTGCATTTTCAGTTTTTTGCTAATAATAAATGTTTGGTCAGTCTTGGTATGCCCCTAACCCTCTTGTTGTTTTGTTCTAGTCTGGATTTGAGCTCTGTTCCCTATCCCCATGTTGCACCGCTTTAAGATATTTTAAAATCTTTTGATGTGCTGCGTGTATATCCTTAACAAACTCAAATACATTTTTATTCATCGCCAGGTAATACCTTACAAGTTTCTTTGTTGAGAATTAGGTGGGCAAGCTAGTTCGTACTGCCGTTTATTTCATGTTTGCACATCTTATTGACACTGTTGACATAGAGATTTATTTTGAGAAAGAGTTTGTTTAGTCTTGATCGCTATGTAGTTCTGTGCAGTTCAGTCACCATCTTGTACGTTGTTAATTTATAATGTTAAATAACTTATGTGTACAGTAAACAATCTTTTACTGATTCTACTTGTGATCCAATTACTAAGTACTATACTTGTACGTGAATGTCAAATTGATTTGTACCAGATTGTTATTAGACAGTGTTTTTCTTTCCTCATCTGTTGCATTTTGAATGACAATATAATATATGTTGTTTTTTTCAATCTTTACTGTTGTGTTGTTAAAAATGTATGTTTCTCCTATTTGTATTTTGTTATGGCGCTGCTAGAAGGAGGGCGCGAGAGGGCCGGCCGGGGGCCTTTTGCCCACGGCCGGGCAAGATGGAAGGGATTTCCTTCTTAATTCTTGCTTGACTAGATTGATACATCTCCTCCCCTTATATAGAGAGGTTTACTTGACTCCCCAGCAAGGCTTACTTGACCCCTAAGCAAGCGACCCTTATCTCTAATTAACCCTAAGACTAACAGGCTATACCGCCAGCCCAGGCCCATTAGGCCCATTACGTACTCCAACAGTTCTTTCTTCTAAACTTAACAACTATTACATGCCTATAATTTTGCAAATAAGTAGCTCTCGTAGGTTCAGTAGCACCATGCTTTCCGAAATGTGAGTTCATATATTTAACTTTCTTCCAGACATCTTTTCGTGTTGTACAAACTAGGCCATACATTTTTACTCAAAGTTCATATATCATACCATTGTCAAGTTAATTTGGTACTCCCTCTATCTCTTTTTAAGTCAAAACTTTCACAATACAAAAAGTATGTAGAAAAGAAAACACCAACATTCACAATACAAAAACAATATCAGTAAGATTCATCATAGAATATATTTTCATATTGTATTTGATACTGTAGATGTTTGATACTTCTCAAAAAGAAACGGAAGGACTATTTTTTTCCGTTGTTATAGCATTGTTTTGAAAATGGCTATTTTATCTTAAATGGTGCATCGTGCATCAACTTTTTTGGCTCTGCATTGTCCCAAATTTGGTGCATGGCTGAATTTGAAGTGTGCTTGTGGTAATTATCAAGGTGTTAATTTTGCATGTTGACCTTTTGTCCCGGTTAGTTATTGGTCTCTTTTCAAAGCTTTGGCGGCATTTTGATTTGTTGAAAATAACAACTATTTGAAGAATGTTCACTCGGTTTACCGGACAGTCAAGTACCTGATATTAGTTTGGCCTTTTGATGTAACTGTAACAATTGCAAGCTTGAGAAGTTGAATTTGGTTTGGTCTGGGACTTGGGCGGTGTATTTGTTAGCTGCAGTGCACTTCTTTTTAGATCTCTATAGGTGTTGTGTATTTTCTTTAGTGCATTATGATATACAGAACTACTCCCTCCGTTTGTTTTTATAAGACGTTTCAGACAGCTTGTTTTGTATTGTTTTAAACAGTGTCTGAATGTCTAAAACGTCTTATAAAAATGAACAGAGGTAGTACTTTTTTGTATTTGACTGATTGAATCGTGCCTCTTAAAAGATGTTACAGTTCCTATTTGTAATCAATGTGTATGATTCATTTTTTGGACGGTGTGTATGATTTGTTTTGAAGTGAATCGTTTATCTTTCTATAAATGCGAGTGTTTGTGTCCATTAAAAATCTTGCGCCGGTTCTTGATTCAGTAGCACCTTACATGGCTTTGATCTGTTAATGTGGATTTGTGTTTTCATCTGGTATACAGTTCTCTTGTGTTCAGTGTGTGCATAATAAGTCAGAGTGTTGCAGTATATGCCTTCGTTTAGTTTTGTCCCTTGCAATTGTGGCAGTATCTTTCTATATAATTGATAATTTCGAACATGAATAGTTGATTGTTGAGTTTCTTCCCATATAATTGATGATTTTGAATAGGAATAGTTGATTGTTCAGTTAATAGTAAAAGTTGGGAGTGCTTATGCCTTACAATATTTCGTATCTTTGTTTCCTGAATTAGTTATCTTTCTTGGTTGGGACATGTTGTTAATTTGTGTTAATCTGACATGTTGTGTGCTATTGTGTGCAAAATGACCCCTCCAAAAGAGGCCTTCTCATTTAAGAATACTGGAATGATACAGACGGATATGTTTTGCTTTGTTTTCTTGGGTATGACTTGGATGCTAATACTTCAGATATTTTCTTCAATTTTATTCTTCAGATAGTTGAAGGTACTAACTGATTTTTTTACATTTATAAGCTTTGTTGTGATAACGTGTTCTTCAATTTTATGTTTCCTTTGTTTGCGATTTTGTCCAAAACAATTTTAGTGCCTATATTGTATGTTCATTAGCACACATCTGAAATGCAAGTTCCTACATTTTCTGTTTTTTTTTTGCTGCATTCAACTTAGCTATCAATTCAACAACTTAGCTAAACATATCAATTATATGTTCATATCAACTTTTTATCCATCGTTGTTGTGAGTATGGCTGTCTTAATTATATTAGATACTTATTTTGACAGGGTCTCAGATTTGGTGCATGTCGGAATTTCTAGTGTGATACTGTACAGTCATGATGCAAGGTGTTAATTTGTGTATGCTGACCTCATCTGCGTGAAATAGTTGAGCTAATTAATATAACTGCAATTTATGCAATTAATAGTCATGAGAATTTGCTATTTATGTTTTATTATTTTATATCGGCGCACAAGTCTTTTATGTTGGATAGATTGAGTTTTGCTTGGCGGTAGCTTCTATTTGTATGATTTCCTTTGAAAGGGATATCGTTTTGTCGATGGGTTTGTTTTCATAGCCTTGCATTTTGTGTGTGTTATTTGTGTGCAAAAAAGAGTCTCAGTAGGTCATTTTCTTAACCATTTCTGAGCATCTCATTTTGATGTGAGCTGTGTATGTTGTTTGCATCTCTATTTACAGTTTGTATTGTTTGCCCTGTTGACATGTTTCATATTTGCCTCTGTAGATTTATTCTTTATATGTGAAGCGTATGTATGGGGTGGGTGAGGGTGCGTAACACTGCCAATGCTGGTCCCAAGCCCGGATAAAAGTGGAGGGAGCACCAACTAACTATTGTATGTGACAGTCTATTTTGCGGAAGTTGTTTCTGACTTTCAGTATTCTAGAATAGAATCTAAGCGGATGTACCTAGCTGAAGATGTGGGAGCTCGTCCAGCTTGATTATGCACACAGGAAATGAAAATCTCTGGTCGCAACTAATCCTAGCATGAAAATAGGGAAGGAAATAAGAACTTGAAAGGTACAGTGATGTTCCAAACCCAAATGGAAGTTTGCCAAACTTGTCCTGAGCAGAGCCGGGGGACATTGGTGGAAGTCATCGTTTTAACTTTGTAGACTGTGGTCAACTCTACAAGTAGCACGGGCAAAATATGTGCAAATTTTCAAGCTTGGCAATTTAACTAGATGATAATCTAATTTCACGTTCTTTGTGGTACCAGAAGATCAAAAACACATGCTGAAACTTTGCAGGTGAGGTAGATGCTAATTCATTTTTAGTGTATAACTGTACTCATCGATGCCCAGTCCATGCCACAGGAAGATCACTTCATTTGTTTTCTGTTTTTCTTTTGACGAAACAACAGCTTAGCGCTCTATTTCAGCGATGAAGAGAGAGCAACGACAAAGGTTCATTTGGTAATTCTCATCCTCTCTTTACTCCATCAAATCTGCTTATGAACAACACTGTTTGAAGGAATTGTGAAATCTCCTCTGTTGGCTATTTGTACTCTGATGTCATGTTGGCGCCCTCTTTCTAAATGATCCAATGCCAGCAGAGTGGAAGCACAGAGGTGACAGGGCTGTAGCAGAAACATTTGTGATTGTATCCCGTGGTTCTTCTGGTCTGCCAGCTCTTGGCTTGGGCATCGTTGCTGTCCGGTGCCTTGCACGTCCCGCCAACACAAATAAAAGAGTAACCTTGTCAACGGGCTCCTCCGCCTAGCACAAAAAATAGTCGAAATCTCTCTGACGCAGTCGCCAGAGATGCAGCCAGAAACAAGCCTTTGTTAGACGGATTCGCAATGCCAACATCCTAGCTTGGTTCAGCTCAGCACGAGTGCACGACACCAGAAACCGTACCACTTGGCGGGTGAAACGACGCTCCAGCCTGAAAGAACTAGTCAAATTTCTCTCTTCTTCTTGCTTTGTCCAAGACCCCAAGGTGTCCAAAACCTGTGTTGTTCGACACGAGAGCGATCAAGCTTGAGAAGCAGAGCAAGATCATCAAGATGGACCACCTTTCTCTCCTCGTGCTGCTCGTCGTCTGCTTGTGCCTGGCCATCCATCTCCAGGGCGCCAATACGGCAACTCCTCCAACAATGGCGTGGCTGGGGTCGCCGGCCCGGGCTACTCCTCGCTGGGCGTGGCCGCCGCTGCGCTCGTTTTTAACTGAAGATGACCTCACCTGAGCTCCTCGAGTTAGCTGTTGCCTGCTTTTGTATCATTACTTAGTGATGTTCTTGAATAAATATTTAAATATATAACAGGTATTTTTTTGCGAGTGAAATGTATAATGGGTATTCGTCAGGGTTTGGCTACCGGGCGAAAATTTGGATACTGTCTGGTATCCGCGTTTCTCGCCACCCCACAAGATTTGCATATACCGAGCAAAAAAATTGAAATATTTGAATTTGAACAAAGAACACATAGTTAACTAAGATAGAAATTGTGATATAACAGATAAGCAATGATGGTCCAATGGGCCGTGTATTCGGGCTCCATCTATTTTCTATGGTTTTGAGTGGAGCAGTGGCTCACGGGCGATCTTCTCCCATGACGCGATCAAGTGATTCTTCTACGTGACTCCCTCTGCCTTCGCTCCCTCCTCCGTCTCCGGTTCCTGCGCTTGGGGTGAACAAGAGGGGTCCTAGTGACCCTACCCGCCCTTGGTGCACACGTGTGGTTCAAGGGTTGGGGTTTTTTAAGGGGGATCGCCGGAGATGGCAAGTTCAGCGGCGACTGGAAAAGAGAAGGAAGGTGTGGAAAAGATGATGAATCCGATGGATAGGGAGAGTGCAAAGCTAGTTGTGGATGATCAAGAGGAGGAACAAGGGGAACCGATAGTGGCGGTGGTTGGGAAGGTGTTGCATGTCAACACCATTACTGATGCTCTTCGTCCTGCCTAGGGCAACTTGAGGGGTCTCTCATTTAGCTCAGTCGGGGGACAACATGTTTGTGGCAAGTTTTGAAGGAAAAAAAGGACAACGATGGGATCTTTGAGGGAGGTCCGTGGATGGCGGGGAAACACGCGGTTGTGTTGTTGATTTTTGATGTGAGATCGCGGCCCTCAGACCTCAAATTTGAGATGATGCAGATCTAGACAAGGGTGATCGATTTACCCTTCAATCTTCGATGCCCTCCATGTCTAGAAAAGATATCAAAACTTCAGGAAAGGTCATTGGGGTATATGTGGACGCAAAGGGCTTTGCCTATGGGGAAGCATTGAGAACACGATTGTGGATTGATGTGCCCGAGCCATTGATGAGGTGGGTTCGGCTAGAATCAACAAGAACAAAGGAGGATGTGTTTTATGATATCCATCATGAATCATTGCCTTATTTTTTTTCTCCCACGGTTTGTTTGGGCATGCAGAACTGTACCGTCTGACACCGTCAGAAAGAGATAGTCAGGGGGGACTTTCGTATGGTGAGTTGAGGATGCCAACTTGTAAGAAAAGTTGGGGAGTGCGCCGTATCATGGATATGGAGATCCTTTGGGATCTCACAACGAATATGAGAAAATGGGAGGAGGAGCAAGTAAAAAAAGGGAGGAGGTGACACCTCCAAATAAGTTGGGCAGTAGGAGGGTTACAGTAGCGTTGTGCCAGTTTAATGCTAGGGGCGACGTCGTAGCTAGCAGAGGTGCACCCTTTCAATGGGGCCCGGGACATGGCATAGACACTCTTTATAGGTGTGTGAACATGGATAGAAATATAGGGAATGGAAATTGGGGGTGGGGGATACACTCCTCATGTAGGTGGATCAGGAAACCTTAAATAAGAAAAAGACTAATGAGGCTGAGGTGTCCAATGATTTCATGGAAGATAGCAGATATTTTTGTCTCGTAGACCTAATCTTATTCACATGCATAGCCACCTTGGTGATTGGAAGTCTAAGAAGATCAGAGATGTTAGACGCAAATTAAAAAGGTCCGTAAGGAGTTTGAGAGAGGGAAGAGTAACTCCTTGTATCGGGGCTCGTCACCAGGTGAGAAGGAGTTGGCTCGACAACATAATGAACTGTTATAGTGTGAGGAGATCATGACACGACAAAGATGACATGTTGATTGGTTGCAGGTTGGGGATCAAAACACATGATTCTTCCATGCCTAATCAACTGCGTGACGGGCACACAACAAGATTACTACACTGGAGGATGCTCAGGCGATGGTGTACGAAAGCAAAGAAGCCATTTTTAATGTTATTTACAAGCTTTGCTCTATAGTGTTGGCTAACTGTCTTTTGTGAAACATTGCCCTGCCATAATGTGAGATGTTTCCAATGCCAATAAAAAGTAACTCACCCAATGGTATTTAACATCCATAAAACTGCCAAATAAAGTGTGTCCTAGTGAGATTTTAGATGAGATCATTTCCAAGGAGCAAAGTGCTTTCGTTCCAGGGCGGCTCATTACTGACAACACCATCACAGACTATGAGTGCATCCATGTTATGAGAAAGAAGAAAGGGAAGCAGGGTTGGTGTGTGGTTAATATGCCCTTTCTTCAGGCATGTAGAATGTTACCTTCAATGTTATCCCCCAAATTCTTGGGTGTGGCTGTGCACTCATATAATGTACATAAAATGCCTTCAAGGTCCATACCAAATGAAGAACCATCCGTTCAGTTTTCTTGCCTAATTTTGAGCTTTAACACATGTGTTGTGTAAAAAAGGCAAAAAAACCGAGTATGAAGGTTCGCATGTGTTTATATCGTCCAGTTATTTTGCATGTGTCTGTGCTAAGTTTTTTGGCAAAAAACTGAGTACGAATGTTCACATGTGTAGTATAAAATGCATTCAAGGGCCATACTAAAAAAAGTCCCATCCGTCCAATTTTTTGCTTAATTCTTAGGTAGTGGATGCTTGTGAGTCAACATCTTCACAAAGTCCACAACCGAGTATGAAGGTTCTATCACATGACTCTTATCTTATGAAGAGTCTTCGCTATTTCTCATCATTTTGACTGTCTCAACCAGATTAGGTTCTGATTTCCAGCAAATTACCTTGTTTAAGGAAATTTTTTAGATGATAGTATTGGGCGTTTAATGACTACACCTCATTTGCCCCCAAGGAATCGTTTTCCGTTATTGTACTAATCCCTTCTATCAGTGGGTTTTAAAATAGCGTTCCATGCATCATCTCTTCTTACCTCCTCCTTGGTCGATCTACGGAATCCCGGGTTTCTGTGGGCCTTGGAACGAGATGAAGACAAAAGACAACTCCCTTGCGAATCATACATACAGATAATGTCGATTAGGTAAAGTCATCTAATGACTCTGTGCACAAATACGTAGGGTTGCAAGGCCTTGCCTCAACCCCCATTGACTTACTGAATTACTCACACATCACGATTGGATTGCAAGAAGAAATCATTTACGATGACATAAAGATGAATCATTAATTGATGAATAGTCTTACAATGCTGCCAATTGTGATGCAGCGAATACAAGCATGGCTACTCAGGGAGAATCGCTAGGGTAGTGATAGAGGTGATGACTATGGAGATAAGATGAGGAAATGGCGGCAACTAGGGTTTGTCAATGGCGTCTGGTTCTCCATTATCGCTTTCTCTGTTTCTCCTTTGCGAAGGGGCCTGGACCCCTTTTATAAAGTGTGTTGAAGTGGATACTACAGTGCTCCTGCGCGTGGTACGACCGCTGGTACGATCAGGATCACTCATACCATGCGTTGTTTTTTGCTCTGTTGCCCTTGTGGCGACTCCATCTAGCTTGGCTTGACTCCCACATTGGTGTTTCCTTCTCTGTGATTATTTTCTTTCATGTTTTGGCCAATTTCCTGTGGAAACACATTAAATAAAGTTTTTCATGTCTTCCTGCATTCACTAGTCATTAGTGACAGTATCAAAGTGTTTCTCTCATATTCCAAGATTATCGAGTTTACACAATGGTGAAATGAGTGCAAAAATATCACTACCTCTGGGACCGCATCGTCTTGGAATGCGAGAGTGGTAGTCTTTCGAGCATCATGACTGGTCGACATAATCAGACATCGCCTCGCGGACCGCCCAGAGAAGGACATCTATTCCAATGGCCTACTCACCATATTTGGTAATCATCCGATGTTGCTCCTCTTTGGTGAGGCATATGACCGCATACTCTGCCGCGACCACCAATATCCTTCAAGGTGGCATGCGAGGAAGCAATCTCTTTTATCTTCACCAACTTCACGGCATGGTCGCCGCATGCGTCTCAAACATCCCGTTCCATCCTCTACTGTCGTCCATCTTCACAAAACCATACAAAGATGTCATTATTCATAAAAAAAGAAAAAGCAACATGTAACATATAGAACACTACATACCACACATTTGTGAATATTTACACACATGTCCACATTTTAATAGAAGATATTTTTTTAACTAACTTATTTTTATTTTAGTTTCCTTACATTTCCTTTTTCTTTTATTTTATTTGTTTATCAATCTTGCTAAAATTTACTACGTACACATCAATTAACCTATATCTATACAAATTAAAATGCTATATCTATTTGTGTGAATGCTCAACTCGGGATGTGGGATGCCGGTCGGTGTCCAGTTGGGCCGACGTCGGGGTTGGTGGTGATTGCCGGCATTAAAGTGGTGGAGCTCGATGGCGGCGGTGGCCGGGATGGAGGTGCTGCCAGAGGTGTGGCATTGCACATTGTCGCAGATCACTGGCGGCATCAGGGTTGAGGCAGAGGAGGGCGGTGGGGATGAGGTGGTTGAGGGCGTCGAACCGTGCTTAATTTATAATAGGGAGATGAAGGGGGGCATGAGCACGAAAACATCCAAATGTAAGTCGTGTGTCTTCTCTTGGTTACTCGGCTTATGGGGAGATGAAGGGTTTGGCAATTTAAAAAAATAAAAGGAAAAGTGTAAGGTGGGTGCGCCCTTAGAGAGCACTCTACTTATAGCTGTCGCTGACATGGAGCCGTTAAGTGATGCGGGCATGGCCAGGTGGCAGTTACTTTGCCGAGCCAAGTGTATGCTTTTCCCGGAATATACCGAGAGCTATGTATAAGTCAAGTGTTTTTTCAGTGGTTCTCGGCGTATTGCCATGTGTGTTCTCATGTGTACTCGGCTTACACAATAATAAGACGAGTGTCCGTGGAACTTACGAAGAAACACTAGAAAACATGTGTTTTTTTCTGTAGTGTTGTGTTTTCAGCCGCCGGATGAAGCAACCTGCACATCCTTTATATACCTAAAGGTGTCACCTATAAATTTTTGTGAAACTTAACTTGGTCGACTTAAAAACTGCATCGAAAAGTGATTTTAAATGGAAATTTTATTATGACGATATAACACATAGATATATACATATATAGTATTTGAACACCATGAATTTTGCACCGTGAAATACAAGGTGAAACATAAACACACATTTCGTCTCTTTGTATCTTTTTTTTGAGGAATTGGCAGTTGAGCTGCCTAAATATATTAAGCAGAAAAAACACGAAAAGGTCGCATTACAGAGATGGGTTTAAGGTGTCCCACACCAAAAGGAAAAAGGCACAAGGATCAATCAGGTTCTGGCTCAGGAGAGTTCTCAACATCAGATAGCCAATCGGCAGAGAGGGATGGCAGTATGATGTCTTGCTTGATTAGATGAAGAAGAGCAGCCTCCTCCTGCAACGATTTGTGCTCAAACACACGGCGATTGCATTCCTTCCATATATCCCAAGAGGTGTATATAGCAGTCTTCTTGGCTCGACATCTGAGGTCAGAGGTTATGTTATTCCACCAATTTGTGGCCAGAACGGGCAGGCCCATGTCGTTGGCCATGAGAGCCACCTGTCCCGCTCTATCTTTGTTTGCTAGTTGCCACCTGTCCCGCTCCAACCGCCGCGTCCCGTCCAACCGGAGTGTGCCACCTGTCCCGCTCCGCCGCCACCCACCGCCGGCCCACCGGGCCCGTTGCGGACCCGCGCCGGCCCACCGTCGCCCGAGCCATGGCCCTGCGCTCCGCCGCCCCGCTCGCCGGCCACCGCCGCCTCGCCGGCATGCGCCTCCGCCCCGCGCTCCGTCGCCCCGCTTGCCGGCCACCGCCGCCCCACACCGGGCCATCACCGCCGCCGCAGCGCCTCGGCCACCGCGAGCCACCGCCGCCACGGGTCTCCGTCACCTTCGCCCCACCGCCTTCTTCCATCGTCGGCCGACGCGCCACCTCGCCGGAGCTCGCCCGTGCCTCCCCACCGCCTCGCCGGAGTCGTCGCCGCACCAGATCCACCGGGTGCCCCAACCAAACGCTCCCCGTGTCCCGATCCACTCCGTCCTGGAACCACCTCGTCCCGCGTTCACTTTCGCGGAGGTGAAATTCCACTAAGTCCCGGAGCTCTCTGTTATTTTTATGCCATGTTCATCGCATCGTATCTCTGCGCTCGTTGCTCCAAATGATGCATATGATATGTCGTTTTGTTCGTCTCGTTGAGCTCTTGATGCCAATAGCATTTCCATGCATGTTTAGTATGATGCCATTTTCATTGATGCAAGAGTGCTATAAAATGTTAACTGCTGGTACTTATCAGTTTATGAGGTTTTGTCATTTTTGTTGCATTTGATGTGTGCATCGTATGAGCTTGAGGTCTACATGAGTTTTGAACTATGACATGCCATATTTGCATAGGTGCTTATTTTGTATTTTTGTGATCTATGTGGTGACTAGCACAAGCATGCAAAGTAGCCTCCGCAATGTTGTTGTTTTCAGGGACTTATGATTTTGCAAAGTCCTTTTCCTACTGTTATTTTGATGCCTTGTAAACATGATGCTACAGTGAGATCCATGCTTGTTTTGAGTTGCTTCAGTAAGGTTATTTTGAACATGCGGTTACGCTCTATCCATCCATGCCCCTGTTTGCAATTATGGAGTGCTCTAGCATGTCTTGTGCTTGCTCTACATTTGTTATAAAATGTTCCTGGCAGAATGTTAACATGTTAAATATTGCCATGGTTGTTGCTAGTGATCCATGCATCCTATGAACTTGCTCTTGCCATGGTTAGCTTCATGAACATGTCATCTTGTTGTTGCCATGCTTATATTGTCATGCAATGCTTTGTGGTGAGTGTTTTGAGCTCGCAAAGTTGCTTTCATAATTCTGTCTATGCCATGCTCTGTTATTCTGCTAAGTCTGAAACTATTAATAAAACTTGCTATGTTTACATGGGTTCCATCATATCTTTTGTGCCTTTTTGGCTCATCATCAGTAAGGGACTTTTGATCCATGCTTTTAGTGGAATCATGCGATGCCTTTGTTTGCTATGATATGTTCCTGTAGCATGATGTTTGCTTGCTCTAAACATTGCTTCCTGATGTTGTTTTTCACATGTTAGTATTTTCACTAAGTCTGTGAAGCTGATATTTTTTGCACTTTTGCCATGCTTGTTTGAACCTGTTCTAGTAGGATTTAGCCGTAGCTCAGTGTTCATGTTTTGTCAAGCATCTCTTGTAAATCACTTCCATATGCCTTGTTGCTATGTTGGAGTGCAGTATCTTAGTTTCTTGTTGCATTCTAGATGGCATCATGCTGTTAATCACAGAATTGTGTCATTCTTGTTTTGCTTGCCATTTTCAAACCGTGCATCCATTTCCGGTGATCTTTATATCAATTTCGACCGAAATCATCTTATCTTTCCAGAGGCACACTTGGTTTGCAAGTTGATGACTTGTTCATTCTTTCCCTTCCGAAGCACGCATATGCATTGCATATCATGTCTTGCATATCATGCCATGTTTTGCATCATGTTGCTTGTGCATTGCACCGTGGTTGATTGGTGTTCCTTTGCTTGTGTTCTTGCCTTGGGTAGAGCTGGGAGACGAGTACGTGACCGAGGAACCTGTTGAGTACGCTTACGAGGATCAAGCTTTCGAAAACTCTGAGAACTTTGCAGGCAAGATGACCATACCCTCGAAATCACTTCTATCTTTGCTTGCTAGTTGCTCGCTCTATTGCTATGCCGTGAAACCTACCACTTGCTATATCATGCCTCCCATATTGCCATGTCAAGCCTCTAACCCACCTTTCCTAGAAAACCGTTATTTCGCTATGTTACCGCTTTGCTCAACCCCTCTTATAGAGTTGCTAGTTGCAGGTGAAGATGAAGTTTTGTTCCTTGTTGGAACATGGATTTTGTTGGGATATCATTATTATATCTTATTTACTTTAATGCATCTATATACTTGGTAAAGGGTGGAAGGCTCGGCCTTATGCCTGGTGTTTTGTTCCACTCTTGCCGCCCTAGTTTCCGTCATACCGGTGTTATGTTCCTTGATTTTGCGTTTCTTACGCGGTTGGGTGTTATGGGAACCCCTTGACAGTTCGCTTTGAATAAAACTCCTCCAGCAAGGCCCAACCTTGGTTTTACCATTTGCCTACCTACCACCATATACCTTTCCCTTGGGTTCTGCAGACTCAAGGGTCATCTTTATTTTAAACCCCCCCCCCCCGGGCCAGTGCTCCTCTGAGTGTTGGTCCGAAATGGGCAGCCTGCGGGGCCACCTCAGGGCAACATGAGGGTTGGTTTTACTTGTAGCTTGACCTATCCAGTGTGCCCTGAGAACGAGATACGTGCGACTCCTATCGGGATTTGTCGGCACATCGGGCGGCTTTGCTGGTATTGTTTTACCATTGTCGAAATGTCTTGTAACCGGGATTCCGAGACTGATTGGGTCTTCCCGGGAGAAGGAATATCCTTCGTTGACCATGAGAGCTTGTGATGGGCTAAGTTGGGACAACCCTGCAGGGTATAAACTTCCGAGAGCCGTGCCCGCGGTTATGTGGCAGATGGGAATTTGTTAATATCCGGTTGTAGAGAACCTGACATCTAACTTAATTATAATGAATCAACCACATGTGTAACCATGATGGTCTATTTTCGGCGGAGTCTGGGAAGAGAACACGGTCTCGTGTTATGCTTGAACGTAAGTAGCTTCAGGATCACTTATAGCTTCTCGACTGTGCGTTGATTCTCTTTGCGCTCTTATGTGCGTATGTTAGCCACCATATATGCTTAGTGCTTGCTGCAGCTCCACCTCACTACCCCTTTCCTACCCATAAGCTTAAATAGTATTGATCTCGCGGGTGTGAGATTGCTGAGTCCTCATGACTCACGGATACTTCCAAACAGTTTTAGGTGCCGAGGATACCAGTGCAGGTGACAATACCAAACTCAAGTGGGAGTTCGACGAGGATTCGGGCCGTTACTATGTTTCTTTTTCGGATGATCAGTAGTGGAGCCCAGTTGGGACGATCGGGGATCTAGCATTTGGGGTTGTCTTTCTTTATTTTGGTTCCGTAGTCGGACCTTTGATTGTACTTTGGATGATGTATGGATTATTCATGTATTGTATGAAGTGGTGATTGTAAGCCGACTCTTTATCCCTTTCTTATTCAGTACATGGGATGTGTAAAGATTACCGCTCTTGCGACAAGCCTACCATGCGGCTATGCCTCTAAGTCGTGCCCCGACACGTGGGAGATATAGCCGCATTGTGGGTGTTACAGTATAGGATGCATGAGTAGTAGCTGCGCTGCTGATATCTCCAGAAGCGATCAGAAGAGATCTTTGGCTTCGAGTAAGGATTCTTGGCGCTATCAAAGAAGGTGTTGCGGGCTCTGAAGCTGTTCACACTGAACGATCCTGGGGAGGTTGCAACTCCGGGAAGCCTTGGCAGCCTAGGCTTTGGCTTCTGAACCTATGGCCTCTTCTCCACATGATAGTAATACTGAGGTCCGGGAGCAGTGGGAGGCACCATGATTGGCCATTTCACAGTGACCAGCTGTCCATGATCGAAGGCCTGTTCAATTATGTAAGGCCTAGGAGATGGAACAGTGGCTTTAGCATCCACATGGGCTTCAGGTTGCACATGAGCTTCAGGCACAACATTGGCTTCAAGCTCCACATTATCTTGAGCCATGACAACATCATTGGCTTCAGTATCATTGTTGGTAGTAGCCTCAGTGTTCTCAACCTCCGTGTCTTCAATGACAGGAGGGTCGGGCACAGACACATTCTCCTCGAGAATGACTTCTTCAGTGGTAGGGGGTGTGGCAACTCTTTCTTCTTCTTGACGTGGTTCTTGATTTTCTTCGGCTGATGCAGCCGGAATGTCTTTAGCAGCTTTGGCTTCAGACTCGGAGACATTCGCAGTGGGAGTGGCATCAGGAAACACTTCGCGTGCTACTGAGCTTTGTTGCACTTCTCCTTTTGGAATGCTCGACATGGTGACATGTGGCCTAGGGCCTTTGCGAAGCCTACGAAATGCGGGCGACGCCTATGGTGATGGAGTGGTCTGCACCATGTAGTCGTCGTCAAGCACCGGAGTGGTGACTTGAGGGGTTGGAGTTCTGGGAGTTTCATCTTGAATGGGGGTGACTTGTTGGGGGCGATCAACGCACGAATCATCCTGAGCAATTGGTGTCAGAGGACGACCAATGCTGATGAGTTCGCTGTTTGTAAGAACAGGCGATGATACCGGTTGGTACTCGAGTTGAGGAAGGACTTCATCATCTTCTACATTGTCTTCACGACCAATGTCTTAAGCTGTGGTGGGGTCAATAGCTGGTACTTCTACATCTTTAGGGTCCTCTGTGGTAGCAGGCTCGTGAATCACTAGACGATGCTCTTGGCTCGTGGAGGCAGGACGGGCAACAGAAATTGGCTCAATCACAAGGGGCTCAGAGGCAGCAGCAGCAGTATGCTCTTTCTTTGAAGACTTGGTCTTCTGCTTCTTCTTGGATGGAGTATCATTAGAAGCATCTTTGTGCTTTCGCTTCCTGGCATCAGCTTCAACTGCCCTGGTTTTCTTCAATTCTTAAGTTGCTGAGGTGACCTTAGGCTTCGAGCCTGTCATGCTGGCAGGGAAGACAATGCGAGGTTCTTCCTGCCGTGGTGCTTCAGTTCGGGCCGCAGCAGACTTCTTCTTCTGTTTGGCAGCCATTCTGGGGTCGATAGCAGGGCGCCCCAGTGCATTGCGCTTCTCTGCCTCATTGTGTGCTTGAACACATTTCTCTGCGAAGTATTTCATCCGCTCTCTTGAACCTTTTGCTTCTTCATGCTTCTCGTGAAACAGTTCTTTAAGCTCATGCAACATTTTCTTGAAGCTTTGAACCTCTGCCACGCTGAGCTTTGCCATGTTCTTCTTGAACTGCGCCTTCTCAAAATCAATTTTGTTCTTCAGCTCGACAATCTTCTGAGCCAAGGCCAACTCATTAGCAATGGCTCCGTGGAAGGTGACGCTGATGTCAACTGACAGCTGAAGATCATAATGCTGAGGCTCAGGTCATCAAACCATTCGTCGATGAAGTGGTTCACAATATCCACATCAAAGAGGGGCAGATCGTTGAAGATCTCCGCCTCTTGCTTGCTCTAGATCAGCAGCTCAAGGGCATCATCACCAAGATCTTCATCACTGGAGAGATCAATGGTTTCATCGTCGTTTCGCAGAATGGAAGCTGGAGTAAGTTCATGCCCAGAAATCTTCATGGGCTTCTTCTTCTTGGGCTTCTCTTTCTTCTTGGAGACACGAGAGAGATCTTCTGATTGCACACTGGGTTCAGGAGGTGCAGTTGCCAATGGCTTCACACGCGAAACTTTCGATGCGGCAGAGGGCTTTGAAGCCTTTGATTTCTTCTGCTTCTGCGACTGAGGTGGAGCTGGCGCTTCATCAGAATCTGCGTCGTCAGCTGAGTGATCCATCGTAGCCCCCTATACAGCAATGTGAGTGATGAGGCCTTCGAGGTTGTAGAAGGGACCGATTTCATTGGGATTGGCATCGCGGGTACCATTAGCCCTTGGAGCAGATGGACCAGGGTTGAAATTGAGTCCAAGGTCCTTCTTGTTCTTCTTAGCTGACTCTTTTGCAAACTGATAGTTGCACTTGAAGAGATTGTCATCACGACACCATAACAAAGATGATGGGTCGGCGTTTTCTGGTTGTGGCCCTTGGACCATGCACGGATAGAAACCTTGAGCAATGGCTTCGGGCTTGGACTTGGGCTGTAGATTTCGGTACAAAATATCTCCCCATGGACGCTTGATATCGTTCTTTTCAGCATATTCAGCAGTCACAAATCTGTACTTGAACCATTCTTCGGCCCAGTATCTTCGAATCCATTGGATTCGGGTCTTGCGCTCGCCATAGGTTTCTTCAGGATCTGACTTGTACATTTCAAAGAGATCCGGAGATAGATCCTTAGTTGTATTCCCACGGTGCTGCATGCCGCCCTTCCTTACAGACTTGTCGGTGGCCATTGGATTTAGACTGAACAGCTTCAAGACTGTAAATGGCTTCCTCTTGCTGGTCAAACGGGAACTGTCTTCAGGAGAGTTCATGTGACGCTGCAAAAACTCTACAAATAAATGCAGACTATGAGAACCAAGGGATTCTCGCACGGACATGTACGTGTGACAGCATTAAGGTGCGAGGGAAGGGGAAGAGGTCATATGCATTCTCAGATGATTTTGAAGATAAATCAGTTTGAAGACATTGACCTCATAGTGCAAAGACATTCACTTATTTGAAGAGAGTCGGTTCCAGATTTGTACGAATCCATGAATAAGTACACGTGAGGAATCTAACTAGTTGTGAAGCATAAGTGAATATACTTGGCATGATATGAGATGCAGACATGGACAGATCCAGATATGAAAGTGAAGAAACTACTTTTCGATGAAGTGAATGGATTTGACGGATCAAAAAGGTAGTAAAAAGTAAGTTTTAATTACCGCTTGACAAACTGCTAGACGAGATGGAGAGAGAGGCCAAGCAGTTCAATCTCCCGCGCCATAACTTGGCAACGGAAGACACCTACGGCGGCGGCGGAGAGGACGAGATCCGTGGCCGGCGTGAGGACGGCGTCGAAGATGTCGCGGCAGCTAAGCGCTTCGTCTCTGGCATCGACGCGAGCTAGCGGAGGCGCTACGGTTTTGGTGCGAGGATAAGAGGCGGAAGAAGAGATAATGACCACGGTGAGGTGTGTATTTATAAGGACAGGGACGGCACAGTGTTATTATGCAGGTGCCCCCCGACGGTTCACATCTGAAGGACACATGGCATGCATGCAACTCATTGGAAGTTGTTCCATGTTCCCACGCACGCCTGGATTGTCGGGTCGTCGTTCCGGCTTCTCCGGTATTCAGGCAAAAAGGATATTGTCGGTGTCAAAACCGGCGGATCTCGGGTAGGGGGTCCCGAACTGTGCGTCTAAGGCGGATGGTAACAGGAGGCGGGGGAATGTTTACCCAGGTTCGGGCCCTCTCGATGGAGGTAATACCCTACTTCTTGCTTGATTGATCTTGATGATATGAGTATTACAAGAGTTGATCTACCACGAGATCGTAGATGCTAAACCCTAGAAGCTAGCCTATGGTCTGATTGTTGTTGTCCTATGGACTAAACCCTCCGGTTTATATAGACACCGGAGGGGGCTAGGGTTACACAAAGTCAGTTACAAGGGAGGAGATCTACATATCCGTATTGCCAAGCTTGCCATCCACGCCAAGGAGAGTCCCATCCGTACACGGGAAGAAGTCTTCAATCTTGTATCTTCATAGTCCAATAGTCTAGCTAAAGTATATAGTCCGGCCGTCCGAGGACCCCCTAATCCAGGACTCCCTCAGTAGCCCCTGAACTAGGCTTCAATGACGATGAGTCCGGCGCGCAGATTGTCTTCTGCATTGCAAGGTGGGTTCCTCCTCCGAATATTCCATGGAAGATTTTGAACACAAGGATAGTGTCCGGCTCTGCAAAACAAGTTCCACATACCTCCGTAGAGAGAATAATATTTCCACAAATCTAATCTGCTGACACATTCTACAGCATGACATCACACTACGGCCCGATCATTATTCGAACCGTTTTTCTCAACCAGCTACTGCACATATTGCGAGGCGGTTTTCTTGGCACGTATTGCCAAAGCAGAGATCGTGTCCCCTTATCACGGGATCCTCATCAATATGGGTGCGGGTGACCCAACCGCGCCAACAATTACGGCGCTTGGGGAATAAGCGGTTTCACCAGGCAAGTGGGGAGGCACAGAATCCTTGCTGCCTTTATAAGGGGATAAGGACTCCCTTTCGCACCCACGCCTTCTCCTTCCCGATCTGTTCCCCTCCACCCAAGCTTCAGCGCCCAAGCGTCCATCTTCTTTGCCCACAAAGGTTTTCCGAAAATGTCCAGATCCGGAGCAGGAGGCAAATGGATGGCCTCTACCATCCGGGAGAAGGATATCAAAAAGCTTCGGGAGGCCGGGTATCTGCCTAAGAAAATCAGCCATCGTCTCCCGACGGCGGGACAGACCGTCCCCACCCCGGAACCCCACGAGAGGGTTGTATTCCTCCCTCAATTTGTCCGGGGACTAGGGTTTCCCCTCCACCCGTTCGTTCGCGGCATCATGTATTATTATGGGATCGATCTTCACAATCTGTCCCCTAATTCCTTCCTCAACATCTCGACATTCATCATTGTGTGCAAGGCCTTTCTCCGCATCTCGCCAAATTTTGGCTTATGGCTGAAGATTTTCAATGTGAAGCCAAAGGTAGTGGGTGGCGAGCACGCCGAGTCCGGGGGCGCTATGGTGAGCAAGATGCCTAACGTTACATGGCCAACCGGCATCTTTAACGATTCCGTCAAGGAGTGGCAACATTATTGGTTTTACATCACCGAGTCGTGCGGCACGGAATGGGCCGCTACTCCTGAGTTTCGATCCGGTGCCCCCCTGCGGCTCACATCCTGGGTCAAGAAGGGCCTGAACTAGTCCTTGTCTGACGAATTGTCAGTGCTCCAGACGCGCGTTAAAGATATGGGAGACAAGAACATCGAACTCGTCAATGTGGTCCAGGTGATGTTAGTTCGTCGGATCCTACCTTGTCAACATCGGACTTGCAATCTATGGGAATTCAATCCGGCCAAGCACCAAACCTTGCGGGAGATTTTTGGCTCCTTGCACAAGGACATCTAGAAGGTGCTTTTCAAGTCCAGCAAATCATGGCCAGACTCCGCCGAAGACCGCGGGTACCAACTGTCCCGCCCTACAAGTTCGGTAAGTAATCATACTTTTTGTCTGCATGACCCAAGGGAAGCACTTAACATGTTTTCCATAATTATCCTAGGGCTGGACGAAGAAGGTGGAGCGGATTCATTGTCCGGCCCTGCTGCCCGAAGAACCGTCCGTCCCACTTCTGACGAAGATGCTGGTCACGGCGCCTTACAAGGTGCCGAAGAAGACGGCCGAGAAGGAGGCCAAAAAGACTCGGGGCGGCCTTCGTCGCCGTGGCACTTCGGACACAATATCCGAAGGCTCTGATGCCCGTTCTGCCTCCGAAGAGGACGGTGAGGAGGAGGAAGATGAATCCCCTACGGGGTAAAGAAAGAAGAGGACGGCCTCTGCACACTTGGAGGCCGAGTTGCCTAAAAGGGGGGAAGTTCCTCCTTCGGAGGAGCTCACTGCCGCCGCCGATAGCGGCCCGGCATGGGATCCTAGGGCCCAGCCCTTGGTAAACTCGTGAGTATATACAGTCCGAGTATGTTTATGCGTTTAGACTTATCATGGCATAATATTTCAATCTGAGCCACATTTTTTGCAGTCCGGCGAGGTCCCGTACCGAACAATCCTCAGAGGATTCCCTAAGCTCGGATGATATGGAAAGCGGGACGCCCCCGAAGGCCCCTTCCTTCGAACAGGTGAATGCCATCGAGGCTTTGTCCCAGAGGGACCTCGGTTAAGGGGGAGAGGAAAAGACCGTGAAGGCGGCGCCTGGAGATCAAACTTCAGGGGCCGAACGCATGGGGGAGCAAATTCCCATGGGAGCTGACGGCGGGGGCCATCTTGAATTCAGCTCCTAGCCGGATGCAGTTCCGGAGACCAATACGGCTCTAGAATCAAGCAAGCATCCTCTCTTAGCTGGAGGGGGTATACCGACAACCTCTGTCCAACCAGAGGCGTCGGATGCTTTGTTGGTGGCGCTGAAGAGCGCCTCCATTGTCGATGAACACCGTGCCCTTATGGGTGCGGTGATTGAGAAGATTCAGTCTGGTGAGAGTGGATTGAATGGAGCCTGTATCAGCCTTATAAAAGGTTTTGAGGTATGTTTTTCGAAGAGTGTCATAGTATGGATAGTAGCCCCTGATACACTGTTCGGTGAGAGAAAAAGCCGGACAGAGGATCAAATTTTGTGTTCGCGGGAAGACTCATTGAATGACATATATTTCTCGTCTGTTATAAGCAGGCGTCTGAAGCGGCTGCTCCCTCTCATACTGCGGATATCTCTGGACTGAATCAAAGTCTGGAGCGGGCCAAAGAAGAACTTGGCCAGTTGAAAATGCAGTTGGGAGAGAAACAAGGTATGCACAAGGCTTGTTCGTGTTTATTGCGAATGAATTTTCAGTATGATGAAATAGGCTTCATGATTTGCACTAGGGATGGCGACCGAAGTCGAGGCCCTCAAGAAGGTTGTGGCCGAGGCCGAGGAAAAGGCAACCACAGAGCAGGCTCTTCGTGAGAAGTACGAGGCCAGGGCTATTAATGCTGAGCAGGAGCTGCAAGAGGCCGTGAAGAAATGCGAGACCTTGGAGCAGAGTTTAACGGAGAAAGAATCCGAACTCACCAAGGCACGTCAGGCCATGAGCGATGCCCGTGGGGAAACCCAAAGCGCCCTGCAGGGGATCCAAGAGGCGAGGAAGATCATGGCGGGTAAGGCTTTTTCCTTGTAAAGCAAGTATTTGAGGAGAAGATTATGTTTCTAATTTTGAATTCGGATTTCTCCAGGGGTATTTGCGGAGCTGCCCCGCAGCATATCAGATGCCGCCCAATTCTACCAGGCCGAAGAAAGGAACATTGCGGATAAGCTCTTCTGGTTGCAATATTTGGCACCAAATTATCCGGTGCCTTTTGTCGATCAACTGAAACAGCTGATCGAACTGCATAATGCGGCGGAACTAGCCGTGAAGGATTTCATTATCCGGTTGTGGCCTGCAGAGCCGATTCCAGGCAGCTACTTTGGGCTCGTGAAGCGGCTTGTGAGCGCTTGCCCTTGACTTGACGTCATCAAGCGGTCGGCATGCATAGAGGGTGCGCGAATGGCCTTCGCTCGCGCGAAGGTGCACTGGGGGAAGATGGATGTTGAGAAGCTGATGACCGAAGGGCCTCCAGAGGGGAAGGAACACTGATACGTCTCCAACGTATCTATAATTTTTGATTGCTCCATGCTATGTTATCTACTGTTTTGGGCAATACTGGGCTTTATTATCCACTTTTATATTATTTTTGGGACTAACCTATTAACCGGAGGCCCAGCCCAGATTTGCTGTTTTTTGCCTATTTCAGTGTTTCGAAGAAAAGGAATATCAAACAGAGTCGAAACGGAACGAAATCAATTGGAGAAGTTATTTTTGGAAGGAAAGAAGCCCAGAAGACTTGGAGTGCACGTCGAGGGACCTACGAGGAAGCCACGAGGCAGGGGGAGCGCCCACCCCCCTAGGGCGCACCCTCCACCCTCGTGAGCCCCTCGTGGCCCCCCTGACGTACTTCTTCCGCCTATATATCTCCATATACCCTAAAAACATCCGAGAACACAATAGATCGGGAGTTCCGCCGCCAGAAGCCTCCGTAGCCACCGAAAACCAATCTAGACCCGTTCCGGTACCCTGCCGGAGGGGGCAATCCTTCTCCGGTGGCCATCTTCATCATCCCGGTGCTCACCATGACGAGGAGGGAGTAGTTATCCCTCGGGGCTAAGGGTATGTACCAGTAGCTATGTGTTTGATCTCTATCTCTCTCTCTCGTGTTCTTGATTTGGCACGATCTTGATGTATCGCAAGCTTTGCTATTATAGTTGGATCTTATGTTTCTCCTCCCCCTCTTCTCTCTTGTAATGAATTGAGTTTCCCCTTTGGAGTTATCTTATCGGACTGAGTCTTTAAAGATTTGAGAACACTTGATGTATGTCTTTCCGTGCGTATGTGTGGTGACAATGGGATACCACGTGATTCACTTGATGTATGTTTTGGTGATCAACTTGCGGGTTCCGCCCATGAACCTATGCATAGGGGTTAGCACACGTTTTCGTCGTGATTCTCCGGTAGAAACTTTGGGGCACTCTTTGAGGTCCTTTGTGTTGGTTGAATATATGAATCTGAGATTGTGTGATGCATATCGTATAATCATACCCACGGATACTTGAGGTGACATTGGAGTATCTAGGTGACATTAGGGTTTTGGTTGATTTGTGTCTTAATGTGTTATTCTAGTACGAACTCTAGGGCTCTTTGTGACAATTATAGGAATAGCCCAACGGATTGATTGGAAAGAATAACTTTGAGGTGGTTTCGTACCCTACCATAATCTCTTTGTTCGTTCTCCGCTATTAGTGACTTTGGAGTGACTCTTTGTTGCATGTTGAGGGATAGTTATGTGATTCAATTATGATATTATTGTTGAGGGAACTTACACTAGCGAAAGTATGAACCCTAGGCATTGTTTCAACGCATTGCAATATCGTTTACGCTCACTTTTATCATTAGCTACCTTGCTGTTTTTATTATTTCAGATTACAAATACCTTTATCTACTATCCATATACCACTTGTTTCACCATCTCTTCGCCGAACTAGTGCACCTATACAATTTACCATTGTATTGGGTGTGTTGGGGACACAAGAGACTCTTTGTTATTTGGTTGCAGGTTTGCTTGAGAGAGACCATCTTCATCCTACGCCTCCTACGGATTGATAAACCTTAGGTCATCCACTTGAGGGAAATTTGCTACTGTCCTACAAACCTCTGCACTTGGAGGCCCAACAACATCTACAAGAAGAAGGTTTTGTAGTAGACATGAAACACGCAAGCCCGAATTATATTATGAAGGTGTCCTGAAGGAATCCTACCATGTTGCGGACCTGTGCACCAAGGATATTATATTCCCATGAATGCCAATCATGTTGTCCTTTCTAGTATTTGAATAAGGTCATTTATTTATTGCCTGTTATATAAAAGTTTACCCTCCTGTGCGGTCGTTTTATATATTAAGCCCAAGAGTTGGCTAGTCGTCGGCTTCTGCCCCCACGTAAGAAGTACGGGGGTGTTCGGGATAAACCTGAGCACTCTTTATCCCAGTTTTGGGTCCTTCGAAGGAGGTGCTCAGCACAACGAACCAAGCAATCAGACTATAGGGCTTTATCACTCTCACTTAGCCATAGGAGCTTTAGTAAGGTAGACGCAGCCCCTAGTGTTCAGAAGACCGTACTAGGGGTTCTATAAGCACCTGATTAGAGAAAAAACCGATCCATCGTAGTCTGCATTGGTTATTGCATTATGCAGGAGAAATCCTTGAAGATTTTATGACCTCTCGAAGAGCTGACCAGCTCTCCGTACCATGACAGACAGTTGTGGGCTTTCTCTACTGAGGTGCTCGTCCGGAAGAACCGGGATCTCTAGGAATTCGTCTCGTATTATTATGAAGGCTGTGTTTATACTTTTGCCTGAAAGTATTATTACGCCTCATGTGCGGTCATTTATATATATATACAAACATACATACATACATACATACATATATATATATATCCTGAAAGTTTGCAGTCGTCGGCTTCAGCCCCCACGCATATAATGCGGGGGTGTTTGCAAAAGCGCGTCTTCACACTTGATCCAACGTCTTGGTCCATTAAGGAGGTGGTAGCGCGGTGAACGAGGCAATCGGACTATATTGCTTTAACACTTTCACTTAACCATAGGAGTTTGACAGTGGGGCTACTATATAGCCCTTGGTACTTCCGCACTCATCCGAATACGGGGCGCGTACGTACATGACCGGGAAACCGGCCCTTCGTTAATGCGGAGGAATCCCGAAGATTCCGCTAAGTCATCGAGTGGTTGACTAATAACCCACAAGTATAGGGGATCGCAACAGTTTTCAAGGGTAGAGTATTCAACCCAAATTTATTGATTCGACACAAGGGGAGCCAAAGAATATTCTCAAGTATTAGCATCTGAGTTGTCAATTCAACCACACCTGAAAACTTAATATCTGCAGCAAAGTGTTTAGTAGCAAGGTAATATGATAGTAGTGGTAACGGTAGCAAAAGGTAACAATAGTAAAAGTAATGTTTTTGGTATTTTGTAGTGATAATAGCAATAGCAACGGAAAAGTAAATAAGCGAAGAACAATATATGGAAAGCTCGTAGGCAATGGATCAGTGATGGAGAATTATGCCGGATGTGGTTCATCATGTAATAGTCATAACCTAGGGTGACACAGAACTAGCTCCAGTTCATCAATGTAATGTAGACATGTATTCCGAATATAGTCATACGTGCTTATGGAAAAGAACTTGCATGACATCTTTTGTCCTACCCTCCCGTGGTAGCAGGGTCCTTACGGAAACTAAGGGATATTAAGGCCTCCTTTTAATAGAGTACCGGAACAAAGCATTAACACATAGTGAATACATGAACTCCTCAAACTACGGTCATCACCGGTAAGTATCCCGATTATTGTCACTTCGGGGTTAACAGATCATAACACATAATAGGTGACTATAGACTTGCAAGATAGGATCAAGAACTCTCATATATTGATGAAAAGATAATAGGTTCAGATCTGAAATCATGGCACTCGGGCCCTAGTGACAAGCATTAAGCATAGCAAAGTCATAGCAACATCAATCTCAGAACATAGTGGATACTAGGGATCAAACCCTAACAAAACTAACTCGATTACATGATAAATCTCATCCAACCCATCACCGTCCAGCAAGCCTATGATGGAATTACTCACGCACGGCGGTGAGCATCATGAAATTGGTGATGGAGGATGGTTGATGATGACGATGGCGATGGATTCCCCTCTCCGGAGCCCCAAACGGACTCCAGATCAGCCCTCCCGAGAGGTTTTAGGGCTTGGCGGCGGCTCCGTATCGTAAAACGCGATGATTTCTTCTCTATGATTTTTTTCTCCCCGAAACACAATATATAGAGTTGGAGTTGGAGTCGGAGAGGCACTAGGGGGCCCACGAGGTAGGGGGGCGCGCCCTAGGAGGGCAGGCGCGCCCCCACCCTCGTGGACAGGTGGTGGGCCCCCTGGCCTTCATCTTTTGCAGATATTTTTTATCTTTTCCAAAAAGTGGCTCCGTGAAGTGTTAGGTCATTCCGAGAACGTTTGTTTCTGCTCATAAATAACACCATGGTAATTATACTAAAAACGGCGTCAGTCCGGGTTAGTTCCATTCAAATCATGCAAGTTAGAGTCCAAAACAAGGGCAAAAGTGTTTGGAAAAGTAGATATGACGGAGACGTATCAACTCCCCCAAGCTTAAACCCTTGCTTGTCCTCAAGCAATTCAGTTGATAAACTGAAAGTGATAAAGAAAAACTTTTACAAACTCGGTTTGCTCTTGTTGTTGTAAATTTGTAAAGCCAGCATTCAAGTTTTTAGCAAAGATTATAACTAACCACATTCACAATAACGCATAGGTCTCAAGTTTACTCATGTAAATGGCATAATCAACTAACGAGCCATAATAAAAAATCTCGGATGACAACACTTTCTCAAAACAATCATAATATAATATAACAAGATGGTATCTCGCTAGCCCTTTCTAAGACCGCAAAACATAAATGCAGAGCACCTTTAAAGATTAAGGACTGACTAGACATTGTAATTCATGGTAAAAGAGACCCAGTCAAGTCATACTCAATGTAAACTAACAATAATGAATGCAAATGACAGTGGTGCTCTCCAACTGGTGCTTTTTAATAAGAGGAGGATGACTCAACATAAAAGTAAATATATAGGCCCTTCGCAGAGGGAAGCAGGGATTTGTAGAGGTGCCAGAGCTCGTTTTTGAAACAGAGGTGAATAATATTTTGAGCGGTATACTTTCATTGTCAACATAACAACCAAGAGATGGCAATATCTTCCATGCTACACACATTATAGGCGGTTCCCAAACAGAATGGTAAAGTTTATACTCCCCCTTCCACCAACAAGCATCAACCCATGGATTGCTCGAAACAACGAGTGCCTCCGACTAACAAGAGTCCCAGGGGAGTTTTGTTTGCAATTATTTTGATTTAGTTTGCATAAAGCATGGGACTGGGCATCCCGGTGACCAGCCATTTATCTCGTGAGTGAGGAGCAGAGTCCACTCCTCTTGAGAATAACCCGTCTAACATGGAACATATGGACAACCCTAGTTGATACATGAGCTATTCGAGCATATAAAATAGGATAATTATTTGAAGGTTTAGAGTTTGGCACATACAAATTTACTTGGAGCGATAGGTAGATACCGTATATGGGTAGGTATGGTGGACTCATTTGGAATAACTTTGGGGTTTATGGAGTTGGATGCACAAGCAGTATTCCCGCTTAGTACAGGTGAAGGCTAGCAAAAGACTGGGAAGCGACCAGCTAGAGAGCGACAACAGTCAAGAACATGCATTAAAATTAATCAACACCGAATGCAAGCATGAGTAGGATATAATCCACCATGAACATAAATATCGTGAAGGCTATGTTGATTTTGTTTCAACTATATGTGTGAACATGTGCCAAGTCAAGTCACTTAAAATCATTCAGAGGAGGATACCACCCTATCATACCACATCATAACCATTTTAATAGCATGTTGGCACGCAAGGTAAACCATTATAACTCATAGCTAATCAAGCATGGCACAAGAAACTATGATCTCTAGTTGTCATTGCAAACATGTTTATCCATAATAGGCTGAATCAGGAATGATGAACTAATCATATTTACAAAAACAAAAGAGGTCGAGTTCATACCAGTTTTTCTTATCTCAGTTAGTCCATCATATAACATCATTATTGCCTTTCACTTGCACGATCGAATGATGTGAATAATAATAATAATAATAGTGCACGTGCATTGGACTAAGCTGGAATCTGCAAGCATTCAATAAACAGGAGAAGACAAGGCAATATGGGCTCTTTTTCAGATCAACAATAATGCATATAAGAGCTACTTCAACAATTTAATTATGGTGTTCTCCTATCGACCCCCAAAGAAAAGAAAAGAAATAAAACTATTTACACAGGAAATCTCCCAACAAGCAAAAGGAGAACATGAAATCTTTTTGGGTTTTTTTTAATTACTGCTACAAGCATGGAAAGTGAATTAATTAAAAGCTACAACTAATTTTTTGGTTTTTCTTAGGGTTTATTAAACACACAAGAAGAAAGCATAAAAAGGAAAATAAACTAGCATGGATGATACAATGAAAAAGTATGAGCACCGACGTCTAGCAATGAGTGTGTGAACATAAATGTAATGTTGGTGGGAAATACGTACTCCCCCAAGCTTAGGCTTTTGGCCTAAGTTGGTCTATGGCCACGGCTGGCCTGGCTGATATCCGTAGTAGAAGTTGGGGTCGTACTGAGATGAAGAAGACTCTGATTTCCACTGGTTGGCAATCATCTGCGGATCCCATAGGTAATTAGACTGTCGCGGAGGATCAACTTGTGGTTCCGCCTCTGGCTCTGTGGCTGATGTAGGGTTCCGGTAGGCGTGAATGTCCTTCGACGAGACGAGGTACTTGCTGTTCGCGTTGGTCATGGAGGAAGTCGGTGAGGCCTCCGTGATGCGAGGCAAATTATATTTAGGCTTCTGTGCCTCTTCATTTTGCTTTTCCCTTGAGCTTCGGCTCGATGAGCCCCTCAAAAATCTCTTTATCATTTTCTGAAAAATTATAATTTTTTTAGTAACTTCAAGATAAAAGTAAACCAAACTCAATAATAATATTGATAGCAACTACTCATACAAGTGCCTAGAGCCTATATCATGCATCAAAACTACTTTTGACCATATAAATTTGACATGCAAGCTCAAGAACAGGGTCACCCAAGCAGCAAAAATTTGCAATGAATAAAGCACTAGAACAAAAACTAATTGCACCCATGGAGGAGTCACATACCAAGGAACAATCTCCCCAAGCAGTTTTGTGAGAGGTGCTTTGAGCAAGGAGATCGAAAATGGCAGCAAAACGAGCTTGGACTCGGGTTTGAGCTGGTTATTCGTGTTTGTGGAAGGAATAAGAAGTGTATGGGTGAAAGGATAAGTGGAGGAGGGCCATCGTGGGCCCACGAGGCAGGGGGGCGCGCCCTCCACCCTCGTGGCCAGGTGGATGACCCCCCTGCTGTGTTCTCAGTGCCAAATATTCTCAAATATTCTAAAAAAATCATATTCAAATTTCAAGGCATTTGGAGAACTTTTATTTTCAGGGTATTTTTATATTGCACGGATAATCAGATAACAGACAGAAAAATACTATTTTATTTTATTTAATATAAATAACAGAAAGTAAAAGGAGGGTACAGAAGGTTGTGCCTTTTAGTTTCATCCATCTCATGATCATCAAAAGGAATCCACTAACAAGGTTGATTAGGTCTTGTTAACGAACTCATTTCGAATAACATGGAACCGAAGAAATTTCGAATAACACTATGTTACCTCAACGGGAATATGCACATCCCCAATAATAAGAATATCATATTTCTTCTTGACAGTAGGAAGAGGAAATTCAAAACCTCCAAATATAATCGATGGAATCTTTCCAATAGAGTTGATACTATGAACTTGAGGTTGTTTCCTCGGAAAGTGTACCGTATGCTCATTACCATTAACATGAAAAGTGACATTGCCTTTAGTGCAATCAATAACAGCCCCTGCAGTATTCGAAAAGGGTCTTCCAAGAATAATAGACATACTATCGTCCTCGGGAATATCAAGAATAACAAAGTCCGTTAAAATAGTAACGTTTGCAACTACAACAGGCACATCCTCACAAATACCAACAGGTATACCAGTTGATTTATCAGCCATTTGCAAAGATGTTTCAGTAGGTGTCAACTTATTCAAATCAAGTCTACGATATAAAGAGAGAGGCATAACACTAACACCGGCTCCAAGATCACATAAAGCAGTTTTAACATAGTTTCTTTTAATGGAGCATGGTATAGTGAGTACTCTTGGATCGCCAAGTTTCTTTGGTATTCCACCTTTAAAAGTATAATTAGCAAGCATGGTGGAAATTTCAGCTTCTGGTATCTTTCTTTTATTTGTAATAATATCTTTCATGTACTTAGCATAAGGATTTGTTTTGAGCATATCAGTTAATCACATACGCAAAAACATAGGTGTAATGCCCCGAGACCGATGCTCTAGTTACCTTCCTTTTATTTCGTCGAGGTTGGGTGTTCCAATTGTTTGTTGCCATGATCTTGATGGTGCCATTGTCATATTTTGTTTCTTGCATCATGGTCATATTTTGGTTATATTGCATTGACATGCTCACCATTGTCACATTGCATTTGTGCCTCTTGTCGTTTTGCATTCATCATGTGCATTGTGGTATTCATCTCGTTGTGCTTGCATTATGTTTGTAATGTTGCTCGGCTATGCATTTGACCCATGCATCATCACCTCCCCATTACTTATTATTCCTTCCTTGATGCAAGTGCCATTTCTTCCTTCTCCATTAATGTTCAATCTTTGTCAATGAATCATGCACCATGTCTTATACCTCTCTGTCAAGATTCAACCTTTTCGGAGTTGTTTTGGTTAGGTTCAAAAATGCCTCAAGTTTGAATTTTATTCAAACTTGTTTTATTTTTCTACCTCTAAAAATGCTCAAACCAATTTTATAAAATGGTGCATAATTCCAGGAGTCCATATGTATCCATACTTCTTTCTATTTCTTACCCAATATCCCTGGCCTTTCTCTTTTGTTGGCTGTTTATTTAATAGGCAGAAAAATATGAAAAGGAAAAGGCTGAACTTACTCGCAGCCACCTGGGCCTCTTCCCTCCTGAACCGGCCCAGCCAGCCTCCCGCAGCCCAGCTAGCCCGCAAGCGACAGGAGCTTCGTCCTCCTGTACGGCAGGCCATCTAGAGGAGCCACGTCGGCACGCCCGATGATTTGACGGCCGCCCGGCGCCCCTGGCCCCTATAAATCATGTCCAAACCCTACCCTGGCCTCTCCTCTATCCTTTCAGACCCTCTCCTTCCCTCAATGCCGCCTAGGTAAGTCTCCACGCCCACGCCTTCACTGCGGCCGCCATGACCCGAGCGAGCAAGAGCTCGAGCTCGGGGTAGCTTCCTCGCTGCACCTCCGACCCTCCGGCCACCGTGGAGAGATCCCCGAAGACCCACTTCTTCAACTACGTCCACGCACGCACCTCTACAGCCTCTGGATCGACTTCCCCGACCCATCTTCTTCCTCTTCTTCCTGGACCCGAAGACCGGCAAGTTCCGCACATCATTGCGCCATCTCCTTCATCTCCACGGCCACAACTTCTTGTCCTGTGGGCACTAGGTGAGCAGCCGTGTCGCCCAAGCCCTTTTCCCGCCTCATATTCGTCCTTTAGGAGCCGATCCATCCATGCCAAACCCCAGCCACCATGCTCTGTTGCGGAATGGTCACGAGTGTCGTCTCTGTTCCGCCCGCTCCTATGCACACACATGCACGATCGTACGTGCGAGCACGCAAGCCACAACCTCACGCGCTCAAGCACCCGAGCACCACGCCTCTGCACGTACCCACACACCTGCACCATGCTCGCTGTAGCTTCTTCATCCATGGTGTCTTCGCCCTTGTTCCCACGCGCTCGCAGCACACATGCACGCCTCTCCCAACGCACATTCATGCGCATAGCCGCATCATGCACAGCAGCACGCCCACCTCGTCCGCGTGCCTTGCATATCTCCCCTGTAGCTCATGACTCGACGTACTTCGCCGCCATGGCCTCAGGATCATGCCTGCGCACAACCTCACATGCGAGCATGCATGCGCTCGTCCCCTAGCATCCTTCCTTGCAGGATTCCGCACCCCCGCGCGGCCCCAAGGCACCCAGGCGAGCACCTACTGCTCGCTGTCGAGCTCCATCGCAAGCACAACCAAGGCCGGCCGCTTGTTTCTGTTGTTTGGTCAGGTTCGCTCGAGCTATTGGTTCAGTTAGTGTTCTTCTGTTAACTGTATTCAAATTTAGTTCAGCTCCTACTGGTTAGCCCAGTTCGTTGACACCTAGACGACCAGGGTTCAAATCCCCACGGCTGCATCCTTTTTTCTGCAATTCTGCATCTTCAGAGGATCAGCTCTTATTCTCCGTAATTTGCCTTTGGACTGATTTGGAGCATCATCCACTCGTTTACCCTCTGGATAGTTATGTTCAGCTACACCAAGAGGACCTGGGTTCACTCCCAGCGCCCCTCCTTTTTTTCTTTTTATGTTGTTTCTGTTATTTCACACACACGCACAACTGTTTCATCTTGGACCGAGCCCTCCTTGTGCCATAAACACTCATCCATTGCAGTGGTCAGCGCTTCAGTTTGGGTCCTGGTCGCGTGTTGCCCATATGCTTTATTCCCTGCTGATCTCCCTTTGCATCATGAACACATAGCTAGCCGAGTGGCTAGCACGGCCACTATCCAGCCATGGGGTCTGGGGTTCGAATCCCAGGCACCATAGTTTTTGCTCTGTTTTCAATTTCTTTTGGCACACAGCCACTTAGGCCTCATTCTCTTCTGGGCCGCTGCACTGCGCTGCAATCCGGCCCATACATATTTTTTTTGCTCTGTGATTTTTGCATTTTCCAGTGCATGCATATTTACAGGGAATGCCACTGTTTTGTATTGTTAATAAGCAAATATGCATGCATCCAAATTAAACAAACAATACATGTAAAATGTTTACAATTTTATCTAGTTTCACAATATCCAGCTTTCATCCATGTTAAAATATTTAATCTTGTTGTTTGCATTATTTTTGCACATAGGTCATGTTAAAATGGTTGATTTCATAACTTAATAACCGTAGCTCCGAATCTAATAAACTTTATATGTAACTTGTCTACAAAAATGCATCGATTAACATGATGCACATACTTTTGCTGTTTAACAACTCTAAAATATGGTTTATGCAGAACAGTACCAAATTTGAAATATGCATATGGGGATTTTCCGGAATGGTTGTTTGTGTTTCCGGCCTCATTTAAACTTGCCTAAATAGGTACTTTGCATATGCTTCACCTCTTGCCATGTTAACAACATTTAATCTTGATATGCATCATACTTGGTGGTGCATCATGTCATGTTATGCTTGTTTGTTTACTATGTTGTTTGCTTCTTTCCGGTTGTGCTTCTTCGGGTTAGTTCCGATAACGTCGTATTTGTGAGGATCCATTCGACTACGTCTGTTTATCTTCTTCATGGAATCGTTCTTCTTCCTTGCGGGATCTCAGGCAAGATGACCATACCCTCGAAATCACTTCTATCTTTGCTTGCTAGTTGCTCGCTCTTTTGCTATGCTTATGCCGCGATACCTACCACATGCTTTATCATGCCTCCCATATTGCCATGACAAGCCTCTAACCCACATTGTCTTAGCAAACCGTTGTTTGGCTAGGTTACCGCTTTGCTCAGCCCCTCTTATAGCGTTGTTAGTTGCAGGTGAAGATTGGAGTTTGTTCCTTGTTGGAACATGGTTATTGTTGGGATATCACAATATCTCTTATTTAATTAATGCATCTATATACTTGGTAAAGGGTGGAAGGCTCGGCCTTATGCCTGGTGTTTTGTTCCACTCTTGCCGCCCTAGTTTCCGTCATACCGGTGTTATGTTCCTTGATTTTGCGTTCCTTACGCGGTTGGGTTATAATGGGAACCCCTTGACAGTTCGCCTTGAATAAAACTCCTCCAGCAAGGCCCAACCTTGGTTTTACATTTGCACTAACAACCTAGCCTTTTTCCCTTGGGTTTCCAGAGCCTGAGGGTCATCTTTATTTTAACCCCCCCAGGCCAGTGCTCCTATGAGTGTTGGTCCAAACCAGAGTCCTTTGCAGCGCCCCCTCGGGGAAACTCGAGGTTTGGTTTTAGCTGTACGGAGCGCTCATCCGGTGTGCCCTGAGAACGAGATATGTGCAGCTCCTATCGGGATTTGTCGGCACATCCGGGCAGCTTTGCAGGTCTTGTTTTACCATTGTCGAAATGTCTTGTAACCGGGATTCCGAGCCTGATCGGGTCTTCCTGGGAGAAGGAATATCCTTCATTGACCATGAGAGCTTGTGATGGGCTAAGTTGGGACACCCCTGCAGGGTTTGAACTTTCGAAAGCCGTGCCTGCGGTTATGGGTAGATGGGAATTTGTTAATGTCCGGTTGTAGAGAACTTGACACTTAACTTAATTAAAATGCATCAACCGCGTGTGTAGCCGTGATGGTCTCTTTCCGGCGGAGTCCGGGAAGTGAACACGGTGTTGGAGTTATGCTTGAACGTAAGTATTTCTAGGATCACTTCTTGATCATAGATTCTCGAACGTGCTTTGCCTTCTCTTCTCGCTCTCATTTGCGTATGTTAGCCACCATATATGCTAGTGCTTGCTGCAGCTCCACCTCATACCTTTTACCTACCCATAAGCTTAAATAGTCTTTGATCGCGAGGGTGTGAGATTGCTGAGTCCCTATGACTCACAGATTACTTCCAAAACCAGTTGCGGGTGACGCAACCGAGCTCAAGGAGGAGCTTGATGAAGGTCGTGTTTGTTGTATTGTTTCGTTTCCAGTTGATCAGTAGTGGAGCCCAGTTGGGGCGATCGGGGATCTGTAGCATTAGGGGTGGTCTTCTTTTATTTGGTTCCGTAGTCGGACATTGATTGTATTCTGGATGGTGTAGTGCTATATTTATGTATTGTGTGAAGTGGCGATTGTAAGCCAACTCTTTATCCCTTTCATATTCAGTACATGGGATGTGTAAAGATTACCCCTTTTGCGACATGCCTACTATGCGGTTATGCCTCTAAGTCGTGCTCCGACACGTGGGAGATATAGTCGCATCATGGGTGTTACAATAGGTCTAATCATTTCAGCAAAGCGCTCGAAATCCTCATCATCCTTTTTCTTGGATGGTTTGGGAGGAAAAAGCATGGGGTTCTGAACCCAAGGCTCTCTTTCTTTACCATGTTTCCTAGCAACAAAGTATTTTTTATCGTAACATTCATTCTTTGATTGTGGGTTATCAAGATCAACAATGGGTTCAATTTCTATATCATTATCATTACTAGGTTGAGCATCATTAATAACATTATCATTAACATTATCACTAGTTTCAGGTTCATTACCAGATTGTGTTTCAGCATCAGAAATAGAGATATCATTTGGATTCTCAGGTGTTTCAGTAATAGGTTCACTAGAAGCATGCAAGGTCCTATCATTTTTCTTTTTCTTCTTTTTAGAAGGACTAGGTGCATCTATATTATTTCTCTGAGAATCTTGCTCAATTCTTTTAGGATGGCCTTCATGATACAAAGGTTCCTGAGTCATTCTACCACCTCTAGTCATAACTCTAATAGCATTATCATTATTCTTACTATTCAATTCATTGAGAAAATCATTTTGAGCCTTAAGTACTTGTTCTACTTGAGTGGTAACCATAGAAGCATGTTTACTAATAAGTTTAAGTTCACCTTTGACATTAGCCATATAATCACCCAAGTGTTCAAGCATATTTGAATTGTATTTCAATTCTCTACCAAAATAAGCATTAAAATCTTCTTGCTTAGCCATAAATTTATCAAACTCATCTAAGCATGGGCTAGCAAACTTAGTAAATGGGATTTCAGCTTTATCATATCTATAGAGAGAATTTACCTTTACTACCTGTGTCGGGTTATCAAGACCATGAGTTTCTTCAATAGGTAAAGGATTAAGATCATATATTTCTTCAACAGGCGGTAAATTAAGACCATGTATTTCTTCAATAGTAGGGGAATTCTTAACATCTTCAGCTTTAATACCTTTTTCTTTCATAGATTTATTTGCCTCTTGCATATCTTCAGGACTGAGAAATAGAATACCCCTCTTCTTCGGAGTTGGTTTAGGAATAGGCTCAGGAACTGGCTCCGGAGGTGTCCAATTATTTTAATTTGCCAACATATTATTCAATAGAATTTCAACTTCATCCGGTGTTCTTTCCCTGAAAACAGAACCAGCACAACTATCTAGGTAATCTCTGGAGGCATCGGTTAGTCCATTATAAAAGATATTAAGTATTTCATTTTTCTTAAGAGGATGACCAGGCAAAGAATTAAGTAATTGGAGAAGCCTCCCCCAAGCTTGTGGGAGACTCTCTTCTTCAATTTGCACAAAATTATATATATCCCTTAAAGCAGCTTGTTTCTTATGAGCAGGGAAATATTTAGCAGAGAAGTAATAAATCATATCCTGGGGACTACGCACACAACTAGGATCAAGAGAATTAAACCATGTCTTAGCATCACCCTTTAATGAGAACGGAAATATTTTAAGGATGTAAAAGTAACGAGTTCTCTCATCTTTAGTGAACAGGGTGGCTATATCATTCAGTTTAGTAAGATGTGCCACAACAGTTTCAGATTCATAACCATGAAAAGGATCAGATTCAACCAAAGTAATTATATCAGGATCAACAGAGAATTCATAATCCTTATCAATAACACAGATAGGTGAAGTAGCAAAAGCAGGGTCAGGTTTCATTCTAGCATTTAGATATTGCTTATTCCATTTAGCTAATAACCTTTTGAGTTCATAACTATCTTTGCAAGCTAAAATAGCTAAAGAAGCTTCTTGATCAAAAACATAACCCTTAGGAATAACAAGTGATTCTTCATCATCACTTTCATCAGTATTATCAGATTCAATATTTTCAATCTCTCTAGCCCTAGCAATTTGTTTATCAAGAAAATCACTAAGTGGCACAGTAGTATCAGGCATAGAAGTAGTTTCATCATAAGTATCATGCATAGCAGAAGTGGCATCATCAATAACATGCGACATATCAGAACGAATAGCAGAAGCAGGTGTAGGTGTCGCAAGCTTACTCAAAACAGAAGGTGAATCAAGTGCAGAGCTAGATGGCAGTTCCTTACCTCCCCTCGTAGTTGAGGGATAGATCTTGGTTTTTGGATCTCTCAAGTTCTTCATAATGATAAGCAGATATATATCCCAAGTGACTCAAAGAATAGAGCTATGCTCCCCGGCAACGGCACCGGAAAATAGTCTTGATAACCCACAAGTATAGGGGGTCGCAACAGTTTTCGAGGATAGAGTATTCAACCCAAATTTATTGATTAGACACAAGGGGTCCAAAGAATATCCTCAAGTATTAGCAGCTGAGTTGTCAATTCAACCACACCTGGAAACTTAATATCTGCAGCAAAGTGTTTAGTAGCAAGGTAATAAGATAGTAGTGGTAACGGTAGCAAAAGGTAACAGTAGTAAAAGTAATGTTTTTGGTATTTTGTAGTGATGATAGCAATAGCAACAGAAAAGTAAATAAGAGAAGAACAATATATGGAAAGCTCGTAGGCAATGGATCAGTGATGGAGAATTATGTCGGATGCGGTTCATCATGTAACAGTCATAACCTAGGGTGACACATAACTAGCTCCAGTTCATCAATGTAATGTAGGCATGTATTCCGAATATAGTCATACGTGCTTATGGAAAAGAACTTGCATGACATCTTTTGTCCTACCCTCCCGTGGCAGCGGGGTCCTTACAAAAACTAAGGGATATTAAGGCCTCCTATTAATAGAGTACCGGAACAAAGCATTAACACATAGTGAATACATGAACTCCTCAAACTACGGTCATCACCGGCAAGTATCCCGATTATTGTCACTTCGGGGTTAATGGATCATAACACATAATAGGTGAATATAGACTTGCAAGATAGGATCAAGAACTCTCATATATTGATGAAAACATAATAGGTTCAGATCTGAAATCATGGCACTCGGGCCCTAGTGACAAGCATTAAGCATAGCAAAGTCATAGCAACATCAATCTCAGAACATAGTGGATACTAGGGATCAAACCCTAACAAAAATAACTCAATTACATGATAAATCTCATCCAACCCATCACCATCCAGCAAGCCTACAATGTAATTACTCATGCACGGCAGTGAGCATCATGAAATTGGTGATGGAGGATGGTTGATGATGACGATGGCGACGGATTCCCCTCTCCGGAGCCCCGAACGGACTCCAGATCAGCCCTCCCGAAAGGTTTTAGGGCTTGGCGGTGGCTCCGTATCGTAAAACGCAATGATTTATTCTCTCTAATTTTTTTCTCCCCGAAACACAATATATAGAGTTGGAGTTGGAGTCGGAGAGGCACCAGGGGGCCCACGAGGTAGGGGCGCGCCCTAGGAGGGCAGGCGCGCCCCCACCCTCGTGGACAGGTGGTGGCCCCCCTGGCCTTCATCTTTCGCAGGTATTTTTTATATTTTCCAAAAAGTGGCTCCGTGAAGTTTCAGGTTATTCCGAGAACATTTGTTTCTGCACATAAATAACACCATGGTAATTGTGCTGAAAACAGTGTCAGTCCGGGTTAGTTCCATTCAAATCATGCAAGTTAGAGTCCAAAACAAGGGCAAAGTGTTTGGAAAAGTAGATACGACGGAGACGTATCATTGACCAGTCTCGCGCTTTATCATGACAGTCAGTTTTCGGCTTTCTCTACTGAGGTGCTCATCCGGATGAACCAGGGCACAATCGCAGCAGTTCTCCCGGAGCCACCTTAGCCGATAGAGTGGAATGTAAGGTAGCAAAACGCGGGAGCCGGGTAAACCCAACATTTGACCAAAGACATGATTCGGAGTTGATGCATATAAGGCCAAACTCGCGACGCCGAACACTCCCTATGGTCTTTACAACATATTCCTGGCTGAGTAACGCCCTTGATAATGAACCCCGAGTGTCCTGGTACATGCATTATTCCGACGTGGTGAAATGCCAATAACGTCAGCATCCCTCTCGGTTATACTGAGTATCCGGAGGATGTGAAGCAACAAGAGACAGTAAAGAAAAAGGTTTACACAGGGTCTTAATCTAAAAAGAAACCTTTGAGCGGGTCCCTGCTGCACGTCTGTGCCTGTGTCTCCGTTGTGCCGTATCCTGGAAGGGTGTAGCACGATTATCATATGTAAAAGAGAAGAACTTAGGTGAAAGTTGTCATGCGAAAAATTGGTTATTCTCAATAAACCATTAAAATTCAATATAAGTAAGGTTGAGCCGAGCTGTAGTCCTTTTTACATGCGGGAAGCCCCTGGTACCGCCTATAGGGTTATACCCGTCAAACCAATCTTAGGTTTATCTAAGCTATTATAGCTAGTGATGTGCCGGACTCATCTAACCGTGTCCGCGGTCTTGACGACCGATCATTTATTCTGGTTGGAGAGGCCGTTTAGTGTTCGGCTGCTGAAGCCGCCACACTTTCTTCCGTGCGTAAGGAACGCTCAACATTTCCGCTAGCTGTGATGATGCCACGCGGACCGGGCATCTTAAGCTTAAGGGAAGCGTAATGCGGTATTGCATTAAAACGAGCAAAAGCTGCTCTTCCGAGTAGTGCTTGATAGCTGCTTCGGAATGGAGCGATGTCGAAGGTTAACTTTTCACTTCGGAAGTTGTCGGGAGAACCGAATACAACCTCTAGTACTAGAGAGCCCGTACAGCGGGCCTCTAGGTCTGGTATTACTCCTTTAAAGGTAGTATTACTTTGGCTGATTCTTGTCGGTTCTATCCCCATTTTGCAGACTGTGTCCTGATATATTAGATTAAGACTACTGCCGCCGTCCATGAGGACTTGGGTGAGATGGTATCCGTCGATAATTGGGTCTAGTACCAAGGCAGCTAGTCCTCCGTGCCGGATACTCGTAGGTGATCCCTACGATCAAAAGTGACCGGGCAAGCCGACCAAGGGTTGAACTTAGGGGTGACGGGCTCTACGGCGCATATGTCTTGGAGTGCATGTTTGCTCCTTCTTTTTGTTACGTGAATCATGTTCACTGTTTTGACCTCTGGTGGGAATTTTTTTGTCCCTCAGTGCTTTGCTGGCGAGGCTCATCCTCGTCTTCACTTAGTGTCTCCCTCCCCTTGTGTTCGGCGTTTAACTTGCCGGCCTGCTTAAAGACCCAACATTCTCTGTGGGTGTAATTTGCAGGTTTGTCTGAGGTGCGATGAATCTGACATAATTTGTCTAGAATCTTGTTTAGGCTGGACGGTCCATCTCTGTTGCCTTTGAAAGGCTTTTTCCGCTAACCGGGTTGAGAGCCCCTGAATCCGGCATTTACCGTCGTGTTGTCTGGGCTGTCTTCATTATTTCGATGCTTGTTTTCAATGCGTCGTGGTTTTCCATTGCCATCCCTGACTTCAGATGTGCCTCGGTTGCTGATGCTACTACGGGCCAGCCAGCTATCTTCGCCCGCGCAAAAGGGGGTCATGAGGCTTGTTAGGGCTGCCATTGTCCTTGGCTTTTCTTGGACGAGGTGTCTGGAGAGCCATTCGTCTCAGACGCTGTGTTTGAAAGCTGCTAAGGCTTCGGCGTCCGGGCAATCGACGATTTGATTCTTCTTAGTGAGAAATCTGTTCCAAAGCTTTCGGACAGACTCTCCGGGCTGTTGAACTATATGACTTAGGTCGTCTGCATCCAGAGGTCGGACATAGGTCCCTTCAAAGTTAGCCCTAAAAGCATCCTCAAGCTCCTCCCAACTGCCAATTGAATTTTCGGGGAGGCTCTTTAGCCAGTGCCGAGCTGGTCCTTTCAACTTGAGGGGCAGGTATTTGATGGCGTGGAGATCGTCTCCGCGAGCCATATGGATATGGAGGATGAAGTCCTCAATCCAAACCCCAGGGTCTGTCGTTCCGTCGTACGCCTCTATGTTCACGGGTTTGAATCCCTTTGGAAATTCATGATCCAGTACCTCATCAGTGAAGCATAGGGGGTGTGCAGCACCCCTGTATTTGGATGTATCATGGCGTTTTGACGGTTGTAGTGTTCGGTTTTGATTCTGCGTTGTAGCGCGCTTCCTAGATCCGTAGATGGATCTGGTAATGCCATCTTTTTTATGCAAGTCCTCACGTAAATTGTGTGCTGACTTATGCGCGGCCTCGTTAGCCGCTCTATCGTGCCCGCGAGGTGGTCGATCTGACCGATCGGCCGTTTTATTTTTCGGTTGTGTAGGCTCTAAGGCCTCGTCATCAAATTCGGGCAGCAGCTTGCGCTTTGGGTAACTCTTTGTGTGGCGACTGCCACCGTACTTTTCCGTAGTGTCCTGCACTTTGTTCCATCTACTGATGAGTGTATTTTGTGCGGCCTTAAGCCTTTGTTTCTGCTTCTTAAGGCTCCTTGCGGTGGCAATAAGCCTTCTGTGGAGGTTCTCTTGTTCCAAGTTCCTTTCCGGGATGGTATGTATATCGTCATCCGGACTATTCTCCTCTCCGGAGACAGTTTGATGATTTCTACCCTCGGCGTTGCCATGATCGGACAGTGGCTCCATACTATGTTCACCGTCCGCTGGCTCGTCTTGCTCTATTGCATTGGAGTCGACCGGGGTCTCATTCTTTCTTGAGTTGTTATCGTTGTTTTTGCCGAGGCGGGATTTGGAGCGGCGTCTGCGTCATCGCTTTAGTTGCTTCTCGAGGGGGTTATCCTTCGTTGCATCCTCCCGTTCCTCATCATTTTCTTATTTGGGTGTATCCACCATATATATATCATGGGATGAAGTGGTTGTCCAGCGCCCTGTGGGCGATGGTTCCTGTTCGTCTCCTGCATCGTCGTCCATTCCGTCGATGTCTTCGGGGACGAAATCGAGCATGTCGGTTAAATCGTCGACAGTGGCTACTAAGTGGGTGGTGGGTGGGGAGCGAATTTCTTCGTCATCCGCATCCCATTCTAGCCGGACATAATTCGGCCAAGGGTCTCCTGACAGAGAGAGACCTCAACGAGTTTAGCACGTCGCCGAAGGGCAAGTGCTGGAAGATATCCGCGGAGGTAAACTCCATGATCGGTGCCCAATCGGATTTGGTAGGCATGGACGCAGGCGGCCCGGAGCCCATGGGCGGGGACGAATCCAACAGTTTGGCAACACGGGTCTCGTAGGAGGTGAAGTCAGTATTCGGCTCTATCGCCGCTGAGAGTGTGGCCTCTGGGGCGGGGTCCATCCACCCGTCCTCAGATGGCGCAATTTGTTCCAGATTGAGGCCCGGAGTAGTTGCAGGTGCGATCTCCCGAGCACTGTCCGACGGCATAGCTAAGTCGTGCTCGTCGTGATTGTGCGGCGCACTTGACATGGGCTCCAAACTTGACCTGATGGCCAGGGGCGTAGCTCTCGATCTGCTCCGGATGGCCAAACGAGTTGGCCCGCAGTGCGAAGCCGCCGAATACGAAGATCTGTCCGGGGAGGAAAACCTCACCTTGGATCGCATCGTTGCCGATGATCGAAGGAGCCATCAAGCCTTATGGTGACGGCACAGTGGAACTCTCAATGAAAACACCAATGTCGGTGTCAAAACCGGCGAATCTCGGATAGGGGGTCCCAAACTGTGCGTCTAAGGCGGATGGTAACAGGCGGCGGGGGACACGATGTTTACCCAGGTTCGGGCCCTCTCGATGGAGGTAATACCCTACTTCCTGCTTGATTGATCTTGATGATATGAGTATTACAAGAGTTGATCTACCACGAGATCGTAGAGGCTAAACCCTAGAAGCTAGCCTATGGTATGATTGTTGTTGTCCTATGGACTAAACCCTCTGGTTTATATAGACATCGGAGGGGGCTAGGGTTACACAAGGTCGGTTACAAGGGAGGAGATCTATATATCCGTATTGTCAAGCTTGCCTTCCACGCCAAGGAGAGTCTCATCCGGACACGGGACGAAGTCTTCAATCTTGTATCTTCATAGTCCAATAGTCCGGCTAAAGTATATAGCCCGGCCGTCCGAGGACCCCCTAATCCAGGACTCCCTCAGATATGGCATTAAAAACAGATTTAAACATTTGTCTCTTTGTCTTCAGCTGACAAGGACTTAGAGAAGGGAAATGACAGGTTTCAATAGAATGCATATAATTTGGACAGATAGAGTTTGAGGTAGAAGCATATAAGAGGTTAGGGTCTGATCACATTCACTTAGTTCAGAAAAAAAATTCAATCATGAAGACATAGCTATAAGTGAATGTTGTAGAGGACAGAACATGTATATATGTATGTATGTATATATATATATAATATATATAGGGTATAGGGTCGCGTTATTCGTCACCCTGGGTGAGGAATAGTTATTTTTCACCCCCCTCTATTTTACCATCAATGCACCGTAATTTTACGTTCCGTAAGTTTTGTCTTATTTCCGACGCAAAAAGAGACCATAAGAAAATATATAATCGCCGTAAAAAATATTTTATGTTATGTAAAATTACAAACGTAAAAACATAGTGTAAAATACACATAAACTGCAGATTTTCTTGTCTTATGACCTATATTTTTATTTTCTTATGTCAAATTTTACGTAGTGAATCAATAGACATGTAACTATTTGAATTTTCAAACGTAATTTAATTATGAAATGATCGTAAGATTACATCGGGTGAAGAATAACTTATTCTGCACCCTGGGTGATGAATAGTAACACTATATATATATATTAGACCAACTCAACCCTGTGAAGATAAACATGACACCAAATCAGTGTTGAAGACAAACCAAATGCGAAGACTATGCAATCAGGACTCCACTGAAACACACCAAACAAGAATTGGATGGTGGCGTTACCCACCGTATAGAAAGTATTAGACCCAGACACGCCGCACAATTACCGTGGCGCTCCGAAGTCAAATTCCGCATTAATGTATTCACACTTATAATGTATGTCTTCATTGATTGAAGATATACATTACTTTGTGTGTTGCACATCTAAGTTGTTAGGATTAAAATTAATAGGTTTTAAAGAGATAATCCTCCCATTGTAATTTTTACGTCGGTTGCATTAGCAACCGTCGTGCCTCTCCCTTGCACCTCTACGAACAGTCGCATCTCTCGATCGTGTCTGTTCCACGTTATCAGCACGCTCTTCTCTGAGCGAAGGTGCAGGACGCCTCAGGCCCCGCGCCGCGACGCGTCCCACGCCCGGCTGTGCGCCGCGCTCGCCGGCGGCATGGCCGCTACCTACGCTGCACCCACCCGTGCTCCGCCCGAGCCCGCACCAGGCCGTGGCCACCACGTCGCAGGACCCGGCCACCGCGCTGTCAGACGCGGCCACCGCGCCGCATGGCATGGCCACAACGCCAACTGCACCGAGACGGTGCTCGCCGCCTCGGCCCTCTTCCGCCTCCGCCAACGGCTGACGACTCCATGCCCGCGCGCTCGGTTGTAGCCAAAGTTGTGGCCGCGCCCTCTTGCGTGGTGGCCTCGCCGCCTGCGCACGCGCCTGGTCATGGCCGCTCTCTGCCCGGCCGTGCCCGCGGCCGCCCGGCCTTGAGTGGCCGCCGCCGCGTCTGCACCAACCGCCTAGGCTCGCCTCCACCCCCTCCAGCGTTGTCCGCCTTGGAGTAGGGATGGAGAACGCCGACACCACCACCCCGCCACAGCCGGAGATGGCCGCGAGCTCGAGCAGCCGCATGGGTCTGCGCTTCGGCCGCCTCTTTGGTCGTGTCGTCGCCGCCCCGGCCGCAGCCCTGGAGCATGGGCTCCGACGAGCCTTGGCCTGCATCTTTTCGATGAGGCGGCCAGCCGCCTAGCGCCAGCAGCGGCAGCGGCCAACGGCCGGTGCCCAGCATGGCAACGCCCACGGCGCAACAAGCCTCTCCAAGCCAAGCGGTGGCTTCCGGCTAGCAACGCCCGCAGGGGCGGCCGCGGAGGCCCTCGATGTCCGGCGCGTCGTCGTCGTCTCTAAGTGGTAGCAGCGTCCATTGAGGACTCGCACGGGAGAACCCCAGCGTCCACACATAAGAAAGATTGGGGAATCTTATCACTTTGGCTATTTTTCACTATGATCCCTGTATTGCAGGAATTAGTAAAATAAGCTAAAACAATGGTCACGTCCGATTTTTCCAATAATACAATTCCAGTTCTGGAAATTTTGAGAATCGGTTCAGATAACAATACTATTTACTACTCCCTCCGTCCCGAAAAACATGTCGCAAGGGCAAATTTGCAAAAAAACATCTGGTTTCTCCCGACCAAACCCGCGCTCCCTCGTCCTCCTCCTCCAGACAAAAGCCGCAGCTGCGCTGCTCCCCGACACTGCAACTGCCCTGCTCCCCCGCTCCCCCGCCGCAGCTGCCTCCTGCTCCGCCACCGCAGCTGCCACTCGCCTGCCTCCCCAAGCTTCCCCCTTCCTCAAAAAAACCTTCGATTTCCCCAGCTACCGCCATGCTCTGCTCCGGCTGCGTCAGAACCGGCGTCGGCGAGCCCGGAGGCACTGGATTCGGACCACCACCAACAACCTAAAGGGTGACGAGGCCGACAAGCCCGATGACGACAGGAGATGCAGCAAGCTAAACGCCGACGAGCCCAATGACGACGGCAAGCTAAAGGCCGTCGATTTGCGAGCCTGGAAGACGACGACGACAGGTCCACAAGGAATACGATCGCGGCGGCGTCTTCTTTGCTGTTTCTCTGGTGGAAGACCCGTGCCCGCGACACCGCGGCTGGGCTATCCACGACACAAGTGGGTCGCACTTGCTCACTTGGCAATAGCGGTGGCGGCTACATGTTTTCTCCACTACTGCAGATCATCTCCAGGTCCTACTGCCTGGGTCTCAACCTCTCTTCTCTACTCTATGTTTACTGAATTTACTCCATTTTTACTGAATTTTCTCCACTACTCTATGTTTACTGAACCACTAGTTTATGAACCACTTCACTGAATGTGAGATGTACCACTGAATTTCACTTCTGCTAGTACTCCAAGAAGACTATGCCAACGGCAACCAAGAGGGCTTTGTTGAGTTCGTGCAATGTTCCAATTGAGGGAGGAGGTGGTAGACTGTTTGCAGATGTGGTTGTCTTGATGAGATTCAGTTTGATCAGACCATCCCAATGTCACTTTGCAATTGTTCTGCTTCTTTTCTGAGCATGGAGCTGACAGTTATCTAGGATGATTGCATTGCAGCTGCCATTTCCTGTGGATAGCTTGTACGCCGACCCCGAGCGCAAGGTGACAATTCAATCATTAACCCGTTCTTCAGTACTGTTTCAGTGATGCCGCAACAGTATCAACAGTAATGAGAAAATGCATATGCTTATCTGATGATCAATCCACATACACAGTCTACTTCAGTGAGTGAAGAGAAGTTTGTGGTGTTCTTGGGTCTCACTGAATGACTGACGGTGAACTCATCTTTTCAGGCTTAGGATGTCTTGGGCCTGTACCATGGATTAGGCCGCACACTCTTTAGTCCAGCCAGTGTAAGCACCATCACAGCATATTTCCCTTCAGAATTCTGATCATGCAACTGTTCATTCAAAAGCCACTAAAATGTTGATCCCTGCGTGCAATGAAGGCTAAAATATACTCAAGGCTCGACTCCATCAATTCAGTTAAACTTGGACATGACTGCAGCCCATTTAAACTTGGACTACAAATATTGGATGGATCCATTTCAATTGATAGAAAACTGAATATTCACTGTAGTCTCAGTTAACTGAATTTTCTGAAGCCATTTTCCTACTCACAAGTTGACAGAAAACTATTTGAAACAAATTTGACAGTAGCAATAACCTATCTTTTCAAGTGCTCCACTGCTCGTTTATTTACCGTATATCTATTTGTTATGTAAGTCATTTTATTTAGTAAAGTATAGACAGTATTATTTCTTGCAAATTATTGTGTGACTATTCTGGAGATGGTCTTTAAGTGTTCCTATCTAGACTTCTTATTTTAGGCTTTTAGCTGATCCATTCCATGAGATATGCTAGATTTTAGCATCTGTATTGATGAACCTTTGATGAAACTAAAGAAAAACTGGAAGTGTCCTTGATAGCATGAAATGGACCTCTTAACTAAATAGAAGCGATTTCTTGTCATCCACTGTCCTTTTATTTCTTGTCATCCTCTTAACTAAATAGACCATATCATCTACTGATGATATGGGTTTAGCAAAGGCCTTGCTTGCCTCATTAGTTGTTGTAGTTGTCAAGAAAAAATTTCAGTCCACTAACCCAAATTAATTCAAATAACTAAAATTAATCCATCAATTCAAATAATTCAAATAAATCCAAATAACCCAAATTAATTCAAATAACCCAGATAATTCAATTAATCCAAATCACCCAGATAATTCCAATAAATTCCAACAAGGAGTTGATATACAAGGGTTAGACAAGGTATACATAAGGACATGACATAAGGGCATCTTTGTCCCCTCTTGACATAAGATTACATAATACATACACAAGGAGCACCTGACTACATGACATAAGGGTCTCTTTGCCCCCTCTTGACTACATTCTTTTCCTTTCTCTGGCCACTTCTTCCCTTCCCTTACCTTTACTTTTCTTTATTTTCCCTTCTCTATCTAATTCTTTCCTTTCATTTTCTTTTCCTATTGCAATTTTCATTTCTTCTATAAGGGCCCTAGTATCAACAACTACCCGACTGCCGCAATATACACCGGTTATTTCCATTCCAGCATTCTGAACGCGATCCTTGTGCAAGTGGGGCAACTTATATTGATTTCCTCCTTTGTCTTTCATAACTTCAAACATAACTGCTTCTAATGTGATAAAGCTTCTATGCAACTTGTCGGGATCGTAGTTCTCGAATTCCTCTTCCACACCCTGTACCAGTTCCTTGATGTTTGTAGGTGACCTACAGTCGGTTAGAGACTGGAGAGAGTTATGGAAGCAGAGGTCCAAACAATTTAACTCAGGGTTATTTGGGGGCTGTTGTAGCAATCAGATGTCAAGATCAGTTTGTTCCACAGCTTCTCGGAAAGCTACATCATTGGGAAGGACATGAGGCTTTGTGTTATCCTGTTGGATGAATATTGTTGCTCCCTCATCATCGTCAGGCCACTTATCCTGAATTGCCGGGATAACCTTATTGATTAGATAATCTCTGCACACTGGCCTGGTTACTTTCACTAATGTCAACACTTTTGTTCCCTTTTTTCTGTTCTGACTTGTCCGCTTCGCCTCAGTCTCTTCGACGAATGCCCAAATGCCGATCTTCCCATCGAATGTTAGCTCCCCCTCATTGTTATATCGAGGCCTGGCAACAGCTGTTAGGAACATTACCTTCCCAATGTTGTGAGTGTTTGACACGGTGCACTTCGGTTCAGGTTCTCCTGGAAGTACATAGTAACTATTCTTCACTCTCGTCATGTCAAACCACTTCTCATCGATGTGAACCATATTCGTCATTGGTTTTAACATAGCCCGAGAAGTTGAGATTGAATTGTCATCGACCATGGACATACAAAATTTCAATCTCGCAAGCTTGTTCTCTAGCTTGAGGTGAGGCTTCACGGTGCTTGTGATGCGGTTGAGCTCATTCAACTGGAACCTCTTATGTAGGGTCGATCGGGCCACACCTAGAGACCGTGCCAGAGATCGAATTGTTCTTATTTTATTCAGTGCGATTGTTGAGGTCCTCTCTAGATCCAGCTCCTTTCTCTTTCGGCCAGATCTTCCTGGCTTCTTGCTTGAGACATCTACTTCTTTGCCATCGGCAATTTGCTTTTTAGCCTCTTCCCAGATTCTTTCAACAGATCGTACACTTATGTCTAACAGGTTTGAGACTAGCAGCTTGTCATCTGGTTGAACAGACCCATCTCTGAGCTTGATTACCAGCAAGGCAAAGTAAACACCATGCCTCTCCTTATCTGACAATTCTCTTCTCTTCTCTTGAAGTATCCAATTCATAACTTCATCCTCTTCCTCTTGAGCTTCATCCTCTTTTCCTTCATCTTCTTGAGGCATCCAATTCATATCTTCATCGTCTTCCTCTTGAGGCATCAAGTTCAAATCCATAGCTACATTCTCTTCCACTTGAGGTTCCTCTTTTTCAGGGATCCAATTCAAATTAATACCTTCATCGTCTTCCTCTTGAGGCATCAAGTTCAAATCAATGGTTTCATGTTCTTCCTCTTGAGGCATCAAGTTCAAATCCATATTCATGTGTTCCTGCCATCAATGACGAAAGATGAGTACACCATGGTACCATAACAAGAATACACACACACAAAAAGAGTATTCTAAGATCAACAACATCATTTTTCTTCAGATTTGGAGTATTCTAAGATCAAAAACACCATGGTACCATCAAATTCAAGTAATAACAGCAGACAACACAAAAACAGCATCAACAACACATGTTTTCATAGTACTCCATAAATGATTCATTTCCATACATGTACTCCATGTTCCTAATAATGAGGAGTACATGCAAACCAAGATAACCAACTTACAGTGAGAATCCCAACCTTGACCATGAATATCTCCTAAACTATAAGTCCAAATCAATTGATTCTTTTTGCATTATTATTTTTATTTAATTTCCAAGTTTGGGTTTTATTTGACCTACCTAGATGTTCTAGATAGAGTTTTGTTATTTTTCTCTTTATTGAAAATCCTTTGAAAAATTATTTCCAGAGAGAAATAATTCAGGAGGTGAAGACCAGGAGTTTTGTGACCCTCCATTTAAAACAGGGCAAGCCACTTCATCCACTTGCTTGATGGCAATTGCAAGGCCATGGCTTCCAACTTGCAGATCCACGGTTATTTTTGCCCTTTTATTGACTTGGCTTGTTATGCTTTTATTGTTTTCCTAAGTAGAGCTTGGTAGTGAGAAATAGACATCAGTAGGGTATTTTAAGAGTTAAACTTAACTGCCTTGGTTACTTTGGAGCTAGCATTCACTATGAAACTGGTATTTACTTTTGATAACATGAATCATAATGAATAAAACAGTAGTGACAAGGAGACCCTTAGGGGTTGCTGGTATTGGTTAAATGGCAACAGTGCGAATGCTAAATGCTCATTTAGGCACCCAGTACGACCTCCTCTGTATTTATTTTGTTGACATAATATATGACCTCCACTGTTCTCTTTTCACTCAAAGCTAGTACTGCAGTTCTAGTCAGTTTAGTGCTTCAGTTAAACAGAGCAACATCATAAGCTATGGAAGTTTGTCTAATTGGCTTCTTCTTGTGGCTGGCAACAGTTGCTCTGCACAAAACCATACTACCCATTTACTCGAACACCCGAGCAGCTATGATTAAAGTAATTAATAAGTGTGTGTACTTTATTTTCAGCCGTTCAACGACTTGCTCGGAGCATCGGCGACTCCGCGGGCACCTCAACAAACTGCCCTTGCACCCAATGGCACCGCAAAGCCAGTTGTCCCTTTGTCCCATGGTTGTCCAAAACCTGATGATGGTTTTAACCAGCTAACCGGGTGATACTGGACAATTTTGAAAGTTTTAACATGGTTCACATGTACGAAATGAGGCTACTGTTTTATGAATGCTGCTAGTGCTACAAACCTGAATTGACATCATCTAAATTTGCTAGTGCTACAAAGTTTTAACCTGGACTGGTTTATGAATGTTGCTAGTGCTACAAACCTGAATTGGCATCAACTGAATTTGCTAGTGCTACAAAGTTTTAACCTGGACTATTTTATGAATGCTGCTAGTGCTACAACAATTTGCATCCTCTGAATTTTACAGTTTCACTCTGAATTGGCATCATCTGAATTAGCATCATCTGATCTCTGAATTAATCATCCTCTCTTTAATTTTCTGATCAGTAATAGTAAATCAACACTACTCTGATGAATGTGTATTGTACCTTCTACAGAGTGCAGAGGAGTAGCAGCAATAGCAGCACGGGCAGGATCAGAGGAGAAGCAGCACGGGCAGGGTCAGAGGAGGAGCAGCAGCACGGGCAGGGGAGAAGGAGCAGCAGCAGCACGGGCAGATCTCCACCGGCGAGCTCCTAGTCCACCGGATTGTGGAGGCAAGCTCCGGCGACGCCAGTAGGGGATAGCGGCGGCGCACACGCGGGAGCTCCAGGAGGATGCATGGGAGCACGAGGGAGGACACACACGAGCTTGAGGAGGATGCGCGGGGGCTCCAGGGGGGAAGCGTGCGGCCTTGAGGAAGACGTGGTATGAGATTCTGGCGAAGCCCGCAGGCAGCGGGAGGAGACCACGGCGGTGCAGGTCTGGGCGGCGGCGGCAGAGGAGGTAATTGGCGAAGGCGGCGAGAGCAGGTGCTTGGCTACGGAGGAGGAGCTCAGCTGGGCTCGCCGGCCCCTGGCGAATCACGCAGCTAGGCGGCGCCGGCCCCTGGCGATGGGCAGGCGACGGGCAGAGGAAGAAGACGGGGCGGAGGGACTTGTTTGAAACGCTTTTAAAACCACGAGGTTTTTTTGCAAAATTACCAGTGAACTACGCCCACGACATGTTTTTCGGGACGGAGGGAGTAGTATTTACCTGTTTTTGACCATGTTGTTTATAAATTTTTTCTGTTGAGTATTGTTCTCCAGAATAAAATTATGCTATAAATAATTTCCATGCTTACATATGTTGAGATTATTTATATCTTATTATTTGCAATTGAGATTTTTAATCTCTTACAAAGATAAATTCAGTACCTCTGCAGTATTGTTTCTCCGTTGAGTACGAGGTATTCCAGAATGTTTCTATGATATATCTATTTCCATGTTAACCACATGTCTGAGATTAATACGTCTATTTACAATTGAGATTTTCAATTTCTTGCAAATACAGATGCAAAATTCTTGGTGATTTCTTCAAATTGATGTATTGAGATCACAAGGTAGTGTGTAGATCTACTGCTTTGCAGATTATCACCACTACAGTTAAAGCCTACATTTTGTCATTTTGACATTATGATTTCTTAACAAAGTGCTCTCCCACATATTTTACTTTGTCGTGACATAAGGCATTATGAGTGAGTATCTACTGATTTCATCAGATTATACTCCCTAGTGCTGCGAGATCTACTCCATTTTGGAGATTATCTTCAAGATGTCATACTTAGCAATTTGAGATTCACACTAATGGTTTCAAGCTAAGTTCTTGAAATATCCATTAATTTTGCAAAATTCATTACAACACTAACCATGATGGTCTTTAATTTACTACTCGTAAATTAATTATCTCTGGTTTGCCCCTATAAGTAATAGATGGCTAAGTAATTTGAGGCTCTTGCCCTCAATGGCGACAACTTACTTAAGCGGGTTATGGACATCAAGATCAGTCTTGCCTCCCATAGGATAGCGCGTGCAATCCAAGCCATGTCACCGGGACGCAAAGAACCTCAAGGGTAATGGTTTGAAACTCACTTCAAACCTTCGACCTGACACCATTATGGAAGTCAGTTTGTTTGCATCATGTTCTTCTAGAACTGAGCAATAAAATGACTATCCTGTTGTCATGGGACCCTATGAGCACGGAGAACATGAAGGTTGAATATGCATCAACTGACATGTTTGGAGACTACATTTAGTCCCTCAATCTCCTTAGTGATCTATTTATTTATGTCCATTTCTGATGTTCTAATATGAACATGATTATTGTTATCATCATATATTGTATATCACAATATATTATATCAGCACTTTGGTACAAATACATTTGTATGTATTCTATATATCTGACAGTGATTTTCATATTGAGAATCTTCCATGTCTATATATAGATTTCTACAGGAGTCAATCCGATGAAAAATGATATGTGCCTTGTGGATATATGCACCACAAACTCTATACTCAGGGAAGTCCAATGTTTCCACTATCATTGAGAGAAAGGAGATATTTTAAAATCCCTAGACGCGATGAGGTATTTGTCGGCTCAACTTGAGTCATATTTACTATCCCCGTGGGTACTCGAGTAACGTTGGGATGCTTCATTGCTTCCCAAGTTTAACTCGTACCCTACTAAGCTATAGAGATATTCGTCAAAATGGTTTCCATAGCGAAACTTGTGCTAACAAGAAAGAGAAATACATTCTCTTTACCATATGCAACGGATATGGCAAGCACATTCCCTATGTATCATCTGGATTGTACTACACATACTACAAAACCCGTAGCACATGTTGCGCTCAAGATAGTTTTCCAAAATGTCTTGTACATGAAAAACTTGGCATACCCGCCTTGGTCATCGAGACATTGGGTTGAAACCCAAACTATCACCAATTCCAGTAGTTTATGATTATTATGATGCTAAATTCTAAAAATATTTGGATTTTATGTGCACTACATGTGACACAGGGAAGCTAATTTTAAGGCTCACACACCTTAAAGTCTATGCTGAACCACTCAGACTCCTTGAATGCATTAAGTTGAGGTAAATGGCTCTTCCCATCCATTGACTAGACTATTCAGGTATTCCATGGTTCTAAAAGACATATCTACATGATGGTCTTAAGTGTGTGCTTTATTCACATGAAATCATTGGCTCATTATCCTGACATCGATTTCAAGCAAATCGAATAGATAATATTGCAGAATTCTCCTTGAGGGCCTTCTCTATGGCCTTTGGATTGAAGTTAGCCATTTGTCCTAATGTGTAGACTCAAAATGGTTTGGTAGAATCCTATCCAAAGAGTTAAGCTCATTGCATTATCTTTACTTTGGAATTGCAAATTACCAACTTTACGTTGGAGTCATGCAGTTTTACACGCTCATGACATAACTGCATAATCTTATTCCCCTCTATCTTTGATATGTGGATATCTACCAAGTATTTCCTATCTGTAGTAATTCGGTTGCATACCGATATCACCACCCGCATACCTCATTGGCCCCTCAACATATAGTTGGGATCTATGTGAGGAATAGCTGTATTTTTGTCAATACCTCAAGCCCCTCGCATGGGGAGTTATTGAAGGCCAATATGCTGATTCAATGAGGAACATTTCTAGGCATTAGGGGGAGATTTCAAGTACCATAAAGAATGCCAGGAAATTAGTGGAATGTTCAACACATTTCTGCCTCAAATCCACATACTCAAAGATCTGAACTATGCGTTCAAAAGATTTGCAACACATTGCAAATAACCTGCCAGATTCATTTACTGACTATAAAGGTGTCACACAATCCTACAATCCTGCAAAAGTACGCCTGAAAGAGTGGAGGTACCAGCAAGATCCACTCCACTCCCCGTTCAAAGCAACAGGGGGAGATGTATGGCAGAAATACATCAGGATTCAGCTTCTCGCAAGCAAGGATATCAAGGCCTCTTAATCAGTAAATGCAAGTTAACTTCATGTTGACAAACACCTAATGGGTAGTATACACCCAGTGGACGGGAAACCTCCACCAACCCAGGTCATAGTGCACACAATGACTGGGACATCGGAATACCCGGCTCAATCGCATTGGGAAATCGCGAGCAGTCACCATGGGTAATGATATTTCCACCAACTATATATTGATATATAGATTCTGGAGAAACATATAACCGGAAGTCTACAAATGCCGACATACATTTCTTAACTAGAGTGCAAAAATCCTTTCAAATGATTCAGATCCAAAGACCATGGCCATGGCAAAGTGTGAACAACACTCGGACTGAACTCAAGCAAAGGGTATAATCTAGGTAGAAATGATCTTGCTCAATAATGGGAAGGTATTCATGAGCAATACCTACACCAGTTTTCTTCTGGAAACAGAATTGAGAACAACAAGGTGGTGAAACATAGAGCAAGTATTGTAGCACAAGGTTCACGCAGATACCCAACTATTCTCCACAGGTGGAATCTCTTTCTGATAACTTATACCATTGGCAGCACAAAATCATCTATCTTTGCAGTTGATAGATGTAGTGATTACATATCCATGTGGATCACTAGATTCAGACATATATGATTGATTCCCGATGGAATCTGAATTCTGAATCGAAATACAAAATGCAACATACATTGTGTAAAATCAGTAAGTCATCATACGACTTATTGTTGTCGGTACATTTGGTATAACCGACGTGGTGAGTTCCTTATACACAAGGATTACTCCTACAATGATGATTATCCATGTTTGTGTGTATGCAATGACGACACATGTAATCATCTAAATGACGGAGTTTAAAATGAAGGATTTGGGTAAACCAAAACATCGCTTGTTACTACAAATTGAGCACCTTCATTCATACATTATGGTATACTATGTTGTCTATATCCATAATATATTGGAGAAATTCATTGTGGACAAATCGTATCCATCCATAACTCTCATGGTAGTTCATTCTCTAGACGTAGAGAAAGATCTATTTAGACCAAGAGATGATTGAAATGAGATACTGGGACTCGACGTTCCATAATGCCATTGGATCCACCAAACACAATTGGTTAATACTCAAGAATATCTTTCGATATCTCCAAGGCATCAGACATCTTGTCCTGGTTTTTCAGTTTCACAGAAATGTGAACACCCATATCGTTGGATACATCGATCAGATCCCTACTATGTCAGATCGTAGACAAGCTTAGTGTTCCTCCTAGGTGTAGTAGCCCTCTCATGAGAAGTCTTCGAAATAGAACTCATGGCTACATCCACCAACCATTATCTCAACGATAATGTTTCTTGCGTTGCCTGGATGCAAACAGGTTACATAATAAGCAATATCACTATATTGCATATCTTGCAAGTCAAATCATGTGACTGATTTGTTCATCGGGTTTCTACCAACTTCTATGTTCCAGAAATGTGTTCATGGAATTGGTAGGTGACGGCTTCGAATTTTGCAAGAATCAGGGGGAGTATCTTCCTAAATTGTTCCTGTTCAATGCATCATATTATACTCTTTTTCCCTTCATGAGTTTACTTTACAGGTTCTCATAAAGGTTTTTAATGAGGTAATATCAACATGAGATCATATGTCATACTTTCAGTTTTCCCCACCGGGGTTTTTAGGAAAGTATATACGACATATTTATTGTCCTCTGAACTCTATGGGTTTTCTCGTATTAAGCTAAAAGAGACAATAACCATTATATGTTGCATCATTTTCTTCTTATTTTTTCCCATTGGGTTTGAAGGAGTTTTAGCAACATATCATACTACAATACTTCTCACATTTTTCCCACAGGGTTTTTGGAGAAGAGTTAATTCAAGGATGATTCTAGAGTTGATCGGTTGCAAGGACAAAGAAGGATTAGGGGGAGTGTTAGGATTAAAATTAATAGGTTAATTAAAGAGATAATCCTCCCATTGTAATCTGTACGTCGGTTGCATTAGCAACCGTCGTGCTTCTCCCCTTGCACCTCTACGAACAGTCGCATCTCTCGATCGTGTCTGTTCCCCTTGTATATATACCGAGAATCATTCAATGGAATCGATAGTTCGATCATTTGTTCTTTTCGATCTCAAACATAAGTCATCAACATGCATAAGCATTAGGATGTGCGTCCAATCACAGGACATTTGAGGATTCTAAGATATTTAGCTCACACCGTAACTTGCAAAACCTTTTCTCATCCAAGGGCTTTGTGAAGATATCTGCCAATTGCTTTTCCGTGTTGACATGAATGATATCAATATCTTCCTTCATGACATGATCTCTGAGAAAGTGATGACGGATCTGAATGTGCTTTGTCTTCGGATGCTGAACTAGGTGGTTGGCAATCTTGATGGCGCTTTCATTGTCGCAGTAGAGTGGTACTTGCTTCAAATGGATTCCATAGTCCTTGAGAGTTTGCTTCATCCATAGAAGCTGAGCACAACAAGATCCAGCAGAAATGTATTCAGATTCTGCAGTGGAGAGAGAGACACAGTTCTGCTTCTTTAAAGACCAACAGACAAGAGATCGTACAAGAAAGTGACATGTGCCTGATGTAGATGTGACGCTCCAAGACCGGAGCTTCAGATGCCTTCCTTGATTTCCGAGTTTTTGTCGTGTGATTTGTTTGGTTCATTGCATTCATCATTGCATCATGTCTTTAATCTTTCCAGCTCAACTAAATAAATCGTATAGATCTTTGGTCCATTTAAACTGAGGGAATTCACGTGGTGATTCTCTTTACAACATATACCCCAATATTAGGGAGCTATATTAAATATTCCACTAGTTTGGAATTCACCTTAACACACTTGCAAAATCCCAATGCCTTTGTTATCACAACTCTTGGCCTCTAACTTTGCTATATATCCTTTCTCCATTTTCCGGAGCTCCACCAAAAATCCGAACATTTTTGGACCTTCCTAACCCTCACTTCCTATTCAAACCATTTGAATTTAAATCAAATGAGTTTGAATTTAAACTTTGAAAAATGTCCACTCCATTTTTTCTTAGATCATACACATTCTTGTGAGTCCAGGAATATAACCCCCATGCCCAAATTCCATCCCTAACCCTCTCTTTATATTTTTCTTCTTCTATCTATTTTCTTTTCTCTTAATGGTTAAGAGAAGAGAGTGAGAGATAGCAGAGAGCCTGCATCCTGCAGCCCAGCCGACCAGGCCTATGGCCTTTTCCATCTCCACCAAAAGGCCCAAGGCCCAGCCGGCGCCCTGCTTAACCTAGCCCCGACCGATCCTCACCCTCTCCCTCTCATCCTCCCACAACGCCACCACACACACGCACACACGCATCGCGCCAACGCTCAGCCTCCTGCCACCGGCAACCGGCGCGAAGTCCGTCGTCGGCCGCCCTCTATCTTCTTCCTTCGTCTTCGCCCGCGCCTTGTGTGCCTCCTCCCGTCCCGAGCTCAAGCTCGCCCGAGCTGTTCCCATGGCGATGTCGCCTGGCCCCGGCCACCAGTGCGCCACGGCAAGCCCCCGCCGCCGTGTCCGATCGCTTCCGGCAACCACGACCAGCGCAGCGCCTCTACTGCCCGCCTCGACGTGCTCGCCCGGATCCTCGTTGCCCGAAGGCCGCCGCCCGCTCCTCCCTCGACCGTGCAAGTCCAGCGTCGACCAGCATCATGCTCTGCTTCCTCTTCTCCGTGTTCGCCTCTACCGTCCTCGCCATGTTCCCGGAGCCGCGACGCCCTGCTTGCGTCAAGCCGCTGCAGTTCCGCCGCGAGGGCCCCCGGCAGCAGCTTCTAGACGTCCCCCGCGCCAAGTGCCACGGTTGTCGACCCTGCATCGCGCCCTTGCCTGCTGCTTCGACTCCCTGCCCGAGCTCCGTTTTTCGTCATGGACGTGGGGTAGCGGCTGAACGTCACCATGGTTCTGTCCAACGCCTCAAGTCTGACGCCGGGAGCACCTCAAGTTCAACTACATGTAACAGCAAGTACCACTACGGCCGGGGACCTCGGACCTGTCAAGTACCCTTTGGATGTGCCAAGTTCCATGATGTCGCATAAGTTTCTTCTTGAACATGTTCGACTACAACGTGAACGAGTACCACGACGACCCTCGAAGAGCTCGGATCCGTCAAGTTCCACTACCTATGACATGTACCACTACCGTCGTCCCGAAAACGTTGGATTCATCAAGTACCTCTCCAAAAAACGAACGTGTACCACTACCGTCGCCGAGATCGCGAGAACCTCTACCGACGACCTCGGAACGTGTACGATGACCGTTGTCGAAGACCCGTACCTCTACCGCTTTTCAAATATGTACCACGACTCCCACGACTTCCGCGAACAACTACTTCCGTCTACATCCCTTCGAACCCGAACCGTCCTGAACCGCGCACTTCAAAGGTATAACCGCCGAGCCGTTGACCCCATGGATGAATGCTTGCGATGTACGAGATGCACCCTTTCGTTTGCACCGTGTCCGTAGTGTCTCTCGCTTCCATGCCATCGACTCGTGGGAACCCAGTAACCGGGATCACCCCACCATCTTTTGCACGCTCCCGCCACACTTCCTTTTGCACCGGTATCTCCATGAGCTACCGGAACCGATATGTTGCCGTGGCATCATTTTTGGATTCGTTGTCGTGGCACCCCTTCCATTTCTGCCACGATGACAAATGCTTCATATTATGCTCATGTCAACATTTTCATAAAATTGCATAAACTTGCACATGTCATCCGCATCATGATAATAACATTTAAAATGTTTAAAGTTGTTGTTTGCATTAAATTGCTAAATGCATATGGGGATTCTCCGGAATTACTGTTGTTTGTTGTTTCCAGCCCCATTTAAATTGCTTAGATAGTGTGGTTTAATTGTGCTTCACCCCTTGCCATGTTAACAACATTTAATATTGTTGGGTACATAAACAAGAGAGAACTAAATAATCGAATGTGGATGTTCCGTCAATATGCAACTCGTTGCATATTGGGCTCCACTTAACTTGTAGTTTTGTTTGTGCACTTTGCCATGCCATGCATATTTAAACCGGACATGCATCATACTTGTTTGTGCATCATGCCATGCTTATGTGATGGTTGTTTACTATGTTGTTTGCTCCTTTCCGGGTTGCTTCTCTCGTTAGCTTCGGTTTCGTTCCGGAGTTGTGAGGATTCGTTTGACTACGTCCGTTTGTCTTCTTCATGGACTCGTTCTTCTTCCTTGCGGGATCTCAGGCAAGATGACCATATCCTCGAAATCACTTCTATCTTTGCTTGCTAGTTGCTCGCTCTATTGCTATGCTGCGATACCTACCACTTGCTATATCATGCCTCCCATATTGCCATGTCAAGCCTCTAACCCACCTTTCCTAGCAAATCGTTGTTTGGCTATGTTACCTCTTTGCTCAGCCCCTCTTATAGCGTTGCTAGTTGTAGGTGAAGATGAAGTTTTGTTCCTTGTTGGAACATGGATTTTGTTGGGATATCATTATTATATCTTATTTACTTTAATGCATCTATATACTTGGTAAAGGGTGGAAGGCTCGGCCTTATGCCTGGTGTTTTGTTCCACTCTTGCCGCCCTAGTTTCTGTCATACTGGTGTTATGTTCCTTGATTTTGCATTCCTTACGCGGTTGGGTGTTATGGGAACCCCTTGACAGTTTGCTTTGGATAAAACTCCTCCAGCAAGGCCCAACCTTGGTTTTACCATTTGCCTACCTACCACCATATACCTTCCCTTGGGTTCTGCAGACTCAAGGGTCATCTTTATTTTAAGCCCCCCCTGGGCCAGTGCTCCTCTGAGTGTTGGTCTGAACTAGAGTTCTTTGCAGCGCCACCTCGGGGAAACTCGAGGTTCAGTTTTAGTTGTACGGAGCGCTCATCCGGTGTGCCCTGAGAATGAGATACGTGCGACTCCTATCGGGATTTGTCGGCACATCGGGCGGCTTTGCTGGTCCTGTTTTACCATTGTCGAAATGTCTTGTAACCGGGATTCCGAGTCTGATCGGGTCTTCCTGGGAGAAGGAATATCCTTCATTGATCGTGAGAGCTTGTGATGGGCTAAGTTGGGACACCCCTGCAGGGTTTTGAACTTTCGAAAGTCGTGTCCGCGGTTATGGGCAGATGGGGATTTGTTAATGTCCGGTTCCAGAGAACTTGACGCTTAACTTAATTAAAATGAATCAAACGCGTGTGTAGCCATGATGGTCTTTTTTTGGCGGAATCCGGGAAGAGAACACGGTCTCGTGTTATGCTTGAACGTAAGTAGCTTCAGGATCACTTCTTGATCACTTTTAGCTTCTCGATCGTGCTTTTCTTCTCTTCTCGCTCTCTTTTGCGTAAGTTAGCCACCATATATGCTAGTGCTTGCTGCAGCTCCACATCACTACCCCTTTCCTACCCTTAAGCTTAAATAGTCTTGACCTCGCGGGTGTGAGATTGCTGAGTCCTCGTGGTTCACAGATACTTCCAAACAGTTGCAGGTGCCGATGATACCAGTGCAGGTGATGCAACCGAGCTCAAGTGGGAGCTCGATGAAGATCTTGTTCGTTGCGTTGTTTCGTTTCCTGTTGATCAGTAGTGGAGCCCAGTTGGGAAGATCGGGGATCTAGCATTTGGGGTTGTCTTTCTTTATTTTGGTTCCGTAGTCGGACCTTGATTTGTATTCTAGATGATGTATGATATATTTATGTATTGTGTGAAGTGGCGATTGTAAGCCGACTCTTTATCCCTTTCTTATTCACTACGTGGGATTGTGTGAAGATTACCCCTCTTGCGACTAAACCACCATGCGGTTATGCCTCTAAGTCATGCCTCAACACGTGGGAGATATAGCCGCATTGTGGGTGTTACAGTAAACTTGTGGTCAACCTTGTCACCAGCATAATCAACATCTGAGAATCCAACTAGATCAAACTCTGAGCCCTTTGGATACCATAATCCTAGTGTTGGGGTGTAAGCCAAATATCAAAGAATTCGCTTCACGACTAAGTGATGCAACTCCTTTGGTGCCACTTGGAATTGGGCACACATGCAAACGCTAAGCATTATATCTGGCCTAGATGCACACAAGTAGAGTAAAGAACCAATCATGGAGCGGTATACCTTTTGATCGAACTCTTTACCATTGTCGTCGGGGCCCAGATGACTTTTGGTTGGCATTGGCGTCGTGTATCCTTTGCAGTCTTGCATCCCAAACTTCTTCAGGAAATCTTTGAGGTATTTCTCTTGAGATATGAAGATGTCGTTGCTTTGCTGACGGATTTGAAGACCAAGGAAGAATTTCAGCTCACCCATCATGGACATCTGATACTGCTCTTGCATCACGTGTCCAAACTCATCACCGTATCTCTTGTCAGTGCAGCCGAAGATAATGTCATCCACATAGATCTGGCATACAAACAGTTCACCATCGTATGTCTTCGTGAAGAGTGGGATCCAGGGAACCAGGTTTGAAGCCTTTGCTCTTCAGGAAGTCTTTGAGTGTGTCATACCCAGCGCGAGGGGCTTGTTTAAGGCTGTACAGTGCCTTATTGAGCTTGTATACCATGTCAGGATGTTTTGGGTCTTCAAAGCCAGGAGGTTGTACAACATACACTTCTTGTTCAATCTTGCCATTGAGAAAGGCACTCTTCACATCCATTTGGTACAGGAGGATGTTGTGATGGTTGGCATAGGCTAGCAGTATGTGAATGGCTTCAAGCCTAGCCACCGGAGCAAATGTTTCATCAAATCCAATCCCTTAAACTTGAGTGTATCCTTGAGCAACGAGACGAGCCTTGTTTCTGGCTACTTGACCATGCTCATCTTGTTTGTTGCGATAGATCCATTTGGTGCCTATGATGTTGTGCTTGCGAGGATCAGGACGCTTGACCAATTCCCACACATTGTTCAGCTCGAACTGTTAAAGCTCTTCTTGCATCGCTTGAATCCATTCAGTTCCATGAAGGCTTCAACAACTTTCTTGGGTTCAGATATAGAGACAAATGCAAAGTGCCCACATAAATTTGCTAGCTGTGTTGCTCTTGAATGACTGAGGGGATCAGGTGCATTGTTGCTATCAATTATCTTCTCAATTTGTACTTCATTTGCAACACGAGGATGAACTGGATGAAGATTTTGCCCTTGCTAATCATTGTCTTCGTCTTCATCATTGGCTTCAGGCTAAGCAGTGTCTTCAGGTTGACTTGGTACAAAAATGATAAGTTCTTCTTCAGCATGTGCCTCTGAAGGTATGATTTCTCCAGTACCCATAAGCTTGATGGATTCACTTAGTGAGACTTCATCTAGCACATTTTGCAGGTGCTCTCTTTGCAAGCCGTTAGTTTCATCAAACCGCACATCCACAGTTTCAACCACTTTATAGTGAAAGAGGTTGAAGACTCTGTAGGAGTGCGAATCCTTTCCATAACCAAGCATAAAACCTTCCTGTGCTTTCGGTGCAAATTTTGAAGTGTGATGCGGATCCTTGATCCAGCACCAAGCACCAAATACTCTGAAGTAGCTTAAGTTTGGCTTCTTACCAGTCAGTAGCTCATACGATGTCTTCTTTAAAAGCTTGTGAAGATAAACATGGTTGATGACGTGGCATGCAGTACCAATAGCTTCAGGCCAGAACTTCCTTGGAGTCTTGTACTCATCAAGCATCGTCCGAGCCATCTCAATGAGTGTTCTGTTCTTGCGCTCCACGATGCCATTCTGCCGAGGTGTGTATGGAGCTGAGAACTCATGAGTGATGCCCAATGTATCGAGATAAGTGTCGAGGCCGGTGTTTTTGAACTCTGTGCCGTTGTCACTTCTGATGTGCTTGATCTTGATGCCATAGTTCGTCATGGCACGATTGACGAATCATCCGAAGACATCCTGCACTTCATTCTTGTAAAGGATTATATGCACCCATGTGTATCTTGAATAATCATCAACAATGACGAAACCATAGAGGCAATAAGTGGTAGTGAGAGTAGAGTAGTGAGCAGGGCCAAATAAGTCCATGTGAAGCAGCTCGAAAGGTTGAGATGTCGTCATGATTGTCTCCGAGGGATGCTTGGACCTTGTTATCTTTCTAGCTTCGCAGGCACCACACAGATGATCCTTCTTGAACTTGACGCCTTCGATGTCTACGACATGTTTCTTCTTCGCGAGTGTGTACAAGTTTATCATGCCAGCATGCCCTAGCCTCCAATGCCAGAGCCAGCATTCTGACGCCTTTGCTAGAAGACATACGGCCAACTGTGGTCCTACTGAGAAATCTACCATGTACAAATCGTCCTTTTGATATCCTTCAAAGACTAGAGATTTGTCAGATTCCATAAGCACAAGGCAACAATACTTTCCAAATATCACTACCATATTTAGATCACAAAGCATTGAGACAGACATTAAGTTGAAACCAAGGGATTCAACAAGCATCACTTTATCCATGTGTTGATCCTTTGAGATTGCAACTCTACCTAGACTCAATACCTTGCTTTTACCAGTGTTAGCAAATGTGATGTGACTCTTGTCAAATGGACGTAAGGTTGAGTCCATGAGAAGACTTCGATCACCAGTCATGTGGTTAGTGCATCCACTGTCCATAATCCATTCAGAAGCCTTTGGTATGGTACCCTACAGTGCAATTAGGGGGATAGGCTTCACCAAGGGAAACGTGAAGCATAAATATTTGATGAACAAGAATATTATCAAAGTTCAGATCCTGGTTAGGACAGATCGGATAACTGTCAAGTAAACCAGGAACCAAATACATAGTAAGACCATTTGGGCATTTTATGTTGCGCCCCACAAGATGTTTTAGGTCCCCAACATAAGCATCATACGCCTTTGATTTCCGGCTGGAGACCCTTCCCTACAAAAGAGAGTTAAGTTTTCTTAACCACCCACATTTTCAGGGGTGGCTTCTAAGCAATGATTCTAAGTGTAGCATCTAAGAACTTCAGCTTTGGAGCCCTAGAAAATAGCCTTACAGGAGGTGAATAATACTCATAAGAATAAGCAGAGTAGTTCTTGGTCTTATGAACATGGTGGTTTGATGAAACACGCTCATATTCATAGGCCTGAGTATGGTTTCCCTGTAAAACATTGGTGTTAGGGTGACTCTGGTGAGTCATCTGTCTGTATGAAGCCTTTGGACTATATGAAGCCTTTGGTCTGGGGTTTGTCTTCTTCCCAGGTGATGTCATGATGACATTCACCTGAAGATTTTCAAGACCACTCTTGGGCACCCAGATCTTCTTCAAAGGGGGTCCATTCCTGCAGTTAGTACCAATATACCTGGCAATCACTTCACCATTTTGATTCTTAAATAGTTATAGTTTGCATCAAAGGATTCACCATTGATAATCGGGTTAGCACAAGTGAAGCCAGATAAGGTAGATGGATCCACTGAAGGCCCCTTTGCAGCAACCCATGTGGTTTTGGGGTACCGCTCAGGCTTCCAGTAAGAACCATCAATATTTATTTTCCTCTCAAACCCAACACCCTCTTTCCTAGGGTTTCGGTTCAGAATATGTTTCTTGAGGACATCACATAGTGTCTGATGCCCTTTGAGACTTTTGTGCATTCCTATCTCAGGCAATGTCTTCAACCTCGCATTCTCATCAGCAATAGTAGTGGTATCCTCAATAGAGGGGTTAGTTAACACATCATCGGTTGAAGATATTGTAATAGTAGCAGCAGTAGAACATTCAGCAACAGAGACAACATTATCACGCTCAAGACATTTTAGACATGGTGGTTCAAATCCTTCCTGAGCGGAACTAATCTGTTGAGCACAGAGTGACTCGTTCTCCTTTTGAAGATCCTCATGAGCCGATCTCAAGTTCTCAAGCTCTTGTTTCCTTTGAAGATAATCATAGGAGAGCTTTTCATGAGTAGTTGAGAGCGTTTCATGACGACTTTCAAGTTCCTCGTACTTAACATGAAGACTTCTAATGTCTTCAATTAAGGACTGAGCTCGAGTCATTTCCGCGTCCAACAGGTCATCGCTTTTGTCTAGCAACGTTTGAATATGTTCCATAGCATTTTGTTGTTCTGTTGCAATTTTAGCAAGTGTTTTGTAGCTAGGTTTAGATTCACATTCAGAGTCATCTTCACTTGAAGTTTGAAAGTAAGCATCGCGTGAGTTTACCTTGGCACCACATGCCATGAAGCAGTAGGTGGGAGAAGATGGCTCATGTTCGGGAGTCATCATTTGGAGAGACTCTTTGAATTCGAGGAACCATGGGTCCTGACATGTTCGATGACCTTCATAGACGTCAGAGATCCGGTCCCATATAAGCTTCGCATTGCATAGATGCATGGCGCGCTTGAACTCGTCTCTTGACAGACAGGAGCATATAACAACCTTCGCCTTCGTATCTAGAAGGGTGTACTTCTGAATATCATCAGCACGCGCCATCTTGCATAAATCGGTGAGACCAATCTTCGTGACAGTCCAAAGCTCACTGTCCATAGCTAGAAGTCGCTTCTTCATCATGGCCTTCCATCGGGGATAATCATGACCATCGAAAATGGGGCACACAGCGAAGACCTTGATTGTCCCTGCAGTTGACATAACTAAAACTCCAGGTGGTTAAACCGAATCACACAGAACAAGGGAGCACCTTGCTCTGATACCAATTGAAAGTGCTAGTTATCAACTAGAGGGAGGTGAATAGGTGATTTTTATGAACTTCAAAATATGAGGGCTTTGAAGACAGACAGTAGAAATGAACCTATTGATATGCAGCGAAAGGTAGACTACACTAGACAAGCCATAATCAAGTAAGCAATGAAGTGAAAGCACGAAGACTATCAACAGCTAGGTAGTATGGATCAGGATGGAAGATAGTATGAAGCCAAACAACAAAAGTCTTCACACAATGAAGTCAATCAGATCATGCAAGCAGGCAATGACTTCATGAAGACAAAATGTAAGTAAAGAGAGGTAAAGGATAGAACTAGTTGCTTGGTGAGGACAAGGATTTGTTGGACCCGATCCAGTTGCTGTGACAACTGTATGTCTGGTTAGGGAGGCTCAGATTCAACTCAGAAGACCGCATCTTCACCTTATTCCCCTTGAGCTAAGGACACACGGTCCTCGCCCAATCACTCTGGTAGGTCTTCAAGGGAGACTTCCAAACCTTCACAGACTTCGTTCGTCGGCAATCCACAATGACTCTTGAATGCTCAGAACGCGACGCCTAACAGGCTGGAGGATTCACAGTCCTCAAGTGCAACAAGTCTTCAGGTCACGCAGACAGAAAGACTTCAGTGATGCTTAACACTCTTTGGCTCTAGGTGTTTAGGGCTTTGTCCTCGCAAGGATTTCTCTCTCAAATGCTTCGGAGGTGGGTTGTTCTCAAACGACAAAAGCCGTGCACTAACTCTGAGCAGCCACCAATTTATGGTGTAGGGGGTGGGCTATTTATAGCTAGGAGGCAACCCGACCTGATTTGTCTGAAATGACCCTGGGTCACTAAGGAACTACCACGTGTCTAACAGTTAGATTTCAAACACACGCGATAGCTTGACTTGGGCTACAAGTAAAGTTGACTCATCCAGCTCTAGATAAGATTTTCTCTCATTGTCTTCACTCGAAGACATAGGATTTGGTTGAGCATCACTTCAGTCACTCTAACTTTGTTCACTTGGACCCCACTTAACAGTGCGGTGGTTCCTATGACTCAACAAAGAAGAAAAGGAAACTACGAAACAACTATGTCTTCGCACTCCATAGTCTTCACGTGAATGTCTTCTTGAGTCATAATTTTCGTTGCGAATATCTTCACAGACCACCATTGTCTTCAATGTCTTCACACATTTTTAGGGGTCATCTCTGGTAGGTAAACCGAATCAATGAGGGACTACTACCTGTGTTATCCTACAATTCTCACAAACAGATTAGTCCCTCAACCAAGTTTGTCGTCAATACTCCAAAACCAACTAGGGGTGGCACTAGATGCACTTACATCCTTCTTCTCCGCCAAATACTTGGGGCAGTTCCGCTTCCAGTGACCAGTCCCTTTGTAGTAAAAGCACTCGGTCTCAGGCTTTGGTCCAGACTTGGGCTTCTTCACTTGAGCAGCAACTTGCTTGTCGTTCTTCTTGAAGTTCCCCTTCTTCCCTTTACCCTTTTTCTTGAAACTGGTGGTCTTGTTGACCATCAACACTTGATGCTCTTTCTTGATTTCTACCTCCGCAGCCTTTAGCATTGCAAAGAGCTCGGGAATCGTCTTATCCATCCCTTGCATATTATAGTTCATCACGAAGCTCTTGTAGCTTGGTGGCAGTGATTGAAGAACTCTGTCAATGACACTATCATCAGGAAGATTAACTCCCAACTGAGTCAAGTGGTTGTGGTACCCAGACATTCTGAGTATATGTTCACTGGCAGAACTACTCTCCTCCATTTTGCAGCTGTAGAACTTATTGGAGACTTCATATCTCTCAATCCAGGCATTTGCTTGAAATATTAACTTCAACTCCTGGTACACCTCATATGCTCCATGACGCACAAAACATCGTTGAAGTCCCGATTCTAAGCTGTAAAGCATGGCACACTGAACGATCGATGAGTCATCAGCTTTGCTCTGCCAGACGTTCATAACATCTGGTATTGCTCCTGTAGCGGGTTTGTCACCTAGCGGTGCTTCCAGGACGTAATTCTTCTGTGCAGCAATGAGGATAATCCTCAAGTTACGGACCCAGTCTGTGTAGTTGCTACCATCATCTTTCAACTTAGCTTTCTCTAGGAACGCATTAAAATTCAACGGAACAACAGCACGGGCCATCTATCTACAACAACATACACATGCAAAATACTATCAGGTACTAAGTTCATGATAAATTAAAGTTCAATTAATCATATTATTTAAGAACTCCCACTTAGATAGACATCCCTCTAATCATCTAAGTGATCACGTGATCCATATCAACTAAACCATGTCCGATCATCACGTGAGATGGAGTAGTTTTCAATGGTGAACATCACTATGTTGATCATATCTACCATATGATTCATGCTCGACCTTTCGGTCTCAGTGTTTCGAGGCCATATCTGCATATGCTAGGCTCGTCAAGTTTAACCCGAGTATTCCGCGTGTGCAAAACTGGCTTGCACCCATTGTATGTGAACATAGAGCTTACCACACCCGATCATCACGTGGTGTCTCGGCACAACGAACTGTAGCAACGGTGCATACTCAGGGAGAACACTTGTACCTTGAAATTTAGTGAGAGATCATCTTATAATGCTACCGCTGAACTAAGAAAAATAAGATGCATAAAGGATAAACATCACATGAAATCAATATAAGTGATATGGTATGGCCATCAGCATCTTGTGCCTTTGATCTCCATATCCAAAGCACTGTCATGATCACCATCGTCACCGGCTTGACACATTGATCTCCATTGAAGCATTATTGTCGTCTCGCCAACTATTGCCTCTACGACAATCGCTACCGCTCAGTGATAAAGAAAAGCAATTACATGGCGATTGCATTTCATACAATAAAGCAACAACCATATGGCTCCTGCCAGTTGCCGATAACTCTGTTACAAAACATGATCATCTCATACAATAAAATTTAGCATCATGTCTTGACCATATCACATCACAACATGCCCTGCAAAAACAAGTTAGACGCCCTCTACTTTGTTGTTGCAAGTTTTACGTGGCTGCTATGGGCTGAGCAAGAACCATTCTTACCTACGCATCAAAAACCACAAATGCGGTATAGTGATTGCTTTTTGATCTACAGAAAGAACACTGTTCATTGAATCTGATTCAACTAAAGTTGGAGAAACTGACACCCACTAGCCACCTATGTGCGAAGCACGTCGGTAGAACCAGTCTTACGTAAGCGTGCGCGTAATGTCGGTATGAGCCGCTTCATCCAACAATGCCACTGAATCAAGAATCAACTAGTGACGGCAAGCAATATGTAAATACCCACGCCCAAAACTCCTTTGTGTTCTACTCGTGCATATAACATCTACGCATAGATCTAGCTCGGATGCCACTGTTGGGGAACGCGGTAATTTCAAAAAAAATTCCTACGCACACACAAGATCTATCTAGGTCATGCATAGCAACGAGAGGGGAGAGTGTTGTCCATGTACCCTCGTAGACCGTAAGCGGAAGCATTATGACAACGCAGTTGATGTAGTCATACGTCTTCACGATCTGACCGATCCTAGCACCGAAGGTACGACACCTTCGCGATCTGCACACGTTTAGCTCGGTGATGTCCCACGAACTCTAGATCCAACTGAGTGTCGAGGGAGAGCTTCGTCAACACGACGGCGTGATGACGGTGATGATGAAGTTACTGATGTAGGGCTTCGCGTAAGCACTACAACGATATGACCGAGGTGGAAATCTGTGGAGGGAGGCACCGAACACGACTAAACAATCAAATTGTGTGTTCTAGGGTGCCCCCTCCCTACATATATAAAGGAGGGAGGGGGAGGCCGGCTGGCCCTCTCTAGGGGCGCCAAGGGGGGAGGAGTCCTCCTCGTAGTAGGAGTAGAAATCTCCCCTTTCCTAGTCCCACTAGGAATAGAAGGAAGACGGAGAAGGAGAAAGGAAAGGGGGGCCGGGCTCCCCACCCAATTCGGATTGGGCTTGGGGGGGTGCCCCCACCTAGGCCGCCTTCTCCTCTCTCCCACTAAGGCTCATTAAGGCCCATACACTCCCCGGGGGGTTCCGATAACCCCCGGTACTCCGGTAAATGTCCGAACTCACCTGGAACCATTCCGATGTCCAGACATAGCCTTCCAATATATCGATCTTTATGTCTCGACCATTCCGAGACTCCTCGTCATGTCCGTGATCATATCTGGGACTCCGAACTACCTTCGTTACATCAAAACACATAAACTCATAATACCGATCATCACTGAACGTTAAGCGTGCGGACCCTACGAGTTCGAAAACTATGTAGACATGACCGAGACTCATCTCCGGTCAATAACCAATAGAGGAACCTGGATGTTCATACTGGTTCCTACATATTCTACGAAGATCTTTATCGGTCAAATCGCATAACAACATACGTTGTTCCCTTTGTCATCGGTATGTTACTTTCCCGAGATTCGATCGTCGGTATCTCAATACCTAGTTCAATCTCGTTACTGGCAAGTCTCTTTACTCGTTTCGTAATGCAACATCCCGTAACTAACTCATTAGTCACATTGCTTGCAAGGCTTATAGTGATGTGCATTACCGAGAGGGCCCAGAGATACCTCTCCGATACACGGAGTGACAAATCCTAATCTCGATCTATGCCAACTCAACAAACACCATTGGAGACACCTGTAGAGCATCTTTATAGTCACCCAGTTACGTTGTGACATTTGATAGCACACTAAGTGTTCCTCCGGTATTCGGGAGTTGCATAATCTCATAGTCATAGGAACATGTATAAGTTATGGAGAAAGCAATAGGAGTAAACTAAACGATCAAAGTGCTAAGCTAACGGATGGGTCAAGTCAATCACATCATTATCTAATGATGTGATCCAGTTAATCAAGTGACAACTCTTTGTCCATGGCTAGGAAACTTAACCATCTTTGATTAACGAGCTAGTCAAGTAGAGGCATACTAGTGACACTCTTTTTGTCTATGTATTCACACATGTACTAAGTTTCCGGTTAATACAATTCTAGCATGAATAATAAACATTTATCATGATATAAGCAAATATAAATAACAACTTTATTATTGCCTCTAGGGCATATTTCCTTCAGTGGCAACTTGCTTGTCATTCTTCTTGAAGTTTCCTTTCTTCCCTTGCCCTTTTAATTGAAACTAGTGGTCTTGTCAACCATCAACATTTGATGCTTTTCTTGTTTTCTACCTTCATTGATTTCAGCATCACGAAGAGCTCGGGAATCGTTTTTGTCATCCCTTGCATATTATAGTTCATCACGAAGTTCCAGTAACTTGGTGATAGTGACTAGAGAACTCTGTCAATCACTATTTTATCTCGAAGATTAACTCCCACTTGATTCAAGCGATTGTAGTACTTAGACAATCTGAGCACATGCTCACTGGTTGAGCTATCTCCTCCATCTTGTAGGCAAAAATACTTGTCAGAGGTCTCATACCTCTCGACTCGGGCATGAGTCTGAAATACCAATTTCAACTCTTGGAACATCTCATATGCTCCATTGCGTTTCAAAATATTTTTGAAGTCCCGATTCTAAGCCGTAAAGCATGGCGCACTCAACTATCAAGTAGTCCTCATACCGAGCTTGCCAAACGTTCATAACGTCTGCATCTGCTCCTGCAATAGGTCTGTCACCTAGTGGTGCATCAATGACATAATTCTTCTGTGCAGCAATGAGGATAATCCTCAGATCACGGAGCTAGTCTGCATCATTGCTACTAACATCTTTCAACATAGTTTTCTCTAGGAACATATCATAAATAAAACGAGGAAGCTATACGCGAGCAATTGATCTACAACATAGATATGCAAATACTATCAGGACTAAGTTCATGATAAATTTAAGTTCAATTAATCATATTACTTAAGAACTCCCACTTAGATAGACATACCTCTAGTCATCTAAATGATCACATGATCCATATCAACTAAACCATGTCCGATCATCACGTGAGATGGAGTAGCTTCCAATGGTGAACATCACTATGTTGATCATATCTACTATATGATTCACGTCCGACCTTTCGGTCTCAGTGTTCCGAGGCCATATCTGCATATGCTAGGCTCGTCAAGTTTAACCCGAGTATTCTGCATGTGCAAAACTGGCTTGCACCTGTTGTATGTGAACGTAGAGCTTATCACACCCGATCATCACGTGGTGTCTCAACACGAAGAACTGTCGCAACGGTGCATACTCAGGGAGAATAGTTATGCCTTGAAATTTTATTAAGGGATCATCTCATAATGCTACCGTCGTACTAAGCAAAAATAAGATACATAAAAGATAAGCATCACATGCAATCAAAATATGTGACATGATATGGCCATCATCATCTTGTGCCTTTGATCTCCATCTCCAAAGTACCGTCGTGATCTCCATCGTCACCGGCATGACACCATGATCTCCATCATCTTGATCTCTATCAACGTGTCATCACATGGTCGTCTCGCCAACTATTGCTTTTGCAACTGTTGCTATCGCATAGCGATAAAATAAAGCAATTATATGGCGCTTGCATCTTATACAATAAAGAGACAACCATAAGGCTTCTGCCGGTTGCCGATAACTTTAACAAAACATGATCATTTCATACAACAATTTATATCTCATCACGTCTTGACCATATCACATCACAACATGCCCTGCAAAAACAAGTTAGACGTCCTCTACTTTGTTGTTGCAAGTTTTACGTGGTTGCTATGGGCTTCTAGCAAGAATCGTTCTTACCTACGCATCAAAACCACAACGATTTTTCATCAAGTGTGTTGTTTTAACCTTCAAAAAGGACCAGACGTAGTCAAACTCGATTCAACTAAAGCTGGAGAAACAGACACCCACTAGCCTCCTGCATGCTGCTAAGCAGTATGACTATTATCGCCCACAACTCTTCGTGTTCTACTTGTGCATATAACATCTACGCATAGACCTAGCTCTGATGCCACTGTTGGGGAATGTAGTATATCAAAAAAATTCCTACGATCACGCAAGATCTATCTAGGAGATGCATAGCAACGAGAGGGGAGAGTGTGTCTACGTACCCTCGTAGACCGAAAGCGGAAGCGTTGAGTGACGCGGTTGATGTAGTCGAACGTCTTCGCAATCCAACCGATCAAGTACCGAATGCACGACACCTCCGCGATCTGCACACGTTCAGCTCGGTGACGTCCCTCGAACTCTAGATCTAGCTGAGGTCGAGGGAGAGTTTCGTCAGCACGATGGCGTGTTGACGGCGATGATGAAGTTACCGACGCAGGGCTTCACCTAAGCATTACGACAATATGATCGAGGTGGAAAACTGTGGAGGGGGGCACTGCACACGACTAAGAAATCTACTTGTGTGTCTATGGGGTGCCCCGTTCTCCGTATATAAAGGAGGGGAGGAGGAGGAGGGCCGGCCACAAGGGGCGCGCCCAAAGGGGGGATTCCTACTCCTAGTAGGAGTAGGTTTCCCCCTTTCCTGGTCCAAGTAGGAGAAGAAGGAAGGAGAGGAGAGGGAGAAGGAAAGAGGGGGGCGCCGCCCTCTCCCTAGTCCAATTTGGACCAGACCATGGGGGGCGCGCGGCCTCCCCTTGTGGCCCTTCTCTCCTTTCCACTAAGGCCCATGAAGGCCCAATACTTCCCCCGGCGAATTCTCGTAACTCCCCGGTACTCCGAAAAATACCCAAACCACTCAGAACCTTTCCGATCTCCGAATATAGCCTTCCAATATATAGATCTTTACGTCTCGACCATTTCGAGACTCCTCGTCATGTCCGTGATCTCATCCGGGACTCTGAACAAACTTCGGTCATCAAATCACATAACTCATAATACAAATCGTCGTTGAACGTTAAGCGTGCGGACCCTATGGGTTCGAGAACTATGTAGACATGACCGAGACATATCTCCGGTTAATAACCAATATCGGAACCTGGATGCTCATATTGGCTCCTACATATTCTACAAAGATTTTTATCGGTCAAACCGCATAACAACATACGTTGTTCCCTTTGTCATCGGTATGTTACTTGCCCGAGATTCAATCGTCGGTATCATCATACCTAGTTTAATCTCATTACTGGCAAGTCTCTTTACTCTTAACTCGTTCCGTAATGCATCATCCCACAACTAACTCATTAGTCACATTGCTTGCAAGGCTTATAGTGATGTGCATTATCGAGAGGGCCCGGAGATACCTCTCCGACAATCGGAGTGACAAATCCTAATCTCGGTCTATGCCAACTCAACAAACACCATCGAAGACACCTGTAGAGCATCTTTATAACCACCCAGTTATGTTGTGATGTTTGATAGCACACTAAGTGTTCCTCCAGTATTCGGGAGTTGCATAGTCTCATAGTCATAGGAACATGTATAAGTCATGAAGAAAGCAATAGTAATAAACTAAATGATCATAGTGCTAAGATAGCGGATGGGCCTAGTCCATCACATCATTCTCTAATGATGTGATCCCGTTCATCAAATGACAACACATGTTCATGGCTAGGAAACTTAACCATCTTTGATTAACTAGCCAGTCAAGTAGAGGCATACTAGGGACACTCTGTTTGTCTATGTATTCACACATGTACTAAGTTTCCGGTTAATACAATTCTAGCATGAATAATAAACATTTATCATGATATAAGAAAATATAATTAACAACTTTATTATTGCCTCTAGGGCATATTTCCTTCACAAGTCCCATATACCACTCTAAAAGTGACCACACGGGATGTCCAAATAATTTATTTGAGGTTCTTAGATGTGGTGTTTTTGCAAGTTCCTCATACATGTTCCCCTAAAACATGTTTTCTTTCTATTTCTCTTTAAACTAACATACAAATGGCATATGCATGGAGAGGAGGTTAAGGAGAGACCGACGAGCGACACAGAGAGGCAGGACAGACGATGCAGCTGGGCAGGAAGGGGAAGAGGTAAGGAGGAGACGCGACGGGGGGAGCTGGTACATACAACGCGGCTGAGTTTGTCGGGAGGCAACGGAGTGGCGGGGCCCCGAAATTTTAACGGTTGTCTCCTACCACACTTACTGCAAGATTTACGAGAAGAGTCATCTTCCCTTGACGGAGGGGAAGTTGGGTTGATTATATGGCCCCCCTTAAAAAAATTTAGAAATGCTATTGATCTTGCATTCCCTAGGACGTACATCCAATTCCCGTGTGCAAATCTCACGATCCACGTGACAATCCTTGTTGGCTCTTATGCACCTCTCAGAGCGAATGACTACCTGTATGACACTAAATGTTCGCTCTCATGGCGAGACCCCCATCGTATCCCTTAACAACCCCCCTCAAAATCATATATGGATGACAAATTTTGTATCTAGAGCATGACAATTTCCAACAGTTTTCTCTCATGTAGCACGGTAAGCCCCTTCTGCCAGCGTGATAACTCTTGCACAGATAGGCAAATTTCTTTTCATGTAGTGTGGCAATCCTCTAATGTAGCATACAAGACTATCTGGTGTAGCATGGCAATTCATGAAAATGTGTGGCATTTTTTTCCTTTAGCCCGACAATTCTCTATGTTGCATCATGGCAAAATCCCTGAAATGCAGGGCAATTTATTCTACTGCGGTATGGCAAATGACTGAAAATCTTTCTACTAGCATGACAATTTTTTTTTTCAACATAGCAAATATTTTTTTGGTAATAGCACTACAATGACAATTCTACTAAGGCTACATAGAGGAAGTAACATAAATAATAACATGCATGTCACATAGATAAAAAGTATGATGTGACAAGTAATTAATGAGGAGAGATGCAAATGGAGTAACATAATATGTTACCATAGTATAGTGGTTCCCAATGTAAAATGACTCTATAAAGTAATAAATGAAGCACTCTGTGTTATCACATCTATGACACTACCCACTATAGAGGTAATAACAATAGACTACTAAGAGCATCTCTAGCAGATCGCGTAAAACCGAGCCATCCAGTATAATAACCGCCGGTTTGCGGGATCGATACCGTATACCTGTCCCGACTAGATTCTCCAAATCCGTTGTCCCAATTTTTTTGTGGGATCCCGAATCTACGGACGCATTTCCTCCATATCTACGAGATTTCACCCGACTTTGCCGGCCCCCCTTTCTGTTGGCGCGAACCCACTTCTGCCGACTTCAGTTCCCGCCTCCACTCCCCGTCGCTACCGCAAATCCCCGCCCCTTTTCGCTGTCCCCGGCTGCCCTGCGCCGCATCCATTCCACCTTGTTTCTGTGCTGGGGGGGGGTGTACCTATTTGTGTCCGCCCCTCACGGCTGTCGCCGGCGCCATGGATCCGCCTCGGAGCTTGGTGCATGGGCTTGTAGCTTGCATACCTGGTTGGTTCCGACACCTATGAGTGGCGCGCGTCGGAGGAAGAGGCGACTCGTCTTTGCTTTGTCCGGCGGGGAGAAGAAAGGGGCGGCGCCACGCGTCTTTGCTTCGGTCGGCCGGGGAGAACAAAGAGGTGGCGCGACTTTGCTTCGGTTGAGGTATGTATAACACCCGCGGGTTTGTGCTCAATTTGGAATGGAGTAGGATCAGGTGAAATTCATGGCCATTTTGCATGCATTTTATAGATGGATTGGAGTTCATCCTCGTTGTCTTCGTCCGATGATTCGTACATAGAAGAGATGATCCCTTGACGATGATGATGACAACCTAGTGTTGTTGTATCTCGTCGACGAATTTGAGGCGGGGCCGAAGAAATCGTGGCGTGGATCCATGGTCGGCTGGCTATGCATTCCCCGCAACCGAGCTCTCGGTGACAAGATGCTCATGAAAGACTACTTTGCTGAGATACCGACATATCTGGCTCACCTCTTTCGTAGATAATATCAAATGTATATGTCACTTTTAGTTCGCTCGTCAAAGCTTGCGAGCAAAATTGACGTTTCTTCGCTCAGTGTAGGAATGCCCCCGTTTTGATTGGCTTTAGTGCATATAAAAAATTCGATGGCGATGAGAGTGATTGCATATGGTGTTCCCGCCCACTATGCAGATGAATATCTTCGCATTGGCGAAGATACCACCATCAAATGTGTCAGTGTCTTTGCGAAGACAGTCATCCGGGTTTTTGTCCCGGGGTACCTTCGAACTCCAATTGAAGCAGACACAAAGAACCTCATGGCAATGAACGGAGCAAGGGGATGGCCGGGCATGCTAGGTAGTATTGATTGCATGCATTGGAGGTGGAAGAACTTCCCGGTGGCTTGGGCAGGGCAATACACCGGTCACAAACATAGACTCACCATCGTGCTTGAAGCCGTGGCTTCACATGATCTATAGATCTAGCATTGCTTCTTTGGTTTGCCGAGGTCTCTCAATGATATCAATGTTCTGCAACGATCTCATTTGTTTGCTCAGCTAGCTAGTGGCAAAGCTCGGGCTTGCAACTATACAATCAATGGCCATGACTATACCATGGGGTATTATCTTGCCGACGGTATTTATCCATCATGGTCAACATTTGTGAAGACCATTAGTGACCCTAAAATCAAGAAGCACAATTTTTTTTGACGAAACACAAGAAGCTTGCCAAAAGGATATTGAGAGGGTATTTGGTGTGTTGCAAGCTCGGTTTGCCATTGTTCAAGGTCCTGCTCGCTTTTGGGATAAAAAATCACTCAGAAATATCATGATTGCTTGTGTAATTTTACACGACATCATCGTTGAGGATAAGAGTGATTTGGGCTTGGAGTACAACTATGACAATGTTGGTAGCCGTGTGAAGCCCACCAGGGACGCAAAAGAGATCAGTGCATTTCTTAAGACCTACTGGAAGATCGAGAACCGTGATTCGCACAACCAATTCCAGCACGATCTCATTGAGTATTGGTGGCAACTCTATGAGCGAAGATTAGATCCCCATTTTTCTTCATTTCTATTCGTGTGAGATATGCCGGCACTGTGTTCTAATAATTATTTGAATTGAACATTTGTTGTAATAAAAACTATTATTGTATTGTGAATTGCTTTTCGGACCATTTATATGTATGTTGAATTTATATTATGATTTCATTTGGTTGATATCATTGAAATGTGTAATGTGTTTGATGCTATGCAAAATTTAAGGTAGTGGGATGCATTTGCGGGATTTGTTCCGCAGGAGCGCTCGCGGTACCGTAAATTTTTTTATGGGCGCCCTTATACGCGTTTCGTGAACCGCACTGATTGCGGGATCTACTAAAACTGGCGTAACATATGCATGTTACTAATTACTAGTCTAAGTTACTCCGCATTATGACCAGCCTAACCCGTCCAAGATAACGCCTTATTATTGGTGTTTTTTTCGTTTACAAGACCTATTGATGAAGGCTTTTTTTAACTCAAAGTCATTACTTTTAACACAATGCTGGCATATCATCTTGAGAGCACCAATACCCTAGTGAGCTGGAATACCACTGTTCTTTTAACCATCCAACCATAGGTTGATTCGCAACTCAAAATTATTATTTTAATAATAAAAAAATGAGTATGTTTTTACATTTGTATGGACCCACCCTACCACGTGTGTGACGTGCCCGTCATCAACCGATAAGAACACAGTCGTGCCACGCACGGGATAACGATAGCAGCAACCCAGCAACCGCCCCGCCCACCGCCCACCCAGACCCAGCGCTCCCCTTGCCACCAAACCCGCGTGGCCCTCCGACGTCGGTTCGTCTCCGACCACGACTGGAAAAGGTCAAACCGCCACCGCGCGCACCGACTCTTTCCCGGAAACCCATCGCCGCCATCAGCTCCACGCCCCCCTATAGAAATACCACACAAGCCCCCCATGGTTTCCCCGCATCGGAGGATTTGATTGACTTGTCTTCTCCTCTTCCACCTCTCGTCGTTGGGTAAGTCGCAGGTATGGTATTCGTAATCGGTCCCGATCTCGCGCTCTGCTCGCTGTTCTTCGTTTGATTGTATTCCAGGCGAGCGTTCTGTCTTGGTTGAGGTGCTCCTTCCGTCGAGTTCTTAGTCCCGGTGGTTTCTCGTCTGTTTCGTTGATATTGGTACCGTACGTGTTCTGAACCTTGCTGCTTTGATTTAGGGTCGCGGCTAATCTATTTTGCTTTGACTTCTGATCTGATTTAGGGATCCATCATGCTCTGATTGCGATGTGATTTAGGGTCGTGTATCATATTTGCTGATTTGATTTAAGGTTGTGATGAGTAACGGAGATTATATTTGGCGCGAATTACGAGTTATGTTGGTATAGATACGTGGAGCAGTTCGTTTGGTTTCAGTTCTGTTCGTTATGGCGGATTGGCCTGGTCGGTTTAGTTGGTCCCGTGGAGATGTTTGACATGATCCGAATGAGAGATTGAAGGTTGTGGTTTCAGTTTCGATTCTTCTGTTCAATTCAAGGTGATTCAGTAATGTTCTGCGTACAAAGTGCTTCATATTTTTGCGGCGAAAAACAGTGGGTTGGCGACAGTTCAGACAGTCAAAATTCTCCAGTATTTTTGCCTTTGATCCCGTTCATTCATACATAGTCAGACTCAATAAGAATTAGAGGAAGTTGGAAAAAGGTTTGCTAGGTCTATCCGGATATATTTGCTTTCGCCTAGCAGCCTATACATGTCAGATTATATATGAAAAGGATTGTGCTATATTACCATGTTACGAAGGTAGAGCTGGGATATGTCTTTCTTGAACTGTGTGCACATGCTCATGGTGGAGGTGTGATTCTTCAGTGGCTATATTTTGGTGTCAACTTTTGGTTGGTTTCATTTCAAGATTGCTAGGAAAATCGGAGGTTGTGTTTGCATTCTAGACGTAATTATCTTGGGAAGTACCTCAAATGAACATGGAAGTTTTGCTTTTGAAGTGATCTGTTTGAAGGTTCTTTCAACTAGAGTGAAGAAACTATTGGATTGTGTCTGCAAAATTAGTTTACTGCTGCTGTGTTTTTCTGGAGTGGTATGTCAAGGTCTATTCAGATGCTGGTTACTGTGTGGGATTCTACCAATCCTTCTGATCACTAGCTTGTGCGTTTGATTTTCTACATGGATATTCGGTTGGGCTTCAGCCGGTTTCATGCTCTGTCCGGTGTTGGATTAGTCTTAGCCTGATAATTAGTACTCTTATTGTAATCTGTAGCCATGTTTTTATGATTAGTATGTTCTAATGCAATTTATGTTGTACACAACTGTCAATTATGCATCTGTTCTGATGTTGCTTACTGTAACCGATGTAATTGTTGAATGATATATGGATGCCATAATTTAGCCCTTCGTCTTCATTTTGTTTGGTGTATAAAAGCTGTAACCAAATAGCAACTGAATTTCATAGCGTGATGTTCTTTTTTCCTGCATAAGTTACATTTTTATTCATTGTTCATCCATGCAAATTCAGTGGATATTGTTGTGAACATCCTGCTTTTGTAGTTCTCATCATCTCAAGTTAACAATGATGACTTTTGACCTAACATTTTGAACTTTGTTACGTTATCCATCGTTATGTTGTCCGATCATCCGTTTAATTAGTTTAACTGTGAAATACGGTGCTTGTTGTGCTGTCCATATGCAGAAGATTAATTTTAATTATCACATGGGGTGCTTGCATTTAATCTTGATTTTACATATATCATTCATGAGTATCATATTATGTTGCTATTTTACGTAGTTTGGTATTAAGCTTGAAGTTCATGTTAATGTGAGGGTAATACTGTGAGATAACTATGTTAGTCCATATATAGAGTTCTATGTTTGAATTATTTACAGTCTGCTTTTACTCTTGAGTTCCCAACCTAGTTAGTGTCAGTTAAGATCTTATACTGTTCATGGAACACCTTATATGATCTGTAACAGTTTTGAGCAAGTATTCAAAGGCAATATAGTGATAAGTGGCGTTGGTCTAATCGTAGTTCTACGCGTATGTTGTTTACAATTTATTTTCACTCTTACAGTTTCCATCTTGTCAGTGAATTAAGATTCTAGTTCTGTTTTTGGAACTTGATTAACATGCAATAAGTTCTGATTTAACCCCCCCCCCCCCCCCCCCCCCCGGTTGAGAATTGAGATTATATGGCACATACTGCAACTTTCAAGCTTGGTAGAAGATTTATTTGCATGTGATTTAGCTTTCCTTCCCTCCTTATTTTGTTCAGATGATAAGCATAAGCATGGTATGTACGGTAATTTTCAGGTGCCTTGTTTTCAAAATAAAAACATTTTATTATGCTGTGAGATTATTTGAATAACTACTTGTCCCTGATACGTTGTGTTGTATTCTCTTAGGTCTGAACAGTGCAGTTGTTGTATATGACCTGATGTTCCTTTTGCGTCCTTGGATGTGGGCTTCTGTTTGTTTACTAGTTCTTATTAGCTCAGCAACTAGCTGGGTCTTATCCTCTTGACTAACTAGAGCAGTCTTAACAGAAAATACGATTTATTTGTTGTGCTTAACTACTCTTAAATTGTCTGCATGATCTAGTTTTGACGCTTTTTCCCGAATAATGTAAATAATGTTGTGCCGTTTAACTTGTTACTTGAGTTCCAATTCCTACAGTTCTAATTTTCTTTTGCTTGACATAGAATTATGCTATCTGTTGAAATTATTTATCTTGCTACTGGTCACTATTCACATGATTTTTTAATGGTTAGGATGATGTTACAAGCCAAGTAGGTGTTGCTACATTCTATGCTTTATTATTTAGTTAGATAGAAGTCACCTGGAAAATACATCATAGGGGTTTTAATTTCTCAGCCTTGGTGACCAGTTGTATATAAGTTGGTAGCTTTTTATTTTAGTTCAAAAAACTTGATTCGTTCATATGAGTTCTTAGTTTCCTTTTAAGCCTGTTATGCTGTACATATGTCTAATAGAATTTTCTGGCCTATCGGTATTTGTTGTTTGTACTGCATTTTCAGTTTTTTGCTAATAATAAATGTTTGGTCAGTCTTGGTATGCCCCTAACCCTCTTGTTGTTTTGTTCTAGTCTGAATTTGAGCTCTGTTCCCTATCCCCATGTTGCACCGCTTTAAGATATTTTAAAATCTTTTGATGTGCTGCGTGTATATCCTTAACAAACTCAAATACATTTTTATTCATCGCCAGGTAATACCTTACAAGTTTCTTTGTCGAGAATTAGGTGGGCAAGCTAGTTCGTACTGCCGTTTATTTCATGTTTGCACATCTTATTGACACTGTTGACATAGAGATTTATTTTGAGAAAGAGTTTGTTTAGTCTTGATCGCTATGTAGTTCTGTGCAGTTCAGTCACCATCTTGTACGTTGTTAATTTATAATGTTAAATAACTTATGTGTACTGTAAACAATCTTTTACTGATTCTACTTGTGATCTAATTATTAAGTACTATACTTGTATGTGAATGTCAAATTGATTTGTACCAGATTGTTATTAGACAGTGTTTTTCTTTCCTCATCTGTTGCATTTTGAATGACAATATAATATATGTTGTTTGTTTCAATCTTTACTGTTGTGTTGTTAAAAATGTATGTTTCTCCTATTTGTATTTTGTTATGGCGCTGCTAGAAGGAGGGCGCGAGAGGGCCGGCCGGGGGCCTTTTGCCCACGGCCGGGCAAGATGGAAGGGATTTCCTTCTTAATTCTTGCTTGACTAGATTGATACATCTCCTCCCCTTATATAGAGAGGTTTACTTGACTCCCCAGCAAGGCTTACTTGACCCCTAAGCAAGCGACCTTTATCTCTAATTAACCCTAAGACTAACAGGCTATACCGCCAGCCCAGGCCCATTAGGCCCATTACGTACTCCAACAGTTCTTTCTTCTAAACTTAACAACTATTACATGCCTATAATTTTGCAAATAAGTAGCTCTCGTAGGTTCAGTAGCACCATGCTTTCCGAAATGTGAGTTCATATATTTAACTTTCTTCCAGACATCTTTTCGTGTCGTACAAACTAGGCCATACATTTTTACTCAAAGTTCATATATCATACCATCGTCAAGTTAATTTGGTACTCCCTCTATCTCTTTTTAAGTCAAAACTTTCACAATACAAAAAGTATGTAGAAAAGAAAACACCAACATTCAGAATACAAAAACAATATCAGTAAGATTCATCATAGAATATATTTTCATATTGTATTTGATACTGTAGATGTTTGATACTTCTCAAAAAGAAACGGAAGGACTATATTTTTCCGTTGTTATAGCATTGTTTTGAAAATGGCTATTTTATCTTAAATGGTGCACCGTGCATCAACTTTTTTGGCTATGCATTGTCCCAAATTTGGTGCATGGCTGAATTTGAAGTGTGCTTGTGGTAATTATCAAGGTGTTAATTTTGCATGTTGACCTTTTGTCCCGGTTAGTTATTGGTCTCTTTTCAAAGCTTTGGCGGCATTTTGATTTGTTGAAAATAACAACTATTTGAAGAATGTTCACTCGGTTTACCGGACAGTCAAGTACCTGATATTAGTTTGGCCTTTTGATGTAACTGTAACAATTGCAAGCTTGAGAAGTTGAATTTGGTTTGGTCTGGGATTTGGGCGGTGTATTTGTTAGCTTCAGTGCACTTCTTTTTAGATCTCTAGGTGTTGTGTATTTTCTTTAGTGCATTATGATATACAGAACTACTCCCTCCGTTTGTTTTTATAAGACGTTTCAGACAGCTTGTTTTGTATTGTTTTAAACAGTGTCTGAATGTCTAAAACGTCTTATAAAAATGAACAGAGGTAGTACTTTTTTGTATTTGACTGATTGAATCGTGCCTCTTAAAAGATGTTACAGTTCCTATTTGTAATCAATGTGTATGATTCATTTTTTGGACGGTGTGTATGATTTGTTTTGAAGTGAATCGTTTATCTTCCTATAAATACGAGTGTTTGTGTCCATTAAAAATCTTTGCGCCGGTTCTTGAATCAGTAGCACCTTACATGGCTTTGATTTGTTAATGTGGATTTGTGTTTTCATCTGGTATACAGTTCTCTTGTGTTCAGTGTGTGCATAATGAGTCAGAGTGTTGCAGTATATGCCTTCGTTGAGTTTTGTCCCTTGCAATTGTGGCAGTATCTTTCTATATAATTGATAATTTCGAACATGAATAGTTGATTGTTGAGTTTCTTCCCATATAATTGATGATTTTGAATAGGAATAGTTGATTGTTCAGTTAATAGTAAAAGTTGGGAGTGCTTATGCCTTACAATATTTCGTATCTTTGTTTCCTAAATTAGTTATCTTTCTTGGTTGGGACATGTTGTTAATTTGTGTTAATCTGACATGTTGTGCGCTATTGTGTGCAAAATGACCCCTCAAAAGAGGCCTTCTCATTTACGAATACTGGAATGATACAGACGGATATGTTTTGCTTTGTTTTCTTGGGTATGACTTGGATGCTAATACTTCAAATATTTTCTTAAATTTACTTCTTGGGTGCACTTCATGTGAGTTTTAGTGTGATTACAAGATGGTGCCGTACTTTCTCTCTTGAGTTGCAGTATATGTATCTAGTTACGCATTTGTCATGAATCCAAATCATAATGTATCTGTGTGACTTTGATAGTAGTTTGTGTGTGTGTGTGTGTGTGTGTTGGGGGGTGAGTCTCTTTCTTTTTGTATTTAAAGGTTGCTGAGCTATTGATTTTCTACTTGGTTGTTGCTCATGAGAGTCTCTGCGCCGCAGATCAATTATCTATGCTCGAGTATAATTAACATAAGACACCTTAGAATTATGTGAAGCTATCTGTATCCCATATCATATTGACGTCTGTCCACATTTTGGTTATTAGGCTTGTTTTTCTAAGATAGTTGAAGGTACTAACTGATTTTTTTACATTTATAAGCTTTGTTGTGATAATGTGTTCTTCAATTTTATGTTCCCTTTGTTTGCGATTTTGTCCAAAACAATTTTAGTGCCTATATTGTATGTTCATTAACACACATCTGAAATGCAAGTTCCTACATTTTCTGTTTTTTTGCTGCATTCAACTTAGCTATCAATTCAACAACTTAGCTAAACATATCAATTATATGTTCATATCAACTTTTTATCCATCGTTGTTGTGAGTATGGCTGTCTTAATTATATTAGATACTTATTTTGACAGGGTCTCAGATTTGGTGCATGTCGGAATTTCTAGTGTGATACTGTGCAGTCATGATGCAAGGTGTTAATTTGTGTATGCTGACCTCATCTGCGTGAAATAGTTGAGCTAATTAATATAACTGCAATTTATGCAATTTATAGTCATGAGAATTTGCTATTTATGTTTTATTATTTTATATCGACGCACAAGTCTTTTATGTTGGATAGATTGAGTTTTGCTTGGCGGTAGCTTCTATTTGTATGATTTCCTTTGAAAGGGATATCGTTCTGTCGATGGGTTTGTTTTCATAGCCTTGCATTTTGTGTGTGTTATTTGTGTGCAAAAAGAGTCTCAGTAGGTCATTTTCTTAACCATTTCTGATAGTGTCGATACCCCTCTTGATGGCTGCATTAGTTGTTGCATCTCATTTTGATGTGAGCTGTGTATGTTGTTTGCATCTCTATTTACAGTTTGTATTGTTTGCCCTGTTGACATGTTTCATATTTGCCTCTGTAGATTTATTCTTTATATGTGAAGCGTATGTATGGGGTGGGTGAGGGTGCGTAACACTGCCAATGCCGGTCCCAAGCCCGGATAAAAGTGGAGGGAGCACCAACTAACTATTGTATGTGACAGTCTATTTTGCGGAAGTTGTTTCTGACTTTCAGTATTCTAGAATAGAATCTAAGCGGATGTCCCTAGCTGAAGATGTGGGAGCTCGTCCAGCTTGATTATGCACACAGGAAATGAAAATCTCTGGTCGCAACTAATCCTAGCATGAAAATAGGGAAGGAAATAAGAACTTGGAAGGTACAGTGATGTTCCAAACCCAAATGGAAGTTTGTCAAACTTGTCCTGAGCAGAGCCGGGGGACATTGGTGGAAGTCATCGTTTTAACTTCGTAGTTTTTTTCACTGTGGTCAACTCTACGAGTAGCACGGGCAAAATATGTGCAAATTTTCAAGCCTGGCAATTTAACTAGATGATAATCTAATTTCACGTTCTTTGTGGTACCAGAAGATCAAAAACACATGCTGAAACTTTGCAGGTGAGGTAGATGCTAATTCATTTTTAGTGTATAACTGTACTCATCGATGCCCAGTCCATGCCACAGGATGCTCTTCGTCCTGCCTAGGGCAACTTGAGGGGTCTCTCATTTAGCTCAGTTGGGGGACAACATGTTTGTGGCATGTTTTGAAGAAAAAAAAGGACAACGATGGGATCTTTGAGGGAGGTCCGTGGATGGCGGGGAAACACGCGGTTGTGTTGTTGATTTTTGATGTGAGATCGCGGCCCTCGGACCTCAAATTTAAGATGATGCAGATCTAGACAAGGGTGATCAATTTACCCTTCAATCTTCGATGCCCTCCATGTCTAGAAAGGATATCAAAACTTCTGGAAAGGTCATCGGGGTATATGTGGACGCAAAGGGCTTTGCCTATGGGGAAGCACTGAGAACACGATTGTGGATTGATGTGCCCGAGCTATTGATGAGGTGGGTTCGGCTAGAATCAACAAGAACAAAGGAGGATGTGTTTTATGATATCCATCATGAATCATTGCCTTATTTTTTTTCTCCCACAGTCTGTTTGGGCATGCGGAACTGTACCGTCTGACAGCGTCAGAAAGAGATAGTCAGGGGGGACTTTCGTATGGTGAGTTGAGGATGCCAACTTGTAAGAAAAGTTGGGGGAGTGCGCCATATCATGGATATGGAGATCCTTCGGGATCTCACAACGAATATGAGAAAATGGGAGGAGGAGCAAGTAAAAAAAAGGGAGGAGGTGACACCTCCAAATAAGTTGGGCAGTAGCAGGATTACAGTAGCATTGTACCAGTTTAATGCTAGGGGCGACGTCGTAGCTAGCAGAGGTGCACCCTTTCAATGGGGCCCGGGACATGGCATAGACACTCTTTATAGGTGTGTGAACATGGATGGAAATATAGGGAATGGAAATTGAGGGTGGGGGATACACTCCTCATGTTGGTGGATCAGGAAACCTTAAATAAGAAAAAGACTAATGAGGCTGGGGTGTCCAATGATTTCATGGAAGATAGCAGATATTTTTGCCTCGTAGACCTAATCTTATTCACATGCATAGCCACCTTGGCGATTGGAAGTCTAAGAAGATCAGAGATGTTAGACGCAAATTAAAAAGGTCCGTAAGGAGTTTGAGAGAGGGAAGAGTAACTCCTTGTATCGGGGCTCGTCACCAGGTGAGAAGGAGTTGGCTCGACAACATAATGAACTGTTATAGTGTGAGGAGATCATGACACGACAAAGCTGACATGTTGATTGGTTGCAGGTTGGGGATCAAAACACATGATTCTTCCATGCCTAATCAACTGCGTGACGGGCACACAATAAGATTACTACACTGGAGGATGCTCAGGTGATGGTGTACGAAAGCAAAGAAGCCCTTTTTAATGTTATTTACAAGCTTTGCTCTATAGTGTTGGCTAACCGTCTTTTGTGAAACATTGCTCTGCCATAATGTGATATGTTTCCAATGCCAATAAAAAGTAACTCACCCAATAGTATTTAACATCCATAAAACTGCCAAATAAAATGCGTCCTAGTGAGATTTTAGATGAGATCATTTCCAAGGAGCAAAGTGCTTTCGTTCCAGGGCAGCTCATTACTGACAACACCATCACAGACTATGAGTGCATCCATGTTATGAGAAAGAAGAAAGGGAAGCAGGGTTGGTGTGTGGTTAATATGCCCTTTCTTCAGGCATGTAGAATGTTACCTTCAATGTTATCCCCCAAATTCTTGGGTGCGGCTGTGCACTCATACAATGTACGAACGATGAATGCATAAAATGCCTTCAAGGTCCATACCAAATGAAAAACCATTCGTTTAGTTTTCTTGCCTAATTTTAAGCTTTAACACATGTGTTGTGTAAAAAAGGCAAAAAAAACGAGTATGAAGGTTCGCATGTGTTTATATCGTCCAGTTATTTTGCATGTGTCTGTGCTAAGTTTTTTTTTGCAAAAAACTGAGTTCAAAGGTTCACATGTGTAGTATGAAATGCATTCAAGGGCCATACTAAAAAAAGTCCCATCCGTCCAATTTTTTGCTTAATTCTCAGGTAGTGGATGCTTGTGAGTCAACATCTTCACAAAGTCCACAACCGAGTTGTAACATCCCAAATTTTTAATTTAGAATGTTATACACTAGATCATCATTGCATATCATATTTATTGCATTTTGATTGATTCTAAATTTTTTTCGCAACTCAAGGACCCTCGGAGAGAGTTAGGGATTTCGTTATTTTCATATTTGAGTTGTCTCAAATTTTGAAAAAAATAGGATCATTTGATTTGATTTATTTTATGTTCAATAATTTCCATTGCAAAAATATGAGAGAGGGAATAAAATGACTTTCCCAAAATAAAGAAATACTGAGGATTTAATAAAAAAATCAAATAAGATTTTATTTGGTTTTATTTGCTATTTTATTTGAATTTAGGAAAAATGCGCGTTTTTCAAAATTGCATTTAGGCCCCAAATAAATGTTCATCCTGTGCGGCTTGATTTTAGAAGCCGGGAAAAATTTATTTCGGGATTTTTGTAGTCCGTTTAGTATTTCTTTTATTTGTTTTTCTGCGCGTTATTATTTAAAAAAACGCGAACCGACTCCGGGCCGTACCCGAGCGGGACTCCGCCCGGGGCAGCCTTTATAAGGCGCCCACCCGAGCCGGCCAGCCCACCAGTCCACCAGCCCGCCTCGAGCCCCGCGCCGCGCCCTAACCCTAACCCTAGGCCACCGCCGCCGCTGCTGCGCGCCGCCCCGCGTTGCCCCGCCGCCTCGCCGCCGCCCCGCCGCCGCCCCGCGCCGCCAGCGCCGCCGCCTCGCCGCCCCGCGCTTCCTCGCTGGAGCCGCCCCGCCGCCCGCCGGACCCGCTGCCGAGGTAGCCGCCGGTTTTTTTTAAAAAGCCGCGGTTTATTTTTTTAGATCCGTTTTTTTAGAATGATTTTTTTCGGTTAGGCTAATTAGCGAGCGTTCGCTCGTTCGTTCGTTTTCGAACGTGCGCGTCGTTTAGATCCAGTAAATGAACGTTCGTTCATTAAACTGTTCGTCGTTTTTCTTTTTCTCGGATTAAATCCGCGATTTTTCTGATCGCGATTTCTGATTCGATTTTCGTTTTAGTATAACTTTTTGCTCATTTATCGGAATAAGGCGATTCAAGCACATGGAGTTTCGTCTTGAAACCCTCTTTCCGTTTAACCAACTCAAACAAGTTTTTGCCACTGTAAAAATTGCCCTAAATCCAGAATAGTAATCGAAGCCTGTTTCTTTTGCCGTTTGTCTTTCGTTGCTTCGTTCGATTTGATTCTTTTTGCCAACCGGAGTTCTTAAGTTGAACTTTTTGGTTAGATCTCTTATTTGAGTTTACCTGCGCATTAGTTGAGTACTTATTGTATGCTTGTTTGTTTGTGATAGAGTACCCGGAGTGCGCCGCTTGTTACTTCAAATCACTAAGTTTCGCGGATCATCAGCAAGGCAAGTAACACTTTGATCATACCTTCTACTACCCAGTTTTATTGCATTAGATCAACCCTTACACATTGCATGATTAGGATCTAAATAAATTGTGGGTTTGGAAAGTAGTTGAGGTAGTACCTATTACCTGTTTATTATCAAACCTTTGGGAGTTACTTCTACGTTTGCTTATTATTGCTATGCTATGCTAGTAGACGTGGATTGGGTGAGTGATATCCATGACATATGTGAGATTTTTAAATCAATGGTTTATCTAAGGTGGCAACTTAAATACACATCTGGGTGGACTGAGGTACCTGGGTATTCCAGGATTGCATGTTTTTTTATGGACCGCCACCCAGGCCCAAAGGGATCATGAGATTTTTCATGCTAGAAACTTCCGTGTGCAGCCACAAGCTATTATGGGCTCTAGCATAGTTAACTAAGTCGTGCGAACTCTTACAGTGGTAGACTAGCAGATGTAGGGGATGTAGGTGGTACGGTCTACCCATCGTAAGGTGCTAGCACTTCTGAAAGACTATGTCTCGGTCATCCGTTTCTCAAACACCATGTAGTGCGAGAATCCCAACGGAGGAGATCGAGTCTTGTGGGGAAAAGTGCGCAAACCTCTGCAGAGTGTATAAACTAATCATGGGTAGCCGTGTCCCCGGTTATGGACATCTTGAGTATCTAGTACCTGGATTATCATGTGAATCTCAACATGATACTATAAAATTTAATTTGATGGGTTTGTTTAATGATGTTACTTAATTGGGATTGAGGATGCTGTTAACCATTCTCAATGTTCAACAACCACCATAATAGTTAAATAAAATTTATTCCTTTGCAGTAGGGAAAAATTGGCTTTACGCAAAACTGTAACCATAGAGCTTTCCACCAGCCAAATTTACATACAGTATAGCTGTTTCATTCCATTACTCTCTATGTGTTACATTGCCAGCATATTCCATGTGCTGACCCGTTTTCGGGCTGCAACGTTAATGTTGCAGACCTTTCAGACGACGATTAAGGAGTTTTAGGTCGTGGTTCTATACTCAGTGATGCCGTTGGAGTTGATGGGCTCACTTATCTTCCAAGCCTTCCGCTGTTATCGTTATTAGATGGCCTTAAGCCATATTTATTGTAATAAGTTCTTTATTGAGACACTCGATGTAATAAGTGTGTGATTGCTACTCTGTTATGAATCCTTCAAGTACTGTGTGGTGTCAGCATTACTGATCCAGGGATGACACCGGAGCACAGAGATTGGACCGTTTGAGGTCTGGTCGCTAGAAGATGGTATCAGAGCACACGCTGACTGTAGGACACGACCACTAAGCTAAAGACCTAGATTACTACTCACTCTCTTCTCTTCTGACTTCTCCTCTTCTCTACTCTTTTAGGATGGCGGACGCAAGGAACAAGTTCACGCAACCGGATGAAGATACACCCTTTGGACGTCACTTGAAGGAAGTCACTAGATACCTGAACATAGGAGTACCAAGCTTCACCGGAACCTACAACGCCACTTTACCTGAAGAAGAGCGCTGGATGATTCAAGTTCAAGTTCCAAGAACGACGTTTATGCCAGTCACTGAGCCCATAGAGTTTTCTTTTGATGCACCAACTTGGAGTCTAGGAAAGAGCATGGCAGCTCACATCGCCATGGGACGCATTGGAGAAGTCTACCGCAATGATCTCAAGGATACTATCTACCAGATTTGTGGGCGCCGAGATGAGCACTGGGAGATGATCAGCACCAGAAAGGATAGATCAATTGCAGTTTTTATCCAGGAGTTAAACCAGCACATTCGACATCAGGAGAACCAGATGTGCGCCGACATGATAGACCTGAAGAAGGCAAGGACAAGAATCAAGGGACTGGAGGAAGAACTCAAGGCTACACGTGAAGATTATGAAGAGGAAATTGAAGTATTAGTGGATAAGAATGCCGACCTAACAATGAAGATCGGGATATTTATGGGAGGCCCTACACCAGCAGATGAAGACGAAGAACCCAAGGAGATTCGCCTAGAAGACTACATCATCATCGACGACACCGACTCGGATCCAGATGATAGCGATGATGACTATGTTGATGAAGCCGGAGCAGATATCATGGAGTCTGCAACCGAAGAATATTTCTAGTAGACCACCTCATCAGTAGTAGTAGTCCACCATGTAAATATAGTAGTCCGAGCATTTTTGCGATAGTTAGATCGATTGTATGCCCTTGTTTGATTGAATGAAGTGAATTGTTTGCTTTTGCCTCATGTGCATATGGGTAGTGTTTTCTCTTTAGACCCCCTCTATTCTTAAATCTCATATTTTCTAAACCCTCAGATGCCTCCGAGACGTGACCCCGGATTTACCTTTCCACCGGAGCTCACCCAGTTGATCCAGCAGTAGAATACGTTGATGCAGTTGCTAGTCCAGAATCAGAATCAGGGGAACAACAACAACAACCCACCACCACCTGTTGATCACTTAGCCCGATTTCTTAGGCTGAATCCGCCGGTGTTTTTCAGTAGCACCGAGCCGATAGTAGCAGATGATTGGCTCTGCAAGACAGCTTGAGAGTTGACCACAACAGGATGCATGGATGCGGAGAAGGTGAAGTTTGCCGCACATCAGCTTGAAGGACCCGCAGCATCATGGTGGGAGAATTTCACAGCCACTTTCCCTGTCGATACTGTCACATGGGACCGGTTTCAGCAGGCTTTTCGAACTGCCCATATTTCATCAGGAGCTATGGCCATGAAGAAGTGAGATTTTCGCAACTTGCGCCAAGGAGGATGGACAGTTGGCCGGTATGTGGAGGACTTTAGTAAGCCAGCACGTTATGCCCCAGATGACGTTGCTACGGATGCAGCTAAGCAGGAGAAGTTTCTGGAAGGATTGAATGATGAGTTGAGCATGCAGTTGATGGTAGCAACCTTCAACAACTACCAGGAGTTGGTAGATCGTGCTCTTATGATTGAAGGGAAGCAACAGCAAATTGAAAATCGCAAGAGGAAGTATACACAAGGAAAGTACAATTTAGGAGCTCAGCAGAAGCCACGATTTACCCCTAGACCGGGAGGACATTTTCAGCATACCCATGGAGGAGGTAGCACGCACAATCACAATGGCCCCAGGAATGGTAATGGGAATGGACGAAGCAACGGCCAGAACCACACCAATCCATCAACCCCAACCAAGAAAGACCCGAGCCAAGTCACTTGCTTTAAGTGCCAGAGGACCGGACATTATGCCAATGAATGTCCTGAATCACAAAATGCAAATGGCAATGGAAGCTCTAGTAATAATCCGGGCCCTTTCAACAGGGGACAGGTGAACCACGTTAGTGTGGAGGAGGTTGAAGAGCAGCCGGATGTAGTAATCGGTAAGTTTTTGGTTAAGTCATTTACTGCACTCGTTCTTTTCGATACTGGTGCATCACATTCATACATATTAAGGGGATTTGTGGATAAGTATAAACTGCCAACCCAAGCCCTTAGGTCACCCATGTTAGTAACCTCGCCTGGAGCAGAATATATGGCTAGTCTATGGTGTGATCGGTTACCATTAAGGATTGGTAACTATGTTTTTCCCTCAGACCTAATAGTATTGGAATCCCAAGGATTGGATGTGATATTAGGCATGGATTGGTTATCAAAGTATGAAGGGAATATTGAATGTGCTCGTAAGTCAATTTTGCTTACCACCCCAGAAGGGAGAAGGATCAAGTATGTATCCTGACATGTGCCAAAGAGGACTCAAGTAAATTGCTTAACAGGAGTTGTGCAGGAGGAAGTACCAGTAGTGAAGGATTTCCCCGAAGTATTTCCAGAAGAGTTGCCAGGCATGCCACCGGATAGAGATATTGAGTTTTTGATTGAGCTATTGCCAGGCACAGGGCCAATATCAAAGAGACCATATAGGATGCCTGCAAAGGATTTGGTGGAAATTAAGAAGCAAATTAAGGAGTTACTGGATAAAGGTTATATTCGCCCAAGTTCTTCACCTTGGGGATCGCCAGTACTTCTAGTGGAGAAGAAGGATGGATCGTTAAGGATGGTTGTCGATTATCGAGGATTGAATGAAGTAACCATCAAGAACAAGTACCCACTACCGATGATCAATGATCTGTTTGATCGATTGCAAGGAGCTAAGGTATTTTTCAAGATGGATCTGCGATCAGGATACCACCAATTGAAGATTCGGGAACAGGATATACCCAAGACGGCTTTTACCACCAGGTATGGGCTGTAACGAGTATACCGTTATGTCATTTGGTCTGACTAACGCACCTGCATATTTTATGAACATGGTGAACAAGGTGTTTATGGAGTTTTGGGATAAGTTCATCGTAGTGTTCATTGATGATATCCTGGTTTACTGAAAGAATGAAGAGGAGCATAAGGAACATTTGCGTTTGGTTCTTGGAAAGCTCAGGGAACATCAACTATATAACAAGTTTAGCAAATGTGAGTTTTGGTTGAAGGAAGTTGGATTTCTCGGACACGTTATATCCGGAGAAGGTATAGCAGTAGACCCCACTAAAGTTGATACCGTGACCAAGTGGGAAGAACCAACCACCGTGGGAGAGATCCGGAGTTTTCTTGGACTCGCAGGATACTACCGGAGGTTTATTGAGAATTTCTCAAAGATTGCGAAGCCTATGACTGAGTTGTTGAAGAAGGATACCAAGTTCATATGAACAGAGGAATGTGAGGCTAGTTTTCAGGAGTTGAAGAAACGTTTGGTTACTTCACCAGTATTGATTCTACCAGACCAGACCAAGGATTATGAGGTGTATTGCGACGCTTCATGTCGAGGACTTGGAGCAGTGCTTATGCAGGAAGGGAGGGTTGTTTCATATGCCTCACGACAGCTTAAGCCTCATGAGTTGAATGATGCTACGCATGATTTGGAGTTAGCAGCCGTAGTGCATGCACTGAAGACTTGGAGACATTTTGTAATTGGAAACCATTGCGAAGTGTACACGGATCATAAGAGTCTGAAGTATATTTTCACACAGAAGGAGTTGAACCTCAGACAAAGGTGATGGTTGGAGCTCATCAAGGATTATGATATGAAATTGCATTATCACCCCGGAAAGGCTAACGTAGTAGCTGAGGCATTAAGACGTAAGAGCCATGTCAACACCCTAATGATGGGAGAATTACCAAGGGAGTTAGCCGAAAATCTTCGAGAGTTATGTTTAGAAATAGTCCCGAGAGGCTATGTAGCAGCATTGGAGATTCAGTCTACATTGATGGATAAAATTAGAGAAGCCCAAAGGACTGACAAGGAGATTGCTTCTATTAAGGAGAAAATTAGCAAAGTAAAAGCTAAGGGATTTCGTGAGGATGAGCACGACACCTTATGGTTTGAAGACCGTGTTTATGTGCCAAATGATCCGGAGCTTAGGAAGCTAATTCTGCAAGAGGCCCATGATTCACCATATTCGATTCCCCCAGGAAATACCAAGATGTATTTGGATTTGAAGGGTATTTTATGGTGGACCGGAATGAAGAAGGATATTGCGGAGTACGTAGCAGTTTGTGATGTATGTCAGAGAGTGAAGGCAGAGCATCAGAAGCCAGCAGGATTGCTACAACCATTGCCGATACCCAAATGGAAGTGGGATAAGCTAGGCATGGATTTTATTACAGGATTGCCCAGAACATGTTCAGGCTATGACTCGATATGGGTTGTAGTCGATCGTTTGACAAAGGTAGCTCATTTCATTCCAGTGAAGACTACCTATACCAGTGCAAAGTTGGCAAAGATATACATGACCAGGATCGTATGTCTGCATGGAGTTCCAAGGAGCATTGTATCAGATAGAGGAACCCAGTTTACTTCAGAATTCTGAAATCAGTTGCATGAGACTTTGGGAACCAGACTAGAGTTTAGCACAACTTTCCACCCGCAGACAGATGGACAGACTGAGAGAGTCAACCAGATCTTGGAGGATATGCTAAGAGCTTGTGCGCTAGATTACGGATCTAGTTGGGATGAGAATTTGCCATATGCAGAGTTCTCTTACAACAACAGCTACCAATCCAGTTTGAAGATGGCCCCTTTTGAAGCCTTGTACGGAAGGAGGTGCAGGACCCCATTGTCCTGGGATGAAGTTGGAGATCGCCCGTTGTTTGGACCGGATCTGATAAAGGAATCTGAACAGAAAGTGAAATTAATTCGTGACAGACTAAAGGTAGCTCAATCCAGGCAGAAGAGTTATGCAGATTCTAAACGCAAGGAGACAGTTTACGAAGTCGGAGACCGAGTTTATCTTCGAGTATCACCACTTCGAGGAGTTAAGCGCTTTGGAGTTAAGGGAAAGTTAGCGCCACATTTTGTAGGCCCATACAAAGTATTGGAACGTATGGGAGAAGTAGCCTACAAGTTGGAATTGCCCGAAGGATTGTCAGGAGTTCACGGCGTATTTCATGTATCCCAGTTGAAGAAGTGCCACGCGGAGATGGCTGACATACCGCTGAGAGATACGATACCACTGGAAGCAATTCAGTTGGACAGTGATTTGACCTATAAGGAGAATCCAGTTAAGATTCTAGAGTATGCCAGTCGAGTCACCCGCAGCAAGGTTATCAAGTTTTGCAAGGTTCAGTGGAGCCACCACACGGAGTATGAAGCCACCTAGGAACGAGAGGAAAATTTGCTGAAGGACCACCCTCACCTATTTTCTAGCCAACCCGAATCTCGAGGGCGAGATTCATCTTAAGGGGGGTAGGTTTGTAACATCCCAAATTTTCAATTTGGAATGTTATACACTAGATCATCATTGCATATCATATTTATTGCATTTTGGTTAATCCTAGAAATTTTTCGCAACTCAAGGACCCTCGGAGAGAGTTGGGTATTTCGTTATTTTCATATTTGAGTTGTCTCAAATTTTGAAAAAAAATAGGATTATTTGATTTGATTTATTTTATCTTCAATAATTTCTGTTGCAAAAATATGAGAGAGGGAATAAAATGACTTTCCCAAAATAAAGAAATATTGAGGATTTAATAAATAAATTAAATAAGATTTTATTTGGTTTTATTTGCTATTTTATTTGAATTTAGGAAAAATGCGCGTTTTTCAAAATTGCATTTAGGCCCCAAATAAATGTTCATCCTGTGTGGCTTGATTTTAGCCGGGGAAAACTTATTTCGGGATTTTTGGAGTCCGTTTAGTATTTCTTTTATTTGTTTTTCTGCGCGTTATTATTAAAAAAAAACGCGAACCGACTCCGGGCCGTACCCGAGCGGGACTCCGCCCAGGGCAGCCTTTATAAGGCGCCCACCCGAGCCGGCCAGCCCACCAGCGCCCCAGCCCGCCTCGAGCCCCGCGCCTCGCCCTAACCCTAGGCCGCCGCCGCCGCTGTCGCGCGCCACTCCGCGTTGCCCCGCCACCTCGCCGCCGCCCCGCATCGCCCCGCCGCCGTCCCGCCAGCACCGCCGCCTCGCCTGGAGCCGCCCCGCCGCCCGCCGGACCCGCCGCCGAGGTAGCCGCCGTCGCTAGTGGGCTGGCCGCGGTTTATTTTTTTAGATCCGTTTTTTAGAAAGGATTTTTTCGGTTTAGGCTAATTAGTGAGCGTTCGCTCGTTCGTTCGTTTCAATGAACATGCTCGTCGTTTAGATCCAGTTAACGAACGTTCGTTCGTTAAACTGTTCGTCATTTTTCTTTTTCTCGGATTAAATCCGTGATTTTTCTGATCACGATTTCTGATCCGATTTTCGTTTTAGTATAACTTTTTGCTCGTTTATCGGAATCAGGCGATTCAAGCGCCTGGAGTTTCGTCTCGAAACCCTCTTTCCGTTTAACCAACTCAAATAAGTTTTTGCCTCTGTAAAATTGCCCTAGATCCAGAATAGTAATCAAAGTCTGTTTCTTTTGCCGTTTGTCTTTCGTTGCTTCGTTCGATTTGATTCTTTTTGCCAACCGGAGTTCTTAAGTTGAACTTTTTGGTTAGATCTCTTATTTGAGTTTTACCTGCGCATTAGTTGAGTACTTATTGTATGCTTGTTTGTTTGCGATAAAGTACCCGGAGTGCACCGCTTGCTACTTCGAATCGCTAGGTTTCGCGGATCATCAGCAAGGCAAGTAACACTTTGATCATACCTTCTACTACCCAGTTTTATTGCATTAGATCAACCCTTACACATTGCATGATTAGGATCTAAATAAATTGTGGGTTTGGAAAGTAGTTGAGGTAGTACCTATTACCTGTTTATTATCAAACCTTTGGGAGTTACTTCTACGTTTGCTTATTATTGCTATGCTATGCTAGTAGACGTGGATTGGGTGAGTGATATCCATGACATATGTGAGATTTTTAAATCAATGGTTTATCTAAGGTGGCAACTTAAATACACATCTGGGTGGACTGAGGTACCTGGGTATTCCAGGATTGCATGTTTTTTTATGGACCGCCACCCAGGCCCAAAGGGATCATGAGATTTTTCATGCTAGAAACTTCCGTGTGCAGCCACAAGCTATTATGGGCTCTAGCATAGTTGACTAAGTCGTGCGAACTCTTACAGTGGTAGACTAGCAGATGTAGGGGATGTAGGTGGTACGGTCTACCCATCGTAAGGTGCTAGCACTTCTGAAAGACTATGTCTCGGTCATCCGTTTCTCAAACACCATGTAGTGCGAGAATCCCAACGGAGGAGATCGAGTCTTGTGGGGAAAAGTGCGCAAACCTCTGCAGAGTGTATAAACTAATCATGGGTAGCCGTGTCCCCGGTTATGGACATCTTGAGTATCTAGTACCTGGATTATCATGTGAATCTCAACATGATACTATAAAATTTAATTTGATGGGTTTGTTTAATGATGTTACTTAATTGGGATTGAGGATGCTGTTAACCATTCTCAATGTTCAACAACCACCATAATAGTTAAATAAAATTTATTCCTTTGCAGTAGGGAAAAATTGGCTTTACGCAAAACTGTAACCATAGAGCTTTCCACCAGCCAAATTTGCATATAGTATAGCTGTTTCATTCCATTACTCTCTATGTGTTACATTGCCAGCATATTCCATGTGCTGACCCGTTTTCGGGCTGCAACGTTAATGTTGCAGACCTTTCAGACGACGATTAAGGAGTTTTAGGTCGTGGTTCTATACTCAGTGATGCCGTTGGAGTTGATGGACTCACTTATCTTCCAAGCCTTCCGCTGTTATCGTTATTAGATGGCCTTAAGCCATATTTATTGTAATAAGTTCTCTATTGAGACACTCGATGTAATAAGTGTGTGATTGCTACTCTGTTATAAATCATTCAAGTACTGTGTGGTGTCAGCATTACTGATCCAGGGATGACACCAGAGCACAGAGATTGGACCGTTTGAGGTCTGGTCGCTACACGAGTATGAAGGTTCTATCACATGACTCTTATCTTATGAAGAGTCTTCGTTATTTCTCATCATTTTGACTGTCTCAACCAGATCCAGGAATGCTCAACTCGGGATGTGGGATGCCGGTCGGTGTCCAGTTGGGCCGACGTCGGGGTTGTTGGTGATTGCCGGCATCAAAGTGGTGGAGCTCGATGGCGGCGGTGGCCGGGATGGAGGTGCTGCCAGAGGTGTGGCATTGCACATTGTCGCAGATCACTGGCGGCATCAGGGTTGAGGCAGAGGAGGGCGGTGGGGATGAGGTGGTTGAGGGCGTCGAACCGTGCTTAATTTATAATAGGGAGATGAAGGGGGCATGAGCACGAAAACATCCAAATGTAAGTCGTGTGTCTTCTCTTGGTTACTCGGCTTATGGGGAGACGAAGGGTTTGGCAATTTAAAAAAATAAAAGGAAAAGTGTAAGCTAGGTGCGCCCTTAGAGAGCACTCTACTTATAGCTGTTGCTAACACGAGCCGTTAAGTGATGCGAGCATGGCCAGGTGGCAGTTACTTTGCCGAGCCAAGTGTATGCTTTTCCCGGAATATACCGAGAGCTATGTATAAGTCAAGTGTTTTTTCAGTGGTTCTCGGCGTATTGCCGTGTGTGTTCTCATGTGTACTCGGCTTACACAATAATAAGACGAGTGTCCGTGGAATTACACTCGACTTACGAAGAAACACTAGAAAACATGTGTTTTTTTCCTGTAGTGTTGTGTTTTCAGCCGCTGGATGAAGCAACCTGCACATTCTTTATATACCTAAAGGTGTCGCCCATAAATTTCTGTGAAACTTAACTTGGTCGACTTAAAAACTGCATCGAAAAGTGATTTTAAATGGAAATTTTATTATGACGATATAACACACAGATATATACATATATAGTATTTGAACACCATGAACTTTGTACCGTCAAATACAAGGTGACACATAAACACACATTTCGTCTCTTTGTATCTTTTTTTGAGGAATTGGCAGTCGAGCTGCCTAAATATATTAAGGAGAAAAAACACAAAAAGGTCGCATTACAGAAATGGGTTTAAGGTGTCCCACACCAAAAGGAAAAAGGCATAGGGATCAATCAGGTTCTGGCTCAGGGGAGTTCTCAACATCAGATAGCCAATGGGCAGAGAGGGATGGCAGTATGATGTCTTGCTTGATTAGATGAAGAAGAGCAGCCTCCTCCTGCAGCGATTTGTGCTCAAACACACGGCGATTGCGTTCCTTCCATATATCCCAAGAGGTGTATATAACAGTCTTCTTGGCTCGACATCTGAGGCCAGAGGTTATGTCATTCCACCAATTTGTGGCCAGAACGGGCAGGACCATGTCGTTGGCCATGAGATCCCAGACACTGCAAGCATAGGGGCACTAGAGAATGAGGTGCGGTGGGGTCTCGTCTTGCTGGTCGCAAATGGTGAAGACATCATCATGAGGTATTCCTCATACGACCAGGTTGTTGCTAGTCAGAATTCCGCCCCTTAGCCAAAGCCACATGAAGAACCATCACTTGGCTTCCACCTTTGCAGGCCACAGTTTGTCAAACTAAATGCAAGAGGTCGATCCAATGAATTGACATAGGTATGCTGATGATGTAGAGTAGGTCTCTGAGCTGTTCCAAACCCAGGCGATGGAGTCGGCAACATGTGGGTCAAGGTTGATTTGGCTAACACGAGTCCAGAGAGAGGTGAACCGTCGCAGCTATAGGTGATTGGTAATCCTATGGAGGCCCAACATCCATTTGTGGTTGGATATAGCATCCTAGACAGTGATGTTCTTGTGCGAGCATAACTTAAAAACATCCGGGGCAAGAACACGAGGAGCGGTACCATCGAACCATCTATCATTCCATAAGTTGGCATCAGAAACCGGTGTGGATGCAGAGAAGAGAGCGAGGTCATCCTGGTCGCAAGGAATCTTTGAGCCAGACCATGGTCATCCCTTGTCAGTCCAAGCATACCATTGCCACCTGAGGTGTAGTATCCTGCCGAACCGTTTGATATCCAACACACCCAGCCCTCGAAGCTTCTTTGGGTGACAAACAATACTCCAGTTAACAAGTGCCATGCCCTTATCAACATCAGGTTTAGAGCGCCACAGAAAGTTCCGTCTGAACTTATTAATTTGTTTGATTGCCTAGCCGTCAAGCTGGAAAACAGAGAGTAGATGGACAGGGATGTTAGAAAGCACGGAGTTTACCAGCTTCAGATGAGCGTCACTGGACATCAATTTACCCCTCAAAAATTGCAGATTGGACACCATCTTGTCAAGAGTGGGCTGAACATCTGCTCTAGAGATGTTATTGAAATGCAAAGGCAGACCGAGGTAATTGCAGGGGAAGACGACCAGAGGCACGAGAAACAACTGCAGCAGGGAGTGCATGTCGATGCCCTCGCAAGCAATAGGGAGAAACACTTTTCTACACACTGGCCTTGAGCGCAAACGCTGAGCCAAACACTCTGAGAATTTCTCTTGTGGTAGTCATGTTCTGCGTAGTTGGGACGATGAAAAGTGCCGCGTCGTCAGCATATAGACTTACCCACTACCAAGCAGGGGGCAACCTTAGGCTAGACAAGGCCCCAACAGAGCAAGCCTTGGCAAATAGCCAATGTAGGGGAGAGCCGACAATGGGTGAGCTTGACCAAGGCGAAGAGGGCCTTGACCGCCTTGATTTTGTCAGTGCATGGAGCTGGAGCAGACATGGCGCTAGGTCGACAACGCGGGAAGGGCCTATAAGGGGTGGCCAACTAGGCGCCGCGTCGGTCATGCAGCCGGCGTACAGCCGCTGGGCGTCCCTTGGAGCTTGGCCTCCCCTTTGTGAGCTTGACCGAGGCGAAGAGGGCCTTGACCGCCTCGATTTCGTTGGTGTTGAGTGGATCCTTGAACATGTCGAGGAAGGCCTCCTCCGTGGCCTTGTCGTTGAGGTCGTCCATAATGCTCTACTTCTTCTGGAGCACACTGCAGGCCCACTCAATGGTGCTCAGGCCAGCAGCAAGCTGCCCAGCAAGGCGACGACTCGTGCGTCTTGCTAGAATGGGGGTGGCCAATGGTTGGGGCAGTGGTGGGGTCGGCGGCGAGGCGAAGATGGGAGCTTGGATCTCGTCACGGATGGCGGTGCCACATCCGAGGTTGCCACAGAGCGATGATGCGCTTCAGCGGTTGGCGGTGAGGCCAATGGCCCAGCAGGCGATGAGGAGGGAGGGGCGGGCTGGGCCAACCCTACTAGGTCGCCGGGCTCGCTCGAGGGGAGCGTGGGGAGCCCGTCCTCCTGGAGGGGTTCTGTCTCATTGACCGTGGTCATGCAACATGCAGTGGGTTGCGACTGCGTCATGTTGTCAGCAGCCAACGCGTCTTTGTCAGGAGCCATGGGAGTGCAGGTTGTGGGTGCGACATGTGAGCGAGCAACAACAACATTAGTGTGAACATGAGTATGGGTGCCAGTGAGAGCATCTGTGTCCGACAATAGGGAGACATAGTGGTGGGGTGTAACTTGCCCAGAATGTGGTGAAAGTAGCGAATCAAGGGCAGCAAAAGGGGTGCTATCAGACTCCAAAATTGGAGGAGCGTGCATGGGTGGAGCAGGTGGGGGAGGCTGCATGTAGCTGCATGGCGCGGTGGCGGCTCGAGGCAGGCCAGGGCCACGTCATCATGCGGTGTGAAAGTCATAGACTCCAAGGCAGGGGACGACTTGGATGCTGGCTCAGCCGCTGTTAGCTGGCCGTTCGCGATGGCGACGACAGTTGGGTGTCAACGGTGGTGCCAGCCAACGTTGTCAGTGAAGAAACCGCTACCAGCCCCCCCATGCCCGGCAGAGGGACCACCATCGCTAGTGCCCTTCCAAGGGTGGCGGTGTTGGGGATGTAGCATGCAATTTAAAAAAAATTCCTACGATCACGCAAGATCTATCTAGGAGATGCATAGCAACGAGAGGGGATAGTGTGTCCACGTACCCTCATAGACCGAAAGTGGAAGCATTAGGTTAACGTGGTTGATGTAGTCGAACGTCTTCGTGATCCAACCGATCAAGTACCGAATGTACGACACCTCCGAGTTCAGCACACATTCAACTCGATGACGTCTCTCGAACTATTGATCCAACAGAGGGTCGAGGGAGAGTTTCGTTAGCACGACGGCATGGTGACGGTGATGGTGATGTGATCCGCGTAGGGCCTCGCCTAAGCACTACGTGAATATGACCGGAGTAGTAAACCATGGAGACAGACGCCGCACACGGCTTGGAACAATTGGTGTGTCTCCAAGGGGTGCCCTGCCCACGTATATAAAGGAGGGAGAGGAGGAGGCCGGCCGTCAGGGGGCACGCCAAGAGGGGGGAGTCCTACTAGGACTCCAATCCTAGTAGGATTCGGCCCCCCTTTTTTCCTTCTCATGGAGGGGGAAAGAGGGAAGGAGAGGGAGAGGGGGAAAGGAAAGGGGGGCCGCACCCCCTCCCCTTGTACAATTCGGACAACCCATGGGGGGGGGCGCCACCCCTTGTGGGCTTCCCTCTCTCTCCCCTATGGCAATGATGGCCCATTACTTCCCCGGGGGGTTCCGGTAACCCCTCGGTACTCCGATAAATATCTGAAACGTCCCGAAGCCATTCCGGTGTCCAAATACCATCGTCCAATATATCAATCTTTACCTCTCGACCAATTCGAGACTCCTCGTCATGTCCGTGATCTCATCCGGGACTCCGAACAATCTTTGATCACCAAAACACATAACTCATAATACAAATCGTCATCAAACGTTAAGCGTGTGGACCCTACGGGTTCGAGAGCTATGTAGCCATGACCAAGACTCATCTCCGGTCAATAACCAATAGCGGAACCTGGATGCTCATACTGATTCCTACATATTCTATGAAGATCTGTATCGGTCAAACCGCAATGACAACATACATGATTCCCTTTGTCATCGGTATGTTATTTGCCCGATATTCGATTGTCGGTATCCTCATACCTAGTTCAATCTCGTTACTGGAAAGTCTCTTTACTCGTTCTATAATGCATCATCCCACAAGTAACTCATTAGTCACATTGCTTGCAAGGCTTATCGTGATGTGCATTACCGAGAGGGCCCAGAGATACCTCTCCGATACTCGGAGTGACAAATCCTAATCTCAATGTATGCCAACCCAACAAACACCTTCAGAGATACCTGTAGAGCATCTTTATAATCACCCAGTTACTTTGTGACGTTTGAAAGCACACAAGGTATTCCTCCGGTATTCAGGAGTTGCATAATCTGATAGTCAAAGGAATATGTATAAGTCATGAAGAAAACAATAGCAATAAAACTTAACAATCATTATGCTAAGCTAACGGATGGGTCTTGTCCATCACATCATTCTCCTAATGATGTGATCCCGTTCATCAAATGACAACACATGTCTATGGTTAGGAAACTTAACCATCTTTGATTAACGAGCTAGTCTAGTAGAGGCTTACTAGGGACACTGTGTTTTGTCTATGTATCCACACATGTATCAAGTTTCCGGTTAATACAATTCTAGCATGAATAATAAACATTTATCATGATATAAGGAAATATAAATAACAACTTTATTATTTCCTCTTGGGCATATGTCCTTCAGTCTCCCACTTGCACTAGAGTCAATAATCTAGTTCACATCGTCATGTGATTTAACACCAATACTTCATTCTTCTTGTGATTAGTTCATATATCCATGTGACTAACACCCAAAGGGTTTACTAGAGTCAATAATCTAGTTCACATCGCTATGTGATTAACACCCAAAGAGTACTAAGGTGTGATCATGTTTTTCTTGTGAAAGAAGTTTAGTCAACGGGTCTGCCACATTCAGAGCCGTATGTATTTTGCAAATTTTCTATGTCTACAATGCTTGCTACCTCTTGAGCACTTGCGTTGGTTTTCCCTTAAAGAGGAAAGGGTGATGCAGCAAAGTAGCGTGAGTATTTCCCTCAGTTTTTGAGAACCAAGGTATCAATCCAGTAGGAGGCCGCGCACAAGTCCCTTGCACCTACACAAACAAATAAATCCTCGCAACCAACGCGATAAGGGGTTGTCAATCCCTACACGGTCACTTACGAGAGTGAGATCTGATAGACATGATAAGATAATATTTTTGGTATTTTTATGATAAAGATGCAAAGTAAAATAAATGGCAAAGTAAATAACTAAGTATTGGAAGATTAATATGATGGAAGAGATAGACCCGGGGGCCATAGGTTTCACTAGTGGCTTCTCTCAAGAGCATAAGTATTTACGGTGAACAAATTACTGTTGAGCAATTGACAGAATTGAGCATAGTTATGAGCATATCTAGGTATGATCATGTATATAGGCATCACGTCCGAGACAAGTAGACCGACTCCTGCCTGCATCTACTACTATTACTCCACACATCGACCGCTATCCAACATGCATCTAGAGTATTAAGTTCAAGAGAACAGAGTAACTCTTTAAGCAAGATGACATGATGTAGAGGGATAAACTCATGCAATATGATGTAAACCCCATCTTGTTATCCTTGATGGCAACAATACAATACGTGTCTTGCTGCCCCTACTGTCACTGGGAAAGGACACCGCAAGATTGAACCCAAAGCTAAGCACTTCTCCCATTGCAAGAAAGATCAATCTAGTAGGCCAAACCAAACTGATAATTCGAAGAGACTTGCAAAGGTAACCAATCATACATAAAAGAATTCAGAGAAGATTCAAATATTGTTCATAGATAAACTTGATCATAAACCCACAATTCATTGGTCCCAACAAACACACCGCAAAAGAAGATTACATCGAATAGATCTCCACAAGAGAGGGGGAGAACTTTGTATTGAGATCCAAAAAGAGAGATGAAGCCATCTAGCTACTAACTATGGACGCGTAGGTCTGAAGTAAACTACTCACACTTCATCGGAAGGGCTATGGTGTTGATGTAGAAGCCCTCCGTGATCGATGCCCCCTCCGGCGGAGCTCCGGAAAAGGCCCCAAGATGGGATCTCGTGGATACAGAAAGTTACGGCGGTGGAATCAGGGTTTTGGCTCCGTATCTGGTAGTTTGGGGGTACGTAGGTATATATAGGAGGAAGGAGTATGTCGATGGAGCAACAGGGGGCCCACGAGGGTGGAGAGCGTGCCTGGGGGGGGGGTAGGCGCGCCCCCTACCTCGTGCCTTCCTTGTTGATTGCTTGACGTAGGGTCCAACTCCTCTGGATCATGTTCGTTCCGAAAATCACGTTCCCAAAGGTTTCATTCCGTTTGGACTCCATTTGATATTCTTTTTACACGAAACCCTAAAATAGGCAAAAAACAGCAATTCTGGGCTGGGCCTCCGGTTAATAGGTTTGTCCCAAAAATAATATAAAAGTGTATAATAAATAAAGCCCAATAATGTCCAAAACAGAATATAATATAGCATGGAATAATAAAAAATTATAGATACATTGGATACGTATCAAGCATCGCCAAGCTTAATTCCTGCTCGTCCTCGAGTAGTTAAATGATAAAAACAGAGTTTTTGATGTGGAATGCTACTTGGCATAATTTCAATGTAATTCTTCTTAATTGTGGTATGAATATTCAGATCCGAAAGATTCAAGACAAAAGTTCAATATTGATATAGAAATAATAATAATTCATGCATATTAACTAAGCAATTATGTCTCTTCAAAATAACATGGCCAAAGAAAGTTATCCCTACAAAATCATATAGTCTGGCTATGCTCTATCTTCACCACACAAAGTATTTAAATCATGCACAACCCCGATGACAATCCAAGCAATTGTTTCATACTTTTGGTGTTCTCAAACTTTTTCAATCTTCACGCAATACATGAGCGTGAGCCATGGACATAGCACTTTAGGTGGAATAGAATGGTGGTTGTGGAGGAGACAAAAAGGGGAAGATAGTCTCACATCAACTAGGCGTATCAACGGGCTATGGAGATGCCCATCAATAGATATCAATGTGAGTGAGTAGGGATTTCCATGCAATGGATGCACTAGAGCTATAAGTATATGAAAGCTCAACAAAAGGAACTAAGTGGGTGTGCATCCAACTTGCTTGCTCACGAAGACCTAGGGCATTTTGAGGAAGCCCATCATTGGAATATACAAGCCAAGTTCTATAATGTAAAAATCCCACTATTATATGAAAATGATAACATAGGAGACTCTCTATTATGAATCATGGTGCTACTTTGAAGCACAAGTGTGGAAAAATGATAGTAGCATTGTCCCTTCTCTCCTTTTCTCTCATTTTTTATTTGGGCCTTTTCTCTTTTTCATGGCCTCTTTTTTTCGTCCGGAGTCTCATCCCGACTTGTGGGGGAATCATAGTCTCCATCATCCTTTCCTCACTTGGGACAATGCTCTAAAATGATCATCAAACTTTTATTTACTTACAACTCAACAATTACAACTCGATACTTAGAACAAAATATGACTCTATGTGAATGCCTCCGGCGGTGTACCGGGATATGCAATGAATCAAGAGTGACATGTATGAAAGAATTATGAATGGTGGCTTTGCCACAAATACAATGTCAACTACATGATCATGCAAAGCAATATGACAATGATGGAGCGTGTCATAGTAAACGGAACGGTGGAAAGTTGCATGGCAATATATCTCGGAATGGCTATGGAAATGCCATGATAGGTAGGTATGGTGGCTGTTTTGAGGGAGGTATATGGTGGGTGTATGATACCGGCGAAAGGTGCGTGGTATTAGAGAGGCTAGCAATGGTGGAAGGAAGAAAAGTGCGTATGATCCATGGACTCAACCTTAGTCATAAAGAACTCATATACTTATTGCAAAAATCTACAAGCTATCAAAGCAAAGTATTACGCGCATGCTCCTAGGGGGATAGATTGGTAGGAAAAGACCATCGCTCATCCCCGACCGCCACTCATAAGGAAGACAATCAATAAATAAATCATGCTCCGACTTCATCACATATCGGTTCACCATACGTGCATGCTACGGGAATCACAAACTTTAACACAAGTATTTCTCAAATTCACAAATACTCAACTAGCATGACTCTAATATTACCATCTTCATATCTCAAAACAATTATCAAGTATCAAACTTCTCATAGTATTCAACACACTCATAAGAATTTTTTTATTAATCTTGAATGCCTAACATAATTAAAGAAAATTACCATGCTGTTTTGTAGGACTCTTAAAATAATCTAAGTGAAGCATGAGAGAACAATAGTTTCTATAAAACAAATCCACCGACGTGCTCTAAAAGATATAAGTGAAGCACTAGAGCAAAAACTAAATAACTCAAAAGATATAAGTGAAGCACATAGAGTATTCTAACAATTTCCGAATCATGTGTATCTCTCTCAAAAGGTGTGTACAGCAAGGATGATTGTGGAAAACTAACAAATAAAGACTCAAATAATACAAGACGCTCCAAGCAAAACACATAACATGTGGTAAATAAAAAATATAGCTCCAAGTAAAGTTACCGATGGAAGTAGACGAAAGAGGGGATGCCTTCCGGGGCATCCCCAAGCTTTGGATTTTAGGTGTCCTTAGATTATCTTGGGGTGCCATGGGAATGCCCAAGCTTAGGCTCTTTCCACTCCTTGTTCCATAATCCATCAAATCTTTTACCCAAAACTTGAAAACTTCACAACACAAAACTTAAAGTAGAAAATCTCGTGAGCTCCGTTAGCGAAAGAAAACAAAACACCACTTCAAGGTACTTTAATGAACTCATTATTTATTTATATTGGTGTTAAACCTAATTTATTCCAACTTCTCTATGGTTTATAAACTATTTTACTAGCCATAGATTCATCAAAATAAGCAAACAACACACGAAAAACAGAATCTGTCAAAAACAGAACAGTCTGTAGTAATCTGTAGCTAACGCAAGATCTGGAACCCAAAAAATTCTAAAATAAATTTTTGGACATGAGGAATGTATCTATTAATCATATTCGAAAATAATTAACTAAATATCACTTTCCAAATAAAAATGGCAGCAATTCTCATGAGTGCTAAAGTTTCTATTTTTTACAGCAAGATTAAAAAGACTTTCCCCAAGTCTTCCCAACGGTTCTCCTTGGAACAAACACTAATTAAACACAAAAAACACAACCAAAGCAGAGGCTAGATAAATTATTTATTACTAAACAGGAGCAAAAAGCAAGGAATAAAAATAAATTTGGGTTGCCTCCCAACAAGCGCTATCGTTTAACGCCTCTAGCTAGGCATAAAAGCGAAGATAGACCTAGGTATTGCCATGTTTGGTAGGCAATCCATAAGTGGATCTCATAATAGATTCATAAGTTAATTTAATTTTGTTTCTAGGGAAGTGTTCCATGCCTTTCCTTAACAGAAATTGTAATCTAATATTCCCTTCCTTCATATCAATAATTGCACCAATCGTTTTAAGGAAAGGTCTACCAAGAATAATAGGACATGAAGGATTGCAATCTATGTCAAGAACAATAAAATCTATGGACACATAATTCCTATTTGCAACAATAATAACATCATTAATTCTTCCCATAGGTTTCTTAATAGTGGGATCCGCAAGGTGCAAGTTTAAAGAGCAATCATCAAAATCACGAAAACCTAGCAAATCACACAAAGTCTTTGGAATCGTGGAAACACTAGCACCCAAATCACACAAAGCATAGCATTCATGATCTTTAATTTCAATTTTAATAGTAGGTTCCCGCTCATCATAAAGTTTTCTAGGGATATAAACTTCCAACTCAAGTTTTTCTTCATAGGATTGCACCAAAGCATCAACGATATGTTTAGTAAAATCTTTATTTTGACTATAAGCATGAGGAGAATTTAGCACAGATTGCAACAAGTAAATACAATCTATCAAAGATCAATTATCATAATTAAATTCCCTGAAATCCAAAATAGTGGGTTCATCAATATTTAAAGTTTTGACTTCTTCAATCCCACTTTTAACAATTTTAGCATCAAGATCTAAAGACTCCGAATTTTTGGAACGCCGTCTAGGTAAAGGTGGATAATATTCAGTCCCATCATTATCAAGATTCATATTGAAAAACAAAGATTTAATAGGGGACACATCAATAACTTTTAGATCTTCATCTTTATTATCATGGATACTAGAAGAACACGCTTTTATAACGCAATCTTTCTTAGCACGCATCCCAGCGGTTCTTTCTTTGCACTCATCAATGGAAATTCTCATGGCTTTGAGAGACTCATTGATATCATGCTTAGGTGGAATAGATCTAAGTTTCAAAGAATCAACATCAAGAGAAATTCTATCAACGTTCCTTGCCAACTCATCAATCTTAAGCAATTTTTCTTCAATGAAAGCATTGAAATTCTTTTGCGAAGTAATAAGATTCAAAATCAGAGGGAATCTTATTATAATTTCCATAATAATTGTTGTAGGAATTACCATAATTATTAGAGGAATTACTAGGATACGGCCTAGGATTAAAGTTTCCTCTGTACGCGTTGTTACCAAAATTATTCGTACCAACAAAATTCACATCCATAGATTCATTCTTATTCTCAATCAAAGTAGAAAAAGGCATATCATTAGGATCAGAAGAAACACTTTTATTAGCAAATAATTTCATAAGTTCATCCATCTTTCCACTCAAAACATTAATTTATCTATCGCATGCACTTTCTTATTAGTAGATCTTTCAGTGTGCCATTGAGAATAATTAACCATAATATTATCTAGGAGTTTAGTAGCTTCTCCTAAAGTGATTTCCATAAAAGTGCCTCCCGCGGCCGAATCTAAAAGATTTCTAGAAGCGAAATTCAATCCGGCATAAAAAAATTGTATAATCATCCACAAATTCAAGCCATGTGTAGGGCAATTACGTATCATTAATTTCATCCTCTCCCAAGCTTGTGCAACATATTCATGATCAAGTTGCTTAAAATTCATAATATCATTTCTAAGAGAGATGATCTTAGCGGGAGGAAAATACTTAGAGATAAAAGCATCTTTGCACTTATTCCACGAATTAATACTATTTTTAGGCAAAGACGAAAACCAAGTTTTAGCACGATCTCTAAGAGAAAAAGGAAATAGCTTCAATTTAACAATATCATTATTCACATCTTTCTTCTTTTGCGTATCACATAAATCAATGAAGCTATTCAGATGGGTAGCGGCATCTTCACTAGGAAGGCCGGCGAATTGATCTTTCATGACAAGATTCAACAAAGTAGCATTGATTTCACAAGATTCAATATTGGTAAGAGGAGCAATCGGAGTGCTAAGGAAATCATTGTTGTTGGTATTAGTGAAGTCACATAATTTAGTATTATCTTGAGCCATCGTGACAAGCAAGCAATCCAACACACAAGCAAACAAGAAACGGGAAAAAGAGGAAAATAGAGAAAGAGAGGGGGGATGGAGAGAGAGGGCGAATAAAACGTCAAGGGTGAAGTGGGGGAGAGGAAAATGGCAAATAATGTAATGCGGGAGATAAGGGTTTGTGATGGGTACTTGGTATGTCTTGACTTGCAACGGCGCCACAAGTGACTCGTTGTCGGGAGTCAAATCTTGACTTGTCTTGCGTGAACCCCCCGGCAACGGCGCCAGAAATCCTTCTTGCTACCTCTTGAGCACTTGCGTTGGTTTTCCCTTGAAGAGGAAAGGGTGATGCAGCAAAGTAGCGTAAGTATTTCCCTCAGTTTTTGAGAACCAAGGTAACAATCCAGTAGGAGGCCGCACACAAGTCCCTCGCACCTACACAAACAAATAAATCCTCGCAACCAACGCGATAAGGGGTCGTCAATCCCTACATGGTCACTTACGAGAGTGAGATTTGATAGATATGATAAGATAATATTTTTGGTATTTTTATGATAAAGATGCAAAGTAAAATAAATGGAAAAGGAAATAACTAAGTATTGGAAGATTAATATGATGGAAGATAGACCCGGGGGCCATAGGTTTCACTAGTGGCTTCTCTCAAGAGCATAAGTATTTACGGTGGGTGAACAAATTACTGTTGAGCAATTGACAGAATTGAGCATAGTTATGAGAATATCTAGGTATGATCATGTATATAGGCATCACGTCCGAGACAAGTAGACCTACTCATGCCTGCATCTACTACTATTACTCCACACATAGACCGCTGTCCAGCATGCATCTAGAGTATTAAGTTCAAGAGAACAGAGTAATGCTTTAAGCAAGATGACATGATGTAGAGGGATAAACTCATGCAATATGATGTAAACCCCATCTTGTTATCCTCGATGGCAACAATACAATACGTGCCTTGCTGCCCCTACTGTCACTGGGAGAGGACACCGCAAGATTGAACCCAAAGCTAAGCACTTCTCCCATTGCAAGAAAGATCAATCTAGTAGGCCAAACCAAACTGATAATTCGAAGAGACTTGCAAAGGTAACCAATCATACATAAAAGAATTCAGAGAAGATTCAAATATTGTTCATAGATAAACTTGATCATAAACCCACAATTCATTGGTCCCAACAAACACACCGCAAAAGAAGATTACATCGAATAGATCTCCACAAGAGAGGGGGAGAACTTTGTATTGAGATCCAAAAAGAGAGATGAAGCCATCTAGCTACTAACTATGGACTCGTAGGTCTGAAGTAAACTACTCACACTTCATCGGAAGGGCTATGGTGTTGATGTAGAAGCCCTCCGTGATCGATGCCCCCTCCGGCGGAGCTCCGGAAAAGGCCCCAAGATGGGATCTCGTGGATACAGAAAGTTACGGCGGTGGAATCAGGGTTTTGGCTCCGTATCTGGTAGTTTGGGGGTACGTAGGTATATATAGGAGGAAGGAGTATGTCGATGGAGCAACAGGGGCCCCATGAGGGTGGAGGGCGCGCTTGGGGGGGGGGGGGGGGGGTAGGCGCGCCCCCCTACCTCGTGCCTTCCTCATTGATTGCTTGACGTAGGGTCCAAGTCCTCTGGATCATGTTCGTTCCAAAAATCACGTTCCCGAAGGTTTCATCCCGTTTGGACTCCGTTTGATATTCTTTTTCTGCGAAACCCTAAAATAGGCAAAAAATAGCAATTCTAGAATGGGCCTCCGGTTAATAGGTTAGTCCCAAAATAATATAAAAGTGTATAATAAAGCCCAATAATGTCCAAAACTGAATATAATATAGCATGGAACAATAAAAAAATTATAGATACGTTGGAGACGTATCAATGCTCTGCATGGAGCTACTCTAGCTAATTGCTCCCACTTTCAATGTGTATCCAGATTGAGACTCAGAGTCATCTGTATCGGTGTAAAAGCTTGCATCGACGTAACTCTTTACGACGAACTCTTTATCACCTCCATAACTGAGAAATATTTCCTTAGTCCTCTTAAGTAACTAAGGATAACTTGGACCACTGTCCAGTGATCCACTCTTGGATCACTATCGTACCCCCTTGCAAAACTCATGGAAAGGTACAAGAAACATATCCTTAGTCCTTTTCAGGTATTTCAGGGTGTTCTTGACTGCTGTCCAGTGATCCACTCCTGGATTACTTTGGTACCTCCCTGCTAAACTAATAGCAAGGCACACATCAGGTCTGGTACACAGTATAACATACTTTATGGAACCTATGGCTGAGGCATAGGGAATGAATTTCATTCTCTTTCTATTTTCTACCGTGGTCGGGTTTGGAGTCTTACTCAACTTCACGCCTTACAATACAGGCAAGAACTCCTTTTTGTCTGATCCATTTTGAACTTCTTCAAAATCTTGTCAAGGTATGTGCTTTGTGAAAGTCCTATTAAGCGTCTTGATCTATCCCTATAGATCTTGATGCCCAATATATAAGTAGCTTCACCGAGGTATTTCATTGAAAAACTCTTATTTAAGTATCCTTTTATGCTATCCAGAAATTCTATATCATTTCCAATCAACAATATGTCATCCACATATAATATTAGAAATGCTACAGAGCTCCCACTCACTTTCTTGTGAATACAGGCTTCACCATAAGTCTGTATAAGACCATATGCTTTGATCACCTTATCAGAGCGTATATTCCAACTCTGAAATGCTTGCACCAGTCCATAGATGGATCGCTTGAGTATGCACACTTTGTTAGCACCTTTAGGATCGACAATTCCTTTTGGTTGCATCATATACAACTCTTCTTTAAGAAAAGCATTAAGGAATGCAGTTTTGACATCCATTTGCCAAATTTCATAATCATAAAATGCGGCAATTGCTAACATGATTCGGACAGACTTAAGCATCGCTACAGGTGAGAAGGTCTCATCATAGTCAACTCTTTGAACTTGTCGAAAACCTTTCACAACAAGTCGAGCTTTTAGACAGTAATATTACCATCAGCGTCATTCTTCTTCTTGAAGATCCATTTATTCTCTATGGCTTGCCAATCATCGGGCAAGTCAACCAAAGTCCATGCTTTGTTCTCATACATGGATCCCATCTCAGATTTCATGGCCTCAAGCCATTTTGCGGAATCTGGGCTCATCATCGCTTCCTCATAGTTCGTAGGTTCATCATGGTCTAGTAACATGACTTCCAGAACAGGATTACCGTACTACTCTAGTGCGGAACGTACTCTGCTTGACTTATGAGGTTTGGCAGTAACTTGATCTGAAGTTTCATGATCATCATTATTAGCTTCCTCACTAATTGGTGTAGGCATCACTGGAACTGATTTCTGTGATGAACCACTTTCCAATTCGAGAGAAGGTACAACTACCTCATCAAGTTCTACATTCCTCCCACTCACTTCTTCCGAGAGAAACTCCTTCTCTAGAAAGGATCCATTCTTAGAAAAAAATATCTTGCCTTCGGATCTGTGATAGAAGGTGTACCTGTTGGAGATATGCCCTAGAGGCAATCATGTATGACGATATTTCCTATATGTTTATGAATAAATATAATCCTTGGACATTATCAATGATGTGTATCAGCAAGTACGTGACTTGTTTGTGGGACTATGCATTGTATGATGGACATCCTAAAAGGTCCCTAGTCGAATGGGTTGTGTGGACGCGCAGCCGACTAGGCTAGCATATGACATGGTCGATGGCTTGGTCCCACTAGCCATGGAGCATTGGATGCTAACCGGATAATATGGACTCAGAAGGATCTGGTCGGATTCGACGTAGTCAGATCCGAGTTGAGATAAGGTCCGAGTCGGATAGACCCAACTATGAGACGTAGTGATATGCCATCTGTGAGTCTCTAGTACAACATACGTTCTATGTCCTAAGACCTGAGCTGGCGCATTTACTCGGGATGGTGACAGAGTTGCTTTGGGCCAACCAAACGCTACTCTATGACTGGGTAGTTACAAAGGTAGGTTTCGGGCTTGTCCAGACCCATGCTGCGAGACATGGTTGAGCAAGATGGGATTTGCCCCTCCGATCAGGAGACATATACTCTGGGGCCCTCGTGTGATCCGACCAAGATAAGCATGGCCATGCAATTAGGATTATGAGATAATCCGTTTTGTGGTCGACATCACTGGAACGAGAAAGAGGTCAGGCTAGCACAAGGATGACAGACTCGCCTTGAGCCCGACAACATATATCGTGTGGCAAAAGGAATGGAAGTATGATGTACAAGTTCGCCTAACCAGCTTCATAGTCCGCTTGGTGTTCGGCATGCCTTTCTAGGGGCCGCTACCAACCGTGCAGTTCGGAGGTGATCCGAACTGCGACCAAGACGACTTGAACCTAAGGGGTCGCGGGCTTAAGGGAAGGAACCTACGAGGTCGGATCCGAGGACACTGGTCGGATGTGATCCGAGCTGAGTTTGGATTATGGCTGAGTAGACTTATGGGCTTTAGGGTCCATGTGAGGCCCAAGTGTTGAGCCCACGATGGATGCCTATATAAAGTGGAGGTGCAGCACACTCATGCAATTGATCGCTTCGACGCTGTCACTAGGGTTTGCATGTGTTGCGAATAGCCACCTCCACTCGACCGCTGACTGTGTGATCGAACATAGCAGTCCGCCGCACGGTGTTCCTCCTGCACGCACATATACCGTTAGAGGCGGTGCACTTGCGCCGCTCTGGCGAACCTGTATGTGGGAACCGAGGACCGGCCGTTCGAGGGAGACCGAACAAGGAGGAGACGAGTCATGCGGACGCGCTGCCCCAACTCTTCTTCCGCTGCATGACACTGCGCGTCTAGTGGTAACGATCTATGATCCATCTCCCGTAGCATGTTCTTGGTTGTTTTGCGCGTAGGGAAATTTTAATTTGCAGTCGACGCACCCTACCGTAGAACCCAACAGTACCCAACAGTTTCTTTTGGGTATCCTATGAAGACGCACTTCTCCGATTTGGGTTCGAGCTTATCAGTCGCAACCCCAAACTTTAATAAATGACAACTTAAGTTTCTTGCTAAACCACAGTTCATATGGTGTCGTCTCAACGGATTTATATGGTGCCCTATTTAACGTGAATGCAGCCGTCTCTAAAGCATAACCCCAAAACGATAGTGGTAAATCGATAAGAGACATCATAGATCGCACCATATCTAATAAACTACGGTTACGACGTTCGGACACACCATTTACGCTGTGGTGTTCCAGGTGGCGTGAGTTGCGAAACTATTCCACATTGTTTCAAATGAAGACCAAACTCATAACTCAAATATTCACCTCCACGATCAGATCTTAGAAACTTTATTTTCTTATGATGATTTTCCACTTCACTCTGAAATTCTTTGAACTTTTCAAATGTTTCAGACTTATGTTTCATTAAGTAGATATACCCATATCTGCTCAAATCATCTGTGAAGGTCAGAAAATAACGACACCCGCCGCGAGCCTCAACACTCATCGGACTGCATACATCAGTATGTATTATTTCCAATAAGTCACTGGCTCGCTCCATTGTTCCGGAGAACGGAGTCTTAGTCATCTTGCCCATGAGGCATGGTTCGCAAGCATCAAGTGATTCATAATCAAGTGATTCCAAAAGCCCATCAACATGGAGTTTCTTCATGCGCTTTACACCAATATGACCTAAAGGGCAGTGCCACAAATAAGTTGTACTACAATTATTAACTTTGCATCTTTTGGCTTCAATATTATGAATATGTGTATCACTACGACCGAGATTCAACAAAAATAGACCACTCATCAAGGGTGCATGACCATAAAAGATATTACTTATATAAATAGAACAACCATTATTCTCTGATTTAAATGAATAACCGTGTCGCATCAAACAAGATCCAGATATAATGTTCATGCTCAACACTGGCACCAAATAACAATTATTGAGGTCCTAAAACTAATCCCGAAGGTAGATCTAGAGGTAGCGTGCCGACGGCGATCACATTGACCTTGGAACCATTTCCGACGCGCATCATCACCTTGTCCTTAGCCAATCTTCGTTTAATCCGTAGCCCCTGTTTCGAGTTGCAAATATGAGCAACAAAACCAGTATCAAATACCCAGACACTACTATGAGCATTAGTAAGGTACACATCAATAACATGTATATCAAATATACCTTTGACTTTGCCATCCTTCTTATCCGCCAAATACTTGGGGCAATTCCACTTTCAGTGACCAGTCCCTTTGCAGTACAGGCACTCTGTTTCAGGCTTAGGTCTAGACTTGGGCTTCTTCCCGGGAGTAGCAACTTGCTTGCTATTCTTCTTGAAGTTCCCCTTCTTACCTTTGCCCTTTTTCTTGAAACTAGTGGTCTTGTTAACCATCAACACTTGATGCTCCTTCTTGATTTCTACCTCCGCAGCCTTAAGCATCATGAAGAGCTCGAGAATTTTATTTCCCATCCCTTGCATATTATAGTTCATCACGAAGCCTTTATAGCTTGATGGCAGTGATTGAAGAACTCTGTCAATGACACTATCATCCGGGAGATTAACTCCCACTTGAGTCAAGTGGTTATGGTACCCAGACATTCTAAGTATGTGTTCACTGGCAAAATTGTTCTCCTCCATTTTGCAGCTATAGAACTTGTTGGAGACTTCATATCTCTCAACTCGGGCATTTGCTTGAAATATTAACTTCAACTCTTGGAACATCTCATATGCTCTATGACATTCAAAACGTCTTTGAAGTCCCGATTCTAAGCCGTAAAGCATGGCATACTGAACTATCGAGTAGTCATCAGATTTAGCTTGCCAGACGTTCATAACATCTGGAGTTGCTCCTGCAGCATGCCTTGCACCTAGTGGTGCTTCCAGGACGTATTTTTTCTGTGCAGCAATGAGGATAATCCTCAAGTTACAGACCCAGTCCGTGTAGTTGCTATCATCATCTTTCAACTTAGCTTTCTCTAGGAACACATTAAAATTCAAGGGAACGATAGCACGGGCCATTGATCTACAACAACATAGATATGTAAAAACTATCAGGACTAAGTTCATGATAAATTTAAGTTCAATTAATCATATTACTAAAGAACTCCCACTTAGATAGACATCCCTCTAGTCATCTAAATGATCACGTGATCCATATCAACTAAACCATGTCCGATCATCATGTGAGATGGAGTAGTTTTCAATGGTGAACATCTCTATGTTGATCATATCTACCATATGATTCACGCCTTTCGGTCTCAGTGTTCCGAGGCCATATCTGTATATGCTAGGCTCGTCAAGTTTAACCTGAGTATTCTGCACGCGCAAAACTGTCTTACACCCGTTGTATGTGAGCGTAGAGCTTATCTCACCCGATCATCATGTGGTGTATCAGCACGACGAACTGTAGCAATGGTGCATACTCAGGGAGAACACTTATACCTTGAAATTTAGTGAGGGATCATCTTATAATGCTACCGCCGTACTAAGCAAAATAAGATGCATAAAAGATAAACATCAAATGCGATCAAAATATGTGACATGACATGGCCATCATCATCTTGTGCCTTTGATCTCCATCTCCAAAGCACCATCATGATCTCCGTCGTCACCAGCTTGACACCTTGATCTCCATCGTAGCGTCGTTGTCATTTCGTCAACTATTTCTTCTACGATTATTGTTACCGCATAGTGATAAAGTAAAGCAATTACATGGTGATTGCATTTCATACAATAAAGCGACAACCATAAGGCTCCTGCCAGTTGCTGATAACTTTTACAAAACATGATCATCTCATACAACAACGTATATCACATCATGTCTTGACCATATCACATCACAACATGCCCTGCAAAAACAAGTTAGACATCCTCTACTTTGTTGTTGCAAGTTTTACATGGCTGCTACGGGCTTCTCGCAAGAACCGTTCTTACCTACGCATCAAAATAACAACGATTTTTCATCAAGTGTGCTATTTTAACCTTCAACAAGGACCGGCCGTAGTCAAATTCGATTCAACTAAAGTTGGAGAAATAGAAACCCGCCAGCCACCTTTATGCAAAACAAGTTGCATGTCTGTCAGTGGAACCGGTCTCATGAATGTGATCATGTAAGGTTGGTCTGGGCCACTTCATCCGACAATACTGCCGAATCAAAATAAGACGTTGGTGGTAAGCAGTATGACTATTATCGCCCACAACTCTTTGTGTTCTACTCTTTTATATCATCTACGCATAGACCTGGCTTGGATGCCACTGTTGGGGAATGTAACATTCAATTTCAAAAAAATTCCTACGATCACGCAAGATCTATGTAGGAGATGCATAGCAATGAGAGGGGAGAGTGTGTCCACGTACCCTCGTAGACCGAAAGCGGAAGCGTTAGGTTAACGCGGTTGATGTAGTCGAACGTCTTCGCGATCCAACCGATCAAGTACCGAACGTACGACACCTTCGAGTTCAGCACACGTTCAACTCGATGACGTCCCTCAAACTCTTGATCCCATAGAGGGCTGAGGGAGAGTTTCTTCAGCACGATGGTGTGGTGACGGTGATGGTGATGTGATCTGCGCAGGGCTTCGCCTAAGCACTACATGAATATGAGCGGAGGAGTAAACCGTGGAGAGAGACGCCGGACACGGCTTGGAACACTTGGTGTGTGTCTAAGGGGTGCCCTGCCCATGTATATAAAGGAGGGAGAGGAGGAGGCCGGCCATCAGGGGGCGCGCCAAGAGGGGGGAGTCCTACTAGGACTCCAGTCCTAGTAGGATTTGCCCCCCTTTTTTCCTTCTCATGGAGGGGGAAAGAGGGAAGGAGAGGGAGAGGGGGAAAGGAAAGGGGGGCCGCCCCCCTTCCCCTTGTCCAATTCGGACATTCCATGGTGGGGGGCATGCGCCACCCCTTGTGGGCCCCCTCTCCCTCCCCTATGGCCCATGATGGCCCATTACTTCCCTGGGGGGTTCCGGTAACCCCTCGGTACTCGGATAAATACTCGAAATGTCCTGAAACCAGTCTGGTGTCCAAATACCATTGTCCTATATACCAATCCTTATCTCTCGACCATTTTGAGACTCCTCGTCATGTCCGTGATCTCATCCGGGACTCCGAACAATCTTCGGTCACCAAAACACGTAACATAATACAAATCGTCATTGAATGTTAAGCGTGCGGACCCTACGGGTTCAAGAACTATGTAGACATGACCAAGACTCATCTCCGGTCAATAACCAATAGCGAAACCTAGATGCTCTTATTGGTTTCTACATTTCCTATGAAGATCTTTATCGGTCAAACCGCAATGACAACATACGTAATTCCCTTTGTCATCGGTATGTTACTTGCCCGAGATTCGATCGTGGGTATCCTCATACCTAGTTCAATCTCGTTACCGGCAAGTCTCTTTACTCGTTCTATAATGCATCATCCCGCAACTAACTCATTAGTCACATTGCTTGCAAGGCTTATCGTGATGTGCATTACCGAGAGGGCCCAGAGATACCTCTCCGATACTCGGAGTGATAAATCCTAATCTCGATCTATGCCAACCCAACAAACACCTTCGGATATACCTATAGAGCATCTTTATAATCACCCAGTTACATTGTGACGTTTGATAGCACATAAGGTATTCCTCCGGTATTCGGGAGTTGCATAATCTCATAGTCAAGGGAATATGTATAAGTCATGAAGAAAGCATTAGCAATAAAAAATAATGATCATTATGCTAAGCTAACGGATGGGTCTTGTCCATCACATCATTCTCCTAATGATGTGTTCCCGTTCATCAAATGACAACACATGTCTATGGTTAGGAAACTTAACCATCTTTGATTAACGAGCTAGTCTAGTAGAGGCTTACTAGGGACACTGTGTTTTGTCTATATATCCACACATGTATCAAGTTTCCGGTTAATACAATTCTAGCATGAATAATAAACATTTATCATGATATAAGGAAATATAAATAACAACTTTATTATTGCCTCTAGGGCATATTTCCTTCAGGCGGTGCACGGGCCTGCTGCCCTAGGAGTCGACATGCCCGCCCTCGTACGGAGAGTGATCGTGGCGACGTGGCCTGAGGCATAGTTGAGTGGACCAATGTGACCGATGCTGGGGATTGTCTTCATATGCGTAGCACCAGTCGAAGGAGCGCTTGCGAGCATCTCATCATCGTCTGAGCCACTGGAGGGGATGCCGCTCTGGGCAGAGTGGCTGCTGGCGCCATAGTCGGGGGAGCACGTCATGAAGTCCCACACCTTGTCAAGGTGCAGCAGGACAAGGTGGGAGAGGACGTTGGCGGGCCCTTCGTGCAACAGCGGCGGCTCCGAGATGCCAAGCTCGAGGAAGTGGAGCAGCAGTGAGACGATGCACGACCTCTCCTCCAAGGCCAAGGAGCCGCAGCACGCGACCCTTGGGGTCAGTCGTCGATATCCAGATGCATACGCATGCCACGTCCTTGTCAGTGGGGTGGATGTCGTCAAGACAATCTATCAAGCAGTTGTTCTTGAACAGAACAACCACCGTCTCTAGTTGGTGCCCATGCTTCGGCACCCCCTCCAAGAAGACGCGTGTGCAGTAAGGGAGCGGTGCAAGGGAGGCACCAATGAAGCGCATCCAGGTCTGGAACGCGAGTGAGGCGAAGCCCACACGAAGAGTGTCCAACATACTGGTGGCGACGTTGCGCGCGCCGACGTCATTGAAGAGGATGAAGAAGTCACCGACATGGGCAAGCATGGTGATGAAGAACATCCCAGTGGGGAGGGCAAAGCGCCGCGAAATCACCTCGCAGACTTGCCCGACGTGGAGATCCGGCTGGTTGCCGATAGTGACCAGGATGGCAATGTGACGCTCATAGAAGTGCTCGGCGGAGTTCATCACCGAGGATAAATACGCTACACCCGAGATGAACTCAGGTCAGTTCTCGGCGTCACCAGGGATCCGCGTCGAGTCCATGGCAGGCACCAAGGCGAGCCGAATGGGGGATTCCTGCCTAGGGAAGGAATGCGCCGACCCTAGGAGCGACGAGGAGATAGAAGCAACGGCGTGCGGCAACCGGACCGAGCTTGGCAATGGAGCAGTGGGAAGGGAGATGCGGGTGGACGCCGACCGATGAAGCAAGAGGGGGTGGCTAGGAGGGAAATCCAAGCGGGAAGACGGAGGCTGGCGGGATGAGTTGGGGTGGTCAGGGGGAAATGCCAGACGGCTATGGGCGGGCTGCCGGGGAGCCGCGGTGCACCGCCTCGCTTTGTGGCCTGGGATACCGCAAAGAACACAGGAGGGCTTGGAGGCACTGCAATCGCGGACTCGGTGGAGGTTGGAGAGGCACTTGAAACATCGACCATCGGCCCTCTCCTTAAGAAGGGAGAGGAAATACATGGGGTGGTCGGAGCGCTACATCATGGCCCCGCCAGAGTGTTGGAAATATGCCCTAGAGGCAATAATAAAATGGTTATTATTATATTTCCTTGTTCATGATAATTGCCTATTGTTCATGCTATAATTGTGTTATCCGGAAATCGTAATACATGTGTGAATACATAGACCACAACACGTCCCTAGTGAGCCTCTAGTTGACTAGCTCGTTGATCAAAAGATAGTCATGGTTTCCTAACTATGGACATTGGATGTCATTGATAACGGGATCACATCATTAGGAGAATGATGTGATGGACAAGACCCAATCCTAAGCTTAGCTCAAAGATCGTGTAGTTCGTTTGCTGTAGCTTTTCTGAATGTCAAGTATCATTTCCTTAGACCATGAGATTGTGCAACTCCCGGATACCGTAGGAGTGCTTTGGGTGTGCCAAACGTCACAATGTAATTGGGTGACTATAAAGGTACATTACAGGTATCTCCGAAAGTGTCTGTTGGGTTGGCATGAATCGAGACTGGGATTTGTCACTCCGTATGACAGAGAGGTATCTCTGGGCCCACTCGGTAATGCATCATCATAATGAGCTCAATGTGATCAAGTGGTTGATCACGGGATCATGCATTATGGTACGAGTAAAGTGACTTGCCGGTAACGAGACTGAACAAGGTATTGGGACACCGATGATCGAGTCTCGGGCAAGTAATGTACCGATTGACAAAGGGAATTGTATACGGATTGATTGAATCCTCGACATCATGGTTCATCCGATGAGATCATCGTGGAGCATGTGGGAGCCAACATGGGTATCCAGATCCCGCTGTTGGTTATTGACCGGAGAGGCCTCTCGGTCATGTCTGCATGTCTCCCGAACCCGTAGGGTCTACACACTTAAGGTTCGGTGAAGATAGGATTAACATGAAGATGTTCACCGATGTTGACTAGTCCGTCTCATGTGATGATCAGACACGGCCTAGTTAACTCGGATCATGTTATACTTAGATGACTGGAGGGATGTCTATCTGAGTGGGAGTTCATTGAATAATTTGATTAGATGAACTTAATTATCATGAACTTAGTCTAAAATCTTTACAATATGTCTTGTAGATCAAATGGCCCACGTTGTCCTCAACTTCAACGCGTTCCTAGAGAAAACCAAGCTGAAAGACGATGGCAGCAAATATACGGACTGGGTCCGGAACCTGAGGATCATCCTCATAGCTGCCAAGAAAGATTATGTCCTAGAAGCACCGCTAGGTGACACACCCGTCCCATAGAACCAAGACGTTATGAACGCTTGGCAGACACGTGCTGATGATTACTCCCTCGTTCAGTGCGGCATGCTTTACAGCTTAGAACCGGGGCTCCAAAAGCGTTTTGAGAGACACGGAGCATATGAGATGTTTGAAGAGCTGAAAATGGTTTTCCAAGCTCATGCCCGGGTCGAGAGATATGAAGTCTCCGACAAGTTCTTCAGCTGTAAGATGGAGGAAAATAGTTCTGTCAGTGAGCACATACTCAAAATGTCTGGGTTGCATAACCGCTTGACTCAGCTGGGAGTTAATCTCCCGGATGACGCGGTCATTGACAGAATCCTTCAGTCGCTTTCACCAAGCTACAAGAGCTTTGTGATGAACTTCAATATGCAGGGGATGGAAAAGACCATTCCTGAGGTATATTCAATGCTGAAATCAGCAGAGGTAGAAGTTAAAAAGGAACATCAAGTGTTGATGGTGAATAAAACCACTAAGTTCAAGAAAGGCAAGGGTAAGAAGAACTTCAAGAAGGACGGCAAGGGAGTTGCCGCGCCCGGTAAGCAAGCTGCTGGGAAGAAGCCAAAGAATGGACCCAAGCCCGAGACTGAGTGCTTTTATTGCAAGGGAAGTGGTCACTGGAAGCGGAACTGCCCCAAATACTTAGCGGATAAGAAGGCCGGCAACACTAAAGGTATATGTGATATGCATGAAATTGATGTGTACCTTACCAGTACTCGTAGTAGCTCCTGGGTATTTGATACCGGTGTGGTTGCTCATATTTGTAACTCAAAGCAGGAGCTACGGAATAAGCGGAGACTGGCAAAGGACGAGGTGACGATGCGCGTCGGGAATGGTTCCAAGGTCGATGTGATCGCCGTCGGCACGCTGCCTCTGCATTTACCTACGGGATTAGTTTTAAACCTCAATAATTGTTATTTAGTGCGATCTTTGAGCATTTACATTGTATCAAGATCTCGTTTAATTTGAAATGGCTACTTATTTAAATCCGAGAATAATGGTTGTTCTATTTATATGAGAGATATGTTTTATGGTCATGCTCCAATGGTGAATGGTTTATTCTTAATGAATCTCGAGCGTAATGCTACCCATATTCATAGTGTGAATACCAAAAGATGTAAGGTTGATAATGATAGTCCCACATACTTGTGGCACTGCCGCCTTGGTCACATAGGTGTCAAACGCATGAAGAAGCTCCATGCAGATGGACTTTTAGAGTCTCTTGATTACGAATCATTTGACACCTGTGAACCATGCCTCATGGGTAAAATGACCAAGACTCTGTTCTCAGGAACAATGGAGCGAGCAACCAACTTATTGGAAATCATACATACTGTTGTGTGTGGTCCAATGAGTGTTGAGGCTCGCGGTGGCTATCGTTATGTTCTCACCCTCACTGATGACTTGAGTAGATATGGGTATGTCTACTTAATGAAACACAAGTCTGAGACCTTTGAAAAGTTCAAGGAATTTCAGAGTGAGGTTGAGAATCAACGTGACAAGAAAATCAAGTTCTTGCGATCAGATCATGGGGGAGAATACTTGAGTCACGAATTTGGCACACACTTCAGAAAATGTGGAATAGTTTCACAACTCACGCCGCCTGGAACACCTCAGCGAAATGGTGTGTCCGAACGTCATAATCGCACTCTATTGGATATGGTGCGATCTATGATGTCTCTTACCGATCTACCGCTATCATTTTGGGGCTATGCTTTAGAGACTGCCGCATTCACTTTAAATAGGGCTCCGTCGAAATCCGTTGAGACGACACCGTATGAATTATGGTTTGGGAAGAAACCTAAGCTGTCGTTTCTAAAAGTTTGGGGATGCGATGCTTATGTCAAGAAACTTCAACCTGAAAAGCTCGAACCCAAATCGGAAAAATGCGTCTTCATAGGATACCCTAAAGAAACTGTTGGGTATACCTTCTACCTCAGATCCGAAGGCAAGATCTTTGTTGCCAAGAATGGGTCCTTTCTAGAGAAAGAGTTTCTCTCGAAAGAAATAAGTGGGAGGAAAGTAGAACTTGATGAAGTATTGCCTCTTGAACCGGTAAGTGGCGCAGCTCAAGAAAATGTTCCTGAGGTGCCTGCACCGACTAGAGAGGAAGTTGATGATGATGATCATGAAACTTCAGATCAAGTTGCTACTGAACTTCGTAGGTCCACAAGGACACGTTCCGCACCAGAGTGGTACGGCAACCCTGTCTTGGAAATCATGTTGTTAGACAACGGTGAACCTTCGAACTATGAAGAAGCGATGGCGGGCCCGGATTCTGACAAATGGCTGGAAGCCATGAAATCCGAGATAGGATCCATGTATGAAAACAAAGTATGGACTTTGACTGACTTGCCCGTTGATCAGCAAGCCATAGAAAATAAATGGATCTTTAAGAAGAAGACAGACGCGGATGGTAATGTGACCATCTATAAAGCTCGACTTGTCGCTAAGGGTTATCGACAAGTTCAAGGGGTTGACTACGATGAAACTTTCTCACCCGTAGCGAAGCTGAAGTCCGTCCGAATCATGTTAGCAATTGCCGCATTCTATGATTATGAGATATGGCAAATGGATGTCAAAACGGCATTCCTTAATGGTTTCCCTAAGGAAGAATTGTATATGATGCAGCCGGAAGGTTTTGTCGATCCTAAGAATGCTGACAAGGTGTGCAAGCTCCAACGCTCGATTTATGGGCTGGTGCAAGCATCTCGGAGTTGGAACATTCGTTTTGATGAGATGATCAAAGCGTTTGGGTTTATGCAGACTTATGGAGAAGCCTGCATTTACAAGAAAGTGAGTGGGAGCTCTGTAGAATTTCTCATATTGTATGTGGATGACATATTGTTGATGGTAAATGATATAGAATTCTTGGAAAGCATAAAGGCCTACTTGAACAAGTGTTTTTCAATGAAGGACCTTGGAGAAGCTGCTTATATATTAGGCATCAAGATCTATAGAGATAGATCGAGACGCCTCATTGGTCTTTCACAGAGCACTTACCTTGACAAGATATTGAAGAAGTTCAAAATGGATCAGTCAAAGAAGGGGTTCTTGCCTGTATTGCAAGGTACGAGATTGAGCTCGGCTCAATGCCCGACCACGGCAGAAGATAGAGAAAAGACGAGTGTCGTCCCCTATGCCTTGGCCATAGGGTCTATCATGTATGCTATGCTGTGTACCAGACCTGATGTAAACCTTGCCATAAGTTTGGTAGGAAGGTACCAAAGTAATCCCGGCATGGAACACTAGACAACGGTCAAGAATATCCTGAAGTACCTGAAAATGACCAAGGAAATGTTTCTCGTTTATGGAGGTGACAAAGAGCTCGTCATAAAGGGTTATGTCGATGCTAGCTTCGACACAGATCTGGATGACTCTAAGTCACAAACCGGATACGTGTATATTTTGAATGGTGGGGCAGTAAGCTGGTACAGTTGCAAGCAAAGTGTTGTGGCGGGATCTACATGTGAAGCGGAGTACATGGCAGCCTCGGAGGCAGCACAAGAAGGAGTCTGGGTGAAGGAGTTCATTACCGACCTAGGAGTCATACCCAATGCGTCGGGCCCGATGACTCTCTTCTGTGACAACACTGGAGCTATTGCCCTTGCCAAGGAGCCCAGGTTTCACAGGAAGACCAGGCATATCAAGCGTCGCTTCAACTCCATTCGTGGAAGTGTTCAAAATGGAGACATAGAGATTTGTAAAGTACATACGGACCTGAATGTAGCAGATCCGTTGACTAAACCTCTCCCTAGAGCAAAACATGATCAACACCAGAACTGCATGGGTGTTCGATTCATCACAATGTAACTAGAATATTGACTCTAGTGCAAGTGGGAGACTGTTGGAAATATGCCCTAGAGGCAATAATAAAATGGTTATTATTATATTTCCTTGTTCATGATAATTGTCTATTGTTCATGCTATAATTGTGTTATCCGGAAACCGTAATACATGTGTGAATACATAGACCACAACACGTCCCTAGTGAGCCTCTAGTTGACTAGCTCGTTGATCAAAAGATAGTCATGGTTTCCTGACTATGGACATTGGATGTCATTGATAACGGGATCACATCATTAGGAGAATGATGTGATGGACAAGACCCAATCCTAAGCTTAGCTCAAAGATCGTGTAGTTCGTTTGCTGTAGCTTTTCTGAATGTCAAGTATCATTTCCTTAGACCATGAGATTGTGCAACTCCCGGATACCGTAGGAGTGCTTTGGGTGTGCCAAACGTCACAACGTAATTGGGTGACTATAAAGGTACATTACAGGTATCTCCGAAAGTGTCTGTTGGGTTGGCACGAATCGAGACTGGGATTTGTCACTCCGTATGACGGAGAGGTATCTCTGGGCCCACTCGGTAATGCATCATCATAATGAGCTCAATGTGATCAAGTGGTTGATCACGTGATCATGCATTACGGTACGAGTAAAGTGACTTGCCGGTAACGAGACTGAACAAGGTATTGGGATACCGACGATCGAGTCTCGGGCAAGTAACGTACCGATTGACAAAGGGAATTGTATATGGATTGATTGAATCCTCGACATCGTGGTTCATCCAATGAGATCATCGTGGAGCATGTGGGAGCCAACATGGGTATCCAGATCCCGCTGTTGGTTATTGACCGGAGAGGCCTCTCGGTCATGTCTGCATGTCTCCCGAACCCGTAGGGTCTACACACTTAAGGTTCGGTGACGCTAGGGTTGTAGAGATATTAGCACACGGTAACCCGAAAGTTGTTTGGAGTCCCGGATGAGATCCCGGACGTCACGAGGAGTTCCGGAATGGTCCGGAGGTAAATATTTATATATAGGAAGTCCAGTTTCGGCCATTGGGAAGGTTTCGGGGGTCACCGGTATTGTACCGGGACCACCGGAAGGGTCCCGGGGGTCCACCGGGTGGGGCCACCTATCCCGGAGGGCCCCATGGGCTGAAGTGGGAGGGGAACCAGCCCCTAGTGGGCTGGTGCGCCCCCCCTTGGGCCTTCCCCTGCGCCTAGGGTTAGAAACCCTAGGGTTGGGGGGCGCCACCCTTGCCTTGTGGGGCAAGGAACCCCCTTGGCCGCCGCCCCCCTAGGAGATTGGATCTCCTAGGGCCGGCGCCCCCCCTAGGCACCCTATATATAGTGGGGGGAGGGAGGGCTGCACACCCAAGCCCCTGGCCTCTCCCTCTCCCTCCCGTGACAGTCCTCCGTCTCCCAGCGCTTGGCGAAGCCCTGCCAAGATTACCGTTGCTTCCACCACCACGCCGTCGTGTTGCTGGATCTTCATCAACCTGTCCTTCCCTCTTGCTGGATCAAGTTGGAGGAGACGTCTTCCCAACCGTACGTGTGTTGAACGCGGAGGTGCTGTCCGTTCGGCACTTGGTCATTGGTGATTTGAATCACGTCGAGTATGACTCCATCAACCCCGTTCTCTTGAACGCTTCCGCTCGTGATCTACAAGGGTATGTAGATGCACTCCTCTTTCCCTCGTTGCTAGATGACTCCATAGATTGATCTTGGTGATGCGTAGAAAATTTTAAAATTCTGCTACGTTCCCCAACACAGAGGAGTGTAAAGACGCCATGAATGTGGTGCTGCCCTTCTTGACAGCATGCCCTGCACAACTTCTTCCACGAGCTTTTACTCTGGCGCACCATCCAGGCAGCAGGCCAGGGGGCAGGCACAAATGTTGTGCGCACAACAACAGGAGACGGCCCAGAGGGGCCTGGAGCCCTGCCCGCGGGCAGCGGCCCTCCATGAAAGCCACCCGAAGGAGCAGGCGTGCCGCAATCTCCGCTACGCGAGCCCAGGGGGGTGTGAACATGCACGCACGTGTAGTTGGCCTCCATTAATTGCACCCAAGGCAGGGGTGGAGTGGACGGCAGGATGGGGGTAGCTGGAACTAGCAGAGTTAGCCGTGCAGGCGACGAGCGCAACAAGCAGAGCCTCCTTGAGAGAAGCCGCGGCGGTAGGTGGGGAGGGCGATGGAGACGAGAGGGGGCTGTCGGTGAAGTCTAGTCCGCAGGGACTCCGACCTCCCCATGACGTGGATGTCTGCCAGGGGCTGGAGAAGCCCACGGCCGGCGAGGCTAAGTGGGTGGTTGGATAGGGTGAGGGCATGCGCTCGTGCTCTCCGCCATCATTCCCACTCTTAGGAACTCCTTTGTATCTCTTCAATGGTCCCATTTCATATGTATGGAGCAAACTGTTTAATTTGGATATATCATATACATACACTTATACCTATTTTTTAGTAACATACATATTGTTGTTTGACCGTTGTTGAGCACCTGGCCACGCAGGCACCCAACGCATATCGAAGTGGAGTAGCCCAGACTAAGCTTTCTTCTCTCCCGACCCAATTTCCTGGTAAAGTGGGAGGCCGGAGGCGAGGCCGCCACTAACCACGGAATCACCAGCAGCGTTGGCAGCATCCTTAGCGGGTTTCCCGATTTCTCGGTAGAGCGGGAGGCCGGTTGAGAAGCTTTCACCGGTTGTAGTGGTAGTTGCCACTCCATCGGTAAGAGCGACCTCTGAGCCAGCGTAGGCCAATGGTGCTACCGCCGCGATGGCGACGAGCAGGAGCATCGCAACGGCGAGACCTCGAGCCATTGTTCCCGTCGGGTTATTGTTTGCTTGACGATGATCAGGCATGGTGTTGCCACTTGTGAGGTGGTACGTGTACGTGCATATTGCATTTATCGGACAGGGAAGGATAAAAATAGTTGCATGCAGGTAGGTAGTTGGCTATGCCATGTGCCAAGATTAGACCTTCAGGTTATATTTGGCCATCCCAAATTCTTCACATATTGGACATGAGGTAGAAGTTAGTGGTCGTGAGTGCCCAATGTTTGATAATGAGGTTTGGTGATCCAAAATAGAAGGACATCTTCAACACAGATCCTTAAATAAACACCCTTATATATGTCCGCAGAAACTTCCGAGCTTGTTCACGAACATCCGACAAGACATAGGCCATCCAGCGTTATCCTTAAACATAACCCTTTTTTGTTATGAAAGTAGATGCATTATCACCTTACGTTAGAAATAATTCTAGTCTATTATCACGATGGCTGGAGCCCGTGAAGACACCTTCTCGTCAAACACATATGAGTGGACATCGTTAGTGTCGGCCGGAGCGACGATGGGTACAACAACTTCCTTTTGCTCAGCGGCCTGATCGAGGGCATCATGGGCTTTGCATGCCATGAACCTGGCTTCGGCTTCATGACGTGATGGTGTTATGGCCATGGGGTGCTTCACCTTGTTGGTCATCGGCCTAAGTAGGGTAGCTCGAGGCCCCATAGGTTGGTTCCGCCCTGGTCCATCATGCCGTCCCATGGGTCATGTAGAAGGAAGAATCTGGAGGACTTGTCATTCAAGACAAGGAAGCCAGTCCTCACAAAAACAGACAAGGAAGCCAGATCCATGGAGTACTCCCCTCCACCGATGTAGCCGACTAGATTGTATAACCCGGGTCCTGATATCTTCTATAAGATGGGACCGAGCTAGTCGATGGAACATAATAAAATCTCTTGGTATCACCTATACTTTGTTCACCCCAATCGCAATATACGCGAGAAAGACTAGGGTTTTACCTCATAAGGAGGGCCTAAACATGGATAAATGTGTCTCCTATTCCTCCGACCTAATCACCAGTTCAAATACCCTACCAAGGGATCTGCCAGAAATTATCTTCGACCATGGTGGCCATGCAGGCCTCGTGTAGTGAATGCAAAGGTCAGTTGGGATCTCCGTTGGACATCGGCGCAATTGCTACTTCTTGAGTTTGCATTGGTTTCTCCCTTGAAGAGGAAAGGGTGATGCAACAAAGTAGAGATAGGTATTTCCCTCAGTTTGAGAACCAAGGTATCAATCCAGTAGGAGATAACGCACAAGTCACCGAATACCTGCACAAACAAACAACAACTTGCACCCAACGCGATAAAGGGGTTGTCAATCCTATCGTGAAATTGTCACATCAGATGTCCTAGTGTGAGGACTTAGTTGTGGAGCCATCGCAACAAGATTATCTTAAAGGGGTTAATCAGGACAAAGGACACAAAGAGTTTATACTAGTTCGGCCCCTTGCGGTGAAGGTAAAAGCCTAATCCAGTTGGAGGTGGTATTGCTAGGGTTTCGATGACCAGGGAGCGAATACGCTTAGCCTAGCTCTCGATCTGTTATTTCTTGCCCTAAGCTGCTGCCGGCTTGTTCCCTTATATACACGGGTTGACGCCTTGCGGCCTACATAGTCCCGGACGGCTCATACAACGTGTCTGGCTCGGTGACATATCTTACATGCCTTACATTACAAGTCTATACATACATGGCAGTTTATACTTACGGGCCTTAAGCCGTGTCTGGGCTTGGGCCTCTTGCAAGCCTAACTGTGAACCGCCATCTTGTATACTCTTGGGCTTCATATAGGTGAACCGCCATTGTGGTTGACCCGGCCCCTTCTGGGCGGGTCATATCTGGTAGTCATATCCCCAACATTAGGCCCCAGGTTGAACTTGTTCATGTCAATCTTCAATACTTAGAAAAAATCCTTCTTCCTCTGCTTGTGAAACATTGTAACCCGCCATGAAGTCATCTCTAGAAATTTCGGAAACCCACCAGGACGTCATCTTTTAACGGATCTTTTATCCTTAATGACCTTCCAAAACTCGAGGCGTTTAATTAGCTGGATAATCATCATTTGGCCTCCTTGTTTTTCGCGCCTGTCTGTTACTCCTTTCCTTATAAATAGGGTCAGACCACCCCTTTCTCATTCTCCTTTCTTCTCCTTCTCGTCTTCTTCTTCCTCGTGACGCACCAGCCCTCACGAGCTCCGCCACCGTCGACCTCCGTTCCCTTCATCAACTCCGGCCGCTGCATCGCCCTGAACGATCCAAAAACACCGCGACACTCCTCCGCTGTCAGCTAGCATTAGTAAGTGTCCCCCTTTCTTTTTCATGGATCTGTTCTTTAGGGTTTTGGTGTTCGTCAGCGTTCATTAATGCTCTTCCTTCTTCTTGTTAGATCGCGTAGCTTTGATCTAAAAACAGTGTAGATCCCGTGCGATAGTAGTCTAGCACCCACTTTTGATATTAGAACATATCTACTTTGCGATAGATCTCTTCTAGGGCATCTCCACTTTCCTGCTGCTGCCTCTGTAGGTTTAGAATTTATTTCCCTTTTCTGAACAGCTGTAGATCCGAATTTATAGCTTCAACCTGTGGAACCTATTTGTCCTAACACTTGGCAAATTTTACTCTTGGTAGATCTTAAATATCTTAGTCATGGCGGCTTATTCTGCCGGCTTATCGTTACTTCATATATCATTAGCCCTTGTTTAAGCCGCCATTTTGAACATGCACTGCAATTGTTAACTTGTAATCCCACCAACTAACTTGTGCCGGCAAATTATTTCCTTTCTTTAGGTTGTCCTTTCACCATGCCGCCAAAGACAATTACGACCTGTAACTGGGTTCCCTCCATCGTCACTGAGAGCACTTTGAAGGATTTTGTCACCGTTGGATATTTGCCAGAGAAAAGTGACATGCATTACCGTGCTCCTGACCTGGGCGAAGAGAGACCTCAGCCAAAGGACGCTGAAGTAATTGTACTCACTGATCATATGAACCGGGGCTTCTTGCCGCCCGTCTCTAAGTTCTTTAGGGATGTTCTGCACTTCTTCAAACTCCATCTGCAAGACATTGGACCCAACTCTATATCAAACATCTGTAACTTTCAAGTTTTCTGTGAGGTATACCTTCAAGAAGAGCCTAGTGTTGAGCTTTTCAGGGAATACTTCTACCTGAACCGGCATAATGAATTCACAAATGGGCCCAGCTTGGAACTTGGTGGAATTTCAATTCAACGTAGACGAGATGCCATCTTCCCTCAAGCAGCTCTGCCAAGCCATCCCAAGGACTGAAATCAAACATGGTTCTACTGCAAAGATATCTCGCCGTCCGATGAAAATCCATTGCCGGGTTATCGTGCTGTCCGTCTCGACTCAAGTTATCAACTCCCTGATAAACTTACCGCCGCCAAACGCAAGAAACTCGTCCCTACAATCAGAAAAGTCCAAGCCTTGCTAGGAAACAGTTTAACCGGGGTCGATTTAATCCGATGCTGGGTCGCATGGCGGATCATACCCTTAAGCCGCCGATCCAGCTTGATGTGTACTTATACCGGAGGAACAGACGATCCCTTACGCCATAGCTCTCTGCGTTTGACTGAAGAGGGCATCATTGAGATGGCAACAACGCTTGTAAATAGCAAATTTGAAGACTGTATCAAATTGGGTTTGAATCCTTTCTGCCAGCTTAACCCGCCGCCAGATGTAAGTCTCTTGATTTCTTTTACCTTACTTCATCACCCAAACATTGCGTGAACTCAAATATGTTATCCTTCCGCAGGCTAAATCTGACTTCTGGAAGGGAAAATATGACCACGAGGCCGCCAAAAAGGCTAGGGCTGCCACGAAAGCCGCCAAAAAGACCAGCAAGAGATCTAGGAAGAAACCAAGCGCCTCTGATCTGCTTAAGCTGCACGAAACCTCTGAGTCGAAGGTAGCCCTTAACTCTCTTGGCTTGTTTTTCAACCACCTTATTGACACTGACTATTGCCAGGATGACATGGGAGCCAGCCAAGCGGTTGAAGAAGAGGTAACTATTATTTCCTCCGACTCAGAACCTTTACCAAGGCAGAAACTTCGGCGAGTAACCCGAAAAGTAAGGTTTTCACACCCCTTGGCTTATTTAGACTCTCACTTTCTTTTGAAATGACAGCAACACGAGAGCCGCCGCTAGACCCGGACCAGTGGAGGTGAAGATTTATCCTCCGGTTTACCAAACACTCCTCGAAAATGCCAAAATGAGGTTCTTTTTTACATTAACTCTTTTATTTACTAGCGGGTTTATTTCGTTAACCACTCAATTCCTTTGACTTATTATTTTTGCAGGAGATTTCCCGCTCTTCCTCTGGTGATTCATCTTAGACTCAGCTGCCGGCTTTCAAGACTGCCCCTGGGTCAGAATACTTATCTTTCCTCTGTACCTTTATATCTTCACCATTGTGCTGACTTGTCCAAATTTTCTTTAGCGGCCAAGCAAAACCCAACAAGAAGGCGAAGATGACAAAAACGGCCAAAGATCCTAAAGCTGCTGAACCGGACCAGCAAGCCTCTGCACCAGAAGATCCTTCTTCCAACACTCAACCTGAGATACCTGAGTTGTCTTTTGATGAAACCAATATTAACCCGTCAACTACTGAACTTTCAAGCTCACTTAACCCGCCAGAAACTCATGCTGATGACGTTTTAATCACTGGCACTGGATTTACTGAGCCAGGGAATCTAATTGTACTAGCGAGACATTCTGCCAAACAAGAAGTCATGGAAAGACAGAAAGTGAGGTTTGATGTCTCCCACTATGCTCAATTGAGTAATAGTGAAGTATTATCTGGCTATCTCAGTCAAGTGCACTCCAGCCGTGACTTGGAAATTGAGATAGTTAAACAGATGCACCAGAAGTATGAGGTACGTCATCCGGCTTATATAAGTTATATATATCCTGCCAGTCCCCAAGTCTTCTGATTATGATAAGATTGAATAATCTGTAGACTTTAAAAACTTACAAGCTTCTGTTCTAGACTCCCTCCTGTTGGGGAACGTAGTAATTTCAAAAAATTTCCTATGCACACGCAAGATCATGGTGATGCATAGCAACAAGAGGGGAGAGTGTTGTCTACGTACCCTCGTAGACCGGAAGCGGAAGCGTTAGCACAACGTGGTTGATGTAGTCGTACGTCTTCACGACCCGACCGATCAAGCACCGAAACTACGACACCTCCGAGTTCTAGCACACGTTCAACTCGATGACGATCCCCAGACTCCGATCCAGCAGAATGTCGGGGAAGAGTTCCGTCAGCACGACAGCGTGGTGACGATCTTAATGTTCTACCGTCGCAGGGCTTCGCCTAAGAACCGCTACAATATTATCGAGGATTATGGTGGAGGAGGGCACCACACATGGCTAATAGATCTCAAGGATCAATTGTTGTGTCTATGGGGTGCCCCCTGGCCACGTATATAAAGGAGTGGAGGAGGGGGGAGAGGGCCGGCCCCTATGGCGCACCCTGGAGGAGTCCTACTCCCACCGGGAGTAGGATTCCCCCCTTTCCAAGTAGTAGGAGTAGGAGTCAAGGCAAGGGAAGAGAGAAGAGAAGGAAGGAGGGGGCGCAGCCCCTCCCCCTAGTCTAATTCAGACTAGGCCTTGGGGGGCGCCCAACCTCTCCTCTCTCTTTCCCCTAAAGCCAAATAAGGCCCATATACTCCCCGACGAATTCCCTTAACTCTCCGGTACTCCGAAAAATACCCGAATCACTCAGAACCTTTCCGATGTCTGAATGTAGTCGTCCAATATATCGATCTTTACGTCTCGACCATTTCGAGACTCCTCTTCATGTCCCCGATCTCATCTGGGACTCCGAACTCCTTCGATACATCAAAACTCATAAACTCATAATATAACTATCATCGAAACCTTAAGCGTGCGGACCCTACGGGTTCGAGAACAATGTAGACATGACCGAGACACGTCTCCGGTCAATAACCAATAGCGGAACCTGGATGCTCATATTGGCTCCCACATATTCTACGAAGATCTTTATCGGTCAGACCGCATAACAACATACGTTGTTCCCTTCGTCATTGGTATGTTACTTGCCTGAGATTTGATCGTCGGTATCTCAATACCTAGTTCAATCTCGTTACCGGCAAGTCTCTTTACTCGTTCCGTAATACATCATCCTGCAACTAACTCATTAGTTGCAATGCTTGCAAGGCTTAAGTGATTGGATTACCGATTGGGCCCAGAGATACCTCTCCGACAATCGGAGTGACAAATCCTAATCTCGAAATATGCCAACCCAACAAGTACCTTCGGAGACACCTGTAGAGCACCTTTATAATCACCCAGTTACGTTGTGACGTTTGGTGGCACACAAAGTGTTCCTCCGGTAAACGGGAGTTGCATAATCTCATAGTCATAGGAACATGTATAAGTCATGAAGAAAGCAATAGCAACAAACTAAACGATCAAGTGCTATGCTAACGGAATGGGTCAAGTCAATCACATCATTATCCTAATGATGTGATCTCGTTAATCAAATGACAACTCATGTCTATGGTTAGGAAACATAACCATCTTTGATCAACGAGCTAGTCAAGTAGAGGCATACTAGTGACACTCTGTTTGTCTATGTATTCACACATGTATTATGTTTCCGGTTAATACAATTCTAGCATGAATAATAAACATTTATCATGATATAAGGAAATAAATAATAGCTTTATTATTGCCTCTAGGGCATATTTCCTTCAGTCTCCCACTTGCACTAGAGTCAATAATCTAGTTCACATCGCCATGTGATTTAACATCAATAGTTCACATCACCATGTGATTAACACCCATAGTTCACATCGACATGTGACCAACACCCAAAGGGTTTACTAGAGTCAATAATCTAGTTCACGTCGCTATGTGATCAACACCCAAAGAGTACTGAGGTGTGATCATGTTTTGCTTGTGAGAGAAGTTTAGTCAACGGGTCTGCCACATTCAGATCCGTAAGTATTTTGCAAATTTCTATGTCAACAATGCTTTGCATGGAGCTATTCTAGCTAATTGCTCCCACTTTCAATATGTATCCAGATGGAGACTTAGAGTCATCTGGATCAGTGTCAAAACTTGCATCGATGTAACCCTTTACGACGAACCATTTGTCACCTCCATAATCGAGAAACATAACCTTATTCCACTAAGGATAATTTTGACCAATGTCCAGTGATCTACTCCTAGATCACTATTGTACTCCCTTTCCAAACTCAGGGCAGGGTATACAATAGGTCTGGTACATAGCATGGCATACTTTATAGAACCTATGTCTAAGGCATAGGGAATGACTTTCATTCTCTCTCTATCTTCTGCCGTGGTCGGGTTTTGAGTCTTACTCAACTTCACACCTTGTAACACAGGCAAGAACTTCTTCTTTGACTGTTCCATTTTGAACTACTTCAAAATCTTGTCAAGGTATGTACTCATTGGAAAACTTATCAAGCGTCTTGCTCTATCTCTATAGATCTTGATGCTCAATATGTAAGCAGCTTCACCGAGGTCTTTCTTTGAAAAACTCCTTTCAAACACTCCTTTATGATTTGCAGAATAATTCTACATTATCTTTGATCAACAATATGTTATTCACATATACTTATCAGAAATGCTGTAGTGCTCCCACTCACTTTCTTGTAAATACAGGCTTCACTGCAAGTCTGTATAAAACTATATGCTTTGATCAACTTATCAAAGCGTATATTCCAACCCCAAGATGCTTGCACCAGTCCAAAGATGGATCGCTGGAGCTTGCATATTTTGTTAGCTCCCTTTGGATCGACAAAACCTTCTGGTTGCATCATATACAACTCTTCTTCCAGAAATCCATTCAGGAATGCAGTTTTGACATCCATTTTCCAAATTTCATAATCATAAAATGCGGCAATTTCTAACATGATTCGGACAGACTTAAGCATCGCTACTGGTGAGAAGGTCTCATCGTAGTCAATCCCTTGAACTTGTCGAAAACCTTTTGCAACAAGTCGAGCTTTGTAGACAGTAACATTACCGTCAGCGTCAGTCTTCTTCTTGAAGATCCATTTATTCTCAATTGCTTGCCGACCAATGGGCAAGTCAACCAAAGTCCACACTTTGTTCTCATACATGGATCCCATCTCAGGTTTCATGGCTTCTAGACATTTTGTGGAATCTGGGCTCACCATCGCTTCTTCATAGTTCGTAGGTTCATCATGATCTAGTAGCATGACTTCCAGAACAGGATTACCGTACCACTCTGGTGCGGATCTTACTCTGGTTGATCTACGAGGTTCTGTAGTAACTTGATCTGAAGTTTCATGATCATTATCATTAGCTTCATCACTAATTGGTGTAGGTGTCACAGAAACCGGTTTCTATGATGTACTACTTTCCAATAAGGGAGCAGGTACAGTTACCTCATCAAGTTGTACTTTTCTCCCACTCACTTCTTTCGAGAGAAACTTCTTCTCTAGAAAAACTCCGAATTTAGCAACAAAAGTTTTGCCTTCGGATCTGTGATAGAAGGTGTACCCAACAGTCTACTTTGGGTATCCTATGAAGACACATTTCTCCGATTTGGGTTCGAGCTTATCAAGTTGAAACTTTTTCACATAAGCATTGCAACCTCAAACTTTAAGAAACAACAGCTTAGGTTTCTTGCCAAACCATAGTTCATACGGTGTCGTCTCAACGGATTTAGATGGGGCCCTATTTAACGTGAATGTAGTTGTCTCTAATGTATAACCCCAAAACGATAGTGGTAGATCGGTAAGAGACATCATAGATCGCACCATATCTAATAAAGTAGGGTTATGACGTTCGGACACACCATTACACTGTGGTGTTCCAGGTGGCGTGAGTAGTGAAACTATTTCACATTGTTTTTAACTGAAGGCCAAACTCATAACTCAAATATTTTACTTCTGCGATCATATCGTAGAAAGTTTTATTTTTGTTACGATGATTCTCCACTTCACTCTGAAATTCTTTGAACTTTTCAAATGTTTCAGACTTGTGTTTCATCAAGTAGATATACTCATATCTGCTCAAATCATCTGTGAAGATCAAAAAATAATGATACCTGCCACGAGCCTCAATATTCATCGGACCACATACATCAGTATGTATGATTTCCAAAAAATCTGTTGCTCGCTCCATTGTTCCGGAGAACGGAGTCTTAGTCATCTTTCCCATGAGGCATGGTTCGCAAGCATCAATTGATTCATAATCAAGTGATTCCAAAAGCCCATCAACATGGATTTTCTTCATGCGCTTTACACCAATATGACCTAAATAGCAGTGCCACAAATAAGTTGCACCATCATTATTAACTTTGCATCTTTTGGTTTCAATATTACGAATATGTGTATCACTACGATCGAGATCCAACGAACCATTTTCATTGGGTGTGTAACCATATATGTAAACAGAATAATGATTTATTCTCTTACTTAAATGAATAACCGTATTGCAATAAACATGATCAAATCATATTCATGCTCAATGCAAACACCAAATAACACTTATTTAGGTTTAACACTAATCTCGAAAGTATAGGGAGTGTGCGATGATGATCATATCAATCTTGGAACCACTTCCAACACACATCGTCACTTCACCCTTAACTAGTCTATGTTCATTCTGCAACTCCCGTTTCGAGTTACTACTCTTAGCAACTGAACCAGTATCAAATACCGAGGGGTTGCTACGAACACTAGTAAAATACACATCAATAATCTGTATATCAAATATACCTTTGTTCACTTTGCCATCCTTCTTATCCGCCAAATACTTGGGGCAGTTCCGCTTCCAGTGACCAGTCCCTTTGCAGTAGAAGCACTTAGTCTCAGGCTTAGGACCAGACTTGGGCTTCTTCACTTGAGCAGCAACTTGCTTGTCGTTCTTCTTGAAGTTCCCCTTCTTCCCTTTGCCCTTTTCTTGAAACTAGTGGTCTTGTCTACCATCAACACATGATATTTTTCTTGATTTCTACCTTCGTCGATTTCAGCATTACGAAGAGCTTGGGAATTGTTTCCGTTATCCCTTGCATATCATAGTTCATCACGAAGTTCTACTAACTTGGTGATGGTGACTAGAGAATTCTGTCAATCACTATTTTATCTGGAAGATTAACTCCCACTTGATTCAAGCGATTGTAGTACCCAGACAATCTAAGCACATGCTCACTGCTTGAGCTATTCTCCTCCATCTTTTAGCTATAGAACTTGTTGGAGACTTCATATCTCTCAACTCGGGTATTTGCTTGAAATATTAACTTCAACTCCTGGAACATCTCATATGGTCCATGACGTTCAAAACGTCTTTGAAGTCCCGATTCTAAGCCGTTTAAGCATGGTGCACTAAACTATCAAGTAGTCATCATATTGAGCTAGCCAAATGTTCATAACATCTTCATCTGCTCCTGCAATAGGTTTCTCACCTAGCGGTGCATCAAATACATAATTCTTCTGTGCAGCAATGAGGATAAACCTCAGATCACGGATCCAATCCGCATCATTGCTACTAACATCTTTCAACTTAGTTTTCTCTAGGAACATATCAAAATTAAACGGGGAGCAACATCGCGAGCTATTGATCTATAACATAGATATGCTAATACTACCAGGACTAAGTTCATGATAAATTAAAGTTCAATTAATCATATTACTTAAGAACTCCCACTTAGATAGACATCCCTCTAATCTTCTAAGTGATCACGTGATCCATATCAACTAAACCATGTCCGATCATCATGTGAGATGGAGTAGTTTCAATGGTGAACATCACTATGTTGATCATATCTACTATATGATTCACACTCGACCTTTCGGTCTCCGTGTTCCGAGGCCATATCTGTTATATGCTAGGCTCGTCAAGTTTAACCTGAGTATTCCGCGTGTGCAACTGTTTTGCACTCGTTGTATTTGAACGTAGAGCCTATCATACCCGATCATCACGTGGTGTCTCAGCACGAAGAACTTTCGCAACGGTGCATACTCAGGGAGAACACTTATACCTTGATAATTTAGTGAGAGATTATCTTATAAAGCTACCGCCGAACTAAGCAAAATAAGATGTATAAAATATAAACATCACATGCAATCATAATATGTGACATGATATGGCCATCATCATCTTGTGCCTTTGATCTCCATCTCCAAAGCATCATCATGATCTCCATCGTCACCGGCATGACACCATGATCTCCATCATCTTGATCTATATCAATGTGTCGTCACATGGTTGTCTCGCCAACAATTGCTCTTGCAACTATTGTTATCGCATAGCGATAAAGTAAAGCAATTATTTGGCGCTCGCATCTTATGCAATAGAGAGATAACCATAAGGCTTTTGCCTGTTGCCGATAACTTCAACAAAACATGATCATCTCATACAACAACTTATATCTCATCACATCTTGACCATATCACATCACAACATGCCCTGCAAAAACAAGTTAGATGTCCTCTACTTTGTTGTTGCAAGTTTTGCGTGGCTGCTACGGGCTGAGCAAGAACCGTTCTTACCTACGCATCGAAACCACAACGATAGTTTGTCAAGTTGGTGCTGTTTTAACCTTCGCAAGGACCGGGCGTAGCCACACTCGGTTCAACTAAAGTTGGAGAAACTGACACCCGCCAGCCACCTGTGTGCAAAGCACGTCGGTAGAACCAGTCTCGCGTAAGCGTACGCGTAATGTCGGTCCGGGCCGCTTCATCCAACAATATCGCCGAATCAAAGTGTGACATGCTGGTAAGCAGTATGACTTATATCGCCCACAACTCACTTGTGTTCTACTCGTGCATATTACATCAACGCATAAAACCTGGCTCGGATGCCACTGTTGGGGAACGTAGTAATTTCAAAAAAATTCCTACGCACATGCAAGATCATGGTGATGCATAGCAACGAGAGGGGAGAGTGTTGTCTACGTACCCTCGTAGACCGGAAGCGAAAGCGTTAGCACAACGCGGTTGATGTAGTCGTACGTCTTCACGGCCCGACCAATCAAGCACCGAAACTACGGCACCTCCGAGTTCTAGCACATGTTCAGCTCGATGAAGATCCCCGGACTCCGATCCAGCAGAATGTCGGGGAAGAGTTCCGTCAGCACGACGATGTGGTGACGATCTTGATGTTCTACCGTCGCAGGGCTTCGCCTAAGCACCGCTACAATATTATCGAGGATTATGGTGGAGGAGGGCACCGCACATGGCTAATAGATCTCAAGGATCAATTGGTGTGTCTATGGGGTGCCCCCTGGCCACGTATATAAAGGAGTGGAGGAGGGGGGAGAGGGCCAGCCCCTATGGCGCGCCCTGGAGGAGTCCTACTCCCACCGGGAGTAGGATTCCCCCCTTTCCAAGTAGTAGGAGTGGGAGTCAAGGCAAGGGAAGAGAGAAGAGAAGGAAGGAGGGGGCGCAGCCCCTCCCCCTAGTCCAATTCGGACTAGGCCTTGGGGGGCGCCCAACCTCTCCTCTCTCTTTCCCCTAAAGTCCAATAAAGCCCATATACTCCCCGACGAATTCCCGTAACTCTCCGGTACTCCGAAAAATACCCAAATCACTCGGAACCTTTCCGATGTCCGAATATAGTCGTCCAATATATCGATCTTTACATCTTGACCATTTCGAGACTCCTCATCATGTCCCCGATCTCATCTGGGACTCCGAACTCCTTCGGTACATCAAAACCCATAAACTCATAATATAACTGTCATCGAAACCTTAAGCGTGCGGACCCTACGGGTTCGAGAACAATGTAGACATGACCGAGACACGTCTCCGGTCAATAACCAATAGCGGAACCTGGATGCTCATATTGGCTCCCACATATTCTACGAAGATCTTTATCGGTCAGACCGCATAACAACATACGTTGTTCCCTTCGTCATTGGTATGTTACTTGCCTGAGATTTGATCGTCGGTATCTCAATACCTAGTTCAATCTCGTTACCGGCAAGTCTCTTTACTCGTTCCGTAATACATCATCCTGCAACTAACTCATTAGTTGCAATGCTTGCAAGGCTTAAGTGATTGGATTACCGATTGGGCCCAGAGATACCTCTCCGACAATCGGAGTGACAAATCCTAATCTCGAAATACGCCAACCCAACAAGTACCTTCGGAGACACCTGTAGAGCACCTTTATAATCACCCAGTTACGTTGTGACGTTTGGTGGCACACAAAGTGTTCCTCCGGTAAACGGGAGTTGCATAATCTCATAGTCATAGGAACATGTATAAGTCATGAAGAAAGCAATAGCAACAAACTAAACGATCAAGTGCTATGCTAACGGAATGGGTCAAGTCAATCACATCATTCTCCTAATGATGTGATCCCGTTAATCAAATGACAACTCATGTCTATGGTTAGGAAACATAACCATCTTTGATCAATGAGCTAGTCAAGTAGATGCCTACTAGTGACACTCTGTCTGTCTATGTATTCACACATGTATTATGTTTTCGGTTAATACAATTCTAGCATGAATAATAATCATCTATCATGATATAAGGAAATAAATAATAGCTTTATTATTGCCTCTAGGGCATATTTCCTTAACCTCCAAGTCCGGTTTAAAACCAAACCGGATGCTGAGAATAACATAATTTCGCATTCGTAGTCCCCAAGGGCCGGTTTAATCAGTATGAATGAGCCGGTCCTATTGATCACTGTGTAAAAGAACAGAACTTAACTGCATAGCCCCCATGAGTCGGCAGAGACTATTGACAGCACACCCGGCTCATCCTTAGGAAGAAACAAGCAATATGCATGTAACACACACAATGCGGCTATATCTCCCACGTGTCGGGGCACGACTTAGAGGCATAGCCGCATGGTAGGTTTGTCGCAAGAGGGGTAATTGTAAGTGCATCTAGTGCCACCCCTAGTTGGTTTTGGAGTATTGATGACAAACCTAGTTGAGGGACTAATGTGTTTGTGAGAATTGCAGGATAACACAGGTAGAAGTCCCTCATTGATTCGGTTTTCCTAGCAGAGATGACCCCTAAAAATGTATGAAGACATTGAAGTCAAAGGTGGTATATGAAGATATTCACATTGAAGACTATGACAAGAGAAGACACCACATGAAGCCTATGGAGCTCGAAGACTTAGATCTTTCATAGTTCTTTTTCTTTTGTGTTGAGTCATAGGAACCACCGTACTGTTAAGTGGGGTCCAAGAGAACCAGTCAGAATGACTGTAGTGATGCCTAACCAAAACCTATGTCTTCGAGTGAAGACTATGAAAGCGAATCTTGTCCTGAGTCAGACAAGTCAGCTTTGCTTGCAGCCCAAGTAAAGTTGTCGTGTGAGTTTGAAATCTGACCGTTGGAACATGTGTCAGTTCCTTAGTGACCCAGGGTCATTTCGGACAAATCAGGTCGGGTTGCCAAGTGGCTATAAATAGCCCACCCCCTACAACCATAAACGGTTGGCTGCTCAGATTGAGAATACGGCTTTTGTCGTTTGAGAGCAACCCACCTCGAAGCCTTTGAGAGAGAATTCCTTGCGAGGATAAAGCCCTAACCACCCAGAGCCAAAGAGAATTAGGCATCACTTAAGTCTTCTTGTCTGTGTGATCTGAAGACTTATTACACTTGAGGACTGTGCATCCTCCAGCCGGTTAGGCGTCGCGTTCTGAGCATCCAAGAGACATTGTGGATTGCCGGTGAACGAAGTCTGTGAAGGTTTGGGAGTCTACCTTGAAGACTTACCAGAGTGATTGGGCGATGTCTGTGTGACCTTAGCTCAAGGGGAATATGGTGAGGACTGGGTGTCCTGAGCTGCGTGTTCAGGACTGGGTGTCTGGGACTGTGTGTCCTAAGGTTTAAATACCTAGCCGCCCTAACCAGACGTACAGTTGTCACAGCAACTGGAACTGGTCCAACAAATCATTGTCTTCAGCGTGTCACTGGTTTCATCTTCCCTTCCCTTTACTTACTGTTACTCCTTGTGAAGTCATTGTATGTTTGCACTATCTTATGTCTTCACTGAGTGACTGCATGTTCTGTGTGGCTTCACAATATCTTCCTACCTGATCCTTACTACATTGCTGCTATTAGTCATTGTGCTTTCACTCTATTGAATACTTGACTATGGCCTGCCTAGTGTAGTCTACCTTCCGCTGCAGGGTATTAGGTTTATTTCTATCGCTTGTCTTCTTAACTCCCACGTATTGAAGACTTTCATAAAAATCGCCTATTCACCCCCCCTCTAGTCGATATAACGCACTTTCAATTGGTATCAGAGCAAGGTGCTCCTTTGTTATGTGTGATTCAGTTTAACCACTTGGAGTTTTAGCTATGTCGACTGCAGGGATAATTAAAGTCTCCGCTGCGTGCCCCGTCTTTGATGGAACTGAATATCCCTACTGGAAGAATAAGATGCGCATGCATCTCGAAGCCATTGACGTCGACCTATGGTATGTTGTCGAGAACGGCGTTCCCAAGGCTGGAGAAGGTGTCACTGCTGCTGATGTCAAGAAATTCGTTCAACTGGACTCTACTGCCAAAAATATCATCTGTGGTCATCTGACCAAAGGACAGTATGGCCGTGTGAGTGCTTTGAAAACATCTAAGCTGGTCTGGGACTGGCTCTCCAAGGTCAATGAAGGCGTCTCAACCCAGAGAGATCAGAGAATCAGTGTCCTTCGCAACCTCTTCAACCGCTTCAAGCGAAATGACAATGAGAATGTCCAGCTCACATTTGACCGACTCACTGACATCACAAATGAGCTTCAAGCCCTCGGCGCTACTGAGATCACCAAACATGAAGTCGTCAAGACACTACTGAGATCACTTGATAGTTCGTTTGACACCCTAGCCCTGATGATTCAAGAACGTCCTGATTTCAAGATACTCGATCCATCTGACATACTTGAGAGGCTCAACACACATGAGTTTCAGCTTTCTGAGAAAAGAGACTTCTACGGTCCAAACTATGGGTGAACTCGTGCCTTGAAGGCGAAAGCTGTCTCCTCATCTGAAGAAGAATCTGACAACAGTTCTGATGATCCTGAAGACATTGGAAGGGAACTTGCTATGCTTGTCAAGAAGTTCCAAAAATTCACCAATAAGAAAGGCTTTAGAAAGTCCTCCCGATCAAGCTCAAGGAATGATGAAGCTTCTGCTCATGACTACAAGAAGAAAACATGTCACAAGTGCAAGAAACTTGGCCACTTCATTTCTGAGTGTCCACAGTGGGACAATGAGAACAAAAAGAAGAAGAAGAGCAAGGAATATGACTCTGACGACAAGAAGAAGAAGAAATCTTCTTCCAAGTCTTCATCAAAGTCTTCATCACATAAGAAGAGCTCATCTGGCAAGGCACGTGCGTTTGTTGGCAAGGAAATGGATCCAGAGGAGGAGTCTGCTTCTGAGGAGGTGGAGGTGGAGTTTGAGGAGGAGTCCGATTCAGGCATCGCAAGTCTAGCTACAGCATATGTTGCCAAGTCCATCTTCAACACTGAAGACAATGACTTCATCACCAACACCGATGCAAATCACAAGGACTACTCCGCTTCTACCTACTGCTTCATGGCACGCGGTGCCAAGGTAAACACACGCACTACTCACTATCAAACATCTAGTGACGATGACTTTGATTGTGGTTCAAAACCCAGCTACAAAACACTTGCTAAAATTGCAACTGAACAACAAAAAGCTATGGAACATATTCAAAAACTGTTAGACAGAAGCGATGATCTGTTAGGTGCTGAAATGACTCGATCTGAATCCTTAATTGAAGACATAAAAAATCTTAATGTTAAGTATCAGGAACTTGAAAGTCGTCATGAAACTCTCTCAACAACTCATGAAAAGCTTTCCTATGATTATCTTCAAAGGAAGCAAGATCTTGAGAAATTGAGAGCGGCTCATGAAGATCTTCAAAAGGAAAGCGAGTTACTTCACGCCAAACAGACCAGTTCCGCTCAGGAAGGATTTGAACCACCATGTCTTAAATGCATTGAGCGTGATAATGCTACTTCTGTTGCTGAATGTTCTACTGCTACTGCTATTGCAATATCTTCAACTGTTGATGTGGTAACTAACCCCTCTGCTGAGGATACCACCGCTATTGCTGATGAGAATGCTAGGTTGAAGACATTGCTTGAAACAGGGATGTACAAAAGTCTTAAAGGGCATCAGACACTATGTGATGTCCTCAAAAAGCAGATTCTGAACCGAAACCCGAGGAAAGAGGGTGTTGGGTTCGTAAGGAAAATGAATGCTGATGGCTCTTACTGGAAACCTGAGCAGTACCCCAAAACCATGTGGGTTGCTGCAAAGGAACCTTCAGCAGATCCATCCAATCTATCTGGCTTCACTTGTGCTAACCCCATTATCATTGATGAATCCTTTGATGCAAACTATATACTATTTAAGAATCAGAATGGTGAAGTGTTTGCCAGGTACATTGGTACTAACTGCAGGAATGGACCGCCTATGAAGAAGATCTGGGTTCCGAAGAGGTGTCTGGAGAATCTTCCTGTGAATGTCATCATGACACCTCACGTGAAGAAGACAAACCTCAGACCAAAGGCTTCATACGGTCCAAAGGCTTCATACAGACAGAGGACTCATCTGAGTCGCACTAACACAAATGTTTTGCAAGGAAACCATACTCAGGCATATGAATATGAGAGCGGTTCGTCAAACCGTCATGTTCATAAGACCAAGAACTATTCTGCTTATTCTTATGAGTACTATTGTCCGCCTGCAAGACTGTTTGCTAGGGCTCCAAAGCCAAAATTCTCAGATGCTGCACTTAGACTTATTGCTTCTAAGCCACCCTTGAAGATGTGGGTGGCTAATAAAGCTTAACTCTCTTTTGCAGGGAAAGGTCTCCAGCAGAAAACCAAAATCATCTGACGCTATTGCTGGGGACCTTAAACATCTTGTAGGGCGCAAGATCAAATGCTCGAATGGTTTTACTATGTACTTCATTCCTGAATCGCTTGCTACTCTCCCTATTAGTCCTAATCTAGATCTAAGCTTTCATAACCCACTGGTTCGTCAAATGTTTTTGCTTCACAATGCTCTTGGTGAAGCCTATCCCCCTAACTGCACTGTAGGGTACGACACCAGCGTCTTCAGAATGGATTATTGATAGTGGGTGTACAAATCACATGACTGGCAAAAGAAGCCTTCTTATGGACTCAACCTTACGTCCATCTGACAAGAGCCACATCACATTTGCTGACACTGGTAAAAGTAAGGTATTGGGTCTAGGTAGAGTTGCAATCTCAAGGGATCAACACATGGATAAAGTCATGCTTGTTGAATCCCTTGGCTTCAACTTAATGTCTATCTCAATGCTTTGCGATTTGAACATGATCGTAATATTTGGAAAATATCGTTGCCTTGTACTAATGGAATCTGACAAGTCTCTAGTATTTGAAGGGTATCGAAAAGATGATTTGTACGTGGTAGATTTCTCAGCAGGACCACAGCTTGCCGTATGTCTTCTAGCAAAAGCTTCAGAATGCTGGCTCTGGCATCAGAGGCTAGGGCATGCTGGCATGAGGAACCTCCACACCCTTGCAAAGAAGAAGCATGTCATAGGCATCGAGGGCGTCAAGTTCAAGAAAGATCACTTATGTGGTGCCTGTGAAGCAGGAAAGATGACGAGGGCCAAACATCCCTCGAAGACAATCATGACCACTACTCGACCCTTCGAACTGCTTCACATGGATCTTTTCGGTCCCACTCATTACTCAACTCTTACTACTACTGCTTGTCTCTATGGCTTTGTCATTGTTGATGATTATTCTAGATATACTTGGGGTGCACATAATCCTTTACAAGACTGAAGTGCAGGATGTCTTCAGACGCTTCGCAAATCGAGCTATGAACAATTATGGCGCCAAGATAAAGCACATCAGAAGTGACAATGGCACTGAATTCAAGAACACTGGCCTTGATACATATCTTGATACCTTGGGCATCACACATGAATTCTCGGCTCCGTACACGCCACAGCAGAATGGCATCGTCGAACGCAAGAACAGAACACTCATTGAGATGGCCAGAACGATGCTAGATGAATACAAGACTCCAAGAAAATTCTGGCCTGAAGCCATTTATACTGCATGCCATAAAATCAATCGTGTTTATCTTCACAAGCTTCTGAACAAGACATCTTATGAGCTCCTTACTGGCAAGAAGCCAAATGTCAGTTACTTCAGAGTATTTGGCGCAAGGTGCTGGATCAAGGACCCACATCACACCTCAAAGTTTGCACCAAAAGCACATGAGGGTTTTATGCTTGGATATGGAAAGGATTCGCACTCCTATCGAGTCTTCAATCTCTTTCATTACAAAGTGGTTGAAACAGTGGATGTGCGGTTCGATGAGACCAACGGTTCACAAAGAGAGCAACTGCCAAATGTGCTAGATGAAGTTCCATCCAGTGAATCAATCAAGCTAATGGGAACTGGAGAAATTATACCTTCTGAAGCTCATCCTGAAGAAGAACTTATCATCTCAGCACCTGATCAACATGAAGACAATGCTCAGCCTGAAGACATTCCTTCTAACAACGACAATGATCAGCAAGAGCAAAATCTTCGCCCTGTACATCCTCGTGTTGCCAATGAAGTGCAGATTGAAAGAATAATTGATAGCATCAATGCTCCTGGTCCACTCACTCGTTCAAGGGCAACTCAGCTAGCAAATTTCCGTGGGCACTTCGCATTCGTCTCAATAACAGAACCCAAGAAAGTTGAAGAAGCCTTCATGGAACCTGAATGGATTCAAGCTATGCAAGAAGAGCTTCATCAGTTTGAGCTGAATAATGTATGGGAACTGGTTAAGCGTCCTGATCCACGGAAGCACAATATAATTGGCACCAAATGGATATACCGCAACAAGCAAGATGAGCATGGTCAAGTTGTCAGAAACAAAGCTCGTCTCGTTGCTCAAGGATATACTCAAGTGGAAGGCATTGACTTCGATGAAAACTTTGCTCCTGTGGCTAGACTTGAAGCCATACACATACTGCTGGCCTATGCAAATCATCATAACATACTTCTATATCAAATGGATGTGAAGAGTGCTTTTCTTAATGGCAAGATTGAAGAAGAAGTGTATGTTGCACAACCGCCTGGCTTTGAAGATCCAAAACATCCTGACATGGTATACAAGCTCAACAAGGCACTGTATGGCCTCAAACAAGCCCCTCGGGCCTGGTATGACACACTCAAATACTTCCTGAAGAGCAAAGGCTTCATACCTGGTTCCCTAGACCCCACTCTCTTCACGAAGACATATGATGGTGAACTGTTTGTGTGCCAAATATATGTGGATGACATTAACTTCGGCTGCACCAATCAGAAGTACAGTGAAGAGTTTGGATATATGATGCAAGAGCAATATCAGATGTCTATGATGGGAGAGCAGAAGTTCTTCCTCGGTCTTCAAATACGACAATAACGCAACGGCATCTTCATATCTCAAGAGAAGTATCTCAAAGATTGCCTGAAGAAGTTCGGTATGCAAGACTGCAAAGGCTTCACGACACCAATGCCAGCCAAACATCATCTGGTCCCGACGACAATGGTAAAGAGTTCGATCAAAAGGTATACCGCTCCATGATTGGTTCTTTACTTTATCTATGTGCATCTAGGCCAGATATTATGCTTAGTGTTTGCATGTGTGCTTGATTTCGAGCGGCACCAAAGGAGTCGCATCACTTAGCTGTGAAGCGAATTCTTTGATATTTGGCTCACACCCCAACTCTAGGATTATGGTACCCAAAGGGCTCAGAGTTTGATCTGGTTGGATTCTCGGATGCTGATTATGCTGGTGACAAAGTTGATCGCAAGTCTACATCAGGCACATGTCACTTTCTGGGACGATCACTTGTATGTTGGTCTTCAAAGAAGCAGAACTGTGTATCTCTCTCCACTGCTGAATCTGAATACATTGCTGCTGGATCTTGCTACGCTCAGCTTCTGTGGATGAAGCAAACACTCAAGGACTATGGCATTCATCTGAAGCAAGTGCCACTTTACTGCGACAACGAAAGCGCCATCAAGATTGCCAACAACCCAGTTCAGCACTCGAAGACAAAGCACATTGAAATTCGTCATCACTTTCTCAGAGATCATGTTGTGAAGGAAGATATTGATATCATACACGTCAACACTGAAGAGCAATTGGCAGATATCTTCACCAAGCTCTTAGATGAGAAGAGATTTTGCAAGTTACGGTGTGAGCTAAATATCCTGGAATCCTCAAATGTCCTGTGATCAGGCACACATCCTAACCCTTATGCATATTGATGACTTAGATGTGCAACACACGAAGTAAAGTATATCTTCAATCAATGAAGACATACATTCTAAGTGTGAATACATTAATGTAGAATTTGACTTCGGAGCACCACGATAATTATGCGCCGTGTCTGGGTGTAATACTTCCCATACGGTGGGTAACGCCACCACCAAATGTTCTATTTTGAAGTGTTTCACTCATGGCGTTACATTTGCTATGTCTTCACATTTAGCTTGGCTTCAATCTCAACATATCTTCATGATTATCTTCACTATGTTGATTATACATATATATATATATCTACTAGTGTTCTGTCCTCTACAGCATTCACTTACAGCTATGTCTTCTTGTTGAATCTTTTGAACTAAGTGAATGTGATCGGACCCTAACCTCTCTATGCTCTCTATCTCAAATTCTATCTCTCCAAATCATATGCATTCTATTGAAACTGTCGAATGTCTTCTCTGCGTCCTTGTCAGCAGAAGATACAGAGACAACCATTAAGTCCGTTTTCAATGCTCATTCCTCCACATGAAACCCGGAGAAGTAGGAACGACCACCCGACAATCCAGGCGTGCGTGGGACGTGGAACAAACCCCAAAGTTCCGCATAATGGCCACGTGTTCCTCAGATGCGAATCGCCAGGGGCACCTGTGTAATAACGCAGTGCCGCCCCTGTACCTATAAATACACACTTCACAGCGGTCATTATCTCTTCTTCCACTCTCGCACGAACCCTAGCGCCAGCGCTTCGCTGCCGCAACCTCTCCGACGCCGTCTTCATGCCGACCGCGGACATCGTCCTCTCCGCCGTCACTGTAGGTGTCCTCTGTCGCCAAGTTAGGGCACGGAAGATCGAACTGCTCGGCCTCATCTTCCACTCCGTCTAGCAGTTCTTAGTGTGGTAAAGAAAACTTCCTTTTTACAGCACCGTTGATCCTATGGCTTTGTCACTTTCTACCACAAGCAGTTTCTATTCACTCAAGTTAGATCTCTCTCATACTGCATCTCATAACATGCCTAGTATATTCACTTATGCTTCACAAAGTAGTTAGATTCCTCACTTGTACTGATCTGTGGATTCGTACAAATCTGGAACCAACTCCTTATCTATGAGTGAATGTCTTCGCACGATGAGGTCAATGTCTTCTAAACTGATTTATCTTTAAAATCTTCTGAGAATGCATATGACCTCTTCCCCTTCCCTCGCACCTTAATGCTTTCATAGGTACATGTCCGTGGGAGAATCCTTTGGTTCTCATAGTCTGCATTCATTTGCAGAATTCTTACAGCATCACATAAATTCTCCCGAAGCCAGTTCCTGTTTGACCAGCAAGCGAAAACCTTTGAAGCCTTTGAACGTGTTGAAGCCTTTCAGTTTAAAGTTTATGGCTTCAGAGAAAACAACAAGGAAGGGTGGCAGAAAGCGTCGTGGAGAAACATCTAGAGATTTGCCAGATGACCTCTCAGAACTGTACAAGACAGATCCTGAAGAGGATTACAATCAGCGCAAGACCCGAATCCAATGGATTTGAAGATATTGGGCAGAACAATGGTTCAAATACCGATTTGTAACCCAGGAATATGCTGAGAAAAATGCCATCAAGAGACCGTGGGGAGACATCCTATACAAGAATCTTCTACCCAGGTCCAGAGATGAAGCCATTGAACAAGGCTTCTATCCCTGCATGGTCCATGGGCCACAGCCTGCTGATGCACACCCATCGTCACTACTATGGTGTCGTGACGAAAATCTGTTCAAGCGCAACTTCTAGTTTGCCCAGAACTCAGCGAAGCAAAACAAGAAGACATTGGGACTAGACTTCAACCCTAGTCCCTCAGCTCCAAGGGCTGATGGCACACGAGATGCAGAACCCAATGTCATCGGTCCTTTCTACAACCTTGAAGGCCTCATCACCCACATCTTGGTTCAAGGGACTGCAGTGAATGAGCCTGCAGCTGACGTTGAATCAGATGAAGCGCCTGCAGCGCCAAAGACAAAGAAGCTGAAGAAGCCTAAAGCTTCAAAGCCTGCCCCTTCACCAAAAATCTCACGGGCGAAGCCACTGGCAACTGCACCTCCTGAAGACAGTGTGTAGTCCGAAGACTTATCACGCATCTCCAAGCCCCAGAAGGTCAAGATGCCTCTGCCTCACACCGGCCAAGAGCTAACAGCTGCTGCCATTCTGTGCAATGATGCCATCAATCTGTCAAGTGATGAAGATCTTGCAGATGACGCTCTTGAGCAACTCATCAAGAGCAAAGAAGAAGCAGAAATCTTCAATGATCTGCCTCTCTTTGATGTAACCATCATCCACAACTTCATTGACGAGTGGTTTGACACGCCAAACATCAGCTTTGAAGATCTACAACTACCCATTGGCCTCAGTGTCGCCTTCCAAGGCGCCATTGCTTTAGAGCTAGCTGTCGCCTAGCGCATTGTTGAACTGAAGCAAAAGATTGACTATGAAAATGCTCAGTTCAAGAAGCATATGGCCAAGCTCAGCGTGCAAGAAGTGAAAAACTTCAAGACAATGATGCACGAGCTCAAGGAAGCCTTTGTAAAGAAACGTGCAGAAGCTCAGGGTTCGCGTGAGCGCATGAAGACTCTGGCTGACAGATGTGTGCAAGCCTACAATGAGGCTGAGAAGCGCAAGGCCCTTGGGTGTCCTGGCATTGACCCCAGGATGGCCGCGAAGAAGAAGAAGCCTGCTACGGCTAAACCCGAGGCACCAAGGCAGGAAGCAGTTCCGATTGTCTTCCCAACTAGACTGACTGGCTCGAAGCCAAAAAGCCGGTCAACCGCTTCAGAGCTCAAGAAGACAATGACTGCTGAGGCTGAAGCCAGGAAGAGGAAACATCCTGAAGCCTCTCCTACTGCCCCCTCCAAGAAGAAGAGGAAGACCAAGAAAGATCGGGCTACTCCCACAGAGCCTTTGATAGTTGAACCCATTTCTATGGTCTATCCTGAAGCTGAACGCCAACTGACAATCCATGAGCCTGCTTCCATAGAGGCTCATGAAGCTGAAGACTTTCTAGCAGCTGATCCCATCGCTGCTGAAGACATTGGTCAACATGACCATATAGAAGATGGTGCAGTCCTTCCTCAGCTCGAGAACAGCGAACTCATCAGCATTGGTCGTCCACTAACGCCAATTGCACAGGATGCTTCATGGGCGGATCGCCCACAAGAGGAAGAAGACCTTGAGGCCCAGCCAACTCCAACTCCACAGGCATCGCCTGCGTTGCGCAGGCTTCGCAAAGGTCCAAGGCCTCAAGTCTCTGCTGAAGACATTCTGGCTGCATCAGCCGCGGAAGAAGAAGTCCCCCAAGTTGCCTCTCCCCTATCCCACCAAGAAGCAGTTCTCAAGGAGAACGTGCTTGAAAATCTTGCGGCTGCCACAACCACCAATGAAGCTAATGTGGAGCCCTCCCCAACAAAAGCATCAGAAGACAGCGAAGCCACTGATCCCGCCACTTCTGTTCCTGAGTCTGCTGCCGGTCCCCAGTTCGACTATCATGTTGAGCACAGGCCTCAGGTACAGAAGCCAATCCCAAGATTGCCAAGGTTCCCAGGTCCTGCATCAGCACCTGGCTCCTTCAACATCAATGGCTTCAGAGCAGACAACACATTCTTCGATAGCTCCAGGAACCCCTACTCAAGGGAAAGGATACCATCTGATCGGTTCTGGAGCTATCCGCAACGAAGCTATTACTCATGCATTCTTTACAACCAAGGTCGCATCTTCCCACACAAGCGCCTTGACATTGAAGCTATAGCTGGTCTGCCCTGTCTGGAAGAAGCTTTGGATTGCTTCAAGGAAGTTGGACTGCTGCCATTCGTTACTGACCAAGAGCATTGGAATGAAGAGTTGCTACTCCAATTCTATGCCACACTTCACATCCGCGGGTATAGCAGAGATCCGAATACTTGGGTCCTGGAGTGGATGACTGGAAACGTTCATCACGAAGCCAAAGCCTTTGACATCATTGAGCTCACTGGTTTGCCCACTCCTGGCGATCTCTACGAGCATGGCTGTCAGCTGCATAGTGAAGCTATTGAGAGCATCTTTCAGAAGCCTGAACCTAATATGAGTTAGATGCTCAGCATGATGAAGCCATTGCCCCAAGATGCTCCTTATCCCACGGAGTTCTTCATTGAAGACCTTGAGTATTTGCCAAGAACCATTTATCACATCATCAGGCGAACTCTCTGGCCCATCAAAGGGCACTCTCCACATGCCAAGCTTGAGGGTGCAATGAAGACTTTGATCTTCTATATTCTTCATGGAAAATGCTTCAATGCACAGGACTTCTTCATTTGCCAACTTGCTGCATCAGGCTCTGATCTGTTTGGCTTGAAGTTCTACGCCCCATGGGTAATGCGGCTAATACTCCACTATCTCATATCATCCATCTGCTCGCAATCATCGGATTTTTCTGCCTGATGTGGATATCTCTATTGAAGCCATCTATCCTGAGCCTGCCAAGGAACCTCTAAGTCTTCAGAATGTAGAGCATCAGAGTTTCTCTCAGAACACTGAAGGAGTTGAAGCAGTCACTCGTGTGTATCCTTTGGCTGGCACTACACGTGCACCACACCCTGCTACTTCACCTACTCCTCATGGGTACGAGTAGATGCTCTATGTCTTCAAACCTTTTTGGTCCTTACTGACAAAAGGGGGAGAAGCATATGAGGTTGATAGTCTTCAAGCGGGTCCATATGGGCGGGTGCTTTATATTTTGCTTCGTGATTACAACTCTCGTTTTTCTACATTTGGTTCTTTGAGTTGTAACACTTAAACTCGATGGTCGTCTGCTACTTATCTGCCACCTTGTTTTGCGATGATAAATTCCGCATGTGCGATGATAAATTCCGCACTTAGATCATTCTGTAGACGTCCATTTTCCATTATGCATGTCATTATCTTCATATACCTTCACATGCATAGTGGATTTTCATCATAAGTTGAAGTGGATCTCCACAAGTACAACCTGCCATGTGCATTTGCATTCCAAAAGCAAATTACTTATATGCACATCTTCAGGGGGAGCCCTTGCAACTTATGAAGACAATTCCTTATCCTTTACAAGTTGACAGATTATATTCCCCGTTGAAAACTTCAACTAGTTTGTCATCAATCACCAAAAAGGGGGAGATTGTAAGTGCATCTAGTGCCACCCCTAGTTGGTTTTGGAGTATTGACGACAAACCTAGTTGAGGAACTAATGTGTTTGTGAGAATTGCAGGATAACACAGGTAGAAGTCCCTCATTGATTCGGTTTTCCTACCAGAGATGACCCCTAAAAATGTATGAAGACATTGAAGTCAAAGGTGGTATATGAAGATATTCACATTGAAGACTATGACAAGAGAAGACACCACATGAAGCCTATGGAGCTCGAAGAATTAGATCTTTCGTAGTTCTTTTTCTTTTGTGTTGAGTCATAGGAACCACCGTACTGTTAAGTGGGGTCCAAGAGAACCAGTCAGAATGACTGTAGTGATGCCTAACCAAAACATATGTCTTTGAGTGAAGACTATGAGAGCGAATCTTGTCCTGAGTCAGATAAGTCAGCTTTGCTTGCAGCCCAAGTAAAGTTGTCGTGTGAGTTTGAAATCTGACCGTTGGAACACGTGTCAGTTCCTTAGTGACCCAGGGTCATTTTGGACAAATCAGGTCGGGTTGCCAAGTGGCTATAAATAGCCCACCCCCTATAACCATAAACGGTTGGCTGCTCAGATTGAGAATACGGCTTTTGTCGTTTGAGAGCAACCCACCTCGAAGCCTTTGAGAGAGAATTCCTTGCGAGGATAAAGCCCTAACCACCCAGAGCCAAAGAGAATTAGGCATCACTTAAGTCTTCTTGTCTGTGTGATCTGAAGACTTATTACACTTGAGGACTATGCATCCTCCAGCCGGTTAGGCGTCGCGTTCTGAGCATCCAAGAGACATTGTGGATTGCCGGTGAACAAAGTTTGTGAAGGTTTGGGAGTCTACCTTGAAGACTTACCAGAGTGATTGGGCGAGGTCTATGTGACCTTAGCTCAAGGGGAATACGGTGAGGACTGGGTGTCCTGAGTTGCGTGTTCAGGACTGGGTGTCTGGGACTGTGTGTCCTAAGGTTTAAATACCTAGCCGCCCTAACCAGACGTACAGTTGTCACAGCAACTGGAACTGGTCCAACAAATCATTGTCTTCAGCGTGTCACTGGTTTCATCTTCCCTTCCCTTTACTTACTGTTACTCCTTGTGAAGTCATTGTATGTTTGCACTATCTTTTGTCTTCACTGAGTGACTGCATGTTCTGTGTGGCTTCACAATATCTTCCTACCTAATCCTTACTACATTGCTGCTATTAGTCATTGTGCTTTCACTCTATTGAATACTTGACTATGGCCTGCCTAGTGTAGTCTACCTTCCGCTGCAGGGTATTAGGTTTATTTCTATCGCTTGTCTTCATAACTCCCATGTATTGAAGACTTTCATAAAAATCGCCTATTCACCCCCCTCTAGTCGATATAACGCACTTTCAGTAATCTTCACAAAATCCCATGTACTGAATAAGAAAGGGATAAAGAGTTGGCTTACAATCACCACTTCACACAAATACAAGTTAAACATACATCATCCAGAATACAATCAAGGTCCGACTACGGAACCAAAATAAAAGAAGGCAACCCCAAATTCTAGATCCCCGGTCGTCCCAACTGGGCTCCACTACTGATCAAAAGGAAACGAAACAGAACAACGATCAAGGACTTCATCGAGCTCCCAACTGAGCTGGGTTGCGTCACCTGCACTGGTATCATCGGCTCCTGCAACTGTTTGGAAGTATCTGTGAGCCACGAAGACTCAGCAATCTCACACCCGTGAGATCAAGACTATTTAAGCTTATGGGTAGGAAAGGGTAGTGAGGTGGAGCTGCAGCAAGCACTAGCATATATGGTGGCTAACATACGCAAATAAGAGCGAGAAGAGAAGCAACACATGGTCGAGAAACTATAAGTGATCAAGAAGTGATCCTGAAACTACTTACGTTCAAGCATAACACAAGAACCGTGTTCACTTCCCGGACTCCGCCAAGAAGAGACCATCACGGCTACACACGCGGTCGATTCATTTTAATTAAGTGTCAAGTTCTCTACAACCAGATATTAACAAATTCCCATCTGCCCATAACCGCGGGCATGGCTCTCGAAAGTTTATACCCTGCAGGGGTGTCCCAACTTAGCCCATCACAAGCTCTCATCGTCAACGAAGGATATTCCTTCTCCCGAGAAGACCCGATCAGTCTCGGAATTCCGGTTACAAGACATTTCGACAATGGTAAAACAAGACCTGCAAAGACGCCCGAATGTGCCGACAAATCCCAATAGGAGCTGCACATATCTCGTTCTCAGGGCACACCAGATTGTCCAAACTTCCGGTAGGCCAGCCCAGAGTTGCCCCTGGTAGCCACCGGCGGCTGACAGGTTGGACCAACACTCAGAGGAGCACTGGCCCGGGGGTTTAAAATAAAGATGACCCTTGAGTCTGCAGAACCCAAGGGAAAAAGGCTTAGGTGGAAAATGTTGAAACCAAGGCTGGGCCTACCTGGAGGAGTTTTATTCAAAGCAAACTGTCAAGGGGTTCTCATAACACCCAACCGCGTAAGGAACGCAAAATCAAGGAACATAGCACTGGTATAACGGAAACTAGGGCGGCAAGAATGGAACAAAACACCAGGCATAAGGCCGAGCCTTCCACCCTTTACCAAGTATATAGATGCATTAATTAAATAAGAGATATTGTGATATCCCAACATATCAATGTTCCAACATGGAACAAACTTCATCTTCACCTGCAACTAACAACGCTATAAGAGGGGCTGAGCAAAAGCGGTAACATAGTCAAACAACGGTTTGCTAGGAAAGGTGGGTTAGAGGCTTGACATGGTAATATGGGAGGCATGATATAGCAAGTGGTAGGTCACACGGCATAATGATAGAACGAACAACTAGCAAGCAAAGGTAGAAGTGATTTTGAGGGTATGGTCATCTTGCCTGAAATCCCGGAAGGACGAAGAACAAGTCCATGAAGAAGACAAACGGACATAGTCGAACGGATCCTCACAAACGCGACGTTACCGGAACTAACAAGAAGAAGCAACACCGGAAAGGAGCAAACAACATGGTAAACAACCAAGCATAAACATGGCATGATGCACAATCAAGGATGATGCATGTTCGGTTTAAATATGCATGCCATGGCAAAGTGCACAACCAAAACTACAAGTTAAGTGGAGCTCAATATGCAACGAGTTGCATATTGACAAAACACCACATCAATTATTTAGTTCTCTCCCGTTTATGTACCCAAAAATATTAAATGTTGTTAAGCATGGCAAGAGGTGAAGCATAATTAAATTAACAGTTTAAGCAAGTTTAAATGAGGTCAGAACAACAAACAACAATTCCGGTAAATCCCCATATGCATTAGCAATTTAATGGAAGAACAATTTAAACATTCTTGATGTTGTTATCATGATGCGGATGACATTTGCAAGTTTATGCAAGTTTTATGGAAATGTTGATATGAAGCATTTGTCGCCATGGCGGAAGGAAAAGGGGCCACGACAACGAATCCTAAATGATGCCATGCCAACATAATGGTTCCGGTTGCTCATGGACATACCGGTGCAAAGGAAGTGTGGCAGGAGCGTGCAAAAGATGGTGGGGTGATCCCGGTTACCGGGTTCCCGCGGGTGGACGGCATGGCAATGAGGGGGACCATGCAAGCGACAATTTCAGACACGGTGCAAACATGGGGTTCATCTCAAACAACACATGCATTCGTTCACAAGCGTTCATCTCGGAGTTATACCTTCGAAGCATGCAAACGAGACGGTTCGAGTTTGGTGCAATGTAGAGGAAGTAGACGTTCTCGGGGCATTGTGGGAAGTAGTCGTACAACATTTTCGTAGAGGTCCAGGGTCACGACACGGAACTTGACATCCACGGGGTCTTCGCGGGTCGATGGTAGGGGTACACGTTTGTAGTCGTACACTCTCCTTAGATGTCCGAGGTCGTCACCGTACGTAGTCGATGCAGTTGAACTTGGCGTAACCAAAGGGCACTTGGTGAACCCACGTAGTCGTACCCGGGTCGTAGGGTAACTTGACAGACCCAAGGTCTCCGGGCATAGTGGTACTTGGTGAATCCCTAACGGTTTGACGATCCGGCGAGACGACATGGTTCGGAGCACTCTCAAACTTGATGGTCTCGGCGAATCCTCGTGGTGGTCGTTCGACTTGAGTCATGGCACGTTACAGGAGGTAGCAAGGCATGGCCGACTTGGTGTGCAACAAAAGAAAATGGAGTTCGGGCGTTCGGGTGGTCTTGGCCACGACAAAGGCAGCAGGGCCAAAAGGGTAGCCAGGAGGCAGGCGCGGGCTTGCAGGTCGGAGCAGAGGCGGGAGGGCGGAGTAGCATCGGATGGCGTGGTCACGCTACGGGGCGTCTCACAGGACGTCAGCAGCGGTGGCTCCTGCCAAACGGCGGCGGCGCGGGAACAAGGACAAGGCAGGAGGAGGCGCGAGCGGGAGGAGGCGTTGAGGCGGAACAGCCGGCGGAGGTGAATTTGGCGCGAAGCAGCAGGTGCAAGAGTCGGCGGTTCGTTGGTTCGTCCTTCTAGTTCGACAAAGACGACGCAGAGGAGAACGGGCGCGCGGTCGAAGTGAGGAGGAGAAGCAGGAGGGCGAGAGGCGGCGATGAAGTGCTGGGCCTAGGCTGCTCGTGGAGGCCGGCGCGGCTCTCCGGTGACGAGGAGAAGCAGGGGCTCCGGACCGCTTGCAGAAGCTCCGGCGAGGTCACCGGTGGACGGGGACGGGCGAAGCAATGACGAGGGGGCCGGGGTGCAGAAGACGGCGACGGGGAGAAGTAAGAAGAGAGGCGACACGGGAGGTCCGGCGCGGCGTCCTTGCGAGGCAACGGTGCGGAGGAGGCAAGGTCGGGTCGAGGTGCAGGGGTCCTCTACGAGGAGAATCGGCAAGGCGGAGGAGGTCGCCGGCAGAGGAATCGGGCGCGGGGGAGCTTGGCCATGGGGATCGGGATCCCTCTCTCTGGTGCGTGTGTGTGTGTGCGGCGGAGGGAGACGAGGGAGAGGGAAATCGAGAGGAAAGCGAAGGATCGAGCGGGCTAGGGTTAGGATTAGAGATGGGCCTTGTCTGGGCCTTAGGCTTAGAGGCCGGCTGGACCTAGGTGGGCCGCGGGGATGGATTGGGCCTAGAGAGGCCGCGGGGAAGGGCCGACTGACAGCTGCTACTGCTGTTTCTTTTCTTTTACATTTCTTCAGACAGAAATACAAAAAGGAAAGAGGAGGGGGAAAAGGAGAGGATCTATAGAAATATAAAAATATTCTCATGATCCTGAAAATGAGCTCTATTTAATAAAATTGGTTTGGAGATTTTTAAAGGAAGTAAAAAATATTTCAAGTTTGAATTAAATTCAAACTCGAACCATTTTAAACTCTAACCAAAACAATTCCAATTGGGATGAAATTTGACAGAGAGTATAGGTACACGGTGTTAGAATATTGGGGAAAACATGAACATCAAAGGAGAAGGGAAAATGGCACTTGTAGAAATGTAAGAAAGGGAAGGAAGGAGGGGTGATGGTGCGAGAACCACACATGGAGCATGCAACAATACAACATGCATGAATATGACAATGCACATGATGATTATGAGAAAGCAAACAAACACAAGCACAAATGCAATATGACAAGGTAAGCATGGCAATGCAATGAGTAGAACAACATAACAAAACAAGATGAGCCAAGAAGATGGAACCCCAAATGGAATTGGATGGAGATCAACATGGATATGTTGCCAAATATGGAAGTTTGACATCTGGGGTGTTACAACTCTCCACCACTACAAGAGGATCTCGTCCCGAGATCTAGGATGGCACCGGAGGGAAATGGAAGAGGAAGAGAAGAGGTAAAACTAAGTTGCTTCTTTGACAAATGAGTGAAACCAATGAACCTTGAGAGTTTAAACAATTCTGAGAAAATAATACAATGGAGATGATCGAAGTTGAAAACACTCCATTAGAAAAGAGGAACAAGGGAGAACAAATTCGGACAACACTCCGGTTGAAAAAGGAGGCAAAACTTGACAAGATGAGAGAACTTGAATGAAGGACACGACGCTCCGGTTGAATGGATAAGCACGAAAAGAACATGGTCCTCACAATTCGAGATGATGAGTGAAGAGAGCAACATCACAAAGCCTCCGGAAGAAATAATAGAAGATAGATCATTGGAAATATAGAATGGAGAAGAAAATGAAAACTTCTGCCACGATTGAGCTTGGAAGGCACCCTTCCAAGAAGGTTATAACGGAGTTGTTGGAAAAAGCAACAACGAAACGAAGAAGCTTGTAGTGGGCTTATGGAAAAACTTCTCACAATTTGAGGTGAACTTCTGCCACTAACGGAATCAATTGCTTGCTTGAGAGCAACGAAGAGATGAAAACTTCTTTCATCGCGAGAATAAGCGGAAACTTGGATTATTGATAAGCACCACAATAGCAACATTCCTTAGGGAAGGCTTTAGGTGAAATATAACTCAAGATAACTCCAATGAAGAGATTGATGGATTGAAAAGATGTCTTGAGCAAAGAGAAAATCATGGATTTAGATATGTCACTCTTGAAAACTTGTGAATCATGAAACACGAAGGAAAATTATCAACAATGACATAACACCACCTAAAAAGATGAGATATGAAAGAATTGCTTTCGGAATGCAAGATGAAGAATGCTTGAACTCCTCAAAACAAGACATGTGTTGATCACCATGTTTATTTGAGAGTATAGCTTGGCGGATCATAACTTTGAGAGAAACCTTGAGGACAATTGAAGAATGAAAGGAATCCTTGACGAACCACCATGTTGAGACTCCATGAAGAACTCCAAAAATAAAAGGATGATATAAAGAAATAGAAGTTGAAAACATAAGGTGAATCCTTGCAATGCTTTAGATGAATCTTCGTGGTGATATAATTGAGAGATGTTGGAACTCCGGGAAAGTATGAAGCACTTGAACCGAGAATTTACTCATCGTGAACAAACTCCGGAAGAATGAATCCATCATTTGGATGAAGCAAGAATAAGAATTATGTTATGTGTATCCTTCACCAATTTAAATTGATGACAAGTAGCGGATTTGGCATACTACTTATTCTCGTAGAATGCATTAAGATAGATATAGCACCAACTTGGGAAGATCTTCCACGAACCACCGCTAGGATTGGAACAACGAATAAATTGATATGATAAACGAAGGAAGAAGAATCTTGGAAGAACCACCGTAACAATTGAAAATGAACGAAGAAAAGATAAAGAAACACAGGGAAGAATTAGAAAATGAACGAAGATGCTTGAGAGAATTTAGATACAAGTGAACGAAGAGATCATGAACTGATTAGAGGATGTTTGAGCGATGCGCCGGTAAGATTTGGAGAAGGAGAGCTGAAAGCTGGAATGAATAAACCCGAAATGATGGCCTTCGGAGAATCAAACTGAAAAGACTCCTGAAATGCTCCAGATGGATGAAAAGAATTCTCACAATCACAAACAATTATGAGAGGATGGCATGAAGCTAGAACCACGAGTCTTGAGAGAACGGGTAAGATTTGGAGGAAACACTCTTCTTCGGTCTTCAAATGTTGAGAATGACGATGAGAAACACCACCATGAATTGTTGAGATACTCCAGGAGAATGAATAAAGAAGAAGTTGAGCCAACGATGAAAAGAATTTGAAAGATCTTGGAGGCATACATATGACTGATGATAATTCATTCTTACGTCAAACTTCGAAAAGAATTTGAGGATAGCTCCGGGAAAATTAGAAGAGTTAGGTAAGATCCTGGGAAAATACCTCTGGGTTAGGGCCCACTCAAAAGATACACCGTTGAACGATTTTAAAAGAGAGATTGCACCTGTTGAGTTAAATGGCTTGAATAAGGTAAGACCTCGAAATAGCTTGAAAGGATTACGAATAGAAACTTGAATCTTCTGGGATATCTTCAGCACTCCAGATAAACATGAATAGCAAGAGGTGGATGATTAAGAAGTGCACCGGCATGAGAAAACATTTGAAACGAGGAAAAGATATGATCGACAAAGCTTGAATTGAATCCACTGGAGAAGAAAAGAGAATGAAGAATGATGAACTTGTAGAGCATCTTCATTAGAACCACCGGGTAAGAACATTGACTGAAAAGTACGAAGAGACTTCACATGAATAAAATGGATATTTGATTTAAGACATCTGATTCCTTGAAGGAAAAGGGTGGGAGGGCGGGAAAAACAAAGGAAACTTGGGATGGATGAAACAAATAACATTGACGGAAACTGAGATTGGATCTTGCGAATAGGAAAAATGATAGGATCATCTTGAAGAGTATCGCACCCGTTGGAAAGAATTGACATGACAATCTCGATGATCCTTCCGGATTAGTATCCACATGGAAAAATGAGAACACCATTTAGGAAAAGGTATGGATTCAACACTTGACATTGAAGCAACTCGAATACCACAACAAAAACAAAAACAAAGGATTGGCTTGCAAAATAAGCCGGAAACAAACATATGATAGATCCCATATCGTATCATGTGTCTATTGGAAAGATATCCTACGAGATACTTGGATTCCCACTTATAAACTCCCGAAACTTTCTGGTTATGCAATCAGGTGTTGGGGATACAGGGGAAGCATAATATCTCACCCAAAATAGCAAATCCTACATCCAACTGTATCCATCCTTCAACACATAACCAAGAAACCTTCGGAAATCATCTACCTCAACCTTCGAAAAGCAACCGTTATACGAGTTATGGCAATACTCCCGAACTCCCGCCCCAGTACTGGGTGGCATCGAGGTTATCTCACCAACAACTGCATAAAAGAGATTTTCGATGTCGGCGAACTCAGGTATTCCAGAACTGCAACGATAAAATTGTGACGACAACACCTGGGAGGTCAACTCCCCGGGACACTGCCACCACCCCTAAATGTCAGGAGGTACCAAGAACAATGTTCTCATCACAAAACCATCGTAACGATTCCAAGATACCCGTGTGATCTTAAATTTTTTTCGTGAAATTTGAGGAGAGAAGAGTCAAAACTCTACGTCAGGAGGCCTCACCAGAGCGACGAAGGGACTGAGGAGTAAAAATAATCCTACTCTTCGATATATATAATCCTAAGACTGAAAACATTTTGTTCTAGACTCAACAACGTCAGCGATTCGATCAAGCAGGGGGCTCCTAAGTCGGGGAAGGCTCTGATACCAACTTGTAACACCCACAATGCGGCTATATCTCCCACGTGTCGGGGCACGACTTAGAGGCATAGCCGCATGGTAGGTTTGTCGCAAGAGGGGTAATCTTCACACAATCCCATGTACTGAATAAGAAAGGGATAAAGAGTTGGCTTACAATTGCCACTTCACACAAATACAAGTTAAACATACGTCATCCAGAATACAATCAAGGTCCGACTACGGAACCAAAATAAAAGAAGACAACCCCAAATGCTAGATCCCCGATCGTCCCAACTGGGCTCCACTACTGATCAAAAGGAAATGAAACAAAACAACGATCAAGGACTTCATCGAGCTCCCAACTGAGCTAGGTTGCGTCACCTGCACTAGTATCATCGGCACCTGCAACTATTTGGAAGTATCTGTGAGCCACGAGGACTCAGCAATCTCACACCCGCGAGATCAAGACTATTTAAGCTTATGGGTAGGAAAGGGTAGTGAGGTGGAGCTGCAACAAGCACTAGCATATATGGTGGCTAACATACGCAAATAAGAGCGAGAAGAGAAGCAACACACGGTTGAGAAACTATAAGTCATCAAGAAGTGGTCATGAAACTACTTACGTTCAAGCATAACACAAGAACCGTGTTCACTTCCCGGACTCCGCCGAGAAGAGACCATCACGGCTACACACGCGGTTGATTCATTTTAATTAAGTTTAGTGTCAAGTTCTCTACAACCAGATATTAACAAATTCCCATCTGCCCATAACCGCGGGCATGGCTCTCGAAAGTTTATACCCTGCAGGGGTGTCCCAACTTAGCCCATCACAAGCTCTCACGGTCAACGAAGGATACTCCTTCTCCTGGGAAGACCCGATCAGTCTTGGAATCCCGGTTACAAGACATTTCGACAATGGTAAAACAAGACCAGCAAAGCCGCCCGAATGTGCCAAAAAATCCTGATAGGAGCTGCACATATCTCATTCTCAGGGCACACCGGATTGTCCAAACTTTCGGTGGGCCAGCCCAGAGTTGCCTCTGGTGGCCACCGGCGGCTGACAGGTTGGACCAACACTCAGAGGAGCACTGGCCCGGAGGTTTAAAATAAAGATGACCCTTGAGTCTGCAGAACCCAAGGGAAAAAGGCTTAGGTGGCAAATGTTAAAACCAAGGTTGGGCCTTGCTAGAGGAGTTTTATTCAAAGCGAACTGTCAAGGGGTTCCCATAACACCCAACCGCGTAACAAACGCAAAATCAAGGAACATAACACCGGTATGATGGAAACTAGGGCGGCAAGAGTGGAACAAAACACCAGGCATAAGGCCGAGCCTTCCACCCTTTACCAAGTATATAGATGCATTAATTAAATAAGAGATATTGTGATATCCCAACATATCAATGTTCCAACATGGAACAAACTTCATCTTCACCTACAACTAACAACGCTATAAGAGGGGCTGAGCAAAAGCGGTAACATAGCCAAACAACGGTTTGCTAGGAAAGGTGGGTTAGAGGCTTGACATGGTAATATGGGAGGCATGATATAGCAAGTGGTAGGTAGAGCGGCATAACAATAGAGCGAACAACTAGCAAGCAAAGATAGAAGTGATTTTGAGGGTATGGACATCTTGCCTGAAATCCTGCAAGGAAGAAGAATGAGTCCATGAAGAAGACAAACGGACGTAGTCGAACGGATCCTCACAAACGCGACGTTACTAGAACTAACAAGAAGAAGCAACACCAGAAAGGAGCAAACAACATGGTAAACAACCAAGCATAAACATGGCATGATGCACAATCAAGGATGATGCATGTCCAGTTTAAATATGCATGGCATGGCAAAGTGCACAACCAAAACTACAAGTTAAGTGGAGCTCAATATGCAATGAGTTGCATATTGACGAAACACCACATCAATTATTTAGTTCTCTCCCGTTTATGTACCCAACAATATTAAATGTTGTTAAGCATGGCAAGAGGTGAAGCATAATTAAATTAATGGTTTAGGCAAGTTTAAATGAGGTCGGAACAACAAACAACAATTCCGGTAAATCCCCATATGCATTAGCAATTTAATGCAACAACAATTTAAACATTCTTGATGTTGTTATCATGATGCGGATGACATTTGCAAGTTTATGCAAGTTTTATGGAAATGTTGATATGAACATGATATGAAGCATTTGTCGCCATGGCGGAAGGAAAAGGGGCCACGACAGCGAATCCGAAATGATGCCATGGCAACATAACGGTTCCGGTAGCTCATGGAGATACCGGTGTAAAGGAAGTGTGGCAGGAGAGTGCAAAAGATGGTGGGGTGATCCCGGTTACCGGGTTCCCACGGGTGGACGACATGGTAACGAGGGGGACCATGCAAGCGACAATTTCAGACACGGTGCAAATGCGGGGTTCATCTCAAACAACACATGCATTCGTTCACGGGTGTTCGTCTCGGAGTTATACCTTCGAAGCGTGCAAACAAGACGGTTCGGGTTCAGTGAATGTAGAGGAAGTAGACATTCTCGGGGCGTTGTGGGAAGTAGTCTTACAACGTTTTCGTAGAGGTTCGGGGTCACGACACGGAACTTGACATCCACGGGGTCTTCACGGGTCGATGGTAGGGGTACATGTTTGTAGTCGTACACTCTCTGTAGATGTCCGGGGTCATCACCGTACGTAGTCGATGCAGTTGAACTTGGCGTAACCAAAGGGCACTTGGTGAACCCACGTAGTCGTACCCGGGTCGTAGGGGAACTTGATAGACCCAAGGTCTCCGGGCGTAGTGGTACTTGGTGAATCCCGAACGGTTTGACGATCCGGCGAGACAACATGGTTCGGAGCAGTCTTGAACTTGATGGTCTCAGCAAATCCTCATGGTGGTCATTGGACTTGAGTCATGGCACGTTACAGGAGGCAGCAAGGCATGGCCGACTTGATGTGCAACAAAAGAAAATGGAGTCCGAGCGTCCGGGTGGTCTTGGCTACGACAAAGGCAGCAGGACCAAAAGGGCAGCCAGGAGGCGGGCTCGGGCTTGCTGGTCAGAGCAGAGGTGGCAGGGCGGAGCAGCATCTGACGGCGTGGTCCCGCGACGGGGCATCTCACAAGACGTCAGTAGCGGTGGCTCCTGCCAAACGGCGGCGGCGCGGGAACAAGGACGATGCAGGAGGAGGCGCGAGCGGGAGGAGGCGCTGAGGCGGACCGGCCGGCGGAGGCGAATTTGGCGTGAAGCAGCAGGTGCAAGAGTCGGCAGTTTGCTGGTTCGTCCTTCTGGTTCGACGGAGACGACGCAGAGGAGAACGGGCGCGCTGTCGAAGTGAGGAGGAGAAGCAGGAGGGTGAGAGGCAGCGGTGAAGTGTTGGGCCTCGGCTGCTCGTGGAGGCCGGCACGGCTCTCCGGTGATGAGGAGAAGCACGGGCTCCGGACCGCTCACAGAAGCTCCGGCGAGGGCACCGGTGGCCGGGGACGGGCGATGTGATGACGAGGGGCCAGGGTGCAGAAGACGGCGACGAGGAGAAGAAAGAAGAGAGGCGACACGGGAGGTCCGACACGACATCCTTGTGAGGCAACGGTGCAGAGGAGGCGAGGTCGGGTCGAGGCGCAGTGGTCCTCTGCGAGGAGAAGCAGAGGCGGTAAGGCGGAGGAGGTCGCCGACAGAGGAATCGGGCGCGGGGGAGCTTGGCCATGGGGATCGGGATCCCTCTCTCTGGTGCGTGCGTGTGTGCGGCGGAGGGAGACGAGGGAGTGGGAAAGCGAGAGAAGAGCGAGGGATCGGGCGGGCTAGGGTTAGGATTAGAGATGGGCCTTGGCTGGGCCTTAGGCTTAGAGGCCGACTAGACCTAGGTGGGCCGCGGGGATGGATTGGGCCTAGAGAGGCCGCGGGGAAGGGCCGGCTGACAGCTGCTACTGCTGTTTCTTTTCTTTTACATTTCTTCAGACAGAAATACAAAAAGGAAAGAGCAGGGGGAAAAGGAGAGGATCTAGAGAAATATAAAAATATTCTCATGATCCTGAAAATGAGCTCTATTTAATAAAACTGGGTTGGAGATTTTTAAGGGAAGTAAAAAAATAATTCAAGTTAACCATAACCAAAACAATTCCAATTGGGATGAAATTTGACAGAGAGGCTAGGTACATGGTGTTAGAATATTGGGGAAAAGATGAACATCAAAGGAGAAGGGAAAATGGCACTTGTAGAAATGGAAGAAAGGGAAGCAAGGAGGGGTGATGGTGCAAGAACCACACATGGAGCATGCAACAATACAACATGCATGAATATTACAATGCACATGATGATTAGGAGAAAGCAAACAGACACAAGCACAAATGCAATATGACAAGGTAAGCATGGCAATGCAATGAGTAGAACAACATAACAAAACAAGATGAGCCAAGAAGATGGAACCCCAGATGGAATTGGATGGAGATCAACATGGATATGTTACCAAATATGGAAGTTTTACATCTGGGGTGTTACAATGCATTAGCCCGCAAGTGCCAAGTGTTGTTGCTTGCAAAGCACTTGGGACTTTAGAAAAGCCGTTTCCGTTGAAAAATTGCGTTGAGAGACATTAGCCCCCAAGTGCCAAGTGTTGTTGCTTGCAAATGACTTGGGACTTATATTGTTGTAATCCACCATGAAATTTGACAAACTTGTGCTGTATGCAGGCTGCTACTTCTGAACTAGAGTCTCAACTGAACGATGCCAAGACTCGGCTGGCGGCTCAAGAAAATGAGACCCGGAAGGCTGAATCAAAATTCAGTTTAGTGTATCTGAATCGGAGAAATTGAAGACCAGCTTTACTGAGGATAAAAAGGCTTGGGTTGAATAAAAAATTGCCTTGATACAATGTGCTGAGAAAGTAGAAGCTGCTCTTCAGGAGGTGACCACGGAGCTCTCCGGCTTAAAACACCGTGTGTCTCAGATGGTTTCTGCTATCTTTGGTGAGTCACCTTGCTACTTATCCAAAGTTAGTATTCGTCATCATGATGTAAACAGCCATTTAACCAATCTGTAACTTACTCAGGTCCGAGGAGCAGCAACCTTAGCCAAGACACACTGGTGAAGCTCAAGGCGGTTTATACCCTTGTTGAGCAATTATACACTGGAGCTCAGTGGACCCTTGCTACTATCGCCCCATCGAATCAAGGACCAAACCTGTTAAGTGATGTTTGGAAGAAGTTTTCCATCTTGCCCGCCAGACTCCAAGAAATCAAACGGTCTTGTGCTAGAGCCGGAGCTGTAACGACCTTGAGCCGTGCCAAAGCATGGGTACTAGAATTAGACCCGGCAGATGTAGCTAGTGGGTATCCTAGGTTAAAGGAAGATGGAACCTCCTTCGATCAGCAAGACTTTGCTGCCTGTGTCAAAGAGATTCGTCCTCATGCAACAGTCATCACCGAAGAAACCAATCTGTCCAAATATCAGCCGACTTACGATGAGGATAATCAGAAGATGCAGACGCCTGCATATAAAGTGACGGACTTACTTCCGCCGATTCGTAAGCACACTTTCGCCCCTGATATTGACCCGTCCAATCTAATTGACGATGAAGCTGAATTCTTTGCCTTACGTGGCTTTGACTGGTCCAAACCAAACTTCCAGACGGTGGAGGAGGAGGAAGAACCGACAAGGGATGAACCGGAGGCCTCCCGTTAGCAAGGTCAAGAAGACTGAACCGCCAGGCGACTAAAAGACTTATAGTTGTAATAAAACACTTGATCTTATGTTGGCTCATGGAGCTATGTGATAGAGTAGTTAAAACGGTGAATTGACCATGCCATCATGCATGTTTTCTGTTTTGCGTAACACTAATGATCCACCGGTTTAAAGAACCACTCTTTTTATGATAATCTTTGACTTATACAGATGTTTATTATACTCCCGCACACAAAGAAAAAACACAAGGGCCCTGGCGGCTTACCGCCGGGCGGGTCATGATACCCAATGAAAGCCACTGGGGACAAATAGTCCATAACCATGGTCGGTCTAATAACTTTTAAGAAAACAACATACCTATGATATTGGATCACACTGTTGGTTTACCAAGCTAGTGTAATAAGGGTGATAACCCAAAATTTGAGCACTGGAATTATCATTTATTGCTAGCTTATGAACAAAGCCAGACCGGGTTAATAAACACTGGATATTATTGCATCTCATACTGGCGACTTATAGCCGAAAGCCAGGCCGGGTTAATAAACACCTGGTAGTTTCATGTATAAAACATAAGGCAGCACAACCCTCATCGGCTTTGTAACCATATATTACTATGCCACATGAGGAAAAAACCCAAAAAATGTTCAAATCAAAAAAAAATCAAGGCTTTCGTAGGCGGCCAGGCCTAAAACTGAAGTGCTTTCACGGGCCGCACAGCCACTGAGTTAAACCTTTATACCTTATAAGCCGGACCTCACACAACCAATCGTCGTTTTGACTTTGACAAGTTCAGGGTCTGTATAAGATTGACTTGTCAAAAGTACGATGGGTCGTTCCAGGATTACCTGGGTGGAGTGGCAGACTTAAAAAGGTAGGATAACCCGGGGTTTTAGGTGAATACACATGGCTTCCAAGCCTGGCTTTTAAGCCTATTACAAGGGTTATAAAAACTCTTTGTTCTTTAGAACAAGGAGCCCCCAAGCAATATTTTTGAGCTGTGCTCAATGAGCGCCTATGTTTGAGTTGTGCTTTTGCAACAGACTCTCTTTGGTCCCTGTTAACCTGGGTAGAATCCCCCAAGTTTTTTTGTGGCCAATAAGCCGGATCAAAGGGTAATCATAACTTCGCTCTATAAAGCAAAAGCCCCCAAGTGACCGAAAACTTGTTATTTAAAAGAAGAAAAACGATAGAGGCCCTGCTTTAGTAGGGATGCCGGTTTATTATATTGATCATAATATATACATTGTCAAAAATATGTACATCAGAAGAGCCAGTGGCTCAAGTGTAGTAAGGCCGAAGATGAGCAATATTCCACGGCCGACGGGTCTCTTCCTCCGACGTGTGTGAGTCCTTGTGGTCTCGAAAATCGATAAGGTAATATGACCCGTTGTTCAGATTCTTGCTGACTACAAAGGGTCCTTCCCAAGGTGGGGATAACTTGTGCATATCAGTCTGATCCTGGATAAGCCGGAGCACCAGATCGCCTTGGAAAGTTCTGGTTTTAACCCGGCGTCTGTGGTAATGGCGTAGATCTTGCTGGTAAATCGCCGAACGAGCCTCCGTGATGTCACATTCCTCATCCAACAGGTCAAGTGCTTCCTGACGTGCTTTTTCATTGTCAGCTTCAACATAAGCCGCCACACGAGGTGAGTCATGACGGATGTCACTAGGGAGAACCGCCTCTACTCCGTAAACCATAAAGAAAGGCGTGTAACCTATAGACCTGTTGGGGTGGTATTAATACTCCATAACACGTAAGGTAAGTCCTCCACCCAACAACCCGGCGTCCTCTGTAAGGGAACCATAAGCTGGGGTTTGATGCCTCTCATGATCTCTTGATTGGCTCTCTTAGCTTGACCATTAGATTGGGGGTGAGCCACTGATGATACATCAAGCCGGATATGCTCACGTTGACAAAATTCTTGCATAGCACCCTTGGAGAGATTAGTGCCATTGTCTTTTATATTGCCGTTGCTGCATCACACTTACTGACTGGCTCTGCCTCTACCCACTTATTGAACTTATCAACCGCCAGCAAAAGGTGGCTCTTCTTATCCTTGGATCTTTTGAAAGGTCCAACCATATCAAGCCCCCAAACTGCAAATGGCCAAGTAATTGGAATCATCCTCAATTCTTGAGCCGACACATGGGCTCGTCGTGAAAATTTCTGACATCCATCACACCTGCTGACCAGGTCTTCAACATCAGCATGAGCTGTTAGCCAATAAAACCCATGACAAAAAGCTTTAGCCATAAGAGACTTTGAACCGACATGATGACCACAGTCTCCTTCATGAATCTCACGCAGGATCTCATGGCCCTCTTCTGGAGAAACACAAAGTTGAAAGGCCCCTGTAACACTGCAGTGATGCAGCTCTCCATTGACAATTGTCATTGACTTAGACCGCCGGGTTATCTGCCTGGCTAAGGTTTCATCCCCAGGTAACTCGCCCGGGTCATATAAGCCAAATAAGGGACTGTCCAATCAGGAATTACATGAAGAGCTGCGACCAACTGAGCTTCCGGGTCAGGAATAGCCAAGTCCTCCTCTGTAGGTAACTTGACCGATGGGTTATGCAAAACGTTAAGAAAAACATTAGGCGGCACCAGTTTACGTTGAGAACCAAACCAGCTTAAGGCATTAGCCGCTTCATTTTTTCTCCGATCAACATGCTCAACTTTATAACCTTTGAAGTGACCAGCAATAACATCCACTTCTCGTCGATAAGCCACCGTGAGTGGATCCTTAGAATCCCAAGTACCAGAGACTTGGTGAGCCACCAAATCTCAGTCACCAAAGCACCTAACCCGGCTTAAGTTCATCTCCTTAGCCATCCGAAGACCGTGGAGCAAGGCCTCATATTCAGCTGCATTGTTAGTGCAAGGGAACATCAAACGGAGAACATAACAAAATTTATCACCTCGAGGGGAAGCAAGCATAACTCCAGCCCCCGAGCCCTCCAATTGCCTGGGCCCATCAAAGTGAATAGTCCAATACGTGTTATCTGGCTTTTTCTCAGGCATCTGCAGCTCTGTCCAGTCATTGATGAAATCCACCAGCGCCTGAGACTTGATGGCCGTGCGAGGCATATATTTCAAACCATGAGGACCAAGCTCAATGGCCCACTTGGCTATCCGACATGTGGCTTCTCTGTTCTGAATAATTTCCCCTAAAGGAGCAGAACTAACCACAGTGATGGGATGACCCGGAAAATATTGCTCAAGCTTCCGACTGGCCATGAACACCCCATATACAAGTTTCTGCCAGTGCGGATATCTCTGCTTGGACTCAATAGGCACCTCGCTGATGTAGTAAACCGGCCTTTAAACTGGATATTCCTTGCATGCATCCTTCCGTTCCACCACAATATCCACGCTAACAGCCTGGGCATTGGCAGCTACGTACAACAATAATGGCTCTTTATCAACAGGAGCAGCCAGAACAGGTGGCTCAGCCAGCTGCTTCTTCAAGTCCTCAAACGCTGCATTAGCAGCATCACTCCAGACAAAATTATCTGTCTTTTTCATCATCTGATACAGAGGGATGGCCTTCTCTCCCAACCGGCTTATGAACTGGCTTAATGCCGCAATACAACCCGCTAGACGTTGCACATCATTGACACACGCCGGTTTAGCTAGAGAAGTGATGGCTTTGATTTTCTCCGAATTAGCTTCAATGCCCCTGTTAGACACCAAAAAGCCCAAGAGCGTGCCTGCCGGCACACCAAAAACACACTTGGCCGGGTTAAGCATCATTTTATAAACCTGGAGATTATCAAAGGTTTCCTTTAAATCGTCTATCAATGTCTCTTTCTCTCTGGATTTCACCACAATATCATCCACTTAAGGATGAACATTGCGCCCAATTTGATCATGAAGGAAATTCTGCACACATCTCTGATAAGTCGCCTGGGCACTCTTGAGCCCAAAAGGCATAGACACATAGCAGAAGGCTCCAAAGGGAGTTATGAAAGCTGTCTTCTCCTGGTCCTTAACTGCCATCTTGATCTGATGATAACCAGAATAAGCACCCAAAAAACTCAAACGCTCACAACCCGCCGTAGCATCGATAATCTGATCAATATGAGGGAGAGCAAAAGGATCAGCCGGACAAGCCTTGTTTAAATCTGTGTAGTCCACACACATACGCCAAGTGTCGTTCCTTTTAAGTACCATCATCGGGTTAGCCAACCACTCAGGGTGAAACACCTCAATAATAAACCCAGCCGCCAAGAGCCGGGCTACCTCTTCACCAATGGCCTTACGCCTCTCTTCGTTGAAACAACGAAGAAACTGCTTGACCGGTTTAAACTTGGGATCAATATTAAGAGTGTGCTCAGCGAGTTCCCTCGGTACACCTGGCATGTCTGAAGGTTTCCCTGCAAAGATGTCCCGGTTCTCACGGATGAACCCGATGAGCGCGCTTTCCTATTTCGGGTCCAGATTAGTACTGATACTGAACTGCTTGGATGAATCACCAGGAACAAAATCAACCATCTTGGTATGATCTGCCGATTTAAACTTTAAGACCGGCTCATGCTCTGTAGTTGGCTTTTTCAAAGATGTCATATCCGCCGGATCAACATTGTCCTTATAAAATTTTAACTCCTCCATTGCACAAACCGACTCAGCATAAGCCGCATCACCTTCTTCGCATTCCAGAGCTATCTTACGGCTCCCATGCACTGTAATGGTCCCCTTGTAACCTGGCATCTTGAGCTGCAGATAAACATAACAAGGCCGCGCCATGAACTTGGCATAAGCCGGCCGTCCAAACAGGGCGTGATATGGGCTGTGAATCTTGACTACTTCAAAGGTCAATGTCTCTGACCTAGAGTCATGATCATCTCCAAAAGCAACTTCCAGAGCTATCTTACCAACTGGGTACGCCGACTTACCAGGCACCATGCCATGAAAATAGTGTTTGACGGTTTAAGATTTTTATCCGTCAACCCTATGCGATGGAAAGTTTCATAATAAAGGATACTAATGCTGCTCCCTCCGTCCATGAGTACCTTGGTAAACTTATACCCTCCGACCTGAGGTGCGACCACCAATGCCAGGTGACCCGGATTATCAACCCAGGGTGGGTGATCTTCCCGACTCCACACAATGGGCTGCTCAGACTAGCGCAAGTAACGGGGAACTACCGGTTCAACAGCATTCACCGCCCTCTTATGAAGCTTCTGATCCCGTTTGCATAAACTTGTGGTGAAGACGTGGCACTGCCCACTATTCAAATGCTTTGGGTTACTCTGATACCCCGATTGTTGCTGCTGATTCCCCTGACCTGACTGTTGATGGTAGCCACCCTGACTGCCTTGATTACTTTGGAACCCAGAGCTAGAACCGCCACCGCCATAACCCGGTCCATGAGAGACAGATCCTGAGCCACCACCCGGCCCATGATTGTCTTCAAAGAGATTGGAATTTTTGTACTCCTTCATGATGAAGCAATCCTTCCAGAGGTGGCCAGACAGTCTTTCCCGCGTCCCATGCCTTGGGCAGGGTTGATTTAACATCTGCTCAAGATTAAAGCCCAATCCTTCGGTTTGTGGGGGAGGTTTACCTTTACGTCGCTGGCCATTATTCTGCATGTTGGCGTTAGCCACAAAGTCCAAACTATTATCAGCTTTGTGCTTACCATTGCCTCCCTGATTCACCGGATTATGCTGCTGCCCTCTGTTGCTGCTGCTCTTCTTCCCCTTCCCCGGCTTTTCATCATCAGACTCAGGGTCCTTGGTACTATCAGAGTCAGCATACTTAACCAGAGCCGCCTTGAGTGTCCCCATGTCATTACAATGGCGCTTGAGCCGCCCTAATTTCTGCTTTAGGGGCGTGAAATGGCAATTGTTCTCCAACATCAAGACTACTGAATCGGCATTGATGCGATCCGACGAGTGCAGGATTCTTGAGACCCGGTGCACCCAATGAGTTGTTGACTCACCTTCTTCTTGGACGCAGGAGGATAAATCCACAATTGACATGGGCTGCTTGCATGTATCCTTGAAATTCTGGATAAACCAGGCTTTTAACTCGGCCCATGACCCAATAGAATTGGCAGGGAGCCCCTTCAACCAAGTGCGGGCCGTTCCATACAACATCAGAGGGAAATATTTAGCACACGCGTCATCACTAACATCTAGTAATTCCATGGCCATCTCATAACTCTCAACCCATGCTTCAGGAGGTAAATCGGCAGTATAGTTAGGCACCTTGCGAGGACCCTTGAAATCCTTGGGCAGACACTCATTACGTAGATCCGGTACTAAGCATGGCACGCCCAAATTTATAAAGGTTACCCCTGGCTCCACAGAAGTGGTTGGATGAACTGGAGTAGGTTGACGGGCCGCATACTGTGCTGCCAGCTCGGCCTCTCGATGTGCTCTACCTTGATCCACTATGTTCTGAGCATCAGCGCCACCGCCCGCTGGGTTATGTCCACGAGGCGGGTTATGGTTCCGCCCACTGCTTGACACAGCCGGCTCATCGATATGCCTACTGTAACTCCGGCTCGGACGAGGGGTGGAATGAATCCTGTCACGACTGTAAGAATAAGCCTGCTGCTGAACCAGTTCTATCTGAAGGAGCTCTCTAGCTCTCCGTGTTTCAACCGCCATCGTTGACTCGCCTTCAACCGGGAGAGCCACCAATCGTGACGCCGCAGCGATCATGTTATCCAAAGGGTTAGAGTAATGACCCGGTGGCATCGGCACATGCTGCGGTGGGTTATTGTTCTAACAAGGCGGGTCCGTCATGCGCGGCTGAACCGGCGTACCCGTCCCAGGTGCCTCGACCCGGTTTACCACGGCCGGGTTACAGGTTCCTGCTCCTGACGTGTTAAAGAGATTCTTGCCTCGTAAACCGAGGGCAGACGAGTCTGATGCCTCCTCCTCATGACTTCGTTTGAAGCGTTCTGATCTAGCATGAGCCGATAAGACTCCGACTGAATCCGCTGTGCCTGAGCATCCAAAGCAGCCCGCTCCTTGGCCATCCTAGCGTTTTCTGCGTTTAGCTCCTCCTTGGCATGTGCTATCTCATCACGCAATTTTGCGACTGCCGCATTATGCTGATCCTCATCGGTCGGGTTATCCACTATTGTTAATAGAGCTGTCAGCTTATCCAGCAAATCAGTTAAGACCTGAGCCGGTGGGCGCACAGGGCCTCCTGCCCCGGCAACCATTACCGCTGCTGACCTAGAAATCAGCTCTGCTGCAGTTGACGAGTGCTGCACGCGCTGTGTACCGGCCATGAAGATTGCAACCCAGTTCAGCGTCTCGCAGGGGTCTGGAATACTGTCGCCATCGGAACAACCCCCAAGCCGGCCGTCTTGCAGTTGATACAAAGACTCGATCTCACCGATGGACGACTCACCATCAGAATAAACGACCGTCTCACCACCAGATGCCGATCTATCCTCACATTCTGCTCCACGGATAAATCCCACGAAGGCACGATTCATGGCGGGCCTAACCTGGGCGGGTCTCGCACGCTGAGCCGTCTCGATGATGTCGGTGCAAATGTCCGGCTCAGGGCCCGGTTCGCCGATCTTGCTGACGAAGATGTGAATTCCACCTAAGGGGACCCGGTACCCGTACTCAATTGAGCCGGCCTCGGGGCCCCTGCCTGCGTCATCGATGTAGAGCTTACCGCGATGACTCTTGGTCATCCGGCCCACATTGTATCCCTTGATCCCTTCAAAGTTGCCCTCTAAGAACTTGAAACTATCAGCGTTCTGGGAACGGGGGTCCCCAGACTTGGCTACCTGCGGCCTGTGGCGTGGCTTAGGTGGGGGCCCAGCACGGCCCATCTTCATCAGCCCAAGCTCAAGACCCTCGCGAGGGACCAAGCCTCGCGAGGCGGATGACGCAAGACCTCCTTTGGAGTGGCCTAGCTAGGCAGGTTCACGAGGAGCAGAGATATCAAGGTGAGGCGAACCTCACGAGGCTCTCGCGACGTGAGCCATGACGACCGACACCAGGCGGGCGCCAGCGCACGTAGCGTCCTTGTTTCCCCTTTGGTGCAAAGGAGGCAAGCACAGCCGCGGAGTATCGAGGCCTCAGGCAAAGGTTGCCATTTCGGTGCAACGAGACCAAGACCATGGACTGCAAGACGGAGGTCATCGTGGAGCCCAAGACGGCGTCACCACCAGAGCTTTGTGCAGGCGAAGACTACTTTTGTCAGGATAGCTGGTACTAGCTGTCCCCCTTCAAATTAGCCCGCCATTGTTGGCTCCCTTCCCGCTCGATATTTGGGAAGAGGACCAGGGCCTCTATAAATAGGACTAGCCACCATAGTAGAAGGGGGAAGAAAGAGAGGGATCTCATCTTATCTAGAGAGAACCTACACACCACAGGTTCATACGCACAAGGACACCTCAACCTCAGGAGGTTGTTCTTCCCTTGTATTGTTCATCATCAGCCCAAGAGGCAATCCACCACCACCATACTGGAGTAGGGTATTACACCGCAATGGTGGCCTGAACCAGTATAAACCCTGTGTCTTTCTGTGCAGTGAGTTCGTCGAGTTCGTCCGCAAGATCTTAGCAAGCTAGAGCGTAGATCGGTAGGAGGGGAAGACTTCGCGCGCACCCCAGTGTTCGAACCTTAAGGGTTTGTCGGAACCCCACATCCGACATTTGGCGCGCCAGGTAGGGGGTGCACCGGAGTTCCCTCCCGACGGCCCACTCTCCACCAACACCGCGTTCCGTCCTCATGGCGGACAACCCGCCGCCCGCTCCGGCAGGAGACGCCAGCGCTGGGGCCAGGGGGCTCCAGGCCTTGGCCCCCGCCTTGCGACGGGTGCAGTGGCCGCGCAAGTTCAAGCCCGAGATGCCACCGCGCTACGGCAGCGCGACGGACCCGCTGGTTTTCCTGCTGGCGTATGTGGATGCCGTCCTCGAGGCCGGGGACGACGACCGGGTGATGGCCAACTGGTTGCCCATGGCCCTCGCCGGTGTCCCGCGCTTGTGGCTCCTCCACCTACCGATAGCCTCTGTGACCTCTTGGGAGGAGCTACGCGACCTCTTCCTCGCCCGTTTCGCCGCGCCAGCACTGCCTGTCGTCGCGGCTCTCCTGGGTGGTTCCCAAGCACCACCCTCAAGCCACCACGTCAAGCCATTCACCCGTCAGATCAGCGCTGCATCCAAGCGCCAAGAGGCCCCCCGGGGCTGGGCGGTGCCCGAGGCCGATCTGATTTTCGGCGCGGATGATCACCCCTTCAACCCCTCAGGTTCGGGCGCACTCCCGATGCTATGCACCCCCACCATCTGCCAAGTGGCCGTCACCAGGACCCTCATTGACGGTGGTGCCGGCCTCAACGTGCTCTCGGTGGAGGCCTTCATCCTCCTTCACGTGCCACCGGAGCAGCTCTAGCCCAGCAGGCCCTTCTCAGGCGTCGGAGCCAGTTCCACTGCCTCCTTGGGGCAAATCCGCCTCCCAGTGACCTTTAGCACCTACGACAACTTTCGCACAGAGCTGATCGACTTCGACATCGCCCCCATTGGCCTTCCCTACAACGCCATCCTCGGCTACCCGGCCTTGGCCCAGTTCATGGCGGCAACCCACCCGGCGTACAACGTCATGAAGATGCCCGGGAGCAGCAGCGTCCTCACCGTGCCAGGAGACACGAGGGATGCGCTGCAGGTGCTCCAACTCACCTTCAAGGCGGCCGCGGTGGCACAGCCCACCAGCACCGACACCCTCGAGCCCAAGGGGGCTGCGCCGGCCAAAAAGAAGCAGTTGTTCACCCAGGACAAGGCGGAGACCAAGCAAGTACCGGTCGACGAGGACGGGTCCACCGACGCCACCTTCACCATAGGGGCCAACCTCGAGCCCGAACAGGAGAAGGCCCTGATCGGATTCCTGCGCACGAACAAGAAGGTGTTCGCGTGGGAACCTGATCAGTTAGCAGGAGTCCCGAGAGGTGTGATCGAGCATCACCTCAACGTGTGCCCCAACGTACGCCCCGTGAAGCAGAAGGCAAGGAGGCAGCCTACTGAGAAACAGGCTTTCATCGTTCAAGAGACCCGGAAACTAGAAGCGGCAGGGGTTATCCGCGAGGTCCGCTACCCCGATTGGCTGGCTAATCCTGTTGTCGTGCCAAAGAAGGGGGGAAGGAGCGCATGTGTGTCGACTTCACCAACCTCAACAAAGCCTGCCCGCAGGACCCATTTCCGCTCCCTCGTGTTGACCAGATAGTCGACTCAACCGCAGAGTGTGACCTATTGTGCTTCCTGGATGCCTTCTCGGGCTATCACCAGATCAAGATGGCAGTGGAAGACGTGGAGAAGACTGCTTTCCTAACCCCGTGTGGGGTGTACTACTATACGTGCATGCCACTTGGGCTGCGCAACGCAAGCGCAACCTTTCAGCGGCTGATGCACATCAATCTAGGCCGGCAGCTCGGGAGGAACGCTGAGGCTTACGTTGACGACATCATGGTGAAGTCTCGGGAGGCAAAAACCCTGATACAGGACCTAGAGGAAACCTTCGCGAGCCTCAACGAAGTGGATCTACGGCTCAACCCGGAGAAGTGCGTGTTTGGAGTCCCCTCAGGCAAGATCCTGGGCTTCATAGTATCCCACAGAGGCATAGAGGCCAACCCGGAGAAGGTCAAGGCGGTCGAGGATATGAGCCCGCCGAAGACCCTCAGGGAGATGCAGAAGCTCACCGGGCGTGTAACCGCGCTAGGGCGCTTCATATCCAAGCTAGGGGAGCGAGCACTGCCCTTCTTCAAGCCTATGAAGAAGAAAGGCCCCTTCGAATGGACTGAAGAGGCCGACAAGGCGTTCCAAGAACTCAAGAGGTACCTTACCAGCCCACCGGTGATGGTAGCCCCTCGCCCTCAGGAGCCCCTGGTGCTCTACCTTGCGGCCACACCCTACTCCGCTAGCGCAGCTCTGGTGGCGGTCAGGGAGGAGCGCCGGGCCAAGGCCACATCGGCTGACCAGGATGAAGCAGAGCGAGGCCAGGAGGGCCTGCGAGGATCGCGACCACAGCCATAGAGGGGCAGCCGCAGCAGGAGGGCGCACCCGGGGCAGGGGAGGCCCCTTCAAACGATCAAGAGCTAGGGGCTCCGTTGCCTTAGGAGACGCCTCGACCCCTGGAGGACGCAGGCTGTGTCAGCACCCTCAACCTCATCGAGCATCCCGTGTATTTCGTCAGCACAGTGCTACGGGACGCAAGGGCGCGGTACCCCATGCCTCAAAAGCTCCTCCTCGCGCTATTGGTGGCCTCACGCAAGCTGCGGCACTACTTCCAAGGCCACCCCATCAAGGTCGTCTCGGCATACTCCTTGGAGAGGGTACTTAGGAGCCCCAACTCAGCTGGAAGGGTCGCTGAATGGAACATCGAACTACAAGCATTTCAGCTGGAATTCAGTACGACCAGGGTCATCAAGGGAGCCGCACTTGCGGATTTCGTGGCAAAATGGGCAGAAGCACCGGGTCTCGAGGCAGGCGAAGACCGACCACTTTCCCCAGGAAGCAAAGCGCCGGACGGCTGGGTCATGTACTTCGATGGGGCGTTCTCCCGACACGGCGCGGGAGCTGGCGCGGTGGTCGTATCCCCCACTCAGGACAAACTCTATTATGCCGTGCAACTCTGCTTCCAGCACGGAGAGAAGGTCTCCAACAGCGTAGCAAAGTACGAAGGCCTGATAGCAGGCTTGAAAGCCGCGATCGCCTTAGGGGTAAAGCGCCTCACCATCAATGGCGATTCACAACTCCTCGTCAACTTCTCCAACAAGATATACGAGCCAAAGGACGAGCACATGGAAGCTTACCTCGCTGAAGTCCGCAGGATGGAGAAACGGTTCTGGGGGCTGGAGCTGCAGCATGTGCCTCGCGACATCAATCAGGAGGCCGACGACATTGCCAAGAGGGCGTCTAGGCGGCTGCCGCAGGAACCTGGCATCTTCGAGGAGCGGCTCTTCAAGCCCTCGGCGGTGCCGTCGCTGTCAGGCACGGCGCAACCAAGGGAGGAGCCTCCTCAGCCACCTGCCTCAGGAGCTCCGGTCTGCGGCCCGGCCTCAGGGGCATGCCTGCTCCTGGCGTTGGAGCCTCAGGAGGGATGTTGGATCCCAGAGCTCAAGGACTACATGATGCAAGCGATTCTGCCGGAGAACGAGGAGGAGGCGGAGCGTGTGGCACGGCAGGCCACGGCTTATTGCATCTAGGATGGCAAGCTCTACAGGAAGCGGCCAAATGACGTGTCCCTACGTTGCATTTCCAGGGAGCAAGGAAAGGAACTGTTGGCGGACATACACAACGGAGACTGCGGGCACCACTCGTCGTGCGAACCCTCGTCGGCAAGGCGTTCTGCAGCGGGTTCTACTGGCCCACAGCACTCAACGACGTCGTTGCGCTAGTAAAGGCCTGCAAAGCCTGCCAGTTTCACGCTAAACAGATCCATCATCCTGTGGGGGGGTCTGCAGACCATACCCCTCTCATGGCCGTTCGCAATTTGGGGGTTAGACATTCTGGGCCCGTTCCCTCGGGCGCCAGGGGGATATCGCTACCTCTACGTCGCTGTGGACAAGTTCACCAAGTGGGCCGAGGTGGAAGCTGTCCGCACAATCCCGGCAGGCTCGGCAGTCAAGTTCATCAAGGGCCTCGCGAGCCGGTTTGGGGTGCCTAACCGCATCATCACTGACAACGGTTCGCAATTCACCAGTAATCTCTTCAAAACGTACTGTGCTAACCTTCAAACACAGATATGCTACGCTTCGGCAGCGCACCCCCGGAGCAATGGCCAGGCTGAACGAGCCAACGCGGAGGTCCTGAGGGGCCTCAAGGCCAGGACCTTCAAGAAGAAGCTGGAGGCCTGTGGCAGGGGCTGGTACGACGAGCTCCAGTCCGTGTTGTGGTCAATCCGCACGACCGCGACCAAGCCGACTGGCAAGACCCCGTTCTTCCTCGTCTACGGAGCGGAGGTTGTTCTCCCTCACGAGGTCAGGCGTCGCTCCGCACGGGTCCTGGAATTCGACGAGGCTCAGCAGGACGCCATGCGGGGGACGGATGTCGTGCTGGGGGAGGAACACCGTCGGGAAGCCACACTGTGAGCGGCAAGGTATCAACAGGCGCTACGACGATACCACATCCGCAACATCCGCCCCAGGACCCTTGAGGTAGGGGATCTTGTGCTCAGACGGGTTCTCTCCAGGGAGGGGCTGCACAAGCTCTCTCCCATGTGGGAGGGCCCGTTCAAGGTTGTTCATGTTTCCAGGCCTGGCTCTGCGCGCTTGGAGACCCCGGAGGGAGTACCCATCCAGAATGCAAGGCACATTCAACATCTCCAGAGGTTCTACCCCTGAGCGAGGCCTAGCGCCTGGGAAAGGCCCAGTGCCTGTGAAGAAGGCCAATGCCTGTGAAGCTATCGCGTTTTGGGAAAGGCCCGGTGCCTGTGAAGCTATCGCGTTTTGGGAAAGGCCCAGTGCCTGTGAAGAAGGCCAATGCCTATGAAGCTATCACGTTTTGGGAAAGGCCCGGTGCCTGTGAAGAAGGCAAACGCCTGTGAAGCTCGCCGCCCGTGACACTCTCACGTAATAATGAGTGGGGCTGTACACGCCCCGGAGTCTCCGGAGTGCCGCCCTTGGGCCTCGGGGGCTCCCGCCCACGCCCAGTGGCAGCACTTAGCTCCGCGCTGGTGAGAAGACGTCGAAGACAAGAATAGGTGCCGGACGCGGCTTTTTCATTTGCTTTCTGCAGTTGGCGTGTTTATTCTCGTTTGAAGTCTTATTGGAGTTGTTGGCGTTCCTGGCTTGTGACTCTTTGTCTGTTTCATCCACTCGCCTCGTTTTCTCTCGCACAAGTCTCGCGAGGGATGTTCGCGGGCGCCCTCGCGAGCGTCTTCTGCCCCGATCGTCTGGAGCTTTCCTGTCTGAGTCCTCTGCGGGAGCACCCCTCCCAGTCCATGCCTCACAGGCATCGCGACACGAACGCAGGACCTAGGTTGATCGCCCCCGCTGCCGGGACCAAAGGTTACCCCTCTAACTAATCCTTGCAGGGCATGAAGCGCACGGCGAGGCCTCAGCCTCGAGAGGCGAGGGCCGCGTAAAGCTCCACCAAGCTCAAATGACTCCCGCACATGGACACGCAGCACGGAAACATAGCGCAGAAATGATAAAAGCAACGCGACACTTGGCAGCGACAGTTCTAACACGCCCCCACAGGGCCCTGTACTACCTTCTTCTTACACAGGAAAGCAAGGAAACAAAATGGACATGACCTGTCCAACACCAACCTACAGCAAAAGCTCGAGATGCTCCGGGGGCTCAGGCGGATGCCTCCTGTCGCTTCACCAGGGCGCGGTGGCGGGTGGACCCGCTGCCTTCACCCAGGCGGGCGCAATGGCGCGGGGGCTGGTCGCGGCCACCGCTGGAGGAGCTGCTGCCTGAGGAAGAGTCACCGAAGCTTGGCGAGCCCCGAGCACCGCCGCCGGCACGCCTGGTGCAGTCTTCATCCTGGTCGGCGCCGGGGCTAGGCAGGCGCCCACGGTCACCATCTTCGGGGCAGCACCCAGCGCGGCGACCATCTTCCCCAAACACCCTCACGTAGAGGGTGGCGTCGCCATCGAACTTGAAGTGCAGGGTGCACCGCTGACTCAGGCCGCGTGCGCGAGCAAACGTTTGCCAGCCGCGAGTCAGGGGCCCATTTCCGGAAGGGGAGACCTCCAGCGAAGCCCAGAAGGCCCTGCTGCAGCAACCATCCTCCTGGAGCCAGAAGCGGCATCGGGCGCTGGCCGGCAGTTCACCTACGAAGAAGCGGGGGAGCTGGAGCCAGGTGTTGGTCAGGTCCGCCGACCACACGACGAACTCCGGCAGCACCTCCGCCGAGCGAAAGCGCGGCTTGGGGGGCGCGCGGTCACGACATGCCTCCCCTCGGCAGCCGAGCGCTCACCACCACGCAGGGAGCCGCCTCCGTGGCCGCGGGAAGCCGCTGTGGGGACCGCGGGATGCTTGCGAGGACGACCCCGGCCACGCTTGGCCGGGGGGGGGAGTCGGGCACTGCCTGGCGGGCTTTTCCCTTCTCTGCGGCCGAGAATCTCTTCGGAGCCATGAGAACGGTGAGTGGCCAAGAAGAAGAAGGGAGTAGCACAAAGGGGTGAACTAAAGAAGCTCACACGGCCCCGTTCTTATAGCCGAGGAAGGCCAACCGCCGAGCACCACGATCGCAGGTAATCATGACCCATATCTCTGCATACAAGGACTTGTCGAGTCGTGCGGTCGTCGAGGCGTCGTGGGGAAGCGCAGATGCCCACGCCCAATCAACCGCCACGCAGCGCCCAAGGCCGCAGGCTATTAGGGCCCGCGGCGCTTCGCGCTTGCCCCTTCGCTTCTTTGCTAAGCCAAGCCCGCACGCACCTTGGGCCCGGGGGCTACTGTCAGCGTTCTAGGAACGGGGGTCCCCAGACTTGGCTGCCTGCGGCCTGTGGCGTGGCTCAGGTGGGGGCCCAGCACGGCCCATCTTCATCAGCCCAAGCTCGAGACCCTTGCGAGGGGCCAAGCCTCGCGAGGCGGACGACGCAAGACCTCCTTTGGGGTGGCCTAGCTAGGCAGGTTCACGAGGAGCAGAGATATCAAGGCGAGGCGAACCTCACGAGGCTCTCGTGACGTGAGCCATGAAGATCGACACCAGGCGGGCGCCAGCGCACGTAGCGTCCTTGTTTCCCCTTTGGTGCAAAGGAGGCAAGCGCAGCCGCGGAGTACCGAGGCCTCAGGCAAAGGTTGCCATTTCGGTGCAACGAGACCAAGACCATGGACTGCAAGAAGGAGGTCATCGTGGAGCCCAAGACGGCGTCACCACCAGAGCTTTATGCGGGCGAAGACTACTTTAGTTAGGATAGATGGTACTAGCTGTCCCCCTTCAAATTAGCCTGCCATTGTTGGCTCCCTTCCCGCTCGATATTTGGGAAGAGGACCAGGGCCTCTATAAATAGGACTAGCCACCATAGTAGAAGGGGGGAAGAAAGAGAGGGATCTCATCTTATCTAGAGAGAACCTACACACCACAGGTTCATACGCACAAGGACACCTCAACCTCAGGAGGCTGTTCTTCCCTTGTATTGTTCATCGTCAGCCCAAGAGGCAATCCACCACCACCACACTGGAGTAGGGTATTACACCGTAACGGTGGCCCGAACCAGTATAAACCCCGTGTCTTTCTGTGCAGTGAGTTTGTTGAGTTCGTCCGCAAGATCTTAGCAAGCTAGAGCGTAGATCGGTAGGAGGGAAAGACTTCGCGCGCACCCCAGTGTTCGAACCTTAAGGGTTTGCCGGAACCCCACATCCAACAGAAACCATCGTGCGATAGCCCCACGGTGGGCGCCAACTGTCATGGAATTGTCACGGCAGATGTCCTAGTGTTAGGACTTAGTCGTGGAGCCATCGCAACGAGATTAGTTTAAAGGGGTTAATCAGGACAAAGGACACAGAGAGTTTATACTGGTTCAGCCCCTTGCGGTGAAGGTAAAAGCCTAATCTAGTTGGATGTGGTATTGCTAGGGTTTCGATGACCAGGGAGCGAATACGCTTGGCCTGGCTCTTGATCTGTTGTTTCTTGCCCTAAGCCGCTGCCGGGTCGTTCCCTAATATACATGGGTTGACGCCCTACGGCCTACAGAGTCCCAGCCGGCTCATACAACGTGTCCGGCTCGGTGAAATATCTTACATGCCTTACATTACAAGTCTATACATACATGGCGGTTTATACTTACGGGCCTTAAGCCGTCTCTGGGCTTGGGCCTCTTGCAAGCCTAACTATGAACTGCCATCTTGTATACTCTTGGGCTTCATACATGTGAACTGCCATTGTGGTTGACCTAGCCCCTCCTGGGCGGGTCATATCTGGTAGTCATATCCCCAACAAATCCCTTCACGGTTACTTGTAGAAGTGAGATCTGATAGAGATAGATAAATGGTAAAGTAAATATTTTTGGTTTATAGATTGGAAAGTAAAAGATTGCAAGATTGGAAAATTTTATGATGGAAAATAGAACATGTATGATGGAAAATAGACACGGGGGCTAGGTTTCACTAGAGGCTTCTCTCAAGATAGTAAATAATACGGTGGGTGAACAAATTACTGCTGAGCAATTGATAGAAAAGAGCAAAGTTATGACGATATCTAAGGCAATGATCATGAATATAGGCATCACGTCCATGTCAAGTAGACTGAAATGATTCTGCATCTACTACTATTACTCCACACATCGACCACTATCTAGCATGCATCTAGAGTATTAAGTTCATAAAGAACAGAGTAATCCATTAAGTAAGATGACATGATGTAGAGGAATTAACTCAAGCAATATGATGAAAACCCCATCTTTTTATCCTCGATGGCAACAATACAATACGTGCCTTGCTGCCCCTACTATCACTGGGAAAGGACACCACAAGATTGAACCCAAAGTTAAGCACTTCTCTCATTGCAAGAAAAACCAATCTAGTTGGCCAAACCAAACCGATAGTTCGAAGAGAATTACAAAGATATCAAATCATGCATAAAAGAATTCAGAGAAGATTCAATAATATTCATAGATAAGCTGATCATAAATCCACAATTCATTGGATCTCGGCAAACACACCGCAAAAAGTATTATATCGAATAGATCTCCAAGAACATCAAGGAGAACATGGTGTTGCGAATCAAAGAGAGATAGAAGAAGGCATCTAGCTACTAGCTATGGACCCGTAGGTCTGAGATAAACTTCCCACGCTTCATCGGAAGGGCAATAAAGTTGATGTAGAAGCCCTCCATGTTAGAGGGATTGACCACGAGTAGCCTCATCCACACCCCTTAGCATTTCAAGACATCAGGGCTAGCAAAGCCCCTCGCACCTTCCGAACACGTGGGTTGGGCCCAAGCGGCCGGCTCCCAGATGATGGCATACTCTCAGAAGGCGGCGTGGGAGGAGGTTGGCTCCTAGCAGACGGCCCCTCATCCCCTTGGAGTCTGCACTCATTCACCACGACAAGACGGGGCGTGGCGATAGGGCCACCCACTCCCCCTAATCCTGAAGAAGCGTGGCTACAGTACGGGCTGACCAGGCGGTCACCTGCCTGCCAGGCACGGCACTGTAGCCATGTGGCTCATAACATGGCCCTTGTCAGCAAGGGCCATGCTCCCATAATGGGGAGTCAGTACGGCCCGCAGGCGGCGGGCCCTACCGTCCATGAGCTCCCAGAAGGCGGCGCTCCCCAAGAAGGCGGCTCCGGGGGCAGACCGGCTTCCAGGAGCCGGCCCTCCCCTCCCCTCAGAGTCCACACCCAATTGCTCTGACAAGACGGAGCATGGCTACAGTGCGTGCTGACCAAGTGGCGGGACTATAGCCATGCGACTCCGGACAAGGTGTCCATCATCAAGTACAACGCTATAGCAAAAGACAATCAGCATGGCCCGTAGGCGGCGGGCCCTACCTGTTGGCAAGATTCTCGACAGCCGACGGGGCCCACCAAGCGGTGGGCCCCAATAGCCGGTGGAGAACCTGGCGACCCTAGACACTGATGTCCGGGTCCTACACCCGGCCGTATTACCATTGTACCCCTAGGGGATAGGCCTACATAAACCCCCCAGGCTCACCCATGCAAAGGGTTCAGCTCTCATTCCCACACACACACCATAGCTAGGAGAAGCAAGGTAGCAGCCCTGCCCTTCTTCCTCCTCTAGCAATACCCCTCAAGGAGCAAGCTTGTAGCCACCATTTGATCATAATCATCATGCGGAGACCCCGCAGAGCAGGACTAGGGGTGTTATCTCCTATGAGAGCCCCGAACCTAGGTAAATCTCATGTGCGACCGAGCTCTCGCCCATTCTCGCTTCTAGGGCCCGACGATGTCCTCTTGGCCCCATCCATGATAAGCCACCCCCTGCATCTGTCGCGAGTATGCCCCGACAGCTGGCGCCTGATGTTGCTTGAAGCTACGTCGGTATTTCCCCAAAGAGGAAGGGATGATGCAGCACAACAGCGGTAGGTATTTTTCTCAGAGGTGAAAACAATGTTAGCGAACCAGTAGGAGAACCAAGGAACACAACATAAACAACACCTGCACACAAATAACAACTTCTCGCAACCCGACGTGTTAAAGGGGTTGTCAATCCCTTCCGGGATACGGCGCCTGAAGATAGGCAAACGAACGTGAGGTAAATTTGTAGTAGATTGATAGATCGAGCGCCAAATAAAATAAATAAGGATAAATTGCAGCAAGGAATTTTTGGGTTTTTGGTTTAGTAGATCTAAAAATAAATGCAAGGAAAAAGTAGATCACAAAGGCAAATAATATGAGAAAGAGACCCGGGGTCGTAGGTTTCACTAGTGGCTTCTCTCGAGAAAAATAGCAAACGGTGGGTGAACAAATTACTGTTGGGCAATTGATAAAACTTCAAATACTCATGACGATATCCAGGCAATGATCATTACATAGGCATCATGTCCAAGATTAGTAGACCACCTCCTGCCTGTATCTACTACTATTACTCCACACGTCGACTGCTATCCAGCATGCATCTAGTGTATTAAGTTCATGGAGAAACGGAGTAATGCAATAAGAAGGATGACATGATGTAGACAAGATCTATCTATGTAGAGATAGACCCCATCGTTTTATCCTTAGTAGCAACGATACATACGTGTCGGTTCCCTTTCTGTCACTGGGATCAAGCACCGTAAGATCGAACCCACTACAAAGCACCTCTTCCCATTGCAAGATAATAAATCAAGTTGGACAAACAAAACCCAAATATCAGAGAAGGAATACGAGGCTATAAGAGATCATGCATAAAATAGATCAAAGAAACTCAAATACTTTCATGGATATAGAAAGATAGATCTGATCATAAACTCAAAGTTCATCGATCCCAACAAATACACCGCAAAAGAGTTACATCATATGGGCTCACTGTCAGCGTCTAATTGGTGAACAGATTAATTAATCAATTTAATTAACAGATTTTTCTATTTATCTAAATTGTTTTATTGACTCGGCCCCACATGGCAGTGGGTTGACTCAGTCAACGAGTTAACTGGGCCCACCCGTCAGTGGCTCAACAGGCCCCATACGTCAGCGCCAGGTCAGCCTCGCCGGCGTCGGCACCGGAATCATGCCAGTGACCAAACCTGCAGTGGCGTGGCCTCGAAACTCATTGGAAAACGCGCTCCAGCCACCATTTTGTGCGCGCGAGGTGGCGTTCGAAAGAGGGGAGCGAGGCGCGTCGCGTGCCGCTAACGGTTGGCCTCGGGAAGGCCTAAAACGATGACGGCACATGGCGAGGCGGACGCCAGAGTTCGGGCATGGGCGGAACCGGCATTACACGGCACAACGGAGCGAGCTCGGACGAGCTCATCGGCGAGCATGGCCATGATGAGGAGCTCGACGGCGGCACTGTGTCCGGCCAGAACAGAAGCGGCGAGCTACGGCTACGGGGAGAGGCCAGAGAGAGGAAATGAGGGAGGGAGGAGCTCACCGCGCGGCACCAGGAGCACGGTGAGAGGCTTAGTAGCAGCAGTAGGCGTCGCCGGAGATGAAGAAGAATGATGGCAGCCGGAGATGGGGACGAAGGGGATCCGGTGCTGCCGCGCCTCCGAGCTCCAGCTGAGGCCACCGGTCAAAGGAGTCGACCCCCGCGGCGCTCACCGACAGGGTCAGCGGGCGCGGGGCCGCGGGTGCCCGCGACAACGACGGAGGACGGCGGCGGCCACGCTCGGAGGAGAGGGAGAGAGCTCGAGAGGGGAGAGGGGATAGGGATTGGCACGAGTGGGGGCGGCAGGGCAAGTGGGAGGGGAGAGGGGAGCCCGAGGCGTCGGGGCTTTATCCTCTCCCGGCGAGGCCGGCGAGGTGGTTGGACGGCGATGGATGCGCTCTGTCCCGCTCGGTCGGAGGAGCAGTGCGCGGGGAAGGAGGCGACCAGGGGGGAATGGGGGGGGGAGTGGGCCGGCCTGCTGGAGTGGGTTAGGTGGGCCAACCCAGGTGGGTTCGGTCCATGGAGGAGTTTGCTCTCCCTCTCTCTCTCTCCCTTTTCTATTTCTTTTTTTAACTTTCAGCTTTAGCTATTTTAGGCCATTTAGACACATTGGAAAAAAAGTTGGTTCACCACCAATATTACCAGAAGAATAATAACCACATGATGAACATTTTAGTTTTCATGTTTGAGCAATTTTGAAATTCACCTAGAATTTGAATTTGAATTCAACTGGAATTTGAAAGAACATGAGACAATAATGATCAGGCACATGTTTAGCAAAAAGATTAACTTAACCCCAGGGGTTATTGTAGCAACATTACACCGGGGTGTTACACATAGTGTCGACGGCCAATGCAGCAACTCTTGCTTTATTCCCGACGCGTATGTCAACTTCTCCTCTTGCGACATTCCTAGTTCTGCTTAGCCCCTGCATCGAGTTGCATATGTGAACAACTGATCTGGTATCATATACCCAAGAGCTACTAGAAACATCAGCAAGATAAATGTCTATAACATATACAACAAGTGTACCTGAAGAAGTCATACTTCCAGTCTTCTTGCCCTTCTCGGCAAACCACTTGCTGCAGTTCCTTTTCCAGTGTCCGGGTTCCTTGCAATGAAAGCAAATACTCCTCGAGGCCATCCCTGACTTAGGCGCAGCGGCGGCAGTTGGATTTGCCACCTTCTCCTTGCCCTTTGCCGTAGCCTTTTTCTTGGACCAGCTCTTCTTGAACTTAGCTGAGTTCTGCACCATCAACACTTGACGATGAGTACCTTTCTTGATATCCTTCTCTGCCACCTTAAGCATCCCGTGCAATTTGGTGAGCTTCTTTTCCATCCCATGCATATGGTAGTTCGAGATGAACGGCCCATAGCTATCCGGAAGAGAACCCAGAATTGTATCTGGGGACAACTCGTCCCCAAGTGGGAAGCCCAACCGATCCAGAGCTTGCATGTACCCGATCATCTTGATCACATGCGGGCTCATTGGATCATCCTCTTTTAGCTTACAATCCATCAAGGATCGCCAGACGTTGAACCTTTCAGTCCTAGCCTGCATTTGAAACATGCTCTTGAGATTCTCGATCATATCGAAAGTCTCAATATTTTTGAACTGCTGCTGCAGATCGGGCTCCATAGAAGCCATCATGAGACAACTGATCTCGTTTGATTCATCAACGAGTTTCTGGTAGGCATTTCTGGTTGTGGCATTAGCATTATTGGCAGGTTCCTTTGGAAGTGGATTCTCTAGAACTTGTTCCTTTTTCTCATGCCTAAGAACAATTCTCAGGTTTCTATACCAGGTGGTAAAGTTTGTTTCATTCAATTTATCTTTTTTGAGGACTGATTTCAATGCAAAAGGGGTAACTTGAGCAGATGGTGCCATTGATCTACAACAGAAATATGCAATACACTAAGACATGTATTCATGAAGAGTAATTCATATTAAGCATTTTAATAAGATCATTACTCCCACTAAAATCAACATCCCTCGGTTGATACTTAGTGATTCAAGATCCAAGATCAACATGTCAACTAGTGAGCTTTTGCATCACCTCTAGAGGACAAGATCACTCGGTAAGCAACTCTTGCTAATCGTATCTCCATACGACTCTTGTTGTTGGGGACATCTCATGCCACGCCAACTCCTATGCCTCGTGGCCCAAAACTGTTTTTATAGCTACGACAAGTCAACCAATGCTTCACTTGTAAGTGTCTGACACAAACCCATCACTTCAAGGAGATCTAGTGGCACCATAATTTTATAGGCCCGCCACTAAATATACTTGACATGTGAAGGTGCAGCAATTGGGGAGGCATTTAAACTTGACATTCTTTGAGGGATCACCCTACTTAAAACATCTACCATGCAAAAGAAGGGTGCATAAAACGGATAAACTTTCACAAGCAGTTTATATACGCGTGATATGGTATAGCCCCCTTTTCACAGCGCATGGTGATCTCTATCTCCACATGTGCGGTCTGCCCATGGTGATCTCCATCTCCATGCATGGTTGTCCTCGTGGTGATCTCCATCTCCACGTCATGTTGTCAACCACCAAGTGTTACATAAGATACTATGCTATTACAAACTAATAGCTATTGAAAGTAAATTACGTTACATGGCTTCTCATGTTGACACGCAGGTCATTAATACAATAATGGGACAACCATATGGCTCCTGCCGGTGGCCGCACTTATGACACGCAGGTCATGGAACAATAATGCACAAGCAACATTCATGGGATATACCAAATCACAAGCATTCCCTGCAAAAATGAGTCACACGTTCTACCACCGAAGATAAAACCTCCCGAAACTCTATTTTCCAAGAGGATTTTGGCCTAGTCAGAAGTGCAGAAATCTCATTCCAAAATTTTACAACTAATACAACTTTTCATTAGCTTCAGTTTGATAGGCCGTGGAGCAAAATCGGAGTTCGTATGCAAAAGTTACAGCCATTTACCGAGATTGCTCCAACGAATTTCAGCACTGCGGAAATCATATTTCCACGGTCTTGATCTATGTTCTGATTCGATCAATCTCATTGATCTCCGCGTGCTGCATCCAGATTTACGTTCCACTTTCTACCCTGATGGTGGAAACCCACCGGTAGGGGTAACTCGTGTCACGACCTTTGTGTCACAATTGAAGGAAATATGCCCTAGAGGCAATAGTAAAGTTGTTATTTATATGTCCTTATATCATGATAAATGTTTATTATTCATGCTAGAATTGTATTAACCAGAAACTTAGTACATGTGTGAATACATAGACAAAACAGAGTGTCCCTAGTACACCTCTACTTGACTAGTATACCTCTACTTGACTAGCTCGTTAATCAAAGATGGTTAAGTTTCCTGACCATAGTCATGTGTTGCCATTTGATGAACGGGATCACATCATTAGAAAATGGTGTGATGAACAAGACCCATTTGTTAGCTTCACATAAATGATCATTTGGTTTTATTGCTATTGCTTTCATCATGACTTATACATGTTCCTCTGACTATGAGATTATGCAACTCCCGAATACCGGAGGAACACCTTGTGTGCTATCAAACGTCACAACGTAACTGGGTGATTATAAAGATGCTCTACAGGTGTCTCTGATGGTGTTTGTTGAGTTGGCATAGATCGAGATTAGGATTTGTCACTCCAATTGTCGGATAGGTATATCTGGGCCCTCTCGGTAATGCACATCACTATAAGCCTTGCAAGCAATGTGACTAATGAGTTAGTTGTGGGATGTTGCATTACGAAACAAGTAAAGAGACTTGCCGGTAACGAGATTGAACTAGGTATGATGATACCGACGATCGAATCTCGGGCAAGTAACATACCGATGACAAAGGGAACAACGTATGTTTTTATGCGGTTTGACCGATAAAGATCTTCGTAGAATATGTAGGAGCCAATATGAGCATCCAGGTTCCGCTATTGGTTATTGACCGGAGATGTGTCTCGGTCATGTCTACATAGTTCTCGAACCCATAGGGTCCGCATGCTTAAAGTTCGATGACGATTTGTATTATGAGTTATGTGATTTGATGTACCGAAGGTTGTTCGGAGTCCTGGATGAGATCACAGACATGGCGAGGAGTCTCGAAATGGTCGAGATGTAAAGTTCGATATATTGGAAGGCTATATTCGGACATCGTAAAGGTTCCGAGTGATTCAGGTATTTTTCGGAGTACTGGAGAGTTATGAGAATTCGCCGGGGGAAGTAGTGGGCCTTAATGGGCCATACGGGAAAGGAGAGAAGGGCCTTAAGGGTTGTCCGTGCGCCCCCCATGGAAAGTCGGAATTGGACTAGGGAGGAGGCGGCACCCCCCTCTCTTTCCTTCTCCCTCTCCTACTCCTTCCCTCTCTCCCCTCTTGGAAAAGGAAGGGGACTCCAACTAGGATTGGGAATCCTAGTTGGACTCCCCCTATAGGCGCGCCCCTCCTAGGCCGGCCTCCACCTCCTCCCTCCGTTATATACATGGGCAGGGGGCACCCCAAAGGCACTCCAAGATTTGTCTTAGTCGTGTGTAGTGCCCCCTCCACAGTTACATACCTCGGTCATATCGTCGTAGTGCTTAGGCGAAGCTCTAAGCCGGTAACTTCATCATCACCGTCGCCACGCCGTCGTGCCGACGAAACTCACCCTCGGCCTCAACTGGATCAAGAGTACGAGGGACGTCACCGAGCTGAACGTGTGCAGATCACGGAGGTGCCATGCATTCGGTACTTGATCGGTTGGATCATGAAGATGTTCAACTACATCAACCGCGTTACTAAACGCTTCTGCTTTAGGTCTACGAGGGTATGTAGACACACTGTCCCCTCTCATTTCTATGCATCTCCTAGATAGATCTTGCGTGATCATAGGAATTTTTTTGAAATACTGCGTTCCCCAACAACGATCACGGAAACAAGATCACGAAACCAACCTTCAACACTGACGTGTGCGGCCGATCTCATCGACCCGCACCTGAACCGATCTACATATCTCATATGCATATCATCAAATCTATCACCACACAGCGGAGGCTCTGATACCATTGTTGGAACATGCGGTAGGCTACGCTAGTGCCAAATAAAATTTTCTACCGCGCACCCAAGATCATGCTGCTGGAAATAGATCACGGGATCGGGTTTACCACTGGACGCGCAGTCACCGCAGCGGAAGTAGAGTTGGTGATGCATGTAGCCGATCTCCCGGGCCTTCTCCTCCTAGTGTCATCAATCTCCCGCGAACAATGAAGACCCGTGAACGGTGATCTCCCACGAACAACACCTCGCGGTTTCCTCGAACGGTTCGTCCAAGCACCGCATATGAGATGCCTCCAAGGTATCCACACGTGTGGGGTGCAGCGGTGGGCGGTGGACCGCTAGGTCTGGTCGCACGTCATGGACGTGGGGAGTGGTGGTGGCTAACCAGGGTTCAAAGGATTAACTCTAAGTGGTGCGCCCACTCCCCTTTATATAGACCTCTGAGGTGGGCTCAACACTTGAGCCCATTAGGAGTCCACATCCATTTTCCACTCGGATCCAATCTGAATGGGCTGCAACCCCTTAAGTGTGCAACCCTATAGGTTCACGTACACATGGACATGACCAAGTCGATAGTTGGTAGCGGCTCCTAGCAGAATGTGCCAACTCCCATGTGTGCGTAAAGTCGTTTGACGAACCTCGACAATGTGTCAGATGCAACATTCCTTTTGCCTCACGAAATTTGTTGTCGATCTCAAGGCGAGTACTTGTCACCCTTGTGATAGCTCGACCTCTCTTCTCGAAACCGTGATACAGATTCCCGAACTAGGTTAACACTTGGGGGTGCCTTGGGAACCCGCATACGTCCTTGCCTCCTTAGCACCAAAGAGGAAAGTGTCCTCGATTGCGCCGGCTGGCGCCCTTCTGGCTCCGCTCATCATGGCTCACGTCACCCATGTGCCTCACGAGGTAGGGTGGCGAGCCTAGAGATGTCCGCCCCACAAGGGGCCTTGTGAGGTAGCCCCGGGAGGCCGCCCCTCATGGAGCCCTCAGGGCACCTGACGATGCCTGATGATGCTCGCCTCGCGAGGCGGGTGCCCTTGCAAGAGTCTTGATTATGAAGCCTTGGTGCTAGGCCACATCGGGCCTCTCGACAATGACACGTGATGGGCCACCGGCAGACGGGTCTGGGTACCCCCAGTCCCAGAGCCCCGACAGTTGCCTTCCAACAAGCGCTATTGTTTTATGCCCCTAGCTAGGCATGATGCATAGTTTCAAGTGTTTGCATCTTTGGTTCTAGTTCCGTAGGTGGCCCTCATGATTGACTCATATGGTGGCTTAATTCTAGTTCTAGGGAAGTGTTCCATACCCTTCTTTAATGGAAACTAAAATTTAGTATTTCCTTCGTTCATGTCAATGATGTCACCTATAGTTCATAACAACGGTCTACCACGTATTATGGGGCAAGACAGATTGCAATCAATGCCAAGTACAATAAAATCAACAGGCACATAGCTCCTATTTGCAAGAATAAGAACATCATTAATTCTACCCAAAGGCTTTTTAATAGTAGAATCCGCCAAGTGCAAATTAAGAGAACATTCATCCATATTGGTAAAACCTAGCACATCACATATAGATTTCAGAATTGTGGAAACACTAGCACCCAAATCACATCAAGCATTGCACACATAATTTTTTATCTTGAATTTAATGGTGGGTTCCCATTCATCATATAATTTTCTAGGAATTGAAATCTCTAATTCTACCTTTTCTTCTAAAGCTTTCATCATCGCTTCTACAATATGTTTAGTAAAAGCCTTATTTTGTTCATCGGCATTGGGTGAATGTAGCATTGATTGAACCAAATAAAGACACTCAATCAAATAATAACTATAATAATTAAAATCTTTGTAATCCAATAGATTGGGCACATCACTAGTTAAAGTTTTTACCTCTTCAAACCCACTTTTAGAAGAAAAAAATATCAAGTTTTTCACCCTCCGAATCATGGGGATGCCTTCTAGATAAAGTTGACTCTTCTTCAGTCCCATTATCATCAAGTTTAATATTACTAATAAAGAATCAATAGAAGAAACACCAATCATTTTAACTTCTTCATTATTACTACGAAAAAAATCGGGCGGAAACACTTGCTCTAAAAATTCTCGTTTAGCTCTTAGCATAGCGGTTTTTTTCTTACTCTCATCCATGGAGACATATAAAGCTTTAATTGAATCATTGATACCAAACTTGGATGGAAAAATTTTACTCTTAAGATTTTCCACATCATGAATGATTCTATCAATGCTCCCAGACATATCATCATTTTTACTAAATTTTTCTTCTATCGTAGTGTTTAAAACTTTCTGAGAATTGATAAGTTATTTAATATTACTTTCAAGATCAGAGAGCATCATATTATTATTATTATAAGAATTACCATAGGAATTGCCATAATTATTAGAGGAATTTCCAGGAAACGGCCTAGGATTAAAATTACCTCTATAAGCATTACTATTAAAATTATTTCATGAGATAAAATTCACATCTACGGGATCATTATCTTTCTCAATCAAAGTACACAAAGGCACGTCATTAGGATCAATTGGAGCATTTTTACTAGCAACCAATTTCATAAGCGCATCAACTTTATCACTTAAAGTACTAATTTCTTCAACTAAATTCACTTTTTTACTAGTAGGAGCTCTTTCAGTATGCCATTGTGAATAATTTGCCATAATATTATTAAGCAATTTAGTAGCTTAACCCAAAGTAATATCCATAAAAGTACCACCCGCGACAGAATCTAAAAGATTTCTAGAGACAAAATTCAATCTTGCAGAAAAAATTGTATGATCATCCACAAATTTAAACCACGAGTAGGGTAATTTTTATCATTAGTTCATCCTTTCCCAAGATTATGCAACATGTTCATGCTCAAGTTGCTTGGAATTCATAATTTGATTTCTTAGTGAAATGATTTTCGCGGGAGGAAAATACTTAGTAATAAAAGCATCTTTGCACTTATCCCAACAATCAATACTATTTCGTGGTAAAGATGAAAACCAAAATTTTTGCACGATCCCGCAAAGAGATGGGAATAATTTTAATTTCACAATATCATTGTCCACATCTTTTTTCTTTTGCATATCACACAATTCTACGAAAGTGTTTAGATGGTACACGACATCCTCATTAGGATTACCGCAAAATTGTTCTTTTATAACAAGATTCAATAAAGCAACATTAATATCATACGACTCTGCACTTGCCGCGGGAGGAGCAATCAGGGTACTAATAAAATCATTATTATTAGTATTAGAAAAATCACACAATTTTGTATTTTCTTGAGACATCGTGACTACGCAAACAAGATAACAAGCAAGCAAAGAAGCAAACAAGAAAAATGCGAACAAAATATATATTTTTGTATCCTTGTAAAAAACTTTTTAGAAGCGGGGGAGATGAAAACGAGAGGCAAATGGCAAATAATGTAAATGCAAGGAGATGAAAGTTTATGCGTAGGTACTTGATAGTTGTTGATGATGTCTCCCCGGCAACGGCGCGAGAAATCATTCCTGCGACTTATGAGTTGCGTTGGGATTTGCTCGAAGAGGAGAGGATGATGCAGTATAGTAGAGATAAGTATTTCCCTCAGTTATGAAACCAAGTTTATCAATCCAGTAGGAGAACCAAACAACACTATGTAAAAAAACACATGCACACAAACAAGAAATACTTGCAACCCAATACGTAGAGGGGTTGTCAATCCCTCAATGGTTATGAGCAAGATTAAATTGTATAGTTTTTGATATATAGATCGGACAAAAATGCAAAATAAAATAAATAAAAGAAAATTTCAACAAGGTATTTTTAGTTTTAGTATATTATAAAATATAGACCCGGGTGTCATAGTTTTCACTAGAGGCTTCTCTCAAGAAAATAGCATACGGTGGGTAAACAAATTACTGTTGGGCAAATGATAGAAAAGCAAATAATTACGACTATATCCAAGGCAATGATCATACATAGGCATCACATCTGAGACAAGTGGACCGAAATGATTATGCATCTACTACTATTACTGCACACATCGACTGTTATCCAGCATGCATCTAGTTATTAAGTTCATGGAAAAATGGAGTAGCGCCTTAAGCAAGATGACATGATGTAGACAGGATAAACTCATGTTTGAATAAACCCCATCTTTTTACCCTTAATAGCAACGATACATACGTTCCATGTCCGTTCTGTCACTGGGATTGAGCACCGCAAGATCGAACCCATTACAAAGCACCTCTTCCCATGGCAAGATAAATCAATCTATTTGGCCAAACCAAACCAATAAATTGGAGAAGAAATACGAAGCTATATTAATCATGCATAAAAGAGTTGAGAGAAAACTCAAATAATATTTATGGATAGATCTGATCATTAACTCACAATTCATCGGATCCCAACAAACACACCGCAAAATGTCATTACATCAAATAGATCTTGAAGAACACCGAGGAGAACATTGTATTGAAGATCAAAAATAGAGAAGAAGCCATCTAGCTACTAACTATGGACCCATAGGTCCGTGGTAAACTACTCACGCATCATCGAAGGGGCAGCAAGGATAATGAAGAACCCCTTCGTGATCGATTCCCCCTCTGACAGAGTGCCGGAAAAGGCCTCTAGATGGGATCTCGTGGTTCTAGAACTTGTGGTGGTGGACAAAGTATTTCATGGACTCCTTTGTTGGTTTCACGATTTTAGAGAATTTATAGAGGCAGAGTTAGGTCAAACAGAGCCTCGTGGGCCCCACAAGCCACCAGGCCGTGCCCTGGTGCCTTGTGGGCTACTGCTCCAGCTTCTCGTCCCCTCCCGAAGCTTCTAGGGTCTCTTATTGCCAGAAAAAATCACCAAAAGTTGCGTGGCATTTGGACTTCATTTGGTACTGATACGTCTCCAACGTATCTATAATTTTGATTGCTCCATGCTATATTATCTACTGTTTTGGACATTATTGGGCTTTATTATACACTTTTATACTATTTTTGGGACTAACCTATTAACCGGAGGCCCAACCCAGAATTGTTGTTTTTTTTGCCTATTTTAGGGTTTCGAAGAAAAGGAATATCAAACGGAGTCCAAACGGAATGAAACCTTCAGGAACGTGATTTTTGGAATGAACAAGATCCAGGAAACTTGGACCCTACGTCAAGCAACCAACAGGGAGGCCACGAGGCAGGGGGGCGCACCTACCCCCCCCCCCCAGGCGCACCCTCCACCCTCGTGGGCCCCATGTTGCTCCACCGATGTACTTCTTCCTCCTATATATACCTACGTACCCCCAAACGATCAGATATGGAGCCAAAACCCTAATTCCACCGCCGTAACTTTCTGTATCCACGAGATCCCATCTTGGGGCCTTTTCCGGAGCTCGCCGGAGGGGGCGGAGGGCTTCTACATCAACACCAAAGCCTCTCCGATGAAGTGTGAGTAGTTTACCTCAGACCTACGGGTCCATAGTTATTAGCTAGATGGCTTCTTCTCTCTTTTTGGATCTCAATACAAAGTTCCCCCTCTCTTGTGGAGATCTATTCGATGTAATCTTCTTTTGCGGTGTGTTTGTTGAGACCGATGAATTGTGGGCTTATGATCAAGTTTATCTATGAACAATATTTGAATCTTCTCTGAATTCTTTTATGTATGATTGGTTATCTTTGCAAGTCTCTTCGAATTATCATTTTGGTTTGGCCTACTAGATTGATCTTTCTTGCAATGGGAGAAGTGCTTAGCTTTGGGTTCAATCTTGCGGTGTCCTTTCCCAGTGACAGTAGGGGTAGTAAGGCACATATTGTATTGTTGCCATCGAGGATAACAAGATGGGGTTTTTATCATATTGCATGAATTTATCCCTCTACATCATGTCATCTTGCTTAAGGCGTTACTCTGTTCTTATGAACTTAATACTCTAGATGCATGCTGGATAGCGGTCGATGTGTGGAGTAATAGTAGTAGATGCAGGCAAGAGTCGGTCTACTTTTCTCGGATGTGACGCCTATATACATGATCATACCTAGATATTCTCATAACTATGCTCAATTCTGTCAATTGCTCAACAGTAATTTGTTCACCCACCGTAAAATACCTATGCTCTTGAGAGAAGCCACTAGTGAAACCTATGGCCCCCGGGTCTATCTTCATCACATTAAATCTTCCAATACTTAGTTATTTTCATTGCCTTTTATTTTACTTTGCATCTTTATCATAAAAATACCAAAAATATTATCTTATCATATCTATTAGATCTCAGCCTCGTAAGTGACCGTGTAGGGATTCAACCCCTTATCGCGTTGGTTGCGAGGATTTATTTGTTTTGTGCCGGTGCGAGGGACTCGTGCGTAGCCTCCTACTGGATTGATACCTTGGTTCTCAAAAACTGAGGGAAATGCTTACGCTACTTTGCTGCATCACCCTTTCCTCTTCAAGGGAAAACCAATGCAGTGCTCAAGAGGTAGCAAGAAGGATTTCTGGCGCCGTTGCCGGGGAGGTCTACGCAAAAGTCAAACATACCAAGTACCCATCACAAACCCTTATCTCCCGCATTACATTATTTGCCATTTGCCTCTCGTTTTCCTCTCACCCACTTCACCCTTGCCATTTTATTCGCCCTCTCTCTCTCTATCCTCCCTCTCTTTCCCGTTTGCCTCTTTTTGCCCATTCCTCATTTGCTTGTGTGTTGGATTGCTTGCTTGTCTCGATGGCTCTTCCCCAATTTGGTGATCTTCACCTTAAAAGGTTAGAAGAAATTGAAAGCAACGTTAGGAGTTTTATGGTCTTGCAATTTGAGCATAATAGTTTCTTTAGAAACGAGCTTAAAGAACAAAAAAGCTTTATGAGTTATATGAATAAAGAGCTCGATGATATGTCTAAAGAATTTGATGGTTTGAGATCCCAAATTGCTTGTCTTGACAAGTTAATAGCTGAAGTTTCGGATAAGCAGGCTACCTTAGTTAATAAGATGGCCGCTAAACCGAAAGACCATGATAATAAAGATGAAGATCTAAAGGTTATTGTTGTGTCCCCTATTAAATCTTTGTTTTGCAATATGAATCTTGATAATGATGGGACTGAATATGATCCACCTTTACCTAGAAGGCATTCCAAAAATTCGGAGTTTTTAGATCTTGATGCTAAATTTGATAAAAGTGGGATTGAAGAGATCAAAACTCTAGATGTTAATGAACCTACTATTTTGTATTTCAAGGAATTTAATTATGATAATTTCTCTTTGGTAGATTGTATTTCCTTGTTGTAATCTGTGCTAAATTCTCCACATGCTTATAGTCAAAATAAAGCTTTTACCAAACATATCGTTGATGCTTTGATGCAATCTTATGAAGAAAAACTTGAGTTGGAAGTTTCTATCCCTAGAAAACTTTATGATGAGTGGGAACCAACTATTAAAATTAAAATTAAAGACCGTGAATGCTATGCTTTGTGTGATTTGGGTGCTAGTGTTTCCATGATTCCAAAGACTTTGTGTGATTTGTTAGGTTTCCGTGATTTTGATGATTGCTCTCCAAACTTGCACCTTGAGGATTCCACTATTAAGAAACCTATGGGAAGAATTAATGATGTTCTTATTGTTGCAAATAGGAATTATGTGCCCGTAGATTTTATCGTTCTTGACATAGATTGCAATCCTTCATGTCCTATTATTCTTGGTAGACCTTTCCTTAGAACGATTGGTGCAATTATTGATATGAAGGAAGGAAATATTAGATTCAAAATTCCGTTAAGGAAAGGCATGGAACACTTTCCTAGAAATAAAATTAAATTACATTATGAATCTATTATGAGAGCCACTTATGGATTGCCTACCAAAGATGGCAATACCTAGATCTATCCTTGCTTTTTATGCCTAGCTAGGGGCGTTAAACGATAGCGCTTGTTGGGAGGCAACCCGATTTTATTTTTATTCCTTGATTTTTTGCTCCTGTTTAGTAATAAATATTTTATCTAGCCTATGTTTTGGTTGTGTTTTTTGTGTTTAATTAGTGTTTGTGCCAAGTAGAACCGTTGGGAAGACTTGGGGAGAGTCTTGTTAATCTTGCTGTAAAAAAACAGAAACTTTACCACTCACGAGAACTGCTGAAGTTTTTATTTTAAAAGTGCTATTTAGTTAATTCTTTTTGCACATGATTAATAGATAAATTACTCACGTCCAGAAATTTATTTTAGAATTTTTGGGGTTCCATATCTTGCTCTAGTTACAGATTACTACAGACGGTTCTGTTTTTGACAGATTCTGTTTTTCATGTGTTGTTTGCTTATTTTGATGAATCTCTGGCTAGTAAAATAATTTATAAACCATAGAAAAGTTGGAATACAGTAGGTTTAACACAAATATAAATAAATAATGATTTAATTACAGTACCTTGAAGTGGTCTTTTGTTTTCTTTCGCTAACGGAGCTCACAAGATTTTCTACTTTAAGTTTTGTGTTGTGAAGTTTTCAAGTTTTGGGTAAAGATTTGATGGATTATGGAACAAGGAGTGGCAAGAGCCTAAGCTTGGGGATGCCCATGGCACCCCCAAGATAATCTAAGGACACCTAAAACCCAAAGCTTGGGGATGCCCCGAAAGGCATCCCCTCTTTCGTCTACTTCTATCGGTAACTTTACTTGGAGCTATATTTTTATTCACCAGATGATATGTGTTTTGCTTGGAGCGTCTTGTATGATTTGAGTCTTTGCTTTTTAGTTTACCACAATCATCTTTGCTGTACACATCTTTTGAGATAAACACACATGATTCGGAAATTATTAGAATACTCTATGTGCTTCACTTATATCTTTTGAGTTATATAGTTTTGCTCTAGTACTTCACTTATATCTTTTAGAGCACGGAGGTGGATTTGTTTTATAGAAACTATTGATCTCTCATGCTTCACTTAGATTATTTTGAGAGTCTTAAATAGCATGGTAATTTGCTTAAATAATCCTAATATGCTAGGTATACAAGATTAATAATAAAATTCTCTTATGAGTGTGTTGAATGCTAAGAGAAGTTTGATGCTTGATGATTGTTTTGAGATATGGAGGTAATGATATTAAAGTTATGCTAGTTGAGTAGTTGTGAAATTGAGAAATACTTGTGTTGAACTTTGCAAGTCCCGTAGCATGCACGTATGGTAAACGTTACGTAACAAATTTGAAACATGAGGTGTTCTTTGATTGTCCTCCTTATGAGTGGCGATCAGGGATGAGCGATGGTCTTTTCCTAACAATCTATCCCCCTAGGAGCATGCACGTAGTGCTTGGTTTTTGATGACTTGTAGATTTTTGCAATAAGTATGTGCGTTCTTTATGAGTAATGTTGAGTCCATGGATTATACGCACTCTCAACCTTCCATCACTGCTAGCCTCTTCGGTACCGTGCATTGCCCTTTCTCACATTGAGAGTTGGTGCAAACTTCGCCGGTGCATCCAAACCCCGTGATATGATACGCTCTTTCACACAAACCTCCTTATATCTTCCTCAAAACAGCCACCATACCTACCTACTATGGCATTTCCATAGCAATTCCGAGATATATTGCCATGCAACTTTCCACCATCCCGTTTATCATGACACGTTCATCATTGTCATATTGCTTTGCATGATCATGTAGTTGACATCGTATTTGTGGCAAAGCCGCCGTTCATAATTTTTCATACATGTCACACTTGATTCATTGCATATCCCGGTACACCGCCGGAGGCATTCATATAGAGTCATACCTTGTTCTAGTATCGAGTTGTAATCATTGAGTTGTAAATAAATAGAAGTGTGATGATCATCATTTAATAGAGCATTGTCCCAATAAAAAAAGAGAAAGGACAAATAAAAAAATGAAGGCCCAAAAAAAGGAAGAGAAATAAAAAGGGACAATGCTACTATCCTTTTTCCACACTTGTGCTTCAAAGTAGCACCATGATCTTCATGATAAAGAGTCTCTTGTTTTGTCACTTTCATATACTAGTGGGAATTTTTCATTATAGAACTTGGCATGTATATTCCAACAATGGGCCTCCTCAAGTTCCCCAGGTCTTCGTGAGCAAGCAAGTTGGATGCACACCCACTAGTTTCTTTTGTTGAGCTTTCATACATTTATAGCTCTAGTGCATCCATTGCATGGCAATCCCTACTCCTTGCATTAACATCAATCGATGAGCATCTCCGTAGCTCATTGATTAGCCTCGTTGATGTGAGACTTTCTCCTTTTTGTCTTCTCCACATAACCCCCATCATTATACTCTATTCCACCCATAGTGCTATATCCATGGCTCACGCTCATGTATTGCGTGAAGGTTTATAAAGTTTGAGATTACTAAAGTATGAAACAATTGCTTGGCTTGTCATCGGGGTTGTGCATGATGAGAGCATTCTTGTGTGACGAAAATGGAGCATGACTAAACTATATGATTTTGTAGGGATGAACTTTCTTTGGCCATGTTATTTTGAGAAGACATAATTGCTTAGTTAGTATGCTTGAAGTATTATTATTTCTATGTCAATATTAAAATTTTATCTTGAATCTTCCGAATCTGAATATTCATGCCACAATTAAGAAGAATTACATTGAAATTATTCCTAGTAGCATTCCACATCAAAAAATCTGTTTTTATCATTTACCTACTCGAGGACGAGCAGGAATTAAGCTTGGGGATGCTTGATATGTCTCCAACATATCTATAATTTTTGATTGCTCCATGCTATATTATCTATTGTTTTGAACATTCTTGGGCTTTATTATACACTTTTATATTATTTTTGGGACTAACCTATTGTAACGCCCTCGATGCGGCTATATCTCCCACGTGTCGAAGCACGACTTAGAGGCATAACCGCATTGAAAGCAATGTCGCAAGTGAGGTAATCTTCACAACAACCCATGTAAATAAATAAAGGGGAAAGGCACATACTTGGCTTACACTCGCCACGTCACACAAATACATAAATAAGTCATTACATTCATCCAATACACTCAAGGTCCGACCACGGAACCAAAATAAAGATCAACCCCCAAATGCGACAAATTCCCCGATCGCCCCAACTGGGCACCACTACTGATTATCTGGGAAAGATACGTAGTATCGACCTGAATCCTCATCGAACTCCCACTTGAGCTCTGTCGAATCACCTGGAATGGCCTCATCGGTCCTTGCATCTGGTTTTGGAAGGAATCTGTGAGTCACGGGGACTAGACAATCTCACACCCTCGCGATCAAGACTATTTAAGCTTATGGGAAAGGCAAAGGTATGATGTGGAGCTGCAGCAAGTGACTAGCATATATGGTGGCTAACATACGCAAATGAGAGCGAGAAGAGAAAGCAAAGGCACGGTCGAACAACTATGATCAAGAAGTGATCCTAGAACAACCTTTGTCAAGCATTACTCCAACACCGTGTTCACTTCCCGGACTTCGCCGAGAAGAGACCATCACGGTTACACACGCGGTTGATGCATTTTATTTAAGTTAAGTTTCAGGTTATCTATAACCGGGCATTAACAAATTCCCATCTGCCCATAACCGCGGGCACGGCTTTCGAAAGTTCAAATCCCTGCAGGGGAGTCCCAACTTAGCCCATCACAAGCTCTCGCGGTCAACGAAGGATATTCCTTCTCCCAAGACAATCCGATCAGACTCGGCATCCCGGTTACAAGACATCTCGACAATGGTAAAACAAGTCCAGCAACACCGCCCGAATGTGCCGACAAATCCTGATAGGAGCTGCACATATCTCGTTCTCAGGGCACACTCAGATGAACACTACGTACAACTAAAACCAACCCCTCAAGTTTCCCCGAGGTGGCGCTGCAAGTGGCTCTGTTTTGGACCAACACTCAGAGGAGCACTGGCCCGGGGGGGTTTAATAAAGATGACCCTCAGGCTCTGAAAACCCAAGGGAAAAGGAGTCTAGGTGGCGAATGGTAAAACCAATGTTGGGCATTGCTGGAGGAGTTTTATTCAAGGCGAACTGTCAAGGGGTTCCCATTATAACCCAACCGCGTAAGGTACGCAAAATCAAGAAACATAGCACCGGTATGACGGAAACTAGGGCTGCAAGAGTGGAACAAAACACCAGGCATAAGGCCGAGCCTTCCACCCTTTACCAAGTATATAGGTGCATTAAGATAAACATGATAATATGGTGATATCCAAACAATAAACAAGTTCCAACAAGGAACGATCTCCAATCTTCACCTGCAACTAGCAACGCTATAAGAGGGCTGAGCAAAGCGGTAACATAGCCAAACAACGGTTTGCTAGGGTGGGTTAGAGGTTTGACATGGCAATATGGGAGGCATGATAAGCAAGTGGTAGGTATCGTAGCATAGGCATAGCAAAAGAGCGAGCATCTAGCAAGCAAAGATAGAAGTGATTTCAAGGGTATGGTCATCTTGCCTGCAAAGTTCTCAGAGTTGACTTGATCCTCGTAAGCGTACTCAACAGGCTCCTCGATCACGTACTCGTCTCCCGACTCTACCCAAACAAGAGCAACAAGTAAAAGGAATACAATCAACCACGTGCAATGCTCAAACAACATGATGCAAACATGGTATGATATGCGGGATGCGGTATGTAATGCATATGCATGATTTGGAAAGGAATGATTGAACCTGGACTCAACTTGGAAATCCAAGAGTGTCACTACAAAGGTGAGTTTATTTCGGTTGAAATCGATATAAAGAACACCGGAAACGGATGCACGGTTTGGAAATGGCAAGCAAAACAAATATGGCACCGGTCTGCGATAATCAGCAAGTGACCATCTAAATGCATCAAGATAAGTATGCTACAGCACTCAAACATAGCAACAAAATACATGGAAGGGATCCACTCATGATGCTTTACAAAAGATGAAACTGAGCTATGGCTAATTCACTCATTAACAGGTTCAAACAAGCATGGCAAAAGTGCAAAAGATAACAGGTTTCAGACTTGGTGAAATTAACAGCATCTCAGGAATTTATCATCAGGAAGCAATGTTTAGAGCATGATAACTACGTGCTACAGGAACATATCATGGCAAAGCAAGGCATGGCATGAAGCTACTCAAAGCATATAACAAAAGTCCCTTAGTGACCATAAGCCAAAAGGGATAAGAAAATACAATTGTAACCATGTGAACATAGCAAAAACATAAACAGATTCAGACTTGGTGAAAAACTGGAGCATGTCAAAACAGTTAACAAGTAGGCATGTTTACGAGCTCGATCCACTCGCTACGAGGCATTGCATGACAAACTAAGCATACACCCATCAAGTAGACATGGCATAGAAGCTAGACATGGCAAGAACACCAACATAGCATGCACGGATCAACAACAACAAGCTCGGCAAAATTGCTAAACATGTTAACAATCTGCCAGGAACATTTTGTAGCAAAAGTAGAGCTCTATGGACTCAAGCTAGGGTGCTCCATAATTGCAAACAAAGACATGGATGGATAGATCACCACAATATCTACAAACATCCTTACTGATCATGCTCAAAAGAGGCACGGATCACTAGGAAACAACATGAACATATGGCATAAAAATAATGACAGTGCAAGGACTTAGTGAAATTCTAAGTTCCTGAAGTCAGCATCATTGAGTAAGCTAATTTGCATGCTTGTGCTAGTCACCACAAAGATCACAAAAATACATGGCATACACCCCTGTAAAGATGGCATGGCATACATCAAAACACATGTAGAGCTCAGGATCATAGCATGCACACATTAATCATGGCAAAAATGACAAAAGGGCATTTGCTGAAACAGATCAGAAACTATCATCACATATCCCTCTTCCAACAGCATTTCGGGCATCAAGATGAGCTCAAATGAAAATGATGCAATGAGATGAAACGATGTACTCGTCGAGACGAACATTTTGATATGCTACACGCACGAATCGGTGCAACGGTTGCAGAGTTACGGCATGTGGAAGTATGCAAAAATGCTAGGGTTTAGGGACGAAAAAGTCAACCCAAACGAGTCCAGATCTGGATCCGGTCTTGCACGCGGCCTGAGGTTCGCCGGATCCGAGCTCCTGTTCGCTGGAGATGGTGGGGACTTGCCGGGGCGGCTCGCCGGCCGGAGAGGAAGGCGGCGGAGGCGGCGAGGTGCGGTCGGTGGCGGCGCCGGAGCAGCGAGCCGAGGCGGCGGCGCGCCTTTCGGAGCTTGACGGCGATGAGGCAGCGAGGTCGGCGGCAGCCGGCGATGACCTGGGCGGCGGAGACAGCGGAAGGAGGCGGCGGGGGCGCGGCCTCGGGCGGCGCCTGCTCCCAGGCGGCAAGGCGCGGCCGATGGGCCTCGGGGGCCTGGGGCGGGCTTCCCGAGCCGGCGGCGGGATGAGAGCGGTGGCGCCACGTTGCGTCACCCCAGTGGATGCAGGTGGCGGCGCGAGCAAAAAATTAGGGTTAGGGGTGAAGGAGACCCGGAAATTTCGGGAGGAGGCCTATTTATAGAGGTAGAGGGAGCTAGGAAGCTCCAAATGAGGTGAGGTTTGCGGCCACGCGATTGTGATCAAACGGTCTAGGTGATGAAGGAGGTTTAGGTGGGTTTTGGGCCACTTTGGAAGGGTGTTGGGCTGCAACACACACGAGGCCTTTTCGGTCCCTCGGTTAACCATTGGAGTATCAAACGGAGTCCAAATGGTACGAAACTTGACAGGCGGTCTACCGGTAGTAAACCAAGTCCGCATGACAAGTCTCGGTCCAATCTGAAAACGTTTAGCACACACACACACGAAAAGAGGTAGAAAGGGACACCGGAGGATATAGGAGCACAGGAATGCAAAACGGACAACGGGGAAAATGCTCGGATGCATGAGACGAGCACGTATGCAAATGCGATGCACATGATGACATGATATGAGATGCATGACAAAGACAAAACACATGGAGACAAAAAAACCCGACAACGAGGAAATAAAATAACTTAGTGCAGAAATGGCAAGAGTTGGGATACATATAAGGCAAGTTAAATCCGGGGTGTTACACCTATTAACTGGAGGCCCAGCCCAGAATTGCTGTTTTTTTGCCTATTTTAGGGTTTCGAAGAAAAGGAATATCAAACGGAGTCCAAACGGAATGAAACCTTCGGGAACGTGATTTTTGGAACGAACAAGATCCAGGAGACTTGGACCCTACGTCAAGCAACCAACAGGGACCCCAGATGCACCCTCCACCCTCGTGGGACCCCTGTTGCTCCACCGACGTACTTCTTCCTCCTATATATACCTACATACCCCCCAAACGATTAGATACGGAGCCAAAACCTTAATTCCACCATCGTAACTTTCTGTATCCACGAGATCCCATCTTGGGGCCTTTTCCGGAGCTCCGCCGGAGGGGGCATCTATCATGGAGGGCTTCTACATCAACACCATAGCCTCTCCGATGAAGTGTGAGTAGTTTACTTCAGACCTACGGGTCCATAGTTATTAGCTAGATGGCTTCTTCTCTCTTTTTGGATCTCAATACAAAGTTCTGCCCTCTCTTGTGGAGATCTATTCGATGTAATCTTCTTTTGTGGTGTCTTTGTTGAGACCGATGAATTGTGGGTTTATGCAAGTTTATCTATGAACAATATTTGAATCTTCTCTGAATTCTTTTATGTATGATTGGTTATCTTTGCAAGTCTCTTCGAATTATCAGTTTGGTTTGGCCTACTAGATTGATCTTTCTTGCAATGGGAGAAGTGCTTAGCTTTGGGCTCAATCTTGCGGTGTCCTTTCCCAGTGACAGTAGGGGCAGCAAGCACTACAAAAAAAATACACTTCAGTGATGATACGTGTTTGTCACAGTAGGTCGCTTTTTTTGTCATGCATGTACATCCATGACAAAATTAAGATAGTCATACCTATGCTGTCGTAGAAGTGTTCCATGACATTACCAAAATTATCATCACGGAAGTGTCCACTTCCATGATGATAAATCGCGCGTCACAGAAGTGCTTTCGTCAAGGGTGACCGACACGTGGCATCCACCGTAACGGAATGCCGTTAAGCTATCGGGTCGGGTTTTGGATCCGATAACCCGTTAACAACCCCGACCAATGGGGATTTTCCACGTGTAAAATCATCATTGGCTGGAGGAAACACGTGTCGGCTCATCGTTGGGACAAATGTCAACCACTCATTGGACGGAAGGTGCCTATGATACGTCGACACGTGGCACGGCCCAACAGTGGCCCATTCCTGTGAAAAGGTCGGCCCGTTTGACTTGGTCAAAAGCTGGCGGGCCGGCCCATGGAAAGCCTTTTAACGGCCTGCTCGAATATAGCCCATTTACAGCCCGCTAACCCAAGGCCTGTTACACCCTATCCGAATTAGGCCCAGTAGCGTCATCTGGGCCATCCAATATGATTCCAGCCCATTTTCACTTCTGGCCCATGTATGGCCGATGACGTCTTTCGGCCCATATGAGGCCCTATGTAACTCTTGGCCTACTAACGACTCGTGGTGAAACTGGGCTGTAATGAACAGTGTATCACTTTACACCCATTAACGGCCCGTGGTGAAACTGGCCCGTGATGAACAGTGTATCACTTTATACCCATTAACGGCCCGTTATTCCGTTGGGCCGTTTCCAGCCCATGTTATCTTTCGACCTTCTCAGAGTCCATTTATTCTTGGGCTCATTTCCAGCATTCATTTACTTACGGCCCGTTACTGTCTTTTTCTGCTTGTGGGCCAAATTCAGCCCGTGGTTACAGTCGGCCCGTTTGTGGTCCGTTAATACGTTGGGCCGATTTTATAGCATCATCAAATACGGCCTATTAACGATGGCCCGTTATGGTCGGCCCATGAACAAACGATTCCAACTCTAGCTCGTTTACGACCATAATGCGGTCTGTTTGGCCCATGTTTGGCCAATCGATTATACGGCCCGTATAAGGCCCATTGATAATACGGCCCGCAGAAGACCCATTGTTTCTACGGCCCATAGAAGGCCCATTATTTCTATGGCCCGTAGAAGGCCCAGTGTTTCTACGGCCAGTAGGAGGCCACTATCAGTACAGTAAATATTAGCCCATGGTTATTGCGGCCTAGTTTTAAAAAATAGGTTATTGTAGCCACTAGCTAACCGTGGAAAAAGAACTGCAATGACTACAAGCAAACAAATAAAAAAGACAACAAGGAAATAAATAAGCAAGAAACTAACGCTAGGCTATCACGGCTATTACACATATTACATCCACTGGGCATCAAAGTTCGCCACCAGTGCAAATATAGGGAACAAAGCAGCATATCATATACACTGGTTGTCAAAGTTGGCGACCAGCGCAAATAAACGCCGCAGCAAAACAAATCCAGAACTGAAACCACTTCAGAAGATCTCAAGAAACAATATCCTGGGTACCCATAATGCTGGCAAGATGCTTAGCAAGCTTATTAACTTTCTCTTGTTTGGCGCTTAAATCCTCCAGCGCTTGCTGTTGCACCAGAAAATATGCATCTGAATTCTGCAGGGACTTCCTCAGTCCTTCAGCTTCCTGTCTTAGCACATCTGATCGATGTCTTTCAACTAGAAGTTGAGACTGAAGAAGACGAACTGATTCAGGCAGCGAGTTCGAAGAGCTTGTGCCAGCAGTAGTGGCCAGTAACTCGAACACTACATCAAGACAGGACTTTTGGGTTCCCTCACTGTCGATAAGATAGTTTTTATCAGCTTTCTTGGAGACCAACAGGGATGTCTCACTATCTTGAACCTTATCTGCATTACTTCCTTTACCATTGGATAACGCGGTACTGTTCTCCAATATTTTGTCCGCATTCTAAAAGAGAAACAAGCAGACACATCACATGTTTACCATGTTGTATATGAAACTCATTTTGGTAAATGAGTTCAGTAGTAAAGTGGACAGGATAACAGCATGAAACAAACATATATCTATGTACCATGGTCACTTTATGGTCTATACCATTCTAGGTTTTGTTGCCAAATCAAGATAGAGACACAGTTCAAATAATATTTGTTCAAGACAAAGCAGAATAGACAGAATATAAGTGTGGGTAACTATAGAGCAATAACAACACTTGTAATGTGCATGGCATGAGAACATAACTGTTTATTCAATTGAAACTGAAATCAACATAGAGCAGGTTACGACAGCAAACCAGTTAAAGAAACAGGTTTAAAACATACCTGTTGCGCCATTGGAGTTTCAATTCCATCCTTTAAATTTGAAAATAGTTGGTATAAGTAAATACAGTCATGCAAGAGCAAAGGAGTATGAACCATAGCTACAGAACCTGACCCGAGAACAAATCTTCTTCTCCTTTAAGCGTTGAGTTGGGATTCGGAGTGGTGGTCCTCGTGCTTTGGGCACTGCAGTTCCCTTACTAACTGCTCGTGTTTGGGTGCTCTGTGGTGGAGACGGTGCTGTGTCAACTGGAACTGGGTTACTATCTGCCGGGGTTGGGATTAGAAGGGGTGTAGCTTCTCTGTCCAACTGGGTAGAGGTACAATCTGCGAGAGTATGGGTTATGTGTGGTGGATCTGGTCCTTGGGCAAGTACAACCATGGTTCTATCTGCATCAACTGGTAGCACTATCTTTTCTGAAGACCGTGTTGTTACTCCCTTAGATACGGCCATCACGCTCTCCAATTCAAATGGTTGATAAACAAGAAAAGTAATTTAAAGTATAGACATTGTATGATAGACAGGTGCAATGGATAGTGGGGAATAAAAGAGGGCATGAAATAATTCATATTTATGTTGTCTAACCAAACAGGATAGCATGACACAATTTCACATATATGATGGCTAACTAAACAGGATAGCATGACACAATTTCACATTATGATGGCTAACTAAAAAAGATGGAAAGACATAGTTCAAAATATGAGACTATGTAAACAGGATGACATGACATAACTATGTAGGTTGGCATGCGATAATTCACATACATTCACGGATAGGATGCCATAATTCAAAATATGATGACTGTAAACACTAAACAGGATGCGATGATATAACTATATGATGTCTTTATTAAATGGGTTGCCATGCCATAATTCAGATAGATGATGTGTATGTACTATGTAAACATGATGGCATGATATAATTCAAATATATGATTTATATAGTAAGCAAGTAAGCAGATGGAAATCCATATATGATGTAAAAACTAAGCAATGCAAGGCAACATGCATGACATGGGTAATATAACCCTGCCAAGTTTGAGCATAGACCTCAGGGGGAAAATAGGACTGGTCATCAGTCTCTGAATCCTCCTCTGAGGAGTTCTCTGTAACCAGCAAGATTTCTGCTTCAGCAGGTAGCATTGTCTGCTCTGAATACCTTGTTTTCATTCCAGATACTTCCATCACCGCTTCAAATGGCTGATGCACAGGAAGAGTAGTTGAATATACAAACGTTGTCGCCAAATGGTACACGTAATACAAAAAAATGATAGCATGATATAATTCACATACATGATGATTGGCTAAACAGCATGGCATTGCATAATTCACATATATAATGTCTTGCAACAAGATGGCAATGTATAATTCACATATATAATGTCTTGCAACAAGATGGCAATGCATAATTCACATATATGGTAATTAGACACTGAACAGGTGGCATTCACGCAAAGCATGTTTAAACTAATCAAATGACATAGCAATGCGAGACACCATACGCGCGATATGAGCAACATAACCCTGCCAAGTTAGAGCATACACCTCGGGGGGGAATAGGACTGGTCATCTGTCTCTGAATCCTCCTCTGAGGAGCTATCCGTAACCAGCGAGATATGTGCTTCGTCAGATAGCATAGTCTGCTCTGAAGACCTTGTTTTCACTCCAGAATTTTCCATCACCGTGTCAAATGGCTGATGCACACGAAGAGTAGTTGAATGTAATAACATTGTTGACAAATGTAATATGTAAAAAAAAAGGATGGCCTGATATAATTTACATATAAGATGACTAGCTAAGCAGGATGGCATTGCAAAATTCACATATATGATGCCTGGCTAAACAAGATGGCGTTGCATAATTCACATAAATGATGAATAAACTAAACAGATGGCATTCGCACAAAGGATGTCTAAACTAAGCAGATGACATATTTGATGTATAAAGTAAGCAATGCAAGACACCATATGCATGATATAACCAACATCAGCATGCCAAGTTAGAGCGAAGACCTCAGGGGGTAAATACGAGTTGTCTTCTCCTTCTGAATCCCCCTCAGAATAGATATCTTCCTCTCGATTACAAACCTAAATGCATGGAGGGAGGCTGCCTTTGCGCCTACCATGGAGCGACGTCTGCATGAAATTTTATTGCCACACAAGGCTCGTCTCTTTTGCTCTACATGTTCAGTTCCATTGTTTACAATAACTATCATGCGTAGGAATAAAACATAGTGAGATTATGTAAGGAGTGCATGCAGAAATCCAGAGTGATGGTAGCAACCTGTGGATAGACCCAAAACCAATAATAGCAGGCAGTTAATGGCTTCAGTTAAAAAATACAGATAATGGCTTCTTTACTGTTTGTTTCCAACCCAACATGAAACTCATAGTAGACACCGGAGATTAACCAGATAGTAGATAGATACTATTGATAGAGGCCCCGATATGTACCCCACAATCATTTAAAAACTCAAGTTTGACCATTAGTTTGGAGCTGACTCAGAGTCTAATCGGTGAACAGGATGATAAAGTAGCATGTAATATTAATCGATGCATAACGTAAGCAGACACGAAAGAGTGTGACCTCTCTTGCGGACTCGTGTAGTCCTCAAGGTTATCTGCTCGATTGATGATGGTAGTGCATTTTTCATGGCTGCCAGCGGCGGGGAAGAAGATCTGAGGCGGTGAAAGACAGTCTGGAGGCCGGATCCCTGCTGTGATGGACCCTTTTATCGTTGGAGCAATTGAGCTGGGGAGGACGACGGCGCAGCAGGAGAAGGACAAACCACGCAAGGTTTTCTTTGACAACTATCTGTAAGAGAAGTAATTCTGTAAGGGCTCGTTTGAATAGGAGGATTACAACAATGCAGGGATAGGAAATAGACAGGAATAGGATAGGAATGCACGTGAAAAATAGAGAATTTAAAAACACAGGATTTCTGCCAATCTGGGTGTTCGATTCACAACAATTGGAAGATCACAGGATGCAAAGAAGCATGGTGAGATTAAGTCAAACCACAAGAAAATGTATGGTTATAATGCTATTATGCTACTATCTCTTAGTCTTGTGCTTCATGAATAGGAATTTGAAAAGGAGGACAAGTGAAAATTAAAATTCCTACATTTTTTCTTTCAAGGAGACACTAAAGGAACAAATCCGTGTGCTCAGTGGACAATATATATAACATATAGAGTAAAAAAGAGATGCAACAACTGTACAACCTCTTTGGCGAAGCCATGTCGATCTCAGCGTGATTGGGTTGGCCGGTGAGGATGCTCCGGCTGACTTGGCTGTTGGAGGAGGGGAAGAAGATCTTAAGCGTTTGGAGATGGAGCCCGAGGTACTGCTCCGCTGTGATGGAGGGTTTCATCGTTGGAGCAGCTCCGTTGAGTTGTACGACGCCGAGGCTGAAGCAGGACAAGAGAGACAACGAACAACGTTATCCTGAGTGGAATTCTAATAGCATCTCCAATACATGACGTAAAATACATAACCACAAAGTGCTAGATGTAAAATACATCAGCCGCTCATCTCTGAACTTAACTGTCGAAACTGAATTTAACTGTCGAAACTGAACTTAACTGTTAAAACTGAACTTAACTCTCGAAACTGAATTTTTCTATCGAAATTGAATTTTGCTGTCGAAACTGAACGCACTAGCAAGGTGAGGCTACATGTCGGTCGACTGACTTTTTCATCTCTGGTCAGTCGATTTTGCAGCCGTTGGATACGAAATCAAGGGCCTGCGGTTCATCTTCAACCTCCACCCCCCTGAGCCGGCCAAACAACAGCCCCCCGTGGCCGGCGGTGCGCTGCCCCTCCCGGCCCGAAAACACTCCCCACCGCTGGTCCACCGCCGCCCCGGCCATCCCTCTAGGCCCCCCGTGCCGAGCTTTTTCTCTAGCGATCCCCACGCCACCGCCCTGCCAACGCCCCGCCACCGCCGGCGACCACCGCCCCCATCCTGAACCCTAAGATAGATAGTGGGGTACCTCTCCGGCGAGCCCCCCTCCCCGCTGCGGCTGGTTCTTCCTTCACCCCGGCGGCATCGGAGTGAAGTGTAGCTAAATCGGAGCAGCATCGCAAGCAAAAGCAAGAGCGAGAGCAGTAGCGCGACCAAGAGCAATAGCAAGAGGAGACCAGGCAGGGGACCGAGAGCAAGAGCAGAGCTGCAGCGCGAGCGAGAGCTAAAGCAGCAGCAGGTCCTACTGATGTGGACGTCGCCGCCGAGGGAGCGACGCCATGGAGGAAGTGGCCGGCGACGCCGCCGTGGATGGAGCCGCGCCGTATCGGCTCGGGACCGAGCGCCGGCAGCACCGTGAGATCGAATCAAGAAGAAAATGCGGCGATTAGTGTACAACCTCTTTGGTGGCGCCGATAAGGCCGCAGCTTCATCCGAGGAAACGGTGATGATGATGCTCTTCCGGTGGTGCAGGTGAAGACGGCGGTGTGGGAATGGAGGTGGCGCGAAAGACGAGGGGAACATCGGGGCAGCTCCTTGGAGGTGGAGGATGGTGTGGCTGAACCGGCGGGATGATGAGATCGACGACGGATCCTCATCCGGTACGGTGGATGAGGGACGTCGAGGTGTTGCTGTGGACGATGTCGTCGGGGAAGAGGCTCCGGCTGGGTGGCGGACGGAGCAGGGTGTGGGGTTTCGTCGCGGGTTTTCGCGGCCTCGATGTACAAATGGGTGGGCGGATGGGATGGCAGTGGGGAACCATGGCTTAGAGACGCGCTTGTCCGAAATGTGGGGTAAGTTACGAAAGTACCCCCACCGATTTGAGGTGGTTCTTTCGGTTTAGTGGTACCACGGGCATTTTGCGTGTCGGGATTTCACAGGAGGTGGGAGTTTTCGTGTGCGTTGTAATTTCGGAATAGCAAGGCGCGGGTTGAGATGGAGGGAGTTGTCGGAGCACAACGAGACAAAGATATATCTTAAATATTTCGGGCTAACAAGGCGCGGGTTGAAATTTCCGGACAAGCCTAACGTGTACTGTACCAAATCAATGCGCCCTAGAAATGTCATTCAAAACTTTGAATTCATGTTATGTTCAATTAAAAATATTTCGCTACGTGTATAATGCATGCAACCTACTACTCAAATGAACGTTTTAGTGCATTCCAAACGTATATACTACCGCTTCAATATGAACTAAATTTGAATTCGTTTCTTTATTTTAATAAGATCTACAGTAATGATTGTTGTGAAGTCAAAGCATTTGAATTCATTTCTCTGTTTTAATAAGATCTACAATCATCATTATTGTCAAGTTAAACCATCGTTTGTGTATTATCTTCACAGCACACCACATGATTAGTCTCGAATTACATATGAACTATGTGTACTATATGAACTCGAACTAGATTTTTTGAATCCACTTTATTTTGATTTCAAACCACATTACATTTCTAGCTCTAGCTAGATCTTCATAATCTAAACCATGTCTCATATGTATAATGTGTTTATCACATTATGTATAGTGCCCCGCCCCATACGCCTACAAGTATTTAGATGTGAGTTGCAAACACCACACATTACCAAAAATTCAAATAAAATGTGAGAATGTTCGATATATAGTATTGTTTAGATTGTTTGATATTTAGTTGTAAGCTGCAAACGCCACACATTATCAAAAATTCAAATAAAATGTGAGATTGTTTGATGTATAGTATGGTTTAGATTGTTCGACATTTAGCTGTGATTTGCAAACACCATGCATTATCACATTATGGTATAACATGCGCACAGCACGTGTATCACCGCTATATTCATGCATGCAATGTTTAAAACACTATGATCTCCTATTCAAATATATGAATCCGCTTTCATATCAAATTATGATCTTTGTTAGTCTCTTACACCCACACAATCCTCTAACCTTTGTAGCTACCACTAACTTTCTCTCGTGCATGCACACACCCTCCTCGCCCTCCCCCTCCCTCGGCATTCTATCCACCGGGCACATTCATTTTTTTCTTTAGGTCGTTCTCCTAGAGTCTCCACAACTCCTTTCCGACACACACCGATCGATAAACCTCTCCAGCGATGCCTGCCTACAACATACAAAAACACCTTCAATCTCCTCCTTTATGTGTCCTTGCCTCGTGTCTCTCATACGGTCAGACACACGTGTAAACTCTCGCCCCTCTTTTCATCGCTCTCTCACAACCGCACACTCCTCCCCCTATCTAGCTAGTAGCTGGGCCTCTCGCACCACCTCCTAGCTCCATTCTCTCTGTCTATCCGTCTCGCTGGGCCTTATTAGCCTCTAACAAATGGACGTACACCGATCAATCTCTCGCTATACATATAGCTAGCTAGGTACATATAACTCGTTTTTACCCACACGTCAATCGATCTACCTCATTAGTTGTGTCTCTCCCTTCCTCCAACAAACAACAATTGATCTACCGATCTAGTTAGGTTTGCTTACCAAACACATGGTTCTCCTTCATCATTCATGGATGCGTCCCAACAGATCTATCACGCACAGGCACACACAAAAACACATCCCCACTCTTATTGATAACATTGCAGTTCCACCCTCAGTTTGTCTAGTAGGCCTCTCCCACCATCTTCGAGAAGCAACTCCATCACCCATCCAGCACTCTACCCCTCTCCCTCCCTCCCTCTCTCTCTCCTCTATCTCTCTCCCATCATATTTCCCGTCCTTCAATTATGTATGGATGTCAACCGATCTCCCTCAAGACATAGCTGGGTCTCTCCTTCTCAACACATATACGAGTCGTTCTACCTCTATAGTTAGGCCTCTGCCTACCCCTCCCACCACCCCCTCCCCCCACACACACCGATACATTGAGCGCTCTAGTCATGTCTCTCTGCCACACACAAACTTGATGTGTGCCCTCTAACGTTCCGGTAGGCCAGTCGCCCTATATCTTTGACTTGTACACACACACAATTTCGATGGCTCTCTTCATCGATCTCGCACCCACCCACTTGATCCTCTCTTCGACTCTATCGATAGCTATGACACCTCCCTCTCTTCTCGTGGATTGCCCGACCCTTTATGTATGATATGGATAGGCCTCCATTTCACACACATTGCATGCAAAATTTTGTTTGAGATGTCATTGACACATATTCCCACAAATAATTCATGAAATCAACCCCCACCCCACCCCCACCCCAAAACAAAAAACACTCACGGACGCGGTTTGTATCTCTCACACACACCCACGTAGGTGGGGAACGTGCACGAAGAGAAGAGGTGCATGCACGGTGCACGTACTCCCGTCTCTTTCCCAACCACACCCGCGCGGGTACACGGTGGAGCTCATTTCTGTACGAAAAAGGCAGCCCACGTGGTAATTTGGCATGTGTACTGGTTGTCCACTTGGTGGAGGGAGGATCGTCTACCACGGGTGAACAAACAAATTGTGACTTGACGTGTTATGTTAAAAAAAAGAGGCAAACCATGTGGGGCCTACCTTAGAGGCAAGGATCTATACACTGGAGTACTTTTGATGTGTCCCGTCAACTTGCAGAATGAGGAGAAGCTTGCTTAGTACGCCGTCTCCCCCGCCCACGGGCGCGGTGGCTCGCAGGATGAGGTGAAGCTTTCTTACTACGCCTTACGCCCGCTCCCTCGCCCATGCGCGCGGTGGCTCGCAGGACGAGGAGAAAAATTTACTGCTCCCTACATTTACTCCTCGTCCCTACTACCATGGTTATAGAGATTATATCATATTGTTTGGAATATATATGTCCTTTAGTAGATTTCAATATGAACTACTAGTACATACTCCAAACACTGATGTATATAGACGTATTTTAGAGTGTAGATTCACTCATTTTTCTCCATATGTAGCACTCTCCCTCGCCCCTCGACCCTCGCCCACGTGGTGGACGTGCAGCAATTCATTCGGTCTCATATAGCCAGAACGATATATACTGCACTACCATTATTGCTCGACTTCCCGAAGAGGCGAGGAGCCAATCGCAAGGTCAATATTTTGGAGATGCCAAGCGCAAGGTTATAGGAGAACGAGTAGTAGGTGCCGCGTCATTTATAAATAAAGTTTTTTTCTTCAGTGGCACGTACGCAATATGATAGGTTCATATGGAGAGAAAAGGAGTACATAGTCAGGACCGGCCAGCCTATTGCTTGCTGGGGTTGCTCTCTTCACACTCTCTCGCACAAAACGACTGTGGCCACATCTCTAACATCCCGGCGGATCACGTCCGCTTGGGGAAGGGGTGGATGCTTAGTGTAGATGCGGTGGCCGTCGCCGACGGCGAAAACCCACTGTCGGCACGTCCCGATCAGGGGTCCCCGTCGTTCTCTCTCACAAAGCCGGTGAGGTTGCCTTCGTCCCTTGCTCACTGCCGCGACGTGGGCAGTTGCCGCCTCCCGCCGCCCTCCTCAAGGTTGAGCTACGTCCCTCAGGTACAACTCCCTTTACAACCGGCTTGCACCACTGCTCCAGCTGCCCACATCACTCCCTGTGGATATTTCTCTACTTCTTTGCCCCGCACATACCTCTACTGGCTTCTACATACTGTATTTGTGATGATTTTATGTCTCATCAACTAGTCCCAGTAATCTTATTCTAATCACGCTTGTTCAATTTCTTTGCCACAGGGATGCTCATCTCGATTTTGGTGAAACTGCACAAAATGATCCGATGGTCAAAAGGTTGCAAACTTCATTTATTAGGAAGCTCGAACGTTGCCAGCAAATTGAAGCCTGGTCAGGGTTCACGGTTCAAGGGCTAGGGACTACATGGATCGTTTTTTTCTTAAGCTGCCTCTGTTCCAATATAAGTGTCAACTTTAGTAGTAGTACAACTTTGTACTAAAGTTTGCACAAAGTTGAGAAACTTATTTTGGAACGGAGGGAGTACATATTTGCTATGATCTGTCAATCATTGAGATGCAATAGCATGCATGTTAGTCTCCTTTGTATTTGATGAAATGTTGCAACGGGCAACCTTGGACGCAAGATACATGTAACAGAAGCTGGAAGCTTCATAGCATTGTACAAATTTATCTTGCTGATAAATTACAGTACGTACTATACTAGTACTTCCTCCGTTCCTAAATATAAGTCTTTGTAGAGATTTCACCATGAACCACATGCGGATGTATATAGATGCATTTTAAGTGTAGATTCATTCATTTTGTTCCGTATGTAGTGGAATCTCTACAAAGACTTATATCTACTAGTAATAGCTAGCCCCCACTACTAGGAATTCTCTATCCTCTCCTTGAGCCACGTCATCAAAATTGATGTAGCCGTTAGATGAAGTAAATCAGTCCATAATAGCCGTCTGATCTTGACGTTGAGAGGTTCCGCACTAAGCCACATGCAAGCATGCAGAAATACCGTGCCACATGCATGTGAGTGGGTTTTAAATCACATCAACATGTCTGCATGCAAGCATGCACCGGTAGCATGCATATAAGTGAGCTTTTAAGTCCCATCAACATGTCAAAAAGAAAAATATAATCCCATTATGCAGTAGGAGTTCAGGAGTTGGCTGATCTTTTTTCCTTACGTGGGATGATCTAAATGATGATGGGAGTTTATTTAGTTTGGCTACCACATTTGTCATGCGGTTATAGAGTTTCTTTTGTTCTATGAAATCGATAATTTTGCGCAGAGAGATATACCGCTGTTCCGCGCCAACGTGCGGGGACTCATCTAGTAATATTTAGGAACAGAGGGAGTACTATGTAAAGAGTTAGGTGTCGCACGGTGATAGTAGTGTGAGGTGGGCCATGTAATCACTGAGCCTGCGTATTTTCACTGCTCTTGCACGCCTCCGCTGTAAGAATGGAGAAAATTGTAATCTAGTAGTAATAGTATACCTCCTTTCGCCGAAAGCGTGGGACATCTAGCAGTCCTACCACCTCAGTAATAAGACCAATGAGCCGTCAAATCACATAGACCCAGCAGTAAGTTGGACGGACGAAGCAACCATCACTCTTGCACCAGTGAGAGGTCGCGTCCGCTCTACCCGGGCATGAATGTGGCACCGATTCTTTGGAGCGGTGCTGACCGTTTCGGGCGGGAAGCGCGCGCGGGCGATGGAGGGGCTTTGGGTGGGCCAGGCTGGTCAGGAGCGGGCGTGGAAGCTGTCCGCATGTCCCTACCGGACACGCCCGGAAACGAGACGATGCACCGACTCTCGCGGCTAAAATCGTACACTACACAATATCTCTCTGTAGGAGTAGGTCGATCTGTCGCTCTCTCTAACACACACATGGTGTTAAACACACACACACACACACACACACACACACACACACACGCACGCACACGCATGCACCTTGGTCCCGTTGCACCTTCTAACATGACTTATTACACCTAGACGGAGGGAGTAGTAAGTATACGAGATACGGTGGCACACTGACTTAAGTTGAATACAAGTGGCCAAAATTTGTGTGCATGTTATAATAAGGATTCACTTAAAATAGTACGTGAGCGAACAGAGGGGTCAATTGGACAGTGTTCCCGAGCAGTAGCGAGATGTGTGAGGTAAGATACACCGCTGGCGCTTTTAATTTTTCTTATTAATTTGTTTGTTTCACCCTCTGACTGGTGGGACCCAACATACTACGTGGAGAGAGGTAAGGTGACTAAGGCTGCATTATTTCTGCACCACTGTGGATAGTCTTACCACCAAAGCCACATGACACGATTATGATTGAAATCCCAATGACTCCCACACACACACAAAAAAAACACGGCATGCTTATCACACGAATGCAGGAATGTATAAAAGGTTATTTCCCTCTCGTTGAATATAACGGGAGGGTTGTGTAGCTCGTTAGCCTGTTCGCTCACTCTCTCGCCCTCTCCCGCTGGAGCCTCAGCGCTTGTAGTTGCTCTCTTCACACTCTCTCGCCCTCTCCAGATCTAAACAAGACTTTGTTGGCCTCTCTCTCCTCTCACTGCTGCTCAAAGAGCCGGCAGGATCCGTCCACCGGGAAGGGAAGGAGCCTTAACGTTGTCACCGTCGGCGAGGGACTACCGGCGCAGCTATTCACTTTCCACCCAGCGGCGGCGCGGGAGGGCCTCCAACCCCTTCTTCTTCGCCGCCATCCCATCGCCCACCGAACCATGCCCCAAGAACCTTAAGGTATAATTTACTTACTCCACATGCATTGCTCTAGCTACATGTATACCATGAATCTAGGACGTGGTTCAAAGAGGAAAGGAGTGGGGGAAAGTAGTGGGAAAAGTTGTATATAGCATGAATCTAGGACGTGGTTCAAAGAGGAAATGAAGGGGGAAAGTTGTATAGCATTAATCTAGGACATGGTTCAAAGAGGAAAGGAATGGGGGAAAGTAGTGGGGAAAGTTGTATCGCATAAATCTAGGACGTGGTTCAAAGAGGAAAGGAAGGGGCGAAAGTACTAGTTCAAAAAGGAAAGAAAGGGACAAGGCTGTAGAGTTTGAGCAGAACTAGATTTGCTGCGCTCACATATGGAAAGGCATCTAAAGATAACAAAAGTGGGACCAACACAAATATGCTCCTTGGTTGCTTGTTCTTTGTTGCAATAGACTGTGCATGACCACAGTACAATGGTAGATACACATGGTGCTGGTGCGTCCACTGTCCCGTGCAACTCATTAGATGTTGTTAATCTAAGGCCCTGTTTGGTTAAAAACTCCCTAGTCCCTACCTGCTGGGTTCCAGGGACTAAACATGGACTAGAGGTTATTAAATGAAATGCTAAAAGACCATGTTACCCCTAGTAATGAACTAATAGAGACAAGGTGCAATGCGTGGCAGGGGCAACTATTGGAAAAAGTCCCAAAAAGACTCCCTCGGGGTCTTCTTTCTTTAGTCCCAAATGCCCACATTTAGTCCCTAGAAGTCCCTCCTCTTTGGTTTAGATGGGACTGACACGGAGTTTTTTAGTCCCTACACCAAAATGTCCCTGTAAACAAACACCCTCTAATAATGCCGCTAGAAAATTGATGCAATGCCACAGTTAAAAGCAAATTACATGTTTAACGAATTTTATTGTTAATATAATATCTATGTTAATATTAATCAATGCCACCATTTCAGAAATGCTACTGTCTTGCTTTTTTCCCATTTAGATAAGGTAGATGCTTCTTTTTGTTGGCTTCTGTGTCATCCACCATTATTGACCACTAATTGTTTCCTTTGCACCTCTGTGTAAACAGGGTTATCTGCTTCACCTCGTTGCCATTGTGACCTTTTGTTGCACTGCACAAAACACTTTTGTTTTAAGAGTGTTTTGTGCAATTCAACTAAAATGTCACACCGATAACGTTGCTTGATTGCTTGATCTTAGTGGAACTGCACAAGAGGAGATCTTACTTCCTATCCGTTAAAGCGAATTTGGTTCAGATCTTCTTCTTGTGAGTTGTTTGAATTCCGCATCATGAGAGGTCAGTACTAGCCTTCTTTCACATGATTCTGCAGTGTGCATTCATATGTTGTGCTACTTGTACGATAATGTTGCTTGATTTTCGTGAACTGCACAAATGGAGACAAGACTTCCAATCTGTATGTGCACCGTAATATCCCATTGAGGTAAGATAAGGATATTTCACAACTGCTGGCCTGTATTTTGCCACTTTCATCAGAAATTTAAGTTTAGTACTATACTTGTGCTCCCTAATTGACATGCCAAATCTTACATTGAAGGCGAAGCTTGTTTGTTATTGAACCAAGTGATGAAGGGGAAGAACAAGGGGAAGAAAAACAAAAATCAACTCCCGGTGTTGTCATGAAAAAGTGGTATTGTCCTTGAGAAGTGCTTCATCTGTGATGTTTTAAATAATTCCTTTCCTTTTTTTCGAGCAAACAGTGATGCTAGCATTTGGTAGTCCTCTTGTCTTTGCACAACAGGATCATCTTCCTCTGAAGAAGAATATGGAGTACGTGAAGTGACTAGTTCCGATTATGCCAGGATGAAGAAGCCCTGTCTATCTTATCATCAGAAGGAGCAGTTGAAGGATGGTTACATTACTCCCCACAAGACCAAACTAACTTCAGCTCAGAAGGACTGACAAAATCTCCATTTTTTTGCTGTGATGCGAGAGTACAATGTTGTTCTAGGATTCTTTCTAGTGAGTTCCATTTTTCTAAAAGTGTGCTCTACAAGGACCATGTATGTGCCTGTTGAAACTGTTAATTCATAGTACAGTTTGCTCTATACTAATCACTTTTTTGTATTTGTGCAAGCAGGGGTGCTCAGGTTGATTTCAATGGGAACTGCACAAAATGTTCATGAATACATCGAATCATTCATTTCCACCACAAGAAAGGAGGTGCCGATAAGTTCAAGGCGTTGCAACATATAAGGGTGAAATCAAACAAGCTACACGCGAATTTGGTTGATTTTGGTGGAACTGCACAAAATGAACAGCTGGTTTATTTAGCACGAGGTGCCATGTCAATGTCCGAATTGATGGCAAACCCTGCCCATTCCACAATCGTAGGCATTTGATATTTTGGAATGGGACAACCTTGTCAAATTTTGCTCATTGATTTTAGCAAGACATGCGTTTGATATTTTCAAATGGTACACCCTTGCTGTCAGCAGCGTCGATCATTTTTTTCTTTATTCTTTAGTTGTGAAGTAAATATTGCCTCTGACATGTGAGTCGCTGAGATGCATAATCATCGATTATTTTGAATGTTCTCTATGAATTGCTAGGCCTGTATGTTTTATTGCAATGTACAGAAATGCTAAAAACCTGCTCAAACTCTTTGTACTCCTTCTGTTCCTTTTTACTTCGCACATTGTGAAAGTGCATACTTTTTGTATAAGATTGGTCAAAGTAGAGATACTTTGACTGCAGACAAAGCTTGTATGCAGACTAGAAAGGACCGGAGGGAGTACATGTGAAACTGCTACAAACGAGGTGATCACCCTGGGAATAATGCTAGTACATATTGTTTTGCATGTTCATCCAATTCCAGTGATACAGGAATTCAAACTAATCGAAATAAATTCATTCATACACGGTTGGATTTCATATAAACATGCCAGATTTCATTACATTTCATACATTTTCAACTAAAAAGGGGTGCGCTGGAGGTATAATTAATTAACCGAAGCTACCCACCTGTGTCCCGCTGAGCCGAACAGAAGTTTTAGTGAATTAACTGCACGTGCAGTTGCGTAACTGACATGTGGCCTGTTGGGCCCACGTGTCAGTCAGCCAACTGCACCAGCAGTTAAGTAGAAGCAGCGTTACTCTCCAGCAGAACTCCCCGACTCCACGTCGCCGCCAAGAAGCTAACCGGCCGTCAATGGTCAACCCGCCTAGCTTGGCTTCAACAGGAGGGTAGCAGCGGTGGCCTTACTTGGACCCGAGCGGCGGCGACCTACCGTGTTCTACTCTTCCTTGTTTTCTGTGTGGCGCGGCCTTATTGGCAGCGGGGTGGGGCCTTGGCGGAGCCGGCGATGTCCTCTGTCTCGTTGCCGGCGGGCGGCGCCTCAGCGGAGCGGTGGAAATCCTCCCCCGCGTTGCCGGCAGGGTGGGGCCTCGGCTGAGCCGGTGATGTCCTCTGCCTCGTTGTTGGCGGGGCGGGGCCTCGGCAGAGCCGGCGGTGTCCAGCAGGGCCTCATTGACGCCAGCGAAGCGGGGACTCGTCGGAGCCGGCATTGTCCTCTGCCTCGTCCATGGTCTCGCCAAACAGCGCCTCGCCCGCTTCATCGCCCTCTTTGCTAGCCTCTTTGTAGGTGGTTGCAGCCTCCGCCACCCGCATGCGCTCCCGCCAGCGCTCGAGGCGGCCCTTGCGGGCGGAGCGGTACGAGTCGAGCAGCGCCTCCTGGAACTGCTCCTGACGCATCTGCTCCTCCGCCTGCAGATGCTCCTAGAGGAGATGGTGGTTGTAGGCGGCATCGGCCTGCGCCTCCTGGAACTGCTCCTGACGCATCTGCCTCACACTGTCCATATATTAGGCACGGGCCTCGCCGATGGTCATGGTGCAATGTACCGGCGAGGATGGCGCGGAGGAGGGGGTTGGCGCCGGATCGTCGACTACCATGTTCTCCATTGGGACGTCGTCGTCCTCCGGCTGCCTGCCGGCCAGCCGGTCGGCAGCAATGGCTGCCATCTCCTTGTGGTCCGTCGTCCGCCCGTCCCGAAGAGCGCTGGAGCGCGAGGAAGCCATGGTGGGCAATAGTGGTGTGGACAGGAGAAAGGGAACGGATGCGGATGACTGTGGCTATGGCCGGCGTAGCAGTTTATATAGCAATGGTGGGTAGGCGGAGGGACAGACATGTAGCGCCAGAGTAGCCACCTCAGCAACCGCGTATCATTAATGTGGGTGGCAGATGGACGGACGGACGGCACTTGTGTCGTTTGAAGGCGGAGCAATCGCCTACACCGGGAAGCGGGGCGGGCGGCGCTGACTGTTTCGGGCAGAAAGCACGCGCGGGCGAGGAGATGACTTTACTTGGAGAGGATGACAATGGGGACCCACCAGGTCCATAGCCTTACGTACGCAAGTGCCTCCTTATTATATATATATATATATATATATATATATATGTATGTATATGTATATATATGTATGTATATGTATGTATGTATAAAACTATACTCCCTCCGTCTAGGTGAATAAGTCGTATTAGAAGGTGCATCACGACCTAGATGCAAGCAGATTGGTGGAAAAGAAGAATATTTCTCTCTTCTAAACACAACATTTAATCACAGCAGTTAAGAGGATGCCTTATTAGCTACCCATGCAGGCCATCGTAATTCATAGCACGCAAAGTGCTTTTATTTCTTGCCTAATAACCGCATGGACGTGTTGCATGCATTGGTCCTTACCCGAGCAAAAAAAGGAGGAACGGGGTTTCCACGGGAGACAACGAGGCAGAGGTGGAAGCGCTCGCTGGATTTATTTATTTTGCTTCCCCCTGGTTTCCTGACATCACGGTCCCACACCATTGTCAACCTATGTAGTACTAGTCAATAAACGAGAGAATTGCACAAGAAGCGGCCGACAGCTGGGACCAAGCAGCTCGAGCAGTATTTGTGTTTTTGAGGTATGAGCACTACAGAGTTTTTCGATGTTTAGCCCAGATATTATTTTTTCTCCTCTGAACAACAACGAAAACATCGCTGCAGGTATTAACTGGGCGGGCTATGGCCCGTCTAGCCCAGGCCAGATGTCCAGCCCAGATATTAATTTTTTTCAAGCTGAAAATGGCTAGCCCAGCTATACTTTTTTTTAGGAATACCCAGGCAAGGTCAAGTTGTTATTCTGCCCCGCTGGGCTGCAAATCTTTCTTAGGAGGGATGCATTAGGATTAACAAGAAAATGGGCTTTAAGAAATAATAAATGGGATGTAATTATAAAAACTGGGCACTAACTATAAAAAATGCACCAAACACGTGATTACTTTATAAAATATTATTTTTGGATATTGAATATTTTAATTTCATTAATTGTTGTGAGTGCAATGTTTCGTTGGATTTTTACGTAATATAAATTTATATTGAAATTGTATTTAGTCTGACTAGAAATTTCAGGATACAAATATTTCGGATCCCATCAAAATGTGAGAAATTTTATTGAATTTTGTTTTGAACGATTGGTTGAAATGGGTTGTACTTTTAACAAACTGTAAATGGGTTATAGTAAATTCCATTAGAATTCAAAAATGGGCTACACATTCTTACAAATCTCAAATGGGCTATAAGTTCTCTGCCACACACTTCTGGCCTTACTAAGTTGACGCATTCCCTAAAAAAACAGAGTTGACGCGTATACAAGGCTTTGTCAACTTATAGTCAACACACGGTTCTAGCAGCAGTGGCCGTTGGATGTCCAGCCAACGGATGCCGTGCTTCTTCTTCAATCCGGATATTCTAGCTTCACCCGCCCCAAAAATGATTCCTTCCCCTGACATCTGGGGCGCACCGTTTCGGAAGCTGACCTGTGGGCCTACTAAGTTGACGTACCAAGGGCCTTGTCAACTTAGTCAATATAAACGATTGTAGCTGAAGTGACCGTACGATGTCCATCCAACGGCCATAGTGCTTCTTCAACCTCTGGTTTTCTTGCTCCAGCCGCCCAAAGCAGTGCCGGTCGTGCCGCCTGCTCCCGTCTCCCGTGGTCGGTTGTGCTGTCATGGAGGCCTCACCGCCCCTACTATTCCCATCGCTGGCCAGGCCCTGCGGCGACGGCAGCCTCACACCGCAGCCGAATGAGTGAACCCTCATACTCCTCTCCGCGTGGGCATCCACTGCCGCGTCTTCATCAGCTCCGTGTCGTCCCCTTCCTAGGCCTCGCCGTCGTCTACCTCCCTGGTGCTCTCGGCGCGGCATGGTCAACGTGGAAGGAACGACTTCCATCGGACGTGGACTGTACGTGGAGAGGGTGACAGATGGGTCCACGGCGGCAGCAAGGAAGTGCCTCCTTATTATGCGGAAAATAATGATTCCTCCACCTGACAGCAGGGACCCACTGGACGAGCCACCAGTATTTTTCAAAAAAATCGTTTCCCCCTGACTGCTGGGACCCACCGGACGGGCCACCCTATTTCACGAAAAAAAACGTTCCCCCCGCTGTCAGCTTGGACCCACTGGAAGTGCCTCCTTATTACGCACAAAAAAATGAATACTCCCCCGGCTAGCTGGGACCCACCTTGCTGGGAGGTTGACTTGTGGGCCTACTAAGTTGACGGGGACGAAGGGCTTTATCAACTTAGTCAATATGAACGATTCTAGCTCCAGTGACCGTACGATGTCCATCCAACGGCCGTAGTGCTTCTTCAACCTCTGGTCTTCTTGCTCCAGCCGCCCAAAGCAGCGCCGGTCGTGAAGCATTCTCCTGCCTCCCGTGGCCGGCTGTGCTGCCGCAGAGGCCTCACTGCCCCCTACTATTCCCACCGCTGGTCAGGCCCTGCGGCGACGGCAGCCTCACACCGCAGCTGAACCAGTGAACCCTCGTAGTCCTCTTCGCGCGGGCTTCCACTGCCGCGTCATCCCCTTCCTAGGCCTCGCCGTCGTCCACCGCCGTGGTTCTCTCCGCACGGCGTGGTCAACGTGGTCAAGGAATGACTTCCATCGGAAGAGTACTGTACGTGGAGAGGCTGACAGCTGGGTCCACGGCCACAGCATCGTTTTTTTGTGATTTGCCAAGTAAGTCGCTTTGTCTGGCCTGTTGGGCTGCAAATCTTTCAAGACGAGGAGAGCTTTCATTCGGCTGGCCGAGAAAATGACCCATTAGTAATGAAAAATGGGATGTACATTTTTAAAACACATCAAACTGGCAATTAGTTTCAAATATCTTTTTTTTTCATTTCAAGATTTTAAATTACATTAATTTTTATGCGTGGAGAATTTGTTGGATTTTATATTGATATACATTTATTTTTAAAATCAGTTTGAATGTGAGTTGAAATTTCGGGATTAAAAACAGTTTGGACCGCACCGAAATATGCAAAATTTCGTATAATTTTTTAACCGTTGCCACAATATGGGTTGTAATGCTAACAAAAAGAATATGGGCTCAAAATAACCTTAAGAATTAGCAAATGGGCTGTAAATTATTAGAAATAATGACAGATGGGCTGTATGATGTTTTCCACAGTTTTGAGGCTTTTCTAAAAAAAGGTTGACGCACAAGCACTGACTGTTGGATGTCCATCCAACGGCCGTCGTGCTTCTTCAATCTCTGCTCTTCCTGCTCCAGCCGCTCAAACAAGCGCCGGCGGGACTGCCTGCTCCCTCCTCCTCGCGGCCGGCTGTGCTGCCGCGCAGGCCTCACCGCCCGACCGTACTCCCATCGCTGTCCTAGCCATCCCTCTACTCACCCACACCTGCTGTTATTCTCCGGAGACGGCAGACGAACCAGTAAACCCTCGTATAGTCGTACTCCCCTCCGCATGGGAAACAACTGCCGAGTCTTCCCTGCCTCCGTGTTGTCCCCTTCCTAGGCCTCGCTGTCATCCACCGCCCTGGTGCTCTCGGCGCGGCGTGGTCAATGTGGTCAAGGAACGACTTCGATCGGACGTGGACTATACGTGGAGAGGCTGACAGCTGGGTCCACGTTCGCAACAAGGAAGTGCCTCCTTATTACACGAAAAATAATGATTCCTCCACCTGACAGTTGGGACCCACCGGACGGGCCACTGTATTTCGAAAAAAATGTTTCCCCCTGACTGCTGGGACCCACCAACTACATCTTCGCACGCAAGGAAGTGCATCCGGGCAAAAAAAAAATGATTCGCCCCCTGACTGTTGGGACCCACCAGCTACATCTTCGCAGGCAAGGAAGTGCCTGACAGTCGGGACCCACCTGGTCGAAGCGTACGTAGCATTGTCATTCTGCTCGCGAACGTGTACGTACATACTGGTCGATGTAGAGACGCGCACGTGTTGTAGTAGAGGCGTGCACATAGCATGTACACGTACATACAGCAGCCAGGGTGCAAGAAAGAAAATACGGCCACATATGTGTACATACGGGCGGGGTCTCGAACGCCTACTCGCACATACGTACGGCCATGGCTCGTGTACATGGCTGGGTCAGAACGGAAAAATAGCGTCGTCTTCGTGTTCATGGGGAGGCAACGGAATGCGTCGTGTTCATGGGGAGGCAACGGAATGCGCCGTGTTCATCGGGAGGGCTTGGACGGAACAGGCAATGGAAATGAGGCCTGGCATGCCGTAGAACGGAGGAAACGTCCTTGTGTTCGACCGGCCACGTTCGAAACGGGATCCTGTTCATCGGGAGGGGTCTGGCGTACCGCAAAACGGAGAAAACGGACCTCCTACGGTCGAAACGGGGGTCCTGTTGATCGGGAGGGGTGTGGCGTACCGCAAAACGGACGAAACGGACTAGTGTTGGAGCGCTACGGTCGAAACGGGGGTCCTGTTCATCGGGAGGGGTGTGGCGCACCGCAAAACAGGACTCCACGGGATACTGTTCATCTCCACCGTCGACCCCCTCCAGCCTCCATGAGCTACTGTTCATCCACCGTCGACCTCCTCCAGCCTCCACCTGCGACTGTTCATCCACGGGCTCCTGTTCATCCAGCCTCCACCGCACGCTACTCCACCGGCTGCTGTTCAACCAGCCCTCTCCACGGGCTCCTGTTCAACCACCCCTCCATGGGCTACTGTTCATCCTGCCCTCCATCGTCTACTGTTCATCCTGCCCTCCACGGGGTGGTCCTATTCATCCAGCCCTCCACGGGGTCCTGGTCATCCAGCCCCAACCGGCTCGATTGATCGGGGTCCTGTTCATCCAGAGACAACACCACGGGGTCCTGTTCATCCACCCCCACCGGGAACTATTCATCCACCCCCCCCCCCCCCCACAACGCTCACTGTTCATCCAGAGGCAGCATCGATCGGCTTCAGTTAGCAGCAGTAGCGAAGGAATCGCTCGATCGGGTTCAGTTAACAGCCATCGATTGATCGCTCGGGTTCAGTAACGTGTAGCCTGCAGTGCAATCGCTCGGGTTCAGTTAGAGCCCAACGCCTCGCTCGGGTTCAGTTAGAGCCAACGCCTCGCACACACGTGCGTACGTGTACGAGAGAAACGCGCATCGCTCGGCCCCCGACCTCCCACCGTAACCGGGAACTCCCTGAAATTTTCCTCCCCCTCGCTTCTACCACGGTTTTTTCCATCATGGACGGCCCAAAGAATGTCATGCAGCTGCGTCTCCGGTCCGCCCAGGACGAAAAGCCCATTTTCTGTCATGATTTTTTGTCATAGAAGTAAGAGCCCACCACATCTATGATGATACCGGGTTTTGTCACAATTATCGTCATAGAAGTGTCATATGTATGACAAAAAAAATTCGTTCGGCCCAAAATGTCACGGATGTGTCTTTTTTTGTAGTGAAGGCATGCATTGTATTGTTGCCATCGAGGATAACAAGATGGGGTTTTTATCATATTGCATGAATTTATCCCGCTACATCATGTCATCTTGCTTAAGGCGTTACTCTGTTCTTATGAACTTAATACTCTAGATGCATGTTGGATAGCGGTCGATGTGTGGAGTAATAGTAATAGATGCAGGCAGGAATCGGTCTACTTGTCTCGGACGTGATGCCTATATACATGATCATACCTAGATATTCTCATAACTATGCTCAATTCTGTTAATTGCTCAACAGTAATTTATTCACCCACCGTAAAATACCTATACTCTTGAGAGAAGCCACTAGTGAAACCTATGGCCCCCGGGTCTATCTTCATCATATTAAATCTTTCAATACTTAGTTATTTTCATTGCCTTTTATTTTACTTTGCATCTTTATCATAAAAATACCAAAAATATTATCTTATCATATCTATCAGATCTCACTCTCGTAAATGACCGTGTAGGGATTGACAACCCCTTATCGCGTTGGTTGCGAGGATTTATTTGTTTTGTGCAGGTGTGAGGAACTCGCGCATAGCCTCCTACTGGATTGATACCTTGGTTCTCAAAAACTGATAGAAATACTTACGCTACTTTGCTGCATCATCCTTTCCTCTTCAAGGGAAAACCAACGCAGTGCTCCAGAGGTAGCAGGTACTAATATTCTGCAAAGTCAAAAACAAGCAAAAAACAGTAACTAGCACTAGGCGCTAAGTTAATAGGTTAGTCCCAAAAAATGATATATTCTTGCTTGAAAGTGTATATAAAACATTCAAGATTGATAATATAATAGCATAGGACAATCAAAAATTATAGATACGTTGGAGATGTATCATTAGCATAAAACAACAAAAAATTATAGATACGACGGAGACTTATCAGTAAGCAGTCACCAGGATTCTCATGCATGCACTACCAAGCTTCCATGGATCCCGTGTGTGGCAACAAAGCCAAGTGGATACATCAAGATCTGTGGGTTAATACTTTTCACACTACGTTGGTCCATATTAGAAGCCAGATAATTATTTAACTAATATATGCATTATTCTAGGATCACTTTATCTGTGAGGATGGGTTCCAGGCTGACACATGCCTACACATGGAGAGAGTTGCGAAGAAAAATCTCCCGGGCATGCATGTTGCATGATGTGCACTACAAGTCCGTGACTAGATTTTATGGTAGGGGTGAAAATGGGAAGCCGATAATGAAGCGGAAGGAAGCGGCGACACAAATCTGGAGCGGAACCAGTACTTGTCAGTAAGTAACATCACTGCTTGCTACTACTAAGATTACCATTGCTTGTTTCTTTTCTTTGTCATATACACATATGATGTATTTTTCTATGTAGGTGAGAGAGAAATGGATACCAGCATATTGTTGGGAGAGGTTGGCGGATATGTGATGCACCCCAATGTGGCAGGAGCAACAAATGAAGGAAATGGATACTGATGCAGGGCTGACACACGTTCAGGATAGCCACAACCTGACAGGAGGCGGGAACAAGGATGGCCACCACTACCTTGTCGATGGCTCAATCTTCACTCCTCAAATCCCGAGTATTCTCAGCTCCACTTACAAAGCACAAGCTCAAGTGTTTTCGTACGGAGTCGCCTGATGTCTAGTGCGGCTGTGATTGTCATGCTCCAGGTGTGTACCTTTCATACCCATATCTTTACATTCTTGCACTACAACATATTCTTGACATGTGCTTGATGACTCATCCTACTACAGCGGTTGTCCACGGTGCAATTGTCACATGGGTCTGATATATTTCGATGGAACCTATATGGAAATGGTCAATTCTCAGTGGAGTCTATGTATAAAGCGTTAATCCATTCTGATGTTTTAGTTGATAATAATAAGAAGATCTTGAAGATAAAGATACCTCTGAAGAATAAATTTTTTGCATGGTATCTTTGTCGCGGAGTCATTCTTACTAAAGATAACCTTATTAAGAGAAATTGGCATGGAAGTCCGCAATGTGTCTTTTTTCATCATGATGAGACAATAAAACATTTGTTCTTCCAATGCAAATCAGCTCGTTCTATATGGTCAGTCATCCAGATAGCTTCTGGCTTGTATCCTCCTTGTATTGTTGCTAATGTATTTGGCAACTGGTTACATGGGATTGATCACACGTTTAGAACTCTTCTTAGGTTGGGAGCGCTTGCCGTTATTTGGTCACTTTGGCTATATAGAAATGATAAGTTTTTTATTGATAAAAGTACTTCTCTGCTGCAGGTTATCTACAGATGTATCGGGACTCTTCGTCTATGGTCATCTCTGCAACGCGTGGAGAATCGAGACCTATTTACGGAGGTGTGTACACGATTGAAGGATACGGCGAGGGATACTTTTACCCCAACATGCATGGCAGCATGATCTTAGGATTGTCCCACCTCCGCTTTAGGCGTTATACGGACCCTACATATTTCTTAGTATTTCACCTTTTTATTTTTCTTTTATGCGAGAGGACTTTATTTGGTTGTGTGCATCTTAGTTGTGCAGAGACCGGGTGTAATGCTTAAACCTTTTAAGTAATAAAGCGCCCCTTTTCAAAAAAGTTGGAGGCAGAAAGAGCTGCACTAGATAGAGTTGGCGAAAGAAATGAGACAAAGTGAGGAATCCAAGAGAAGGAATGAGGCAGGAAAAAAGAACCTTCAAGACCAAGTAAAGGTTAGTTCTTTTCCATACATTGCCTACAGTATTATCCGATAAAATTCTTCGCCGACAATGCAACCAAAAATAACTGTAGAATTTTTTTGACCGTCTCGAGGCTTCGTCGACGTCGCCTCCCCCCCCCCTCCTCCTCCTCCTCCTCCTCTGGCACCACCATAACCCTGAGGTCGTGTCGGCAAATATGTTTGTGTCATATGGTTGTGTGACAGATGGTGAACTTGTTTATTTTTATGACAATGAACTTGCAGTGTATGTGTGTGAATTGATGATGTTATGGTATGTGATGTGAATGATGATGATATGTGAGACAATAAACTTGTGATGTCCTGATATGTACTCCCTCTGTTCCATAATAATTATCATGATTTTAGTTCAAACTAAAACCATTACTATTATGGAGTGGAGGGAGTATATATGAATTGCTACATCTTTGAATTGTAAGGCTTTTGGGGAACAAAGTGTAAAAAAAGTACAACTGAGAAGTTTTGCTGAGTGCACTCGACAAAGGCCCTGTTTGGATACTATAACTCTGTTAGAGATTAGAGTTAGATTCTAACCCTGAACTAACTTTATTTAAAGAGGTGTTTGGATGACAGAGTTAGATGGAGCGCGGATACGGCGAGGCTCCTTCATGGACGGTGCGAGAGAGAGGGAGGGAGAGGACGAGAAGATTCGAGGAAATGGTGAGGGATCTGTTGCGGCGAGAGCAAGAGAAAAAAAATGTTTTTTAGTGGTTCCAAGAAGAACTAACCCAAATAAGCACCTCTTGGGTGGGTTAGATTTTTTGAATGAGTTAGATGCATCTAACCCAAACTAACCCTCCTGTTTGGATATTTCTGGGTTAGTTGAGTCCAATCTAACCCAAACTAACTCTAACCTATGGATCCAAACAGGGCCAAAGGCAATATATGCCGGCACGAAGCCCTAAGCTGGGTGGGTCCTGTTTTTCATGTCTTTGCCAAATATTGCCCTGCACTCGGCAAAGAGCAACCATTACCAAGTTATATATCTTTGCCAAGTTTTTTTCCCACACTCATGAAAGATACCGCTTTTCCAGGTTCCACGTCATTACCGAATTTTTTTAACCTTGCACTTGGCTTTACGTTGGTTTACCGAGTTCCTGATAAAAGAAACTCGACAGATTGTTGTGCATTAGGCAAACTTCTTGATTTCAGTAGTGGATACAAAAGAAACTTGAAAAAAAGTAAGTCCTGATTTCAGTTGTTGAAAAAGGCTCGGCCTCGTGCCCCCCACCCCCAACTCCCCCCCCCCCCCACTCCTCAGGGGACGACTCGAGAGCCCCAACCCTAGCCACCGGACTCCGATCCTCTTCCAGCCCCCTCACCGCCATCGCCGGGTAAAGCCCGCGTGGTGTTGGCGGCGACGGGATCCCCCTTTTGCCTTCTCCCGGAGCGAATGTTGCGGTGGTCCTTCTCTGCTCGGCTGGTGCTGTTTCCCAGTGGCCGGCGCGTCAGGAACGGTGGCGCGCGTGGCCTGGAGGCGGAGCGGGCGACACAGCTAGCTGGTGGTGGCGCGTCGCAGTGGAACGCGCAGGGCGATGGCGGCTTGGTGATCCTCGTCGTGGCAGAGTTCCTGACTGGCCAGATCTGCGCTGGCCGAAGGTGAGGGCTGGTGGCTGACGCATGGTAGGTGTGTTGGTGCTACGGCGGGCCTGGCAGGTTCCAACAGAGGAGTTGTGGCACACTCTAGTGGCACTGGCGCCTGCTGGAGGCGGTGGCGCGTTCCCACGGGCAGGTTGGTGACGGCACTGCATTGGCTCGGTCAAGATGGAGTCTTGTGAACATTGAGCGGCTGGTCACCCCTGTGCGGCGTGGCGAGCGGTGGTGCTCTTCTGGTGGTCCCTGCCTGGGTCTTTTCATGGGGAGGCAGTTCTGATCGTCGCAAGGCCATCCCTTGGAGTGGGTGACGACCGTTGCAGGCGGTCCTGGAGCTGGCCAAAGGTGCTGGTTTGCTGCGGCCCCTCGTGCAAACTAGGAGTTGGTGGTGTGGTCGCGGTTTCCCTGCCGGGCGGTCTGTCATTGGTCCTCGGTTTTAGAGCTATGTCGGCAAGTGTTGCGATGGCGGCGGTGTGAGGCTTCTTGGACAGTGCAACCAATTCCATGGAGGGGTGGAGATGGGCAACGCGGGGATGAAAATCTCGCTCAGCTTCTGCGGGGATGATGGTGACGGCACCCGTGGATGCCATTCCCCTCCTTGGAGGCGTCACCGAGCGTGTTCGCCATCTCCCTTGCTCTCATGGAGTTGGTGGATATCACCGGGCGCAAGCCTCGATTCGGTGTTTGGATCGTCACGATAGTGTCGTTCTCAACGTCGCTCCTCTGTTGGGAGCATTGTGTTTGGATACACGATTGACTTCTCATTGCTCTCCTCCAGTGGTCGCCGTGACATCTTTTATCCTCCGTGAGTCCTTTTTTATCCTCCGCGGCGCTATGTACGCCCCTCGTCGGTGTCTCCAAGATGGTGTCTTCCGGATCGAATTGAGTCCTGCCATTCAACTGCTCAGACGCTCATGATGAATGGTGCGTCAACAAGCGAAGTTCTGCGGAAGTTGGGGTCTTAAGAGGTGCCCGACATCGGCCGTGACGCGGTGCTATGTATTAGCTTAGGATAGGCTCTTTTGCGTTGTAGTCCCTCCGTTCCTAAATATAAGCCTTTTATAGATTTTAATATAGACTATATACCGAGAAAAATGAGTGAATCTATGCTCTAAAATATATTTGTATACATCCGTATATAGTTCTTATTGAAATCTCTAGAGAGACTTATATTTAGAAACAGAGGAAGTAGCTTGCTTTGCAGTGGTGTTTGTCTTCCGTCTTGCTGGTATGGTGTTCATGCTACGCTTGTTATTCGCATCGAGTGATAGCTTTCTTATAATCAAATTTCTAGTTATGTTACATCTAGTCATACTCTCGAGAGAAAAAAATTGATGAGTGCCTGCCTCTAAGGTAGAATTATACGCTTAAAACAAATGCCAATCAGTTAAGTTACATTTCCTGTAAGTATAATTGTAAGCATGCAATTGAACTTGAAATAACTGAGTAGTTCGGACATCCTATGGCTGAAAAAGTTATAGTATAAACTAGCACAAATAATGAACTCTTTCAATCAATTTGTTGCCTTTGCTTTTGGAAGGTCCAATCCATGTGTGATACTCATGCGAGGGGAGGCTTCAGTTCTTGCGCGCATTTGCCTCCTTCTCCGGCGTCAGAAGTCGCGCACCGGCCTCGGCATTCCCCTTCCTCTCGGCCTCCTTTGCCTTGAGCGCCTGCAACTTGGCGTGGTTGTAGTAGGCGACGCCAAGGAAGGCAATGGCGTAGCCGGCGAGGTTCACTGGTGTCACGGTGTCCTGGATGACCGACCATGAGAAGGCGATGAGCAGCCAGTCCTTGACCACCCCTGCCACGTTCATGGTCAGCGCCGACGTCTTCCCCACCAGCAGGAACACCGCCAGGTTCAGCGCGAAGGCGCACAGCGAATTGGTCCCGAAAACGACCACGTCTGGCCGGACGATCCCGGCCGCGGACGCCGCCTGCAGCCTCGGCAGCTCGACGAACGTCCACGGCACGGTGAGGAAGAGCAGGCAGCAGGGGGCGATGTAGTAGAGCGAGGTGATGGGGTTGAGCTTGATGCCCCTGGAGGTGAGCAGTATCTGGATGAGCACGAGGCGCGTGGCCTCGGCGGCGACGGCGGCGAGCTGGAGCGTGACGCCGAAGACGTCGAAGCGCGCCTCCCCGAAGGCCGCGACGGCGACCCCCGCGGAGATGCCGAGCATGTTGAGCATGGAGGCCCTGCGGAAGGTCTCGGTTCGGAAGGCGATGGCGAGGGAGTAGACGGCGACGGGCATGAGCGCCTTGAGCATCTGGATGAAGGAGACGGAGAGGTAGATGTAGGCGGAGTTGGAGAACCAGAGGGAGAGCGCGTAGAGCGCGCCGATGGGGACGACGGTGGCGACGTAGAGCGAGGGCGTCATGGGCGGGTCGGCGGGGAGGTCGACGAGGCGGAAGACGCGGACGAGCGCGGCGGCGAGGGAGGCGCAGAAGGCCATGTGGATCATGGTGAGCGAGATGGGGAAGGGCCAGTCGTACATCTTGGGGTCGAGGATGTACTTGTTGTACACGATCACCGTGAAGCTGAGGCTGATCCACACGGCCACGTACGCGTAGGACAGCAGCACGGACCTCAGCACCGAGGTCGGCTGCGCCACGACCGCCGTCGAGGACTCGACGTCCATGGCGGCCGCGGGGGGCTTGGTGCTGCCATCGCCGCCGGCGACGCCCATTGGGGCGAGGGGGGTGGAAGCGCGCGGTGGTTGCTAGTGGTGGCGAATCTCCCCGGCCGCGCGGTGAGCCTCGGTATGGTGTTGACTAGAGACGCGCGGTTCGACGTTTATTTAACAACATTGGCACAGGTTTCGGTAGCTTGCCGAATCATGGAACCTTTACGTGCGGTGCGTCTCACTTGTAGAATTATCAATCTGTAGAAGGTTAAGGAGGGGTGGTGGTAGCAATTGCAATTGAAAATACCAAGGTCAGCTCTCTGAACGTACTAGGATCCAAGGAAGTACAGTAGAAATGTGGAGTCAAATGCACACTTGCACTACTAGTGTGTGCATACACTCGCAGATCTCGATAAGAAAATCGCTTTACACGCTTGATGCCCGGTGCCCCGGACGATCGCGTTGGCTCGATCAAAGCCATTCGATGAGAACGTTCTCAGTCAACGCTCGCTGGATGGACTGGAGCGTAGGCCTCTTTCCCTGGCCGAGTTTCGGCTTCTTCTTGTTGCTCCATCCTCACCATGCAGCAGTGCGTGCGAGCTGCGCCGGCATATTTGCACCGACTTTGCCTTTTTCCTTTCTTCGCTTTTTATGATTTTCTTATTTTTCTTTAGGTGTTTAATTTTTTTTTATTTTGCCTCCTTTTAGAAGCACAAGTTTTTGTGTACATGATAACTTTCGCCTCCTTTCGTTGGGAATGGGAGGTAGCGCATCCCAACATCATCCATCAAAATGGACACCCGAATGCCGTGCCAGCATCTAAGCCTATATATTAAATATCTGTTTTTTTAGAAATAGTATAAAACAACATCAAATATACGCCATGCAGCCTCACTTTGAGTCATTTGTTCGTTAGCAATTCAAGCATACATGTAAATAAAAGTGTTGGATGTTCAACAAGTTTTTAAAATTGGTCGGTCCCAAATTCAACCATACTTCTCGAAACTTCAAAAGTGGCCTTTATCTGAAAATATTTCTCCTCGAGCTTGACCTTTTTCATCGTCCCATGTTCTCCCAAGTAGGATGCCCCTTGAGTTTCAACCAACGATGTATCAATTTGAAGGGCTTGCGCTCCATCCTGGAGTACATCGTGGCAGCGGGTCTGGGATATAGAATGATGTGATCAATCAAGTTGCAATATTGAGTGAATCAATGAATTGACCGACAAGAAGCAAAACTTATGATCTCCATGATTAGCGCATCCGTTGGCATCATTCTTTCCTCTTGTGCAATCATAGTGCAATACTTCATGACGATAATTAAAATGGTGTAACACCGATGGAGTAGCGACTTCCCATTGCGATTATGGATCACATCCCAATTGGAGGGCTCGTAGTAATGAAACCAAGAATGCACATGCTGCCAAAATATCGTGCACTTTTGCTTCATACCAACAAACGCCGCACTTGTGGCCAACTATGTGTCGCACAACAATGCCTCCCTCGCAGAGTACCTCGCCAGCATGCTTACTTCGGGCCTGTTTTGAAGTCTCTCGCTCCACGCTTCACAAACTTCTTGTGCGGAGCCGAGCCGAAGTGGGGGAAAGGGCTATGCACTACAAAAAATACACTTCTGTGGTGATACGTGTTTGTCAGAGTAGGTCGCGTTTTTTGTCATGCATGTACATTCATGATAATTTTATGACAGAATCAAGATAGTCATACATGTGCTGTCGTAGAAGTGTTCCATGACATTACCAAAATTATCATCACGGAAGTGTCCACTTCCATGACAATAAATCACGCGTCACAGAAGTGCTTTCGTTAAAGGTGACCGACACGTGGCATCCACCGTGACGGAACGCCGTTAAGCTATCGGGTTGGGTTTTGGATCCGATAACTCGTTAACAGCCCCGACCAATGGGAAATTTCCACGTGTAAAATTCTTATTGGCCGGACGAAACACGTGTCAGCTCGTCAGTGGGTCAGATAGGCGCCTATGATATGTCGACACGTGCCACGGCCCATCACTGGCCCATTTATCTTACAAAGCCGGCCCGTTTGACTTGGTCAAAAGTTAACGGGTTGGCCCATGAAAAGCCTGTTAACGGTCTCTTCGCAAATAGCCCATTTTACGGCCCGTTAGGCCCTAAAGGAAATCGGCCCAACAACGTCATGTGGGCTGTCGAATATAACACCAGCCCATTTCACTTTCGGCCCATGTATGGCCCACGACGTCTTTCGGCCCATATGAGGCCTTCGTATCTTTCGGCCCTTTACAGGCCCACGGTGACTCTAGCCCATAATGAACAATAATTTTCTTTATACCCGTTAACGGCCCGTGATTTACATGGGCCGTTTCCAGCCCGTGTTAGCTTTCGGCCTATTGACGGCCCATACGTTCTTGGGCTCCTTTTTAGCCCTCAATTACTTCCGGCCCGTTACTGGCATGTTCCCCTAATGGGCCAAATTTGGCCCATGGCAAGAGTCGGCCCGTTACTGGCCTGTTCCCCTAATGGGCCAAATTCGGCCCATGGCAAGAGTCGGCCCGTTACTGGCCTGTTACCCTAATGGGCCAAATTCGGCCCATGGCAAGAGTCGGACCGTTTCTGGCTTATTAACCCGTTGCGCCATTTCCAGCCCGTCCTATATTCCGGCCCATTAACGACCCGTTATGCCTATGACAGAATTAAGCCTTTGTTGTCCTAGGGCCTGTTGCCGTGTTGGGCCGATACCAATTACGCCCGATTATGGCCCATGTATACCCATTTATCCGACGGCCCGAGGCCCACCGATTATAGGCCCATTTATCGACGGCCCGTAGGAGACCCATGGATCCTACGGCCCGTATATGGCCCATGGTAGTTGCGGCCACTAGCAAACCAGGGAAAAAGAAGACTAGAAAATAAATAAGGCCGAAACTAACGCTAGGCTATTAAGGCGATTGCACAGATTACATCCATTCGGCATCAAAGATCGCCACCAGTGCAAATATAGGGAACACCCTACACTATACAAAAATGGCTTGTTGTTTTCTTCAGCCGGTGGCTGCACGTTAAGAATAAATTTTGTATCGCACCAAAACAAATTACAACTATATAACAAAAGGAAGGTTGGCATAAAACTTAACAGTCTAGCAGATAAATGCACCACCAGAAGTTCTGAAGCTCAGTTCATTTGACCTGACCGTTACGTTTTCATGCTGTATTGTCCGATGGAGCACCATAACCCTCGCCTTCATTTCCCCTAGGCTCCTGAACAACATAGCAAATGTCTGATAGTCTGGTTTCAAAACCATGCATATCTTGACGACATTGAGCAATGTTTCTCCTTGTTTCACAAAGGGTCTCTATTAGGGAATGGACTTGTGTCTGGAGCGCAGATACAACATTGCTTTGGGATTGCATTTCTTGATCATGAGGCAGTTTGGACGATATTGCCTTAACAACCAACCCAGTATTACGCAGGAACGTGCTTTTGGCACTGTTAGTGGACAGGTACTGACCCACTACATCAAGAGCTGCCATTGCGGTTATAGTTGCCTCGCCACCTTCAGAAGGTGGCGGTTCCACCATTTTTTCCATAGCTCGCTGAAAAGTTGAGGTTTTACATTAGTAGTACCAGAACGTAAGATATTAAGGAGGCAGCAAAACCAAACAAAATAGCTTTGGTCTATATACAGAACTTATTCTGGTGAACCCATGTAAAATATTAGTTGTATTTTATTGCAAAGTACATAATAAAATCAGGTTCCAAACATATGACCATGTACCATCGCTAATGTATTGTCTATTTCTTCACATTGTATTAAGGGCTAAGGATAAAGAGACGAAGTTTATAATACGATAAGCATAGTATGACATCATTCATATCACAAAACAACTGAGAACAGACAAACAGGCAATTGTAACATTGTGTGGGCAAGTCCAGCACGGAACTAGATTACGGGTCAAGATCAAAGGAACATCACTCCTCTCTTTTAAACCTTATAAGGTGCAATGATACGCTAAGACAATTGTGTATAAAATTGAAAAGAGTAATAGACATTGGCTACAAACCATGCAGTTCAAGGCACGAGTCAGAGTAAGTAGTAGTTAAAAGGCATGAGGATTAAGGACTTACAACAGCGGCTTTGACTGGTGTAGTCATGCCCTTCTTCTTGCTGGTGTGACAGTCCTTGAAGATTTTCACAGCATTTGGTTCAGGTACTTTTTGGTCCTTGCGGGCTTTCCTCTGCATTTCAAACAAGTCAATATAGATATGATAATATGGTATAGCGAAAAGAGTGAAACAGCAGCTAATTACAAGAGCCTCGCAGTGTGCAATATAGCTACGAGATCCTGTCGTCTGTTGGAATTTCACTTTCGTACGGTTGGCCTTATTATTTGAACGGTTCACCTACAAGAAGATAGATTTGTGTGGCACATGCGTAAAGAGGACTTCAACATGTGATCTGATCACATATATATAATGTACTTGATACTTCGGATCAGACCAGTGTTTAACAAGGCCCCTCCAGTCTTCATTCGATATATTTTCCACTGGAGATGTTTCGGAAAGTTCACTGTTAGCCTTGCCTTCAAAGTGAGTTTTCCTCAAGTTATACCGATACTGTCGCAGAGCAGACTTGAAAACATGGGTGCAAGTTTGTCTGGTTGCATCACCTTGGCTATCCAACTTGAACCTCATCTATTGAAAATTATGGGAGTCTCATTATCAGCAACCTAGAAAGTATGGGACAGAGCAAGACAATATTATTATTTCCATACATAACCATACTTACAGATAAATGGTCGAGGAAGGTGTTGAACTGGGTTTCGTCGTTGTCATTCCTATACTGAATCCATGTTGGGAGGATACGTACATGACACCTAACGGCAACCGCTGCCTCTGATACTAACTTGGCTGACTCTGTAGCATCACGTGGCCTTTTTAAACCTGCCTCAAAACGGATCTCCATTCTTCCTCCTCTAGATTTAGTGAATCTATCGAGCATTATCCCTGATGTTTGTTTCCTCTTGCGCCTAGGTGCTAGTCCAACAACGAACATAGGAAGTGTTAGTGTACATCAAACTGTGAGACTACATATAAAGAAGCATGCAACTGTAACTTGACTCCAGCAACTACCTTCTTGTTGTTGAAGCTCACAAGGTTCATCTGATATTGCCAACTCGTCTTGTGTCAAGAGTGCTTGGGGAGTAGTGTCAGGTGGCAAGGGAGCTTGGGAACGTGCTGCTAGCTCAGTTGACGCACGAGTAAGTCGTGCAGCTGGTAGCACTGTGGTAGGTGTTGCAAGAACTAGGGTTGTCTCTGCTTGTTTGGTGGCAGCTATTTTTTTCTATTTCGTTTTTTTTGCAACTCGTGTAGCATGGGATGCCGTGTTTGTAGAATTTTCCGCTGGACTTTGACCTTCTATTGCACCATCAGTACCAGCAGAATCTGCAAGATTCATCCGCTTCTCATTCCCTGCCATTCTGTGTTTCTTCCTCTTTCTCTGTGCCATGTTAAGTCAAGCCGACAAGAAAAATGAATAACAATTTAGTTCTTCAGAACAAATTGATGCGTGATGTAGATGAATTGAACTTTGATGTTAGACAACCACATGATAGGAGGATGTAATATGTATGAAAAACAGGACGGGAGAGATAACCAGAACTATGATGTGTAAACTAAAAGAAGACATTTCACCAAATTAGAAGCAATGCAATGGAAGGTAGACACCATATGAAAGATGCTACAAATATCGCTCTGCCAAGTTAACAGTGTCTCATCATAAATGGCGTTTAAACAAATGTGAAGCAGTACAAGAAATAAATCATATGCAAGATGCAAACAACATCACACTACCATGTTAGAGGTCTCTCGTAATTAGTGCCATTGCATATTCACAGCATTGCATATTCACAGCTTATGATGTGTAAACTAAGGAGAAGACATTTCAACAAATTAGAAGCAATGAAAGCTAGACACCATATGAAAGATGCAACGAATATCACTCTACCAAGTTAAAATTGTCTCATCATAAGTGCCATTTCAACAAATTAGTAGTACAAACTAGAAAAGAATGTGGATGTAACCTATATCACACTCCGAAGTCAAACGTGTCTTATGATAAGTGATTGTTGCAGGTTACACAACAGTAGTAATTTGATGTAAGAACATGGTGTGATAGACAGATATTGTATGTTCTAGAAACAGGAACACGTGTCTTATTCAAGTATAATGTGTAAAGTAAGCAGATGGAATTCAACAAAATTAGAAGCAATACAAGCTAGACATCACACATAACATGCAACCACATATAACAGTGCCAAGTTAGAGGGAGCACCGGTGATGCTGCACTAGGGGAGACGTGCTCATCATAAACACGGCTTTGTTGAGTGTCTATGCATGTGTTGTCTTGGAAATCATCTTGGGGGTGTGGAGGAGTAGAAACTGTAGAGGCCCTCCGTTCAGAAGGACCACCTTTATCCGCTGCCTTGCTAACTTGATTTTGAATTGTCAAGTAAAACCGACAAGAAAAAGCAATAAAATTCTCTCTTCAGAACTCATTCATGCATGATACTGACAATCACTACTTTGATGTAAGGCAAACACATGATACCAGGATGGAATATGTATGAAAAATAGGACGGGATGGCATGTTCACAACTGTTTATGTAAACTAAGCAGAAACCATTCCAGCAAATAAGAAGCAGTGCAAGCTAGACACCACATGAAAGATGCAACCAATATGACTCTGTCAAGTTAAAAGCGTCCCATCATAAATGGAATTTCAACAAATTAGAAGCAGCACATGCTATAAATCATATGAAAGATGCAACTAATATCGCACTGCATATACTAAAGGTGTCTCGTCATGTTGATTGATGCGGGATACAAAAAAACAATAGTTTTATGTAAGGACATGCTTAATAGACAGATGTACTATGTACTAAATACAGGAAGGCATATCACATTAACAGGTATAATGTATAAGTTAGGCAGACTAGCACATGCAGTTTAACCAGATTGGAAGAATTACAATCTAGACACCATATGCAACATGCAACCACATATCATGCTACCAAGTTAGAGCAAGCACCTGCGATGCTAGTGTAGGGGAAATGATGTAATCAACTATAGAGCTACGTTCACTATCTTCATCTCGCATTTCTGTTGTTTCTTGAGAATCATGTCGGGAGGCTGACGCTGCATTCTCTAAATGAGGAGTAGTCCCCTTGCCTGCCTGCCTCGTCATAAGTGATTGATGAGGGATACACAAGAACATTAGTTTGATATAAGAACATGGTTAATACATAGATGTACTAGTATGTACCAAAAACAGAAAGGCATGTCATATTCAAAGGTATAATGTGTAAGCTAAGCAGATGCAATTTAACCAAATTGGAAGCAATACAAGCTAGACATCCGGCCGGAGTGGTGAGCATGATCATCTAGGACCTGAGATCCTGGTGGGAGGCGGGCTACTTCGCCACCATCGCAGATTTTTAGTTGGCTTCCAGGTGATGCCTATCTTTATTGGGCTTGTCACTGGCTTGGCCAGTGCCCTGACTAGTTATTTGTCTTCTGGTGCTCACGGGATGGTGGTTCATATAAAAAAATTCCTTATCTTACGGACTTCGGCCTTTCGAATACAAGCTAGACATCATATGGAACATGCAACCACATATGACACCGCGAAGTTAAAGCAAGCACCTGGGATGGTGGTTCATTGCGAGCGAGGTCATCAACTCCAGAGCTACGTTTACCGTCTCCATCTGCTGACACTGCACCCTTTATAGCGCTGTAATGTGTCTTGCCTACCCGCATACGAAGCTGGAGCGACTTCTCTCTTTTATTTTTGACTTCTCTCATGGCAGCAGAGTCTGAAATACCCTTGCATAAAAACACAATAGTGAGAGTAAGGGTGAAGTGTGTGCAGAACTAGTGCGCTGTAAAAGTAGCAGATAGCAGGTGGCTGAAAAATAAATGACAGGAGACATATGATAGCTCTACAACATTGCATGGCAAACAAAATTAGATTCTACTCCGTATGATTTTGTAATATATGAGCACAGGAAATGCAGGTACTCCTCCAGCACACCACCACATGTGGTCATATCTAAGATAACAGTCGACTAAAAATAAATAGATCAGTCGATTTTTTAATGAACCGTCTGATCTATAAGGAACGGGCAGATGGCCTTCGTCTACCTCCCGCCAGTCACTGTTGACGATCTTTCTCGAACCGCCAGCGACCACCGGCCCAGACCCCTGCCTCCGCCGCCCCGCCCTCCCATCGACCTCACACCACCGCCGTCCTTGGCAGCGCCCCCAGGCCATCCCTTTAATCCCAGCCGACCTCCAGATCGGGCGCCAGTAGCTCTAGGCTGCACACACCCCTAAGATAAACACCAAGGCACTGCTTCCCCAACGTAATAGGCGTACTAGCGCCTGTTACCCTGGGGAATGCTTCCGTTAATTGGGAATCAATTGGCCAGAAATTGAAATTCAGGGGGGCGACAGACCTCTAGCTAAGGTGAAATAGTATATGAGGAGAAACCTTGTGCATCGCGAGTTACTAGGAACATCTAGTATCAAGAAGAAGCGATCAACTAGTGTCTTCTGTGGGATGAATACCGTGCAAGCAGAGACGTAAGATTTGCACGAATAAGGGAAGAGGAGTACCTTTTTCGGTTGCCGGTGTGGTCACCTCCACATGTCGCGTCGATCTTCTTCTTTTTACCGAGGAAACCGATGTTCTGGAGGGTGCAGGCTTGGACGAACCCATGGCCAAATTGTTGACAGTGTTGCCGTGGCCGTATGTCGGCGGAGGGGAAGCAGATCCGACGTGGCGAAGGATGGCGTAGCAGGAACAGCTCCGGTGCGGTGGAGGGTGGCGAAGTTGGAGCGGCAGCGGTGAGGCGCAGGACGGCGTGGTTGAACTGGCTCGGGTACGGACGGCTCGGCCTCGGCTTCAACTACTAGCCGTGGAGGGCGTTGCGGTTGAGGTTGCGGTGGACGACGACGTCGGGGTATCGGCTCCGGCGTGATGGAGGAGGGCGGCGGTTGATGGGTGGGATGGGGTGGCGAACGGAGGACGCCGTGGTTTCGCGGCTGGTGGAGAGGTAGTTTTGGCGCCCATGAAGTACGAATGGGGAATCAGACGGGTGGGGGAACCATGTTTCGGTCTGGGACGCGCTTGTTTTTGGCTTTTTTAAACAGAAGATGTGACGCGCTTGTTTGAAATTTGGGGAAAGTACAAACTTTGCTCCCCTCTTAAATTTTGGACCTACTACGGGTCGGGGGCAGGATGGTAATCCCTGGTGTCCCAAATAGTGGGCGGAAGCGATTTCGGTCGCGCGCATTGTGACGCCCCGAGACCGATGCTCCAGATGCCTTCCATTTATTTTGTTGTTGCTATGTATGGATTTCCATGATTGTCATAATAAATTGTTCCATCATCATGCTTGTGTTATCTTTTATTCTCACTTTGTGCATTCCATCTTCATGTATGTTGCCATGTGCATTTGCATCCATCATGTTCATATTGCCTTGTTTCCATTTGTGTGCTTGGGTATGTTCTTCCTCTTGCCTCCCCTTTTTCTTATGCTCAAGCTCCAACTTGGTTCCACCAAGTTTCATCAAAACCAAGTCAACGCTTCTAATTCTTTCTTTTCTCCCAATTATTGCAAGTGGCGTTTTCCCCATCCTCCATTAGTGTTTATTTATTTCCTGATGATCTTACTCTAGGCCTTTTACCTCTGTGTCAAATATCATCCTTTTTGGGATTGTTTTGGTTGGGTTAAAAAATGGCTCAAGTTCGAATTTAATTCAAACTTGAATTATTTTTAGATCTGTAAAAATTGCCAGATCACTTTTATCAAATTGTGCATAATTCCAGGAGTCCAGAGGTATTTTTGTATCTCTGAAATTCTTCGTCTAAGCCCCTATTCTTTCTGTTCTATACTATTTCTTTTGCTTATCAGTTAAGTGAGGAAAAAGGAGACAAACCTACCCGGGCCACCTGCGGCCCATCCGAGCCGACCAGCAGGCCAGCACTGGTGCCTGGCCTCTCCTCTCGCTAGCATGGTAATAGCCACGCTAGACAACCAGCCGGACCCCACCTGCAGCGTCTCTCCCTCCCTGCTTTTTCTTCCTCCTCTCGTCTCTTCCCTCACAGTAAAACGAGGCCATGGCGCCCACATGACCACCGTGGCCGAGCCACGCACGCGCCTCCCTCCTATAAAGCCCCAGCCAATCCTAGGGTTTTCCATCTTCCTCCTCTCCCTCTTCTCCGCCGCCGCCGCGCAGGTAAGAGGCTCCCACGCGACCTGCTGCCTCGCCTCCCGATGCCATGTCTGGGACGAGCCGAACCTCTTCTCCGGCGTAGCCCGTTCTGCCGGTTCCCTCCTTCCTCGCGCACCAAGAGACCTCCACGACCTCGTTCCCGCTGCGATCCAAGGCCGGAGCCACCAAGTTCCTCGACATCATCTTCCTCTGCTTCCTCTGCTTCACGGACCCAAGCGCCTCTGTCGATCATCGCGCCATCCCGCCGTCTCCAGTCACCCGCGACCTCGTACGACTCCAGAAGCACCCCCACGGTGTAGCCCCGCTCCTCCCCATCTCTCCCTCCGGTTCAATTCTGTCACCGTGGTCGTCTTCCCTAGTCGCCAATCCCATATCCGCCATGGATGAGGTTCTCGAGCTCCTCACACCCATGCGCCTCCTGCACATACGCGCACAGCACACGCGCGTCCTCTGCACGCGCCCCGCCCCTTTGCTGCACCTTCGCGGGCACACCAACAAGCACATGCATCTGCACATGCGCACGACCGCGCTAGTTTGCGAGCCCGTGGCCCTGCTGCGTCTTGCCTCGCCGCCATGCCCGGGACGAGCTCAAGCTCGTGCTCGAGCCAATCTCCTGCAGCTGCTCCGCCTGCACGCGACCATCCCGCAGCTGCTCAAGCATCCAATCCCGCACCCACGCCGGTACTCTTCTGCTGCAGAAGCCGCCGCCTTCGCTCGCTGTCGTCGCCGGAGTTTTGCCGTCCGTCCGAAGCCATGGCTTGTAAGTTAGGATCAGCCTTTAGTCATTGCGCCCCATCTGAAATCAATCTCCTCACTAGCCTGGTGATCATCGCCGCTCATGCTAATCTGAGGGATCTCGGGTTCAAATCCCGTGCGCCCCCCTTGTTTTTCCTTTTTGTTACCTGTTTGTGTTTCTTCAATTCAGTTCAGTTCGAGAGGATGCGTCATTTAGGGACGAACCCCTACAGTCCACAAGGAATGTTTCAGCCCAGCTGGTCGCTGCGCTGCACTCCCACCCGGGAGACCAGAGTTCAAATCCCCAAGGCCGCAACTCCCACCCGGAATCCCATGGAGCCTCAATTCTTTTCCTCTGTGTTTTTTTTCCAAAACGTGCAAACATCCGCTTCGGGCCAATTCTGCTTCTGGGTTTGCACAGTGCATTACTTTCAGCCCGCATATGTTTTTCCCCTATTCACTGCAATTTAGCATTTCTCTAGTGCATGCATAACTATAGATTATGCCATCATTTTGAATTGTTCATAACTAAATATCCGTGCATCCAAATAAAATATGTCATATATGAAACATGCTTAGAATTTCATCTAGTTTAAAAATATGCAACTTTCATCCATGTTAAAAATGTTTAAGGTGATGTTTGCATATATTTTGCCTCTAGCCATGCTAAAATGATTTATTTCATATCTTAATAACTGTAACTCGGAATTTAATAAAATTTATATGTAAATGGGGTAGAAAAATGTCTAGTTTAACATGGTGGCCTTACTTTGCATGTTTAATAACTCTAAAATTGTGTTTAGGGCAGAACAGTACCAAACCTCAAAATATGCATATGGGGTTTTACCGAACTTGTTGTTTGTTGTTTCCGGCCTTATTTAAACTTGACTAGATAGGTAGTTTTCTTTGCTTCACCCTCTTGCCATGTTTAATAACATTTAATATTGTTGGGTACATAAACGAGAGAGTACTAAATAAGTCATGTGGTGTTTTCTTCAATATGCAACTCCGTTGCATAATGAGCTCCACTTAATTTGTAGGATTGCTTGTGCACTTTACCATGCCATGCTTCATTAAACCGGACATGCATCATACTTGATTGTGCATCATGCCATGTTCATGTCATGGTTGTTTACTATGTTGTTTGCTTCTTTCCGGTGTTGCTTCTTCAGGTTGGTTCCGATAACATCGTGTGTGTGAGGATCCGGTCGACTACGTCCGTTTGACTTCTTCATGGACTCGTTCTTCTTCCTTGCGGGATCTCAGGCAAGATGACCATACCCTCGAAATCACTTCTATCTTTGCTTGCTAGTTGCTCGCTCTTTTGTTATGCCTATGCTGCGATACCTACCACTTGCTTATCATGCCTCCCATATTGTTGAACCAAGCCTCTAACCCACCTTGTCCTAGCAAACCGTTGTTTGGCTATGTTACCGCTTTGCTCAGCCCCTCTTATAGCGTTGTTAGTTGCAGGTGAAGATTGGAGCTTGTTCCATGTTTGGAATATGGATATTTTGTTGGGATATCACAATATGTCTTATTTAATCAATGCATCTATATACTTGGTAAAGGATGGAAGGCTCGGCCTTATGCCTGGTGTTTTGTTCCACTCTTGCCGCCCTAGTTTCTGTCATATCGGTGTTATGTTCCCGGATTTTGCGTCCATTACGCGGTTGGGTTATAATGGGAACCCCTTGACAGTTCACCTTGAATAAAACTCCTCCAGCAATGCCCAACCTTGGTTTTACCATTTGCACTAACAACCTACCACCTTCCCTTGGGTTCTACAGACTCAAGGGTCATCTTTATTTTAACCCCCCCCCCCCCCGGGCCAGTGCTTCTCTAAGTGTAGGTTCGAACCGAGCTGCCTGCAGGGCCACCTCGGGGAAACTTAAGGATTGGTTTTACTCGTAGCTAGTCTCATCTGAGTGTGTCCTGAGAACGAGATATGTGCAGCTCCTATCGGGATTTCTCGGCACATTCGCGCGGTGTTGCTGGACTTGTTTTACCATTGTCGAAATGTCTTGTAACCTGGATGCTGAGTCTGATCGGAATGTCTTGGGAGAAGGAATATCCTTCGTTGACCGTGAGAGCTTGTGATGGGCTAAGTTGGGACACCCCTGCAGGGATTTGAACTTTCGAAAGTCGTGCCCGCGGTTATGGGCAGATGGGAATTTGTTAATGTCCGGTTGTAGAAAACCTGAAGTTGACCTTAATTAAAACACATCAACCGCGTGTGTTACCGTGATGGTCTCTTCTCGGCGGGGTCCGGAAAGTGAACACAGTGTTGGAGTTATGCTTGACGTAGGTTGCTTTAGGATCACTTCTTGATCATACTTTCTCGAACGTGCTTTGTCTTCTCTTCTCGCTCTCATTTGCGTATGTTAGTCACCATATATGCTAGTCGCTTGCTGCAGCTCCTCCTCATACCTTTTTCCCTTCCTATAAGCTTAAATAGTCTTGATCGCGAGGGTGTAAGATTGCTGAGTCCCCGTGACTCACAGATACTTCCAAAACCAGTTTGCAGGTGCCGATGTTACCGAGCAGGTGATGCAACCCAGCTCAAGGAGGAGCTCGATGAAGTTCGTGTTCATTGGGTTGTTCCGTTTCCAGTTGGTCAGTAGTGGAGCCCAGTCGCGACGATCAAGGATCTGTGTAGCATTTGAGGCAGTCTTCTTTTATTTTGGTTCCGTAGTCGGACCTTGATTGTATCTGGTTGATGTAATGCTTTATTCATGTATTTGTGTGAAGTGGCGATTGTAAGCCAACTATGTATCTCTGTCCCTTATGTATTACATGGGTTGTGTGAAGATTAGCTCACTTGCGACATTGCTTTCAATGCGGTTATGCCTCTAAGTCGTGCTTCGACACCTGGGAGATATAGCCGCATCGAGGGCGTTACAAGTTGGTATCAGAGCCTTCCCCAGCCTTAGGAGCCCCCTGTTTGATCGAATCGCTGGCGTTATTGAGTCTAGAAATGTTTTGAGTCATTTATGAATTATATATATCAGAGAGTTAGGACTTCTTTTTACTCCTTGGTCCCTTCGTCGCTTTGGTGAGGCATCCTGACATAGAGTTTTGACTCTTCTCTTCTCAAATTTCACTAAAAAAAATTAGGATCACGCGGGTATTTTGGAATCATTCCGATGGTTTTGTGACGAGAACATTGTTCTTGGTGCCTCCTGTCATTTAGGGGTTGTGGCAGTGTCCCGGGGAGTTGAGCTCTGAGGTGTTGTCGTCACAATTTTATCGTTGCAGTTCTGGAATACCTGAGAGTAGTTTCGCCGACATCGAAAATCTCTTTTATGCAGTTGTTGGTGAGATAACCTCGACGCCACCCAGTACTGGGGCGGGAGTTCGGGAGTATTGCCATAACTTGTATAACGGATGCTTTTCGAAGGTTGAGGTAAACGATTTCTGAAGGTTTCTTGGTTATGTGTTGAAGGATGGATACATCTGGATGTAGGATTTGCTAGTTTTGGGTGAGATATTATGCTTCTCCTGTATCCCCAACACCTAATTTCATAAATGGAAAGTTTCGGGAGTTTATAAGTGGGAATTCAAGTAGCTCCTAGGATATTTTTCCGTCAGATGTATGATATGAAATTGGGGTTCGACGTCTAGTGGTCCGCCTATCCACGGTTGGTTTTACAGTGGTCTCGTTGTGTCTTAAAGAGTCCTTGGCTATGCCGACTCGGGGATGCTTCGTATGTCATGTGCACTGCTTTGTACATGATGGTGATGTACGATCGAGCCCGTGTAGGCCCCACCACGAAAACTTCGGACGAAATCTCTATCATATGTTTGTTCCGGCCTATTCTGCAAGCCAATCCTTTGTTTTGTTTTGAGTTGTGGTATTCGAGTTGCTTTGAAGTCAAATGTTGATTCCATACCTTCCCCAAATGGTGTTCTCATACTCCGAGGTGAATACCAATCCTTCTTGATCATCAAGATTGTTTTGTCAATCCTTTTTCACCGGTGTGTTTCTCTTCAAGTGGATCCGATCACTTCAACATTCGCAAGATCAATTATCAGTTCTTCTTAACGGTGTTTGTTTCTTCCGTCTTCAAGTTGCCTTTGTTTTTCCCGCCCACCCACCCCATTTTTCTTCAAGGACTCAGATTTTTTAATCAAGTATCCTTTATTCATGTGAAGTCTCTCCATTCTTTTCCTTCATGTTCTTACCCGATGATTCTCATGAAGATTCTAACGGAGCCTCAAGTTCATCATTATTTGCCTTTTTTTCTCCGGTGGATTCAATTCAAGCTTTGCCAATTATATCCTTTCCTCGTTGCAAATACCCTCTTATGCCGGTGCTCCTCATATTCATTCACTTCTCGCTATTCATTTGTTCCGGAGTGCTCAAGAAATCTCAAAAGATTCGTGTTTCCACTCTACTTTCGTAATCCTCTCAAGCTCTTTCAAGATTGTTATCTCATTCTAGCCATTTAATTCAACCGGTGCAACCTCTCTTTTAAATCTTTTCAACGGTGTATCTTTTGAGTGGGCCCTAACCCGCAGGTCTTTTCCCAGGATCTTACCTGACTCTTCTTATTTTCCCGGAGCTGTCCTAAATTTCTTTTCAAAGTTTGACGTAAGAATGATTCATCATCAGTCGTATGTATTTCTCCAAGATCTTTCAAATTCTTTTCATCGTTGGCTCAACCTCTTTGCTTTTGATTCTCCTGGAGTGTCTAAACAATTCTCAGTGCTGGTTTCGTCATTTTTCTCAACAGTTGAAGACCTAAGAAGAGTTTTCCCTCCATATCTTATCTGTTCTCTCAAAGATTCATGGTGCTAGTTTGTTTCCATCCTCTCATAATTGTTTTGATTATGAGAATTCTTTTCATCCATCCGGAGCATTTCATGAGTTGTTTTCTCTTTTCTTTTCCCCGAAGCCCATCATTTCAGAAGATTAATTCATTCCAGCTTTCAGCTCTCATACTCTAAATCATACCGGTGCTTAGAACAAAGATTCTCTAATCAGCTCATAATCTCGTCGTTCTCATGGATCTAAATTCTCTCAAGCATCTTTGTTTAATTGCTAATTCTTCCCGGTGTTTCTTCATGTTTTAATCGTTCTTTTTCAATTCTTACGGTGGTTCGTTCCAGAGTTTTCTCTTCCTTATTTATCATATCAATTTATTCGTTGTTTCAACCCTTCCGGTGGTTCCTTCAATACCTTCCCAAGTTGGCGCGATATCTATCTTAATCCTTTCTTCGAGAATAAGTAGTATGCCAAATCCGTTGTCTGTCATCAATTTAATTGGTGAAGGACGAGCATAACATAATTCTTATTCTTGATTCACCCAAATGATTAATTCCTTATTCCGGAGGCTCATCAAATTCCTGATTTCAATTGTTAATCTTCTCTTTTTCTCAGAGTTCCAATCTTTTTCAACTATTTCACCACGGAGATTCATCTAAATCAGTACAAGGTTTCACCTTGTGTTTTTAACTTCTTTTTTCCTTCCATTTGATCATTCTTTTGTTTACCGGAGTTCTTCATGGAGGCCCTACTTGATGGTTCATCAAGGATTTTATTCCTTTTCGAATTGTTCATCGACATTCTTTCAGAGGAGCTCAAGCATTCTTCATCTTGCATTTCAAAGTGCAATTCTTTCTACCGTATCAGTTGAGGTGGTGCTATGTCATTCTTCATAACTTGAGTTCATGTTTCATGATTCACATGTTATCAAGAATGAAATATTTTAAATCCATCAATTTCTTCTTTGGATTTATCTTGGGTTATATTTCACCTAAAGCCTTCCCTAAGGATCGTTGCTATTTGTGGTGCTCATAAATGACCCAAGTTCTTCATTTATCCTCCCGATGAAATAAGTTTCTTGTCTCCTTGTTCATATCAATCCAATCTTGTTTCCATTTATGGCAGGTTTTCACCTCAAGTTCTTGAGATGTTTTCCATAAGCCCTCAACAAGCATGTTCTTTCATTGTTGATTTCTCGACAACTCTGATGAATCCTTCTTTTTAAGGATGCTCTCTCAAATTCATTTGAGGTAGAACATGTTGTTTTCTTCTCTATTCTTTTCATTGCATTCTTTCATTTGTTCCGGAGGCATTGTGATGCTGCTCTCTTCGACCCATCATCTTGTTTTGTCAAGATCATGTCCAATTCCTTCCATTTACAGGCAGAGTGCTGTCCAAATTATATCATTCTTATTCCTTCCCCATCTTGTTTTAACCGGAGTATTGTGCCCCTTTGCTCAAGTTCTTTTCGCCTATTCAAGCTTTGCATCTCTTTTCAACTGGGTGCTTTCCGAATTTGTTCGTCCTTATTACTCTTCCCTACCGGAGTGCTTTCAACTTTGTTCTTCCTCGTTCCTCTTTCCTAACGGAGTGCTTTGAACTTCGTTTATCTCTGTTGTATTCTTTTCTCGAAATTGTTTAACCTTTTCAAGGTCCGTGGTTTCACTCGTTTGTCAAAGAAGCAACTTAGTTTTACCTCTCCTCTTCCTCTTTCGTTTTCCCACCGGTGCCATTCTAGATCTTGGGACGAGATCCTCTTGCAGTGGTGGAGTGTTGTGACGCCCCGAGACTGATGCTCCAGATGCCTTCCATTTATTTTGTTGTTGCCATGTATGGATTGCCATGATTGTCATAACAAATTGTTGCATCATCATGCTTGTGTTATCCTTTATTCTCACTTTGTGCATTCCATCTTCATGTATGTTGCCATGTGCATTTGCATCCATCATGTTCATATTGCCTTGTTTCCATTTGTGTACTTGGGTATGTTCTTCCTCTTGCCTCCCCTTTTTCTTGTGCTCAAGCTCCAACTTGGTTCCACCAAGTTTCATCAAAACCAAGTCAACGCTTCCAATTCTTTCTTTTCTCCCAATTATTGCAAGTGGCATTTTCCCCATCCTCCATTAATGTTCATTTATTTCCTGATGATCTTACTCCAGGCCTTTTACCTCTGTGTCAAATATCATCATTTTTGGGGTTGTTTTGGTTGGGTTCAAAAATGGCTCAAGTTCGAATTTAATTCAAACTTGAATTATTTTTAGATCTGTAAAAATTTCTAGATCACTTTTATCAAATTGTGCATAATTCCAGGAGTCCAGAGGTATTTTTATATCTCTGAAATTCTTCGTCTAAGCCCCTATTCTTTCCATTCTATACTATTTCTTTTGCTTATCAGTTAAGTGAGGAAAAAGGAGACAAACCAACCCGGGCCACCTGCGGCCCATCCGAGCCGACCAGCAGTCCAGCACTGGTGCCTGGCCTCTCCTCTCGCTAGCGTGGTAATAGCCACGCCGGACAACCAGCCGGACCCCACCTGTAGCGTCTCTCCCTCCCTGCTTTTTCTTACTCCTCTCGTCTCTTCCCTCACAGTAAAACGAGGCCATGGCGCCCACATGACCACCGTGGCCGAGCCACGCACGCACCTCCCTCCTATAAAGCCCCAGCCTCTCCTAGTGTCGTGGTTTTGTCACGGCAGATGTCCTCATGAAAGGACTTACTCATGGAGCCATCGCGACGGGTTAGCTTGAAGGGGTTAAAGCGGACACAGGGACGCAAGGGAGTTTATACTAGTTCGGCCCCTTCGATGAAGGTAAAAGCCTACGTCTAGTTGTGATGGAATTGATGGGGTTTCGATGACTAGGGAGCAAACAAGCTTCTCCTATGTCTTGAGTTGTTGTCTGTTGTCTAAACCGCCGCCGGGTCGTCCCCTTATATACACGGGGGACGCCCGTCGGTTCACAGATTCCCAATACCGGCTCATAGATGTGTCTGATTTGGTCTCTACTTATTCCTAACTTACAATACAAGTTACATACCAACGTCGGTTTACGGCTACAGGCCTTGAACCGACTATGGGCCTTGAGCCCTCATCTTCCTTCTTGGGTTTTAACATGGTTAACTACTGAAGAAGTTAACCTGGCCCAGATAGGCCGGTTTACGCCCAATAGTGATATCCTCAACATTAGGCCCCAGATTGATTTGAACAGGTTCATGTCAATCCTTAGCAAAAATCTTCATCTTCAACATCTTCTTGTAGTTGTTGAACCGTCGTGATGTCATCTTCTCTGGTCGTTGTAAATCGGCGTGACGTCACCTGTTTAATAGGTCTGCGACAATTAAGGCGACAACTTCGTTTCCAAACCCACGGTCCCTTGCCTTATAAATAGGACCGAAGGGTCATTTCTTTTTCCCCTTCGTGCCCTTCTGCTTCGTCTTCCCCGCGTCGTCCAGCTTCGGAGCTCCGCCGCCGTCGACGACCTCTGCTCCAACCTTGGCCGCTGCATCACCCTGATTGTACCAGAGCATCGCGGCAATCTTCTGTTTCTTCCTCGACTCCGGTGAGTTCTTCACCTTTTCCCCTGTAGATCCGTTCTAGGGTTTCCAAGTTCTTCAGCGTTCATCGTCTGCTTCGTACTCATATGATAGATCTTAGATGAACCTGTGAACCTTTGCTCTGTGTAGCGGTAGTTCTTAGCATCCGCCTTTACTTATATGCTTCAAGACCATAGATCTACCTGTATCTCTGCCCATTGATTCGGTACTGTTCTTTTTTGAACCTTGAATATTTTCCTTGTTTTCTGAACTTGCTTCAAATCCGTCGCTGTAGAGAAATCTTGTGAAATATGTTTCTGTACACTTATCCATCCGCAATCTCAACTGTTTCAATGCTTAGATCCGGCGGTTTAACTTTGTAGAAAAATTGCCAAACCAGTATATACCATTAGTCCCCTTGTTGAACCGCCGGATGCTGTTGCTTCATAAAACTCCGGTTTAGGTAGAACTGTCTCCGGTTTAACATTGTACATACCAGTGCACTTTAATCAATTCATTCTTGAACCGGAATCACCTATCTTGTAGATTTCATCATGGCCAAGCAAGTATATGAGTGCAACTGGGTTCCTTCTCGCGTCACAGAGACTCAATAGAACAATTTAGTCCTGATCGGCACTTTAGGCAGAAAAAACACCATCCATTGGAGAGCCCCTGGCAAAGAATGTCCTCCCACACCTCAAGAAGGAGAGGTCGTCGTTTTTGTAGACCACTTAGCCCGGGGCTTTAAGCCGCCTGGTTCTAAATTTTACCGGGACGTTTTAGCCGATTTTCAACTCCATCCACAAGACACTGGCCCCAACTCTGTTACAAACATGTGTCACTTCCAAGTGCTCTGTGAGGTGTTCTTTCAAGAGGAGCCCATAGTGGAATTTTTCAGAGACTGTTTCCATCTAAACCGCCATACTGAGTTTTCTGACGGTTCCAATACGGAATTGGGCGGTGTGGCGATTCAGAAAAGGAAAGAGGTCACATACACTCACGCCAAACTGCACAGCTACCCCAAAGAGTGGAATCAAACATGGTTCTATTGCAAAGACACCTCCCCTGCTGGTGAAAATCCTTTGCCTGGCTTTTGTCTGGAGCGGCTTAGCAATACACACCCCTTTCCGCAAAGGTTGACTGCCAAGGAGAGAAGCAAATACGCTCCTCAACTATCCAAGCTCAGAGCCTTCATGGACAATGGTTTAACCGGAGTTGATCTTGCTCGCTGTTGGATATCGTGGAGCATACTCCCCCTTAGTCAGCGCTCCGGTTTAATGTGCGAGTATACTGGCAGTGTTGACGACCCACTGCAACATGCTAACATCCAGCTCACCGACGAAGAAATCACAGAGGATGTGAATAAAATGTTGAATGAACCGGAACACGTCTGTGCTCGAACCGGCCTGCTTCCCTTCTGTGCCACCAACAAACCACCAGCTGTAAGAACTTGATTTTTTCTTTTTACTGAACCTGTTATTGATATATCTGGTCATTGTTTAATATCAATGTCTGCTTAAACAGGGTAATGATCCGTTCTGGAGCAAGAAACTTCCACAGGAGAAACCAGAAAAAACCAGACAAACCGGAACGACCAACCCGGCCAAAGACTAAAGTCGTGAAACGGCCTGCTCCCAAGAAGAAAACCACTGCATCTTCTGATCCGGCCCCTGATGATGATGCAGATAATCCGGACCTTGAGGTAGAGCTTGACTCACTTGGCTTATTTTTCATGCGTCTTATTGATGATGATATTTGTCAGGATGATGCCGAAGCCAGCCATGCTGATGCTGCAGAGGTAATTATTCTCTCTTCTGATTCAGACCCTTTGCCTTCACTAAAAATCCGTCGGGCAAACCGGAAGGTTAAATTTTCTCATCCTCTTGCTTACTTGGATCCCAAATTTCTTATGAAGACCCAACAACACGAAGCTCGCCGCACAACCTGGCACAGCGGCCAGGTAGTTACCTCCGCCGGTTTACCGAACAGTCCGGTTCGGAAACGTCGTTCAGAGGTCTCTAATTTGCTTGTCAGTGCTTGTCCTAAAGCGGGCTGTTTTCGTCAACCTCTTAATCCATCTGACTCCGATTATCAGGTTACTTCCCACTCATCCTCTGGCGAGTCATCGGCTACTCAGCTGCCACCGCTCAAAACGGTGCTTGGGTAAGCTATACTTATCATAATATTTCCGGTACATCACCTTGGAACATATGTTGTATTTGACTTTGTTATTCCTTTCAGGGCCAAGCCTAGGCCGAGCAAGAAGGCTCGCCTGGATAAAGCGGCCGAGGAGGATGCCGTCCCTGAACCGGGCAAAACACCAGATCTTGAAGCGGCTATTCCTGAAGATATACCCAATGATCCACCGCAGCGAGATGACGATCTTATTGCTGAAGAGAGGCCTATTGATACCTCAAGTCCTGTCAACCAGCCCACAAGCCCCCTCCGGATTGAGAAATTCACCAATCCAACAAAGCCTACTGATAAGCCAACGGCCCCAGTGCAAACCGGCGACGCCAAGGATGATGAAGTTATTATTACTGGCATTGGCCATACAGAGCCAAGCAATCTTGTCACTTTGTCTAAACATACTGCCAAGGAAGAATTTGCTGCCTTTGGCAAAGGCAAGTGGAATGTTGATCTGGCGACTTACGCTGCTCTGAACGCCCAAGAAATCCATTTCGGCTATCTGAACCGGCTGTATACCAGTCGTGACTATGAAGCCAGTCTGGTTAACATGATGAAAGATAAATATGAGATAACTTCCATATGCTCTTTCTTGCTTGTATGTTTCAATTCTTGCTGACTCTCTTAGCCCCCAAGGGCCGGTTTGTAATCTTCTATCAAACCGGGACTTACTAATATAAATCTTAATGCCTCAAAATTCGCTGATGTAGCCCCCAAGGGCCGGTTCAACTTAGTGTAGTTAAACCGGGACTTCAGTAATTAATATCGCCGGATCAGAACTTATTTGAACAAATATCCATTAGCCCCCAAGTGCCAAGTTGAATACTTGTATTGAGCTTGGGACTTTGTAAACAATTGAAAGATGAAGATCGAATATGCATTAGCCCCCAAGTACCAAGTGCATAACTTGTTATGTGGTTGGTACTTAAATTCTTGTACCGTTTTGCTGAATCATATAACTATCTGTATGCAGGCTGAGCTGAAGACCAAAGAGACCCAAATCGCCGATCTCCAAGAAAATCTGAAGTCCCAACAGACTGAAACCTCAAAAGCAAAAGAGGAGTTGAGCAGCGCCTTAAGCGTCATGGAACTGTTGGGATTCGTAGTAATTTCAAAAAATTTCCTACGCACACGCAAGATCATGTGATGCATAGCAACGAGAGGGGAGAGTGTTGTCTACGTACCCAACGCAGACCGACTGCGGAAGCGTTGACACGACGTAGAGGAAGTAGTCGTACGTCTTCACGATCCAACCGATCAAGCACCGAAACTATGGCACCTCCGAGTTCGAGCACACGTTCAGCTCGATGACGATCCCCGGACTCCGATCCAGCAAAGTGTCGGGGAAGAGTTCCGTCAGCACGACGGCGTGGTGACGATCTTGATGAACTACAGCAGCAGGGCTTCGCCTAAACTCCGCTACAGTATTATCGAGGAATAGGTGGCAGGGGGCACCGCACACGGCAAAGGAATAGATCTCAATGATCAACTTGTGTGTTTCTGGGGTGCCTATGCCTCAGTATATAAAGGAGCCAAGGGGGAGGGGGGCGCCGGCCAAGGAGGAGGGCGCAGGAGGAGTCCTACTCCTTCCGGGAGTAGGACTCCCCCCCAATCCTATTCCAACTAGGATTCCCAAGGGGGAAAGAGGGAGAGGGGTGGCCGGCCACCTCTCCTAGTCCTAATAGGACTAGGGGAAGGGGGGAGGCGCACAGCCCTTATGGGCAGCCCTTTCATCTTTCCACTAAGGCCCATGAAGGCCCATATGGCTCCCGGGGGGTTCCGATAACCTCCCGGTAACCCGGTAAAATCCCGATTTCACCCGGAACACTTCCGATATCCAAATATAGGCTTCCAATATATCAATCTTTACGTCTCGACCATTTCGAGACTCCTCGTCATGTCCGTGATCACATCCGGGACTTCGAACAACCTTCGGTACATCAAAATGCATAAACTCATAATATAACTATCATCGTAACCTTAAGCGTGCGGACCCTACGGGTTCGAGAACAATGTAGACATGACCGAGACACGTCTCCGGTCAATAACCAATAGCGGGACCTGGATGCCCATATTGGCTCCTACATATTCTACGAAGATCTTTATCGGTCAGACCGCATAACAACATACGTTGTTCCCTTTGTCTTCGGTATGTTACTTGCCCGAGATTCGATCGTTGGTATCCAATACCTAGTTCAATCTCGTTACTGGCAAGTCTCTTTACTCGTTCCGTAATACATCATCTCACAACTAACATATTAGTTTTAATGCTTGCAAGGCTTATGTGATGTGTATTACCGAGAGGGCCCAGAGATACCTCTCCGACAATCGGAGTGACAAATCCTAATCTCGAAATACGCCAACCCAACATCTACCTTTGGAGACACCTGTAATGCTCCTTTATAATCACCCAGTTACGTTGTGACATTTGGTAGCACCCAAAGTGTTCCTCCGGTAAACGGGAGTTGCATAATCTCATAGTTATAGGAACATGTATAAGTCATGAAGAAAGCAATAGCAACATACTAAACGATCGGGTGCTAAGCTAATGGAATGGGTCATGTCAATCAGATCATTCAACTAATGATGTGACCTCGTTAATCAAATAACAACTCTTTGTTCATGGTTAGGAAACATAACCATCTTTGATTAACGAGCTAGTCAAGTAGAGGCATACTAGTGACACTCTGTTTGTCTATGTATTCACACATGTATTATGTTTCCAGTTAATACAATTCTAGCATGAATAATAAACATTTATCATGATATAAGGAAATAAATAATAACTTTATTATTGCCTCTAGGGCATATTTCCTTCAGGAACAGCTTAAGAAGGATTTCAAGAAGGAGCGGGCGGATTGGGCTACTGAAAAATCCGCTTTAACCAAACGTGCAGAAGACGCCGAGGCTGCACTAAAACCGGTGGTGGACGAATTGACCAGCATAAAGCGGCACGTGCATGCCATGACCACTGCTATATTTGGTAAGCCGGTTTGATTTCTGAATTGATTCTGCCGTCTTACAGAGCTGCCGATTTGTTAACCCTTTGTGATATTTCAGGGACACGCATTGGTCATTTGGGGTCAGATGTGCGGAAGAAATTGAAAGACGCCTATACGTTGATCGAACAACTGTACACTGGTGCACAGCGGATCATCTGTACTGCATCCCACAACAAGCCGGCGCCCACTTTGATTCAGGACACTCTGCAGAAACTGTCGGTGCTTCCTGCCCGGGTTGAAGAGCTGAAGAAATCTGCTGCTCGAACCGGTGCGATCAATGCCTTAATCCGGGCAAAAGATTGGGTGCCGGATTTTGATCCTATTGAAGCGACTCAGGGCTATCCCAGCTTGAAGGAAGACGGGTCAGAGTTTAGTGAAGCGGATCTGCGAGCAATAAATCGGGAGGTGCGTCCGCTAGCTTGTCAATTGGCTGAAGAAGCAGACTTGTCTCATTATCAAGCCTAATATGACAATCAAAACAAGCGAGTAGCTGCACCAATTCATGAAGTGGAAAATCTTATCCCTCCAATCCGTAAGCATACTTACGCTCCCGATATTGAACTATCGTTGCTGATCCATGATGAAGCTGTCTTTCGAGCATTAATGGGAATCAACTGGACAACTATTGATTTCCAGCCGCTGGGTAGAGAAAGTGAAGTTGAAGCTGCGCGGGATGACCCACAACCATCAGGCCAGGCTGGTGACCAAGCTTGAACCGGAAGCCGTTTTAAACTGCTTCTCCTTTGAAAAAACAATGATCTTGTTTTGGGCACCATGTTGCCTTGTAATAGGCTAGCTGATACTCTCGATCTTAATATGCATAACCACTGCAACTTGTGCTTCCTTTGGGTGATGAACTTTCCAAAGTATTTTCTGCAACATAAAAAATCTTAAAGTGCCACCGTGGTTGTACCGTCAGGTGGAGTATGATGTCTGCATATATAAAATCAAAATATCTGAAATTTAAGCATATGATCAAATCTTTGAGATACATAATACCTGCCATCGTTGGGCATGAAGTTGGCTTAGCCAATCTTGAAGCGGAGGTTTCATAAACCCACACTGTTGGAGGAGATAGCAGCTCCTGTATATATATAATGCCAGTTTACCATGTAAACCGTGCCGGGTTATAATAAAGCACCGTGTTACTCCGTAATAGGATGTTAACAAAAAATCAAACCGGGCAAATAGTCTTCGGATTAAAAATGAACCGTGTTCCGTCAATTGACAGTTTAAACCGGCTTAAAACTTTGTCAGTTTAAAAAACACAACAAAAAGAAAGAAATATCTTTCAAAGAAAAAATGTGAAGCAAGGGCAATGATAAAACCGTTTGCAAAAAGAGGCTTATTTGAGCCGATCAGATGGCGTTACCATGGTCGGACATGACCAAGCTCCAGATAGGTGTAGCTATGGTTCAAGTCAGCCAGGTCCCCAAATGAAACCGTGGCATTTATGCCGATCAAGAGGCGTGGCAATGGTTCGGGTTCGACCAAGCCCCCAAGTGATTCTGTGGCCTTAGGCCGATCAAGAGGCGTGACTGGTTCAGACGTGACCAAGTCCCCAAGTGATCTGGTGGCTCTCGCCTATCAAGAGGTGTTGCATTGGTTCGGACACGACCAAGCCCCCAAGTGATATAACATGATGCTTTTGAAAAGCTAACTCAAGGGGTAAACCGGAGGCCGCTTTAGAACAACTCCGTGTAACCACACATGATGTAAAATAACAGATACCCCGCTTTAGCTGAGGTTCCGGTTTATTCTATTTAATCATAATATATACATCGTCATAATATGTACATAAGTAGAGCCAATGGCTCAGGTATAGTAAGGCCGAAGATGAGCTATGTTCCACGGCCTGTTGGTCTCTTCCTCTGATGTACGTGAGTCTTTATGCTCTCGAATATCGATCAGATAGTATGACCCGTTGTGCAGATTCTTGCTGACCACGAAAGGTACCTCCCAAGGTGGGGATAGCTTATGCATATCAGTCTAGTCTTGGATGAGCTGAAGCACCAAATCTCCTTCCTGAAAGGCTCTGGTTCTGACTCGGCGGCTGTGATAGCGACGAAGATCCTGTTGGTAAATCGCCGAGCAGGCGGCTGCTATGTCACGTTCTTCATCCAACAGGTCCAAAGCGTCCTGCCGTGCTGTCTCGTTGTCCGCTTCAATATAAGACGCCACACGAGGTGAGTCATGACGGATATCACTTGGGAGAACCGCCTCCGCTCCGTAGACCATGAAGAACGGCGTGTATCATGTTGATCTGTTGGGTGTAGTATTGATGCTCCATAACACAGATGGTAACTCTTCTACCCAACAATCCGGCGTTCTTTGCAAAGGAACCATAAGCCGGGGCTTGATGCCTCTCAAGATCTCTTGATTAGCCCTTTCTGCTTGACCATTGGACTGCGGGTGTGCCACTGATGAAACGTCAAGCCGGATGTGCTCCCGTTCGCAGAACTCCTTCATGGCACCCTTAGACAAATTGGTACCATTATCTGTGATGATACTGTGTGGAAAGCCAAACCGGAAAATCACTTTTTTGATGAACTGAACCGCTGTGGCCGCATCACACTTGCTAACAGGTTCTACTTCCACCCACTTTGTAAACTTGTCAACCGCCACCAGGAGGTGGGTCTTTTTATCTTTAGACCTTTTGAAAGGCCCAACCATATCCAGCCCCCAAGTCGCAAACGGCCAAGTAATTGGAATCATTCTCAATTCTTGAGCCGGCACATGAGCACGTCTTGAAAACTTTTGGCAATCGTCACATCGTCTGACCAGATCCTCTGCATCAGCATGAGCAGTTAACCAATAGAAGCCATGGCGAAACGCTTTAGCTACCAAAGATTTTGAACCAGCGTGGTGACCACAATCTCCTTCGTGAATCTCACGCAAAATTTCACAGCCTTCTTCAGGAGACACACAGCGTTGAAACGCCCCTGATACACTGCAATGATGCAACTCGCCATTGACAATAGTCATGGACTTGGACCGCCGGATTATCTGTCAGGCCAGAGTCTCATCCTCTGGTAACTCGCCCCGATTCATGTACGCCAGGTAAGGAAGCGTCCAATCCGGAATGACATGAAGAGCTGCCACCAATTGAGCCTCTGGATCAGGAATAGCCAAGTCCGCTTCACCAGGGAGCTTGACCGACGGGTTGTGCAGCACATCCAGAAAAACATTGGGCGGGACCGGTTTGCGCTGAGAGCCTAGCCGGCTTAAAGCGTCCGCCGCTTCATTCTTCCGTCGGTCCACGTGGTCCACCTGATAGCCTTTAAAGTGACATGCAACAATATCCACCTCATGACGATACGCTACCATGAGTGGGTCCTTGGAATCCCAAGTGCCAGATACTTGTTGAGCCATGAGGTCCGAGTCACCGAAGCACTTAACTCGACTTAGATTCATCTCCTTAGCCATCCGGAGACCATGGAGCAAGGCTTCATACTCAGCTGCATTGTTAGTACAAGGGAACATTAAGCGGAGAACATAACAAAACTTATCACCTCATGGGGAAGTTAATACAACTCCAGCCCCCGAGCCTTCCAATTGCCTGGATCCGTCAAAATGGATGGTCCAATATGTGTGATCCGGCTTTTCTTCAGGTGCTTGCAGTTCCGTCCAATCATTGATGAAATCAACAAGTGCTTGAGACTTAACCGCCATCCGAGGCACATACTTCAATCCGTGCGGCCCAAGCTCTATAGCCCACTTGGCAATCCGGCCAGTCGCTTCCCGGTTCTGGATGATATCCCCCAAAGGAGCAGAACTGACCACCGTAATTGGGTGCCCTTGGAAGTATTGCTTAAGCTTCCGGCTTGCCATAAAAACTCCATACACCAGCTTCTGCCAATGCGGATACCTTTGCTTGGACTCAATGAGTACCTCGATGATATAATAGACCGGACGTTGAACCGGATGCTCCTTACCTGCCTCCTTTCGCTCCACCACAATAGCCATGCTGACCGCACGAGCATTAGCAGCAACATATAGCAGTAACGGCTCCTTGTCAATGGGAGCGGCGAGCACAGGCGGATTGACCAATTGCCGCTTTAAGTCCTCAAACGCTTCATCAGCAGCGGAACTCGAGACGAACTGATCCGTCTTCTTCAACATCTAATACAAAGGGAATGCCTTCTCACCAAGGCGGCTGATAAACCGGCTTAACGCGGCAATCCGGCCTGCCAGGCGTTGAACATCATTGATACACTTCGGTTTAGCCAGGGAGGTGATGGCTGTGATCTTCTCCGGATTAGCCTCAATTCCCCTGTTGGACACCAGAAAACCCAATAACTTGCCTGCCGGTACACCAAAGACACACTTGGCCGGATTAAGCATCATCTTGTACGTCCTCAGGATATCAAAGGTTTCCTTCAAATCGTCAACCAGAGTCTCCTTCTCCCTGGACTTAACCACGATATCATCCATGTAAGCATGTACATTACGGCCAATCTGCTTGTGAAGACAATTTTATACACAACGTTGATAAGTTGCCTGGGCACTCTTGAGCCCAAAGGGCATAGACACATAGCAGAAGGCTCCAAAGGGAGTTATGAATGTCGTCTTATCCTGGTCCTTAACTGCCATTTTGATCTGATGATAGCCAGAATATGCATCCAAAAAACTTAAACGCTCACAACCCGCCGTAGCATCAATAATTTGATCAATACGGGGGGGGGGGGGGGCAAAAGGATCTGCTGGACAAGCCTTATTAAGATCTGTGTAATCCACACACATGCGCCAGGTGCCGTTTTTCTTAAGGACCAGCACCGGATTGGCAAGCCACTCAGGGTGAAAAACTTCAACAATAAAGCCAGCTGCTAAGAGCCTGGCTACCTCTTCTCCAATCGCCTTGCGTCTTTGTTCGTTAAACCGGCGGAGGAACTGTTTCACCAGTTTGTATTTAGGATCCACATTAAGGGTGTGCTCAGCGAGTTGCCTCAGTACACCTGGCATGTCAGAGGGCTTCCATGCAAAAATGTCCCGATTCTCAAGGATGAACTCGATGAGCGCGCTTTCCTATTTCGGATCCAAGTTGGCATTGATGCTGAACTGCTTGGACGAATCGCCAGGTAAGAAGTCAACAAGCTTAGTTTCTGCTGCCGATTTGAACTTCAGGGCCGGATCATGCTCCGTAGTTGGCTTCTTTAATGGAGTCATGTCCGCCGGATCAACATTGTCCTTATAATACTTCAGCTCCTCGGTGGCACAAACCGACTCTGCGTAGGCCGCATCTCCTTCCTCGCACTCCAAAGCGATTTTACGGCTTCCGTGAACCGTTATTGTCCCCTTGTGACCCGGCATTTTGAGCTGCAAATACACATAACAGGGCCGTGCCATAAACTTGGCGTAGGCCGGTCGCCCAAACAGGGCGTGATATGGACTTTGGATTTTCACCACTTCAAACGTCAATGTTTCCGATCTGGAATCATGATCATCTCCAAAGGCCACTTCCAGAGCTATCTTACCAACAAGATATGCTGACTTGCCAGGTACCACACCGTGGAACACCGTATTAGACGGGTTGAGATTTTTATCTGTTAGTCCCATACGACGGAAGGTCTCATAGTACAAGATATTAATGCTGCTCCCTCCATCCATGAGCACTTTGGTGAACTTGTAACCTCCCACCTGAGGCGCCACCACCAGAGCCAACTGACCCGGATTATCAACCTGGGGAGGGTGATCCTCTCTGCTCCATATGATTGGCTGTTCAGACCAGCGTAAATAACGGGGCACGGCCGGTTCAACAGAGTTGACTGGCCGCCTCTGAACCTTCCGGTCTCGCTTGTCCAAGCTAGTGGTGAAGACATGGTACTGCCCACTATTCAACTGCTTTGGGTTGCTCTGGTAACCTGACTGTTGCTGCTGCTGGTTGTAACCACCCAGGTTGTTCTGATTATTTTGATTATTATGTCCGCCCGGATTACCATTAAATCCTGAACCGGAATTTCCTCCACCGTAACCCGGCCCGGATCCTGAGCCACCGTCGGAGCCGTGATCATACCGGAAAGCATTAGAATTCTTGAACTCCTGCATAATGAAGCAATCCTTCCAAAGGTGGTTTGCTGGCACCTCCTTCGTCCCATGTCTTGGACAGGGCTGGCTCAGTAGATAATTTAGGCGGTCCAGGTTAGGGTTGGGTCCCCCACTGCGATTTGGCAGTTTACCCTTGCGTCACTGGCCCTTGTCCTGCGCGTTGGTATTAGCCACAAAGTCCATGTTACCATCCGCTTTACACTTGCCTCCGCCACCATTGCCTGCCAAGTGATGCTGCTGACCTTTGGAGTTGTTGTTCCTCTTTCCCTTCCCTGCCTTGTCATCATCAGATTCGGGATCCTTGGTACTATCAGAATCAACATACTTTACCAAAGTAGCCATGAGGGTCCCCATGTCAGTGCAATGGCGCTTCATCCGTCCCAACTTCAGCTTTAGGGGCCCAAACCGGCAGTTGCCTTCTAGGGTTACGACTGCGGTGTCTGCGTTGATGCGGTCTGATGAATGCAACACTTGTGAGACCCGGCGCACCCAATGAGTCGTTGATTCTCCTTCCTCCTGGACACAAGCAGCTAAGTCCACTATCGACATAGGCTGCTTATATATATCCTTGAAATTACTGATAAACCGGGCTCGTAATTGGGCCCATGAACTGATAGAGTTGGCCGGTAAGCTTTTTAACCAAGTGCGGGCCGTTCCTTCAAGCATCATGGTGAAGTACTTCGCACATGCCGCATCATCCACATCAAGCATCTCCATGGCCATCTCATAGCTCTCCACCCACGTCTCTGGGGGTTGATCCGCCGTGTAATTTGGTACCTTGCGCGGGCCCTTGAAATCCTTGGGCAGGCGCACATTGCGTAAAGCGGGGACAAGGCAAGGCACCCCCAAAGAACTAGAAGTAACACCGGGTTCGACCGAGATAGTTGGACGAACCGGCGTAAGCTGCCGAGCCTGATACTGTGCGGCTAACTCGGCCTCCCTGCGTGCTCGGGCCCGGTCCACCACCTCCTGAGCGTTATCAGCACCACCCGCCGGGTTGTTGCCGCGGGGTGCTCCACGTCGTTCATTGCTTGACACTGCCGGTTCATCCATACGCCTGCCATAGCTCCGACTTGGGCGAGGGGTCAAGTGGATCCGGTCGCGGCTGTACGAGTATGCTTCCTGTTGGTCCAAAGCTGTCCTAAGAAGCTCCTTGACCCGTCGCGTCTCTATTGCCTGCAGTGAGTCGCCTTCAATAATATGGCCTCCAGCCGTGCAGCAGCGGCCACAAGATTGTCCATTGGGTTGGAGTAGTGACCCGGAGGTGTTGAAACAGGCTGAGGTATAACAGTGTTTTGACAAGGCAGATCCATCAGACGGGGCTGAACCGGCGCACCGGTCCCAGGAGCTTCCGCCCGGTTCCCCTCCAGCGGATTACTGGTTCCTGCTCCTGGGGTGTTGAAAAGGTCTCTAGCCTCAAAAACCGAAGGCAAACGGGATCGGTACTTCCTCTTCATGACTTCATGCGATGCGTTCTGGTCCAACATGAGCCTGTAGGCTTGTGCGTCTAAAGCGGCCCGCTCTGTGGTCGTCCTGGCATTCTCAGCTGCCAGGTCCGCCTTGGCCTAGGTGATCTGTTCCTTCACCTTTGCAATCTTCGCGTTGTGGATTTCCTGATCCGCCAGATTAGCTTTTGCCATAAGCGCAGCCAATGCATCAAATAGATCTGATAGAACTTGAGCCGGCGGGCGTGCAGAGCTTCCTGCCCCAGCAGCTATCGCCGCTACTGAACCGGAGGTTATTGGCGCAGCGGTCGAAGAATGAAGCACTGCTTGTGTGCCGGTCATGAATATTCCAACTCGGTTGGGTTGATCAGAGGGGTCCGGAATACTGTCGCCATCGGAACAGCCCCCAATCCGGCCATCTTGTAGCTGATATAGGGATTCGGTTTCTCCGGTTGATGACTCGTCGCCGAAATAAACGACGGTCTCGCCGCGAGATTCCGATCCATCCTCATAACTTCCTCCATGGATGACTCCCACGAAGGCACGCTTCACGGCCGGTTTAACCCGGGCGGATCGTGCACGCTGAGCCGTTTCGACGAGGTCGGTGCAGATGTCCGGCTCAGGGCCCGGTTCACCGATCCTGCTGATGAAAATGTGTATGCCACCAAAGGGGACCCGGTACCCGTACTCAACTGAGCCGGCCTCGGGGCCCCAGCCTGCATCATCGATGTAGAGCTTGCCGCGATGACTCTTAGTCATCCGGCCCACAGCGTAGACCTTGAATCCTTCAAAGCGGCCCTCCAAGAACTTGAAACCATCATGCGATAGCCCCACGGTGGGCGCCAACTGTCGTGGTTTTGTCACGGCAGATGTCCTCATGAAAGGACTTAGTCGTGGAGCCATCGCAACGGGTTAGCTTCAAGGGGTTAAAGCGGACACAGGGACGCAAGAGAGTTTATACTAGTTCGGCCCCTTCGATGAAGGTAAAAGCCTACGTCTAGTTGTGATGGAATTGATGGGGTTTCGATGACTAGGGAGCAAACAAGCTTCGCCTATGTCTCGAGTTGTTGTCTGTTGTCTAAACCGCCGCCGGGTCGTCCCCTTATATACACGGGTGACGCCCGTCGGTTCACAGATTCCCAATACCGGCTCATAGATGTGTCCGGTTTGATCTCTACTTATTCCTAACTTACAATACAAGTTACATACCAATGCCGGTTTACGGCTACAGGCCTTGAACCGACTATGGGCCTTGAGCCCTCATCTGCCTTCTTGGGTTTTAACATGGTTAACTACTGAAGAAGTTAACCCGGCCCAGATAGGCCGGTTTACGCCCAGTAGTGATATCCTCAATACCTAGGGTTTTCCATCTTCCTCCTCTTGCCTCCCCTTTTTCTTGTGCTCAAGCTCCAACTTGGTTCCACCAAGTTTCATCAAAACCAAGTCAACGCTTCCAATTCTTTCTTTTCTCCCAATTATTGCAAGTGGCATTTTCCCCATCCTCCATTAATGTTCATTTATTTCCTGATGATCTTACTCCAGGCCTTTTGCCTCTGTGTCAAATATCATCCTTTTTGGGGTTGTTTTGGTTGGGTTCAAAAATGGCTCAAGTTCGAATTTAATTCAAACTTGAATTATTTTTAGATCTGTAAAAATTGCCAGATCACTTTTATCAAATTGTGCATAATTCCAGGAGTCCAGAGGTATTTTTGTATCTCTGAAATTCTTCGTCTAAGCCCCTATTCTTTCTGTTCTATACTATTTCTTTTGCTTATCAGTTAAGTGAGGAAAAAGGAGACAAACCTACCCGGGCCACCTGCGGCCCATCCGAGCCGACCAGCAGGCCAGCACTGGTGCCTGGCCTCTCCTCTCGCTAGCATGGTAATAGCCACGCTAGACAACCAGCCGGACCCCACCTGCAGCGTCTCTCCCTCCCTGCTTTTTCTTCCTCCTCTCGTCTCTTCCCTCACAGTAAAACGAGGCCATGGCGCCCACATGACCACCGTGGCCGAGCCACGCACGCGCCTCCCTCCTATAAAGCCCCAGCCTCGCCTAGGGTTTTCCATCTTCCTCCTCTCCCTCTTCTCCGCCGCCGCTGCGCAGGTAAGAGGCTCCCACGCGACCTGCTGCCTCGCCTCCCGATGCCATGTCTGGGACGAGCCGAACCTCTTCTCCGGCGTAGCCCGTTCCGCCGGTTCCCTCCGTCCTCGCGCACCAAGAGACCTCCACGACCTCGTTCCCGCTGCGATCCAAGGCCGGAGCCACCAAGTTCCTCGACGTCATCTTCCTCTGCTTCCTCTGCTTCACGGACCCAAGCGCCTCCGTCGATCATCGCGCCATCCCGCCGTCTCCAGTCACCCGCGACCTCGTACGACTCCAGCAGCACCCCCACGGTGAAGCCCCGCTCCTCCCCATCTCTCCCTCCGGTTCAATTCTGTCAGCGTGGTCGTCTTCCCGAGTCGCCAATCCCATATCCGCCATGGATGAGGTGCTCCAGCTCCTCACACCCATGCGCCTCCTGCACATACGCGCACAGCATGCACGCGTCCTCTGCACGCACGCCGCCCCTTTGCTGCACCTTCGCGGGCACACCAACACGCACATGCGTCTGCACATGCGCACGGCCGCGCTAGTTTGCGAGCCCGTGGCCCTGCTGCGTCTTGCCTCACCGCCATGCCCGGGACGAGCTCAAGCTCGTGCTCAAGCCAATCTCCTACAGCCGCTCCGCCTGCACGCGACCATCCCGCAGCTAGGATCAGCCTTTAGTCATTGCGCCCCATCTGAGCTCAATCCCCTCACTAGCCTGGTGATCATCGCCGCGCATGCTAATCTGAGGGATCTGGGGTTCAAATCCCGTGCGCCCCCCTTGTTTTTCCTTTTTGTTACCTGTTTGTGTTTCTTCAATTCAGTTCAGTTCGAGAGGATGCGTCATTTAGGGACGAACCCCTACAGTCCACAAGGAATGTTTCAACCCAGCTGGTCGCTGCGCTGCACTTCCACCCGGGCGAAAAGGGTTCAAATCCCCATGGCCGCACCTTTTGTTTTCACCAATTTTTGCTTCACTCAGATCAAGCTCTGCTCATGTATTCAATTCCATTTTTCAGTCAATCAAGTCAGTAAGCCCACTGGCCATCGCAGCGCACGAACAATTCTTTTCCTCTGTGTTTTCTCCAAAACGTGCAAACATCCGCTTCGGGCCAATCCTGCTTCTGGGTTTGCACAGTGCATTACTTTCGGCCCGCATATGTTTTTTCCCTATTCACTGCAATTTAGCATTTCTCTAGTGCATGCATAACTACAAATTATGCCATCATTTTGAATTGTTCATAACTAAATATCCGTGCATCCAAATAAAACATGTCATATATGAAACATGCTTAGAATTTCATCTAGTTTAAAGATATGCAACTTTCATCCATGTTAAAAATGTTTAAGGTGATGTTTGCATATATTTTGCCTCTTGCCATGTTAAAATGATTTATTTCATATCTTAATAACCGTAACTCGGAATTTAATAAACTTTATATGCAAATGGGGTAGAAAAATGCCTAGTTTAACATGGTGGCCTTATTTTGCATGTTTAATAACTCTAAAATTGTGTTTAGGGCAGAACAGTACCAAACCTCAAAATATGCATATGGGGTTTTACCGGACTTGTTGTTTGTTGTTTCCGGCCTCATTTAAACTTGACTAGATAGGTAGTTTTCTTTGCTTCACCCTCTTGCCATGTTTAACAACATTTAATATTGTTGGGTACATAAACGAGAGAGAACTAAATAAGTCATGTGGTGTTTTCTTCAATATGCAACTCCGTTGCATAATGAGCTCCACTTAATTTGTAGGATTGATTGTGCACTTTACCATGTCATGCTTCATTAAACCGGACATGCATCATACGTGATTGTGCATCATGCCATGTTCATGTCGTGGTTGTTTACTATGTTGTTTGCTTTTTTCTGGTGTTGCTTCTTCGGGTTGGTTCCGATAATGTCGTGTGTGTGAGGATCCGGTCGACTACGTCCATTTGACTTCTTCATGGACTCGTTCTTCTTTCTTGCGGGATCTCAGGCAAGATGACCATACCCTCGAAATCACTTCTATCTTTGCTTGCTAGTTGCTCGCTCTTTTGTTATGCCTATGCTGCGATACCTACCACTTGCTTATCATGCCTCCCATATTGTTGAACCAAGCCTCTAACCCACCTTGTCCTAGCAAACCGTTGTTTGGCTATGTTACCGCTTTGCTCAGCCCCTCTTATAGCGTTGTTAGTTGCAGGTGAAGATTGGAGCTTGTTCCATGTTTGGAATATGGATATTTTGTTGGGATATCACAATATGTCTTATTTAATTAATGCATCTATATACTTGGTAAAGGATGGAAGGCTCGGCCTTATGCCTGGTGTTTTGTTCCACTCTTGCCGCCCTAGTTTCTGTCATATCGGTGTTATGTTCCCGGATTTTGCGTTCATTACGCGGTTGGGTTATAATGGGAACCCCTTGACAGTTCACCTTGAATAAAACTCCTCCAGCAATGCCCAACATTGGTTTTACCATTTGCACTAACAACCTACCACCTTCCCTTGGGTTCTGCAGACTCAAGGGTCATCTTTATTTTAACCCCCCCGGGCCAGTGCTTCTCTAAGTGTGGGTCCGAACCGAGCTGCCTGCGGGGCCACCTCGGGAAAACTTGAGGGTTGGTTTTACTCGTAGCTAGTCTCATCTGAGTGTGCCCTGAGAACGAGATATGTGCAGCTCCTATCGGGATTTATCGGCACATTCGGGCGGTGTTGCTGGACTTGTTTTACCATTGTCGAAATGTCTTGTAACCTGGATGCTGAGTCTGATCGGAATGTCTTGGGAGAAGGAATATCCTTCGTTGACCGTGAGAGCTTGTGATGGGCTAAGTTGGGACACCCCTGCAGGGATTTGAACTTTCGAAAGTCGTGCCCGCGGTTATGGGCAGATGGGAATTTGTTAATGTCCGGTTGTAGAAAACCTGAAGTTGACCTTAATTAAAACACATCAACCGCGTGTGTTACCGTGATGGTCTCTTCTCGGCGGAGTCGGGGAAGTGAACACAGTGTTGGAGTTATACTTGACGTAGGTTGTTTTAGGATCACTTCTTGATCATACTTTCTCGAAGGTGCTTTGCCTTCTCTTCTCGCTCTCATTTGCGTATGTTAGTCACCATATATGTTAGTCACTTGCTGCAGCTCCACCTCATACCTTTTACCCTTCCCATAAGCTTAAATAGTCTTATCGCGAGGGTGTAAGATTGCTGAGTCCCCGTGACTCACAGATACTTCCAAAACCAGTTTGCAGGTGCCGATGTTACCGAGCAGGTGACGCAACCAAGCTCAAGGAGGAGCTCGATGAAGTTCGTGTTCATTGGGTTGTTCCATTTCCAGTTGGTCAGTAGTGGAGCCCAGTCGGGACGATCGAGGATCTGTGTAGCATTTGAGGCAGTCTTCTTTTATTTTGGTTCCGTAGTCAGAACTTGATTGTATCTGGTTGATGTAATGCTTTATTCATGTATTTGTGTGAAGTGGCGATTGTAAGCCAACTATGTATCTCTGTCCCTTATGTAGTACATGGGTTGTGTGAAGATTACCTCACTTGCGACATTGCTTTCAATGCGGTTATGCCTCTAAGTCGTGTTTCGACACGTGGGAGATATAGCCGCATTAAGGGCGTTACACGCATGTGTGCTTAGGCAGCCATTGTGTATGAATGTTTTTCGGATGCGGTTGCGTAGCGTCTAGATGAATCTACAAACCTACCCCGGTTTAGACCTTTGGACGTCGGGCTGGTAGGTTGACCGTGTCGGAGTTATTAGAAAAGTAATTTCCTTGTAGTACCAAACATTGGTCTCACGCGGTTTCGGGCGAGTAGAGGCTCTTTTGACGCTTCGTTCGAAATTTTGAAACACAAGCATTCACGTTTAGAGTACTCTTGAACTATGAGGATTGACCTAAATAGACAACGTTATATTTGACCTTGTATGTTTGAAAACCTCATTAAATTATCCGCTTCTTTTTGAAATTTTAACACTTAAAAATCCTATAACTACGATTATTTTGAAATGGAGGAGCTAAATTTGAATTTATTTTGTACACGATTACATATGCTATTATGTACAAAATCAGAGCAAAGATTGGTGCCCCCATAATTTATATATGGTTTACAAATGCCATGATATCAAATTTAAATAACTGAATGGACTTCATGTTGAATTCGATTTTTTTAAACCACCTTAAGTTGAATTCAAATGTATGCTAGTTCATAGGCAGCTATTTATAATATCCATTGTGTAACTTTCGTATGTATAATGTGCTTTACACACAACATGAACTATACTCACGTTTATATTCGATTGCTAAAGCGATGCATTGTCTGGAGTTCAAAATACTAACTATGTGGATCAATTGTGTCGAATAATAACATAGACATGTTCAAATTCGATAGAATCTAGATGTCTGATGGATCAATGACCGCTCCTTACGCGAATTGCAAATATCATGATCCCATCCTAATATTTGGATACAATTTATATCTTTAATCAATGTGTAGAGCAGTCTTTTATGTGTAGTTTCACTCTCCATCGGTGGTCTCTCACACATGCTCACACACTCTCTCCCGAGGTGTCTTTCTTGCACACATGCTCTAGATATAACCCTCCCCCCTCTCGTAACCATTTACAACTGTTTTCACTAACCTTTATCACAAGCACTCTTCCTCTCGCAAACATACACATGCACAATCCTCATCGACCCTTTCTATATACATGGACCTGCCTACATGTCTCATGTACGCACATTATCTTTACGCCTGTCTCTCACGCATTGTCTCACGCCTCTCTTCCTAATCGACGAGTATGATTCTAGCAGAGCATTCTGTAGGATGCCCCTTAAAGTTAGGTTGGATGAATAGTAATATCAGAGATAAAGGGGTTACCTTAGTCCGAGAACCTAGGGTTACAAATCCTAGCCGGCTTTGTCAGTGGACACAGAGTCCTTCACGATTCTGCTATCTTTGTCTTGTACGACTAGTCATCCATGGGTCTTCCTAAATGCGTCACGGGCCAATCAATGTGGCGCAGGATGGAACCGAATGAAGGGCCTCACCTCGACCCACCGGACCTCACGCGGTGACACACCCTCTGCCCCCACGTCTCATTATCTTCTCACACCCACACATACCAACACAAACACCACACACACAGAAAATTTCTCCTGGTGCCTCTATTCCCTCCCCCCTTGCATATACACACTTAAGGGAATGGAATCTCTTGTCGTGACGTCATATTCGTCTCTCTCTCTCTCTCTAGACCACTCTCATTTCTCGTGCTATCTCTCCCACGCCCACCCCCACCCCCCCCCCCCGGTCGGCCCCTTTATCCATGCCTCTCTTGAATACGTAATACACACACATACCTCTCTAGGCCCCACCAAATGCATCAACTACACATTCACACATGTTACATCACGTACCCCATTGATCTAAAAAGCCCTCTCTTCACGTTTATTTTGCATACAACAATCCTTTTAAATAAAGTGTGGCCAAAAAAATTATTTTAGAGTTTCTACATATATACAACATTACAAAGTTATATGGAGGAGTACGAACGCTAATTTGCATTGCATGGTGCCCACAATGATATTTATTCCGCACTGTGAATTTGTATATTTTTATACTATATACAAAGTTAGTCATAATAAAGAGAAACGAAGAGCATCTCTCTCTCCATCGCATACCTCCCCTGTACGCCTCTTTCACGTATGCACACAAAACTATCTCCAGGTCCTCTAAAAGTAAGCCCCCAGAAAATTCACGCATGTTTCATCTTTCTCTCGCGATACATGCAATGACGATCATTGTATTTGAAGCGAAAGCACGATACGTACATTGGACTTCAGAATCCACTCATTACGGTCACCATTTATGTTTAGTGGTTATTATACAGTCACGGGCTCACCGTACAACTCTGTATTTGCTCATGACATGACTAGTTGACCAGTTAAACGCTCCACGTGGCACCTCTAGTGTTGCATCACATTATCTCACTGCCATTGTGCCCACCTGTCGACTTGTATCTACTCTACATCTACACTCTTATAAAATACATAAAATACACTCTTATAAAAAACAGAGTTGGTGATGATGGTGTGCCTGCCATCCTGCAATATAGGTCGTCCGATTTATATCTGACGGATAGGAAAGAAACTATGGCAATTTTACAAAAAGGTACCCACACACCTCTCCACATTTACAAATAAGGCTTTCCCTCGTTCATCCTTTTCTCTCACAAGATAAACAAGTCGTACAAATGCATCTTGATGTTACGTGCAACGCACGGGCATCTTGCTAGTAAGAATGAAAATAAACGACAAAAAATATATTTGGGCGGTGGTTCGAAGTCATGACCGCGGGCACAGCGGACAAGGTGGCCTTGTATTGGTATGTTGAGCCATCTGTTTTAACACACAACAGATGGTGTGGTGATTATACACACACGCACGCATGCACATGAACTGCATCCACGCAACACTCACACAAACACATGCACCCATGCACGCACGCAACACCCACACGTACACACGCAGCCACGCACGCACGCAACACTCACACGCACGTACGCAACACTCACACGCACACACGCACGCATGCATGCACACACCAGTACACCACACGACCAACACACACTCTCATGCTCAAGTGCTCAACCTATACGTGCATGCGCACACATCAGGCCCTGACAGACACATACACAACCAGGTGATTCCCGCGCATGTGTTGGAGCCTTGTTGTGCCTGCATAAATTTGTTTTTATCTGACCTTTTGCCTATGCGAACTGATAGGTGGGACCCACAAGGAACGTGGTAAATTTAACTAGTCAACATGGCGCCACGCAGACTATTTGGCCGGTCAACAGAGTGCAATCCGATGCTGAACTGTGAGCAAGTGACCGTATAATCACCGCAAAACGTATATAGTGACCGTAATCAGCTTATTCTGAAGTTCGGTGACCGTATTACACTTTTGTCTCTGTAGGCCCTCCAAAACTACATCTCTACACGTTCTCGCATGTTACATCTAACAACTATGCAATACAGCACTACTACTACACTCTAACACAATAAATCATATGTGTTTTTAGTTTTACTAGATATCATATTGTTACTTATAATTATTCAGTTTGCATACATTAAAATTGCCTCTAAAATGTATGGCCAGTATCATCTACCGTGCGGGAAAAATCCCGCCCTTTCCTGTTTAATCGGGTTTGTATCGATGGATCGTGCGAAACAGCAAAACTATAGCACTATACAGTACAAGTGACTGTTCACTGGGCCGTCGTGTCGTCTACTCCTCCGTCGTAAGAGTGGAGCGCTCGCTTTCATAAATCTTCTAGTCCCTTTCGCCGACATGTGGGACATCAAGCTACCGGGTCCACGTGCCATAGCGGAATACAGTGCAGAGCAGCCGGGGTGAAGCACCCCAGTCATGGCGTCGGCATAGTAATGAGCAATGAGGCGTCAAATCACAAAGCTGCACCTTTCCCACAGTTAAGTTGGAGGGACGAAGCAACCATCATTTCACTCGTTGCCGAATCCGCTTCTCCCTCATCTTCTTCAACTTAACCACGTGTTGCTTCTGGCGTTGTTCTGCCTCATGTGGGACGCGGATCGGCTTGGTAAAGCACTGACATGTGGGACCACATGTTAGCAAATCGCCAGGACAACGTCCTCTGAAAATAAGAAGCCTAATCCTAAACTTACAAAGGGCTACGGAGCTGCTACGTATACTTTCAATCTAATTTATATATGCCCCCTGATTTTCAGGTGGGGTGGGTCTAATCCTCTCCTTTAATCCAATCAAATAGTCCCACATCACATTAATTCATAACTTTATGTAAACTATTACGTGGATGTAGCATTGCTCAAATAAGAAACCTTCCCCGCCATCCGCGCGGCAAAATCACCTCATTTTTACTAATCTTAATTCTATAATTTTTTAGATCAATATAATTGAGATTTGTATAGATAGCACACAGGAGCAAAACCAAGTGGTACGGTTAAGGGCATCCACAATGTGTAGCCAAATGTGAAAATAGCTTTTGGCATCGTGGGAACCATTGTGGACGGTGTTGCCAAAGCCAAAAAGATGGAACCGAAACTCCCTGATTGATTGATTGAAGGAATAGAAAAATGCAACGTCTCTCCTCTTTATCCCATGCTTGGACGCATGTAGTACAGTATAGAGCACAGAGTCTACTCCCCTGTCCCTTCTATCACAAATCACAAAGCAGTGAGGCGTCAAATCACAAAAGCACGGATGAAGCAACCATCATTTCACTCTTCGCTGACTCCGCTTCTCCATTGTCTTCTTCGAGAAACCATCTCACCGCACTAGTACTCCTAGTAGTACTAGTAAAGGACTTCCTGGATGCAAATAAGGTGATTGTCTCGGCTTGCAGGCGGCACTTGCGAACGACTTACCGTGGTCTCCCTCAATGGTGTTCTCCGTAGAACACACTTCGCCAAACCACCAAAAAAAAGATATCGTTGACGTCACCGCAATGGGGAAGGAAGTCAAATATAGTTACTACCTCCATTTTTTTGTACACAAGGCCAGTATATCAAAATTACAATTTGCAAAGGGACACTAACACTAATCGAGGCAAAATTGATGGGGTTAGCAACCAAGGACATTAATATCCCCTGCATGCATGCAGAAGTGAGAAGGTTGGTTTGCATGGCGCTGCATTAATCAAGCGACGAGGAGTGAGATGGTTAGCTCTTTGGTCTTTGGAGAAAAAATACGCATTAATTGACACGTGAAATGAGGATTTGTATCGATTAAATCCCGCGAAGGAAAACCCCGCCTTTCTTTTTTAACACTAGTACTCCTAGTACGTACGTACTTATCCTGTTTGGGTCTAGGCCTTGCATTGCCAAACTTCGCCACACATTTTTGCCAAGCTTGCCTAAAGTTTTCAAAAGAGAAGGAGGTACACTTCCGCACGGCTGTCATGGTCGCACCGCACCCCCACACGATCGCTCTTGCACGCCGCGGTCGCAGCGCACCCTCACAGAGTCGCTCCTGCACGCTGCAAACCCAACCAAGGGAACGCACCCTCACTGACACGTGTTGTCGCATGTGAACAAACCAAACTCAGCCATCCTATCACTGACACATAATTTTCGTTCGTAGAGTATGTTTATCCAACCGCATGTTGGGGAGTATTCGTACGACCCGTGCGGTGGTCTGTTGGGGAAGAAGAAGAGGTGAGGAAGAAGGAAAGAAGGGTTAGGAGACGTAGGATATTCATCCAACCGCCTGAAATGGTAGACTAACCCAAGTCAGGCGACCTGCATAACAAATATATGCTTTTACATAGAAAAAGATCCATAAAAACAACAACATAAATAAAAACTATCACTGCTCACGGAAAGAGACGACATCGTCGTCTTTGGCTGCCGGCACGAACCAGCCATCGCTGCCGTCGTGTGTCTCCGCACCGTGGTTGTCCTCGGCCTCCAGCTACTGGTTCAAGCGGAGCGTGAGGGCGCACTGCACGGACGAGAGCACAGCCCGGTTCAAGTCGAGGACGTCCGGTTCTGCCTGCAGGAGGGCCTCGATGGCAGCGGCATCCGCGCGCTCCGCGTCGAGTCGAGCCTCCGTCACCCGGTTCAAGTCCAGGACGTTCGGTTCCGCCTACAGGAGGGCGTCGATGAGAGCGGCATCCGCACACTCTGCGTCGAGTCGAGCCTCTGCCGCCCGGTTCAAGTCCAGGACGTCCGGTTCCGCCTGCAGGAGGGCCTCGATGGCATTGGCATCCGCGCGCTCCGCCTCAAGTTGAGCCTCCGCCGCCCGGTTCACATCCACGACATCCGGTTCCGCCTGCAAGAGAGCCTCGATGGCAGCGGCATGCGCGCGCTCCGCGTCGAGTTGAGCCTCTGCCTCCCGGCCCTCCTTTAGTATCGCCATGTTGAACCACTGGTCCGCCTGCACCATGGGGGACTCGGACGCCCGCACGAAGTCGACGTCCATTGTCTCATACCCATCGGGGGCCTTCTACGCCGTGACCTCCGCCATGAACATTGGATCGGCTTCCCCCTCCTCGTAGCTTGGCTCCAGAGAACTCGGGGATTGGCCTGCCGCAAAGCGAGCTTGGGAACGGAGGTCTGTGGCACCGATCGCCGCCGCGATTTCTGCGTGGCGCTCCAGCGTCAGCGTCTTGTAGTAAGTGATCTTGCAGAGCACCATGGCTTTCCGGCGAACTAGGGGACGCTTGATGCGGGCTAGGGGATCGAAAGGTGGGGGAATGGGCTGGAGATTTGGTGTGGTTTTAGGGCAGTGGATGGCGTAGGCCGAGCAGCGAAGGTTCTAGTGTGAATAGTGGTTCCGGTGATGACCGGTCAATCGGTTTTGACTGTACATCGCTCTTGTTGTGTTCGCGTTGCAGCCCGGCACGCTGGACCCTCCACGTCGCTCACCGAATGGAACACGCTTCGTCTTGCGTTTTCGCTCGCTTGTGGGACCGCAGTTGAGAGCAAACCGACGTCCCTCCCACTCCCCCGCCCGCGTCATTTATTATACCACCACTCCCTCCGTTTTATGCAGAGTAAATAAAAACAGAGGGAGTATACTACGGATGAGGATCCCCTGACGTGGCCGAACCCATTGAGTAACTGACATGCGGGGCCTAGCAAGCATGGGGTCCGCCAGTAAGTGACCGAAAGGGAGGGTAAGGCAGGGATACCTACGTCAGAGGATCCACTTCCACTATACTACTTTGACCAAATGTTAGAGTAATAATATATGACATGCAACTTACACAAATGTTAGAGTAATAATATATGACATGCAACTTACACAAAGCATACAGGGTCTAATGCGTTTTTCGAGGCTAACTTTGACCAAATGTTAGAGTAATAATATATGACATGCAACTTACACAAAGCATACGGTCAAATTCGTATGTGAAAGGAGTTTCCAATGATATAATTTTCACATTATACATCTCATGTACTATTAATCTTGTCAATAGTCAAATTGGAAACCATCTCGAGTACAAATCTAGGAGTACGTACGAATCTAACAATATTGATTGGGCGTTGTAGAATGTTGATACCTTTTTTTATCAAAGTAGAGATACTTTGACTACACATAAAACTTATACATAAACTAGAAAGGATAGGAGGGAGTATATTGTATGTTCAAAAATGAAACGAACATTGAATACCCTTTATATATGATTTGCGGATGCTATGATCACCGGTTCAAAATTTTGAATCCGCCTTAGGTATCACGTGCCCCCACTCGTTCCCTCTCGATTTCATCTCGGGGTCCGGAGATCTATTGAAAGAGGACTAGGGTGGGTACATGCGAATGATACTCGGCGGAATGTTCAAATGAGGCATGCGAGAGGATGGACTCGACTGGAGGGCGACATGATCGATGGAGAAGAGGGTTGGAGAGGAATGAGAAATAAGCAAACGCCACATGATTATACTTGAACGGATCAAATAAACAATAAGTTGTCTTGCTTGGCCTACATAGTGAAAGGCCTAATGCGCAACGCGGAGCACTGACGCTCGAATATGGCCTGGAAAACAGGGAAACCGACATGTGGGGCACACCCGTCGGGACGACGTAGCGCAGACTAGTCCAATGGAGGAGCTGGCCCACGACCTCCTCGCCACCGACAACCGTTCATGTGGGTCGTTGGGGCCAATAACGGGGCACAGCTCCAGCACCGCCTCTGGACATGGCGACCGCGGTGAGCGACACGCTCATATCGTCGCTAGACATGGTCGGTTTCAGTGTGCCGAGGGTGGCGTTAGTGCTGTGGCACGACCAACGGTATGTTTGGTTTGTGCCCAAGGTTGCCCCATCAAAGCATTGGGTAGCCAAAATTTTGGTTGAGATATTGGTTGCCCATGATTTGGCCGACATTGGCAAGAAAAATGAACTAGAGTTGGCTAGAGTTCATTGGCATGCCAAAGAAATGGCAACTATCCAAACAAAGACCAATCTTTGGGTCATGACCAAAATTTTGGTTGAGGTATTAGTTGCCCATGATTTGGCCGACATTGGCAAGAAAAATGAACTAGAGTTGGCTAGAGTTCATTGGCATGCCAAAAAAATGGCAACCATCCAAACAAAGACCAGTCTTTGGGTCATGACCAAAATTTTGGTAAGGTGCACTTTGGCCACAATCCAAACACACCCCAACACCCGGCTCGTCGAGGATGCATGGGGCGCCACGACGCGTCCGCGGAGTGGTGTAGCGTGGCCAACTGCATCCTCTGGACCTGAGACCATGCCGGGTCGTCTTGCTTTTTCAATAACATGCGGGGATCGCATGTGAGCAAAGGGCATCTCCAACGTTGCCACGACCGCAGCTGACTACCCTGGCACACCAAAACCCTCATCCCTCGCGCCGTCGTGCGGTGCGTTCCCAGACGGCGCCAGCTGCCCGCATTCATGTCGTCCATTCGTATGTCGTCGTTAAAAGGCTTGGTGCCCGGGGAACCAACTCCGGCGACTTAATGATGCACCCGGACGCTTGGCCTCACCGGAATGCGCTACTTAAAGCGGCAACGCCCAGCTAACCTCCACACCATAGCGCATCGTCCTCCTACCTGGCACCACATCCGCCATGACCGCAAGTGCGAACGCTCTGCGGGAGAGCTTGTCTTTGGGGATGAAGCTCGAGGTCACCGCCCTTACTCAAGTCGCCTCTCGCGACGCAATAGCGGCGTAGCCGGACGCGGACGCGACCGCACAAGCGGTGGCCACGCTGGCGGCCGACGACGGGAGCACCGTCGGCCACGCGTCCTACTTGCTGACGTCCAACGTCCGGCACCGCCGAGGTCGGGGACTCCTCCGAGGATGAGTACGGCATGGGAGGCGGCAGGGCATGGTGTGCCAACTGGCCGGTCCGTATCCCGTGTTCTACTCTTCCTCGACGAAGACCGCACCTTCACTTCACGGGTCTTTAACCCCGCCCCTGTACATATAGATCGCAGATGGAGGACGTCGGTCGCCGCCGTAGAGTAGGTTTAGGGTCGGGTTTCTTTTATTTTTCTGTCCTATAAAAGTTCGAAATGTAATGAAAATCTGCCGTGTTTGCATTAATCTCGGCCGGTGTATATGAACTTTCACAATAATATACATATTGTAGGAGTACTAGCAAGATGCCCGTGTGTTGCATAGAAGATCAAGATCTTGTGGGAGAAAAGGATGAACGAGGGAAAGCCTTATCTACAAATGTGGAGAGGAGTGCGGGTAAATTGTCATAGTTTCCTTCCTATCCGTTAGATATAGATCGGACGGCCTATATTGCAGGATGACAGGCACACCATCATCACCAACTCTGCTTTTTATTGAACTGAGACAAATCTAACATGCGAAGTAAAATAAACACATAGGGTCTATACATACACAAATTATCTTAGGCACTCCAATAGTATGTCCAGTACACATTCACGCATTTCACATCTTTCTACATCTACGGGAACCTACGAAAGGGTTAACGCAAATTGTCTCTCTCTCCTCCCCTAATTTTCATGGTGGTGGGCCCCTCCCTCCCCCCAATCTACAATCAACAGCTCACACGTTTCACATTACGTTAATTACGTAACTGGGATTACGTAGGTGTAGCATTACTCGTCCTAAAAAAATCCAACTAAGCCAACCTCCCAGCATATCGCGTGGGAAAAGACCCGGCCGTGCCGTTTTAGTCGAGATTACCGGATTACTAGTAGTAGTATCGATGGATCGCGCGAAGCAACAAAATTTTTTTTGAGGGGGCGAAGCACCTGGTTTAAAAGGAAAAAGGCGGTACACTCACAGCACTCCTGTCGCGGTCGCATTGCACACCACACACGTTCGGTCCTGCACACGGCTCACGCAAATGGAACGCGCTTCGGCTTGCCTCTTCACTGACACGTGGGACTGCACTTGGAGAAACCGACCATGCGCCAAACTCCCCCCGCCCACCGGGTGAAAATCCTACCCCCCCCCCCCCCCCACACACACACCCAAAAATTCCCCCCAAATCCGATTCAACCGCCCTTCGGCCAACTAGCCAATAATATTCCCCAAACCCCCCTCCCCCCTCCCCCCTGTCCCCCTCCACTCCATTCGCTTCGTCAAAGCTGCCCTCCCCGCGGCGCCGATACGTCGGTGCCGCGGTTCGGCGATCCTCTCGCTCCCACAGTACGCTCTCGTAGACTGCCGTCCTCTAGCCGCGCCGCCACCTCTGGCTACGTTCTTGTGGAGGCGCACGGCAGTCAGCGCCACCACCGCTGGCGATGTTCGTGTGGAGACGCACGGCGGTCAGCTTCTCCCACGGTATGCACATTCTAGACTGAGGCCCCATTCATGTCGGTGTAGCGCTGAATGTTAGCTGATGGACGCTGTTAATCTCACTGTTTGCCGAAGTAGTTTACTGTCAATATGCTCTGCTTAAGAAGCTTCCTTGCACTGTTCTGCACTCAATCTGCTTAGCTGAGATGGCATGCCAAGGCCGATTAGTTGCTAAAATATCCTGCCATATATTTATTGTGACGTAGATTGCCATGGTCTAGTAGCCAATCTGTTAGGTGAAAGAGCTCTACACTGTTTTATACTCGATCTTTGTTGCTGCGATGTCCTTCGATAGTTCGATGGCTGTGTGCTCGACCTCATTGACTGCTGAAATAGCCTGCCATAATTTGGCACTCAAATATGTTTACTGAATTAGCTTTACATATATTTCGTTACTTAGATCTGCTCATCCAAATATCTTGCCATTGCTTTAGACATCGACCTAGGTATTTTTTTCTGGACTTCATAAAAAAGCATATATGTTTTTCCTGTAATATCTAGTAGAAGAACTAATTTGTATGTCTAACAGATGGACAGGACTTGGATAACTTCAGCTCGAAGATTCTCCGCTGCATATGTCGAGGGGGTTGAAAACTTCATGAACTTTATCAGAGCTGAGTACGGCGGTCCGAAATCAGATGTGCTCTGCCCATGTAGCAGTTGTATGAATTCAGTTACAAGACCCCAGTCAACTGTGCAAAATCATCTACACTTGTATGGGATGTCGGTCACATATACTAGGTGGGTTCATCATGGTGAAGCTGTGAACGTCAATGTTATTGACTACGTGGAAGCAGCAGATCACCATCTTGATCTACCTGATGCTCAGGTGGAAGAGGAGGAGGAGGTGGTGGTGGCGGAGCCAGTGAGTTTGACCAACATTGAAACAATGCTACGAAATGCTCGTGCATTCCGTGAACTTTCACCTGCAGAAGAAAAACGGTGGGCCCGCATGTTGGAACAATGCAACGTTGTTGTCACCCCAGGAAATAAGTTGTCAGTATTCTCAGCTATGGTCACCTTTCTTCAGGTGAAGACATCTGAGCGGGTGACCAACAAATCATTCGATGTGATGTTGGCTGCTTTCCGTAAATCTTTCCCAGATGCGTCCGAGCTGCCACACACCTACAGTAAAATGAAGAATTTCCTTCGTGCAGTTGGAATTGGATATGATATGATCCATGTTTGTAAGAATAATTGTGTTCTGTTCCGGAAGGATTATGCCAACTTAAGTGAATGCCCGAAATGCAAATCATCAAGATGGAAAGATGGCGATGCTGTGAAGAGGATTCCTCATAATGTTCTGAGACATTTTCCAATTACACCAAGATTGCAGAGGTTGTTTCATGATGCTGAAACAAGAGAGGATGTACCGTGGCATTCTAGGAACCAGGAGTACAGAGATCAGAATGTAATGAGCCATCCATCTCATGGTAGTGAGTGGAAAAGTTTCAATGATAAACACAAAGAGTTTGCTGCTGACCCGAGAAACATTAGACTTGGCTTAGCTTCAGATGGATTTAACCCATTTGGCCACCAGAGCGCCACATATAGCATGTGGCCAGTGCTTGTTATCCCTTACAACATGCCTCCAAATGTCTGCACCAAAGAATAAAACTACATGATGGCCTTGCTCATCCCAGGTCCAAAAAGTCCTGGAAAGGATTTTGATTTGTTCATGGAGCCTCTTGTGGAGGAACTTCAACAGCTATGGAAGGGTGTTCTCACTCGAGACCTATATAGCAGCCCACCAGCTGATTTCTTTCTGCGTGCTGTTATAATTTGGTGCATCCATGATTATCTGGCTTTGGGCACTATGTCAGGGCGAACGACACATGGTTACAATGCATGTGTTCGCTGTGACAGGAATCCGCTGTCATACGCAATACTTAGCAAGATCTGTTACATTAGACACCATCGTTTCCTTGCCAAGGACAAGCTGCATCCTAGAAAATACCGAAGACATGTGTTCAATGCAAAGCATGAAAACCGTGATGCGCCAAAGAGGCTCACCGCCGATGAGTTGCAAGTGGAATTAGAGAAGGTCAGGCATATTACACCAGGAAACCATCCTGGTAATGGTAGCGGGAAAAGGAAGCATGACAGGGTAGAAGAGAGATTATTGTTTACCCGCAGGTCCACTTTGTGGGACATGGAGTATTGGAAAGATTTGGATCTGCGGCATAATCTTGCTGTGATGCACATCGAGAAAAATATATGTGACAACATTATCGGCACACTTCTTAATATTGAAGGCAAGACGAAAGATACCTTAAAATCTAGGATTGATTTGACACACCTGGGTATCAGAAAAGGATTTGCAGGTGCAAGATGAAGGTAAACCACGGGATATGGCACCAGCTGTGTACGTCTTGAACAAGTTAAAAATAAAAGAATTCTGCGAGGTCCTGTCACGTGTGAGATTCCCACATGGATTTGCTTCCAACTCTGAAAGGAGAGTCAGTGCAGATGGAAACAAGGTACAAGGGTTGAAAACTCATGACTGCCACGTCCTACTTCAAAGGGTTTTACCTGTTATCCTTAGAGGATTGGGCCGCCCTGACTTATACAGAGCAGTTGCAGAGTTGGGACAATTCTTCAGGGAACTCTGCAGTAGGAATATTAGGATAGATGCTTTGGAGCGTCTTAGAGACAAGATACCAACTATCCTATGCGACCTTGAGAAGATATATCCTCCAGCCTTCTTTGATGTGATGGTGCATTTGGTTGTTCATCTACCTGATGAGGCACTACTTAGAGGTCCAGTACAGTATGGCTGGATGTACCCTATTGAAAGGCAGCTAGGCACTTTCAAGGGCTATGTTAGGAACAGAGCTAGACCCGAGGGTTCCATTGCAGAGGCCTACATTGCTACAGAAGCGTTGACATTCTGCTCAAAATACATTGAAACAACAGATCAGCTTAGCAAAGAGGTGGGTGAAGACAATCCCGGGCTCAATGTTTTTGATTATTCTGTTCGAGTTACAGGGAAGAGTCGACAAGAGGACAAACCTAAAGATTTGGACAAAATGGTTTGGTATGTGTTGAATAACTGTCCTGAGATACTACCTTATATCAAGTAAGTGCAGTACTGCAGCTTATACATCATAATCTACTAAACTTGCAACACATTCTTATATATTTAGATGTTTGACACGATCACTATGTTGTGCAGCATCTACAAAGAGGAGTTAGTGCCGCAAAATCCAAGAAACATTGACAAACTGGTTATGGCAGGATTTGTGAAATGGTTCAAGAACCATGTAAGCTTTTGAAGTGCACTATCAGTTTATTTAATATATTGAGTACATATGATGATCAGCTTGTCTATTTTCTAACCATAGGTTAAGAAGATGCGGGAGGATGGGCAGGCAGTTGATGATGCCCTTTACTCACTAGCAATGGGTCCTGATACTCGGGTAAGACATTATGAATCTTGCGTTGTTGGAGATGTGCGCTACAACACCCTTGCACGATACGAAGGCAGGAAGACACAAAACAGTGCCATCATGAGCACGGATACGTATGACAAAGAGATAACTGAAATGTATGCTAACATAACAGACATTGTTCAGTTGCAGTATATCTCCAGTTTGAAGGATCATCGGTGTGTGGTTCTGTTGTGCTGTCGTTGGTATAACCTGTTTTCCAGGATCGCAAAACCCAGAGCTGATGATTATTTCAAATCCATCAATGTCAAGGCGGCGTACCAGACCAACGAGCCTTTTATTTTGGCAAATCAAGCAACACAGATATTTTTCTTGGAAGACACATTTGCATGTAGCGATGACTGGAGAGTATTGCAAAGGTTTGAGTCGAGGAATTCGTTTAATGAAGTTACACAACAAGATGATGCTTACACTGCTCCTGATGTACAAGATAACACAGATGTTCCTAATATCTTTGAGAACCATCACGTCAATGAAGCCGGCGAAAAGATTGCATGTCGTGTTGTGGACATAAAAGAGTTGATCAAGAAGAATCTAACGTTCGAGGACGTTGAGGACGAAGAAGAAGATGACACCGTGGGGAATTATGATTCAGACTGATACACATGGCGAAGATGTTGACGCTACTGTTGCGGATGATGATTACATTGCTTTTGTCGTATTTGCCTGTCAGAAGACGTTTTTTTTATCTACTATGTGAAATTGTGTTTGCTATGACAACTGAAACCTGATGAACATGTTGTTTAGTATTTTGCTGTGAGAACATCACTTGTTATGTATGCTGATTTGTGTTTGGTGATTGTATGACAACTAAAACATGATGACATTGTTGTTTAGTTGTACTCATATTTGGCTGTGAAACTTGAATTTGATGACATAGTTTGTTGTTGGATTGCAATTTGCTCGACGTCTTCGAATGAGAACAAAGCTGACCCGACAGGGCCTCTGCTATTTATTTATTTATATGAGCAAAAGGGGATACCCCCTGATTTCCATTAATAGAAATCATTAGATGTTCACAACACTACGCCCAGCCTGCTACATAGGTTTCATTCATTACTAGTTTCAGCAAAGTGCTCATGTTGTAGCCACTGAATACATCACGAGTGCTACATACACTGCAAATAAAGCGACAATCATCCTACAGAGCACATCGATTTTGCCCATTATCTTCACAAGCTCTTTCATCTCCTCATTGCTATCAAGGCCGTTCAGCAGCTGTTGCTTGGCCATGATCAGAGGAACTACATCTTTAACCTTCTGCTCTGCATCTTCCTCTTCTGCCGTTCCTTCAGTTACTTGTCCAACACCCCAACCTGCTGGTATTGGGATTCCTTGGCTAACCAAATAGTCAGCGTAGTTGCATTCTCCCACATCAGTAACTTCCCAGAAATACAAATCACACGAATCTTCCCTTTTTGCATGAATTAAATTGGAAGATCATCAACCAAACTATTAAAAAATCAGCAACTGAAAGCAGCAGAACAACACTTAAACATATTATTACCCCATGATTCGGGCATTTCTAGAAGTCTCAGCCAGGGTTGCGGATTGTGCTTGAGATGCGACGGATGACTCTGTATGATTTACAGCAGTGGCACCACACCAACGGCAGCGGGTTGCGATGAGCAATCGGTTGTGGTGTGCGTGTCGGCGGGGGTGTGATGAGACCCACAGGCGATGGTACGGGTGGCAACTTGGCGCATATCTGGTTGTTGCCTGCTGAAGAGCAGGTGGACGAGCAGCCAGCGGACATGGTTGCTGCGGCCAGAGCTTCTGATGCTAGGCAGAGTAAGTAGAGAAGAGGAGAAGCGAACGTTGGATATGTCAGTTTCATTACTTGCATAGTAGCATAGCACCATATATAGTCATAGTCTAGGTTTGGATTCGAACCAGCTACAGGAGCACGTCTTTCTTTTTTCTAAAACTCGGCAACGTCTCTTTACTGGCACACTAGCTTGTTCTGTATGCCTTCCCAAGTCTTTGATTTTCTTTTCCTTTTTTTGCGAGGAAGGAAGGAGGAGAAAATTGAGAGTTCCTTGGACCCGAACCCAAGACCTCTCGGTTGAAAACCAAGGGTGCTAGTCACTTATGTGGAGAACGTTCCTTGTGAGGAGGACGGCAGACGAACGCATTTTCCTCGCAGTTTTCTTCCTATATATAAAAAAAGTATGCTACTTGGTGTCCGCTTAGTCAACAAACGATTGTGCCAACCTTGATCGTTTGATTGACATTCAACGTCTGTCGCGTTTCTTCAGTCTCTTCTTCCTCGAGCCTCCAAAGCCAAACCAGTGCCGGCGGGACCGCCTGCTCCCGCCTCCCACGGCTGGGTGTGATCTTTCCCGGCTCCTGTTCGTTCCCGTCCGAGGCCTCACCATCGTCCTCCGCCTTGGTTCGCTCGCCGCGGCGCCGCCCTCCGGTGTAGTCAACATGGTCAACAACCGAGAGGAATAAGGAGATGACTGTACATGGTGAGGATGACAGTAGGGACCCAGCAGCGCGCACAGTAATTTTGTTTTTTCGGGACGGAGAAGGGTATCAACTGGGTTGTGCGGGACCCGTGGCTCGTCTAGCCCAGGCTTTTATTTCATATGTTTAGCACATGACCAGCCTAGTTTGTTTTTTCCTTTCTGAAAATGGCTAGCCACCTATTTTGTTTTTTTGCAGAATAACCAACGTAGGCCTACTTGCTTTTCTACGCCCTGTTGGGCCGGAAATCTTTCAAGACGAGGAGGGATGCATTTTGCCCAGAAAATGGGCTATAAGTAATAATAAATGGGCTATAAGTAATAATAAATGGGCTGTAAAAATGAAAAAATACAGCAAACAGGCAATTAGTTCCAAAATACTGTTTTCTTTCGGATTTTGATATTTTAAATTTCATTGTTTTTGTGCGGGTAAAATTTCATTGAATTTAAATTAAGGTATATTTAGATTTAAAATTAATTTGAATCTGGCTAGAAATTTCGGGTTGTATGCTGTTTGGGACAGATTTGGAGGCTGACTTGTGGGTCTACTAGGTTGACGTGTACTTTGGCTTTGTCAACTTAGTCCACAAACGATTCTAGCAGCAGTGGCCGTTGGATGTTAATCCAACGGCCGTGCTGCTTCTTCAATATCTGATCTTCTTGCTCCAGCCGCCCAAACCAGCTCCGGTGGGACTGCCTGCTCCCGCCTCCTGTGGCCGGCTGTGCTGCCGCACAGGCCGCACCGCCCCACCCTACTTCATTGCTGGCCAGGCCATTCCTCTACTCACCCACACCCCCTGTTATTTTCTGGCGACGGCAGCCGGACCAGTAAACCCTCCTACTCCCCACCGCGTGGGCAACCATTGCCGAGTCTTCCCCGGCTCTGTGTCGTTCCCTTCCTAGGCCTCACCGTCGTCCACCGCCATGGTGCTCTCAGCGCGGCCTGGTCAATGTGGTCAACGAATGACATCCATTGGTTGTGGACTGTACGCGCAAAATAATGATTGCTCCACTTGGCAGCTGGGACCCACCGGAAGGGCCTCTGTATTTCGTGAAAAAAACGTTCCCCCCGCTGACATGTCGGACCCACCAGCTATATCTTCGCACGCAAGGAAGTGCCTCCTTATTACGCACAAAAAAATGAATACCCCCTGCTAGCCGGGACCCACCATAGTGGGAGGATGACTTGTGGGCCAACTAAGTTGACGGGGACGGAGGGCTTTGTCAACTTAGTCATTATGAACGATTCTAACTCCAGTGACCGTACGATGTCCATCCAACGGCAGTAGTGCTTCTTCAACCTCTGGTCTTCTTACTCCAGCCGCCCAAAGCAGCGTCGGTCGTGCCGCATGCTCCTGCCTCCCGTGGCCGGCTGTGCTGCCGCGGAGGCCTCACCGCCCCCTACTATTCCCACTGCTGGGCAGGCCCTGCGGCGACTGCAGCCTCACACCGCAGCCGAACCAGTGAACCCTCGTACTCCTCTTCGCGCGGCCTTCCACTGCCGCGTCTTCCCCGGCTCTGCGTCGTCCCCTTCCTAGGCCTCGCCGTCGTCCACCGCCGTGGTGCTCTCGGTGCGGCCTGGTCAACGTGGTCAAGGAACGACTTCCATCAAACATGGACTGTACGTGGAGAGGCTGACAGCTGGGTCCACGGCCGCATCAAGGAAGTGCCTCCTTATTACGCGGAAAATAATGATTCCTCCGCCTGACAGCTGGGACCCACCGGACGGGCCACTGTATTTCGTGAAAAAACGTTTCCCCCTGATTGCTGGGACCCACCAGCTTCATCTTCGCACGCAAGGAAGTGCGTCCGGGCAAACAAACGATTCACCCCCCTGACTGCTGGGACGCACCAGCTACACCTTCGCACGCAAGGAAGTGCGTCCGGGCAAAAAAATGATTTGCCCCCCTGACTGCTGGGACCCACCGGCTACATCTTCGCACGCAAGGAAATGCGTCTGGGCAAAAAAAAGATTTGCCCCCCTGACTGCTGGGACCCACCAGCTACATCTTCGCAGGCAAGGAAGTGCCTGACAGTTGGGACCCACCTGGTCGAAGCGTACGTAGCGTTGTCATTCTGGTCGCGAACGTGTACGTACATATTGGTCGATGTAGAGGCACGCATGTGTCGTAGTAGAGGCGCGCACGTGTCGTAGTACAGGCACGCACGTAGCATGTAAACGTACGTACATCGGCCAGGGTGCAAGAAAGAAAATATGGCCACGTATGTGTACATACGGGCGGGGTCTCGAACGCCTACTCGCGCATACGTACGGCCAGGGCTCGTGTACATGGCTGGGTCAGAACGGAGAAACAACGTCGTCGTCGTGTTCATGGGGAGGCAATGGAATGCGTCGTGTTCATGGGGAGGCAACGGAATGCGTCGTGTTCATCGGGAGGCAACGGAACGCGTGGGAGCCAACCGGCTGGGTTGGAACGGAATGCGTGGCCGTGTTCATCGGGAGGGCTTGGACAGAACAGGCGATGAAAACGAGGCCTGGCGTACCGCAAAACGGAGGAAACGGACCTCCTACGTTCGGAATGGGGTCCTGTTGATCGGGAGGGGTGTGGCGTACCGCAAAACGGAGGAAACGGACCTCCTACGGTCGAAACGGGGGTCTTGTTGATCGAGAGGGGTGTGGCGTACCGCAAAACGGACGAAACGGACCTCCTACGGTTGAAACGGGGGTCCTGTTGATCGAGAGGGGTGTGGCATACTGCAAAACGGACGAAACGAACCTCCTACGATCGAAAAGGGGGTCCTGTTCATCGGGAGGGGTGTGGCGTACTGCAAAACGGGACTCCACGGGATACTGTTCATCTCCACCGTCGACCTCCTCCAGCCTCCACGGGCTACCGTCGACCTCCTCCAGCCTCCACAGGCTCCTGTTCATCCAGCCTCCACCGCGCGCTACTCCACTGGCTACTGTTCAACCACCCCTTCACAGGCACCCCTCCACTGTCTATTGTTCATCCAGCCCTCCACAGCACGTGGTCTTGTTCAACCACCCCTCCACGGGCACCCCTCCACCGTCTACTGTTCATCCAGCCCTCCACACCACGGGGTCCTGTTCATCCAGAGGCAACGCCACCGCTCATTGTTCATCGAACCCCCCCCCCCCCCCGCAACACTCACTGTTCATCCAATCGATCGGCTTCAGTTAGCAGTAGTAGCGAAGGAATCGCTGGATCGGGTTCAGTTAACAGCCATCGATTGATCGCTCGGGTTCAGTACCGCGTAGCCTGCAGTGCAATCGCTCGGGTTCAGTTAGAGCCCAACGCCTCGCTCGGGTTCAGTTAGAGCCAACGCCTCGCACACACACGCGTATGTGTACGAGAGAAACGCGCATCGCTCGGCCCCGACCTCCCACCATAACCGGGAACTCCCCAAAATTTTCCTCCCCCTCGCTTCTACCATGGTTTTTTCCGTCATGGACGGCCCAAAGAATGTCATGCAGCTGCGTCTCCGGCCTGCCCAGGACGAAAAGCCCATTTTCTGTCATGATTTTTTGTCATAGAAGTAGGATCCCACCACATCTATGATCATACCGGGTTTTTTCACAATTATCGTCATAGAAGTGTCATATGTACGACAGAAAAAAAATTCGTTCGGCCCAAAATGTCACGGGTGTGTCTTTTTCTTGAGTGATGGGAGGGTGGTTTTGTGTGGGCCATTTGTGTCGGAGTCCGACGTGGCGGTTGTGCCCCCCCCACACACACACCTACACACCCCACAAACTTCCCCAACTTTGTTCCTGGTTTGACAAATTCAAACATGCAGACCAGTCCATGGACATTTGATGCACGACATTCGTCATGGGAAAAGGGCTCCGAGAGGGAGGTTTTCTGTGGGCCATTTGTGTCGGAGTCCGATGTGCCGGCTGTGCGGACCCCTCCCCCCCCCCCAAAAAAAACTTCCCTAGCTTTGTTCCCAGTTTGACGAAATTCGAATGTGCAAACCAGTCCATGAACATTTGATGCATGACATTGGATGACATAAAGTGTTCAGACCATGTAGTATGGATGTCTGCCCGGTTTGATGCACGACATAAAGTGTTGGGGAACGCAGTATTTCAAAAAAATTCCTATGGTCACGCAAGATCTATGTAGGAGATGCGTAGCAATGAGAGGGGAAGAGTATGTCTATGTACCCTCGTAGACTGAAAGCGGAAGCGTTATGAAACGCGGTTGATGTAGTCGAACGTCTTCGCGATCCAACCGATCAAGTACCGAATGCACGGCACCTCCGCAATCTACACACGTTCAGCTCGGTGACGCCCCTTGTACTCATGATCCAGTTGAGGCCGAGGGAGAGTTCCGTCAGCATGACGGCATGATGACGGTGATGATGAAGTTACCGACCCAGGGCTTCGCCTAAGCACTACAACGATATGACCGAGGTGGAATTATGTTGAGGGGGCACCGCACACGGCTAAACAATCAACTTGTGTGTCTATGGGGTGCCCCCCTCCCCCGTATACAAAGGAGTGGAGGAGGGGAGGGCCGGCCCTCTCATGGCGCACCCAAGGGGGGGAATCCTACTCCCAGTAGGAGTAGGTTTCCCCCCTTCCCTAATTGGAGTAGGAGAAGAAGGAAGAGGGAGAGGGAGAGAAGGAAAGGGGGCCGCCCCCTCCTAATTCGGATTGGGCTTGGGGGTCGCGCTCCCACCTTGGCCGCCTCCTCCTCTCTCCCACTAAGGCCCAATAAGGCCCATTGACTCCCCGGGGGGTTCCGGTAACCTCCCGGTACTCCGGAAAATGCCCGAACTTGTCCGGAACCATTCCGGTGTCCAAACATAGCCTTCCAATACATCAATCTTTATATCTCGACCATTTCGAGACTGCACGTCATGTCCGTGATCACATCCGGGACTCCGAACTACCTTCGGTACATCAAAAAACACATAAACTCATAATACCGAGTCATCGAACATTAAGCATGCGGACCCTACGGGTTGGCGAACTATGTAGACATGACCGAGACTCACTTCCGGTCAATAACCAATAGCGAAACCTGAATGCTCATATTGGTTCCTACATATTCTACGAAGATCTTTACCGGTCAAACCGCATAACAATATACGTTGTTCCCTTTGTCATCGGTATGTTACTTGCCCGAGATTTGATCGTCGGTATCTCAATACCTAGTTCAATCTCGTTACCGGCAAGTCCCTTTACTCGTTCCGTAATGCATCATCCCACAACTAACTCATTAGTCACATTGCTTGCAAGGCTTATAGTGATGTGCATTACCGAGAGAGCCCAGAGATACCTCTCCGATACACGGAGTGACAAATCATAATCTTAATCGATGCCAACTCAACAAACACCATCGGAGACACCTGTAGAGCATCTTTATAATCACCCAGTTACGTTGTGATGTTTGATAGCACACTAAGTGTTCCTCCGGTATTCGGGAGTTGCATTATCTCATAGTCATAGGAACATGTGTAAGTTATGGAGAAAGCAATAGCAATAAACTACACGATCATAGTGCTAAGCTAACGGATGGGTCAAGTCAATCACATCATTATCAAATGATGTGATCCCGTTCATCAAATGACAACTCTTGTCTATGGCTAGGAAACTTAACCATCTTTGATTAACGAGCTAGTCAACTAGAGGCATACTAGTGACACTATGTTTGTCTATGTATTCACATATGTACTAAGTTTCCGGTTATTACAATTCTAGCATGAATAATAAACATTTATCGTGATATAAGGAAATATAAATAACAACTTTATTATTGCCTCTAGGGCATATTTCCTTCAGTCTCCCACTTGCACAAGAGTCAATAATCTAGATTACATAGTAATGGTTCTAACACCCATGGAGTCTTGGTGTTGATCATGTTTTGCTCGTGAGAGAGGCTTAGTCAACGACTCTGCAACATTCAGATCCGTATGTATTTTGAAAATCTCTATGTATCCCTCCTTGACTTGATCGCAGATGGAATTGAAGTGTCTCTTGATGTTCTTGGTTCTCTTGTGAAATCTGGATTCCTTTGCCAAGGCAATTCCACCAGTATTGTCACAAAAGATTTTCATTGGACCCGATGCACTAGGTATGACACCTAGATCGGATATGAACTCCTTCATTTGCGGCTTCCGAAGCAGCTATGTACTCCACTTCGCACGTAGATCCCTCCACGACACTCTACTTGGAACTGCACCAACTGACAGCTCCAACATTCAATAAAAATATGTATCTGGTTTGTGACTTAGAGTCATCCGGATCAGTGTCAAAGCTTGCATCGACGTAACCGTTTACGACGAGCTCTTTGTCACCTCCATAAACGAGAAACATATCCTTAATCCTTTTCAGGTATTTCAGGATGTTCTTGACCATTGTCCAGTTCCACTCATGGATTACTTTGGTACCTCCCTACTAAAATAATAGCAAGGCACACATCAGGTCTGGTACACAGCATTGCATACATGATAGAACCTATGGCTGAAGCATAGGGAATGATTTTCATTTTCTCTCTATCTTCTGCAGTGGTCGGGCATTGAGTTTGACTCAACTTCACACCTTGTAACACAAGCAAGAACCCTTTTTTTGCTTGATCCATTTTGAACTTCTTCAAAACTTTATCAAGGTATGTGCTTTGTGAAAGTCCAATTAAGCGTCTTGATCTATCTCTATAGATCTTGATGCCCAATATATAAGCAGCTTCACCGAGGTCTTTCATTGAAAAATTCTTATTCAAGTATCCTTTTATGTTATTCAGAAATTCAGTATCATTTTAGATCAACAATATGTTATCTACATATAATATCAGAAATGCTACAGAGCTCCCAGTCACTTTCTTGTAAATACAGGCTTCTCCAAAAGTCTGTATAAAACCATATGCTTTGATCACACTATCAAAGCGTTTATTCCAATGCTGAGATGCTTGCACCAGTCCATAAATGGACCGCTGGAGCTTACACACTTTGTTAGCACCTTTTGGATTGACAAAACCTTCTGGTTGCATCATATACAACTCTTCTTTAAGATATCCATTAAAGAATGCGGTTTTAACATCCATTTGCCAAATTTCATAATCATAAAATGTGGCAATTGCTAACATGATTCGGACAAACATAAGCATCGCTACGGGTGAGAAGGTCTCATCGTAGTCAACTCCTTGAACTTGTCGAAAACCTTTTGCAACAAGTCGATCTTTGTAGACAGTAACATTACTGTCAGCGTCAGTCTTCTTCTTGAAGATCCATTTATTTTCTATGGCTTGCCGATCATCGGGCAAGTCAACCAAAGTCCACACATTGTTCACATACATGGATCCCATCTCAGATTTCATGGCCTTAAGACATTTCGCGGAATATGGGCTCATCATCGCTTCCTCATAGTTTGTAGGTTTGTCATGGTCAAGTAACATGACTTACAGAACATGATTACCGTACCACTCTGGTGCGGATCTTACTCTGGTTGACCTACGAGGTTCGGTAGTAACTTGATCAGAAGTTTCATGATCATCATCATTAGTTTCCTCACTAATTGGTGTAGGAATCACTGAAACTGATTTCTGTGATGAACTACTTTCCAATAAGGGAGCAGGTACAATTACCTCATCAAGTTCTACTTTCCTCCCACTCACTTCTTTCGACAGAAACTCCTTCTCTGGAAAGGATCAATTCTTAGCAACGAATATCTTGCCTTCGGATCTGTGATAGAAGTGTACCCAACAGTCTCCTTTGGGTATCCCATGAAGACACATTTCTCCAATTTGGGTTCAAGCTTATCAGGTTGAAGCTTTTTCACATAAGCATCGCAGCCCCAAACTTTAAGAAACGACAACTTGGGTTTCTTGCCAAACCACAGTTCATAAGGTGACGTCTCAACGGATTTTGATGGTGCCCTATTTAACGTGAATGCAACCGTCTCTAAAGCGTAACCCCAAAACGATAGCGGTAAATCAGTAAGAGACATCATAGATCGCACCATATCTAATAAATTGCGGTTACGACGTTCGGACACACCATTACGCTGTGGTGTTCCAGGTGGCGTGAGTTGCGAAATTATTCTGCATTGTTTCAAATGAAGACCAAACTCGTAACTCAAATATTCTCCTCCACGATCAGATCGTTGAAACTTTATTTTCTTGTTACGATGATTTTCTACTTCACTCTGAAATTCTTTGAACTTTTCATATGTTTCAGACTTATGTTTCATCAAGTAGATATACCCATATCTACTCAAATCATCTGTGAAGGTCAAAAAATAACGATACCCGCCACGAGCATCAACACTCATCGGACCGCATACATCAGTATGTATTATTTCCTATAAGTCTGCTGCTCGTTTCATTGTTCCAGAGAACAGAGTTTTAGTCATCTTGCCCATGAGGCATGGTTCGCAAGCATCAAGTGATTCATAATCAAGTGATTCCAAAAGCCCATCTGCATGGAGTTTCTTCATGCGCTTTACACCAATATGACCTAAACGGCAGTGCCACAAATAAGTTGCACTATCATTATTAAACTTATATCTTTTGGCTTCAATACTATGAACATGTGTATCACTACTATCAAGATTTAGTAAAAATAGACCACTCATCAAGGGTGCATGACCATAAAAGATATTACTCATATAAATAGAACAACCATTATTCTCTGATTTAAATGAATAACCGTCTCGCATCAAACAAGATCCAGATAAAATGTTCATGCTTAACACTGACACCAAATAATAATTATTTAGGTCTAATACTAATCCCGAAGGTAGATGTAGAGGTAGCGTGCCGACGGCGATCACATCGACTTTGGAACCATTTTCCACGCGCATCGTTACCTCGTCCTTAGCCAATCTTCTCTTAATCCGTAGCCCCTGTTTCGAGTTGCAAATATTAGCAACAGAACCAGTATCAAATACCCAGGCGCTACTGCGAGTATTAATAAGGTACACATCAATAACATGTATATCAAATATACCTTTCACTTTGCCATCCTTCTTATCCGCCAAATACTTGGGCAGTTTCGCTTCCAATGACCAGTCCCTTTGCAGTAGAAGCACTCAGTCTCAGGTTTAGGTCCAGACTTGGGCTTCTTCACTTGAGCAGCAACTTGCTTGCTGTTCTTCTTGAAATTCCCCTTCTTCCCTTTTCCATTCTTATTGAAACTGGTGGTCTTGTTGACCATCAACACTTGATGCTCCTTCTTGATTTCTACCTCGGCAGCCTTTAGCATTGCGAAGAGCTCGGGAATTGTCTTATACATCCCTTGCATATTATAGTTCATCACAAAGCTCTTGTAGCTTGGTGGCAGTGATTGAAGAACTCTGTCAATGACACTATCATCAGGAAGATTAACTCCCAGCTGAGTCAAGTGGTTGTGGTACCCAGACATTCTGAGTACGTGTTCATTGACAGAACTATTCTCCTCCATTTTGCAGTTGTAGAACTTATTGGAGACTTCATATCTCTCAATCCGGGCATTTGCTTGAAATATTAACTTCAACTCTTGGAACATCTCATATGCTCCATGACGTTCAAAATGTTGTTGAAGTCCCGGTTCTAAGCCATAAAGCATGGCACACTGAACTATCAAGTAGTCATCAGCTTTGCTTTGCCAGACGTTCTTAACGTCGTCAACAACATCTACAGCAGGCTTGTCACCCAGCGGTGCTTTTAGGACGTAATTCTTCTGTGCAGCAATGAGGATAATTCTCAAGTTACGGACCCAGTCCATGTAATTGCTACCATCATCTTTTAACTTAGCTTTCTCTAGGAACGCATTAAAATTCAACGGAACAACATCACGGGCCATTTATCTACAACAACATAGATATGAAAATACTATCAGGTACTAAGTTCATGATAAATTATAGTTGATGAGGACATGACTACCTTGGATATGACCAAAAATATTGCATACATGTATATTTGTGAGGTGATTTCTAATGCAAACTATGCAATAATTTATTTATGTCATCCAAGACAAAAATACTTCACAAACTTTTGTGCCATCTCTAATTGCAGGTGTATGGGACATTTGTACAATCCACATATGAAGATAAGGGGAAAAGAGAAGTTTGGGTGTTGTTCAAAAAGTCCTCTAACGTCACTTTTGGGCCAAGAGGAGATAGAGTCCAAGTCTCTCACGTTCTAAATTCAGATTCGGACTGCATAGACATACCTGACTCAAAACGCCAACAACTTTTTCATACGGACTCTGAATTGGGTGATTCTTTTTTTTGTTTGAAAGTAGATTTCGTGCTCTTTCCAACACAATTGGATTCACCTTCAAATTCTTCCGGAGTGTTGCGTTATGGACGAAACAATCTGACATTGCAGCAGATTCCGAGTCAAACTACAAGCCCAAAGGTGTTGCATCACCTCCACTTGGGCCCATGAGCCTTGTACGACCTAGGGTTAGTTTTAGGCTGCCTTGGGATGTCCTTCCACCTCCTTGGCCGCCACCCCTTGCTCTTATATAATTAGATCCATCTAGTAGCTTTTTCCTTGGGATTTTTTTAGTTAAAAGTTAGCCATTGCAACTTCGTGTACTTCATTTGTGTCCAACGACCATACCAAGACCGCTTCCGGATCCCCACTATTATCAATACTTCATCTATATTCACAATATTCAGATTGCTTTATCATATTCTTGCTTGTTCTTTGATTGCATGCAGGAATAGACCTTCGTGGTCAGGATGATCGTGCTTCTAGCATCGTCGGTAACCTCAGGAGATTGGTTTAGCGATTGCTAAGGCACAACATCATGCACGTTTGTAGTCAGATCGTCAAAGTAGACTCCACCAAATCGATAGTTATCATCTCATCGAAAGATCGGGACACTGTTGCCTCTATCAAGTGAGGCAAAGGTGTCCCGTCTTTCGATGAGATGGTGGCTATTGTTTTGGAGGAAGTCGACTTTGACGATCCGACTATGATCGTGCGAGGACATCGCGCCTTAGCAATCGCTAAACCAACTCCGAGAGGTTATTGTTGGGGAACGTAGTAATTTCAAAAAAATTCCTACGCACACGCAAGATCATGGTGATGCATAGCAACGAGAGGGGAGAGTGTTTTCCACGTACCCTCGTAGACCGAAAGCGGAAGCATTAGCACAACACGGTTGATGTAGTCGTACGTCTTCACGATCCGACCGATCAAGTACCGAACGCACGACACCTCCGAGTTCAGCACACGTTCAGCCGATGACGTCCCTCGAACTCCGACCCAGCTGAGTGTTGAGGGAGAGTTTCGTCAGCACGACGGCGTGGTGACGATGTTGATGTTCTACCGACGCAGGGCTTTGCCTAAGCACCGCTACAGTATTATCGAGGTGGACTATGGTGGAGGGGGGCACCGCACACGGCTAAGAGATCAATGATCTAATGTTGTGTCTCTGGGGTGCCCCTCTGCCCCCGTATATAAAGGAGCAAGGGGGGATAGGTGCGTCCAGGCTTGGGGCACGCCAGGAGGAGTCCTACTCCCACCGGGAGTAGGACTCCCCCCCTTTCCTAGTTGGAATAGAACTTGGGAGGGGGAAGGAGTGGAGGAGAAGGAAGGAAGGGGGGAGCCGCCCCCTCTCCTTGTCCTATTTGGACTAGGGGGAGGGGCGCGCGGCCAGCCCTTGCCTCCTCTCCTCTCTTCCACCTAGGCCCACTAAGGCCCATTAAGTCACCGGGGGGTTCCTGTAACCTCCCAGTACTCCGGTAAAATCCTGATTTCACCCGGAACACTTCCGATGTCCAAACATAGGCTTCCAATATATCAATCTTCATGTCTCGAGCATTTCGAGACTCCTCGTCATGTCCGTGATCACATCGGGACTCCGAACAACCTTCGATACATCAAAACATATAAACTCATAATGAAACTGTCATCGTAATGTTAAGCGTGCGGACCCTACGGGTTCGAGAACTATGTAGACATGACCGAGACATGTCTCCGGTCAATAACCAATAGCGGAACCTAGATGCTCATATTAGCTCCTACATATTCTACGAAGATCTTTATCGGTCAGACCGCATAACAACATACGTTGTTCCTTTTGTCATCGGTATGTTACTTGCCCGAGATTCGATCGTCGGTATATCAATACCTAGTTCAATCTCGTTACTGGAAAGTCTCTTTACTCGTTCTGTAATACATCATCCCGCAACTAACTCATTAGTTTCAATGCTTGCAAGGCTTGAATGATGTGCATTACCGAGAGGGCCCAGAGATACCTCTTCGACAATCGGAGTGACAAATCCTAATCTCGAAATACGCCAACCCAACATGTACCTTCGGAGACACCTATAGAGCACCTTTATAATCACCCAGTTACGTTGTGAAGTTTGGTAGCACACAAAGTATTCCTCCGGTAAACTATCCTCAGTGCGCCGGTGAATGTTACCATCAACGGCCACAACTACGACAAAGGATACTACCTAGGTGATGGTATCTATCCTCAGTGGACTACTATTGTGAAGACGATCCCCAACCCTGTCGGAGAGAAGAGGAAAAGATTTGCCCAAGAGCAAGAGAGTGCTAGGAAGGACGTCGAGCGTGCCTTTGGTGTTTTGCGATCTCGATGGGGCATCGTTCGGTATCCTACTAAGACTTGGAGCACGAAGAAGTTGTGGGAGGTGATGACTGCTTGTGTGATCATGCACAATGTGATCATAGAAGATGAGCGTCCAAAACGTATCTACGATCAAGGGTTTCAGTTTCACGATGAAAATGTTGTGCATAAGATGGAGGAGCGGCAATGTTTGAACAGTTCACTCAATTTCATCATGAAATACATGATTGGGAAACTCACATGCAGCTGCAAAATGATTTGGTTGAGCATACGTGGGCTCATGTTGGCAACCAATAGATATATCTTTTTTATTCGGCTTGTGAAACTATACGTTTGTTTGTGAAATAATGTAAAAAAGTGTACATATTTGTTAAAAATGGGCAGTCAGCCAGCCATGTCGGCAAATATGGGTAGGCGCGGTGGGCGCACTGCCGACTCAAATGATAAACAGGACGGACACCGAATGGGCGACCGATCTAAACAGACAAAAAGCGCCGTCCGTTTGGGTGGGCGGGCGCTTGGAGTTGCTCTTACAGATGGAGGTCCGGCCGTTGCAGGGAGGGGAGGCATAGATGGCGATCTGCAGGATGAACAACGATTGGGATGACGTGCACCTGAGGCGTCAGATAGCGCCTTTAAAGATTTTGTACGCAGAATTACTCACGGACTCACCCGATAGCGCCTTTAAAGATTCTGTACGCAGAATCACTCACAATATTGCACGAAGAACGGATGCGTCTGTGTCCAGAACAGAACATTCCAGAGAAGCATTCAGTGACTCAAGCTTGATTTTCAGCAGAAAGAGTTCTTGAATTACCCCGAACTCCCGCACAGAAACACAATCTAGCAACGTTGCAGATGAACTAACACGCGGCCTACAGCCTACAGTGACTCCCTACACCACTGGTCATTCTTCATCCGAGCTCTCGTACGCCAGGCCAAGCAAGCTTCCAGTCACATTCTGTGGCCTAGACTCTGTTGCTTCAGCTGGCTTTGGTTCATTCTGACATGAAGACATTTTGCTGACAGAAACTTCCTGGTTCTGCTTAGGTCCGTCATTCTCTGCTGCTTGCGGAGGGCTGCAAACCTTGGGTCGCTTCGGTTTGATCCCAACAATGTTCTTCAAGAGATCCCGTTGCCTGCCAATCAGGTATGCGCTATCGTTACGAGAGGGCGCGGTGGGTGGAAACATAATGTTTGATGAACACAGCTTAGTAGCTTACCTTATGTCGCTTTTTGGCCTGGCGTCGACACAAAGAGCGGCGGGTAGAGCAGGTGCAGAATCAGCTAGAGTCGCTGCTTTGTGAGGCGAGGGTTAAAGAAATCAAACAGACTATAGCATACACAAATCTAAATGAGAAACCACCCCTGCCTAGGTATGCTCCTCTGTTCTGCTATTCCAACTAACGGAAACAAAGCACATAATAACGATGTGGGAAATTGCAAGACAAGTTAAATGAAAAAACCACCCCTGGCAAGGCATGTCTCTACTGTGCTATTCCACATGATGAATAATAAATCAAATGGTAAATATGTGTACTATCGCAAATTGGCATACCAGGAGCTAGAGGAAGGCTTGGATCGTATTCACCAAACATTATTTATTTTGTAAAATGCAAGCTACGATGTTTCATTAAAGAGAGGATATCTTAAAAGCAGCGAATGCCCGCTTCTCTGTACGGCGAAGAAGACGCTCTGCATCTTCCTCAGCCTCCATTTGCTCTTTGAGGTAAAGCAAATCATCACTGTCCAATGCTGAAAAACATAAAAGTAACACACAAAAAAGCGGTTAACGAGCAACCGGCATGGAGTCCCCCTTGAAAAAAGCATGAAATACCTCCCCGTCCATGAAGGTAGCCTCCCCTCTCACCGGCAACATCCTGCATCTGTTGGCATCAACCGCCCAGTGGAGAGCCAAAATTTCTGTGAGGGCATGTTATCAGAACATTGCGTGTAAAACTCAACTGGTAGCAGTAGTAACGGAATCGAGCTTGCAAGGAAATGTTGTGACATCTCACAGCCCCAGCTACCAAGTAATATAAATGTTATTCTACCAATAAACCAATGATCTCAGCAGAGAATGCACACAACCTCAACCTAAGGCAGCCCATTAAATATTTCTGACCACATTGGACGATCTATCAGTCTAGAGAAAGCTATGGAATTCAGTCCGTCAGTACATTAATTTTTCACTTATTCTGATAACGTCAACTGTACTACTCTATATCAGCAGCACCAAGCCAGACATAATGCATATTCTAGCACAGCAACATGTAAAGAAGCAAATCACCACCCCAGCACATTCGACACTATGCCAGATTGACACCACATAAATGCAAAACTTGGCAAATCCATTCATTCAGACATCAAAATTATTAATTTGGCTGAATTTAACCTCTTTTTCATTGAATTTTAAATTATATTTTAGCAGCTAATGAAACTATTTCTCTTTAAAAAAATGGATACATAGCAGAAAAGTAAGACTCGATATAATAACATCTTATATGCAGATATTTAAAATAATGTGTTTAGATATACATCAAATGCAGTAGCAGTAATAAACTAACAATACAATCCGGTTAACCTTTGCAACCATGCGCTGAAAGGTGACGTCCTCATCATCGATCTTGTCCTTCCCCTTCCCCGACTTCCTATCTGCACATCCACAGCACAAACCCCAATTGTCATCAAAATGATCCCAATTAAAATGCCTGACAGACAAGAAAGGGTAAGAGCTTGTTGGCTACAAGAGAGTGATGAATCAAGAACCTTTAGGATCGCTGAGATTGGTATACTCACGGACCTCACGTCCAGACATGTCGAACGCTGAGCTGGGCCCTATTTAGATCCAGATCCAACATCAGATACACTTTCACCAATGCTTTTCTTACCAAATCAATAGGCCAGTAAAATACACAAATGAAAACTACTAGCTTAGTAATCTTATCGGAACAAAAATAATACTGCCCTTTAAAGACAAATGGTGTACCTCACCAGGGTGACCAACGGCTAAAATACTAACCCTAGTCCTAGAATGTTTTTCTTATAAATAGCACTAGAACTGTTCCCATGCAGTACTTGTTCAGTCTCATACTTTTACATATGTACTCCCTCTGTAAACTAATATAAGATCTTTTAGATCACTATGTACTCTACTTATATTAGTTTACAGAGGGAGTACATGGCAAGTGACTCTACCATACATCATTTGCATTTTGGACAAGTAACAAACACTTCTATGACTAATTTAGGGTGCAGAGTTATGCCCTGGAGATGCATAGAAGACGGATCCCATAGTCATCCATGGTTCAGGAGCTGTTCATAACAATCAGGAGAATGTGACACGATATAATACATGCAAGTATTGCAGGTTGTTTGTAAAAGCTGCCAACGAGCCAAATTGTGCCCTAAGTCGTGTGACCATAAAAAAAGCTGATTACACCTTCTAAAGGGCTTCGTCTTGTGCATAAACCAGCCTAAGATGAACTGTTAACAGGAGCTCCGGTCTGGGGAAGCCCTGAGAGGCCCATACCCTGTTTGAATGGTTCTAAAATTTTGAGTTTATTATCTGTGGTGAATGCTACAAAATCTTTAATACCCCTAGACTTATTTGTGGTCTGTTTGGTCGATAGTATCTTAGTGCAACAAAGTGCTACATTAAAATTTAAAATAACTTTTGTAGTGGCATGCCAAATAAGAGCAAGGTTCGGATGTTTTTGTGCCAACATAAATTGTAAAAGCATAAATGTATCATCTGTAAACATACTCTCGCATACATACATGCACCCAAAAAATCTATGCATATGTGAACGTATTAAAGAAATGTGCAAAACAACAAGAGCAGTACTCTTCTCATGGCTGCCAAAATATATTGCTAGATCAGTATGACTACAGCCAATCCGATTCACTTTAGTTCCAATATTATTTTAGGGTTTGTAGCCACGTTATAACAGTACAAAAAAATAAGTAAAAGATACAGCCTTAACATTTAAGGGCATGTGCCATATGTACAATTTATTCACTGCCTGGCCATCAAACATGTATGACTGTATAACTTACCAACTCCCTGTGGAAGACAACAATTTTGCTACAAAAATTCATGCATTGCCTACAAGGCTCCAACAGACAAGTACTGTACATAAATTGGTTAAGTGCTACAGCAATTCCTCTTTTTGCAGGGAAATGGCTACAGTAATTCAGACCTGAAGAATCTGAGGAACTACCTAGCTCCACACCTTGGTTCATTTTTTCAATTCACATGCTCGGACATAAATTCTCGTTACCACTACTAAAATATTAATGGATCCATGAACGGAGGGGACACGTGCAGGGCAAGTTTCATGCAAAAGATTCAGCAAATCCAAACATGCATAAATACAAGAAACAATTCTGGAGGGCAGCCAAATTAACAATGTCAGATATTCTTACCTTGTGGCCTTGCGGGCAGCCGGCTACGTTTATGGCAGAAGGGAGACGGTGACCTTGTTGGTTGGCAGGTGACTGGAGTGGAGGCAGGAGGGAGACGGTGACCTTGCTGATGGGCAGGTAACTGGGGTGTGGGAGGGAGCGGAGGGATGTCGGGAAGGAGCGCGAAGCCGGGGGCCGAGAGCGGAGGGGAGTCGGGGAGGGTAGCGGCGGGGGAGGGGGCGGGATCGGAAGGAGGCGGAGGGAACCAAGGAGGGAGCGAGAGAGGAACCAAGCCGTCAGGTCGGATTGGGAAAAACCCCGAGCGGATTTTTGGCCGTAATTTCTGCCAACCTCGATGGCAATTCCGCGGCAGGGTTTGGGAGAAGGTCCAAACTCGAAAGGCCTGGCCAAATGGTTTAGGTCTTTTTGATTCATAGGATAGGAATTTTATATGAATAGGAAAATTATAGGAAGTAAGATAACATGTATGTCAATTTTTATAGAGAAAGAGATGTCATTTGATGCATAGGATAGGATTTTTTCCATTAAGTCTAGACTAATGTTTTTTTCCTTCAAAACATGAAGGATTGATTTATATCCTATATAGGAATAGGAATCCATTCCTACAAACCAAAGGGCTTCAAAGGAATTTTTCCTTTGCAAATCCTATCCTGCAGAATTCCTATAAAAATCCTACAAACCAAAGAAGACCTTAACCGTTTAAGATTTACAGCCGGACTGAACAAAGTTGGCCTCTTAAATACTCGTGGACGCCTCCGGTCAGCGCCCGGGTGTATCCATTTTGATTCTCTATTTTTTCATTCACGAAGTCATGTCTCTTATTTATTTATTTTATAAAAGATGCTTTATGACGGGCCTACTTCTATGTGACATACGCAGGACTACTGACTGGGGACATCCGGGCACTCCTCATACTCTTTCCATATGTGAGATGAATATGAGGGTTGTCGGACAATCCAGACATTTAAGGAGGCTTTAAGGGATCCAGTTGGGTCAACTTTTTGCTTCTTTCCACTGTCCAGTCAGTGATCTTCGCGCCCGCCTAATCAATTTGAGGAGTACAGCTGTAGATGCTCGAAGAGCAACTCCAATAAATTCTCTATATGTAAAAAGAAACAGATATAGTCTAGAGAAAGTTTAAGAAAAAATGTTTCCAATGGATCTCATAAACTTGAAATAAATTTAAAGAATCGTAATACCTCTTCGGAGTTCGGAGCACATGTTTTTTTTCCATCATAATAACTTTATGCATCAAATAATGGCCAGATCGTTTACATAATGAAGAATAAAGTCAGGAAAGTTTGTCTCCCACATTTTAGACATGCTAATACTAATGCAATGATTAGCTAATTCATCCTTCACCGTATTGACTTCTCTACTACAATGATAAAAAGTAATACTAGCAAACTTCAATGTCAAAAGACAACATTCAGCTATGATAGACACATCCGTTTCGATATATGCGTTAGGATCAAAGATGGCCTCCAATGCGTTGATACTATCAGACTCGATTGCCAGCTTCATGCATCCCAGGTTTGCTGCTAAGTTTAGCCTACACAAGTTAGCTGCCAATCTTGTTGGTTCTACACTGGCTACATGGGGTATCAAATGAGTTGTTGCTGTTGGGGAACATAGTAATTTCAAAAAAATTCTTATGCACACGTCCGATCATGGTGATGCATAGCAATGAGAGAGGAGAGTATCGTCTACGTACCCTCGTACACCGTAAGCGGAAGCGTTATGACATCACGGTTGATGTAGTCATACGTCTTCACGATCGACCGATCTAGCACCGAAGGTACGACACCTCCGCGATCTGCACATGTTCGGCTCGGTGACGTCCCGCGAACTCACGATCCAGTAGAGTTTCGTCAGCACGACGGCGTGATGACGGTGATGATGATGCTACCGGAACAGGGCTTCGCCTAAGCACCGCTACGATATGACCGAGGTGGATTATGGTGAAGGGGGGCACCGCACACGGCTAAAAGATCAATGATCAACTTATGTGTCTATGGGGTGCCCCCCTCCCCCGTATATAAAGGAGTGGAGGAGGGGGAGGAGGTCGGCCTCCTAGGCACGCCCCAAGGGGAGTCCTACTCCCACCGGGAGTAGGATTCCACCCCTTCCATGAGTAGGAGTAGGAGGGAAGGAAGGAGAAGAGAGGGGGAAGGAAAAGGGGGGCGCCGCCCCCCTTCCTAGTCCAATTCGGACTAGAGGGGGAGGGGCGCACGGCCTGCCCTGGCCGCACCTTCCTCTCTCCATCAAAGCCCATGAGGCCCAATACACTCCCCGGGGGGTTCCGGTAACCCTCCGGTACTCCGGTATTCGTCCAAACTTATTCGGAACCCTTCCGATGTCCAAACATAGTTATTCAATATATCAATCTTTATGTCTCGATCATTTCGAGACTCCTCGTCATGTCCGTGATCAAATCCAGGACTCCAAACTATCTTCGGTACATCAAAACACATAAACTCGTATTACCGATCGTCACGGAACATTAAGCGTGCGGACCCTACGGGTTCGAGAACTATGTAGACATGACCGAGGCATGTCTTCGGTCAATAACCAATAGCGGAACCTGGATGCTCATATTGGCTCCTACATATTCTACGAAGATCTTTATCGGTCAAACAGCATAACGCTATACGTTGTTCCCTTTATCATCGGTATGTTACTTGCCCGAGATTCGATCGTCGGTATCTCAATACCCAGTTCAATCTCGTTATCGGCAGGTCTCTTTACTCGTTCCGTAATGCTACATCCCGTAACTAACTCATTAGCTACATTGCTTGCAAGGCTTATTGTGATGTACATTGCCGAGAGGGGCCAGAGATACCTCTCCGACAATCGGAGTGACAAATTCTAATCTTGATCCATGCCAACTCAACAAACACCATCGGAGACACCTGTAGAGCACCTTTATAATCACCAAGTTACGTTGTGACGTTTGGTAGCACACAAAGTGTTTCTCCAGTATTCGGAATTTGCATGATCTCATAGTCATAGGAACATGTATAGTTATGGATAAAGTAGTAACAACAAACTAAACGATCATCATGCTAAGCTAACGGATGGGTCAAGTCAATCACATCATTTTTTAATGATGTGATCCCGTCAATCAAATGACAACTCATGTCTATGGTTAGAAAACATAACCATCATTGATTCAACGAGCTAGTCAAGTAGAGGCAAACTAGTGACACTGTAACATCCCAAATTTTCAATTTGGAATGTTATACATAGGTCATTCATGCATATCATATTTTATTGCTTTTTGCCTCGCGATCCTCGAAATCTAAGCAACTCAAGGACCCACGGAGAGAGTTGGGAATTTCGATATTTTCATATTTAAGTTTTCTCAAATTTTGAAAATAGGATCATTTGGTTTTAATTGTTTTTCTCTCTGAAAACATTTCATAATAAAAATATATGAGAGGAGATAAAATGACTTCTCCAAAATAAATAAAATATTGGAGGAAAAATATTAAAATCAAATAAATATTTTATTTTGGCTTTTATCGTTAATTTATTTGAATTAGAAAATATGCATTTTTTCAAAATTGCAGCTTAGGGCCAAGAAAATGTTCATCATGTTCTAAATATTTTATTTAGACATTGAAAATTTGTTTTGTTTTTTTAGATTCTTATTCTATTTATTAGGATTTTTTCGGCGAAATCTTCAAAAAAAAACTTCTTCAGACCGGGCCGGGCCGCAGCCCAGCCGGCCCATCCTGCTCGCGCCGCCTCGCCCTCCCGTGCGGACGCTGGACTCCGGTGAGGAGGAGTCCGGGTCGGCCTCGCCGCCCCCTCGCGCAAGCCGAGGCCTCCGGGGGCCTCTTTTTAAGCCACGCCGCCCCCTCGCCTCCTCACCCCGCGCCGCCAGCCCCGCCCTGCCAGCCCCGCGCCGCCGCTCGCCGCTGCCCGCACCGCCGCCGAGGCGCAACACCGTGCCGCCTCACGCCGCGTTCCGCCGCCCCGCACTACACCTCGCCTCGCCACGCCGCCGCGTAAGCCCGCCGGAGCCACCGCCGACAGATCTCGTCGTTTCGTTTTTTCGGTTTAGGTGAAAACCTCGGTTTTTCTAGAAACCCTAGATGCGTTTTTTTATTTTTATTCGGTTTGGTTTTCTCGGTTTAGTTAGTCAGCGAACGTTCGTTCGTTCGTTCGACTTAACGAATGTCGTTCATCCGTTAGCCGCAGACAGCGAACGTTCGTTCGTTAGCCTGTTCGTCTCGTTTCTTTTTCCAGGGGTTTTCCGCGATTATTTTCGATCGCGATTTCTGCCCAAATCTTCATTCTAGTTTATCTTTTCGCTCGTTTATCCGAATAAGGTGAAACAAGCGCCTAGATCTTCGTCTCGAAGCCCTCTTTTTGTTTAACCAACTTGAACAAGATTTTGGTACTGTAAAATTTGACTTTAGTCCAGATTAGTAAACGGATCTTATTTCTTTCGTAGTTTGAGTTTTGCTACTTCGTTTGATTTGATTCTTTTTGCAAACCAGAGTTCTTCAGTTGAACTTTCTAGTTAGATCTTCTTATTTGAGTTTTCCCCATGCATCTTTGCTTGATTGCTTATGTATGCTGTTGTTTGTTCGCGATAGAACTCCTGGAGTGCGAAGCGTGCTACTACGATTCTCTAGGATTTGCAGATCATCAGCAAGGCAAGTAACACTTTGATCATACCCCTTTATCACCCAGTTTTTATGCATTAGTTTCAACCCTCACACATTGCATGAGTAGGATCTCTTAACATGTGGGTCTGGGAAGTAGATCATGAGGTAGAACCTATTACCTGTTTTATTATCAAGCCCTTGGGAGTTACTTCTGTTGGAAATATGCCCTAGAGGCAATAATAAAAGGATTATTATTATATTTCCTTGTTCATGATAATTGTCTTTTATTCATGCTATAATTGTGTTATCCAGAAATCGTAATACATGTGTGAATACATAGACACCAACATGTCCCTAGTAAGCATCTAGTTGACTAGCTCGTTGATCAACAGATAGTCATGGTTTCCTGACTATGGACATTGGATGTCATTGATAACGAGATCACATCATTAGGAGAATGATGTGATGGACAAGACCCAATCCTAAACATAGCACAAGATCGTATAGTTCGTTTGCTAGAGTTTTTCCAATGTCAAGTATCTTTTCCTTAGACCATGAGATCGTGTAACTCCCGGATACTGTAGGAGTGCTTTGGGTGTACCAAATGTCACAACATAACTGGGTGACTATAAAGTTATACTACGGGTATCTCCGAAAGTGTCTGTTGGGTTGACACGGATCAAGACTGGGATTTGTCACTCCGTATGACGGAGAGGTATCTCTGGGCCCACTCGGTAATGCATCATCATAATGAGCTCAAAGTGACCAAGTGTCTGGTCACGGGATCATGCATTACGGTACGAGTAAAGTGACTTGCCGGTAACGAGATTGAACGAGGTATTGGGATACCGACGATCGAATCTCGGGCAAGTAACGTACCGATTGACAAAGGGAATTGTATACGGGGTTGCTTGAATCCTCGACATCGTGGTTCATCCGATGAGATCATCGAGGAGCATGTGGGAGCCAACATGGGTATCCAGATCCCACTGTTGGTTATTGACCAGAGAGCCATCTCGGTCATGTCTACATGTCTCCCGAACCCGTAGGGTCTACACACTTAAGGTTCGGTGACACCAGGGTTGTAGAGATATGAATATGCAGTAACCCGAAAGTTGTTCGGAGTCCCGGATGAGATCCCGGACATCACAAGGAGTTCCGGAATGGTCCGGAGGTGAAGAATTATATATAGGAAGTGCAGTTTCGGCCATCGCGAGAGTTTTGGGGGTCACTGGTATTGTACCGGGACCACTGGATGGGTCCCGGGGGTCCATCGGGTGGGACCACCCATCCCGGAGGGCCCCATGGGCTGAAGTGGGGAGGGGAACTAGCCCATAGTGGGCTGGTGCACCCCCCTTGGCCCACCCCCTGCGCCTAGGGTTGGAAACCCTAGGGTGGGGGGGGGGGCGCCCCACTTGCCTTGGGGGCCACTCCACCCTTAGCCGCCGCCCCCCCTAGGAGATCCCATCTCCTAGGGCCGGCGCCCCCCCTTGGGGAGCCTATATAAAGGGGGGAGGGAGGGGCAGCCGCACGCTTGACTCTTGGCGCCTCCCTCTCCCCTGCTACACCTCTCCCTCTCGCAGAAGAACGGCGAAGCCCTGCTGCGGTGACTGCTGCATCCACCACCACGCCGTCGTGTTGCTGGATCTTCGTCAACCTCTCCTTCCCCCTTGCTGGATCAAGAAGGAGGAGACGTCACGCTGACTGTACGTGTGTTTAACGCGGAGGTGTCGTCCGTTCGGCCCTAGGATCTCCGGTGATTTGGATCACGACGAGTACGACTCCCTCATCCCTGTTCTCTTGAACGCTTCCGCTCGCGATCTACAAAGGTATGTAGATGCATCCGATCACTCGTTGCTAGATGAACTCATAGATGGATCTTGGTGAAAACATAGGAATTTTTTTTGTTTTCTGCAACGTTCCCCAACAGTGGCATCATGAGCTAGGTCTATGCGTAGTTCTCTTTGCACGAAGAGAACACAATTTGTTGTGGGCGTAGATGTTGTCAACTTTCTTGCCGCTACTAGTCTTATTTTGCTTCAGCAGTATTGTGGGATGAAGCGGCCCGGACCAACCTTACACGTATGCTTACGTGAGACCGGTTCCACCGACTGACATGCACTAGTTGCATAAGGTGGCTGGCGGGTGTCTGTCTCTCCCACTTTAGTTGGAGCGGATTTGATGAAAAGGGTCCTTATGAAGGGTAAATAGAAGTTGACAAATCACGTTGTGGCTTTCACGTAGGTAAGAAAACGTTCTTGCTAGAACCCTATTGCAGCCACGTAAAACTTGCAACAACAATTAGAGGACGTCTAACTTGTTTTTGCAGCAAGTGTTTTGTGATGTGATATGGCCAAAGTTGTGATGAATGATGAATGATATATATGTGATGTATGAGATGTTCATGCTATTGTAATAGGAATCATGACTTGCATGTCGATGAGTATGACAACCGGCAGGAGCCATAGGAGTTGTCTTTATTTTTTGTATGACCTGCGTGTCATTGAGAAACGCCATGTAAATTACTTTACTTTATTGCTAAACGTGTTAGCCATAGTAGTAGAAGTAATAGTTGGCGAGCAACTTCATGGAGACACGATGATGGAGATCATGGTGTCATGCCAGTGACAAGATGATCATGGAGCCCCAATATGGAGATCAAAGGAGCTATGTGATATTGGCCATATCATGTCACTATTATTATTTGATTGCATGTGATGTTTATCATATTTTTGCATCTTGTTTACTTAGAACAACGGTAGTAAACAAGATGATCCCTCATAATAATTTCAAGAAAGTGTTCCCCCTAACTATGCACCGTTGCGACAGTTCGTTGTTTCGAAGCACCACGTGATGATCGGGTGTGATAGATTCCAACGTTCACATACAACGGGTGTAAGACAGATTTACACATGCAAACACTTAGGTTGACTTGACGAGCCTAGCATGTACAGACATGGCCTCGGAACACAAAAGACCGAAAGGTCGAGCATGAGTCGTATAGAAGATACGATCAACATGAAGATGTTCACCGATGTTGACTAGTCCGTCTCACGTGATGATCAGACACGGCCTAGTTAACTCGGATCATGTTATACTTAGATGACTGGAGGGATGTCTATCTGAGTGGGAGTTCATTAAATAGATGAAGTTAATTATTATGAACTTAGTCTAAAATATTTACAATATGTCTTGTAGATCAAATGGCCAATGTTGTCCTCAACTTCAACGCGTTCCTAGAGAAAACCAAGCTGAAAGACGATGGCAGCAACTATACGGACTGGGTCCGGAACCTAAGGATCATCCTCATAGCTGCCAAGAAAGATTTTGTCTTACAAGCACCGCTAGGTGAAGCACTTGTTCTCCCTGCAGAACAAGACGTTATGAACGCTTGGTAGACACGTACCGATGATTACTCCCTCGTTCAGTGCGGCATGCTTTACAGCTTAGAGCCGGGGCTCCAAAAGCGTTTTGAGAGACACGGAGCATATGAGATGTTCGAAGAGCTGAAAATGGTTTTTCAAGCTCATGCCCGGGTCGAGAGACATGAAGTCTCCGACAAGTTCTTCAGCTGTAAGATGGAGGAAAACAGTTCTGTCAGTGAGCACATACTCACTATGTCTGGGTTACATAACCGCTTGACTCAGCTGGGAGTTAATCTCCCGGATGACGCGGTCATTGACAGAATCCTTCAATCGCTTCCACCGAGCTACAAGAGCTTTGTGATGAACTTCAATATGCAGGGGATGGAAAAGACCATTCCTGAAGTATTTGCAATGCTGAAATCAGCAGAGGTAGAAGTCAAAAAGGAACATCAAGTGTTGATGGTGAATAAAACCACTAAGTTCAAGAAAGGCAAGGGTAAGAAGAACTTCAAGAAGGATGGCAAGGGAGTTGCCGCGCCCGGCAAGCAAGCTGCCGGGAAGAAGCCAAAGAATGGACCCAAGCCCGAGACTGAGTGCTTTTATTGCAAGGAAAGTGGTCACTGGAAGCGGAACTGCCCCAAATACTTAGCGGACAAGAAGGCCGGCAAAACGAAAGGTATATGTGATATACATGTAATTGATGTGTACCTTACCAGTACTCGTAGTAGCTCCTGGGTATTTGATACCGGTGCAGTTGCTCACATTTGTAACTCAAAGCAAGAGCTGCGGAATAAGCGGATACTGGCGAAGGACGAGGTGACAATGCGCGTCGGGAATGGTTCCAAGGTCGATGGGATCGCCGTCGGCATGCTACCTCTACATTTACCTATGTGATTAGTTTTGAACCTCAATAATTGTTATTTAGTGCCAAGTTTGAGCATGAACATTGTATCAGGATCTCGTTTAATACGAGATGGCTACTCATTTAAATCCGAGAATAATGGTTGTTCTATTTATATGAGAGATATGTTTTATGGTCATGCTCCGATGGCGAATGGTTTATTCTTAATGAATCTCGAGCGTAATGCTACACATATTCATAGTGTGAGTACCAAAGATGTAAGGTTGATAATGATAGTCCCACATACTTGTGGCACTGCCGCCTTGGTCACATAGGTTTCAAACGCATGAAGAAGATCCATGCAGATGGACTTTTAGAGTCTCTTGATTACGAATCATTTGACACGTGCGAACCATGCCTCATGGGTAAAATGACCAAGACTCCCTTCTCAGGAACAATGGAGCGAGCAACCAACTTATTGGAAATCATACATACCGATGTGTGCGGTCCAATGAGTGTTGAGGCTCGCGGTGGTTATCGTTATGTTCTCACCCTCACTGATGACTTGAGTAGATATGGGTATGTCTACTTAATGAAACACAAGTCTGAGACCTTTGAAAGGTTCAAGGAATTTCAGAGTGAGGTTGAGAATCAACGTGACAGGAAAATCAAGTTCTTGCGATCAGATCGTGGAGGAGAATACTTGAGTCACGAATTTGGCACACACTTAAGAAAAAGTGGAATAGTTTCACAACTCACGCCGCCTGGAACACCTCAGCGTAATGGTGTGTCTGAACGTCGTAATCGCACTCTATTAGGTATGGTGCGATCTATGATGTCTCTTACCAATTTACCACTATCATTTTGGGGCTATGCTTTAGAGACTGCCGCATTCACTTTATATAGGGCTCCGTCGAAATCCGTTGAGACGACACCGTATGAATTATGGTTTGGGAAGAAACCTGAGCTGTCGTTTCTAAAAGTTTGGGGATGCGATGCTTATGTCAAAAAACTTCAACCTGAAAAGCTCGAACCCAAGTCGGAAAAATGCGTCTTCATAGGATACCCTAAAGAAACTATTGGGTATACCTTCTACCTCAGATCCGAAGGCAAGATCTTTGTTGCCAAGAATGGATCCTTTCTAGAGAAGGAGTTTCTCTCGAAAGAAGTAAGTGGGAGGAAAGTAGAACTTGATGAAGTATTACCTCTTGAACCGAAAAATGGCGCAACTCAAGAAAATGTTCCTGAGGTGCCTGCACCGACTAGAGAGGAAGTTAATGATGATGATCATGAAACTTCATATCAAGTTGCTACTGAACTTCGTAGGTCCACAAGGACACGTTCCGCACCAGAGTGGTACGGCAACCCTGTCTTGGAAATCATGTTGTTAGACAACGATGAACCTTCGAACTATGAAGAAGCGATGGCGGGCCCGGATTCCGACAAATGGCTGGAAGCCATGAAATCCGAGATAGGATCCATGTATGAAAACTAAGTATGGACTTTGACTGACTTGCCCATTGAGCGGTGAGCCATAGAAAATAAATGGATCTTTAAGAAGAAGACAGACGCGGATGGTAATGTGACCATCTATAAAGCTCGGCTTGTCGCTAAGGGTTATCGACAAGTTCAAGGGATTGACTACGATGAGACTTTCTCACCGGTAGCGAAGCTGAAGTCCGTCCGAATCATGTTAGCAATTGCGGCATTCTATGATTATGAGATATGGCAAACGGACGTCAAAACGGCATTCCTTAATGGTTTCCTTAAGGAAGAATTGTATATGATGCAGCCGGAAGGTTTTGTCGATCCTAAGAATGCTGACAAGGTGTGCAAGCTCCAACGCTCGATTTATGGGCTGGTGCAAGCATCTCGGAGTTGGAACATTCGCTTTGATGAGATGATCAAAGCGTTTGGGTTTATGCAGACTTATGGAGAAGCCTGCGTTTACAAGAAAGTGAGTGGGAGCTCTGTAGCATTTCTCATATTATATGTAGATGACATACTTTTGATGGGAAATGATATAGAGCTTTTGGACAGCATTAAGGCCTACTTGAATAAGAGTTTTTCAATGAAGGACCTTGGAGAAGCTGCTTATATATTAGGCATCAAGATCTATAGAGATAGATCAAGACGCGTCATAGGTCTTTCACAAAGCACATACCTTGATAAGATATTGAAGAAGTTCAATATGGATCAGTCTAAGAAGGGGTTCTTGCCTGTGTTGCAAGGTGTGAAATTGAGCTCAGCTCAATGTCCGACCACGGCAGAAGATATAGAAGAGATGAGTGTCATCCCCTATGCCTCAACCATAGGTTCTATTATGTATGCCATGCTGTGTACCAGACCTGATGTAAACCTTGCCGTAAGTTTGGTAGGTAGGTACCAAAGTAATCCCGGCAAGGAACACTGGACAACGGTCAAGAATATCCTGAAGTACCTGAAAAGGACTAAGGAAATGTTTCTCGTTTATGGAGGTGACGAAGAGCTCGTCGTAAAGGGTTACGTCGATGCTAGCTTCGACATAGATCTGGATGACTCTAAGTCACAAACCGGATACGTGTATATTTTGAATGGTGGGGCAGTAAGCTGGTGCAGTTGCAAGCAGAGCGTTGTGGCGGGATCTACATGTGAAGCGGAGTACATGGCAGCCTCGAAGGCAGCGCATGAAGCAATTTGGGTGAAGGACTTCATCACCGACCTAGGAGTCATACCCAATGCGTCGGGGCCGATCAAACTCTTCTGTGACAACACTGGAGCTATTGCACTTGCAAAGGAGCCCAGGTTTCACAAGAAGACCAGGCACATCAAGCGTCGCTTCAACTCCATTCGTGAAAATGTTCAAGATGGAGACATAGATATTTGTAAAGTACATATGGACCTGAATGTAGCAGATCCGTTGACTAAACCTCTCCCTAGAGCAAAACATGATCAACACTAGAATTCCATGGGTGTTTGATTCATCACAATGTAACTAGATTATTGACTCTAGTGCAAGTGGGAGACTGTTGGAAATATGCCCTAGAGGCAATAATTAAAGGATTATTATTATATTTCCTTGTTCATGATAATTGTTTTTTATTCATGCTATAATTGTGTTATCCGGAAATCGTAATACATGTGTGAATACATAGACACCAACATGTCCCTAGTAAGCCTCTAGTTGACTAGCTCGTTGATCAACAGATAGTCATGGTTTCCTGACTATGGACATTGGATGTCATTGATAACGAGATCACATCATTAGGAGAATGATGTGATGGACAAGACCCAATCCTAAACATAGCACAAGATCGTATAGTTCGTTTGCTAGAGTTTTTCCAATGTCAAGTATCTTTTCCTTAGACCATGAGATCGTGTAACTCCCGGATACCGTAGGAGTGCTTTGGGTGTACCAAACGTCACACCGTAACTGGGTGACTATAAAGGTATACTATGGGTATCTCTGAAAGTGTCTATTGGGTTGACACGGATCAAGACTGGGATTTGTCACTCCGTATGACGGAGAGGTATCTCTGGGCCCACTCGGTAATGCATCATCATAATGAGCTCAAAGTGACCAAGTGTCTGGTCACGGGATCATGCATTACGGTACGAGTAAAGTGACTTTCCGGTAACGAGATTGAATAAGGTATTGGGATACCGACGATCGAATCTCGGGCAAGTAACATACCGATTGACAAAGGGAATTGTATACGGGGTTGCTTGAATCCTCGACATCGTGGTTCATCCGATGAGATCATCGAGGAGCATGTGGGAGCCAACATGGGTATCCAGATCCCACCGTTGGTTATTGACCGGAGAGCCATCTCGGTCATGTCTACATGTCTCCCGAACCCGTAGGGTCTACACACTTAAGGTTCGGTGACGCTAGGGTTGTAGAGATATGAATATGCAGTAACCCGAAAGTTGTTCGGAGTCCCGGATGAGATCCCGGACGTCACGAGGAGTTCCAGAATGGTCCGGAGGTGAATAATTATATATAGGAAATGCAGTTTCGGCCATCGGGAGAGTTTCGGGGGTCACCGGTATTGTACCGGGACCACCGGATGGGTCCCGGGGGTCCATCGGGTGGGACCACCCATCCCGGAGGGCCCCATGGTCTGAAGTGGGGAAGGGAACCAGCCCATAGTGGGCTGGTGCGCCCCCCTTGGCCCACCCCCTGCGCCTAGGGTTGGAAACCCTAGGGTGGGGTGGGGGGCGCCCCACTTGCCTTGGGGGCCACTCCACCCTTGGTCGCCGCCCCCCTAGGAGATCCCATCTCCTAGGGCGGGCGCCCCCCCTTGGGGAGCCTATATAAAGGGGGGGAGGGAGGGGCAGCCGCACGCTTGACTCTTGGCGCCTCCCTCTCCCCTGCTACACCTCTCCCTCTCGCAGAAGAACAGCGAAGCCCTGCTGCGGTGACTGCTGCATCCACCACCACGCCGTCGTGCTGCTGGATCTTCATCAACCTCTGCTTCCCCCTTGCTGGATCAAGAAGGAGGAGACGTCACGCTGACCGTACGTGTGTTGAACGCGGAGGTGCCGTCCATTTGGCGCTAGGATCTCCGGTGATTTGGATCACGACGAGTACGACTCCCTCATCCCCGTTCTCTTGAACGCTTCCGCTCGCGATCTACAAAGGTATGTAGATGCATCTGATCACTCATTGCTAGATGAACTCATAGATGGATCTTGGTGGAAACGTAGGAATTTTTTTTGTTTTCTGCAACATTCCCCAACAACTTCTACGTTATGCTTATATTGCTATGCTATGCTCGTAGACGTGGATTGGGTTTGAGAGTAACCATGACAGATGTGAGTTGTTAATTAATGGTTCAACTTAAGGTGGCAACTTTAATACACATCTGGGTGGATTGCATGTGGGCACCTGGAGAATCCAGTGTTGTCCTAGGATATCCCAGAGTACCCGTGTGATCATCCTACGGCCCTCCACCCAGGCTCAAAGGGATCATGAGATTATTCATGCTAGAAACTTCCGTGTGCAGTCACAAGCCATTATGGGCTTTGGCATAGTTGAGTAGGTTGTGTGACATCTTTCAGTGGTGGGCTAGCATATGTAGGGGAAAGTAGGTGTAACGGTCCACCCAGAGTAAAGAGTTAATGCTTCTGAAAGACTGTGTCTCGGTCATCTACTTCTCAAACACCCTGTAGTGCAAGAAATCCAATGGAGGAGATCGAGTCTTGTGGGGAAAAGTGCGCAAACCTCTGTAGAGTGTATAAACAAATCATGGCTAGCCGTGTCCCCGGTTATGGACATCTTGAGTATCTGGTACTTGAATTATTGATTTGATCTCATCACCCTAAAGTTAATTTGTTGGGATGTTAATGACTATTTTAATTGGGATTGAGTTGGAGGAACCTTCTCAATGATGTTTCAACTACCATGATAGTTAAATAAAATATATTCCTTTGTTGTAGGGAAAAATTGGCTTTTCGCAAAACAATATAACCATAGAGCCACCACCAGCCATATATGCATGTAGTGATAGCATGTATCTGTTCATTGCTCTCTTGTGTTACTTTGCCAGCATATTCCATGTGTTGACCCGTTTCGGGCTGCAACATATCATGTTGCAGACTTTTCAGACGACGAGTAAGATGCCGTAGGTCGTTTGTCATGCACTCAGCTATGCCGTTGGAGTTGATGGACTTGCTTTATCTTCCAAGTCTTCCGATGTTATCTTAATTAGATGGCCTTAAGCCATATTTATTGTAATAAGTTCTCTTTTGAGACATTCGATGTAATAAGTGTGTGATTGCTACTCTGTTATAAATCCTTCGAGTACTGTGTGTGTGTCAGCATTACCGATCCAGGGATGACACCGAAGCACAGAGACTTGACCGTCTGAGGTCAGGTCGCTATAAGATAGTATCAGAGCACACGCTGAATGTAGGACACGACCACTAAGATGAGCCATAGGTCACTCTTCTCTACTCATTTCTGACTCCTCTCCATTTTCTACTCTTTAGGATGGCGGGCTCAAGGAACAAGTTTACACAACCGGATGAAGACACCACGTTTGGACGACACTTGAAGGAAGTCACTAGGTACCTGACCATCGGAATACCAAGCTTCACCGGGACCTACACCGCCAGTTACCAGAAGAGGAACGTTGGTTGATTCGAGTTCAAGTTCCAGGAAGGACATTCATGCCAGTCACTGAACCCATAGAGTTTTCCTTTGATGCACCAACCTGGAGTCTAGGCAAGAGCATGGCAGCCCACATCGCCATGGGACGCATCGATGAAGTTTACCACAAGGAGCTCAAGGACACTATCTACCAGATATGTGGGCGCCGAGATAAGCAATGGGAGATGATAAGCACCAGGAAGGATAGGTCCATTGCAGCATTCATCCAGGAGTTAAACCATCACATTCGTCGCCAGGAGAACTAGATGTGCGCAAGCATGATAGATTTGAAGAAGGCGATGACCAGGATCACAGAGCAAGAAGAGGAGCTTAAGTCTACACACGATAGATATGAGGAGGAAAAGACGATACTTGTGGAGATGAATGACGACCTGACAAGGAAGCTAGGAGTTTTCATGGGAGACCCCGCGCCAGGAATAGAACACAACGAACCTAAGGAGATTCGTTCTAAAGACTACATCATCATCGATGACACCGACTCCGACCCTGATAGTAGTGATGATGACTATGAATACAAAGCTGGAGCGGATATCATGGAGTCTTCCACCGATCAAAATCTCTAGTAGACCACAATATGATCAGTAGTGTTCCCCCATGTATATAGAATAGCCTGAGCACTATAACGATAGTTAGATCGATTGTATGGCCTTGCTTGATTGAGTGAGTGATATGATATGATTGTGTTTGTCTCATGTGCATATGGGTAGTGCTTTCTCACTAGACCTCATTCTATTCTAATCTCTCCCCTCTAAACCCATCATATGCCTCCGAGACGTGACCCCGGATTTGCTTTCCCACCGAAGCTCACTCAGTTGATCCAGCAGCAGAATACACTGATGTAGTTGCTAGTTCAGAATCAGGGCAACAACAACAACAACAATAACAACAACAACAACCCTCCGCCACCACCAGTTGACAACTTAGCCCGTTTTCAGAGGTTACAGTCGCCTGTGTTTTCCAGTAGCACCAAGCCCATAGTTGCGGATGACTGGCTACGTGGGATTGGAAGGGAGTTAACCACTGCCGGTTGCATGATGCTGAGAAGGTGCGCTTTGCCGCACACCAATTGGATGGACCCGCAGCCGCATGGTGGAATAATTACACAACCACTTTTCCCATAGCCAATGTCACTTGGGAACAGTTTCAACAAGCTTTTCGCACAACCCATGTTTCAACTGCAGCTATGATCATGAAAAAGCATGAGTTTCGCAACTCCAGGGGAATCGTGAAGGAAATATGCCCTAGAGGCAATAATAAAGTTATTATTTATTTCCTTATATCATGATAAATGTTTATTATTCATGCTAGAATTGTATTAACTGGAAACATAATACATGTGTGAATACATAGACAAACAGAGTGTCACTAGTATGCCTCTACTTGACTAGCTCGTTAATCAAAGATGGTTATGTTTCCTAACCATGAACAAAGAGTTGTTATTTGATTAACGAGTTCACATCATTAGTTGAATGATCTGATTAACATGACCCATTCCATTAGCTTAGCACCCGATCGTTTAGTATGTTGCTATTGCTTTCTTCATGACTTATACATGTTCCTATAACTATGAGATTATGCAACTCCCGTTTACCGGAGGAACACTTTGGGTGCTACCAAACGTCACAACGTAACTGGGTGATTATAAAGGAGCATTACAGGTGTCTCCAAAGGTAGATGTTGGGTTTGCGTATTTCGAGATTAGGATTTGTCACTCCGATTGTCGGAGAGGTATCTCTGGGCCCTCTCGATAATACACATCACATAAGCCTTGCAAGCATTACAACTAATATGCTAGTTGTGAGATGATGTATTACGGAACGAGTAAATAGACTTGCCGGTAACGAGATTGAACTAGGTATTGGATACCGACGATCGAATCTCGGGCAAGTAACATACCGAAGACAAAGGGAACAACGTATGTTGTTATGCGGTCTGACCGATAAAGATCTTCGTAGAATATGTAGGAGCCAATATGGGCATCCAGGTCCCGCTATTGGTTATTGACCGGAGACGTGTCTCGGTCATGTCTACATTGTTCTCGAACCCGTAGGGTCCGCACGCTTAAGGTTACGATGACAGTTATATTATGAGTTTATGCATTTTGGTGTACCGAAGGTTGTTCGAAGTCCCGGATGTGATCACTGACATGACAAGGAGTCTCGAAATGGTCGAGACGTAAAGATTGATATATTGGAAGCCTATATTTGGATATCGGAAGTGTTCCGGGTGAAATCGGGATTTTACCGGGTTACCGGGAGGTTACCGGAACCCCCCGGGAGCCATATGGGCCTTCATGGGCCTTAGTGGAAATATGAAAGGGCTGCGCGCCTCCCCCCTTCCCCTAGTCCTATTAGGACTAGGAGAGGTGGCCGGCCACCCCTCTCCCTCTTTCCCCCTTGGGAATCCTAGTTGGAATAGGATTGGGGGGGAGTCCTACTCCCGGAAGGAGTAGGACTCCTCCTGCGCCCTCCTCCTTGGCCGGCGCCCCCCTCCCCCTTGGCTCCTTTATATACTGAGGCAGAGGCACCCCAGAAACACACAATTTGATCATTGAGATCTATTCCTTAGCCGTGTGCGGTGCCCCCTGCCACCATATTCCTCGATAATACTGTAGCGGAGTTTAGGCAAAGCCCTGCTGATGTAGTTCATCAAGATCGTCACCACGCCGTCGTGCTGACGGAACTCTTCCCCGACACTTTGCTGGATCGGAGTCCGGGGATCGTCATCGAGCTGAACGTGTGCTCGAACTCGGAGGTGCCGTAGTTTCGGTGCTTGATCGGTTGGATCGTGAAGACGTACGACTACTTCCTCTACGTCGTGTCAACGCTTCCGCAGTCGGTCTGCGTTGGGTACGTAGACAACACTCTCCCCTCTCGTTGCTATGCATCACATGATCTTGCGTGTGCGTAGGAAATTTTTTGAAATTACTACGAAACCCAGCAGTGGTATCAGAGCCTAGGTTATTTATGTTGATGTTATATGCACGAGTAGAACACAAGTGAGTTGTGGACGATACAAGTCATACTGCCTACCAGCATGTCATACTTTGGTTCGGCGGTATTGTTGGACGAGACGACCCGGACCAACCTTACGCGTACGCTTACGCGAGACCGGTTCCCTCGACGTGCTTTGCACATAGATGGCTTGCGGGCGACTATCTCTCCAACTTTAGTTGAACCAAGTATGACTACGCCCGGTCCTTGCGAAGGTTAAAACGGAGTCTATTTGACAAACTATCATTGTGGTTTTGATGCGTAGGTGAGATTGGTTCTTACTTAAGCCCGTAGCAGCCACGTAAAACTTGCAACAACAAAGTAGAGGACGTCTAACTTGTTTTTGCAGGGCATGTTGTGATGTGATATGGTCAAGGCATGATGCTGAATTTTATTGTATGAGATGATCATGTTTTGTAACCGAGTTATCGGCAACTGGCAGGAGCCATATGGTTGTCGCTTTATTGTATGCAATGCAATCGCGATGTAATGCTTTACTTTATTACTAAACAGTAGTGATAGTCGTGGAAGCATAAGATTGGCGAGACGACAACGATGCTACGATGGAGATCAAGGTGTCGCGCCGGTGACGATGGAGATCATGACGGTGCTTCGGAGATGGAGATCACAAGCACAAGATGATGATGGCCATATCATATCACTTAAATTGATTGCATGTGATGTTTATCCTTTTATGCATCTTATCTTGCTTTGATTGACGGTAGCATTATAAGATGATCTCTCACTAAAATTATCAAGAAGTGTTCTCCCTGAGTATGCACCGTTGCCAAAGTTCGTCGTGCCCAGACACCACGTGATGATCGGGTGTGATAAGCTCTACGTCCATCTACAACGGGTGCAAGCCAGTTTTTGCACAAGCAGAATACTCAGGTTAAACTTGACGAGCCTAGCATATGCAGATATGGCCTCGGAACACGGAGACCGAAAGGTCGAGCGTGAATCATACAGTAGATATGATCAACATAAACGATGTTCACCATTGAAAACTACTCCATCTCACGTGATGATCGGTTATGGTTTAGTTGATTTGGATCACGTAATCACTTAGAAGATTAGAGGGATGTCTATCTAAGTGGGAGTTCTTTAGTAATATGATTAATTAAACTTAAATTTATCATGAACTTAGTCCCTGATAGTATCTTGCTTGTTTATGTTGATTGTAGATAGATGGCTCGTGCTGTTGTTCCGTTGAATTTTAATGCGTTCCTTGAGAAAGCAAAGTTGAAAGATGATGGTAGCAATTACACGGACTGGGTCCGTAACTTGAGGATTATCCTCATTGCTGCTCAGAAGAATTACGTCCTGGAAGCACCGCTGGGTGCCAGGCCTGCTGCTGGAGCAACACCAGATGTTATGAACGTCAGGCAGAGCAAAGCTGATGACTACTCGATAGTTCAGTGTGCCATGCTTTACGGCTTAGAATCGGGACTTCAACGACGTTTTGAACGTCATGGAGCATATGAGATGTTCCAGGAGTTGAAGTTAATATTTCAAGCAAATGCCCGGATTGAGAGATATGAAGTCTCCAATAAGTTCTATAGCTGCAAGATGGAGGAGAACAGTTCTGTCAGTGAGCATATACTCAAAATGTCTGGGTATAATAATCACTTGATTCAATTGGGAGTTAATCTTCCAGATGATTGCGTCATTGACAGAATTCTCCAATCACTGCCACCAAGCTACAAGAGCTTCGTGATGAACTATAATATGCAAGGGATGAACAAGACTATTCCCGAGCTCTTTGCAATGCTGAAAGCTGCGGAGGTAGAAATCAAGAAGGAGCATCAAGTGTTGATGGTTAACAAGACCACTAGTTTCAAGAAAAAGGGCAAAGGGAAGAAGAAGGGGAACTTCAAGAAGAACAGCAAACAAGTTGCTGCTCAGGAGAAGAAACCCAAGTCTGGACCTAAGCCTGAAACTGAGTGCTTCTACTGCAAGCAGACTGGTCACTGGAAGCGGAACTGCCCCAAGTATTTGGCGGATAAGAAGGATGGCAAGGTGAACAAAGTTATATGTGATATACATGTTATTGATGTGTACCTTACTAGAGCTCGCAGTAGCACCTGGGTATTTGATACTGGTTCTGTTGCTAATATTTGCAACTCGAAACAGGGACTACGGAATAAGCGGGCACTGGCAAAGGACGAGGTGACGATGCGCGTGGGAAACGGTTCCAAAGTCGATGTGATCGCGGTCGGCACGCTACCTCTACATCTACCTTCGGGATTAATAGTAGACCTAAATAATTGTTATTTGGTGCCAGCGTTGAGCATGAACATTATATCTGGATCTTGTTTAATGCGAGACGGTTATTCATTTAAATCAGAGAATAATGGTTGTTCTATTTATATGAGTAATATCTTTTATGGTCATGCACCCTTGAAGAGTGGTCTATTCTTATTGAATCTCGATAGTAGTAATACACATATTCATAATGTTGAAGCCAAAAGATGCAGAGTTGATAATGAAAGTGCAACTTATTTGTGGCACTGTCGTTTAGGTCATATCGGTGTAAAGCGCATGAAGAAACTCCATACTGATGGACTTTTGGAACCACTTGATTATGAATCACTTGGTACTTGCGAACCGTGCCTCATGGGCAAGATGACTAAAACACCGTTCTCCGGTACTATGGAGAGAGCAACAGATTTGTTGGAAATCATACATACCGATGTATGTGGTCCGATGAATATTGAGGCTCGTGGCGGATATCGTTATTTTCTCACCTTCACAGATGATTTAAGCAGATATGGATATATCTACTTAATGAAACATAAGTCTGAAACATTTGAAAAGTTCAAAGAATTTCAGAGTGAAGTTGAAAATCATCGTAACAAGAAAATAAAGTTTCTACGATCTGATCGTGGAGGAGAATATTTGAGTTACGAGTTTGGTGTACATTTGAAAAACTGTGGAATAGTTTCGCAACTCACGCCACCTGGAACACCACAGCGTAATGGTGTGTCCGAACGTCGTAATCGTACTTTACTAGATATGGTGCGATCTATGATGTCTCTTACTGATTTACCGCTATCGTTTTGGGGTTATGCTCTAGAGATGGCTGCATTCACGTTAAATAGGGCACCATCAAAATCCGTTGAGACGACGCCTTATGAACTGTGGTTTGGCAAGAAACCAAATTTGTCGTTTCTTAAAGTTTGGGGCTGCGATGCTTATGTGAAAAAGCTTCAACCTGATAAGCTCGAACCCAAATCGGAGAAATGTGTCTTCATAGGATACCCAAAGGAAACTGTTGGGTACACATTCTATCACAGATCCAAAGGCAAGACATTCGTTGCTAAGAATGGATCCTTTCTAGAGAAGGAGTTTCTCTCGAAAGAAGTGAGTGGGAGGAAAGTAGAACTTGACGAGGTAACTGTACCTGCTCCCTTACTGGAAAGTAGTTCATCACAGAAAACTGTTTCAGTGACACCTACACCAGTTAGTGAGGAAGCCAATGATAATGATCATGAAACTTCAGATCAAGATACTACTGAACCTCGTAGATCAACCAGAGTAAGATCCGCACCAGAGTGGTACGGCAATCCTGTTCTGGAAGTCATGCTACTAGATCATGATGAACCTACGAACTATGAAGAAGCGATGGTGAGCCCAGATTCCGCAAAGTGGCTTGAAGCCATGAAATCTGAGATGGGATCCATGTATGAGAACAAAGTATGGACTTTGGTTGACTTGCCCGATGATCGGCAAGCAATTGAGAATAAATGGATCTTTAAGAAGAAGACTGACGCTGATGGTAATGTTACTGTCTACAAAGCTCGACTTGTCGCAAAAGGTTTTCGGCAAGTTCAAGGGATTGACTACGATGAGACCTTCTCACCCGTAGCGATGCTTAAGTCCGTCCGAATCATGTTAGCGATTGCCGCATTTTATGATTATGAAATTTGGCAGATGGATGTAAAAACTGCATTCCTGAATGGATTTCTGGAAGAAGAGTTGTATATGATGCAACCGGAAGGTTTTTGTCGATCCAAAGGGAGCTAACAAAGTGTGCAAGCTCCAGCAATCCATTTATGGACTGGTGCAAGCCTCTCGGAGTTGGAATAAACGTTTTGATAGTGTGATCAAAGCATTTGGTTTTATACAGACTTTCGGAGAAGCCTGTATTTACAAGAAAGTGAGTGGGAGCTCTGTAGCATTTCTGATATTATATGTGGATGACATATTGCTGATTGGAAATGATATAGAATTTCTGGATAGCATAAAGGGATACTTGAATAAAAGTTTTTCAATGAAGGACCTCGGTGAAGCTGCTTACATATTAGGCATTAAGATCTATAGAGATAGATCAAGACGCTTAATTGGACTTTCACAAAGCACATACCTTGACAAAATTTTGAAGAAGTTCAAAATGGATCAAGCAAAGAAAGGGTTCTTGCCTGTGTTACAAGGTGTGAAGTTGAGTAAGACTCAATGCCCGACCACTGCAGAAGATAGAGAGAATATGAAAGATGTTCCCTATGCATCAGCCATAGGATCTATCATGTATGCAATGCTGTGTACCAGACCTGATGTGTGCCTTGCTATAAGTTTAGCAGGGAGGTACCAAAGTAATCCAGGAGTGGATCACTGGACAGCGGTCAAGAACATCCTGAAATACCTGAAAAGGACTAAGGATATGTTTCTCGTATATAGAGGTGACAAAGAGCTCACCGTAAAAGGTTACGTTGATGCAAGCTTTGACACTGATCCGGACGATTCTAAATCGCAAACCGGATACGTGTTTACATTAAACGGTGGAGCTGTCAGTTGGTGCAGTTCCAAACAAAGCATCGTAGCGGGATCTACATGTGAAGCGGAGTACATAGCTGCTTCGGAAGCAGCAAACGAAGGAGTTTGGATGAAGGAGTTCATATCCGATCTAGGTGTCATACCTAGTGCATCGGGTCCAATGAAAATCTTTTGTGACAATACTGGTGCAATTGCCTTGGCAAAGGAATCTAGATTTCACAAAAGGACCAAGCACATCAAAAGACGCTTCAATTCCATCCGGGATCTAGTCCAGGTGGGAGACATAGAGATTTGCAAGATACATACGGATCTGAATGTTGCAGACCCGTTGACTAAGCCTCTTCCATGAGCAAAACATGATCAGCACCAAAGCTCCATGGGTGTTAGAATCATTACAGTGTAATCTAGATTATTGACTCTAGTGCAAGTGGGAGACTGAAGGAAATATGCCCTAGAGGCAATAATAAAGTTATTATTTATTTCCTTATATCATGATAAATGTTTATTATTCATGCTAGAATTGTATTAACTGGAAACATAATACATGTGTGAATACATAGACAAACAGAGTGTCACTAGTATGCCTCTACTTGACTAGCTCGTTAATCAAAGATGGTTATGTTTCCTAACCATGAACAAAGAGTTGTTATTTGATTAACGAGGTCACATCATTAGTTGAATGATCTGATTGACATGACCCATTCCATTAGCTTAGCACCCGATCGTTTAGTATGTTGCTATTGCTTTCTTCATGACTTATACATGTTCCTATAACTATGAGATTATGCAACTCCCGTTTACCGGAGGAACACTTTGGGTGCTACCAAACGTCACAACGTAACTGGGTGATTATAAAGGAGCATTACAGGTGTCTCCAAAGGTAGATGTTGGGTTGGCGTATTTCGAGATTAGGATTTGTCACTCCGATTGTCGGAGAGGTATCTCTGGGCCCTCTCGGTAATACACATCACATAAGCCTTGCAAGCATTACAACTAATATGCTAGTTGTGAGATGATGTATTACGGAACGAGTAAAGAGACTTGCCAGTAACGAGATTGAACTAGGTATTGGATACCGACGATCGAATCTCGGGCAAGTAACATACCGAAGACAAAGGGAACAACGTATGTTGTTATGCGGTCTGACCGATAAAGATCTTCGTAGAATATGTAGGAGCCAATATGGGCATCCAGGTCCCGCTATTGGTTATTGACCGAAGACGTGTCTCGGTCATGTCTACATTGTTCTCGAACCCGTAGGGTCTGCACGCTTAAGGTTACGATGACAGTTATATTATGAGTTTATGCATTTTGATGTACCGAAGGTTGTTCGAAGTCCCGTATGTGATCACGGACATGACGAGGAGTCTCGAAATGGTCGAGACGTAAAGATTGATATATTGGAAGCCTATATTTGGATATTGGAAGTGTTCCGGGTGAAATCGGGATTTTACCGGGTTACCGGGAGGTTACCGGAACCCCCCGGGAGCCATATGGGCCTTCATGGGCCTTAGTGGAAAGATGAAAGGGCTGCGCGCCTCCCCCCTTCCCCTAGTCCTATTAGGACTAGGAGAGGTGGCCGGCCACCCCTCTCCCTCTTTCCCCCTTGGGAATCCTAGTTGGAATAGGATTGGGGGGGGAGTCCTACTCCCGGAAGGAGTAGGACTCCTCCTGCGCCCTCCTCCTTGGCCGGCGCCCCCCTCCCCCTTGGCTCCTTTATATACTGAGGCAGAGGCACCCCATAAACACACAAGTTGATCATTGAGATCTATTCCTTAGCCGTGTGCGGTGCCCCCTGCCACCATATTCCTCGATAATACTGTAGCGGAGTTTAGGCGAAGCCCTCCTGCTGTAGTTCATCAAGATCATCACCACACCGTCGTGCTGACGGAACTCTTCCCCGACACTTTGCTGGATCGGAGTCCGGGGATCGTCATCGAGCTGAACGTGTGCTCGAACTCGGAGGTGTCGTAGTTTCGGTGCTTGATCGGTTGGATCGTGAAGACGTACGACTACTTCCTCTACGTCGTGTCAACGCTTCCGCAGTCAGTCTACGTTGGGTACGTAGACAACACTCTCCCCTCTCGTTGCTATGCATCACATGATCTTGCGTGTGCGTAGGAAATTTTTTGAAATTACTACGAAACCCAACAAATCGTACTGTAGGTCAGTATGTGGAGGAGTTAGTAAGTTATCTCGCTATGCCCCAGATGATGTGGCCACAGATTCCGCGAAACAGGAGAAGTTTATGGAAGGGCTGAACGATGAGATGAGCATGCGGTTGATGGTGGCAACATTCAACAACTACCAGGAGTTGGTAGACAAGGCTCTTATGATTGAAGGGAAGCAACGGCAGATTAAGAGCCGCAAGAGGAAGTATGGACAAGGGAAGTACAAATCAGGAGCTCAGCAGAAACCCCGTTTCACCCCGAACCCGGGAGGATTTACCCATAACCATGGAGGCCATAACCATAATGGAGGAATTCCGCATAACCATCATGGCCCTAGGAATGGAAATGGGAATGGAGCAGGCAGCAATCAGAACCGCTCTAATCCAGCAACGCCCGCCAAGAAGGACCTAAGTCACATTACTTGTTTCAAGTGCGGGAAGACTAGACACTATGCCACCGAGTGTTCTGAAGAAAAGAATGGGAATGGTAATGGAAACTCTGGGAAGAAGCCTGATACGTCCATTTTGCATCATGCTTTTATATCGATATTTATTGCATTATGGGCTATTATTACACATTATGTCTCAATACTTATGCCTATTCTCTCTTATTTTACAAGGTTTACATAAAGAGGGAGAATGCCGGCAGCTAGGATTCTGGGCTGGAAAAGGAGCAAATATTAGAGACCTATTCTGCACAGCTCCAAAAGTCCTGAAACTTCACGGAAGACGTTTTAAGAATATATAAAAAAATACTGAGAGCAAGAAGTTCACCAAGGGGCCACACCCTGCCCACATGGGTGGGGGGCGCGCCCTACCCCCTGGGCACGCCCCCTACCTCGTGGGCCCCCTGGTGGCCCTCCGATGGCCATCTTCTGCTATACGGAGTCTTTAGATGAGGAAAAAATCATAAGCCATCTTTTCGGACGAGACTCCGCAGCCACGAGGCGGAACCTTGGCAGAACCAATCTAGGGCTCTAGCGGAGCTGTTATGCCGGGGAAACTTCCCTCCGGGAGGGGGAAATCATCGCCATCATCATCATCAACACTCCTCTCATCGGGAGAGGGCAATCTCCATCAGCATCTTCACCAGCACCATCTCCTCTCAAAACCCTAGTTCATCTCTTGTATCCAATTCTTGTCTCCAAGTCTGGGATTGGTACCTTTGGGTTGCTAGTAGTGTTAATTACTCCTTGTAGTTGATGCTAGTTGGTTTATTTGGTGGAAGATCATATGTTCAGATCCTATATGCATATTAATACCCCTCTGATTATGAACATGAATATGCTTTGTGAGTAGTTACGTTTGTTCCTGAGGACATGGGAGAAGTCTTGCTATTAGTAGTCATGTGAATTTGGTATTCGTTCGATATTTTGATGAGATGTATGTTGTCTCTCCTCTAGTGGTGTTATGTGAACGTCGACTACATGATACTTCACCATTATTTGGGCCTAGAGGAAGGCATTGGGAAGTAATACGTAGATGATGGGTTGCTAGAGTGACAGAAGCTTAAACCCTAGTTTATGCATTGCTTCATAAGGGGTTGATTTGGATCCATATGTTTCATGCTATGGTTAGGTTTACCTTAATACTTTTGTTGTAGTTGCGGATGCTTGCAATAGAGGTTAATCATAAGTGGGATGCTTTTGCAAGTAAGGTCAGCACCCAAGCACCGGTCCACCCACATACCAAATTATCAAAGTACCGAACGTGAATCATATGAGCGTGATGAAACCTAGCTTGATGATATTCCCATATGTCCTCGGGAGCGCTTTACATCATATAAGAGTTTGTCCAGGCTTGTCCTTTGCTACAAAAAGGATTGGACCACCTTGCTGCACTTTATTTACTTTTGTTACTTGTTACTCGTTACAAATTATCCTATCACAAAACTGTCTGTTACCTATTATTTCAGTGCTTGCAGAGAATACCTTGCTGAAAACTGCTTATCATTTCCTTCTGCTCCTCGTTGGGTTCGACACTCTTACTTATCGAAAGGACTACGATAGATCCCCTATACTTGTGGGTCATCAAAGCCCAACCCATTCAATAAGGGACAAGTGAACCACGTGAACGTGGAGGAGGTTGAAGAGCAGCCAGATGCATTTATCGGTAAGTTTTTGGTTAAGTCATTTACCACAATAGTTCTTTTTGATACTGGTGCATCGCATTCATACATTTCAAGGGCATTCGTGGATAAATATAAGTTGCCCACCAAGGTACTTAGGACACCCATGTTAGTAAGCTCACCGAGAGCGGAGTATATGGCTAGTCAGGGATGTTTTCAGATGCCATTGACCATAGGTAGGCTTGTTTTCCCCTTAGACTTGATAATTTTGGAATCCCAAGGATTGGATGTGATACTCGGTATGGATTGGCTATTGATGTATGGAGGAAACATCGATTGTGCCAGTAAGTCAATTCTGCTCACCACACCGGAAGGGAAAAGGATCAAGTATGTATCCCGGCATACTCCTAAGAGTACTCATGTAAATTCTCTCACGGGAGTTATTCAGGAAGAAGTGCATGTAGTGAAGGATTACCCGGATGTATTTCCAGAGGAATTACTAGGCATGCCCCCGGATTGAGACATTGAGTTTTTGATAGATTTATTGCCAGGCACCGGACCGATATCGAAGAGACCCTACCGGATGCCCGCAAATGATCTGGAGGAGATTAAGAAGAAGATTAAGGAGTTATTGGAGAAAGGTTACATTCGACGAAGTTCATCACCATGGGGAGCCCCAGTGCTCTTGGTTGAGAAGAAGGATAAGTCTCTGAGGATGGTTGTTGATTATCGGGCATTGAATGAAGTGACGATCAAGAACAAGTACCCACTGCCGATGATCAATGATTTGTTCAACCAGCTGCAAGGAGCAAAGGTGTTTTCGAAGATCGACCTGCGATCGGGATACCACCAGCTGAAGATTCGAGAAAAGGATATACCTAAGATAGCGTTCACCACAAGGTACGGGCTATATGAGTACACGGTTATGTCATTTGGATTGACTAATGCCCCTGCCTATTTCATGAGTATGATGAATAAAGTGTTCATGGAATTCTTGGATAAGTTTGTTGTGGTGTTCATTGATGATATCTTGGTATACTCAAAGGATGAAGAGGAACACAAGGAGCATTTGCGTCTAGTTCTCGAGAAGCTCAGGGAACATCAGTTGTATGCCGTTTAGCAAATGTGAGTGTTGGTTGAAATAATTTGGATTTCTTGGACATGTTATATCTGGAGAAGGTATAGCAATGGATCCTGTTGGAAATATGCCCTAGAGGCAATAATAAAATGGTTATTATTATATTTCCTTGTTCATGATAATTGTCTATTGTTCATGCTATAACTGTGTTATCCGGAAATCGTAATACATGTGTGAATACATAGACCACAACATGTCCCTAGTGAGCCTCTAGTTGACTAGCTCATTGATCAATAGATGGTTACAGTTTCCTGACCATGGACATTGGATGTCGTTGATAACGGGATCACATCATTAGGAGAATGATGTGATGGACAAGACCCAATCCTAAGCATAGCACAAGATCGTGTAGTTCGTCTGCTAAAGCTTTTCTAATGTCAAGTATCATTTCCTTAGACCATGATATTGTGCAACTCCCGGACGCCGTAGGAATACTTTGGGTGTGCCAAACGTCACAACGTAACTGGGTGGCTTGGGGGGCAAGCCCCCTCCCCTTGGCCGCCGCCCCCCTCTAGATCCCATCTAGTGGGGCCGGCCCCCTTTCCCCTTCACCCTATAAATAGAGGAGTGGATGGAGGGCAGCAGTACCACATCCAAGGCGCAGCCCTCCCCCTCTCCAACACCCCTCCTCCTCCGTTGAGCTTGGCGAAGCCTTGCCGGAGAACTGTAAGCTCCACCACCACGCCGTCATGCTGCCGGAGCTCTTCCCCAACTTCTCCTCCCCCCTTGCTGGATCAAGAAGGAGGAGACGTCCCCGGGCTGTACGTGTGTTGAATGCGGAGGCGCCGTTGTTCGGTGCTTAGATCAGAATCAACCGCGATCTGAATCGCTGCGAGTATGACTCCTTCATCCACATTCTTGTAACACTTCTGCATCGCGATCTTCAAGGGTATGAAGATGCACTCCCCTCTCTCTCATTGCTAGTGTCTCCATAGATTGATCTTGGTGATGCGTAGAAAATTTTAATTTCTGCAACGATCCCCAACAGTGGCATCATGAGCTAGGGCTATGCGTAGTTTCTATGCACGAGTAGAACACAAGTTGTTGTGGGCGTCGATTTTGTCAATTTACTTGACGTTACTAGTCTTATATTGATTCGGTGGCATCATGGGATGAAGCGGCCCGGACCGACCTTACACGTACGCTTACGTGAGACTGGTTCCACCGACTGACATGCACTAGTTGCATAAGGTGGCTAGCGGGTGTCTGTCTCTCCCACTTTAGTCGGATCGGATTCGATGAAAAGGGTCCTTATGAAGGGTAAATAGAAATCGGCATATCATGTTGTGGTTTTGGCATAGGTAAGAAATGTTCTTGCTAGAAACCTATAGCAGCCACGTAAAAACTTTCAACAACAATTAGAGGACGTCTAACTTGTTCTTGCAGCATATGCCGTGTGATGTGATATGGCCAAAAGGATGTGATGAATGATATATGTGATGTATGAGATTGATCATGTTCTTGTAATAGGAATCACGACTTGCATGTTGATGAGTATGACAACCGGCAGGAGCCACATGAGTTGTCTTAATTTATTGTATGACCTGCGTGTCAATGATAATACCATGTAATTACTTTACTTTATTGCTAACCGTTAGCCATAGTAGTAGAAGTAACAGTTGGCAAGACAACTTCATGAAGACACGATGATGGAGATGATCATGGTGTCATGCCGGTGATGATGATGATCATGGCGCCCCAAAGATGGAGATCAAAAGGAGCAAAATGATATTGGCCATATCATGTCACTATTTGATTGCATGTGATGTTTACCATGTTTATACATCTTATTTGCTTAGAATGACGACAGCTTAAATAAGATGATCCCTCGCTAATAATTTCAAGAAAGTGTTCCCCCTAATTATGCACCGTTGCTAAGGTTCGTTGTTCCGAAGCACCACGTGATGATCGGGTGCCATAGGTTCTAACGTTCGCATACAACGGGTGTAAGATAGATTTACACACGCAATACACTTAGGTTGACTTGACGAGCCTAGCATGTACAGACATGGCCTCGGAACACGGAAGACCGAAAGGTCAAACATGAGTCGTATACAAGATACGATCAACATGAAGATGTTCACCGATGATGACTAGTCCGTCTCACGTGATGATCGGACACAGCCTAGTTGACTCGGATCATGTATCACTTAGATGACTAGAGGGATGTCTATCTGAGTGGGAGTTCATTAAATAATTTGATTAGATGAACTTAATTATCACGAACATAGTCTAAAAATCTTTGCAATATGTCTTGTAGATCAAATGGCCCACGCTAATGTTGCCCTCAACTTCAACGCCTTCCTAGAGAAAACCAAGCTGAAAGACGATGGTAGAAACTACACGAACTAGGTCCGTAACCTGAGGATTATCCTCATAGCTGCCAAGAAAGCATATGTCCCTGAAGCACCGCTAGGTGAAGCACCTGTTTTCCCAGCAACTCAAGACATTATGAACGCCTGGCAGTCGCGTAGTGATGATTACTCCCTGGTTCAGTGCGGCATGCTTTACAACTTAGAACCGGGGCTCCAAAAGTGTTTTGAGCAGCACAGAGCATATGCGATGTTCCAAGAGCTGAAAATGGTTTTCCAAGCTCATGCCCGGGTCGAGAGATATGAAGTCTCTGACAAGTTCTATAGTTGTAAGATGGAGGAGAATAGTTCTGTCAGCGAGCACATACTCAAAATGTCTAGGTTGCACAACTGCTTGTCTCAGCTGGGAGTTAATCTCCCGGATGATGCGGTCGTTGACAGAATCGTTCAGTCGCTCCCACCTAGCTACAAGAGCTTTGTGATGAATTTCAATATGCAGGGGATGGAGAAAACCATTCCTGAGGTATATTCAATGCTGAAATCAGCGGAGGTGGAGATCAAAAAGGAACATCAAGTGTTGATGGTCAATAAAACCACTAGTTTCAAGAAAGGCAAGGGTAAGAAGAACTTCAAGAAAGACGGCAAGGGAGTTGCCGCGCTCGGTAAGCCAGTTGCCGGGAATAAGACAAAGCATGGAACCAAGCCTGAGACTGAGTGCTTTTATTGCAAGGGAAACGGTCACTCGAAGCAGAACTGCCCCAAGTACTTAGCGGATAAGAAGGCTGGCAATACCAAAGGTATATATGATATACATGTTATTGATGTATACCTTACCAGCACTAGTAGTAGCTCCTGGGTATTTGATACCGGTGCCGTTGCTCATATTTGTAACTCAAAACAGGAGCTGCGGAATAAGCGGAGACTGGCGAAGGACGATGTGACGATGCGCGTCGGGAATGGTTCCAAGGTCGATGTGATCGCCGTCGGCACGCTACCTCTACATTTACCTACGGGATTAGTTTTAAACCTCAATAATTGTTATTTAGTGCCAGCTTTGAGCATGAACATTGTATCTGGATCTCGCTTAATGCGAGATGGCTACTCATTTAAATCTGAGAATAATGGTTATTCTATTTATATGAGAGACATGTTTTATGGTCATGCCCCGCTGGTCAATGGTTTATTCTTGTTTAATCTCAAACGTGATGTTACACATATTCACAGTGCGAATGCCAAAAGATGTAAGGCTGATAATGATAGTCCCACATACTTGTGGCACTGCTGCCTTAGTCACATTGGTGTCAAACGCATGAAGAAACTCCATGCAGATGGACTTTTGGAGTCTCTTGATTATGAATCATTTGACACATGCGAACCGTGCCTCATGGGCAAAATGACCAAGACTCCATTCTCTGGAACAATGGAGCGAGCAACCAACTTATTGGAAATCATACATACTGATGTGTGCGGTCCAATGAGCATTGAGGCTCGCGGTGGTTATCATTATGTTCTCACCCTCACTGATGACTTAAGTAGATATGGGTATGTATACTTAATGAAACACAAGTTTGAGACCTTTGAAAAGTTCAAGGAATTCCAGAATGAGGTTGAGAATCAACGTGACAGGAAAATAAAGTTCTTACGATCAGATCGTGGAGGGGAATATTTGAGTCACAAATTTGGCACGCACTTAAGGAAATGTGGAATTGTTTCACAACTCACGCCGTCTAGAACACCTCAGCGTAATGGTGTGTCCAAACGTCGTAATCGCACTCTATTGGATATGGTGCGATCTATGATGTCTCTTGCCGATCTACCGCTATCATTTTGGGGTTGTGCTTTAGAGACTGCTGCATTCACTTTAAATAGGGCTCCATCGAAATCCATTGAGACGACACCGTATGAATTATGGTTTGGGAAGAAACCTAAGCTGTCGTTTCTGATAGTTTGGGCATGTGATGCTTATGTCAAGAAACTTCAACCTGAAAAGCTCGAACCCAAGTCGGAAAAAGATGCGTCTTCATAGGATACCCTAAGGAAACTATTGGGTATACCTTCTACCTCCGATTCGAAGGCAAGATCTTTGTTGCCAAGAATGGATCCTTTCTAGAGAAAGAGTTTCTCTCGAAAGAAGTAAGTGGGAGGAAAGTAGAACATGATGAAGTACTGCCTCTTGAACCAGGAAGTGGCGCAGCTCAAGAAAATGTTTCTGTGGTTCCTGCACCGACTAGAGAGGAAGTTAATGATGATGATCAAGGAACTTCAGATCAAGTTACTACTGAACTTCATAGGTCCACAAGGACACGTTCCACACCAGAATGGTATGGCAACCCTGTCCTAGAAATAATGTTGTTAGACAACGGTGAACCTTTGAACTATGAAGAAGCGATGGCGGGCCCAGATTCCAACAAATGGCTTGAAGCCATGAAATCCGAGATAGGATCCATGTATGAAAACAAAGTATGGACTTTGACAGACTTGCCCGATGATCGGCGAGCCATAGAAAACAAATGAATCTTTAAGAAGAAGACGGACGCGGATGGCAATGTGACCATCTATAAAGCTCGACTTGTCGCTAAGGGTTATCAACAAGTTCAAGGGGTTGACTACGATGAGACCTTCCCACCCGTAGCGAAGCTGAAGTCCGTCCGAATCATGTTAGCAATTGCCGCATTCTATGATTATGAGATATGGCAAATGGCATCCCTTAATAGTATGTCAAAACGGCATTCCTTAATGGTTTCCTTAAGGAAGAATTGTATATGATACAGCCGGAAGGTTTTGTCGATCCTAAGAATGCTGACAAGGTATGCAAGCTCCAATGCTCAATCTATGGGCTGGTGCAAGCATCTCGGAGTAGGAACATTCGCTTTGATGAGATGATCAAAGCGTTTGGGTTTATGCAGATTTATGGAGAAGCATGTGTTTACAAGAAAGTGAGTGGGAGCTCTGTAGCATTTCTCATATTGTATGTGGATGGCATACTATTGATGGGAAATGATATAGAACTCTTAGAAAGCATAAAGGCATACTTGAATAAGTGTTTTTCAATGAAGGACCTTGGAGAAGCTGCTTATATATTAGGCATCAAGATCTATAGAGATAGATCGAGACGCCTCATTGGTCTTTCACAAAGCACGTACCTTGACAAGATATTGAAGAAGTTCAATATGGATCAGTCCAAGAAGGGGTTCTTGCCTGTATTGCAAGGTGTGAGATTGAGCATGACTCAATGCCCGATCACGGTAGAAGATACAGAAAATATGAGTGTCATCCCCTATGCCTCGGCCATAGGGTCTATTATGTATGCCATGTTGTGTACCAGACCTGATGTAAACCTTGCCGTAAGTTTGGTAGGAAGGTACCAAAGTAATCCCGGCATGGAACACTGGACAACGGTCAAGAATATCCTGAAGTACCTAAAAAGGACTAAGGATATGTTTCTCGTTTATGGAGGTGACGAAGAGCTCGTCGTAAAGGGTTACGTCGATGCTAGCTTCGACACAGATCTAGATGACTCCAAGTCACAAACCGGATACGTGTATATTTTGAATGGTGGGGCAGTCAGCTGGTGCAGTTGCAAGCAAAGCATCGTGGTAGGATCTACATGTGAAGCGGAGTACATGGCAGCCTCGGAGGCAGCACATGAAGCAATCTGGATGAAGGAGTTCATTACCGACCTAGGAGTTATTCCCAATGCGTCGGGCCCGATGGCTCTCTTCTGTGACAACACTGGAGCTATTGTCCTGGCCAAGGAGCCCAGGTTTCACAAAAGACCGGGCATATCAAGTGTCGCTTCAACTCCATTTGTGAAAATGTTCAAAATGGAGACATAGATATTTGTAAAGTGCATACGGACCTGAATGTCGCAGATCCGTTGACTAAACCTCTTCCACGAGCAAAACATGATCAACACCAGAACTCTATGGGTGTTCGATTCATCACAATGTAACTAGATTATTGACTCTAGTGCAAGTGGGAGACTGTTGGAAATATGCCCTAGAGGAAATAATAAAATAGTTATTATTATATTTCCTTATTCATGATAATTGTCTATTGTTCATGCTATAATTGTGTTATCCGGAAATCGTAATGCATGTGTGAATACATAGACCACAACATGTCCCTAGTGAGCCTCTAGTTGACTAGCTCGTTGATCAATAGATGATTACGGTTTCCTGACCATGGACATTGGATGTCGTTGATAACGGGATCACATCATTAGGAGAATGATGTGATGGACAAGACCCAATCCTAAGCATAGCACAAGATCGTGTAGTTCGTATGCTAAAGCTTTTCTAATGTCAAGTATCATTTCCTTAGACCATGATATTGTGCAACTCCCGGACACCGTAGGAATACTTTGGGTGTGCCAAACGTCACAACGTAACTGGGTGGCTATAAAGGCACACTATGGGTATCTCCGAAAGTGTTTGTTGAGTTGGCACGAATCGAGACTGGGATTTGTCACTCCGTGTGACGGAGAGGCATCTTTGGGCCCACTCGGTAAGACATCATCATAATGAGCTCAATGTGATCAAGGAGTTGATCACGGGATGATGTGTTACGGAATGAGTAAAGAGACTTGCCGATAATGAGATTGAACAAGGTATAGGGATACCGACGATCGAATCTCAGGCAAGAATCATACCGGTAGACAAAGGGAATTGTATACGGGATTGATTGAATCCCCGACATCATGGTTCATCCGATGAGATCATCGTGGAACATGTGGGAACCAACATGGGTATCCAGATCCTGCTATTGGTTATTGGCCGGAGAGATGTCTCGGTCATGTCTGCGTGATTCCCGAACCCGTACGGTCTACACACTTAAGGTTTGGTGACGCTAGAGTTGTTATGGGAAATAGTATGCAGTTACCGAATGTTGTTCGGAGTCCCGGATGAGATCTCGGATGTCACGAGGAGTTCTGGAATGGTCTGGAGGTCAAGATTTATATATGGGAAGTCATCATACGGTCACGGGAAGTGTTCGGGGGTTTATCGGTATTGTACCGGGACCACCGAAGGGGTTCCGGGGGTCCACCAGGAGGGTCCACCTGCCCCGGAGGGCCCTATGGGCGGTATGTGGAAGGGAACCAGCCCCTAAGTGGGCTGGGCGCCATCCCCCCCAGGGCCCATGCGCCTAGGGTTGGGGGGAACCCTAAAGGGGGGGGCCCTCCCCTTGGCCACCGCCCCCTCTAGATCTCATCTAGAGGGGCTGAACCCCTTTCCCCTTTGCCCTATAAATAGAGGGGTGGAGGGAGGGAAGCAGTACCACATCCAAGGCGCAGCCCTCCCCCTCTCCAACACCCCCCTCCTCCGTTGAGCTTGGCAAGCCTTGCCGGAGAATTGCAAGCTCCACGACCACGCCATCGTGCTGTCGGAGCTCTTCCCCAACTTCTCCTTCCCCCTTGCTGGATCAAGAAGGAGGAGACATCCCCGGGCTGTACATGTGTTGAACGCGGAGGTGCCGTTGTTCGGTGCTTAGATCAAAATCAACCGCGATCTGAATCGCTGCGAGTACGATTCCTTCATCCGCGTTCTTGTAACGCTTCTGCATCGCGATCTTCAAGGGTTTGAAGATGCACTCCCCTCTCTCTCTCGTTGCTAGTCTCTCCATAGATTGATCTTGGTGATGCGTAGAAAATTTTAATTTTTGCAACGATCCCCAACAGATCCTACCAAGGTTCAGTCAGTCACTGAGTGGTGGGCACCCACCTCAGTTGGAGAGATCCGCAGTTTTCTTGGACTTGCAGGATACTATCGGAGATTCATTGAGATTTTTTCCAAGATCGCTAAGCCTATGACGACATTGTTGAAGAAGGACACCAAGCTCCATTGGACTGAAGAATGTGAAGCAAGTTTCCAGGAGTTGAAGAAATGTTTGACTATGGCCCCAGTGCTAATTCTGCCAGATATACGTAAGGATTTCCATGTGTATTGCGACACATCCCGTTTAAGACTTGGAGGAGATGCAAGACGGAAGAGTTGTTTCATATGCCTCACGACAACTTCGACCGCATGAGTTGAATTATGCCACACATGATTTGGAGTTAGCAGTTGTCGTGCATGCACTCAAAACCTGGAGACATTTTCTTATTGGGAACCATTATGATGTGTACACGGATCATAAGAGTTTGAAGTACATTTTCACACAGAAGGAGTTGAACCTCAGGAAAAGGAGATGGTTGGCGCTTATCAACGATTATGATATGAAGTTACACTATCATCCAGGGAAAGGCCAATGTCGTAGCAGACGCTTTGAGCCGGAAGAGTTGTGCCAATACCTTCTTAAGTAAAGGATTGCCAAAGGAGTTAGCAGAAGATCTCAGGGAACTTCGTTTGGAGATTGTTCCTAGAGGTTTTTTTACAACCATGGAAGTTCAGTCGACATTGTTGGGAAAGATTCGAGAAGCTCAGAAGGAGGACAAAGAAATTGCCGAGATAAAGGAGAAGATGGCTGAAGGCAAAGCCAAAGGTTTTCGTGAGGATGAGCACGACACCCTGTGGTTTGAGGACCATATATTTGTGCCCAATAATACAGAGATCAGGAAGTTGATATTACAGGAAGCTCATGACTTGCCATACTCGATACACCCCGGAAACACCAAGATGTATTTGGATTTGAAGGAGCGTTTCTGGTGGACTGGAATGAAGAAGGATATTGCCGAGTATGTACCCGTATGTGATGTATGTCAGAGAGTGAAGGCAGAACATCAGAAGTCGGGAGGGTTACTGCAGCCTATGCCGATACCCGAATGGAAGTGGGATAAACTTGGCATGGATTTCATCACCGGATTACCCAGGACCCGATTGGGATATGATTCTATCTGGGTAGTAGTGGACCACTTGACCAAAGTAGCTCACTTTATCCTCGTGAAGACCACCTATACAAGCGCGAAGTATGCCAAGATATATATGACCAGGATCGTATGTCTGCATGGAGTTCGGAGGACCATCGTATCAGATAGAGGAACGTAGTTTACCTCAAAGTTTTGGCACCAGCTGCACCAGACTTTGGGAATCAGGCTAGAGTTCAGTACCGCATTTCACCCGCAGACAGATGGACAGACCGAGAGAGTAAATCAGATCCTAGAGGACATGTTGAGAGCTTGAGCACTAGATTATGGATCTAGTTGGGACGACAACTTGCCCTACGCGGAGTTCTCATACAATAATAGTTACCAGGCTAGTTTGAAGATGGCACCGTTCAAAGCCCTGTATGGAAGGAGGTGCCGAACACCGTTGATGTGGGATGAAGTTGGAGACCGTCAGTTGTTTGGACCAGATTTGATTAAGGAGTCTGAAGAGAAGGTTAAGCTGATATGAGACAGACTGAAGGTAGCTCAGTCTAGACAGAAGAGTTATGCAGACTCAAAACGCAAGGAGATAGTCTATGAAATCGGAGACATGGCATATCTGCAAGTGTCACCCCTGCGAGGAGTAAAACGTTTTGGAGTTAAGGGAAAGTTAGACCCGAGATTTGTAGGGCCGTACCGTGTTTTGGAACGCATGGGAGAGGTTGCCTACAAGTTGGAATTACCTGAAGGACAGTCAACAGTATATGATGTGTTTCACGTTTCCTAGTTGAAGAATTGCCATGCAGAGATGGCCGATATCCCTCTGAGAGATACGGTGCCCCTGGAAGCAATTCAGTTGGATAGCGATTTGACATATGAGGAGAAACCTGTAAAGATTCTCGAGTTTGCCAGCCGAGTTACCCGCAGCAAGGTTATGAAGTTTTGCAAAGTCCAGTGGAGCCACCATACCGAGGATGAAGCCACCTGGGAACGAGAGGATGATCTACGGAAAGACTACCCACACCTATTTTCTAGCCAACCCGAATCTCGAGGACGAGATTCATCTTAAGGGGGGTAGGTTTGTAACATCCCAAATTTTCAATTTGGAATGTTATACATAGGTCGTTCATGCATATCATATTTTATTGCATTTTTGCCTCGCGATCCTCGACGTTCTAAGCAACTCAAGGACCCACGGAGAGAGTTGGGAATTTCGATATTTTCATATTTGAGTTTTCTCAAATTTTGAAAATAGGATCATTTGGTTTTAATTGTTTTTCTCTTCAAAAATATTTCATAATAGAAATATATGAGAGGAGATAAAATGACTTCTCCAAAATAAATGAAATATTGGAGGAAAAATATTAAAATCAAATAAATATTTTATTTTGGCTTTTATCGTTAATTTATTTGAATTAGAAAAATATGCAATTTTTTCAAAATTGCATTTTAGGGCCAAGAAAATGTTCATCATGTTCTAATATTATATTTAGACAGTGAAAATTTGTTTTGTTTTTTAGTTTTTTATTCTATTTATTAGGATTTTTCCGGTGAAATCTTAAAAAAAAACTTCTTCGGACCGTGCCGGGCTGCAGCCCAACCGGCCCATCCCGCTCGCGCCGCCTCGCCCTCCCGTGCGGATGTCGGACTCCAGTGAGGAGGAGTCCGGGTCGGCCTCGCCGCCCCCTCGCGCAAGCCGAGGTCCCCTTTTTAAGCCACGCCCCCCTCGGCTCCTCACCCCGCGCCGCCAGCCCCGCCCGGCCAACCCCGCGCCGCCGCCCGCTGCTCCCGCCGCTCGCCGCTGCCCGCGCCGCCGCCTGCCGCGTCGCGTTCCGCCGCCCCGCGCTGCACCCTGTCTCGCCGCGCCGCCGCGTAAGCCCGCCGAAGCCGTCGCCGATGGATCTCGTCGTTTCGGTTTTTTCGGTTTTAGGTAAAAACCTCGGTTTTTTAGAAACCCTAGATGCGTTTTTTATTTTTATTCGGTTCAGTTTTCTCGGTTTAGTTAGTCAACGAACGTTTGTTCGTACTTTCGACTTAACGAACGCCGTTCATCTGTTAGCCGTAGACAGCGAACGTTCGTTCGTTAGCCTGTTCGTCTCATTTCTTTTTCCAGGTATTTTCCGCGATTATTTTCGATCGTGATTTCTGCCCTAATCTTCGTTCTAGTTTATCTTTTCACTCGTTTATCCGAATCAGGTGAAACAAGCGCCTAGATCTTCGTCTCGAAGCCCTCTTTCTGTTTGACCAACTTGAACAAGATTTTGGTACTATAAAATTTGACTTTAGTCCAGATTAGTAAACGGATCTTGTTTCTTTCATAGTTTGAGTTTCGCTGCTTCGTTTGATTTGATTCTTTTTGCAAACCGGAGTTCTACAATTGAACTTTCTGGTTAGATCTTCTTATTTGAGTTTTCTTCGTGCATATTTGCTTGATTGCTTATGTATGCTATTGTTTGTTTGTGATAGAACTCCCGGAGTGCGAAGCGTGCTACTACGAGTCTCTAGGATTTGCAGATCATCAGCAAGGCAAGTAACACTTTGATCATACCCCTTTATCACCCAGTTTTTATGCATTAGTTTCAACCCTCACACATTGCACGAGTAGGATCTCTTAACATGTGGGTCTGGGAAGTAGATGATGAGTTAGAACCTATTACCTGTTTTATTATCAAGCCCTTGGGAGTTACTTCTACGTTATGCTTATATTGCTATGCTATGCTCATAGACGTGGATTGGGTTTGAGAGTAACCATGACATATGTGATTTGTTAATTAGTGGTTCAACTTAAGGTGGCAACTTTAATACACATCTGGGTGGATTGCATGTCGGCACCTGGAGAATCCAGTGTTGTCCTAGGATATCCTCGAGTACCCGTGTGATCATCCTACGGTCCGCCACCCAGGCTCAAAGGGATCATGAGATTATTCATGCTAGAAACTTCCATGTGCAGCCACAAGCCATTATGGGCTCTGGCATAGTTGAGTAGGTTGTGTGACCTCTTTTAGTGGTGGGCTAGCAGATGAAGGGGAAAGTAGGTGTAACGGTCCACCCATAGTAAAGAGTTAATGCTTCTGAAAGACTGTGTCTCGGTCATCCGTTTCTCAGACACCCTGTAGTGCGAGAAATCCAACAGAGGAGATCGAGTCTTGTGGCGAAAAGTGCGCAAACCTCTGCAGAGTGTATAAACTAATCATGGTTAGCCGTATCCCCGGTTATGGACATCTTGAGTATCTGGTACTTGAATTATTGATTTGATCTCATCACCCTAAAGTTAATTTGTTGGGATGTTAATGACTACTTTAATTGGGATTGAGTTGTAGGAACCTTCTCAATGATGTTTCAACTACCATGATAGTTAAATAAATTATAATTCTTTGTTGTAGGTAAAAATTGGCTTTTTGCAAAACAATATAACCATAGAGCCTCCACCAGCCATATATGCATGTAGTGATAGCATTTATCTGTTCATTGCTCTCTTGTGTTACTTTGCCAGCATATTCCCTGTGCTGACCCGTTTCGGGCCGCAACATATCATGTTGCAGACTTTTCAGACAACGAATAAGATGTCATAGGTCATTTGTCATGCACTCAGCTATGCCGTTGGAGTTGATGGACTCGCTTTATCTTCCAAGTCTTCCGCAGTTATCTTAATTAGATGGCCTTAAGCCATATTTATTGTAATAAGTTCTCTTTTGAGACATTCGATGTAATAAGTGTGTGATTGCTACTCTGTTATAAATCCTTCGAGTACTGTGTGTGTCAGCATTACCGATCCAGGGATGACACTGAAGCACAGAGACTTGACTGTGTGAGCTCAGGTTGCTACAGACACTCTGTTTGTCTATGTATTCACACATGTACTAAGTTTCCGGTTAATACAATTCTAGCATGAATAATAAACATTTTTCATGATATAAGGAAATATAAATAATAACTTTATTATTGCCTCTAGGGCATATTTCCTTCAGTCTCCCACTTGCACTAGAGTCAATAATCTAGATTACATTGTAATGATTCTAACACTCATGGAGTCTTGGTGCTGATAATGTTTTGTTCGTGAGAGAGGCTTAGTCAATGAGTCTGCAACATTCAGATCTGTATGTATCTTGCAAATTTCGGTGTCTCCCTCCTTGACTTGATCGCGGATGGAATTGAAGCGTCTCTTGATGTGCTTGGTTCTCTTGTGAAATCTGGATTCCTTTGCCAAGGCAATTGCTCCTGTATTGTCACAAAATATTTTCATTGGACCCGATGCACTAGGTATGACACCTAGATCGGATATGAACTCCTTCATCCAGACTCCTTCATTTGCTGCTTCCGAATCAGCTATGTATTCCGCTTCACACGTAGATCCCGCCACGATGCTCTGCTTGGAACTGCACCAACTGACAGCTCCACCATTTAATAAAAACACGTACCTGGTTTGTGACTTAGAGTCATCCGGATCAGTGTTAAAGCTTGCATCGACGTAACCGTTTACGACGAGCTCTTTGTCACCTCCATATACGAGAAACATATCCTTAGTCCTTTTCAGGTATTTCAGGATGTTCTTGACCATTGTCCAGTGATCCACTCCTGGATTACTTTGGTACCTCCCTGCTAAACTTATAGTAAGGCACACATCAGGTCTGGTACACAACATTGTATACATGATAGAGCCTATGGCTGAAGCATAGGGAACACCTTTAATTTTCTCTCTATCTTCTGCGGTGGTCGGGCATTGAGTCTGACTCAACTTCACACCTTGTAATACAGGCAAGAACCCTTTCTTTGCCGGATCCATTTTGAACTTCTTCAAAACTTTATCAAGGCATGTGCTTTGTGAAACTCCAATTAAGCGTCTTGATCTATCTCTATAGATCTTGATGCCTAATATATAAGCAGCTTTACCGAGGTCTTTCATTGAAAAATTCTTATTCAAGTATCCTTTTATGCTATTCAGAAATTCAGTATCATTTTCGATCAACAATATGTCATCTACACATAATATCAGAAATGCTACAGAGCTCCCACTCACTTTCTTGTAAATACAGGCTTCTCTAAAAGTCTGTATAAAACCATATGCTTTGATCACACTATCAAAGCGTATATTCCAACTCCGAGAGGCTTGCACCAGTCCATAAATGAACCACTGGAGCTTTCACACTTTGTTAGCACCTTTTGGATCGACAAAACCTTCTGGTTGCATCATATACAACTCTTCTTTAAGATATTCATTAAGGAATGCAGTTTTGACATCCATTTGCCAAATTTCATAATCATAAAATGCGGCAATTGCTAACATGATTCGGACGGACTTAAGCATCGCTACGGGTGAGAAGGTCTCATCGTAGTCAACTCCTTGAACTTGTCAAAAACCTTTTGCAACAAGTCAACCTTTGTAGACAGTAACATTACTGCCAGCATCAGTCTTTTTCTTGAAGATCCATTTATTTTCTATGGCCTGCCGATCATCGGGCAAGTCAACCAAAGTCCACACTTTGTTCTCATACATGGATCCCATCTAAGATTTCATGGCTTCAAGCCATTTGGCGGAATCTGGGCTCATCGTCGCTTCCTCATAGTTCATAGGTTCGTCATGGTCAAGTAACATGACTTCCAGAACAGGATTACTGTACAACTCTGGTACAAATCTTACTCTGGTTGACCTACGAGGTTCGGTAGTAACTTGATCAGAAGTTTCATGATCATCATCATTAGTTTCCTCACTTACTGGTGTAGGAATCACTGGAACTAATTTTAATGATGAACTACTTTCCAATAGGGGAGAAGGTACAATTACCTCATCAAGTTCTACTTTCCTTCCACTCACTTCTTTCGAGAGAAACTCCTTATCTAGAAAGGATCCATTCTTAGCAACGAATATCTTGCCTTCGGATTTGTGATAGAAGGTGTACCCAACAGTCTCCTTTGGGTATCCTATGAAGACACATTTCTCCGATTTGGGTTCGAGCTTATCAGGTTGAAGCTTTTTCACATAAGCATCGCAGCCCCAAACTTTAAGAAACGACAACTTGGGTTTCTTGCCAAACCACAGTTCATAAGGTGTCGTTTCGACGGATCTAGATGGTGCCCTATTTAACGTGAATGCAGCTGTCTCTAAAGCGTAACCCCAAAACGATAGCGGTAAATCAGTGAAAGACATCATAGATCGCACCATATCTAGTAAAGTACGATTACGACGTTCGGACACACCATTACGCTATGGTGTTCCAGGTGGCGTGAGTTGTGAAACTATTCCACATTGTTTCAAATGAAGTCCAAACTCATAACTCAAATATTCACTTCCACGATCAGATCGTAGAAACTTGATTTTCTTGTTATGATGATTTTCCACTTCACTCTGAAATTCTTTGAACTTTTCAAATGTTTCAGACTTATGTTTCATCAAGTAGATATACCCATATCTACTCAAATCATCTATGAAGGTGAGAAAATAACGATATCCACCGCGAGCTTCATTGTTCATTGGACCACATACATCAGTATGTATGATTTCCAATAACTCTGCTGCTCGCTCCATTGTTCCAGAGAACGGAGTTTTAGTCATCTTGCCCATGAGGCATGGTTCGCATGTACCAAGTGATTCATAATCAAGTGATTCCAGAAGGCCATCAGAATGGAGTTTCTTCATGCGCTTTACACCAATATGACCTAAACGGCAGTGCCACAAGTAAGTTGCACTATCATTATCAACTCTTCATATTTTGGCCTCAATACTATGAGCATGTGTATCACTACTATCAAGATTTAGTAAAAATAGACCACTCATCAAGGGTGCATGACCATAAAAGATATTACTCATATAAATAGAAAAACCATTATTCTCTGATTTAAATGAATAACCGTCTCGCATCAAACAAGATCCAGATATAATGTTCATGCTCAACGCTGGCACCAAATAACAATTATTTAGGTCTAAAACTAATCCCCGAAGGTAGATATAGAGGTAGCGTGCCGACGGCGATCACATCGACTTTGGAACCATTTCCCACGCGCATCGTCACCTCGTCCTTAGCCAATCATCGCTTAATCCGTAGCCCCTGCTTCGAGTTGCAAATGTTAGCAATGGAACCAGTATCAAATACCCAGGCACTACTGCGAGCATTAGTAAGGTACACATCAATAACATGTATATCAAATATACCTTTCACTTTGCCATCCTTCTTCTCCGCCAAATACTTGGGGCAGTTCCGCTTCCAGTGACTAGTTCCTTTGCAGTAGAAGCACCCAGTCTCAGGCTTAGGTCCAGACTTGGGTTTCTTCACTTGGGCAGCAACTGGCTTGTTGTTCTTCTTGAAGCTCCCCTTGTTCCCTTTACCCTTTTTCTTGAAACTAGTGGTCTTGTTGACCATCAACACTTGATGCTCCTTCTTGATTTCTACCTCCGCAACCTTTAGCATTGCGAAGAGCTCATGAATCGTCTTATCCATCCCTTGCATATTATAGTTCATCACGAAGCTCTTGTAGCTTGGTGGCAGTGATTGAAGAACTCTGTCAATGACACTATCATCAGGAAGATTAACACCCACTTGAGTCAAGTGGTTGTGGTACCCATACATTCTGAGTGTATCTTCATTGAGAGAACTATTCTCCTCCATCTTGCAGTTGTAGAACTTATTGGAGACTTCATATCTCTCAATCCGGGCATTTGCTTGAAATATTAACTTCAACTCCTGGAACATCTCATATGCTCCATGACGTTCAAAACGTCGTTGAAGTCCCAGTTCTAAGCCGTAAAGCATGGCACATTGAACTATCGAGTAGTCATCAGCTTTGCTCTGCCAGGTGTTCATAACATCTGGCGTTGCTCCTGCAGCGGGTTTGTCACCTAGCAGTTCTTCCAGGATGTAATTCTTCTGTGCAGCAGTGAGGATAATCCTCAAGTTACGGACCCAGTCCGTGTAGTTGCTACCATCATCTTTCAACTTAGCTTTCTCTAGGAACACATTAAAATTCAACGGAACAACAACATGGGCCATCTATCTACAACAACATAGACATGCAAAATACTATCAGGTACTAAGTTCATGATAAATTAAAGTTTAATTAATCAAATTACTTAAGAACTCCCACTTAGATAGACATCTCTCTAATCTTTTAAGTGATCACGTGATCCATATAACTAAACCATGTCCGATCATCACGTGAGATGGAGTAGTTTTCAATGGTGAACATCACTATGTTGATCATATCTACTATATGATTCATGCTCGACCTTTCGGTCTCTAGTGTTTCGAGGCCATATCTGCATATGCTAGGCTCGCCAAGTTTAACCCGAGTATTCTGCGTGTGCAAAACTGGCTTGCACCCATTGTATGTGAACGTATAGCTTATCACACCCGATCATCACGTGGTGTCTCAGCACGACGAACTGTAGCAATGGTGCATACTCAAGGAGAACACTTATACCTTGAAATTTAGTGAGAGATCATCTTATAATGCTACCGTCGAACTAAGCAAAATAAGATGCATAAAGGATAAACATCACATGCAATCAATATAGGTGATATGATATGGTCATCATCATCTTGTGCCTTTGATCTCCATCTCCAAAGCACCGTCATGATCACCATCGTCACCAGCTTGACATCTTGATCTCCATCGAAGCATCGGTCTTGTCTCGCCAACTATTGCCTCTATGACTATGGCTACCGCTTAGTGATAAAGTAAAGCAATTACATGGTGATTGCATTTCATACAATAAAGTGAAAACCATATGGCTCCTGCCAGTTGCCGATAACTGTGTTACAAAACATGATCATCTCATACAATAAAATTTAGCATCATGTCTTGACCATATCACATCACAACATGCCCTGCAAAAACAAGTTAGACGCCCTCTACTTTGTTGTTGCAAGTTTTACGTGGCTGCTACGGGATGAGCAAGAACCGTTCTTACCTACGCATCAAAAACCACAACGTAGTATAGTGATTGCTTTTTGATCTTCAGAAAGAACCCTGTTCATTGAATCTGATTCAACTAAAGCTGGAGAAACAGACACCCACTAGCCACCTGTGTGCGAAGCACGTCGGTAGAACCAGTCTCGCGTAAGCGTACGCGTAATGTCGGTCTGGGCCGCTTCATCCAACAATGCCGCTGAATCAAGAATCAACTAGTGACGGCAAGCAATATGTATGTACCCACGCCCACAACTACTTTGTGTTCTACTCGTGCGTATAACATCTACGCATAACCTGGCTCTGATACCACTGTTGGGGAACACAGTAATTTCAAAAAAAAACCTACGCACACACAAGATCATGGTGATGCATAGTAACGAGAGGGGAGAGTATCGTCTATGTACCCTCGTAGACCGTAAGCAGAAGCATTATGACAACGCGGTTGATGTAGTTGTACGTCTTCACGATCGACCGATCTAGCACCGAAGGTCGGCACCTCCGCGATCTGCACATGTTCGGCTCGGTGACGTCCTGCGAACTCATGATACAGTAGAGCTTAGAGGGAGAGTTTCATCAGCACGACAGCGTGATGACGGTGATGATGATGCTACTGGAACAGGGCTTCGCCTAAGGACCGCTACGATATGACCGAGGTGGATTATGGTGGCGGGGGGCACCTCACATGGCTAAAAGATCAATTATCAACTTGTGTGTCTATGGGGTTCCCCCTCCCCCGTATATAAAGGAGTGGAGGAGGGGGAGGAGGTCGGCCTCCTAGGTGCGCCCCAAGGGGAGTCCTACAGCCACCGGGAGTATGATTCCCCCACTTCCATGAGTAGGAGTATGAGGGAAGGAAGGAGAAGAGAGGGGGAAGGAAAAATGGGGACACCCCCTTCCTAGTCCAATTTGGACTAGAGGGGGAGGGGGCGCGCGGCCTACCCTGGCCGCCCCTTCCTGTCTCCACCAAGGCCCACGAGGCCCAATACACTCCCCGGGGGGTTCCGGTAACCCCGCGGTACTCCGGTATTCGTCCAAACTTACTCGGAACCCTTTCGATGTCCAAATATAGTCATCCAATATATCAACCTTTATGTCTCGACCATTTCGAGACTCCTCGTCATGTCCGTGATCAAATCCGGGACTCCGAACTATCTTCGGTACATCAAAACACATAAACTCGTAATACCGATCGTCACCGAATGTTAAGCGTGTGGACCCTACGGGTTTGGGAACTATGTAGACATGACCGAGACATGTCTCCGGTCAATAACCAATAGCAGAATCTGGATGCTCATATTGGCTCCTACATATTCTACGAAGATCTTTATCGGTCAAACCGCATAACGGTATACGTTGTTCCCTTTTGTCATCGGTATGTTACTTGCCCGAGATTCGATCGTCGGTATCTCAATACCTAGTTCAATCTTGTTATCGGCAAGTCTCTTTACTCATTCCGTAATGCTACATTCCGTAACTAACTCATTAGCTACATTGCTTGCAAGGCTTATTGTGATGTACATTACCGAGAGGGCCCAGAGATACCTCTCCGACAGTCGGGGTAACAAATCCTAATCTTGATCCATGCGAACTCAACAAACACCATCGGAGACACCTGTAGAGCACCTTTATAATCACCCAGTTACGTTGTGACGTTTGGTAGCACACAAAGTGTTCCTCCGGTATTCGGGAGTTGCATGATCTCATAGTCATAGGAACATGTATAGTTATGGAGAAAGCAATAGAAACAAACTAAACGATCATTGTGCTAAGATAATGGATGGGTCAAGTCAATCACATCATTGTCTAATGATGTGATCCCGTTAATCAAATGACAACTCATGTCTATGGTTAGGAAACATAACCATTATTGATTCAATGAGCTAGTCAAGTAGAGGCAAACTAGTGACATGCTGTTTGTCTATGTATTCGCACATGTACTAAGTTTCCGGTTAATACAATTCTAGCATGAATAATAAACATTTATCATGATATAAGGAAATATAAATAACAACTTTATTATTGCCTCTAGGGCATATTTCCTTTAGTTGCACCCAGGAACTTGCCACGATCATGACGCACAATAACACCGCAAGCACCTGTGAAGTTATCTGCATAAAATGATGCATCAACATTTATTTTTAGAACTCCCGCTTCTCGCTTTTTTCCGTGCATGATCCCTCTTGCATATAGGCTGGTTCGGGATGTTAGCTCGAAAGAAAATTGTGGCTAGTACCCAGATCGACATTGTAGGAGAAATGTTGACAAAACCAAGGAACATAAAGAAACGGACGAATCTACAGGAAAGTGGATGCAAAATGTAGAATTGAAAGAATAGAGGAAAGATCCTTGTATAGTACGGGATCCATTCTAAAAATGATATGTTTGCTATGTTTAGAGATTAGGAGCAGGGAGACCTAGACTTATTTAGATTGAACTTCTCCTTACTCACCCTTGTTCCCAAGGAGTCTAATGCAATTCGAATGGAGAAGTTTAGGCCTTTGCTATGATTAATTGCAGTTTTAAATTTTTCTCTAAATGAACTACTAATAGTTTTGATCCTATTTCCAATGAGCTCATTGCTCCACATCAAACTACCTCTATAAAAGGCAGATTTATTGTTTAAAGCATAGTGGCTGCTCATGAAATTATTCACTTTGTAGCTACTAAAAAACTGTCTGGTTTTATGTTTAAACTTGACTATGAGAAACCTTATGATATGATTAACACAGAGTTTTTGTTCGATATGATGAGTAGAAGGGGCTTTATCCCTGTGTGGATGAATAAAATTAAATCCCTTTTGGATAATGCAGGATAAATGACAACAACTATGATTTTTTGTAGGTGTAACGCCCCGGACACACCCACCGGTTATGGCAGTTACCCCTTGGAGGGATCTAGACCGGCCCCACAAATCAATACTAGTTTTTCCTGCGCACTTTGTCCTCACTCGTACGCACCCGGGACCAACTTCCTGATCGGTCACCCATCCTAGAATTACTCCAAGCCAAGCACGCTTAACTTGGGAGTTATTTTTGAATGGGCTCCCAGAAAAGAATGAATTCCTTATTGATATGAGTAGTCTATCATCCCTATTAAGCCAGGCTAATATTGAAGGCCTTTTTCCATCATCTAATCCCATTGGAGTTGTCAGTATGCAATATGCAGATGACACCCTCCTTTTTCTAGATCATAATTTAGATCATGCTAAAAACCTTAAATGGTTTTTTGTCTTGCTTTGAGAAAATGTCGAGCATGAGGATTAATTTCCACAAATGTGAGTTAGTTCCTATTAATATTGACAGTGATAGTGCTTAGGTTTTTGCTTGGTCTCTGGGTTGTAAACTTAGCTCCTTTCCTATCAAATATCTTGGAGCTCCACTTCATCGCTGTAAGCTTAGGAAGGAGGACCTCCAACCAGTCATTGATAAGATAATAAAAAAAGTGGCTAGATGGAGAGGTAGACTCCTCTCTTTTGGCAAAAGGCTTATTTTAGTTCAAACTTGTCTAGCTAGTATCCCCTCATACCTTATGGGGATTATTAAGTTTCCTAAATGGGCTATTACCCTGATTAATTCCCAATTTACCCGTTGTTTATGTGATGATTATGAGGGACACCATAAGTACATCTAGCCTCTTGGGGGTCTTTGGCTCTTAAGAAAGAATATGGCGGCCTAAGGATGACTAATATTGCTAATTTTAATCTTTGCTTGCTTGCCTCTCTTGGGTTAAGAGATATCATCTAGATACTCGAAAAAAATGGAGACAAAGTATTGATGCCAAATATAGAACCCATAACCTTAACATTTTTGCTTGCTCTGTTGTTAGTGCCTCCCCTTTTTGGAAGGGAGTTTTGTGGGCTACCAATGCCTCTAAATTTGGCTATTTCTGGAAAACTTGCAATCGCAAGATGGTTATATTTTGGGAAGATCACTAGTGTGGATCCACCAATCTAGCCACTTGGTATTGGGTGCTTTATTCTATTGCTATTGATCATAACATCTTAGTTAGTAAGGTCTGGGATGGATTTAACCTTAAGATCAAATCTAGGAGATGTTTCTCCCTAGATATGCTTCAATCCTAGAATGACCTCTTTAATGACATTGAAGACCTTAAATTTGATGATACCTCTGATTCCCTTGTCTGGAATTATGATCCTAAAGGGATTTATATTGTTAAATCATTTTATAAGTTTGTCAATTTCAGGGGTGTCCTCGATGGTATCTGCCTTGTTGTTTGGAAGGTGAAGATCCCCCTAGGGTTCAGATCTTTCTCTAGTTGCTTGCTAATGACAAACTGCTTACTAGAGATAATTTGCACAAAAGTCAAAAATGTTCCTGATTTGACTTGTCTTTTTGTTTTGAACTTGAGACTAGGCAAGTGGGCATCATTTGCTTTTTGATTGTATTGTTTCCAATGAATCGCGGAGAGTTGTTGTTGAGCTAGCTACTGCTATTGGCATTACTAATATAATGTATTTAATTGAATTTCAGAACAATAGCTCTAATACTGCTGCAAAAATAGTTCAGACAACAATCCTTTCGGCTGTGGAAAGTTAGAAATGACATGTATTTCAACCGTGTGCTCTGGTCCGATGTGCAGGTGATTTTGAGGAAAACCGTCGGCATGCTTTCCTTATGGGAGGTGCTATGCTCAGACCCCGTCAAGGAAAAACTGAGGTTAATGCTTACAAGACTGGAGAAAATTGTGTGAGACCCCCTATTTTACTATGGCTGGATCTAGGCTAGAGCTAGTGTGTTGCTCCCTCTCCCTAGGAGGTAGAATGATGCATGTATGTTGTCATGGATGGGCCTTCATCTTCCACCTTATTTTGTCAGTAGATGCCTACATGTGCTCTACTTTGATGTTGAGAGGCTAGGGTGTGTTATGTTGTCTTTATCTTTGGTGTAAACCTTAGTTCTTCTTAAAGTTTTTAATTTTTCTTCTGCTGAGGCAATATGTTTGCTGCCTCTGAGGCCTTGCACTGTTCTTTTTAGTTTCTCACTTGTATCATACTACGTGGTTTCGTTGTTATGCAATGGGGTCGGGGCTGGAGCCATTTTCCTTGAAAAAACAGAGGAAAGATGTATGAGGTAGTGTTCAGGACAAGGGTAGAAAGCATACATGGAAACATCCAGAGTTCTATGGGTATGGACAAACGTAGAGGGCCGTTCGGTATGTGGGATTTCTGTATGAATTTCACAAGAAAGTTTTCCTTTGCTAGCTAATACGTCTCCAACGTATCTATAATTTTTTATTGTTCCATGCTATTATATTATCTGTTTTGGAAGTTTTATATGCATTTATATGCTATTTTATATGATTTTTGGGACTAACCTATTAACCTAGAGCCCAGTGGCAGTTTCTATTTTTTCCTTGTTTTAGAGTTTCGCAGAAAAGGAATACCAAATAGAGTCCAAACGGAATGAAACTTTCGCGATGATTTTTCTTGGACCAGAAGACATCCAGAGGACTTGGAGTGCAAGTAAGAGAAGCCACGAGGCGGCCACAAGGTTGGAGGGCACGCCCCCACCCTTGTGGGCCCCTCGTGATGAAGGAAATATGCCCGAAAGGCAATAATAAAGTTGTTATTTATATTTCCTTATATCATGATAAATGTTTATTATTCATGCTAAAATTGTATTAACCGGAAACTTAGTACATGTGTGAATACTTAGACAAACAGAGTGTCCCTAGTATGCCTCTACTAGACTAGCTCGTTAATCAAAGATGGTTAAGTTTCCTGACCATAGACATGTGTTGTCATTTGATGAACGGGATCACATCATTAGAGAATGATGTGATGGACAAGACCTGTGGGAGTCCTGGATTAGGGGGTCTCCGGACAGCTGGACTATCTCCATTGGCCGGACTGTTAGACTATGAAGATACAAGATTGAAGACTTCGTCTCGTGTCCGGATGGGACTCTACTTGGCGTGGAAGGCAAGCTAGATATTACGTATATGGATATCTCCTCCTTTGTAACCGACCTTGTGTAACCCTAACCCTCTTCGGTGTCTATATAAACCAGAGGGTTTTAGTCCGTAGGACAACAATCACAACATACAATCATACCGTAGGCTAGCTTCTAGGGTTTAGCCTCTCTGATCTCGTGGTAGATCCACTCTTGTAACACCCATATCATCAATATCAATCAAGCAGGACGTAGGGTTTTACCTCCATCAAGAGGGCCCGAACCTGGGTAAAACTTCGTGTCCCTTGCCTCCTATTACCATCTGGCCTAGACGCATAGTTCGGGACCCCCTACCCGAGATCCGCCGGTTTTGACACCGACATTGGTGCTTTCATTGAGAGTTCCTCTGTGTCATTGCCGTTAGGCTTGATGGCTCCCACTATCATCAGTAGCGATGCGGTCCAGGGTGAGGCTTTTCTCCCCGGACATATCTTCATATTCGGCGGCTTTGCACTACGGGCTAATTCGCTTGGCCATCTGGAGCAGATTGAAAGCTAGGCCCCTGGCCATCAGGTCAGATTTGGAAGTTTGAATTACACGGCCAACATCCGTGGGGACTTGATCTTCGACGGATTCGAGCCACAGTCGGGCGCGCCGCACTGTCGCGATGGGTATGACCTAGCTCTGCCACCAGACGGTACCCCAGAGGCCGCGCCCACATCAGCGCCGACCCTCACCTCGGAGCCAACTGCGCCAATCGAGAACGGGTGGCTAGACACCGCCTCAGGGGCTGCAGTCTCGACGGCGATTGAGCCAAACATCAGCATAGTCCTCCGCACGGCCCGTGACTCCAAGGTGCCGGACTCTCTTCCGGACCCAGAATCATCCGCGCCCCCGCCAATCGAATCCGATTGGGCGCCGATCATGGAATTCACCACCGCGGATATCTTTCAGCACTCGCCCTTCGGCGACATCCTGAATTCACTAAGGTCTCTCTCTTTGTCAGGAGAGCCCTAGCCGGATTATGGCCAACAGGATTGGGATGCGGACGACGAAGAAATTCGACGCACCCACCACCCACTTTGTAGCCACTGTCGAAGATTTAACCGACATGCTCGACTTCGACTCCGCAGACATCGACTGTATGGACAACGATGCGGGAGGCAAAGATGAACCACCGCCCACAGGGCGCCAGACGTCCACTTCATCATATGACGTATACGTGGTGGACACACCAAAAGAAAACGACGACGAGGAATGGAAGGACACACCGAAGGCTTGTTTCCTCGAGAAGCAGCCAAAGCGGCGGCGCAAGCGCCGCCCCAAATCCTGCCTCACCAGAAATAACGACCACACAGACCCAACGTTAGAGAAGGGTGAATCACTGCTGGACCATGGCAATACGGAAAATCAAACCGAACAAACCAATTCTGTCAAAGATAATAGTCCGGACGACACAACTCCGGACAGGCACCCGGAGCAGCAGAATGCCCGTCAAAGGCTTGTTGCCATCGCGAGGAGTCTAAAAAATTAGAAGCAACGGCTCAAGGCTGCGCAGGACACACTCCAAATCAGATGGAGTAAAGTACCCAACACAGCAACGAAGTACGGCGATAATCGCCCCACAAAGAGCTACCCAAAGTGGAAATTGCTACCTGAATTCGATGAGGAGGCCTCAGACCCCTCACAACCAAATATCAAAATGGCCACCTGGCCGGATAGACGACCTCACGGCCAACATCAAGCGGCAAACAACGCCACTCATAAGTCAATACACGACCCACGCGAGGGCTCGCACCAAAAGGACGGCGCAACCAGATCCATCTATGGACCATGCAAGCGTGCCCCAGCTTACAATGTAACACAACAAACATCCGAACAACGCGGTACACCCAGATACAGGGGTGCAGCACACCCCCTATGTTTCACCAATGAGGTGATTGACCATGAATTTCCAGAGGGATTCAAACCCGTGAACATAGATGCATACGACGGAACAACAGACCCTAGGGTCTGGATTAAGGACTATATCCTCCATATCCATATGGCTCGAGGAGATGATCTCCACGCCATCAAGTACTTACCCCTCAAGCTCAAAGGGCCAGCCCGCCACTGGCTTAAAGGCCTCCCCAAAAACTCCATTGGAAGTTGGGAAGAGCTTGAAGACGCTTTTCGGGCAAATTTCCAAGGAACTTATGTCCGGCCTCCGGACGCGGATGATTTGAGCCATATAACTCAACAGCCCGGAGAGTCAGCCCGAAAACTTTGGAACAGGTTTCTTACTAAAAAGAACCAAATTGTCGACTGTCCGGATGCCGAAGCATTGGCAGCTTTTAAACATAGCGTCCGTGACGAATGGCTCGCCAGACACCTCGGCCAAGAAAAGCCGAGAACGATGGCAGCATTAACAAGCCTCATGACCCACTTTTGCGCGGGTGAGGATAGCTGGCTAGCCAGATGCAGCACCAGCAACCCCAGTACATCCGAAGTTAGAGATGGAAATGAGAAATCATGGGCGACAACAATAACAAACGCCGGAACAAAGGAGACAGCACGAAGAGCATGGCAGTAAACGCCGGATTCAAAAGCACTCGGCCAGGCTAGAAGCCGCCCTCTAAAGGCGCTAGAGACGAACTGAGGGAGTCCTGGATTAGGGGGTGTCCGGATAGCCGGACTATACCTTCGGCCGGACTCCTGGACTATGAAGATACAAGATTGAAGACTTCGTCCCGTGTCCAGAAGGGACTTTCCTTGGCTTGGAAGGCAAGCTTGGCGATACGGATATGTAGATCTCCTACCATTGTAACCGACTCTGTGTAACCCTAGCCCTCTCCGGTGTCTATATAAACCGGAGGGTTTTAGTCCGTAGGACGAACAACAATCATACCATGGGCTAGCTTCTAGGGCTTAGCCTCCTTGATCTCATGGTAGATCTACTCTTGTACTACCCATATCATCAATATTAATCAAGCAGGAGTAGGGGTTTACCTCCATCGAGAGGGCCCGAACCTAGGTAAAAACATCGTGTCCCTTGTCTCCTGTTACCATCCGCCTAGACGCACAGTTTGGGACCCCCTACCCGAGATCCGCCGGTTTTGACACCGACATGAACTGTCCAGTCCGAATAAAATTCTGGACCAAATATGTCAGGTCCATAGCACCCCTGGCAAACCAGCCAATCATACCCACAGAGAATGTTGGGTCTTCAAGCAGTCCGGCAAGCTCAATGCCGTACACAAAGGGGAGGATACACCAAGCGAAGATGAGGATGAGCCTCTCAAGGGAGACGCCGGGGAACAAAAGAAATTTCCACTAGAGGTCAAAATAGTAAACGTGTTGCACGTGATCAATGGAAGAAACGAAACGGCACTCCCAGAAAAATACGCCCGAAGGCCTATCACCGCGGAGTCCTGCCACTGGTCGTCTCAACCGATCACTTTCAACCATCGTGATTACTCAGCAAGTATCCGGCGTGCAGGATGGGTTGCCCTGGTATTAGACCCAATAATTGACGGATACTGCCTCGCACGAGTCCTGATGGACGGTGGCAGTAGTCTAAACCTGATATACCAGGATACAATCCGCGAAATGGGGATAGACCCAACAAAAATTCGCCATAGAAATATTACCTTTAAAGGAGTAACGCCAGGCCCAGGGGCTCGTTGCATGGGCTCCCTGCTACTAAACGTTATATTCGGCTCCCCCGATAACTTCCGTAGCGAACATCTAACCTTCCACATCGCTCCGTTCCAAAGTGGCTATCAAGCACTACTCGGACGCAAAGCTTTCGCTCGCTTTAATGCAATACCACACTACGCCTCCCTCACACTCAAGATGCCCGGTCCACGGGGCATCATTACAGTAAACGGAAATATTAAGCGATTTCTGCGCGCCGAAGAGCGTGCGGCTGCCTTAACAGCCGCACACTAAAAACGGCCTCACCAACTAATTAGCAGGTCCCCTATTACAATACAAGGGGCTCAACGGGCGCAGACAAGTGGCAATTCTTACTCACCTTGAATTATACATGGTTCATTTAAAAAACTATCTTTTTGCGCGACAACTTTTTTACTAAGCTCCTCTCTTTTACAGATAATCATCGTGCTACACCCGTCCAGGATACGGCACAACGGAGACACAGGCGCAGACGTGCAGCAGGGACCCGCTCCAAGGATTCTTTTTAGATTAAGACCGTGCGTAAACCTTTTTTACTGTCTCTTGTTGATACATATCCACCGAATTCTCAGCATAATTGAGAAGGATACTGACATCTTGGCATGTGGCCACGTCAGAATAACACACGTACCTGGACACAAGGGGCTTCTTACAAGCGGCACTATTTTGGCCCGGTTTATACCATAAAGACTGAATACCTTAGGGAGTGTTCGGCGTCGCGAGTTCGGCCTTATATGCATCAGCTCCGAATCATTGTCTTTGGTCAAATGTTGGGTTTGCCCGGCTCCTGTGTTTTGGTGCCTTACGTTCCGCTTTGCCAGCTAAGGTAATACCAGGAGAACTACTGCGATCGTGTCCTGGTTCATCCGGACGAGCGCCTCAGTAGAGAAAGCCGAAAACTGATTGTCATGATATAGCGTAAGACTGGTCAACCACTCAATGACCTATCGGAATGTTAGAATTCCTCCGCCTTAACGAAGGGCCGTTTTCCGGCCAGGCATATGCGCACACCACGATCGGGAGAGTGCGGAGCCATTAGGGGCTATCTAGTAGCCCCACTGTCAAACTCCTATGGCTAAGTGTAAGTGTTCAAGCATTATAGTCCGGTTGCCTCGCTCGCTGTGCTATCACCTCCTTATCAGGACCAAGACGTTGGGTTAAGTGAGAACACGTGTTTTTTGCGAGCACCTCCGCATTATATGCGTGGGGGTTGAAGCCGACGGGTGCAATCTTTCAGGTTATACACATGTATACATAAACGGCCGCACAGGAGGCATCATACTACTTTCAGGCAAAAGTATAAACACAGCCTTATAAAAACTTCATAAAAGCATTATGTTTACAATGAGAATACATATCACTCAAACATAATATTTTTCGAGCACTGGGCCTCTATCAAACGAGCACCCTCGAGAACTTCCTCGAAATAGTGTTCGACAGCCACACGGCCTATGGCCGAACCCTGCGCCGCAACAGTGGTAGCGTCCATCTCCGCCCAGTATGCTTTAACACGGGCAAGGGCCATCCGCGAGCCTTCTATGCACGCCGACCTCTTCATCGCATTAATGCGCGGCACCGCATCAAGGAGCTGCTGCACTAAGCTGAAATAGTTGTTCGGCTTAGGCCCTTCCGGCCATAATTGATCCACAACAGACCTCATGGCGAGTCTGGACAACCTATTCACTTCGGCCCATTCGGCTAGCTGGTCAGTCAATGAAAGCGGACGCTCTGGAACATGGAATTGCGTCCAGAACAGCTTGTCCACTTCACGATCTGTCTGACCTTGGAAGTAGTTGGCCGCATCGGCAGCGCTCGCCGCCAAATCCATATACGCATCTGCCGAGCTCCACAGCCGATCCAGAGGGGCATACCGTGGATCTCCGAACTTCCTCCGTAACATGAAGGGATTTCCAGCCGCAATATCCTCGGCTTCCCGCAGCTCCTTCTTCTTCGCTCTCATAGCAGAACGGGTGTCTTTGTCTGCCGCCGTGGCCTTCTCAAGGTCCGTTGCCTTCGCTTGGTTCTCTTTCTCAAGGACCCCGCAACGGTCGACAGTGTCTTTCAATTCTACGGCCATCTTGGCCATCTTCTCTTGGCTCTCGCAATGTGCGGCCTTCTCGGCTTTCAACTCTTCGGCCGCCTTCAAAGCAACCGCATTACTACTCCTCGCTTGTTCCTTGGCTCGGGTAAGTTCCGCCCGCAAGGCTTCCACGGTGGCAGCCCCATCTACAGTCACAACATATTAAAGATACTAGCATTATGCTGCTCTTACTATGTGGCATTCACCGGATAATAACACTTACCCTGTGCTTCGTCAAGCCTCTTGTTAACAAGCTCGATGTCGGCGTGTGCCGCATCCAGTTGTCGTTTTAATTGGGCAAACTCCCTAGTTCGGCTAGCCACCGGAGCTCCCACCACCTGCCCATAAAAGCAGATTGGTTATTACCTGGGAATTTGATCCTCTGTTCGCCGCCGTTCTCGATGACAACCAGAGTCTCAGGGGCTACTATAACATGTGCAGTACTATCACATATTATCTCACATACCTCAAAGCCTGTCAATAGACTCATAAAGGCTTCATGTAACCCGCTTTCAGTGGACGAGATTCTCTCCATCACCGTACCCATCAGCGTACGGTGCTCTTCTGAGATGGCCGCTCGCCCCACCAACTCCTTCAGAACGTCCGACCGCACACTAGACAGTGCCGGACTCTTTCATATGCTCTCTTCGGGAGCCGGACACTGGGGACTTCTGGGGTCTACGGGACTATCTTCTGGCCTCACCGGATCCGGAGAGGCCCTCCGCGACGACACTTCGGGGTCGCCCGCTTCTGGAGCGGAGGAGTCCAGGGGAGGCGTTTCGCTCTCCATCATCTCCGGAAGAAGATCCCCCGAAGACGAACTCATTTGAGAGGGGCTGAGGCCCGAACTGCAAGATATATACGGTGGTTGTTTTCTCAGAGAAAAAAGATAGCATACTCTTACTATTAAAATATTTTGGATAACTTATGACTCGTTGGAGGGCAGATCCCCTCGCGGACTTTGTGCGGCAAAAGCACCCCCCGAGGCAGGACCCTCTGTGGGAGACTTCTTCTCCCGTTTGGAGGCTTCGGCTTCCGGACCCTCGGAAGCAGTCCTTTTCCTCCCCCGATCGTCCTCCTTTGTGGAAACGCTCGTTCCCTCGATCGGAGCGGGTAGCGATGGGGGCCCGCGTTCACCCGTATTATCCCCCTCGGTATCTTCCTTCAAGGGTTCCGGGCAAGGTGCGACCTCGAGCATCTTCTCCGATACCGGATTTTCCAAACCCTCAGGGAGGGGGGGCCAAACACCGAATCATCTTCGCCTTCGTTATCCAGTCCTGGTCAAAAAGCAAACTCTCAAAAATAACCTCGAATAAAAGACAGTGTGTTCGGCTAGAGGATTTCTTACCTGTTCGGTGACGTGATTACTGCTTAGGCCCACGTCATCGGTGATATCCGGACACTCCACTTGAGGTCCGAAGAATGACTTGTACATCTCCTCGTGCGTCAGGCCGAGGAAACTTTGAATGGCACGTGGTCCCTCTGGGTTGAACTCCCACAAGCACAGGGGCCGGCGCTTGCATGGCTGGACTTGACGAACCAACATAACTTGTATTACCGCAACCAAATTAAAATCTCGCTCGAAGAGATCACTGATGCAGCTTTGCAGTATAGGCACGTCCTTGGCTGGACCCCAGTTCAGGCCCCTGCTAATCCATGACATCAGTTGTGGTGGGGGGCCCGGGCGGAAAGCGGGGGCCGCCGCCCACTTGGCACTTCTGGGAGCCGTGACGTAGAACCACTCTCATTGCCATAATTCGGATACCTCTAGAAAGGAACCTTTCGGCCATGGAGCTCCTGCCATCTTGCCTATTGATGCACCTCCGCACGCTGCATGCTGCCCCTCGATCACCTTCGGTTGTACTTCAAAGGTCTTGAGCCACAGGCCAAAGTGAGGGGTCACACGGAGGAAGGCCTCACACACGACAATAAATGTCATGATGTGGAGAAAGGAGTCCGGAGCTAGGTCGTGGAAATCTAGCCCGTAACAGAACATCAAGCCCCTGACGAAAGGATCCAGAGTGAGGCTTAGACCTCGGAGGAAGTGGGAGACGAACACAACGTTCTCGTTGGGTTCGGGAGTAGGGGCGACCTGCCCTCGGGCAGGCAGCCGATGCGAAACCTCGGCGGTCAGGTATCTGGCCTCCCTCAACTTCTTAATGTCCTCTTCCGTCATGGAGGAGGGCATCCATCGGCCTTGAAGGCTGGATCCGGACATAACGTCATGCTGTCAAAACAAGCCAGCAAATTGGATCTGCGAGAAAACATTATTCTCTCTACGGTGAAATGTGGGACTTATTTTGCAGGGTCGGACACTATCCCCGTATTCAACTTCTTCTGTAATGTATTCGGAGAAGGAACCCGCCTTGCAATGCCGAAGACAACTGCGCGCCGGACTCATCGTCATTGAAGCCTGGTTCAGGGGCTACTGTGGGAGTCCTGGATTAGGGGGTCTCCGGACAGCCGGACTATCTCCATTGGCTAGACTGTTAGACTATGAAGATACAAGATTGAAGATTTCGTCTCGTGTCCGGATGGGACTCTACTTGGCGTGGAAGGCAAGCTAGGAAATACGTATATGGATATCTCCTCCTTTGTAACCGACCTTGTGTAACCCTAACCCTCTCCGGTGTCTATATAAACCAGAGGGTTTTAGTCCGTAGGACAACAATCACAACATACAATCATACCGTAGGCTAGCTTCTAGGGTTTGGCCTCTCTCATCTCGTGGTAGATCCACTCTTGTAACACCCATATCATCAATATCAATCAAGCAGGACGTAGGGTTTTACCTCCATCAAGAGGGCCCGAACCTGGGTAAAACTTCGTGTCCCTTGCCTCCTGTTACCATCTGGCCTAGACGCACAGTTCGGGACCCCCTACCCGAGATCCGCCGGTTTTGACACCGACAAGACCCATCCGTTAGCTTAGCATAATGATCATTTAGTTTTATTGCTATTGCTTTCTTCATGACTTATACATGTTCCTCTGACTATGAGATTAAGCAAATCCCGAATACCAGAGGAACACCTTGTGTGCTATCAAACGTCACAACATAACTGGGTGATTATACAGATGCTCTACAGGTGTCTCCGATGGTGTTTGTTGAGTTGGCATAGATCGAGGTATCTCTGGGCCCTTTCGGTAATGCACATCACTATGATCCTTGCAAGCAATGTGATTAATCAGTTAGTTACGGGATGATGCATTACGGAACGAGTAAGCAGACTTGTCGGGGACGAGATTGAACTAGGTATGGTGATACCGACGATCGAATCTCGGGCAAGTAACATACCGATGACAAAGGGAACAACATATGTTGTTATGCGGTTTGACCGATAATGATATTCGTAGAATATGTAGGAGACAATATGAGCATCCAGGTTCCGCTATTGGTTATTGACCGGAGAGGTGTCTCGGTCATGTCTACATAGTTCTCGAACCCGTAGGGTCCGCACGCTTAACATTCGGCGACGATTTGTATTATGAGTTATGTGTTTTGATGAACCGAAGTTTGTCCGGAGTCCCGGATGTGATCATGGACATGACGAGGAGTCTCGAAATGGTCGAGACGTAAATATTGATATATTGGAAGGTTATGTTTGGACGCCGGAAAGGTTCAGTCATTTTCCGGAGTACCGGGGGTTACTGGAACCCCCCGGGAGTTAATGGGCCTTCATGGGCCCTAGTGGAGAGAGGAGGCGGCAGCGCCCCCAAGCCCAATCCTAATTGGACTAGGGTTGGGGGGCCCCTTTCCTTCTCTTCTCGTCCTCCTTCCCACCTTCTCCTAGTGGGAATAGGAAATGGGGGGAGGGGCAAATCCTACTTGGACCGGGAGTCCAAGTAGGACCCCCAATGGAGCCCCCCTTGCGTCGGCCACCTATCCTCCCCTCCTTTATATACGTGGGAAGGGGGCACCCCAAAGGCACACCAAGTCTTCTATTAGCCGTGTGCGGTGCCCCCTCCACAGTTACACACCTCGGTCATATCGTCGTAGTGCTTAGGCGAAGCCCTGCGCTGGTAACTTGATCATCACCGTCTCCACGCCGTCGTGCTGACGAAACTCTCCCTCGTCCTCAACTGGATCAAGAGATTGAGGGGCGTCATCGAGCTGAACGTGTGCTGAACGCGGAGGTGCCATACGTTCGGTGCTTGGATCGGTTGGATCGCGAAGATGTTCGACTACATCAACCGCGTTACTAAACGCTTCCGCTTTCGGTCTACGAGGGTACATAGACACACTCTCCCCTCTCGTTGTTATGCATCTCCTACATAGATCTTGCGTGATCGTAGGTAAATCTTTTGAAATACTGTGTTCCCCATCACGTAACTCAACCGACCTATTTCTTCTGCCTATATATATATTCTCCAATACCCCCAAACCTTTCAGGGGAGCCATGAAACCACTTTTCCACCGCCGCAACCTTCTATACCTGTGAGATCCCATCTAGGGGCCTTTTCCGGCATCCTACCGGAGGGGGATTCGATCACGGAGGGCTTCTACATCAACACCATTGCCTCTCCGATGAAGCGTGAGTAGTTTACCACAGACCTACGGGTCCATAGCTAGTAGCTAGATGGCTTCTTATCTCTCTTTGATTCTCAATACAAAGTTCTCCTTGATGTTCTTGGTGATCTATTCGATGTAATACTTTTTTGCGGTGTGTTTGCCAAGATCCGATGAATTGTGGATTTATGATCAACTTATCTATGAATATTATTTGAATCTTCTCTGAATTCTTACATGCATGATTCAATATCTTTGCATGTCTCTTCGAACTATCGATTTGGTTTGTCCAACTAGATTGGTTTTTTCTTGCAGTGAGAGAAGTGCTTAGCTTTGGGTTCAATCTTGCGGTGCTCGATCCTAGTGACATAAGGGGAACCGACACGTATTGTATTGTTGCCATTGAGGATAATAAGATGGGGTTTTCATCATATTGCTTGAGTTAATCCCGCTACATCATGTCATCTTACTTAATGCGCTATTCTGTTCTTATGAACTTAATACTCTAGATGTAGGCAGGAGTCGGTCGGTGTGTGGAGTAATAGTAGTAGATGTAGAATCGTTTCGGTCTACTTGACACAGATGTGATGCCTATATTCATGATCATTGCCTTAGATATCGTCATAACTTTGCGCTTTTCTATCAATTGCTCGGCAGTAATTTGTTCACTCACCGTAATATCTTCTATCTTGGGAGAAGCCTCTAGTGAAACCTATGGCCCCCAAGCCTATTTTCCATCATATAAGTTTCCGATCTACAATTTTAGTTTCATATTTACTTTCTTTGCAATCTTTTATTTTCCGATCTATAAACCAAAAATACCAAAAATATTACTTTACCGTTTATCCATCTATATCAGATCTCACTTTGCAAATAATCGTGAAGGGATTGACAACCCCTTTGTCGCGTTGGGTGCAAGTTGGTGTTTGTTTGTGCAGGTATTCGGTGGCTTGTTGCGTTGTCTCCTACTGGATTGATACCTTGGTTCTCAAAAGCCGAGGAAAATACTTACTCTACTTTGCTGTATCACCCTTTCCTCTTCAAGGGAAAAACCAACGCAAGCTTAAGAGGTAGCATAGCGTTCAGAATGGAGGAATCATGAATAGTATTCTAGAGGAAAACTTTAATTCATGTGCCGATTCAAAAGGGTTACTGTAGCCTCATTTTTTGGCGGAACCCCGAGGTAAGGCTCTAGCTATCATCATGGATTGAGTGTGAAGGTGAATAAAAAAATTACGTGGGAGGATACATAAGGATGCACCAGTGTCCAACCAAATAAAATACTCTACGTTTGGCCATACCTATAGAACTTTGAATGTTTTCATGTATGCTTTCTACCTTTGTCCCCAACACTACCTCATACATCTTTCCTCTATTTTTTTCAATCCTATGTTTTGCATCCACTTTCCTGTTTCATTCCTCTTTTTCTCTATGTTCCTTTGTTTTTGCGGACATGTGCTCTGAACAGGCCTAGAGTATTTTATTTGGCTAGACATTGTTCATACTACTTGTGTCATTCAGCAACAAGATCAAATATAATATGTTCCAACATGCTTGTGTCATGCACCAAGAAGATCAAAGATAATATGCACCATAATTTTTAATTTCTTTTGGTCATGCAACAACAATATCAAGCATGTTTGGTCATAAAACAACAACATGCATTAGATCACTCTCATATTTCATCCTTGGAAAAAGTCAGCAAGAACAACATAACTTGATCATAACTTGTAGTACACATATTCACAAAATACATCATATGATCACTGGCATATCTTGGGAATAAGATCAAATGTTTGGGTCATACACACCAACAAGATCAACCATAATATAGAAGCTCTCTTTAGACTACTTGGGTAAACTAGACTATGCCGAACTAAATACTACTCCCTCCGTCCCATAATGTAAGATGTTTTTTGACACAAAGCGTCCTACATTATGGGATGGATGGAGTAGGTAAATAAAGGTACTAATCTAGAGCAAGCTAGGATATTTTACTTGATCAATACAACAAGAAACAGCCTCCATCAAAGCTCTGTGTTCGTAAACAGAAGGAGTTGGATCAAAACTTTTAATCAAGGAATTTGAAACTATCCAACGGAGAAGGAAAGCACAAAAAACTTGAACTGGGTGTCGGTTGTCCGTCGGAGTGACCCCCACTACTCGCCAACGAAGCGACCGAGGGCTACAATCCTTGGAGAGCGGCGGGGAAGCGGGGAGAGTGACAAGGCAGCTGCACATCCCTCACATGCACTCTCCTCCTTGGCAGCACCGGTTCATTTCATCCAACACTATGGGCATCGCCTGATTGTCTGGCGCCGACATCGCCATGACCATCGTCGTCGCGTCCTCCTTCGGACATGGCGGGTTCAGAGCGTGAGACTTGTACGCGGGCCAACGCGCTCTCTGAACTGAATCCCCTCTCCATACCTCCAACATTGCCCAATAGATAAACCCGACCGGCAATGCTGCATCTCCGATCATTCAGATCGTCTCCTCTTTGGAGGCCGCCATAGCAATCCCCACTGATTCCTTGTAGAGCATCTCCAAGTTCAAAAAGCAGCTACAGATCTCACGAAGCCTGGTCGGCTTCTCTGTATCGTCGTCTGCCACTTGCGCCAGCATCTCCGCCGACGTTGTTGTGATCCATCGTCGCTAGGGTTAGGGGTTTGTTCAATCTCGAGAGGAAGACAATGGGGATTTGGGGGAAACATTTCGGCCTTTTCATGGTCATACAGACGAGGACCGGCACACGGCGGGATTAATGAGATTTCGAGGGACCGTTTTGAAAAAAAAAAAAACTGGACACGTGGCAGCCGCAAAGAGGCCTGGACCGTATGTAGTACGGATTGCTGTATTCCAGGACTGTACTGAAGCATTTTTTTAAGCCCCGAGGCTGTTGTGTTACGCGCTGATGTACCAATATGAAATTTACCCCTACTACTATGCTACAAAGCAGTAATGTATCCCCAGACTGTCCTTGCTAGATCGATCACTCTTCCAACGAAGCAGAGTAAATTCCAGGGGAAATCATCTGCTTCCAATGCTTCTGCCTTCTCGGATAGTACTACGCATGGCGCAAAACACATGAGCAGCCCGTCGGATTGGCTGGGTTGGCTTGATTGGACTGCCTGGTGCACACGACGGAGTCTGCCGTCGCCACGCATGTGTCACCGAGCGTGCGCGGCGAGGGCTGTGGCGGCCGGCGACGGCACGGGCGAGTCGCGGCACACGGGGCAGGTGGCGCTCACGCGCAGCCACCGTTCGGCGCACCCCGCGTGGAAGCAGTGCGCGCACCGGGACCCGCGCCGGAGCGTCGCAGCGCCATCGAACTCCCCGAGGCAGATGGCGCACGGCCCGTCTGCCACCGTCGCGCTCGCGCCCGATTTGCCGTCACGCGAGCCAGCGCGCAGGAAGAACTTGGGGTAGAGCACGTCGATGGTGGGGCCGTCGAGGCCCGCCAGCACTACGACGGCGGCGGACTGGTGATGGTGGGTGTCGGCGTCGACCAGTCGATGAAGCGACCCCGCGGCGCGGGCCTTGGCGCGGAAGCAGATGTAGGAGGCGAGCATGACGGTGGAGACGAGCACGAGGACGCCGACGGTGATGGCGACGCCGTAGCCGAGCTGGCCCTGCACGCTGCCCGCCGCTCCGCTCCCCGGCGCGTGCGCAGGCGTTGCCGCGGCGGGGACGGATGCGCGCAGCATGTGCCCGCGCATTTTGGTGCAGTGGCGTGACAAGATTTGAGCTGAGAGTGGGTATAGCAGAGAATGGAGGAGAGTGTGCTCGCGCGCGTCGGGAAGAAGCTCCCGATCGCTCATGGCGGGGTTCGAGATACGAGAGGAGGAGACACGGCAGGCTTTGCGTAGATCGCTGTGTACACGCATGCTAGACTTGATTTGAGCGCCACGTGGTGTGGTTTTAGAACCCTATGCGTACAGTACGTCGCCATTGCCAACTTGCTCGATCGAACTCCCGCCCTTGCCGAATCACACACGAAGCCATGACGATGGGCCGGTGCCGCGTAGCGTGCGGCGTGCTGCTCCGTTCCAGGCTTGGGTTGAAGGTTTCCTTCATCGGGAAGGTTGAACGTACATCTGACGCTCAATTTAGCCACAAGATGAGATTTGGCGAGTTGCCGAGGTTCGGTATGAAAGCGACTTTAGAGCATTTACAACTACATATACTAATGAGTTGCCAAATGTCCGCGGATGCAAGCAGTTGTTGGCCTCCACCTCTGTCTTTGACTGGATGGAGTCGAGGATGGCCTGCTGCTCTATCGCCTCCTCTGCTTGGGCCATCTCGAACTCTGCCAGCGCGTCGGCCATGGCGAAACCCACAACCGGATCAGCCTAGCCTTCTGCCTCTTCCACCTCCTTCAGCTCTGTGTCCTTGATGATCACGTCCTGCTCCTACTACTCCTCCTCCTCCAGCTTCGGTGAATCCGCAGGCAGGCCGGCTGCGATCCGAGATTCGCGCCTGGCCCGAATCTCCTCCAGCAGTTGCAGCCGCTGCTCTAGAGTGAGCATGGCGTAGGTGGTCATCCTCTGCGCGAGCCATGGCTAGCGGCTGACGGTGATCGGATTAGAAGGATGCGACGTGGAGGGGAGGGAAAGTGTAGAAATGGGGACGGGCTAGGGTTGGGCTGCCGCTGCCCGGCTTAAATAGCCGGACTTGGCCCCTCGGGTTGTGTGCGAGGTGGCATCGCACGGGGACAAGAATGCATCCTCACCAACAATTGGAGCCGACGCCCGTCCGATCGATAGGTTTCCGTGTGTTTTCGCCCGGGCGTCCCCATATCCACCCCACATATGGGAGGGATATGGGGGTTGCCGGTCAGCCCGAGCGTTTGGGCCGGATTTGCCCAATCCGTTTGGGTGACAAAATCTTGATTGAGTAGTGACCGGGCAGGCCACCCGGGCGTTTGCAGTGGATATAGGACATCTTATTGTAGATGCTCTAACTCTTTCGTGTTCGCTCGCGGGAGCCAGTGACCCTCATGCGAGGAGCGCTTTGTCCCAGACAGTCGACCACTTTTGTCGGGAGGGCCTGCCTGGAGAGCGACCCACCAGATGAGTCGTGGGAGATGTGCACAATTGACTCTCTTCCTTTTTCTCTACTTACTCCCTCACTTAATCACACAGACTTCTCCCACTTTATAAATATAAAGCCACCATCACATCTATACAAAAGGTTCAGTCACCGTAGAGTGAAAATAGACGTTAAGACATCAGCACAAACACACCCGCATAAAACAAAGACGAAGAAATACCACCAAGTGGTTGTAGTCTCAGGGGGGCTGCTATGAGGCAAGTCGGCGTGCGCAAACACACCCGCATAAAACAAAGATGAAGAAATACTACCAAGTGGTTGTAGTCCCGCGGGGGGGGGGGGGGGGGGGGGGCTGCTATGAGGCAAGTCGGCGTGCGGTAGAAGTCATAGCATTCATCATAAGGCCCAATCGATTACGATCTCGTTGTCTAGATTGCGGGTGTCGGTGCTGCAAAAATACAAGAAATTTGAAGATTAAATCAAAGGCCTGCTTAAGAAAGACCCGCCCAATCGCATCTTATTTTGCATTGTCCACAAAGTGCATGATAACGCCCCAAACACAAGTCAGAAGAGGCGTCTTCTCCTTCCACAAAGTCCACAACTCTTGCCACCATGCAGGAGAAGAGGATGTTGGTCCCTGTCTCCGGGGCACCACAAAGAGGGCACAACCCATTCCCAAGGCCGTGTTTCTTAATCACCTCTATCCCAGATGGGAGGCAATCCCGCAGAATTGTCGAACAAAACAATTTGATCTTCAAGGGTCGGGGTGCTTTCTAGTGTGGCAAGGCCCAAGAATTAACCGGTCGTCGACAGAGGGCATGATATGTCAGGCTTACAAAGAAGACACTCGAAGGGGTCAGACGACAAGAGACAGTGTTACTGGTGCGCGTCGGTGCTATACAACGGTTTTTAACCCCTTTCCGCGACAGCATTTGGAACCGTCGCCTAGTGAGTGTGGGCGATAGGGGGGGTCCTTCCTACACGACCCAGAAAACGTCGGGGATATGCCCTCCTGGCACACATGCTCGGTAAAATGAGGTCATGTGCGACCGGCGAGCGCTCAAATACGAAAATACATACAGTAGAGGTAAAAAATACAATTATATAGGCAAAATTATTTCTGATCGCAAGTACATCCCACACAGTCAGTCCCCGCTAAACATTTCCGTTCGTTTGTACATCCCACACAGTCGCTCCAAGGAAACACTTCCGTTCACAGGTACATCACACACAATTTTTCCTGTTAAATCGTTTGCGTTATTGAATGTATCGCACACGGTCCGTAGAAAAAACTGTGTGGCAAAGCCTGTCCATCACACACAGTTTTTATGTGGTAAACGTTTGCGCAAGGTGGCCTAACGCAAACAGTTTTCAAGACAAAGTCGTATGTGATTGTTCATTGATCCAACACGATTTATTCCTAAAAACTGTGTGCGTTGCCTGAGGTCATCGCCCACGGTATTTTTTCTATAACCGTTTGCAATAGCAAAACCCAATCAGCAGGCTAATTTGTCATTAGCAGGCTAATTGCTCTATTATTAATAATCCATTTATTAATCTAATTGACATTCATATTAAGCACATATTATATTTCATTTTCATAATAAGTAAGAATGATTTTATAATTGAAATACATCATAGTACAACATGATATACCTTCAGCACTCAGCTACCCCATTACAAAACTGCACCAGCACCAAGTTTCATATGCAATATGTAGAATCTTTCGAAATTAGTATCATAGACGGTGTATAGACAGATGCATCGCATCTAGAAAACTGCTGAAGCCGAATATTGAGCCTTCATTCATGTTGAAGGTCTTTGCAACTTTAGGCCAGTGCCTGTGGATGATTGACCGTCCGTCTTTCGTCCTCTTCAGGAACACTTCAATATTGAACCGTGAGTGTTGTATGAAAACCTTCATCGCTCCTGACCATAGAGGTGGTTTGAGAGGTAATCATCAGTGAACTGCTTTGGAAAGGCCTAAAAATAAGGATGTGCGTAAATATCTTCTCTATATTAAAAATGGGGCAAAGGAATAAAAAAGGCAAGGTATAATAGTTAGTATCATCTTGTAGTGAACTGATGTCTTCTTCATTGTGCAGACAAAGATCTAGTTGTTTTGGTCGCTAATTTCTTTATCCTAAAAATCTTTTTGAGTTTCTTGATTTGATTGATAGTCATGGACAACTCAATTTCCCATATGCAAAAAGGGTCGAACAGTGGGTCAAAACCTCTGACAGCAGGACCTATATATGCAAGACCAAATTATTAAAAACCAAAATATTAGAATGGTTCCTACAATTGCACAATAATATGTTATTAGACAACAGACCATGCACATGCTAACCTCGATTGTAAACCTCAGTGCTTTCCATTGTTTCCCTGCAACACATATAAGGTAGTTAGTCATCAGGTTAAGTAAGAGTTCGCATGCTATCAGTAAAATATATTGATGAAAAATAAGCACATTACAGATTCATCAGATTAATTCAAGCCACATGGAAAACTCATTTATCCAACCCAAGCATGATTAAGAATTAGGAAATGTAGCACTTGTATATGTTTCTCATGTATTAAGTGCAGCCAAATTCGATTATTTATTCCTCACATGCACAACAATGCGAAATTCTACCCACGGTAATTGAACATCGCATTGCAGAATTGAACCAAGCAGTTAACTAAACACCACAACAAATGAACCAAACATTAACTGAGCACCACATTGCACAATATAAAATACTCCTAATAGAAGATCAGACAGTTAACCAAACCGTTAACTACAACCAATTGTAGCAATTGTATTTGTATCTCATGTATTTACTACAGTTAAATTCAATTTATTCCTCACATGGTATACAATAACAGAATGCACCCACAACTATTGAACATCGCATTGCAGAATTGAACCAAACAGTAAACTAAACACCACAACACAAATGAACCAAACGTTAACTGAGCACCACATTGCACAGTGTATAACCAAACCAAGTGTGCTTGATAACTTGGAAATATAGTAATTATATTCGTTTCTCATGTATTTTGTAAAGATAAATTTGATTTATTTCTCATAAGGAAGACAATACAAAATTGCAGCCTGAAGAATTGAACATTACATTTGTAGAATTGAACCAAACAATTAACTGAAGACGACAACTAATTAACAAAACAGTTAATAAGTGAGCACCACACTGCATGACATACAAAACATATACACTAGAGCAACATATTGCATGGTAAAATTAGATATCACAAGTCACTAGAATTTGTGAAGAAAAGGCAGGAGCAGCACACGCAACCGGTAAACCGAGCATGCTTAACCGACATAGCTAGCAAATGACAAGGTGCTCCTCCAAGATCTGGGGGTCGACACGAATGGCAGCCATCGCGACCTCATCCGCGCGTGCGGCCATGATTTTCTTCTCCGCTGCCAAATGCTCCTTGAGATCCTGGCTATACTGCGTGCACCATGGCTTAGGGCGGCGCTTATTTGGTGGAGAGGTCTATGATTTGGGTGCAAGGTGTCGCGCTCGCGCCGGCGGTTGGGGCATGTGGAATGTGGAAGGAGGAGGAGGATGGGGGTCGGGTGTGGATTACCTGCCTGGATGGACGAGGCCGAGCAGCGTGAAGGAGGGGCGCCGACGAGAAGGCGGCGCTGCAAGCAAGGAGTGAAGGTTTCAACTTGGAAAGGAAGGCGAAAACAAGGGAAATGTGGCTTTTGGTAAGGGGAGGGGGCGGGGAGGTAGATATTTCTGTGGAAGCCGAAAATTTGGAATCGCTTCAGTGAAAAAACTGGCGCGCAAAATGTCATCAGACACGGTCCCTTATTCAGAACTGTGTACGATATGTGTACATCACAAACGATTCAGATAGCTTAACCCGTGTGTGATGAGTTTGAACGTCAAAAATTTTGCTTCGAATTTCCATGGTTACAGTGGTCATCCGCATCATTGCATAATTTGGGTACACAAAGGAGACTACAACACACCCACACTTCTTAATTGAGCAAATTCAGCAATTAAACAGAGCTAGCTGACCTAAACATTACTCTAACAAATTAAAGACCACTGATCTTAATTAAACAAAACAAAGAGCACTACTACGGCTGGTGCTCGTCAATCTCCGCCGCTGCCTCCATGTCCAGCTCACGCCCGATGGTCTCCTGGGGAAGGGGCTTCGTGGCATCCATCGCACCTTACTCGGCAAGCATCTCGCCATCCACGTTCGTCATCTCTTTAGAAAAGGCCGCCACGAGCTGGGTGTGGGCGGACGCGATCTGGGCTTGGACGGGCTCCGTCGTTGCAAGGTATGCGGCGGAGGAATGGGCGGCTGCTCGAACGCTCTTTGCGATTGCCAGCTCTTCGGGCGTGGGTTACCGACCATTGTCGGAGAAGCTTCATTCGATTTGGGCGGTGACTGCCAGGAGCTGGGCATGGGCGGCCTCGACGTGGTCGTGGGCGACCTCCATCAGGGCTAAGGCCGCCACTGCGGAACGGACAGCTGATGTGCCGTCTCGCCAGTTGCTATCCCCAAGGCAGATGCTGCTGCCGCCACCTGAGAAGCAACAACAGACGTTTGGGCTTCCTTTGCCGTCTGGTCGCAGATTGCGGCCGCGCTCATGCACCTTGTTAGCACGCGCATGGCGGCTGCGGCTGCGCTCTCGCCGGAGTGGGCCATCGAAGTTGCCCTCACGACGCGGGTCCACGTGCCCATCTTTCACCCGCGATGATTGAACAGTGAAATGATATTTGGGGGAGCAAGCTAGTGTGCTTGAGACGCTAGCTGTGGACTGTAGCCGATGCACCTTCTCGCGTAAGCCATAGGCGTACTATACACCAACGGTGCTCCAGGATATTTTGTGCTACATCTCACATAGTTGGTGATAATAAACTGTGTGCGATCTACTTGATTTTTCATCTTGATTTGAATTACATAATGGGGTCACAGCGGCAATGGACGGTGTTTGAATTGGTAGACCTTTTATCTGGAGTGAACATGCAACTATATGTGTGTTATATAAGAATTGCAATTATTCAGGGTTCGTTTGAACATTTTATACATTAAATTGGTTTTCTAACCATTTTAGGTGCACAATTCAAAATTAAACTACATGCACATGTTCTCGTGCACCAACATGGGTTGTAAAATCATATATGTGTCCATGGGTTTATGCTTATCTCCCATGCAAGAAATGGGGATGAAATTCGAACACCACGGCACCGTGGCTCTCCCGCAAATGTCGACGTACTTGCTTTTGTAATTCTAGTAAATCCAAATTTCGTCTGAAATTTATGAAACTTGGCATGCTATCATTGAGCGGCATCAACATGCCGTGGTAATTTTTTTTGTCCCATTTGGCGCAGGTTTGGGTATAAGCTTCTCATAAACTAGAGATTCTCACAAAAATGTGATGGTTTTGGTAGGAAACGTTTCACCTTTCTGGACGAAACGATATCCGTTGCCTCTTCATGATTTCAATTTTTTTCTTAGTGTCAACATAGAACAACAGGAGTGTTGTGTCAATTTTTGGGATTTTTTGGGGTTCGCTTGGACATTTTTATACATTAACTGAGATTTCTATGCATTCATGTGCATAATTCAAATTTGAACTATGGGCATATGCTCTAATGCATATAAATTAGTTGAAAATTCAAATATGTGTCCTAGGTTGCCTGCTTAGATCCCATGCAAGAAATGAGAATGAATATCAAACACCTTGCCACCGTCACTCGGCCGCAAACATTGAGATACCTGGTTTTTAAATTATAGTAAATCCAAAACTCGTCTGAAATTCATGAAACTTGGCATGCTATCATGGAGCGGCATCAACTTGCCGTGGTAATTTTTTTGTCTCATTTGGGGCAGGTTTGGGTATATGCTTCTCACAAACCAGAACTTCTCACAACAAGCATGATGGTTTCGGTAGGGAACGTCCCACCTTTGGGAACGAAACGATATCCATTGCCTCTTATTGCTTCCAAATATTTTCTCATGTCAACATAGAACAACAGGAGTGTTGAGTCAATTTTTGTGATTTTTCGGGGTTCGTTTGGACATTTTTGTGCATTAACTGAGTTTTAATGCATTTATGTGCATAATTTAAATTTGAACTACGTGCACATGCTCTAGTGCATATAAATTGGTTAAAAAACAAATCTGTGCCCTTGGGTGCATGCTTAGGTCACATGCAAGAAATGAGAATGAATTTCAAACACCAGGGCATTGTTGATTGCCGGCAAAACATTGAGATGCCTGGTTTTTAAATTCTAGTAAATCCAAAACTCGTCTGAAATTCATGAAACTTGGCATGCTATCATGGAGCGGCATCAACTTGCCGTGGTAATTTTTTTTGTCTCATTTGGGGCAGGTTTGGGTATATGCTTCTCATAAACCAGAGCTTCTCACAACAAGCATGATGGTTTCGGTAGGGAACGTCCCACCTTTGGGAACGAAACGATATCCATTGCCTCTTATTGCTTCCAAATTTTTTCTCGTGTCAACATAGAACAACAGGAGTGTTGAGTCAATTTTTGTGATTTTTCGGGGTTCGTTTGGACATTTTTGTGCATTAACTGAGTTTTTAATGCATTTATGTGCATAATTCAAATTTGAACTACATGCACATGCTCCAGTGCATATAAATTGGTTAAAAAACAAATCTGTGCCCTTGGGTGCATTCTTAGGTCACATGCAAGAAATGAGAATGAATTTCAAACACCAGGGCATTGTTGATTGCCGGCAAAACATTGAGATGCCTGGTTTTTAAATTCTAGTAAATTCAAAACTCGTCTGCAATCCATGAAACTTGGCATGCTATCATGGAGCGACATCAACATGCCGTGGTAAATTTTTTGTCCCATTTGGGGGAGGTTTGGGTATATGCTTCTCACAAACCAGAGCTTCTCACAACAAGCATGATGGTTTCGGTAGGGAACGTCCCACCTTTGGGAACGAAACGATATCCATTGCCTCTTATTGCTTCCAAATTTTTTCTCGTGTCAACATAGAACAACAGGAGTGTTGAGTCAATTTTTGTGATTTTTCGGGGTTCGTTTGGACATTTTTGTGCATTAACTGAGTTTTTAATGCATTTATGTGCATAATTCAAATTTGAACTACATGCACATTCTCCAGTGCATATAAATTGGTTAAAAAACAAATATGTGCCCTTGGGTGCATTCTTAGGTCACATGCAAGAAATGAGAATGAATTTCAAACACCAGGGCATTGTTGATTGCCGGCAAAACATTGAGATGCCTGGTTTTTAAATTCTAGTAAATTCAAAACTCGTATGCAATCCATGAAACTTGGCATGCTATCATGGAGCGACATCAACATGCCATGGTAAATTTTTTGTCCCATTTGGGGGAGGTTTGGGTATATGCTTCTCACAAACCAGAGCTTCTCACAACAAGCATAATGGTTTCGGTAGGGAACGCCCCACCTTTGGGGACGAAATGATATCCATTGCCTCTTATTGCTTTCTAATTTTCTCTTGTGTCAACATAGAACAACATGAGTGTTGTGTCATTTTTTGTGATTTTTCGGGGTTCGTTTGGACATTTTTATGCATTAACTGAGTTTTCAGTGCATTTGTGTGCATAATTCAAATTTGAACTACATGCACATGCTCTAGTGCATATAAATTGGTTGAAAAATCAAATCTTTGTCCTTGGGTGCATGCTTACGTCCCATGCAAGAAATGAGAATGAATTTCAAACACCTGGGCACCATTGATTGCCGGCAAAACGTTGAGATACTTTATTTTTAAATTCTAGTAAATCCAAAACTCGTCTGAACTTCATGAAATTTGGCATTCTAACATGGAGCGGCATCAACATGCTGTGGTAAATTTTTTGTCCCATTTGGGGCAGGTTTGGGTATATGATTCTCACAAACCAGAGCTTCTCAGAACAATGATGATGGTTTCGGTAGGGAACGTCCCACCTTTGGTGACGAAACGATATTCATTCACTACTGCAGGATGCTGCTAACACGACACTACGATCAGAGACCCTTTGAGAAACTGTGTGCGGTGCCATAATCACAAACGGTGTTGTATGAAAACCGTCAAAAAGGTGAAAACGTTTGCGATGGAGGATGCATCAAACACGGTTCAGATTTCAGTTGCGTGTGCGATCCATGTCATACGGTTCAGTCCAATAAACTATTTGCGATGAGGCGGAACAAAAGAAATGGGCAGCCTGATGAAGGCGTGTGCGATATAGAGCATACGGTTCACTCGGATGAACTGTTTGTGATTAGGCAACACAAAAGAAACGGTCAGCCAGATCAAAGGTGTGTGTGATTGAGGGCTGCTACCTCTTGAGCACTGCGTTGGATTTCCCCGAAGAGGAGAGGATGATGCAGCAAAGTAGCGTAAGTATTTCCCTCAGTTTTTGAGAACCAAGGTATCAATCCAATAGGAGGCTATGCGCGAGTCCCTTGTACCTACACAAAAACAATAGCTCAATGCAACCAACGTGCTTAGGGGTTGTCAACCCCTTCATGGTCACTTACGAAAGTGAGATCTGATAGAGATGATAAATAATATTTTTGGTATTTTTGGTATAGAGATGCAAAGTAAAAAGTAAAAGGCAAAGTAAAAGCAAAGCAATAATAAAGTGGTGGAGATTGATATGATGAAAAAGAGACCCCGGGGCCATAGGTTTCACTAGTGGCTTCTCTCAAGAGCATAAGTATTCTACGGTGGGTGAACAACTTACTGTTGAGCAATTGACAGAATTGAGCATAGTTATGAGAATATCTAGGTATGATCATGTATATAGGCATCACGTCCGAGACAAGTAGACCGACTCCTACCTGCATCTACTACTATTACTCCACTCATCGACCGCTATCCAGCATGCATCTAGAGTATTAAGTTAAAAACAGAGTAACGCCTTAAGCAAGATGACATGATGTAGAGGGATAGTTTCATGCAATATGATAAAAAAACCCATCTTGTTATCCTCGATGGCAACAATACAATACGTGCCTTGCTGCCCCTTCTGTCACTGGGAAAGGACACCGCAAGATCGAACCCAAAGCTAAGCACTTCTCCCATGGCAAGAACAACCAATCTAGTAAGCCAAACCAAACTGATAATTCGAAGAGACTTGCAAAGATAACCAATTATACATAAAAGAATCCAGAGAAGATTCAAATATTATTCATAGATAGACTTGATCATAAACCCACAATTCATCGGTCTCAACAAACACACCGCAAAAAGAAGATTACATCGAATAAATATCCACAAGAGAGGGGGAGAACATTGTATTGAGATCCAAAAAGAGAGAAGAAGCCATCTAGCTACTAACTATGGACCCGTAGGTCTGAAGTAAACTACTCACACTTCATCAGAGGGGATTGGATGATGATGTAGAAGCCCTCCATGATCGATGCCCCTTCCGGCGAAGCTCCGGAACAGGCCCCAAGATGGGATCTCATGGATACATAAAGTTGCGGCGGTGGAATTAGGTTTTTCGCTCCGTCCCTGATCGTTTGGGGGTACGTAGGTATATATAGAAGGAAGGAGTACATCGGTGGAGCTTTGAGGGGCCCACGAGGCAGGGGGGCGTGCCCTAGGAGGGGGGGCACCCTCCACCCTTGTGACCGCCTCGTGGCTTTCTTGACGGAGGATCCAAGTCTCCTGGATCTTATTTGATGAGAAAATCACGTTTCCGAAGGTTTCATTCCGTTTGGACACCGTTTGATATTCTGTTTCTCCGAAACACTGAAATAGGCAAAAAACAACAATTCTGGGTTGGGCCTTCGGTTAATAGGTTAGTCCCAAAAATAATATAAAAGTGGAAAATAAAGCCCAATATAGTCCAAAACAGTAGATAATATAGCATGGAGCGACCAAAAATTATTGATACGTTGGAGACGTATCAAGCATCCCCAAGCTTAATTCCTCCTCGTCCTCAAGTAGGTAAATGATAAAAAGAGAATTTTTGATGCGGAGTGCTACTTGGCATAATTTTAATGTAATTCTTCTTAATTGTGGTATGAATATTCAGATCCGAAAGATTCAAGACAAAAGTTCATATTGACATAAAAATGATAATACTTCAAGCATACTAACTAAGCAATTATGTCTTCTCAAAATAACATGGCCAAAAAAAGTTCATCCCTACAAAATCATATAGTTTAGTCATGTTTCATTTTCGTCACACAAGAATGCTCTCATCATGCACAACCCCGATGACAAGCCAAGCAACTGTTTCATACTTTAGTAATCTCAAACCTATAAACTTTCACACAATATATGAGTGCGAGCCATGGACATAGCACTATGGGTGGAATAGAATATAATGAGGGGGGTTATGTGGAGAAGACAAAAAAGGAGAAAGTCTCACATCAACGAGGCTAATCAATGGGCTATGGAGATTCCCACCGATTGATGTTAATGCATGGAGTAGGGATTGCCATGCAACGGATGCACTAGAGATATAAATGTATGAAAGCTCAACAAAAGAAACTAGTGGGTGTGCATCCAACTTGCTTGCTCACGAAGACCTAGGGCACTTGAGGAGGCCCATTGTTGGAATATACAAGCCAAGTTCTATAATGAAAAATTCCCACTAGTATATGAAAATGATAACATGAGAGACTCTCTACTATGAAGATCATGGTGCTACTTTGAAGCACAAGTGTGGTAAAAGGATAGTAACATTGTCCCTTCTCTTTTTTCTCTCATTTTTTTGGCATTTTCTTTTTTTAATGGCCTTTCTCTTTTTTTGGGCCTTCTCTTTTTTATGGCCTTTCTTTTTTTATTCCTCACTTGGGACAATGCTCTAATAATGATGATTATCACACTTCTATTTATTTACAACTCAATGATTACAACTCGATACTAGAACAAAGATGACTCTATATGAATGCCTCCGGCGGTATACCGGGATATGCAATGAACCAAGAGTGACATGTATGAAGGAATTATGAAAGGTGGCTTTGCCACAAATACTATGTCAACTACATGATCATGCTAAGCAATATGACAATGATGATGCGTGTCATAATAAACGAAATGGTGGAAAGTTGCATGGCAATATATCTCGGAATGGCTATGGAAATGCCATAATAGGTAGGTATGGTGGCTGTTTTGAGGAAGATATAAGGAGGTTTATGTGTGAAAGAGCATATCATATCACGGGGTTTGGATGCACCGGCGAAGTTTGCGCCAACTCTCAATGTGAGAAAGGGCAATGCATGGTACCGAAGAGGCTAGCAAGGATGGAAGGCTGAGAGTGCGTATAATCCATGGACTCAACATTAGTCATAAAGAACTCACATACTTATTGCAAAAATCTACAAGTCATCAAAAACCTCGATACTACGCGCATGCTCCTAGGGGGATAGATTGTTGGAAAAGACCATCGCTCGTCCCCGACCGCCACTCATAAGGAAGACAATCAAATAACACCTCATGTTTCAAATTTGTTACATAATGTTTACCATACGTGCATGCTACGGGACTTGCAAACTTCAACACAAGTATTTCTCAATTTCACAACTACTCAACTAGCATGACTTTGATATTATTGCCTCCATATCTCAAAACAATCATCAAGCATCAAACTTCTCTTAGTATTCAAAACACTCATAAGAAATTTTTTACTAATCTTGAATACCTAGCATATTAGGATTTTAAGTAAATTACGATGCTATTTAAGACTCTCAAAGCAATCTAAGTGAAGCATGAGAGATCAATAGTTTCTACAAAACAAATCCACCACCGTGCTCTAAAAGATATAAGTGAAGTACTAGAGCTAAACTATATAACTCAAAAGATATAAGCGAAGCACATAGAGTATTCTAATAAATTCCAAATCATGTATGGCTCTCTCAAAAGGTGTGTACAGCAAGTATGGTTGTGGTAAACTAAAAAGAAAAGACTCAAATAATACAAGACACTCCAAGCAAAACACATATCATGTGGCGAATAAAAATATAGCTCCAAGTAAAGTTACCGATAGAAGTAGACGAAAGAGGGGATGCCTTCCAGGGCATCCCCAAGCTTTGGCTTTTACGTGTCCTTAAATTATCTTGGGGGTGCCATGGGCATCCCCAAGCTTAGGCTCTTTCTACTCCTTGTTCCATAATCCATCAAATCTTTACCCAAAACTTGAAAACTTCACAACACAAAACTTAAAGTAGAAAATCCCGTGAGCTCCGTTAGCGAAAGAAAACAAAAGACCACTTCAAGGTACTGTAATGAACTCATTCTTTATTTATATTGGTGTTATAACCACTGTATTCCAACTTCTCTATGGTTTATGAACTATTTTACTAGCCATAGATTCATCAAAATAAGCAAACAACAAACGGAAAACAGAATCTGTCAAAAACAGAACAGTCTGTAGTAATCTGTAGCTAGCGCAAGATATGGAACCCAAAAATTCTAAAATAAATTGCTGGACGTGAGGAATTTATCTATTAATCATCTTCATAAAGAATTAACTAAATAGCACTCTCCAAATAAAAATGACAGCAATTCTCATGAGCGCTAAAGTTTCTATTTTTTTACAGCAAGTTCAACCAGACTTTTCCCAAGTCTTCCCAACGGTTCTACTTGGCACAAACACTAATTAAACACAAAAAACACAACCAAAATAGAGGCTAGAAAAATTATTTATTACTAAACAGGAGCAAAAAGCAAGGAATAAATATAAAATTGGGTTGCCTCCCAACAAGCACTATCGTTTAACGCCCCTAGCTAGGCATAACAAGCAAGAATAGATCTAGGTATTGCCATCCTTGGTTTTAAACTTTTTAGTGGAATCAAGCTTGAATCCGGGAGGTTCTTTACGTTTCCGTTCATATTCCAAAAAATTTAGATCTAACGAATCCAACTGCTTATTGCAAAGGGTAATCAACATATTCATGCGGTGAATATTTCCACTAATGTTCTTAAGAGGTTCAAGAGATTTCTGCAAGATTTTAGTAACTTCACAATTTTTTTCAAAAACTTGTGTCTCTTCCTGAGTAGGATGAGGCCCCTTTTGTTGAGGTAGTGTTCCCACTATACCTTCTATAATTTAAAGTGCAATATGGTGATCAATTTCAATAAAATTGCCTTTGGCAACACAATCCAAGAGTTGTCTATGAGACGTATTTAATCCAACATAAAAATTGTGAAGCAAAATTCTCAGGTTTATTTCAGAGGTACAATTACGATAAGACTCCATTATTCTCAACCAGGCATCTTTTAAGTTTTCTCCTAGTCTCTGTTTAAAGTGAAAGATTTCGAACTCAGGAGTCAATGGAGAAGATAAGGGACTAGCCATAACGACAAGCAAACAAACTAACACACAAGCAAACAGAAAGCAAGCGGGCAAAAAGAGGCAAATAGCGAAAGAGAGGGAGGGTAAAGAGAGAGGGCGAATAAAACGGCAAGGGTGAAGTGGGGGAGAGGAAAACGAGAGGCAAATGGCAAATAATGTAATGCGGGAGATAAGGGTATGTGATGGGTACTTGGTATGTTGACTTTTGCGTAGACCTCCCCGGCAACGGCGCCAGAAATCCTTCTTGCTACCTCTTGAGCACTGCATTGGTTTTCCCCGAAGAGGAAAGGATGATGCAGCAAAGTAGCGTAAGTATTTCCCTCAGTTTTTGAAAACCAAGGTATCAATCCAGTAGGAGGCTACGCGCGAGTCCCTCGTACCTGCACAAAACAAATAAATCCTCGCAACCAACACAAATAGGGGTTGTCAATCCCTATAAGGCCACTTACGAGAGTGAGATCTGATAGATATGATAAGATAATATTTTTGGTATTTTTATGATAAAAGATGAAAAGTAAAATAAAGGCAAAGGAAATAGCAAAGGAAATAACTAAGTAGTAGGAGATTAATATGATGAAGATAGACCCGGGGGTCATAGGTTTCACTAGTGGCTTCTCTCAAGAGCATAAGTATTCTACGGTGGGTGAACAAATTACTGTTGAGCAATTGACAGAATTGAGCATAGTTATGAGAATATCTAGGTATGATCATGTATATAGGCATCATGTCCGAGACAAGTAGACCGACTCCTGCCTGCATCTACTACTATTACTCCACTCATCGACCCCTATCCAGCATGCATCTAGAGTATTAAGTTAAAAACAAAGTAACGCCTTAAGCAAGATGACATGATGTAGAGGGATAGACTCATGCAATATGAAGAAAACCCCATCTTGTTATCCTCGATGGCAACAATACAATACGTGCCTTGCTGCCCCTACTATCACTGGGAAAGGACACCGCAAGATTGAACCCAAAGCTAAGCACTTCTCCCATTGCAAGAAAGACCAATCTAGTAGGCCAAACCAAACTGATAATTCGAAGAGACTTGCAAAGATAACCAATCATACGTAAAAGAATTCAGAGAAGATTCAGATATTGTTCATAGATAGACTTGATCATAAACCCACAATTCATCGGTCTCAACAAACACACCGCAAAAACAAGATTACATCGAATAGATCTCCACAAGAGAGGGGGAAAACATTGTATTGAGATCCAAAAAGAGAGAAGAAGCCATCTAGCTACTAACTATGGACCCGTAGGTCTGAGGTGAACTACTCACACTTCATCGGAGGGGCTATGGTGTTGATGTAGAAGCCCTCCGTGATCGATTCCCCCTCTGGCGGAGCTCCGGAACAGGCCCCAAGATGGGATCTCGTGGATACAGAAAGTTACGGTGGTGGAGTTAGGGTTTTGGCTCCGTATCTGATCGTTTGGGGGTACGTGGATATATATAGGAGGAAGGAGTACGTCGGTGGAGCAACAGGGGGGCCCACGAGGGTGGAGGGCGCGCCTGGGGTAGGCAGGCGCGCCCCTACCTCGTGGCCTCCTCTTTTCTTTCTTGACGTAGGGTCCAAGTCTCCCGGGTATTGTTCATTGAGAAAACCACGTTCCCGAAGGTTTCATTCCGTTTGGACTCCGTTTGATATTCCTTTTCTTCGAAACCATAAAACAGGCAAAAAACAACAATTCTGGGATGGGCCTTCGGTTAATAGGTTAGTCCCAAAAATAATATAAAAGTGGATAATAAAGCCCAATAATGTCCAAAACAGTAGATAATATAGCATGGAGCAATCAAAAATTATAGATACGTTGGAGACGTATCAAATAACATATGTGTAGTAACATGCAACACTTCATTTATTAGGCTATAGACTCATCTTGCCTTGAGATGTGTGATGTTACTCATACTACTAGTAAGACTAGCCACAATGGGTAGTAACATAGACTAGTAACATGCCCATGTTACTAGTCTATGTTACTACCTCTATAGTGGGAGTAACATATGTGTGTGGTAACATGCAACACTCCATTTATTAGGCTATAGACACATCTTGCCTTGATATATATGTGTGATGTTAGTCATACTAGTAGTAACTAGCTATGTTACCACTTTCATCTCTTTCTTTATTCATTGCATGCCAGTTTCTGTTTTCTCCTTGTTTTAGAGTATCGCATAAAAGGAAAATCAAACGGAGTCCAATTGACCTGAAACTTCACGGAACTTATTTTTGGAACGGAAGCAATCCGGGAGACTTGGAGTAGACGTCAGGGAAGCTTCGAGGGAGGCACGAGGCAGGGAGGCGCGCCCTACCCCCCTAGGCGCGCCCCCACCCTCGTGGGCCCCTCGTGGCTCCCCTGGCCGACTTCTTTCACCTATATATGTCTATATACCCTAAAAACATCAGGGAGTAGAATAGATCGGGAGTTCCGCCGCCAGATGCCTCCGTAGCCACCGAAACCAATCAAGACCCGTTCCGGCACCCTGCCGGAGGGGGGATCCCTCTCCGGTGGCCATCTTCATCATCCCGTCTCTCTCCTTGATGAGGAGGGAGTAGTTCTCCCTCGGGGCTGAGGGTATGTACCAGTAGCTATGTGTTTGATCTCTCTATCTCTCTCTCGTGTTCTTGAGGTGGTACGATCTTGATGTATCGCGAGCTTTGCTATTATAGTTGGATCTTATGATGTTTCTCCCCCTCTACTCTCTTGTGATGAATTGAGTTTTCCCTTTGAAGTTACCTTATCGGATTGAGTCTTTAAGGATTTGAGAACACTAGATGTATCTTTTGGTGATCAACTTGTGAGTTCCGTGACCTCGTGAACTTATGCATAGGGGTTGACACACGTTTTCGTATTGACTCTCTGATAGAAACTTTGGGGCACTACTTGAAGTTCTTTGTGTTGGTTGAATAGATGAATCTGAGATTGTGTGATGCATATCGTATAATCATACCCATGGATACTTGAGGTGACATTGGAGTATCTAGGTGTCTTAAGGTGTTATTCTAGTACGAACTCTATGATAGATTGAATGGAAAGAATAGCTTCATGTTATTTTACTACGGACTCTTGAATAGATCGATCAGAAAGGATAACTTTGAGGTGGTTTCATACCCTACCATAATCTCCTCGTTTGTTCTCCGCTATTAGTGACTTTGGAGTGACTCTTTGTTGCATGTTGAGGGATAGTTATATGATCCAATTATGTTATTATTGTTGAGAGAACTTGCACTACTGAAAGTATGAACCCTAGGCCTTGTTTCAACGCATTGCAATACCGTTTGTGCTCACTTTTATCATTGGCTACCTTGCTGTTTTTATATTTTCAGATTACAAAAACCTATATCTACTATCCATATTGCACTTGTATCACCATCTCTTCGCCGAACTAGTGCACCTATACAATTCACCATTGTATTGGGTGTATTGGGGACACAAGAGACTCTTGGTTATTTGGTTGCAGGGTTGTTTGAGAGAGACCATCTTCATCCTACACCTCGCACAGATTGATAAACCTTAGGCCATCCACTTGAGGGAAATTTGCTACTGTCCTACAAACCTCTGCACTTGGAGGCCCAACAACGTCTACAAGAAGAAGGTTGTGTAGTAGACATCAAGCTTTTTTCTGGCGCCATTGCCGGGGAGGTGAGTGCTTGAAGGTATATCTTTAGATCTTGCAATCGTATCTTCTAGTTTCTTGTTTTCGCACTAGTTTAGTTTATAAAAGAAAACTACAAAAAAATGGAATTGAGTTTGCCTCATACTCTTCATCTTTTTAATATCTTTCGTGAGAATGATGGAAAGGAAAATTGTGCTCAAGTGCTAGAAGAAGAAGTCTATAGAATGTTTGGCACTAAATCTTTGAATGATGAGCATGATTGCAATGTTATTAGTATGAACTCTTTGAATATCCATAGTACTAATGATGATTTCACTAGTTATGATGAAAATATCTGTTATAAGCATGTCGGTTTTTGTGGAGTGCATAGAGTTTGCAAGTACATACCAAACGGGGAAGATAGATTTTGCAAGAGGCATAAGTATTTGGAAACTAAATGGTTGCAAGAGAGGCTAGATGTTTGTGCTGAAAATTTAAACTTTCTTAGCCGTACTTGTGAACTTTGCAATGAACGTGGTCATTTCAAGTACCCAATGCAAATTGTTTCATGATCGTATCGTGTCCAAAAATTGTGATGACTTGATTTCCCTTGCACATCATAATGAACTTAGTTTGCTCTTGGGTTATGAATAAATGAAACATATATCTAAGGTTATTCTAGAATTTGCCCTTGATAGAGTTCTTAATTTTGATCTAGAGGAAATTTATATGTATTGTGCGGTGAATTGCATTGAAAATCCTTATATTGCCAAGTATATAAAGAAAATAAAATAAATAGAGGATGAAGAGAATACTAATGAAAGGGAAGAGGCTTCCCAATATCCTCCTATTATTTCTTATGATGAATCAGGTAATGAGGAACATATGCTTGTAGGAATTGCAATAATATCAAGTTTCCTCTCTATGTGCTTAAAGCTTTGAAGTTATGCTTGTTTTGCCTTCCTATGCTAGTTGATTATTGTTCCCATAAGTTGTTTGCTCACAAAATCCCTATGCATAGGAAGTGGGTTAGACTTAAATGTGCTAGTCATATTCTTCATGATTCTCTCTTTATGTTACAATTCTTATCTTTTATGTGAGCATAATTGAAATCATCATGCCTAGCTAGGGGCGTTAAACGATAGCGTTTGTTGGGAGGCAACCCAATTTTATTTTTGTTCTTTGCTTTTTGTTCCTGTTTAGTAATAAATAATTCATCTAGCCTCTGTTTAGATGTGGTTTTATGTTTTAATTAGTGTTTGTGCCAAGTAGAACCTTTCGGAAGACTTGGGTGAAGTCTTTGCGATCTTGCTGTAAAAAACAGAAACTTTAGCGCTCACGAGATCAGCTGCCATTTTTACTGGAGAGTGCTATTAAGTTGATTATTTTTGCAAAGGATTAATAGACAAATTCCTCAGGTCCACCAATTTATTTGAGAATTTTATGAGTTCAGAAGTATACGTTTGATACAGATTACTACAGACTGTTCTGTTTTTGACAGATTCTATTTTCTATGTGTTGTTTGCTTATTTTGATGAATCTATGAGTAGTATCGGAGGATATGAACCATAGATGAGTTGGAATACAGTATATATTACACCAATATGAATTTATAATGAGTTCACAACAGTACCTAAGTGGTGATTTATTTTCTTGTACTAACAGAGCTTACGAGTTTTCTGTTAAGTTTTGTGTTGTGAAGTTTTCAAGTTTTGGGTAAAGATTCAATGGACTATGGAATAAGGAGTGGCAAGAGCCTAAGATTGGGGATTCCCAAGGCACCCCAAGGTAATATTCAAGGACAACCAAGAGCCTAAGCTTGGGGATGCCCCGGAAAGCATCCCCTCTTTCGTCTTCGTTCATCGGTAACTTTACTTGGAGCTATATTTTTATTCGCCACATGATATGTGTTTGCTTGGAGCGTCATTTTATTTTATTTTGTTTTTCTTGCTGTTTGAATAAAATACTAAGATCTGAAATTCTTAAATGTTAGAGAGTCTTCACATAGTTGCATAATTATTCGACTACCCATTGATCTTCACTTATATCTTTCGGAGTAGTTTGTCATTTGCTCTAGTGCTTCACTTATATCTTTTAGAGCACGGCGGTGGTTTTATTTTATAGAAATAATTGATCTCTCATGCTTCACTTATATTATTTTGAGAGTCCTTTAGAACAACATGGCATTATAAAAACTTTCATATAAAGTGCATTGAATACTATGAGAAGTTTGATACTTGATGATTGTTTTGAAATATGAAGATGGTGATATTAGAGTCATGCTAGTTGAGTAGTTGTGAATTTGAGAGATACTTGTGTTAAAGTTTGTGATTCCCGTTGCATGCACGTATGGTGAACCGTTATGTGATGAAGTCGGAGCATGATTTATTTATTGATTGTCTTCCTTATGAGTGGCGGTAGGGGACGAGCGATGGTCTTTTCCTACCAATCTATCCCCCTAGGAGCATGCGTGTAGTACTTTGTTACGATAACTAATATATTTTTGCAATAAGTATGCGAGTTCTTTATGACTAATGTTGAGTCCATGGATTATACGCACTCTCACCCTTCCACCATTGCTAGCCTCTCTAATACCGCGCACCTTTCACCGGTATCTTACACCCACCATATACCTTTATCAAAACAGCCACCATACCTACCTATTATGGCATTTCCATAGCCATTCCGAGATATATTGCCATGCAACTTTCCACCGTTCTGTTTATTATGACACACTTCATCATTGTCATATTGCTTTGCATGATCATGTAGTTGATATCGTATTTGTGGCAAAGCCACCATTCATAATTCTTTCATACATGTCACTCATGAGTCATTGCACATCCCGGTACACCGCCGAAGGTATTCATATAGAGTCATATTTTGTTCTAAGTATCGAGTTGTAATTCTTGAGTTGTAAGTAAATAAAAGTGTGATGATCATCATTATTAGAGCATTGTCCTAGTGAGGAAAGGATGATGGAGACTATGATTCCCCCACAAGTAGAGATGAGACTCCGGATGAAAAAGAAAAAAAAAGAAAAAAAAGAAAAAAGAGGCCATAAAAAAAGAGAAGGCCCCCAAAAAAATGAGAGAAAAAGAGAGAAGGGGCAATGCTACTATCCTTTTACCACACTTGTGCTTCAAAGTAGCACCATGATCTTCATGATAAAGAGTCTCCTATGTTGTCACTTTCATATACTAGTGGGAATCTTTCATTATAGAACTTGGCTTGTATATTTCAATGATGGGCTTCCTCAAATTGCCCTAGGTCTTCGTGAGCAAGCAAGTTGGATGCACACCCACTTAGTTCCTTTTGTTGAGTTTTCATACACTTATAGCTCTAGTGCATCTGTTGCATGGCAATCCCTACTCACTCACATTGATATCTATTTATGGGCATCTCCATAGCCCGTTGATACGCCTAGTTGATGTGAGACTATCTTCTCCTTTTGTCTTCTCCACAACCACCATTCTGTTCCACCTATAGTGCTATGTCCATGGCTCACGCTCATGTATTGCGTGAAGATTGAAAAAGTTTGAGAACATCAAAAGTATGAAACAATTGCTTGGCTTGTCATCGGGGTTGTGCATGATTTAAATATTTTGTGTGATGAAGATAGAGCATAGCCAGACTATATGATTTTGTAGGGATAACTTTCTTTGGCCATGTTATTTTGAGAAGACATGATTACTTTGTTAGTATGCTTGAAGTATTATTATTTTTATGTCAATATTAAACTTTTGTCTTGAATCTTATGGATCTGAATATTCTTGCCATAATAAAGAGAACTACATGGATAAATATGTTAGGTAGCATTCCACATCAAAAATTCTGTTTTTATCATTTACCTACTCGAGGACGAGCAGGAATTAAGCTTGGGGATGCTTGATACGTCTCCAACGTATCTATAATTTTTGATTGTTCCATGCTATTATGTTATCAACCTTGGATGTTTTATATGCATTTATATGCTATTTTATATGATTTTTGGGGCTAACCTATTAACCTAGAGCCTAGTGCCAGTTTCTGTTTTTTCCTTGTTTTAGAGTATCGCAGAAAAGGAAAATCAAACGGAGTCCAATTGACCAAAAACTTCACGGAACTTATTTTTGGAACAGAAGCAATCCAGGAGACATGGAGTAAACGTCAGGGAAGCTTCAAGGGAGGCACGAGGCAGGGAGGCGCGCCCTACCCCCTGGGCACGCCCCCCACCCTCATGGGCCCCTTGTGGCTCCCCTGACCGACTTCTTTCGCCTATATATGTCCATATACCCTAAAAACATCAAGGGGCAGAACAGATCGGGAGTTCCGCCGCCAGAAGCCTCAGTAGCCACCGAAAACCAATCTAGACCCGTTCCGGCACCGTGTCGGAGGGGGGATCCCTCTCCGGTGGCCATCTTCATCATCTCGGTGCTCTCCATGACGCGGAGGGAGTAGTTCTCCCTCGGGGCTGAGGGTATGTACCAGTAGCTATGTGTTTGATCTCTCTCTCTCTCTCTCGTGTTCTTGAGGTGGTACAATCTTGATGTATCGCAAGCTTTGCTATTATAGTTGGATCTTATGATGTTTCTCCCCCTCTACTCTCTTGTGATGAATTGAGTTTTCCCTTTGAAGTTATCTTATCGGATCGAGTCTTTAAGGATTTGAGAACACTTGATGTATGTTTTGGTGATCAACTTGCGAGTTCCGTGACCTCGTGAACTTATGCATAGGGGTTGACACACGTTTTCTTCTTGACTCCCCGGTAGAAACTTTGGGTCACTCTTTGAAGTTCTTTGTGTTGGTTGAATAGATGAATCTGAGATTGTGTGATGCATATCGTATAATCATACCCATGGATACTTGAGGTGACATTGGAGTACCTAGGTGACATTAGGGTTTTGGTTGATTTGTGTCTTAATGTGTTATTCTAGTACGGACTCCATGATAGATTGAACGGAAAGAATAGCTTCATGTTATTTTACTACAGACTCTTGAATAGATCGATCAGAAAGGATAACTTTGAGGTGGTTTCGTACCCTACCATAATCTCTTCGTTTGTTCTCCGCTATTAGTGACTCTTTGCTGCATGTCGAGGGATAGTTATATGATCCAATTATGTTATTATTGTTGAGAGAACTTGCACTAGTGAAAGTATGAACCCTAGGCCTTGTTTCAACGCATTGCAATATCGTTTGTGCTCACTTTTATCATTAGTTACCTTGCTGTTTTTATATTTTCAGATTACAAAAACCTATATCTTCTATCCATATTGCACTTGTATCACCATCTCTTCGCTGAACTAGTGCACCTATACAATTTACCATTGTATTGAATGTGAGTTTCCTGGTAGGGTCTGGCCATATTGCAGGCATTGCCCTTATTGTGCCTCCATCCTTTCCCATGGTATTTTTAGTGCGTAATTATGTACGCGTGGCACATATGCCACAATTCGGTAGGGGATGAGATGGAGGCCGAATTGCTAATCAAGCTGCTGATGAGCTGGATTGTTGTACAATGGGGTAGTCCAGACTCGTTTGATAGTGTCCGAGGACTTGGCTGCCGACGTAATAGCTGGCTTGATTAGGCCACCCTGTACTTCCGCTGCCAGGGCCACGGTGTGCTCCTCAGTGCAGAGGGTGTCGGATGTGGGGTTCCGGCAAACCCTTAAGGTTCAAACACTGGGGTGCACGCGAAGTCTTTTCCTCCCACCGATCTACGCCCTAGCTCGCTAAGATCTCGCGGACGAACTCGGCGAACTCGCAACACAGAAAGACACAAGATTTATACTGGTTCGGGCCACCGTTGTGGTGTAATACCCTACTCCAGTGTGGTGGTAGTGGATTGCCTCTTGGGCTGATGATGAACAATACAAGGGGAAGAACAGCCTCCTCGTGTTGAGGTGTTCTTGTGCTTGGCTAACTTGTGTGGGTGAGTGCTGGGTGAACTGCTCGATCAACTGCTCTCTCTATTGTGGTGGCTAGCTCTACTTATATAGGCCCTGGTCCTCTCCCCAAATATTGAGCGGGAAGGGAGCCAACAACGGCGGGCAAATTTGAAGGGGGACAGCTAGTACAAGCCATCCTGACAAAGGTGGTCTCTGCCTGCGAAAGGCTCTCGTGGTGACTGTCGGTGTCAAAACCGGTGGATCTCGGGTAGGGGGTCCCGAACTGTGCGTCTAGGCTGGATGGTAACAGGAGGCAAGGGACACGAAGTTTTACCCAGGTTCGGGCCCTCTCGATGGAGGTAAAACCCTACGTCCTGCTTGATTAATATTGATGATATGGGTAGTACAAGAGTAGATCTACCACGAGATCAGAGAGGCTCAACCCTAGAAGCTAGCCTATGGTATGATTGTTGATGTGTATGTTGTCCTACGGACTAAAACCCTCCGGTTTATATAGACACCGGATAGGGTTAGGGTTACATAGAGTCGGTTACAATGATAGGAGATCTAAATATCCGTATCGCCAAGCTTGCCTTCCACGCCAAGGAAAGTCCCTTCCGGACACGGGACGAAGTCTTCAATCTTGTATCTTCATAGTCCAGGAGTCCGGCTGAAGGTATAGTCCGGCTATCAGAACACCCCCTAATCCAGGACTCCCTCAGTGACGCTGTCTTGGGCTCCACGATGACCTCCGTCTTGCTGTCCTTCTGGTCTTGGTCTTGTTGCACCGATATGGCAACCTTTGCCTGATGCCTCAGTACTCCTCGCCTGCGCTGGCCTCGTTAGCACCAAAGAGGAAACAAGGACGCTGCTCGCGCTGGCGCCCGCCTGGTGTCGATCGTCATGGCTCACGTCACGAGAGCCTCATGAGGTTCGCCTCGCCTTGATATCTCCGCTCCTCGTGAGCCTGCCCGACTAGGCCACTCCAGAGGGGGTCTCGTGTCGTCCGCCTCGCAAGGCTTGGCCCCTCGCGAGGGTCTTAGATGCCTTGTTGATGAAGATGGGTTGTACGGCCTGCTGGCTTAGCCACGCCGCGGGCCACAGGCAGGAAAGTCTGGAGACCCCCGTTCCCAGAACGCCGACAGTAGCCCCGGGGCCCAAGGTGCGCTCGGGCTTGGCTTCGCGGCGAAGCCAAGGGTCAAGTACGGAGCACTGCGGGCCCCAAAAGCCTGCGGCCTCGGTCGACGCGTGGCGGTTGATTGGACGTGAGCGTCTCCGCTTCCCCATGCTGCCTCGGCAACTGCACGACTTGACAAGTCCCTGCGACATGCAAGGAAAACCATCATTACCTGCGATCGTGGGAGGTGCCGGTTGGCCTTTTCTTGCTATAAATGGGGAGGGGGCTGAGCCCCCGTTGCCCATCTCTTCATTGCTCGCTTGCTTCTTCCTCCTTGCTCCACTACTAATATCAATGGTGCCTATCAGAAGGTTCTCCGCCGAAGAAAAGGGGAAGGCCCCCCGAGATGACCCGGAGCCACTTCCAACGAAGAAAAGGTCGATCCACCGCCGTGACGAAGCGGCGATGCAGGTGGTGACGAGGCCTTGGTGCGAGCGGCCTCCCCCAGGTTATCCACTACCCCTGTATGTCCAAGCCGAGGGCTCAGGAGGGCGGAGCGACGAGCAGTGCCGCCCGCGCCGCGCCCGGGGTCGCCGTGCCGGGACGACGCGCACCGTCGCCCCCGGAATCCACGTCGTCGACTCCTCGCGCGAGCTAGTGCTGTGGGCGCGGATGCCCCCAAGATCTTGGATCCGCTTCCTGCGGTTCTTCTCCGACATGATGCCGCCGAGGGGGCCTCTCAAGCTCTGGTTGCAGCACGCCGACTGCGGCGCTCCGGTGACTAGAGCAGAAATTGAAGCGGTCCCCACCGGCAAGATCTTCATGACTCATGCCTGGGGGAGATTGCGCGGGTCTGCCGCGCGAGGGGCACCCTCGCGATCCACCTTGAGTACGACGGCGTCTCCATGCTCTTCTTCAAGGTCTTCGATGCCGAGGGCCGCCGCCTGGAGTGCTGCTCCGGAGAGGAGCGCGAGGCTGACGCGTGTTCCGCTCGCGGCCACTCCAGCAGCAGCAGCCCTTGCGAGTCCAGCAGCTCTCCTGAGCTCTACGAGACTCCGGAGACGAGCGACGACAGCTACATGCCCCTGAGTTCTCGCCGCACTCGGAGCAGTGCCGCCGCGTCTGGCCGTCGCCGCTGCTGATCTGGATGGGGTTGGCGCCGGCCTCCCGTGGCCCACTGTTGATGATGGCGTCTGCCACAGGAGGGTGTAGATTGGCTCCTTCTTAGTTTTAGCTTTCATTCCCTGCGAAGAATCATGAAGCGCCCCGTGGGGGCATATAAGGGTATGTAATGTCTTTTGTGCTTATCTTCCCTGTTATGAAGATTTGGTGAACGCACGTCCCGTTAAGGCTTGGTCCCCCTTTCTTTCCTCGCGATAGCTTGTTGCTCTACGCCGACAGGTCCCGGTCCCCAGGCAAGCTACAGCCGTCGCTGGTATGCCAGGTCGCGTGCCGTGGTCAAGGCCAGGAGGTGTGCGGCCCGAGGTCCAGTAAGAGCCCCTGAGGCGCGATGCTCAGGAGGTCCCCCTTAGCGCTCAAGCAGCCACGATAAGGGAATAAAGGGAGTTAACGTGGCCGTGACAGGGTTGCGGCAAGGCGTGAGTGAGCATAAGGCTCAGACATTTAGCCGATCCAAGGGCGGGACTTATCTTGTGAACTTCGTGGCGATTCCTGACGTTGCGCTAGGGCCGCGCGCCAACTTGTGCGGCATAGCCAGGCCGGCCCATACGGGTTTCCCTCCTCCCATGCTCTCCTTAGTGCTCTGCATCCTCAGGTCTCGGCCCTCAAGCGAGCTCAGCCGCCGCTGGTATGGCAGGATGCGATGCCGTGGCAAGGCCAGGGGTGAGGGCTGGAGAGCCAGTAAAAGCTCTTGAGTCGCGATGGTCAGGAGCCCCCCTTTTAACGCGCAAGCGAAGTGCAAGAGAGAAAAGGAGACTCGCGGTGCCGCCTGCTATCCTCCCCGCGGGGTCCCTGTGAACAGGCACAAGAAGAACATGGTTTGTCGTTACTGCCGCCAGCCTGCCGCTGGTTGGTCCGGACGAAGTGAAGGCACTGAGGGCCTGGTGAGGTGACGTGCGCGGGGCGTGCCGCGAGCCAGAGCTCGACCGCTCAAATTTTGTCGACGTGGCAGGGACGGACCCATGCACCAGCACCGTGCTTGTGAGGAGGCACCGTGGGAGGCGATGATCGAGCAGGTGATAATCATAGGCAGGTTAAGCAGGGAAGGCAAATCAGCTTGGGTAAATGCAGGAAGATACATGCCACTGGGTCCGGCCCGAGTGGCTTGGGGATGATGCAGCCTGAGAGGCGCCCCCAACAAGGTAAGCTAAAGACATGAGCAAAAGGGATACATGCCGCAGGGACGGGCCCACGTGGCCTGGGAATAATGTAGCCCAAGGGGTGCTCCCAGCTTAAACGAGCTTGGAAGATGTCACCTGGTTCTGTAGACGAAGCAGAGTTGGTGCAGCTGAAGGCGTGCGTTGAAGAAATGACTCATGAGCCACCGGAGCCCTGAGCCTCGGGAGGCTCTGGGGGCTCAAGAGGCTCCCTGAAGACCGTCTTCGTTTCCTCCAGGACGGCGCGGTACCTGGCCTCTTGAGCCGCCAGGTCACGCCGCATGTTGTGCTGATAGGCCGACGCCAGGCCCGGCAAGCCAAGGGGCATGCGAACGTAGTTGTGCGGAGGGCCCTTGCAACTGCCCACACGCGAAGGCCAGAAGCGCTCCTAAGACGCGGCCCTGTTGAGCCGTGGGATGTCGATGCAGACACGCAACCCAGCACCCTCGCCTGGGTGGTGTGCTGCACCCTGTGAGCGGCTGTCGCCGCGCATGGCTGTTGCATCTTGCAGTTCCTGTGTGGTCTTGGCGATGAACTCCTGAGTGGTGGGCACCCCTTGCCCTGTGTTCTCCTGAGGAAAACGTGCCGTGTAGCACGCCTCCAAGTGGTGCCCAAGCGCCTCCCTCGTGAGGTTGGCAAGGCCTGTGGCCCTCCAGAAGAGAGCCCCCGAGCCCTGCCCAAGGAGGGCGTTGGGCGCGCCTTCCTATGCGATGGAGGGAGGCGCCCCTGGGACGGACGCTGATCCTGATGAGGCTCCTGCCGCAATGCCATCCTCCTGAGGTCCTGCGCGGCGCAGCTACTTCTTCTTGGGGATGGCCTCCGAAGGGCCCTCACTTCTGCTGTCGGGGTCGTCGATTGCTGCAGCTTGGAAGGCGTGCTCGAGGGAGCACACCGCATCCCTTTCTTCACACGGGACCGTGATGACCCCGTCGCTTCCAAGCATCTTGAGGACGTTGTAGCCGTGGTGGGTGACCGCCATGAACTTGGCCAGGGCCGGATACCCGAGGATGGCGTTGTATGGTAGACGGATGTGCGCGACGTCGAAGTCGATGAGCTCGGTGCGGTAGTTGTCACGCGCGCCGAAGGTGACAGGCAGGCGGACCTGCCCTATCGGTGTGGTGGAGCCGTCGGTCACTCATGAGAAAGGTTTGGTAGGTTGGAGCTGCTCATATGGCACTTGGAGGTTGTCGAATGTGTCGACGGACAGGACGTTGAGCCCTGCACCGCCGTCGATGAGGGTCTTTGTAACCTGCACATTGCTGATGACTAGGGAACACAACATTGGGAGGATGCCGGCGGTGGCCGCGCACTTGAGCTAATCTGCCGAGTTGAAAGTGATGGCGCACTGGGACCACTTGAGCGGGGGCGCGGCCGCAAGCTTGGGGAGCACCGCGTTCACCTCGCGAGCGAACCGTTTGAAGATGCGCTGAGAGGCTGGGGCCTGGGCGCCGCCCAAGATGCAGGCAATTGCACGCGGCTCCTAGAAGCCCCCAGCCCCCTCGTCCTGATGACGATCGTCGTTCTTTCTTGGTGGCGGCAGCGGGGGAAGACCAGCATTGCTTTGGGGGCAATCCTCACGAGGCTGATCCCTCCAGGCCTCCTCACGAGGATGGTCCTGCCAGCGGTCTTCACGAGGCCTGTCGCGCCATTCCTGGCACGGGCCACGGTCGTCCCAGTGTCCGCCTCCACGTCCTCCTCCACGACCGTAGCCCCGGTCTCTGCGCTTGGGGCATCGACCGTAGCGTCCTTCTCGTGTGGCTCTGAGCTCTTGGCAGTCGCTGGTGTTGTGAGTGTTCGGGTTGTGGAAGGCGCAGAACGGTCGGCTGTTCTTGGATGACTCAGGTTGATCTCTGCCCCATTTGGTGTCAGGTTCTGCTGCTAGCACCGCTGCTTCCCTGCGCTTCACGTCCTTGGCCTTGGGTTTCTTCTCCTCTGTGCCTGTGGCTGGCAGCTCAAGGAGAGAGATGCGCCCCTCCTCAGCTCTTGCGCACTTGATCGCTAGGTTGAACAGCTCCTGAGATGTGCAAAGCTCCTCATGGATAGCGAGCTCTTCCTTTATCTTGACGTCACGGACGCCGTCGGAGAACGTGGAGATGATGGCCTCATCCGTGACCTTGGGGATCTTGAGGCGGGTGTTGTTGAAGCGCTGGATGTACTTCTAGAGGGTCTCCCCTGGTGGTTGCTTGATGCGGCACAGGTCGCCCGCGGCCGGCGGGCAGTCTCGACTGCCCTGGAAGTTGGTGACGAAGCGGTCGCGCATCTCGTCCCAGGAGGAGATCGAGCCGTGCTGCAGGTTCAGGAGCCAGGAGCGGGCCCCGTCCTTGAGAGCCATGGGAAACAAGTTTGCCATGACTTTCTCGTTGTCGTTGGCTGCTTCGATGCTCAGCTCGTAGAGCTGCAGGAACTCCATGGGGTCGGCGGTGCCATCGTAGCGAGGAGGCAGATCCGACTTGAACTTGCCTGACCAGGCGACGCTGCGTAGCTCGGGGGTGAAGGCATGGCAGCCGGCCATGGTTACTGGTGCCCGCTTCGGAGGTGGATCCTGGTCTTGATGAGGCCCGCGTGGCGCTGCTGCGGGCGACACGCGGTCTTGATGAGGCGGCGCGGGAAGCGCGGGTGCAGCTCCTCGCGGCCGAGGGATTTCTTGGCAGCTTCTCTCTTCACGAGCGGGCACCGGGCGTGGAGGATCACACGATGGGGCCGCGCGCCTTGGTGCCAAGCCACCGTCTTTGGGATGGGGTGGTGGAGGCGCGCCTCGGGCCTCGTCGCCTGTGACCGACTGAGGGTGAGGCGGAGAGTGGGACAGCGCCGGGGAGCCCCCTACGGCGCGGACGAGCTTGGTGACGCGGTCGAGCCACTCCTCATAGAGGTCATCGACTGGGCGGTAGCGCATGAGTTCATTTGCGGTGAGGAGTGCGGCCCGCGCCTCCATGGGAGCGCGGCGCGCATGGGACAAAGAACTGGCCAGGGTCAGCGATAGAGTGGCGGTGCGGCCGTCCTGCCATACCGAAGGATGCAGCGAAGACGCTTGCTGCTCGTTCCCCACCGGGCCGGTGGCAGCGTTGGCGGCAGGAGACGAAGAACGATGAGGTGGCCCGCCGATGGAGGCCGTCTGAGCAACGCGGGCGGTGAGGGCAACCCGACGCTCAGCTCGAGCACGGCGAGCGTCCGCCATGGAGACGATGGAGCAACGGAGCGACGAACTGATGGAAGGGAAGCTATGGCGCACCCCTACCTGGCGCACCAAATGTCGGATGTGGGGTTCCGGCAAACCCTTAAGGTTCGAACACTGGGGTGCGCGCGAAGTATTTTCCTCCCACCGATCTACGCCCTAGCTCGCTAAGATCTCGCGGACGAAGTCGACGAACTCGCAACACAGAAAGACACAAGATTTATACTTGTTCGGGCCACCGTTGTGGTGTAATACCCTACTCCAGTGTGGTGGTAGTGGATTGCCTCTTGGGCTGATGATGAACAATACAAGGGGAAGAACAACCTCCTCGTGTTGAGGTGTTCTTGTGCTTGGCTAACTTGTGTGGGTGAGTGCTGGATGAACTGCTGGATGAACTGCTCTATCAACTGCTCTCTCTACTATGGTGGCTAGCTCTACTTAGATAGGCCCTTGTCCTCTCCCCAAATATTGGGCGGAAAGGGAGCCAACAACGGCGGGCAAATTTGAAGGGGGACAACTAGTACAAGCCATCCTGGAAAAGGTGGTCTCCGCCTGCGAAAGGCTCTGGTGGTGACGCCGTCTTGGGCTCCACGATGACCTCTGTCTTGCCGTCCTTCTGGTCTTGGTCTTGTTGCACCGATATGGAAACCTTTGCCTAATTCCTCGGTACTCCTCGCCTGCGCTGGCCTCCTTAGCACCAAAGAGGAAACAAGGACGCTGCGCGCGCTGGCGCCCGCCTGGTGTCGATCGTCATGGCTCACGTCACGAGAGCCTCGTGAGGTTTGCCTTGCCTTGATATCTCTGCTCCTCATGAGCCTGCCCGACTAGGCCACTCCAGAGGGGGTCTCGTGACGTCTGCCTCATGAGGCTTGGCCCCTCGCAAGGGTCTTGGATGCCTTGTTGATGAAGACGGGCCGTATGGCCTGCTGGCGTAGCCACGCTGCGGGCCGCAGGCAGCCATGTATGGGGACCCCCGTTCCCAGAACGCTGACGGAGGGAGCGTTCCATGTTTCTATTTACTGTTATAACACCGCGTGGTCCGGGCATCCTGAGGTTGAGATAGGCATAGTGCGGGACTGCATTGAAACGAGCGAACGCGGTTCGTCCGAGCAGTGCGTGGTAGCCACTACGGAAGGGGACGATATCGAAGATCAAGTCTTCGTTGCGGAAGTTGTCCGGCGAGCCGAAGACCACTTCCAATGTGATTGAGCCTATGCAGCGGGCCTCTACACCGGGTATCACTCCTTTAAATGTAGTTTTAGTGGGCTTGATTCTTGATGGATCAATACCCGTCTTGCGGACCGTGTCCTGATAGTGCAGGTTAAGGCTGCTGCCGCCGTCCATGAGGACTCACGTAAGGTGGAATCCATCGATGATTGGATCGAGGACTAATGTGGCCGAACCTCCGTGATGGATACTGGTCGGATGGTCCCTGTGATAGAAGGTGACCGGACAGGCCGACCATGGGTTAAATTTTGGGGCGACTGGCTCTATCGCATAGACATCCCTTAGCGCGGCTTGCGCTCCCTCTTGGGGATATGGGTGACGTATATCATGTTCACCATTTTGACTTCGAGGGGAAATTTCTTCTGACCCCCTGTTTTTGGTGCGCGAGGTTCCTTGTCGTCATCCTCACTGGACGACCCTTTCTCCCTATGTTCGGCATTTAACTTGCTGGCCTGTTTGAAGACCCAACAACTTCTGTTGGTATGGTTGGCAGGCTTATCGGGAGTGTCGTGGATCTGGAAGGGTCGATCAAGTATTCGGTCCAGGCTGGACGAACCGTCTTTGTTTCGTTTGAATGGCTTCTTCCATTGACCGGATTTGGAGCCACTGAATCTGGCGTTGACTGTCGCATTCTCTGTATCATCATTGTTGCTCCGACGCTTATGTTTGTTGCGTCGGGGCCTTCCGTTGCCGTTTCGGGCTTCGAAAGTGCCGAGGTCATTGGTATTGTTACCGCTACGGGCTAGCCAGCTATCCTCGCCCGTGCAGAAGCGGGTCATTAGTGCTATAAGGGATGCCATGGACTTCGGCTTTTCTTGGCTGAGGTGTCGGGCGAGCCATTCGTCGTGGATGCTGTGTTTGAAGGCCGCTAGGCTTTGGCGTCCGGACAGTTGACAATCTGGTTCTTTTTAATTAGGAACCTGGTCCAACATTTCCTGGCCGACTCTCCAGGCTGTTGGACTATATGACTGAGGTCATCGGCATCCGGAGGCCAGACATAAGTGCCTTGGAAGTTGTCTCTAAAGGCATCTTCCAAGTCTTCCCAGCTTCCAATAGAGTTTTCTAGGAGGCAGTTTAACCAGTGCCTAGCTGGCCCCTTATGTTTTAGGGGAAGGTATTTGATGGCGTGTAGATTATCACCGCGAGCCATGTGAATGTGGAGAATAAAATCTTCAATCCATACTGCGGGATCTGTTGTGCCGTCGTATGACTCGATGTTCACGGGTTTAAACCCTTCGGGGAACTCATACTCCATTACCTCATTGATGAAGCATAGGGGGTGTGCGGCGCCTCTGTATCGGGCCATGTCACGACGCAGTTCGGATGGAGTCCGTATGCGGTTTTTAGCCCGAGGTTGATTGTGTTTATCGCACCAGGCTTGATAGACCGCCTCTCGCGCCGGAGCACGCCCCCGCGATCCATAGATTGACCTGGTCTGACCTGCCCTATTTTCCAGGTCTTGTCGTAAGTCGCATGTGTATTCCCGAGCTGTTGTTTCTCTGCTTTTACGACGAGGTGGTGCAGGCTGGTGTTCGGCTTGAGTTGCCATTCTGTCTCGGGCATGTGGTGGTCTATCGGGTCCGTCAGCCGCATTACACACGGGTGGTATGGGCTCCAACGCCTCATCGTCGAATTGGGGTAGCAGCTTACACTTTGGGTAACTCTTTGCTGGGCGTTCAAGGCCGTATTCTTCGGCTGCCAGGATGTTAGTCCATCTGTCGTTGAGCAGGTCTTGGTCAGCATGAAGCTGTTGCTGTTTCTTTTTTAGGCTTCTAGCTGTAGCTATTATCCGGCGCTTGAAGCGCTCTTGTTGGAGGTTCCTCTGGCATGATAAAATCTTCGTCACCGAGGCTTACATCGTCTTCGGAGAGTGGCAGATAGTTGTTGTCCTCCGAGTCATTGTTCCCTGTTTGTTCATCAGGGTCAACTTGCCCGTCCTCCCGATCATCCTGTTCGGATGTTGGTTCGATGGGGTCTTCTTGGTCTTCGGCGTTCTCCGGAGTATCATTGTCTTCGGTGCCGGTATTACTGTTCTTCGGTGCCGGTATTACTGTTCTTGCGCGGCACGATTTAGAGCGGCGCCGCTGACGTCGACGTTTCAGCGGCATCTCAGGAGGTTCGTCCTCGACTGGGTTTTTCTTGTCATCGTCGTCGCTGTTTTTAGGTATATCCACCATGTATACGTCATACAAGGAGGTGGCCGTCCAACATCCGGTGACCGGCCGGTTTTGGGCCTGCTCCTCTCCGGCATCGTCGTCCATACCGTTGATGTCTTCGGAGGCGTAATCAAGCATGTCGGTTAAATCGTTGACAGTGGCTATGAAGTGGGTGGTGGGTGGGAGGTAAAATTCCCTATTTCCAGTCCCTAGTCCGAGCTGGGCGTGATTCAGAAGCAGTTCCTCTGTGATGACGAGGGGTCGCATTAGGTCCAAAGCCTCGTTTAAGAGCGGGGTTTGGACAGGGTCGGAAGTTTCTGGGCCGAGCTCGCATGACAAGGGTCTCCAGGGTTTGGAACTAATGTCTGAAGAAGAGTCCGGCTTTGCAATGATTGCCGGAGACGCTACTCTATCTAGTTTTCCGGTGTTGAGCTCTAAGGCCGCAGAGAGTCCGGCGGGCTCTAGACTCCCGTCTTCGGACCTGATGACACGCTCTGGATCTATGGTCGGAGCGGTGGTTGAGGCCGCGAACCCTTGGAAGATCAAGTCTCCTCGGATATCCACGACATAGTTCAGATTTCCAAAACTAATCTGGTGACTAGGGCATAGCTATCGATCTGCTCCAGATGGCCAACCAAGTTAGCCCACAGTGCGAAGCCGCTGAATACAAAGAGCTGGCCGGGGAGAAAAATCTCCTTCGCGACAGCATTGTTGTAGATGATTGATAGAGCCATCGAGCCTTTCGACGACGACACAGTGGAACTCTCAATGAAAGCACTAATGTCGGTGTCAAAACCGGCAGATCTCAGGTAGGGGGTCCCAAATTGTGCGTCTAAGGATCGATGGTAACAGGAGACAAGGGACACGATGTTTACCCATGTTCGGACCCTCTTGATGGAGGTAATACCCTACGTCCTGCTTGATTGACTTTGATGAATATAGGGGTTACAAGAGTTGATCTACCACGAGATCGTAATGGCTAAACCCTAATTGTCTAGGCTCTAGCATGTATGATTATGATTGTGTCTACGGACTAAACCCTCCGGTTTATATAGACACTAGAGGGGGCTGGGGTTGTACAGAGTCGATTCACGGAGAAAGGAATATTCATATCCGCACGCTAAGTGTGACGCCCCCGATTCAATCGCACACTAATCATACACGCAAACATGTACGATCAAGATCAGGGTCTCACGGGAATATATCACAACACAACTCTACAAATAAAATAAGTCATACAAGCATCATATTACAAGCCACGGGCCTCGAAGGCTCGAATACAAGAGCTCGATCATAGACGAGTTAGCGGAAGCAACAATATCTGAGTACAGACATAAGTTAAACAAGTTTGCCTTAAGAAGGCTAGCACAAACTGAGATACAGATCGAAAGAGGCACATGCCTCCTACTTGGGATCCTCCTAAACTACTCCTGGACATCGTCAGCGGGCTGCACGTAGTAGTAGGCACCTCCCGAGTAGTAGTAGTCGTCATCGACAGTGGCGTCTGGCTCCTGGGCTCCATCGCCTGGTCACAGCACTCGAGTATAGGAAGGGGGAAAAGGGGGAGCAATGCAACTGTGAATACTCATCCAAAATACTCGCAAGCAAGGAGCTACACTACATATGTATGCGTTGGTATCAAATGGATTAAGGGTATCATATGTGGACTGAACTGCAGAATGCCGGAATAAGAGGGGGATAGCTAGTCCTTTCGAAGACTACACTTCTGGTAACCTCCATCTTGCAGCAGAAGAAGAGAGTAGATAGTAAGTTCATCAAGTAGCATCGTGTAGCAATAATCCTACCCGGCGATCCTCTCCTCGTCGCCCTGTTAGAGAGCGATCACCGGGTTGTATCTGGCACTTGGAAGGGTGTGTTTTATTAATTATCCGGTTCTAGTTGTCATAATGTCAAGGTACAACTCCAAGTCGTCCTGTTACCGAAGATCACGGCTATTCGAATAGATTAACTTCCCTGCAGGGGTGCACCATATTTCCCAACACGCTCGATCCCCTTTGTCCGGACACACTTTTCTGGGTCATGCCCGGCCTCGGAAAATCAACACGTCGCAGCCCTACCTAGGCACAACAAAGAGGTTAGCACGTCGGTCTAAATCCTATGCGCGCAGGGGTCTGGGCCCATCGCCCATTGCACACCTGCATGTTGCGAACGCGGCCGGTGAGCATACCTAGCAACCTCCAATACAAAGGAAGTTGCGTTATGCGGTCCAACCCGGCGCGCGCCGCTCAGTCGCTGACGTCACAAAGGCTTCGGCTGATACCACGACGTCGAGTGCCCGTAACTGTTCCCGCGTAGTTGGTTAGTGCGTATAAGCAAGTAGCCAGACTCAGATCAAATACTAAAATCTCGTTAAGCGTGTTATCTTGAAGTCACCGCGAACGCCGACCAGGGCCAGGCCCACCTCTCATCTGGGTGGTCTCAACCTGCCTTGTCGCTCCACCACAAAGATCCACACAGAGGGCCGTCGGGAAAGTATGTCCTTCCAGCCCCCAATTCGTGAATCAACCGCGGGTACTCAACGAGCCGACCCGACTTTAGTCACAACATATATCATGTGTAATAGGTATAGCATAAACACGTGATCAACACCCGACGTGATCACGGCCCGATAGTATAGCATGGAGACAGACAAGAATGTAGGGCCACTGATGATAAACTAGCATCCTATACTAAGCATTTAGGATTGCAGGTAAGGTATCAACAGCTGTAGCAACAATGACAGGCTATGCATCAGAATAGGATTAACAAAAAGCAGTAACATGCTGCACTTCTCTAATGCAAGCAGTATAGAGGAGAGTAGGCGATATCTGGTGATCAAGGGGGGGGGCTTGCCTGGTTGCTCTGGCAAGAGAGAGAGGTCGTCAACACCGTAGTCGTACTAAGTAGCAGCGGCGTCGGTCTCGGTGTCTAGCGAGAGAAGAGGGGGAAGAAACATTAAATATTAAGCAAACAGATGCATGACGATGCATGACATGACAAAGCGTGATGCTAGGTGTGCCCTAACACAGTATGAGGTGGTACCGGTGAAGGAGGGAAACATTCCGGAAAATATCCCCGCTGTTTCGCGTTTTCGGACAAACGAACCGGAGGGCGAAAGTTGTGTGTTTGCTATGCTAAGGATGCGTGGCAGACGAACGAGCTGCATATCCGGATTCGTCTCGTCGTTCTGAGCAACTTTCATGTACAAAGTTTTTTCATCGGAGTTACGGTTAATTTCCTATGATTTTCTAAAGTTTTAAGTATTTTCTGAAATTTCTGGATTTATTATATTTAGTTTAATCCGAATTGATCAAGTCAATTTGACTAGTCAAAAGGGCATGTGTGGCCCACATGTCATAGACTGTTTATCTAAACAAATAAATAAATCTAATTTATTTAATGGGGGCCTACATGTTATCTACTACTAGTCTAACTTAGCACTAATTAGGACCTACTAGTAGTACTAATCTAAGTAAGGGCCGGCCATTACTGGACAATAGCCCAGCCGGCCACACGCACGGCGCACACACACCACGCTGCACAAGGCACACACACAACACACGGACACACACGGCCATGGCCAGCTGCAAGCACACACAGCACACGCCACCCTTGGCCATGGCCACGGCACAGCACACGCCACCCTTGGCCATGGCCACGGCCATAGCCGAAGTCAGCGCCGAAGCAACAAGCAGGGACAACAGTAGTGCAGCAGCACGCAACGCATCCAACACAGAAGAGCAGCAACAGCACAAAGCAAAGCAGCAACAGCTAGCAAAGAGCAGCGGGAGCAGCAGCAGGCGATTGCAGGCAGCGGCAGGGGCCGAGCAGCGTCGGCAAGAAGCAGCAGCATACCGCGGAAACCACGAGCAGCAAGCGGTTGCGGGGGCGCGCGTGCACGCACAGATGGGTGCTGGGCGCGGTCGCGGACTGGCGGGCAGGGGCACATGGTGAGGAGCTTGGGCTCCCCTCCATGGCGCCAAACACAGTAGGGGTGACGTATGGCGCGAAACTAAGCAGGAAGGGAGGGGATCCGGAGGAGGGACTCACGGAGAGGCCGCAGACGAGCTCAGGGAGGCCGGGGACGGTCGGGATGTCGCGAACCGAAGAAGAGATGGCGGCGGCCGTGGCAAGGAGAGGAGGGCGATGTAGAACGTACGGGCCGCCTCGGCTTGATTTGGTGCCCGGGACGGACGAAGACGGCCACGCTGGACCTCCTGGACGTGTTCCCGAGCGCCAACGTCGACGGTGGCCGCGGTAGCAACGGCGAGAAGCTCGGTCACCACAGAGCTCTCAAGCCCTAAATCGAGCAGAAGAGGGAGGAGGTCGATGGGGAAACAAAGGGGAAAGAGGGAGGGCGATCTTGGGTTTCGCGGGGGCGCAGTTGTAGGCGGGTTTGGGGGCCTGGATGGCATCCACGGCCTCCCCGTCTCCTGTAGCGATGATGAAGGAGAGTGGAGGTGGGCTGGGCTAGCCATTTGGCTAGATGGGCCAAAGGTTCAGTAGTTTAGGTCCCCTTCTTGCCTTCCTTTTTGTGTTCTTTTCTTTTTTATTTTACAATTAGTTGGACCACAAAAAAATTTTGTTATAAATAAAACTTGGCACATAATTCATGCACAACATTTGTGGTGTTGCACAAAAGTTTGGATTTGAGTGGAGCAATTAAAATTCCTATTTGAATTTAAACGTGCTTATTGAAAACCCGCTAATGGACTAAAATATTCCTAGGGGCAAACCAAAACTCCATTTAATGTTGGTTCCTACATGTTAATTACTTGGTGAATATTTGCAACCCATCGAACATTTTAGTGTTACAGTTTGGAAAAATATTAATTTTGACTTTATTTTAAATTGAATTTGAATTTGGTTTGGAACAAAGCGAGGTTTAGAAAAATAATTGCGATGACATGGCATCATTAGTGAGTGGTTACTGTAGCATGATTCTCGGGGTGTTACAAATCTCCCCCTCTACAAGAAATCTCGTCCCGAGATTTAAGAGCTAGAGTAGGGGTGGAAAGGTTTGGTTACGAAATTCTAACGAGTCTTCTTGCCTTGGTTGAGCTTATCGAAGAGTTCAGTCCATTGCGTTGATGTCTTCATTTCTATGCGTCAATGCATCATGATGAAGTTCTCGTCCTTTCTTCGAGGTCTTCATCGTACTTACGAATAGGTAAGGGCAGCTCGGCGACGATAGAATTGTAAGAGGGATGTGATAGAATGCTAAGAGGGTATTCATCCGGGGGTTAACCCATGAATGAACATATGAGTATCTCTCGAGTTGGAACTCACAAAATGCATCGAAAGAAATAATAATAGGCATGAGAATTTTCAAGCGGGTAGGCAAATGTTCGATGCCCGAATCGGAGTGTGAGAGGGGTTCAGAGCAACGGAATATGTATGGCAGCTAAAACTAGAATAGTTCATCTCAAGGAAGGTGGCTCATGAATTACTTACAAATCCAAACGTGAGGAATATCTTTGGCAACAGGGGTACACATAAGAGTCGGGTTTCGATTCATGTGGAACTATGGGTTATGGGCCCACCATGTGGGTTAAAAGCAGGAAGGCGCTAACATTTGCACGGTCAAGATACCAAGGTATGCCAGAGGATAGTCTATCAGTTTTGTTGGCAACAACGTTAGTACCAAGGGCGAGGGACGAAGAGAACCATTTCCGTGCTCGTTGAACGAGGCGGACCCGCAGGCAAAGTTCTCTTCCATCGGTGGTTACCGGAATGTCATCAACAAAAGTAACAGGGTCTTTCTGACAGAGTGGTACAACGAGGTGTTTACATAAGCAGGGATATATTACTGCTTATATAATATAGATCACAATAAGGTTTAAACAAACCAATGGAAAGGAAAAGTGATTATCAGGTTTAAACAGAACAATGAAAAGGAGAATGTGTTTAAACACATATTTCAAGGGTATATACTTCCCAAGGACAAGCGGAGCATGATATCCATGACAGGATATAATGTAGAAAACTCTTTAGGTAAGGTGAGAGAAATTTCATGACATTGCCCATACAACGGTGTTTGGATAATTGAGCAAGAAACATTTAGCATTTGGCTTCAAATGTTCTTTGTTGAAAATTGGAGTACAACAGACATGCTTGATAGCATTGACATGGTCACTGGGTAAAGATCAGACTTTGGATATACAAAGGATCCATCATGAACAACTTATAGAATAAGTCTTACAATTTCCTTATGGAAGAATGGCTAACTTTGCTAAAAAGGAAACTATAACAATAGGCACTCCGGGCAGGTATGTTAGGATGACATCACCTTATTGGGTTAAAGACCAATGTTATAACTCTTGGGAATATGTTCCAACCATCGTATCTGACCGAGATTCAGGTCCGATTGGTGTCAGGATACCCCAGACTCAGGATGCCTGAGAAGAAAAGGTGCAACCCAAATGGACGAGATGACATTGTAAGATTCTCAGGAAATGAACTATGGAAGCAAGTTCCGAATCATGAGTTCATCATTAACCGAAGGAGAGGATGAGGAGGTGGCTGATGAACTCAGCGACAAAGAATCGAGATTTCCAAAAGATGGATTCCCACCAGTATTCGAACAAGGAGATAACATTTGTCAGATCAAATGATATAATGAGGTATGCTCGAGGAAAACATACACGATTAATCATTGATTGAAAGGTGCACCCGAAATATAGGCTTAGGTAGCATGATCAATGTTAGAATGGTGAATCGATAATCAATGGTCTAAGAATGAAATATCGACCATTAACTTCAAAGCAATAGGGTTGCTAGAAGTTTTGTAGTCGCACATCATAGTTCAATTGTCGGTTTTCCGGTTAGAAACAACACAGGGACCAAGGAATTAACGGATAAGGCAAGAAGTATCACCTATATCAAGATCTCTTAAGATGTGGTGAAATTCTCATGACTTTCTTGACATAAAAGATGGTAATACTTCCAAGGTAAAGAAGAACAAATGCTGGGTAGCAAGGATCCCAAGGTATAACACAAAACACGAACAAGTTTGTGTTGAACGAGAGGCAATAAAGTGGTTGATGATAACACGAATCATCGAGGGGCAAGGATGGTATTACCCATCAAGAATTCGATATATATATATATATCTTGGAAGAGCTTAGGATGTTGATGATGATCGCGACACAGTTGTCGAGAGATTTCATGAAGATGTAATCGGTCGGTGATGCCATCAAGTCACATGATGATGAAGCGAAAGGTTATGAAAACCAAGGGTGCAACATAAACTCAAAATAAAGTTTGATGTTCAAGGTGAAATGATATGACGACGAAGTTCGACGTAAGATTAGCTCATCATTGAAAGTTGTGCTCTGGATTAAGGACCGGGTAGCATAGTTAAAATCGGCAAGATAATGATATAGCCGAGCAGGCTAGGAATGACGCGATCGAGTTCAAACTAAAGGTTACCAAGAGTTGTTTAATTGCGGTGCAAACTCGATTCAGTTATCGGTGTCTTTGAGTGTTTAATAACTCAGAGCCTGTGAAAAAAATTGGAATCAGTGAGAATGTTGTACTTGAAGAAGAACTGATAAGAAGTTATGCAGTTCCGTGATAATCTTGAGGTACCAGGGGGTAATACTCGACGACAGATCAAAGTAGAGTTTGGTCTGGGGATATTGCTCTGCAAAAGACAAGTGCTTAAACTTGTCCGAGAAATGGGATCAAAGAAGAACGATCATGGTCGGAACCATGGTTGCAAAGGACTAAACATAGATACAAGATGAACTTATAACAAGGGGATCATTATTATTACAAGAAGCTTCGATGATAAGTTCCACATCGGGTCCATGGGCATGAACGCAAAGGCTCAAGATCGACTCCCACTTTTTCAATGCATAACCTTTCATTTTACTTCTCGCTTTTGATGAAGATGTAGTGTAGAAATTTTATCTGGCGAAACAACTGAAGAGTATGACTCGCGAAAACTTTCGGGTTTATACGGTTTGGGGAAGGCATAGGTTCAACCCATCGGGGCATCTTAGGAGTATATACCTCAAATTTCAAGAATAAATAACACAAGCTCGATAGTAGAGCATGCTTGAGAAAGCAGAGGATACAATTTACCAAAGGCATTATGTATCCGACGAAAGGCTCACAGGCTTATTGAATATGAAGGATGCTGTCGGATAAAATCCAACAAAGGATCTGGTGGTCCATAAGGGATCTGATGTGAGTATCGGTACTCAACCAGAGGAAGAAAGAATGCAAGGAGATCGTATTATAGAAACAACTGACTAACTCAAAGCTCAGATGCAAAGGAAATATGAATTCCAAGACAAGGGATCAGAAGCAATGCTTTGATTAGGGATGGACAATTTGAATAGCCTTAGGGGTACAATCGAGGGCAATTTGGTTGGTCGAGATCCAGCTCATGTTTAAAAATGGCGTTTGAGCTGGAAGGATGAATTCTAGGATTTGATTGAGGATTGCGAGCATTCGCAACATACTGACTCAATGGGCTCAAAATGATAGTGGCAAAGGATGCCAATAAGATTACTATACTTATGGGATTAACCATAATGCAAGCAAGCATGAATTTCAAGAGCAATAAGCTGTTGAGAATTTTCAGAAGATCAAATAGTATTTCGAAGACTTTGGTGAAACACATGAACAACTGGGGAGAAACAAATCCTCGGTGTGTGTGAGGATTAGTTTATAGGTGTATTCAGGTGACAAGGAACTGCAAGGCGGTAGGCACAAGGATTCTCGGAAAAACAACGAGTATTTCGGGGTATCTTGTAGTAACAAGAGCAACTGGGGACTAAGGTAAGAATGGCAATTGCATGTAGTTATCTATAGGGTTTGGCGATGGAAGGGAATTGCAAACGAATGAGCACAAGCTATCGGGATAACATCGGAGACATGGGTCTCCAGGGTTCGGAAGTGTCTGGGACGAGCTCGCATGACACGGGTCTCCAGGGTTCGGAACTAGTGTCTGAAGAAGAGTCTGGCTTTGTAATGATTGCCGGAGACGCTACTCTATCTAGTTTTTCGGTGTTGAGCTCTAAGGCCGCAGAGAGTCCGGCAGGCTCTAGACTCCCGTCTTCGAACCTGATGACGCGCTCCGGATCTAAGGCCGGAGCGGTGGTTGAGGCCGCGAACCCTTGGAAGATCAAGTCTCCTCGGATATCCACGACATAGTTTAGATTTCCAAAACTAATCTGGTTACTAGGGCATAGCTGTCGATCTGCTCCAGATGGCCAACCGAGTTAGCCCACAGTGCGAAGCCGCTGAATACAAAGAGCTGGCCGGGGAGAAAAATCTCCTTCGCGACAGCATTGTTGTAGATGATTGATGGAGTCATCGAGCCTTTCGACGACGACACAGTGTAACTCTCAATGAAAGCACTAATGTCGGTGTCAAAACCGGTAGATCTCGGGTAGGGGGTCCCGAATTATGCGTCTAAGGATCGATAGTAACAGGAGACAAGGGACACGATGTTTACCCATGTTCGGGCCCTCTTGATGGAGGTAATACCCTACGTCCTGCTTGATTGACTTTGATGAATATAGGGGTTACAAGAGTTGATCTACCACGAGATCGTAATGGCTAAACCCTAATTGTCTAGGCTCTAGCATGTATGATTATGATTGTGTCTACGGACTAAACCCTCCGGTTTATATAGACACTGGAGGGGGCTGGGGTTGTATAGAGTCGATTCACGGAGAAAGGAATATTCATATCCGCACGCTAAGTGTGACGCCCCCGATTCAATTGCACACTAATCATACACGCAAACATGTACGATCAAGATCAGGGTCTCATAGGAAGATATCACAACACAACTCTACAAATAAAATAAGTCATACAAGCATCATATTACAAGCTACGGGCCTCGAAGGCTCGAATACAAGAGCTCGATCATAGACGAGTTAGCGGAAGCAACAATATCTGAGTACAGACATAAGTTAAACAAGTTTGCCTTAAGAAGGCTAGCACAAACTGGGATACAGATCGAAAGAGGCGCATGCCTCCTGCCTGGGATCCTCCTAAACTACTCCTGGTCATCAGCGGGCTGCACGTAGTAGGAGGCACCTCCGGAGTAGTAGTAGTCATCATCGAAAATGGCGTCTGGCTCCTGGGCTCCATCGTCTGGTCGCAGCAATCGAGTATAGGAAGGGGAAAAGGGGGAGCAAAGCAACCGTGAGTACTCATCCAAAGTACTCGCAAGCAAAGAGTTACACTACATATGTATGCATTGGTATCAAATGGATTAAGGGTATCATATGTGGACTGAACTGCAGAATGCCGGAATAAGAGGGGGATAGCTAGTCCTTTCGAAGACTACACTTCTGGTAACCTCCATCTTGCAGCAGACGAAAAGAGTAGATAGTAAGTTCACCAAGTAGCATCGTGTAGCAATAATCCTACCCGGTGATCCTCTCCTCGTCGCCCTGTTAGAGAGCGATCACCGGGTTGTATCTGGCACTTGGAAGGGTGTGTTTTATTAAGTATCCGGTTCTAGTTGTCATAAGGTCAAGGTACAACTCCAAGTCGTCCTGTTACCGAAGATCACGGCTATTCGAATAGATTAACTTCCCTGCAGGGGTGCACCACATTTCCCAACACGCTCGATCCCCTTTGTCCGGACACACTTTTCTGGGTCATGCCCGGCCTTGGAAGATCAACACGTCGCAGCCCTACCTAGACACAACAGAGAGGTCAGCACGCCGGTCTAAATCCTATGCGCGTAGGGGTCTGGGCCCATCGCCCATTGCATACCTGCACGTTGCGAACGCGGCCGGCGAGCAGACCTGGCAACCTCCATTACAAAGGAAGTTGCGTTATGCGGTCCAACCCGGCGCGCACCGCTCAGTCGCTGACGTCACGAAGGCTTCGACTGATACCACGACGTCGAGTGCCCATAACTATTCCCACGTAGTTGGTTAGTGCATATAGGCTAGTAGCCAGACTCAGATCAAATACCAAGATCTCGTTAAGCGTGTTATCTTAAAGTCATCGCGAACGCCGACTAGGGCCAGGCCCACCTCTCATCTGGGTGGTCTCAACCTGCCCTGTCGCTCCGCCACAAAGATCCACACAGAGGGCCGTCGGGAAAGTATGTCCTTCCAGCCCCCAATTCATGAATCAACCGCGGGTACTCAACGAGCCGACCCGACTTTAGTCACAACATATATCATGTGTAATAGGTATAGCATAAACCCGTGATCAATACCCGACGTGATCACGGCCCGATAGTATAGCATGGCAGACAAACAAGAATGTAGGGCCACTGATGATAAACTAGCATCCTATACTAAGCATTTAGGATTGCAGGTAAGGTATCAATAGCTGTAGCAACAATGACTGGCTATGCATCAGAATAGGATTAACGGAAAGCAGTAACATGCTGCAGTACTCTAATGCAAGCAGTATAGAGGAGAGTAGGCGATATCTGGTGATCAAGGGGGGGGGTGGGCTTGCCTGGTTGCTCTGGCAAGAGAGAGGGGTCTTCAACACCGTAGTCGTACTGGTTAGCCGCGGCGTCGGTCTCGGTGTCTAGCGAGAGAAGAGGGGAAAGAATCAATAAATATTAAGCAAACAGATGCATGACGATGCATGACATGACAAAGCGTGATGCTAGGTGTGCCCTAACACGGTATGAGATGGTACCGGTGAAGGGGGAACATCCGAGAAAATATCCCCGGTGTTTCGCGTTTTTGGACAGACGAACCAGAGGAGGAAAGTTGTGTGTTCGCTATGCTAGGGATGCGTGGCGGACGAACAGGCTGCGTATCCGGATTCGTCTCGTCGTTCTGAGCAACTTTCATGTACAAAGTTTTTTCATCGGAGTTACAATTAATTTCCTTTGATTTTCCGAACTTTTAAGTATTTTCTGAAATTTCTAGATTTATTATATTTAGTTTAATCCGAATTGACCAAGTTAATTTGACTAGTCAAAAGGGCATGTGTGGCCCACATGTCATAGACTATTTATCTAAACAAATAAATAAATCTAATTTATTTAATGAGGGCCTACATGTCATCTACTACTAAACTAACTTAGCACTAATTAAGACCTACTGATAGTACTAATCTAAGTAAGGGCCGGCCATTACAGGACATAGCCCAGCCGGCCACACGCACGGCGCACACACACCACGCTGCACAAGGCACGCACACAACACACGGACACACACGTCCATGGCCAGCTGCAAGCACACATGGCACACGCCACCCTTGGCCATGGCCACGGCCATAGCCGAAGTTAGCGCCGAAGCAACAAGCAGGGACAGCAGTAGTGCAGCAGCACGCAACGCATCCAACACAGAAGAGCAACAACAGCACAAAGCAAAGCAGCAGCAGCTAGCAAAGAGCAGCGGGAGCAGCAGCAGGCGATTGCAGGCAGCGGCAGGGGCCGAGCAGCGTCGGCAAGAAGCAGCAGCATACCGCGGAAACCACGAGCAGCAAGCGGTTGCGGGGGCGCGCGTGCACGCGGACTGGCGGGTAGGGGCACATGGTGAGGAGCTTGGGCTCCCCTCCATGGCGCCAAACACAGTAGGGGTGACGTATGGCGCGAAACTAAGCGGGAAGGGAGGGGATCCAGAGGAGGGACTCACGGAGAGGCCGCAGACGAGCTCAGGGAGGCTGGGGACGGTCGGGATGGAGCGAACCAAAGAAGAGATGGCGGCGGCCGTGGCAAGGAGACGAGGGCGATGTAGAACGTATGGGCCACCCCGACTTGATTTGGTGCCCGGGACGGACGAAGACGGCCACGCTGGACCTCCTGAACGTGATCCCGAGCGCCAACGTCGATGGTGGCCGCGGTAGCAACGGCGAGAAGCTCGGTCACCACGGAGCTCTCAAGCCCGAAATCGAGTAGAAGAGGGAGGAGGTTGATGGGGAAACAAAGGGGAAAGAGGGAGGGCGATCTAGGGTTTCGCGGGGGCGCAGTTGTAGGGGGGTTTGGGGGCCTGGATGGCCTCCACGCATCCATGGCAGCCATGGATGGCTGCCACGGCCTACCCGTCTCCTGTAGCGATGATGAAGGAGAGAGGAGGTGGGCTGTGCTAGCCATTTGGCTAGATGGGCCAAAGGTTCAGTAGTTTAGGTCCCCTTCTTGCCTTCCTTTTTGTGTTCTTTTCTTTTCTATTTTACAATTAGTTGGACCGCAAAACAAATTTTGTTATAAATAAAACTTGGCACATAATTCATGCACAACATTTGTGGTGTTGCACACAAGTTTGGATTTGAGTGGAGCAATTAAAATTCCTATTTGAATTTAAACGTGCCTATTGAAAACCCGCTAATGGACTAAAATATTCCTAGGGGCAAACCAAAACTCCATTTAATGTTGGTTCCTACATGTTAATTACTTGGTGAATATTTTCAACCCATCGAACATTTTAGTGTTACAATTTGGAGAAATATTAATTTTGACTTTATTTTAAATTGAATTTGAATTTGGTTTGGAACAAAGCGAGGTTTAGAAAAATAATTGCGATGACATGGCATCATTATTGAGTGGTTACTGTAGCATGATTCTCGGGGTGTTACACTAAGCTTGCCTTCCACGCCAAGGAGAGTCCCATCCAGACACGAGGGAAGGCCTTTTATCTTTTATCTGCACGGCCCATCTGTCCGGCCCACATCACGTAGCCCGGACACCTGAGGACCCCATATTCCAGGACTCCCTCACCGGTGCCATTGGCGATTGTGGGAGAAGCAGACGAGATAAGCTATAGTGAGGGAGGGGAAAATGCGAGGCAGGACTCGCCGACCGTGAGGGTTTTTATAGCAGGCCGGTAAGCATTGGGATTTTGGGGGATTTCACCGAGTCGGGAGGGAAGCTTGCACGGAATCGTGCGAGGTTGCGCGGGAACGGGCTCACCGATGATTCGTTGGCGCCACCGTTTGGCCAAAAGAACGCCCCCGCGCGCTGCGCAAGCCTGCGCTGTAAGCCGTTTGCGGCAGCGGGGTGACAGGACATGCGAGAGGAGGAAGAAAGGCCACATACACATACGGTTAATAAAAGAATATTCACGATTTAATTACCTACTATACCCTGTCCTGGTTTATAAGTATGATTTAACTAATAAAATACGAATGCATGTCGCCAAAGATTATATAGTTGGATTCGTATTTGAACATAGTTTCCAATTATATAATTTTTATAACATGCATTAACATTTTATTGGTTAAATTTGAGGGCAAAGTATGGCACAGAATATACATGGGACTATAGACTAGACGGAGGTGGTAGCACACGGCCGCTCTCTACGCAGCGACGCAACTGTCGGTCGGCTTGTAGGCGACTATTTCCTGCGTGTTCAACTGCTCTATGCGTGTGGTTGCTTGCGGTTCAGGCGGCCGCAGCGCGCTCTGCTCTCGCGTCCCTCTGGGTGCTCTGCGCTCGTCCCTCCACGCGCGCTGCCAGTGTTTGGGGCTGACGCACGATCACGCATGCGGTTGCGCCGGGTGCGGCGCGACGATGCAGTTACCCGCTGCAAAAGAAGCCATGTGGACGCGCCGAGAATCCATGCCGCCCGGCCCCTTTTATTCCTGCGGCCATTTACATTCATCTCTCATCTCACATGAGACAATAAGCACACCCACGAGGACACATACAGAGACGACATCCAGTGGTTTCAATGGCGCTCCCCTTGGCTCCAATGGCGCTCCTAGCGGCTGACGACGACAACGACGGGCAGTTCACCATGCAACACGTCGTGGACACCCACGTGAGGGGGAAGGCTCTCTTGGTGGTGTACACGAATGATCCGGTCTTGGTGGAGAGCTCCATCCAAACTATGGAGCAGTTCCTTGCCGAGGACAAGTACCAAGTGGTCGACTTCGACCTCGAGTACACCATGGGTCATGCCGGGCACGATCAGAAGGTTGCCGTCACCTAGTTGTGCATGCTACATGACGTCCTCATCTACCACTACCACCTGGCCACAACGCCTTGCGAGCATTTCTCCAGGTTTATCAACAGCTCCGACTGCAGTTTCGCTGCGGTGGACACCACCAACGATCTAAAAGCGCTCAAGGTTTCGGGCTTGAAATGCCCGAATATTGTCAACATCCAGCGCCACTACAAGGTCTGGGGCAGTGACAAAAACAGAGTGAACTCCCTGGTTGACCTCGCCTTGGCCATCATCAACCCCTACTACATGAAGATGAAGAATGAGAGCAATAAGGATAAGAATGCCTGGCATAGTGTGTGGCAGGAGATACTGGATGAACAACATGTCAAGTACGCGACCATGGACACGTACACAAGCTACGAGATGTACATGCAGATCGTTGACATGAGGAACTGTCTTCTTCCTGACCAAGACGAGGGATCGAGCCACATAGCAGTGGCGGGAGCATCACAAGAAGTAGATGACTAGACGATTGTCTCTCCTACTTTAGAATGCATGCAATTGTTTATTGAGGTGTGTGCGAATGATCTGTATAGTCACTTATGTAATTGGATGTTTATTTCAGTTATATATATATACATGTTATTCTACTGTAGACATAGCAAATCACAGGGCTTATTAGCAGCAATCGTCTGTGTTATTATTGGTCTTCACACACATTTTTGATTACGGACCTATTTCCCGCGTATCACACACATCTTGTTCAGTTGAACCGTTTCCATTGTGTTGCCTAATCACACACAGTTCATCCTAGTGAACCGTATTCTATATATCGCACACGCCTTCATCTGGCTGCCCGTTTCTTTTGTTCCTCCTCATCACAAACAGTTAATTGAATTGAACCATATGCCGTGCATCGCACACGCAACCAAAATCTGAACCGTGTTTGAACGAGTTTTTTACACCATCGTTTGCGATTATGGCATCACACACAGTTTCGTCAAAGGGTCTCTGATCGTAGTGTCGCGTTTGGACCATCCTGTAGTAGTGTGTCTAGATAATCCGCAAGCACCGGAAGGAGGGCAACCCACAAACTAGCCGACTCTATGGTGTCGGCCAGCCCAAATGACCGTCAGAATAAGATGTTCCAATGGCCGTTGTGGAAAGCCGTGGAGACCAACACCGTCGGATCCAAACATGTGGCAAACAAGTTTGAAAACCACATACATAACGGGGCTCCCTCTACCCACAAGTCAAGCCGAAAAAGGGTTCACTCTCCATTGCCAATGGAGGACAGCCCCAGGCGGATCTCGTAGTTGATCGACAGGATTGATCTCCAAAACTACGATCCCTCCATACAAGAATATGCAAGTAGTGACTAACCCCTCGAATGATCAACCATAACCCCTTCCCCTCGGATGATCTACCATACCAAGCGCAGCATAAGGGCCATGTTCATGCGTCGTGACGCCAAGATGCCTATCCCTCCAAGATCCTTTGGCATGCATATGTCATCCCACTTTCCATATGGTAGTTTTGTCGGCCATCCATCGCCTACTACAAGAAATGGGTGAGATCTTTATCAAACGAGCTATACACCCCTGGGAAGGATATACAACCTCCTCATATACATGGGGAGACTAGAGAGGTTGGAGTCAATTAAGATGGTCTTGCTTCCTTTGGATGTAAAATGACCTCACCAAGGTTCCGCCCTAGACGCGCCGCAAAAGCAGGTTGAACTCGCTCAAGGGAACCAATGAGTCAGACAGCGGCATCCCCAAATACACAATGGGGAAAGTGGAGAAGCTGCAATTTAGTTTTTCTGCTATCCACTATTTGTCGGCCTTAGAGTACCCTAAGACCACAACCTCGCACTTTTTGAAGTTGATTTTAAGACCAAACATGGCCTCAATACAGAGGAGGGGGAACTTGAGATTGATGATATCTAGATCCAAGATTGATATGCTCTCGGAAAGTCATCAATCCACGCAAACTGTCATTCATGCTTTGCTTAATATTACATGCATCTATTTCTAATATTTTTAACTTCTCGCGGTGCATTTGGAAAGTAAAAGATGATTTTATTTTTGCTAAGAAAAATCTTTCTCTCCTCAGGTTCATGATGTTGTTGCGGCTATTGCAGTTGTAGTACTATTCAATGGGCTTCACCAATTAATGGTGATTCCACTATCCATTCTCAACACACAGAGGATTTAATGGAGATGGAAAGGAATACACTCCCTACTCAAGGGTAATAGCTCAACTCATATCTTACAATTGTGTGAGCAAAAAAATTACGAATGAAGGTTTTTTAAACACAAAAATCCTTGGATTTGCTGGCTCAATAGGCGCTAGGAATTGGTGTTTCAATTCATTACTCTGACGATGCAAGTTTCAGCAAAATTAAGATTCAGGCAGCAGCTCATCCACTCTCGCCCCCTTGCAAGCTCAAGCTCCAACCCTATGTTTTGGTTCCAAGGTTGTCTCCATCTCCAACTTAACCAGGTAAGTTATCTCACGGACAACGCTTCTTTGCCTAGAGCAATTATAAGCAGGAATGTCAATTCAGATGCTTTTCGTTGGGAGATGAGACCAAAATTTTCTATTTTCTCAGTATCTCAAACCATAATGATCACTCCATATTTATATCCCTTGTTCTCTTAGTGATGATGCGCACAATTGTGCTCATGAGGCTCTCAACTACTCTACATCTGCATTTTTACTTGTTCCGACTCATACTACTCTCACAGACCTTATGGTTATATTCATGCTTATTTGTAGAATGCCAATTTCAGTGGATATTTTGTCCATGTTGTTATGTGTTTCTAATGCAAATGTTAATCTCCCTTCCTTAAGATCCCAATTCCCATTTGCTCCAAAGCCACTACTACTTCTTTTCACTTTATACAGGCTTCCAATGCATCAATGTGCCTTTACAATTTGAAGGGATGTCAGAAGGGAGATTTTTCTAGGGTCATAAGTACAACATCCAGAGACATTTGCAGGTCATAGGAATCATGCCTTGTAGTGACTGGGATGTTCACCGGACTTTGTTTTCTATGATCTAATGTAGTTCTCCCTAGCTAAAGCTATTGCTACTTGTGATAGGCGTTGGGATTTCCCTGAAGAGGAAGGGTGATGTAGTCTAGTAGTAGATTGCATTTCCCTCAGTAGAGAACTAAGGTTTATCGAACCAGTAGGAGATTCACGCAAATAAAGATAAACAATACTTGCACACACACAAAACAAGTAGTTACACCCAATGCGAGCAAGAGGGTTGTCAATTCCATTGAACTCATTAATTGCAAGGATTAATTCTGTTAATGGTAGATATATAAATTGCAAAAAAGATAATAAATTATAACAAGGTATTTAGATATTTAGTAATATGATAGGAATGGACCCACGGGGCATAGCTTTCACTAGAGACATCTCTCTCATGAGCGTATTAACGGTGGGCACACAAATTATTGTTAGTCAATTGATAGAAGAGTGCATAGTTAAGATATTATTCATAGCATGAACAGTACATAGGCATTACGTCCATGACAGGTAGACCAAAACGATTTTGCATCTACTAGTATTACTCCACCCTCGATCGCTATCCAACATGCATATTAATGTATTAAGTTCATAACAAACAGAGTAATGCTTGGAGCATGATGACATAATGTAGAAAAAATAAGACCACCTAATATGACCGAACCCCGTCATTCTACCCTTAGTAGCAACATTACAAATACGTGCTTCACTACCCCTTCTGTCACGAGGTGAGGACACCACAAGATTGAACCTACTACTCTGCATCACTTTCACTGAAGATCTACTCATCAACTTGGCCAAAGAAAACTCATAGATCGGAAAGCATTACATAGACATAACAATCACACATAATAAAGTTCAGAATAAATGTAATTGCTTCCAATTAATAATCGGATCATAAACCCACAATTCACTGAATCCCAACAAATGTACCGCAAAAAGATTACATCGAGTCAATCTCCGAAAAGAGCATTGTATTGAAGATCAGAGAGAGTGATAGAGAGAGAGAGAGAACCAACGGAAGCTCTATATCAGATCGCGAAAGAACAGAGGCTTGCGGCAGCGGAATAATTGTTTCGGGTCTCCCTCCGGTGTTTTCTGGATTTTAGGGAATTTATAAGCTTGGAATTAGGTCAAACGGAGTTACAAAGGGGCCACAAGCTCGGGTGGCGCGCCCCCCTGGGGGCCTACCGTATGAACTTGTGGTTCTCTCGTGCATCGTGTGGTCTCCCCCAAAGCTTCTAGGGTCTCTCCTGGTCCAGAAAAAATTACTGTAAAATTTCATCGTGTTTGGACTTTGTTTGGTAGTGTTTTCGTGCGAAACAATAAAATAGGCAAAATCAAGAACTGGTACTGGGCATTGAGTTAGTAGGTTAGTACTCAAAAATGATATAAAATTACATATAAAGCATACAAGACTGGTAATATAATAGCATGAAACAATAAAAAAATATAGATACGCTAGAGATGTATAAGCTATATCTGCTATCTTTCTTTATCTCGCTTTGTTTCCTTACTGCTCATCACAATCTTCTTTAGGTTCCTCCTTCTAGTGGCTTGCTTCAGCTCAGGATGTTAGGCTCTGCTCTTTCTCTCAACTCTTGTATCTTTTAGCAGGGCCTTGTGCTTCACCTTGTACTACTATTTGAGATGAATGCATTTGGACGCCTTTTCTCGTTAAAAAAGGTTGTCGTCCATTTCAGAATCATGCATACAACTCTAATTGTGGGGACATGATGACATAATTGGGTCACACATCCAAACCAAAGTAGTTTTCTTACAGCAAACATAGGAATGAGTTATTGGGAGGCTCTCTGCTGAAGAGAGTGTGCTTCCTCTTGATTACGTGCCTGGTGTTTTTAAAGGCAGTTACAATCTGCGTACCTTTGAGGGTGAGATGCCATGCCACTATTGTTGTAGTAAGCCCAAGCTAGGAACTCGCTAAAGGTCGAGATGATGCGGCGGGGCCGCTAGAGGGTAGGGAGCGGGTTAAATGGTTGGGAGGGGAGGTTTAATTTGATCCCTGCTCGGATGGATTAGACGGAGCCCGAGGTTGAGGCAGGGTCCTGACGTCGCTGGTGAGGGTGAGCTAGGACCTCAGCAACGCAATGTCTCTATTGTAGTGGAGGAAAGGGGTTAACTAGTTCAAGTGCTTACAATTTAGGCAAGACGATGAAGGTGCTGCACCATGGGATCCTGGTCGAATGGTGGGGGAAAAATCCCTATATTGGGTTGATCGGCATAATAACCAATGATATGTCAAAAAGACCACTCTAGTAGAGTCGCTATCCATCTTCTAATCGCTATAATTTATGGAAAGGGCTCCAAATCGTCCCTGCGAGCCTCCATATATATATTTGAAGATTATGGGGCATTGGTTTGAAGGGTGCTCCATCCGTTAACTGCTCATGCGGGAGGCAAGTTTTGAAGGAAATATGCCGTAGAGGCAATAATAAAGTTGTTATTTTATATTTCCTTATATCATGATAGATGTTTATTATTCATGCTAGAATTGTATTAACCGGAAACTTGATACATGTGTGGATACATAGACAAAACACTGTGTCCCTAGTAAGCCTCTACCAGACTATCTCATTAATCAAAGATGGTTAAGTTTCCTAGCCATAGACATGTGTTGTCATTTGATGAACGGGATCAGATCATTAGGAGAATGATGTGATGGACAAGACCCATCCGTTAGCTTAGCATGTTGATCGTTCAGTTTTATTGCTATTGCTTTCTTCATGTCAAATACATATTCCTTCGACTATGAGATTATGCAACTCCCGGATACCGGAGGAATACCTTGTGTGCCATCAAACGTCACAACGTAACTGGGTGATTATAAAGATGCTCTACAGGTATCTCCGAAGGTGTTTGTTGGGTTATGATATGTCTCCAACATATCTACTTTTCCTAACGCTTTTCCTCTTGTTTTGTACTCTAATTTGCATGATTTGAATGAAACTAACCCTGGACCGACACTATTTTCGGCAGAACTATCATGGTGTTGTTTTTGTGCAGAAATAAAAGTTCTCGGAATGGAACAAAACTTTGCGAGGAATTTTTATATAATATATACGAATTTCTGGAGTCAAGACCTACCAGAGAGGGGCCCCTGGGTGGGCACAACCCACCAGGGCACCCCCCTCTCCTAGCGCGCCCAGGTGGGTTGTCCCCACCTGGTGGCCCCGCAGACCCTGATTCTGACGCTATAAAATCCTATTTTCAGAGAAAAAATCAAGGAGAAAGAATTATCATGATCCACGAGACGGGGCCGCCGCCAAGCCCTGTTCTACCTCGGGAGGGCATATCTGGAGTCCGTTTGGGGCTCCAGAGAGGGGGATCTTCGTTCTTCGTCATCGCCAACCCTTCTCCATCGCCAATTCCATGATGAGTGAGTAATTCCTTCGTAGGCTCGCTGGTCAGTGAGGAGTTGGATGAGATTCATCATGTAATCGAGTTAGTTTTGTTAGGGCTTGATCCCTAGTATCCACTATGTTCTTAGATTGATGTTTCTATGAGTTTGCCATGCTTAATGCTTGTCACTTTGGGCCCGGGTGCCATGATTTCAGATCTGAACCGTTTATGTTATCACCATTATATTCATGTTCTAGATCCGACCTTGCAAGTTATAGTCACCTACTACGTGTTATGATCCGGTAACCCCGGAGTGACAATAACCGGGACTTCTTCGGGTGGTTACCATAGTTTGAGGAGTTCATGTATTCACTATGTGTTAATGCTTTGTTCCGGTTCTCTATTAAAAAGAGGCCTTAATATCCCTTAGTTTCCAATATGGACCCCGCTGCCACGGGAGGGTAGGACAAAAGATGTCATGCAAGTTCTTCTAATAAAGCACGCATGACTATTTACAGAATACATGCCTACATTATATCGATGAACTGGAGCTAGTGCCGTATCGCCCTAGGTTATAACTATATCATGATGAATATCATCCAACAAGTCACCGATCCAATGCCTACGATTTTTTCCATACTGTTTCTGCTAAGTTACTACTGCTATCATCACTGTTACACTTGCTACAAAATTACTGCCATCACTGTTACTGTTACTATTGCTGCTACTACTATCAAAACTATCAAACTACTTTGCTACTAATCACTTTGCTGCAGATAATTAATCTCGAGGTGTGGTTGAATTGAGAACTCAGATGCTAATACCTTCAAATATTCTTTGGCTACCCTTGTGTTGAATCTATAAATTTGGGTTGAATACTGTACTCTCGAAAACTTTTGCGATCCCCTATACTTGTTGGTTATCAAGACCTTTTTCTGGCGCTGTTGCCGGGGAGCATAGCTATATTTGTTGAGTCACTTGGGATTATTATCATATTATCACTATGAAGAATTTGAAGGATGCTAAGACTAAGATATTTCCCTCAAAGATGAGGGGAGGTAAGGAACTGCCATCCAGTTCTGCTTTAGATTCACCTTATGTTATAAGTAAACTTGCAACACCACCACATGCTATTAATTCTGATATGTTGCAAGTTATTGATGATGCTACTTCTGCTTTGGATAATGCTTATGATGATGCTAGTACCTTGCTTAATGATGATGTGCCACTTGGTGAATTTCTTGATAAACAAATTGCTAGAGTTATACAACATGATGTTGTTGAATCTGATGATGAGCTTGAAACTGAATCTCCAGAAACACCTACTAGAACTAGCCTTTCTAGATATGAATTGCCTAAGATACCTGAAGGTTATGTTATGAGTGAAGAAACAACTATATATATCCTTGCTTGCAATGATAGAGATGATTTAGAGAAATTATTATGCAAGTATAAAGAAAAATCTCTGAATGCTAGAATGAAATGTGATCATAAGTTTGCTACTTCACCTATCTTTATTGATGATAAGGATTATGAACTCTCTGTCGCCCCAGAGTTAATTACTATAGTTGAATCTTCTCCTTTCCATGGTTATGAAACTGAAACTGTTGTGACACATCTTACTAAGTTGAATGACATAGCCACCATTTTTACTCATGATGAGAAAACTCGCTATTACTTTATTCTCAAATTATTTCCTTTCTCATTAAAGGGTGATGCTAATTCTTGGTACAATACTCTTGCTCCTGGTTGTGTGAGTAGTCCCCAGGATATGATTTATTACTTCTTTGAAAATATTTTCTTGCTCATAAGAAACAAGCTGCCTTACAGGAAATATTTAACTTTGTGCAAATTAGAGTAGAGAGTCTCCAACAAGCTTGGGGGAGGCTTTTCCAATTACTTAATGTTTTGCCTGATCATCCACTTAAGAAAAATGAAATACTTGATATCTTGTATAATGGACTAATCGATGCTTCTAGGGACTTCCTAGATAGTTGTGCTAGTTGTGTTTTTAGGGAACGAACTGTTGGACAAGCTGAAGAATTATTGAATAACGTATTGAAAAATTATGATGATTGGACTATTCCTGAACCACCACCTAAACCCACTCCTAAGAAGAGGGGTATATTATATCTCAGTCCTGAAGATATGCAAGAGGCAAAGAAATCTATGAAGGAAAAATGTATTAAAGCCGAGGATGTTAAAAATTTACCTCCTATTGAAGAAATACATGGGCTTAATACACCACCACTGCCTAAGGTGGTAGAGGTAAATTGTCTTATGAAGTTCAATGATAATGATAATCCTCACAATATGCATCCTAGCCAATGCCTTTATGAGTTTGAAAATTATATTAGAAAACAAGATCACTTCAATGCAAATATTATGAAACAATTGAAATATAATTCTGATATGATTGCTCGCTTGAGTGACTTGTTATTTAGAATTTCAAATGATGTTAGAGGTGTTGGAAAACATGCTTCTATGGTTCAAACTCAGTTAGAACAAGTTGCTAAATCTCAAAGGGAATTGCTTGATGAAATGAATAATAATATACATGACTTTGCTGTTAGAGTTGCAACTAGAGGAGGTAAAATAACTCAGGAACCGCTTTATCCTGAGGGACACCCAAAGATAATTGAAAAAGATTCACAAAGAGCTAACACTAGTGCACCTAGTTCTTCTAAAAAGAAAAAGAAAAAGAAGAATGATAGGACTTCACATGCTCCTAGTGAACCCGAAATAGAGAAACCTCCTGACATAGATAATGAAGTTTCTATCTCTGATGCTGAAACTTAGTCTGGTATTGAACACTCACCTAGTGATAATGAAAAAGATAATGTTGATGTTCATGAAGACACTCAACCAAATAATAAAGAACCAGACAATGATGCTGAGATAGAACCACATGTTGATCTTGATAACCCACAACCTAAGAATAAAGGATATGATAAAAGAGACTTCATTGCTAGAAAACATGGTGAAGAAAGAGAACCGTGGGTTCAAAAACCTATGCCTTTTCCACCCAAGTCAACTAAAAAGAATGATGATGAAGAATTTGAACGCTTTGTTGAAATATTGAGGCCAGTCTTTTTGCGTACTCGCTTGACTGATATCCTGAAAATGCCTCCTTATGCAAAGTATATGAAAGACATCATCACAAATAAGAGAAAAATACCGGAAGCTGAAATCTCCACTATGCTTGCTAATTATACTTTTAAAGATGGAGTACCTAAAAAACTTGGAGATCCGGGAATACCAACTATACCTTGCTCTATCAAAAAGAATTATGTGAAAAGTGCTTTGTGTGATTTAGGAGCTGGTGTTAGTGTTATGCCTTTCTGTTTATATAAAAGACTTGACTTGAATAAACTCACACCTACTGAAATATCTTTGCAAATGGCTGACAAATCAATTGCCATACCTATCGATATCTGTGAGGATGTGCCCGTTGTTGTTGCTAATGTTAGTATTTTCACTGACTTTGTTATACTTGAGATGCCCGAGGACGACAATATGTCGATTATCCTTGGTAGACCCTTTTTGAATACTGCAGGGGCTGTTATTGATTGCAATAAAAGCAAGGTCACTTTTCATATCAATGGTAATGAGCATACGGTGCACTTTCCAAAGAAACAATTCCAAGTGAATGGTATTAATGTTATTGAAAAATCTCCGACAATCACTATTGGAAGTTTTCAAATACCTCTACCTACTGTCAAAAAGAAATATGAAATGCTTATTGTTGGGGAAATGCATATCCCCATTGAGGTAACCTAGTGATTTACGAAAGTTCTTCGGTTTCATGCTAATCGAAAGTGGTTGTTAATAAGACTTGATCAACCTTATTAATGGATAATTTTTGAACGGTATGAAGTTGATGAATTTAGTAAGCACTACTTTCTGTCCCTACTTTTTATTCTCTATTCTTATTAGTTAAATAAAATAAAATGCCATGTTTTGTCTGTTTTCTGATTTCCCTGTGCAACAAAAAAGACCCAAAAATAAAAGTACTCGGAATGCCCTGAAAATTTAATACGATTTTTTTTGAATATTTGAGTATTTTTGGTGCAATAAACATCAGAGGGAGGTGCACCAGGTGGGCACAACCCACCTGGGCGCGCCAGCACCCCTATGTGTGCCCTGGTGGGTTGTGGTCCCCACGTGGGCCCTCTCACTTATCTCTTCATACCACATCATCACCTACCTCTAGAAAAAATCTCCATTGCTCACTCTCCAGTGTTCTTGCTCTCAAACCCGCGGATTTTGATCTCTTTGCTCGAAGCTCTGTTTCCAAAACTGTTTCGGGGGATTGTTGCTTTGTATGTGACTCCACCGTTTGTCCAATTAGTTTTTGTTTTAGTGGTCTATATTTTGAATAATTAGCTACTCTTGGTGCTGTTGTAGATGTGCTTGCATGTTAAATTCTTAGTGTTCTAAGTAGTTTGAATGCTTGCTATGGCCTCTATGTATCCCTATGAGTAGTTGGTATCATTTTTGTGAAGTTTTATTGAGAAAATTTTGTGGGCTAATAAATTTCAGATTTTTGTTCATAGGAAAACCATGAATATCTTTAGGAAGTTTGGCTCCAAGAAGAACTCCAAAGGTGTTAGTGGGGAGTCATCTGATAGTGATCTCCATCCTCGAAGGTTGGCGGAGGTACGACCGTGCAAATGGCCGCACACCCTGTTCCTGGAAGAGGCTGGAATCCTTCATGAGTTCATGCAATATGCTACGAATGCCGACCTCACCGACTTCATTGCAGATGAGTGTGAACAACACCAAATCCTCACAAACATTTTGGTTCAGAGCTTTACTTTCCTTCCTAGGAATAATCCTCCTGAAGTTAGCTTTGATTTATATGCTGAAAACCATCAGATACCACTTACTGAATTTTGTGACATATGCTTGATCCCTTCTGATGGGAGCTTGGCTGAGCCTAGGCCGGCTGGGTTTGAGGCATTTTATCGTACTTTGACTGTGGGAGATGAGAGAGGGGTGTCAGCTACCACTACCGCTGGCCTGCAGTTTCCTGCTATTCATTACTTTGCACGTTTCATTGCAAAATGCTTGCTTACTAGGGAGAAGGTAGGTGCGCTCAGCTCACCAGACCTTGCTGTTTTACATCGTGCATTGGAGGGCAACAACACTTATAGCTTGGGAGCTATTGTGGCTCATCGCCTCCATCTTATAAAATCCATGGTAGGATTTATGCTACTCGCTTGGCGGCCAACTTTAATGTTGGGATACGCCCTCATGATTACCCCCTCATCAAGGTTTACTTCAACCGTGCAGCCATGGAACACCTTCTTGCACAGGATTATCCTAACATTTCTATTCCTTATAACTTGGTATTTAGTGTTGAAACTTGTGATATTATTCCGTTGCCTGCTCCTTCTTTGTTTGATCCTGTTGCCAGGGGCAGATATAAGATCATGCTTGCAGACATCATCGCCCATCGGAACGCTCAAGCTGCTGAGAAGGCAGCATAGGAGGAGCCTCCACAGTGGGATCAGTGGATCCGCGGTCCTCAGTACCCCAACTACTATCCGGACTACTGATCAATTACCTAGTTAGGCCAAAAGCCTAAGCTTGGGGGAGTACGTTTTTCTCACCGATGTTACATTCATGTCCACTTATTCATCTTGTCGGTGTTCACACCTTTTCATTGTATCATCCATGCTTAGATTTATTTTTCTTGCTTTATTCTTGTGTGTTTGAAAAACTTTAGAAAAACCAAAAAAATTAGTTGTAGCTAGTTTATTTTCCATGCATGCTTAGTTGTTATATTAAAAAGAAAATCCAAAAAGAATTCCTTGTTCTTCTTTTGCTTGTTGGGATCTTTCCCGTGTAAATAGTTTTTCTCGTTTTTTCTTTTCCCATTTATTTGCTTGTTCAAGAAAACCAAAAACTCCAAAAATATTTCAGTGTGTTTATCTGAATTTCTTTTCTTTCATTCGAGTTGTACCAAGGAGAATACCACGATGATAATGTTGAGTGGCTCTCATATGAATAATTGTTGAACTAATAAAGATCCCATTTTACTTTGTCTTCTCCTGTTGAATAAAATGTTTTGCAGGTTCCAGCTTAGACCATGGCACTCTTGCACTATTATTATTTTCACATCGTCGGTCATGCAAGTGAAAGGCAATGATGACGATATTCGATGAACTGGCCGTGGCAGAGATAAACTGGTATGAACTCAACTTGTTCTATTTGTGTAAATATGTTTAACCTAGTATCCATGATTCAACCCATTATTATTAAACATGTTTGAAATAAAAATTAGAGATTATAGTTTCTCATGCCATGCATAAGTAGCTGGGAGTTGATAATGATTTATCTTGGATATCAACATTGCGTTAAAATGATTGTGATGTAGTACGATGCTATGGTATCCTACTCATGCATGTTCGAGTGGCTTGACTTGGCACATGTTCATGCATGTGGTTGAATCAAAACCAACATAGCCTCTATGATATTTATGTTCATGGTGTTCATATCCTACTCATGCTAGTGTCCAATGTTACTTATGCATAATGCATGATCATGATCGTTGTTGCTCTCTAGCTGGCCGCTTCTCAATCTAATTGCTAGCCTTTGCCTGTACTAAGCGGGGATTCTGCTTGTGCATCAAAACCCTTGAACCCAAAGTTATTCCAAATGAGTCCACCATATCGACCTATATGCGGTATTACCCTGCCGTCCTAAGTAAATTTGCATGTGTCACCTCTAAAAACCTTCTAAAAATTTATCCATTTTGTGTGCCTGGATTGTTCATGGAACGACAGGAGGTGGTCGGTATCTTCCATGCTAAGCGGGTTGTTCTCAGGTCGAGTGTTTATTCACTCGCCATCGTACGAGAAAAGGGCGTCAATAGGGATGCCCAGTCCCAAACTGCAAAATACAAAAAGAGTTAATCACTCAAATAATCAAACAAAAACTCCCAATGGAGTCAAAACCTTTACTTTTATCTTTTGGGAATCACCACTAGCCTATTTAGCATGGGAGATATTGATAACTGATGGTCGTGATGTGAATGAGAAGGGTGCATGTCTCAAAATATCATTTATCTCCGTTTTAAAACTTGAGCTCTGGCACCTCTGCAAATCACTTCTTCCCTCTGCGAAGGGACTTTCTATTTACTTTTATGTTGTGTCATCACCCTCTAAAACAAGCGCTAGAAAATGAGAGAGCACATCTGTCATGACTTATGCATTGTGTGTAGCTAATGTTGGGTGCATCCTGACTAGATCTTTTCTACCATGAATTGCAATGTTTAGTGATACGTCTCCAACGTATCTACTTTTCCAAACACTTTTGCCCTTGTTATGGACTCTAACTTGCATGATTTGAATGGAACTAACCCGGACTGACGCTGTTTTCATCAGAATTTCCATGGTGTTATTTTTGTGTAGAAATAAAAGTTCTTGGAATGACCTGAAAATCAACGGAGAATATTTTTGGAATATATAAAAAATACTCGCGAAAGAATCAAGGCCAAGGGGCCCACACCCTATCCACGAGGGTGGGGGCGCGCCTACCCCCATGGGCGCGCCCCATGCCTCGTGGGCCCCCTGGTGCTCCACCGAACTCAACTCCAACTCCATATATTCATGTTCGAGGAGAAAAAAAATCAGGGAGAAGGATTCATCGCGTTTTACGATACGGAGCCGCCACCAAGCCCTAATCTCTCTCGGGAGGGCTGATCTGGAGTCCGTTCGGGGCTCCGGAGAGAGGAATCCGTCTCCATCGTCATCATCAACCTTCCTCCATCACCAATTTCATGATGCTCACCGCCATGCGTGAGTAATTTCATGTAGGCTTGCTGGACGGTGATGGGTTGGATGAGATTTATCATGTAATCGAGTTAGTTTTGTTAGGGTTTGATCCCTAGTATCCACTATGTTCTGAGATTGATGTTGGTATGACTTTGCTATGCTTAATGCTTGTCACTAGGGCACGAGTGCCATGATTTCAGATCTCAACCTATTATGTTTTCATGAATATATGTGAGTTCTTGATCCTATCTTGCAAGTCTATAGTCACCTATTATGTGTTATGATCCGTTAACCCCGAAGTGACAATAATTGGGATACTTACTAGTGATGACCGTAGTTTGAGGAGTACATGTATTCACTAAGTGTTAATGCTTTGGTCTGGTACTCTATTAAAAGGAGGCCCTAATATCCCTTAGTTTTCAATAGGACCTTGCTGCCACGGGAGGGTAGGACAAAAGATGTCATGCAAGTTGTTTTCCATAAGCACGTATGACTATATTCGGAATACATGCCTACATTACATTGATGAACTGTAGCTAGTACTTTGTCACCCTATGTTATAACTATTGCATGAGGAATCGCATCCGACATAATTACCGTCACTGATCCATTGCCTACGATCTTTTCATATATTGATCTTCACTTATTTAGTTTTCCGTTGCTACTGTTACAATCACTATAAAACCAAAACTGCTACTGTTACTTTTGCCACCGTTATCACTACTATCATATTACTTTGCTACTAAATACTTTGATGCAGATATTAAGTTTCCAGGTGTGGTTGAATTGACAACTCAGCTGCTAATACTTGAGAATATTCTTTGGTTCCTCTTGTGTCGAATCAATAAATTTGGGTTGAATACTCTACCCTCGAAAACTGTTGCGATCCCCTATACTTGTGGGTTATCAAGACTATTTTCTGGCGCCGTTGCCGGGGAGCATAGCTCTATTCTTTTAGTCACTTGGTATTTATATCCACTGCTCACTATGAAGAACTTGAAAGATAAAAGAACCAAGATTTTTCCCTCAACTACGAGGGGAGGTAAGGAACTGCCATCTAGCTCTGCACTTGATTCACCTTCTGTTTTGAGTAAACTTGCGACACCTACTCCTGCTATTCATTTTGATATGTCGCATGTTATTGATGATGCCACTTCTGCTTTGCATGATACTTATGATGAAACTACTTCTATGCTTGATAATACTGTGCCATTAGGTGAATTTCTTGATGAACAACTTGCTAGGGTTAGAGAGAATGAAATTATTGAAACTGATAATATTGATGAAAGTGATGATGAAGATTCTCCCCCTAGATATGAATTGCCTGTTGTGTCTGAGGGTTATGTTATGGATGAATAAACTGCTAGAGACTTCTTAGCTTGCAATGATAGATCTGATCTTAAGAAATTATGAGCTAAGCTTAAAGAAAAGTCTTTGAATGCTAGAATGAAATATGACCCTGCTTTTGCTACTTCACCTATTTTTATTTCAGATAAGGATTATGATTTCTCTGTCAATCCTGAGTTAATTACTTTGGTTGAATATGATCCTTTCTATGGCTATGAATCCAAAACTGTTGTGGCACATCTTACTAAATTAAATGATATAGCCACCCTGTTTACTCACGATGAGAAAACTCACAATTACTTTATCCTTAAGTTGTTTCCATTCTCATTAAAGGGTGATGCTAAAATATGGTTTAATTCTCTTGATCCTGGTTGTGTGCGTAGTCCCGAGGATATGATTTATTACTTCTTTGCTAAATATCTCCCTGCTCATAAGAAACAAGCTACCTTAAGGGAAACATATAATTTTGTGCAAATTGAAGAAGAGAGTCTCCCACAAGCTTGGGGAAGGCTTCTCTGATTACTTAATGCTTTGCCTAATCATCCTCTCAAGAAAAATGAAATACTTGATATCTTTTATAATGGACTAACAGATGCTTCGAGAGACCACCTGGATAGTTGTGCTGGTTGTGTTTTCAGGGAAAGAACAATTGATCAAGCTAAATTGCTATTGAATAATATGTTGAGTAATGAAAATGATTGGACACTTCCTGAACCAACTCCGAAGAAAAGGGTATTCTATTTCTTAGTCCTGAAAATATGCAAGTGGCAAAGAAATCTATGAAAGAAAAAGGTATTAAAGCTGAAGATGTTAAGAATTTACCACCTATTGAAGAAATACATGGTCTTGATAACCCGACACAGGTAGTAAAGGTAAATTCTCTCTATAGATTTGATGAAGGTGATATTCCTCGTTATAAGTCTGCTAGCCAATGCTTAGATGAGTTTGATAATTTTATTGTTAAACAAGAAAACTTCAATGCTTATGTTGGTAGACAATTGAAACGCAATGCTAATATGCTTGAACACTTGAGTGATTATATGTCTAGAGTTAAAGGTGAAGTTAAACTTATTAGTAAACATGTTTCTATGGTTACTACTCAAGTAGAACAAGTACTTAAGGCTCAGAATGATTTGCTCAATGAATTAAATAACAAGAAAAATGATAATGCTGTTAGAGTTATGACTAGAGGGGGTAAAATGACTTAGGAACCTTTGTATCATGAGGGCCACCCTAAGAGAATTGAGCAAGATTCTCAGAGAACTAATGTTGATGCACCTAGTTCTTCTAAGAAGAAGAAGAATAAAAATGATAGGACTTTACATGCTTCTAGTGAACCTGTTGGCGACACACCTGAGAATCCCAATGATATTTCTATTTCTCATGTTGAAACACAATCTGGTAATGAACATGAACCTAGTGGTAATGTCAATGATGGTGTTCATGTTGATGCTCAACCTAGTAATGATAATGATGTAGAGATTGAACCTACTGTTGATCTTGATAACCCACAATCAAAGAATCAACGTTATGATAAGAGAGACTTTGTTGCTAGGAAGCATGGTAAAGAAAGAGAACCGTGGGTTCAGAAACCCATGCCTTTTCCTCCTGAACCATCCAAGAAAAAGGATGATGAGGATTTTGAGCGCTTTGCTGAAATGATTAGACCTATCTTTTGCGTATGTGTATGACTGATATGCTTAAAATGAACCCTTATGCGAAGTACATGAAGGATATTGTTACTAATAAAATAAAGATACCGAAAGCTGAAATTTCCACCATGCTTTCTAATTACACTTTAAGGGTGGAATACGAAAGAAACTTGGAGATCCAGGAGTACCAACTATACCATGCTCCATTAAAAGAAACTATGTTAAAACTGCCTATGTGATCTTGGAGCCGGTGTTAGTGTTATGCCTCTCTCTTTATATCGTAGACTTGATTTGAATAAGTTGACACCTACTGAAATATCTTTGCAAATGGCTGATAAATCAACTGCTATACTTGTCGGTATTTGTGAGGATGTGCCTGTTGTGGTTGCAAACGTTACTATTTTAACGGACTTTGTTATTCTTGATATTCCCGAGGATGATAGTATGTCGATTATCCTTGGTAGACCCTTTTTGAATACTGCAGGGGCTGTTATTGATTGCAACAAAGGCAATGTCACTTTTCATGTTAATGGTAATGAGCGTACGGTACACTTTCTGAGGAAACAACCTCAAGTCCATAGTATCAATTCTATTGGAAAAATATCAACCATTACTATTGGAGGTTTTGAATTTCCTCTTCCTACTGTCAAGAAGAAATATGATATTCTTATTGTTGGGGATGTGCATATCCCCGTTGAGGTAACTTAGTGTTATTCGAAATTTCTCTGGTTTCATGCAATTCGGAATGAGGTTGTTAACAAGACTTGATCAACCTTGTTAGTGTATTCCTTTTGATGAGCATGAGATGGATGAAGTTAGAAAGCACAACCTTCTATACCCTCCTTTTACTTTCTGTTATTTATATTAAATAAAGCAAAAATAGCATTTTCTGTCTGTTTTCTGAATTATCCTTACAATAAAAAATACCCTGAAAACAAAAGTTCTCCAAATGCCTTGAAAATTTAATATGTTTTTTTCCAGAATATTTAAGAATTATTGGCACTAAGAACACACCAGGGGGACCCACCATGTGCCCACGAGGGTGGAGGGCGAGCCCTACCCCCTGGGCATGCCCCCTACCTCGTGGACCCCACGTGGGTCCCCTCCACTTATTCTTGCACCCACACACTTCGTCTTCCTCCAGAAAAAATCATCCACCAGCTCAAACCCGAGTTCTAGCTCATCTTACTGCCATTTTCGATCTCCTTGCTCAAAGCTCCATTCACAAAACTGCTTTGGGGGATTGTTCTTCGGTATGTGACTCCTCCAATTTGTTTTTGTTCTAGTGCTTTATTCATTGCAAAATTTTGCTGCTTAGGTGACCCTGTTCTTGAGCTTGCATGTCAAATTTATGTGGTCAAAAGTAGTTTTTATTGCATGATATGGCCTCTAGGCACTTGTGGGAGTAGTTGCTATCTTTCTTGTTGAGTTTGGTTCACTTTTATTTTGAGTTACTAAAAATTTCAGAAATTTTTCAGAGAAAGAAAATGATGAAAAGATTGTTGAGGGGCGCTTCGAGCCGAAGCACGAAGGATAAGAACAGTGAAGAGAATAAGAAGCCCAAATATAATCTCCCTCGCACTGCGGAGGTTCGGCCGTGCGAATGGCCTTGTGATTAGTTCTTGAGAGCAGCTGGGATTTATGAAGACTTTTATTATTTGGCTGAGAATGCAGTCCTCGTCGACTTCCTCCACGACTAGCGCGAACAGTATCTCCTCCTCACTAATATTTTCGTGCAAATTTTTTACTTTCATGCTAAGAAATCACCACCTTTAGTGGAATTTTGTTTATATGATGAGATTACGGAGATGTCACTACACGAGTTTTGTCGGGTCTGTAAGGTACCATTTGCGGGCAGCATAGAGGAACCACATCGTAATGATGTGGAGGGGTTTATTGATATGATTGTTGTAGGGGAAACAAGGAAGGTTTCCGATGCAAGAATTACTAGCATACATTTTCCTGTTCTATGTTACTTTGCAATATTTGCTAGTAGATGCTTAATTGGTCGCAGGAACAGTGGAAATCTCAGTGTCCCTGATATTGTTATTTTGCGCCATGCTTTGTTTCGTGATACCACTTTTAGTTTAGGCGCCATTGTTGCTAAATGGTTAAATCTGAACCGTACAAGGGTCCCGTCTTTGGAGGCATCTTTGCCTCACGCCTTGCTGCGCACTTTAACATACCTATTAGGCATTATGAGAAAGAGGAAAAGTTCCTGCCTCCTATTTTTCTAGATTACAAGAGTATGGTAGCACATGATTTTATTGTTAAGGATAAGAAGAAGATGCTTAAATATAGACTAATATTTGATAAAAAATACTTTGAGACTATTACCTTGCCTGCTCCCTCTTTGTTCAACATATTTTCAGGCACGTACCTTGTTTTGCATGAGGCCCTTCATGCATACTGGAGCCTGACATCAGCTCCAGAGCCTGTGCCGGAGCCACTACTTGATCCTCACCGTCAGTCTATTTATCAGTGGGATCCGGTGGAGATCGCCAACCAGTGGCACCCTGAGGACACTCCTCTGTACACTGGAGAGGGAGGCTTTCAGCCATGGCCATAGACCAACTTAGGCCAAAAGCCTAAGCTTGGGGGAGTACATATTCCTCACCGACATTACATTCATGTTCACACACTCATTCTAGTTGTCGGTGCTCATAATTTTTCATTGTACTATCCATGCTACTTTAATTTCTTTTTAAGCCTTCTTCTCGTGTGTTTGAAAAACCTTAAGAAAAACCAAAAAAATTAGTTGTAGCTTTTAGCTAGTTTACTTTTCATGCCTGTAGTAGTAATAATTAAAAAGAAAACCCAAAAAGATTTCTTGTTCTTCTTTTGCTTGTTGGGAGCTTTCCCGTGTAAATAGTTTTGTTTCTTTTCTTTAATTTGGGGGTCGAGAGGAGAAGACCATGATGAAAATGTTAAGTGGCTCTCATATGCATTATTGTTTATCTAACCAAGATCCCATATTAACTTGTCTTCTCCCTTATATTGAATGCTTGCAGATTCCAGCTTTGTCCAATGAACGTGCACTATTATTATTATCCACACCGTTCGGTCGTGCAAGTGAAAGGCAATTATGACGATATATGATGGACTGATTGAGATGAGAGAAGCTGGTATGAACTCGGCCTATCTTGTTTTTGTAAATATGATTAGTTCATCGTTCCTGATTCAGCCTATTATGAATGAAACATGTTTGCAATGACAATTAGAGATTATATTTGCTCATGACATGCTTAATTAGCTAGGAGTTGATAATGGCTTACCTTGCGTGCCAACATGCTATTAAAATGGTTGTGATGTGGTATGACAGGGTGGTGTCCTCCTTTGAATGATTAGAGTGGCTTGACTTGGCACATGTTCACGCATGTAGTTGAAAAAAAATCAACATAGCCTCCATGATATTTATGTTCATGGTGAATTATATCCTACTCATGCTTGCACTCAGTGTTGACTAATTTTAATGCATGTTCATGACTGTTGTCGCTCTCTAGCTGGTCGCTTCCCAGTCTCTTCCTAGCCTTCACTTGTACTAAGCGGGAATACTGCTTGTGCATCCACTTCCATAAACCCCAAAAGTTATTCCATATGAGTCCACCATACCTTCCTATATGCGGTATCTACCTGCCGTTCCAAGTAAATTTGTATGTGCCAAACTCTAAACCTTCAAATGAAATTCTGTTTTGTATGCTCGGATAGCTCATGTATCAAGTAGGGTTGTCTATATCTTCCATGCTAGGCGGGTTATTCTCAAGAGGAGTGGACTCCGCTCCTCACTCACGAGAAAATGGCTGGTCACCAGGATGCCCAGTCCCATGCTCAGATCAAATCAAAATAATTGCAAACAAAACTCCCCCAGGATTGTTGTTAGTTGGAGGCACCCGTTGTTTCGGGCAAGCCATGGATTGATGCTTGTTGGTGGTGGGGGAGTATAAACTTTACCATTCTGCTTGGAAACCGCCTATAATGTGTGTAGCATGGAAGATATCGAGATCGCTCGGTTGTTATGTTGACAATGAAAGTATACCGCTGAAAATATTATTCATCTCTATTTCAAAACCGAGCTCTGGCACCTCTACAAATCCCTGCTTCCCTCTGTGAAGGGCCTATCCATTTACTTTTATGTTGAGTCATCATCCACTTATTAAAAAGCACCAGTTGGAGAGCACCACTGTCATTTGCATGTATTATTATTAGTTTACATTGAGTATGACCGTGACTGGATCTCTTTTACCATGAATTACAATTTCCAATCAGCCCTTGATCTTCAGAGGTGCTCTGCATTTATGTTTTGCGGTCTCAGAAAGGGCTAGCGAGATACCATCTTGTTATATCATATTATGATTGTTTTGAGAAAGTGTTGTCATCCGAGATTTATTATTATTGCTCGCTAGTTGAATATGCCATTGATATGAGTAAAACATGAGACCTAAATGTTATTGTGGATATGGTTAGTTCATAATCTTTGCTGAAAACTTGAATGCTGGCTTTACATATTTACAACAACAAGAGCAAACAGAGTTTGTAAAAGTTTTTCTTTATCACTTTCAGTTTGTCAACTGAATTGCTTGAGGACAAGCAAAGGTTTAAGCTTGGGGGAGTTGATATGTCTCCAACGTATCTACTTTTCCAAACACTTTTGCCCTTGTTTTGGACTCGAACTTGCATGATTTGAATGGAACTAACCCGGACTGACGCTGTTTTCAGCAGAATTGCCATGGTGTTATTTTTGTGCAGAAATAAAAGTTCTTGGAATGACCTGACAATCAACAAAGAATATTTTTGGAATATATAAAAGGCGAAAGAATCAAGGCCAGGGGGCCCACACCTTGTCCACGAGTGTGGTCGGCGCGCCTACCCCCCTGGGTGGGCCCCCTGCCTTGTGGGCCCCCTGGTGCTCCACCGACCTCAACTCCAACTCCATATATTCACGTTCGGGGAGAAAAAAATCAGGGAGAAGGATTCATCGCGTTTTACGATATGGAGCCGCCACCAAGCCCTAATCTCTCTCGGGAGGGCTGATCTGGAGTCCGTTCGGGGCTCCGGAGAGAGGAATCCATCACCATCGTTATCATCAACCATCCTCCATCACCAATTTCATGATGCTCACCGCCGTACGTGAGTAATTTCATCGTAGGCTTGCTGGACGGTGATGGGTTGGATGAGATTTATCATGTAATCGAGTTAGTTTTGTTAGGGTTTGATCCCTAGTATCCACTATGTTCTGATATTGATGTTGCTATGACTTTGCTATGCTTAATGCTTGTCACTAGGGCCCGAGTGCCATGATTTTAGATCTGAACCTATTATGTTTTTCATGAATATATGTGAGTTCTTGATCCTATCTTGCAAGTCTATAGTCACCTATTATGTTTTATGATCCGTTAACCCCGAAGTGACAATAATCGGGATACTTACCGGTGATGACCGTAGTTTGGGGAGTTCATGTATTCACTAAGTGTTAATGCTTTGGTACGGTACTCTATTCAAAGGAGGCCTTAATATCCCTTAGTTTCCAATAGGACCCTGCTGCCACGGGAGGGTAGGACAAAAGATGTCATGCAAGTTGTTTTCCATAAGCACGTATGACTATATTCAGAATACATGCCTACATTACATTGATGAACTGTAGCTAGTACTGTGTCACCCTATGTTATAACTATTGCATGAGGAATCACATCCGACATGATTATCCATCACTGATCCATTGCCTACGAGCTTTTCATATATTGATCTTCGCTTATTTACTTTTCTGTTGCTACTGTTACAATCACTATAAAACCAAAACCAAAACTGCTACCGTTACTTTTGCCACCGTTACCACTATTATCATATTACTTTGCTACTAAATACTTTGCTGCAGATATTAAGTTTCCAGGTGTGATTGAATTGACAACTTAGCTGATAATACTTGAGAATATTCTTTGGCTCCCCTTGTGTCAAATCAATAAATTTGGGTTGAATACTCTACCCTCCAAAACTGTTGCGATCCCCTATACTTGTGGGTTATCATTTAGTTGCTGCTTGGACTTTGGAGGTGCTCTGCATTTATGTTTTGCGGTCTGATGACCCACAAGTATAGGGGATCTATCATAGTCCTTTCGATAGGTAACAGTGTCGAACCCAACGAGGAGCAGAAGGAAATGATAACTGGTTTTTAGCAAGGTATTCTCTGCAAGCACTGAAATAATAGGTAACAGATAGTTTTGTGATAGGATAATTTGTAACGAGCAACAAGTAACAAAATAAATAAAGTGCAGCAAGGTGGCCCAATCCTTTTTGTAGCAAAGGACAATCCTGGACAAACTCTTATATGATGTAAAGCGCTCCCGAGGACACATGGGAATATCGTCAAGCTAGTTTTCATCACGTTCATATGATTCGCGATCGGTACTTTGATAATTTGGTATGTGGGTGGACCGGTGCTTGGGTAATGTCCTTACTTGTACAAGAATCCCACTTATGATTAACCTCTATTGCAAGCATCCGCAACTACAACAAAAGTATTAAGGTAAACCTAACCATAGCATGAAACATATGGATCCAAATCAGCCCCTTACAAAGCAACACATAAACTAGGGTTTAAGATTCTGTTACTCTAGCAACCCATCATCTACTTATTACTTCCCAATGACTTCCTCTAGGCCCAAGTAATGGTGAAGTGTCATGTAGTCGACGTTCACATAACACCACTAGAGGAGAGACAACATACATCTCATCAAAATATCAAACGAATACCAAATTCACATGACTACTAATAGCAAGACTTCTCCCATGTCCTCAGGAACAAACGTAACTACTCACAAAGCATATTCATGTTCATAATCAGAGGGGTATTAATATGCATATAGGATCTAAACATATGATCTTCCACCAAATAAACCAACTAGCATCAACTACAATGAGTAATTAACACTACTAGCAACCCACAGGTACCAATCCCGGACTTGGAGACAAGAATTGGATACAAGAGATGAACTAGGGTTTTGAGAGGAGATGGTGCTGGTGAAGATGTTGATGGAGATTGCCCTCTCCCGATGAGAGGAGAGTTGGTGATGATGATGGCGATGATTTCCCCCTCCCAGAGGGAAGTTTCCCCAGCAGAACAGCTCCGCTAGAGCCCTAGATTGGTTCCGCCTCGTGGCGGCGGAGTCTCGTCAGGGAAGATGGCTTATGATCTTTTTCTCATCGAAAGACTCCATATAGCAGAAGATGGCCACTGGAGGGCCACCAGGGGGCCAACGAGGTAGGGGGCGCGCCCAGGGGGTAGGGCGCGCCCCCACCCTCGTGGGCAGGGTGTGGCCACCCTGGTGAACTTCTTGCACTTAATATTTATTATATATTCTGAAATTGACTTCTGTGAAGTTTCAGGACTTTTGGAGCTATGCAGAATAGGTCTCTAATATTTGCTCCTTTTCCATCCCAGAATCCCAGCTGCCGGCATTCTCCCTCTTTATGTGAACCTTGTAAAATAAGAGAGAATATGCATAAGTATTGTGACATAATGTGTAATAACAGCCCATAATGCAATAAATATTGATATAAAAGCATGATGCAAAATGGACGTATCAACTCCCCCAAGCTTAGACCTGGCTTGTCCTCAAGCGAAAGCCGAAATCGAAAAATATGTCCACATGTTTAGAGATAGAGGTGTCGATAAAAATAAAATACATACATGAGGGCATCATGATCATTCTTAGAACAACAACTTATATAATTCTTTTCATATGATTTCTTATGCTAGAGTAATAATTCAATCACAATTTCAAGTATGAATCATAAACTTCATTGAAAACTATAAAACTATAATCTCAGTCATTGGAGCAATTGCAATTTATCATAACATAGGAAAGATTAAAAAATAAGAGCTTTTCAGCAAGTCCACATACTCAACTATCATATAGTCTTTCACAATTGCTAACACTCACACAATACTTATGGGTATGGAGTTTTAATCGGACACAGAGAAAGATAGGGGCTTATAGTTTTGCCTCCCAACATTTTACCTCAAGGGTAATGTCAACAATAATAGTTCATGAAAACTCACATCCAATTAGCCATATATACCAGGATCCTTCCAACATGTGCTTGCCAAAAGATAAAATATAAAAAGGAAAGGTGAAGATCACCATGACTCTTATATAAGGTAGGAGATGAAGGTAAAAGATAGGCCCTTCGCAGAGGGAAGCAGAGGTTGTCATGCGCTTTTATGGTTGGATGCACAAAATCTTAATGTGAAAGAACTTCACTTTATATTGCCACTTGTGATATGGACCTTTATTATGCAGTCTGTCGCTTTTATTTCTTCCATATCACATGATCGTATAAAGCTTATTTCCTCCACACCAATCAATCATACATATTTAGAGAGCAATTTTTTTATTGCTTGCACCGATGACAACTTAGTTGAAGGATCTTACTCAATCCATAGGTAGATATGGTGGACTCTCATGGCAAAACTGGTTTAAGGGTGTTTGGAAGCACAAGTAGTATCTCTACTTGGTGCAAATAATTTGGCTAGCATGAGGGAGAAAGGCAAGCTCAATCATGTTGGATGATCCAAGACAATATAACTTATCTCAGATGTAAGAAAACATAACCCATTACATTGTCTTCCTTGTCCAACGTCAACTCTTTAGCATGTCATACTTTAATGAGTGCTCAGAATCATAAAAGATGTCCAAGATAGTATATTTATATGTGAAGACCTCTCTTTCTTTATTACTTCCTATTAATTGCAACGATGACCAAAACTATGTTTGTCAACTCTCAACAACTTTTATTCATCATACTTTTTATATGTGAGCTCATTACTCTCCATAAGAACCATATGATCTCTTTTATTTCTTTCTATTCTTTCTCTCTTCTTTTATTCACTCGAGATCATGGCAAAATAATCAAGCCCTTGACTCAACACTAGTCTTTATTATATATATAGCTCACGGACTCGATTACATAGAAGGATCATAAAGCAAAACTCACAACTAGATCATACTAAAAAGCTTTATGCTACTAGATCAAAATATTATCAAAGGATCGAAAGAAAAACGGTAAAGATAAAAGTGATGGTGATACGATACCGGGGCACTCCCTCAAGCTTGGCAGTGGCCAAGGGGAGTGCCCATACCCATGTGATTATGTCTCCTTTGTTGGTGAAGAAGTTGATGTTTTTTTTGATGGCGTAGGCTTGTCGTCCTTCTTCCAGGGCATAGGCTCACCATCATAGAAGGATGACCGAGTCTCCTGAAACCTCAAATCTGCAGCCAAACTCATCCTCTTGAATCTATATTCATACTCACAGTTTTGATTTTGTAGGTCATAGATCTAGGCTTGGAGGTACTCGATTTTCTCATGAAGCTTGAAGATGGCCTCCCCAATGTCCTTGACGTCCAGCTTGTGGTTGTTGGTGAACTCCGTGATCATAATGTGATTGGAATCAAGTCCACGCTCCACCATCTCCTGACACTTGAAAACTTCTTGCTCCAATGCCTCGAGCCTTGCCTCCGTGCTTCCAGTCTTCCTTAGTCCCTCAGCATCGCGGATGTGCAACAACCCCTCACGCATCTCAATGGTTTGAGGGTGTTGCAGCACTTCTGCGAGTTAGGGGTTGATGACCTTCTTGAAGAACTGGTCCTTGGGGGCACTTGAAGACGACATGACGACCTGGATCTGTCAAAAAAACAGCTCGAAACAAAGACAGGAGATTTTTGCGTGATATGGTGGCCAAAACCTTCAGGAGGTTATATAATGAATTTTTACCAACCAAAATACATGTCGTGTACGAAAATGGAGTCCGGAGAGCACACCAGGTGCCCACGAGGTAGGGGGCGCGCCCAGGGGGGTAGGACGCGCCTTCCACCCTCGTGGAGCCCTCGTGTCCTTCCCAAACTGCTTCTTATTTTTCTATTTTCTAAATATTCCAAAACGGAAGAAAATTGCCATTAGAACTGTTTTGGAGTCGGTCTACTTACCGTACCACATACCTATTCCTTTTCAAAGTCTGAAACATTCCGGAAAGTGTCCCTTATGTATTCCTCCGGGGTTACGATTTCAATAACATTGGTTTCAACATTTATAGGATTACCTGAGATATAATGTTTATTTCTTTGACCGTTCACCACCTTCGGGTTTGTGCCTTCGAAGTTGTTGATTTTTATGGCACCGGAACGATATACCTCCTCGATAACGTAAGGACCTTCCCATTTAGAGAGAAGTTTTCCTGCAAAAAATCTTAAACGGGAGTTGTATAATAATACATAATCACCTACATTAAACTCACGCTTTTGTATTCTTTTGTCATGCCATCTTTTAACTTTTTCTTTAAATAATTTGGCACTCTCATAGGCTTGGGTTCTCCATTCATCAAGTGAGCTAATGTCAAATAACCCCTTCTCACCTGCAAGTTTGAAATCATAATTGAGCTCTTTAATAGCCCAGTAAGCCTTATGTTCTAGTTCGAGAGGTAAGTGACATGCTTTTCCATAAACCATTTATACGGACACATACCCATAGGATTTTTATATACAGTTCTATAAGCCCATAATGCATCATCAAGTTTCTTGGACCAATTCTTTCTAGATCTATTAATAGTCTTTTGCAAAATTAATTTGAGTTCTCTATTACTCAATTCTACTTGACCACTAGACCGTGGGTGATAAAGAGATGCAATTCTATGATTAACATCATATTTAGCAAGCATTTTACGGAAATCACCATGAATAAAATGTGAACCACCATTAGTCATTAAATATCTAGGAACTCCAAACCTTGGAAAAATAACTTCTTTAAGCATTTTAATAGAAGTGTTATGATCAACACTACTAGTTGGAATAGCTTCTACCCACTTAGTAACGTAATCAACAACAACTAAAATATGTGTATATCCATTAGAGGCAGGAAAAGGTCCCATATAATCAAAACCCCAAACATCAAATGGTTCAATAACAAGTGAATAATTCATAGGCATTTCTTGACGTCTACTAATATTACCAATTCTTTGACATTCATCACAAGACAAGACAAACTTATGGGCATCCTTGAAGAGAGTAGGCCAATAAAAACTGGATTGCAATACCTTGTGTGCAGTTCTATCTCCAGCATGGTGTCCTCCATAAGCCTCGGAGTGACACTTGCGTAGGATCTGTTCCTGCTCATGCTCAGGTACACAACGTCTAATAACACCATCTACTCCTTCTTTATAGAGATGTGGGTCATCCCAAAAGTAATGTCTCAAATCATAGAAGAACTTTTTCTTTTGCTAGTATGTAAAGCTAGGTGGTATAAATTTAGCAACGATGTAATTAGCATAATCAGCATACCATGGAGCAGTATGAGAAGCATTTATGACATTTAATTGGTCATCAGGAAAGCTATCATCAATAGGTAGTGGGTCATCAAGAACATTTTCTAACCTAGACAAGTTGTCTGCAACGGGGTTCCCAGGTCCCTTTCTATCAATAATATGCAAATCAAATTCTTGTAGCAAGAGAACCCATCTAATAAGTCTAGGTTTAGCATCTTTCTTTTCCATAAGATATTTAATAGCAGCATGATCAGTGTGACTTAGAATCAACAATATAAGGTCTGAACTTATCACAAGCAAATACAACTGCTAAGAATTCTTTTTCAGTAGTAGCATAATTTCTCTGAGCATTGTCTGGAGTTTTACTAGCATATTGAATAACATTTAGTTTCTTATCAACTCTTTGCCCTAGAACAGCACCTACAACATAATCACTAGCATCACACATAATTTCAAAAGGTAAATTCCAATCAGGTGGCTGAACAATAGGTGCAGAGATCAATGCTTTCTTAAGTATTTCAAATGCTTCTACGCAATCATCATCAAAAACAAATGGTATACCTTTTTGTAATAAATTAGTCAGAGGCCGAGAAATTTTTGAGAAGTCCTTAATTAACCTCCTATAAAAACCGGCATGACCAAGGAAACTTCTTATACCTTTGATGTCCTTGGGACATGGCATCTTTTCAATAGCATCAACCTTGGCTTTATCAACTTCAATACCTCTTTCAGAGACTTTATGCCCCAAGACAATACCTTCATTAACCATAAAGTGGCACTTTTCCCAATTCAAGACAAGATTAGTTTCTTCACATCTCTGCAAAACTCGATCAAGGTTGCTTAAGCAATCATCAAAAGAGGATCCATAGACGGAAAAGTCGTCCATGAAAACCTCACAAATCTTTTCACAGAAGTCAGAGAATATAGCCATCATACATCTTTGAACGGTAGCAGGTGCATTACATAAACCAAAAGGCATACATGTATAAGCAAAAGTACCAAAAGGGCAAGTAAAAGTAGTCTTTGATTAATCATTGGCTGACACGGGTATTTGAGAGAAACCAGAATAACCATCTAGAAAGCAAAAATGTGTATGTTTGGATAATCTTTCTAGCATTTGATCGATAAAAGGTAAGGGCTAATGATCTTTTTTAGTAGCTTTATTTAATTTGCGGAAATCAATTACCATCCTATAACCTATAATAATTCTTTGCAGGATCAACTCATCTTTATCATTAGGAACAACAGTAATACCTCCCTTCTTAGGGACACAATGGACAGGACTTACCCACTGACTATCAGCAACAGGATAAATTATACCTGCCTCAAGAAGCTTTAGTATTTCCTTTCTTACCACTTCCTTCATCTTAGGATTCAGCCATCGTTGATGCTCACGAACTGGTTTGGCATCTTCCTCCAAATTTATTTTGTGTTGACACAGAGTGGGACTAATGCCCTTAAGATCATCAAGTGTATATCCAATAGCAGCTCGGTGCTTCTTCAGAGTTTTCAATAATCTCTCTTCTTCATGCTCTGAAAGGTTAGCACTAATAGTAACGGGATATATCTTTTTATCATCAAGATAAACATATTGAAGAGTATCAGGTAACGGTTTAAGCTCAAACACGGGATCACCCTTGGGTGGAGGAGGATCCCCTAGGATTTCAATAGGCAAATTGTGTTTTAGGATGGGTTCCTGTTTAAAGAATACTTCATCTATTTCCCTTCTTTCATTCATAAACATATCATTTTCATGGTCTAGCAAATATTGTTCTAAAGGATCACTAGGAGGTATGGAAATAGAAGGAAGACCAATAATTTCATCTTTATTAGGAAATTCCTCTTCACGGTGTTGTCTACGAAATTTAGAGAAATCAAATTCATGAGACATATCATCTAAACCAATAGTAAGAACATCCTTTTTGCAATCTATCTTAGCATTAACTGTGTTCAAGAAGGGTCTACCAAATATAATGGGACAAAAGCTATCTTGCGGGGAACCAAGAACAAGAAAATCAGCAGGATATTTAGTTTTCCCACACAAGACTTCAACATCTCTAACAATCCCCATTAGTGAAATAGTATCTCTATTGGCAAGTTTAATTGTGACATCAATATCTTCTATCTCAGCAGGTGCAATATCATGCATAATTTCTTTGTATAAGTCGTAAGGTATTGCACTAGCACTAGCACCCATATCACATAAACCATGATAACAGTGATCTCCTATTTTAACAGAAATAACAGGCATGCCTACCACAAGTCTGTTTTTATCTTTAGCACAAGGTTTAGCAATTCTAGCAGTCTCATCAAGGAAATGAATAACATGCCCATCAATATTATAAGACAAGAGATCTTTAACAATAACAATATCAGGTTCAACTTTAATTTGCACAGGAGGTGTATATGGTTTAATATTGCATTTACGAACCACAGTTGAAGCTTTAGCATGATAGTTTATCCTAACAGGAAAAGGTGGTTTCTCAACATAAGAAGTAGGAACAATAGGATCATTATAAGTGATGGTCTTTTCTTCAACTTTAATAGGTGCAGCTACTTTTACTTCTATGGGAGGATGATATTTAAACCACTTCTCCCTAGGGAGATCAACATGAGTAGCAAAAGATTCACAGAAAGAAGCTACTATCTCAGAGTCAAGTCCATATTTAGTGCTAAATTTACGGAAAACATCGGTATCCATAAAAGATTTAACACAATTAAACTTAGGTGTCATACCTGACTCCTTACCTTCGTCGAGGTCCCAATCTTCAGAGTTGCGCTTAATTCTTTCCAATAGATCCCATTTGAATTCAATAGTCTTCGTCATAAAAGAGCCAACACAAGAAGTATCGAGCATGGTGCGATTGTTATCAGAAAGCCGAGAATATAAGTTTTGAATAATCATTTATCTTGAGAGCTCATGATTGGGGCATGAATATAACATTGATTTAAGCCTCCCCCAAGCTTGAGTGATGCTTTCTCCTTCGCGAGGCCAGAAATTATATATATAATTGCAATCACGATGAACAAGATGCATAGGATAAAACTTCTGATGAAATTCCAATTTCAATCGTTTGTAGTTCCATGACCCTGTATCATCACATAGCCTATACCATGTCAATGCATCTTCCTTCAAAGATAAAGGGAATACCTTCTTCTTAATAGCATCTCCGGGTACACCCGTAAGCTTAAATAATCCACAAACTTCATCCACATATATTAGGTGCTCATTAGGATGCGTTGTTCCGTCTCCTGCAAAAGGATTAGCTAGCAGTTTTTCTATCATACCCGAAGGAATTTCAAAGCAGACATTTTCATTTTCAGTAGGTTCAGTAGGTTGAGGAGCAACTATTTGCTCTACTGGTCGGGGTGAAGATACCCCGAACAAGCCCCTCAGAGGATTACTTTCCATAGTAACAAGTGACAGTAAATTTCAGCACACTATATAAATTTTTAGTTACCAAATTCCACCTACCAAAGGCGCTTCACTCCCCGGAAACGGCACCAGAAAAGAGTATTGATGACCCACAAGTATAGGGGATCTATCGTAGTCCTTTCGATAAGTAAGAGTGTCGAACCCAACGAGGAGCAGAAGGACATGATAAGCGGTTTTCAGTAAGGTATTCTCTGCAAGCACTGAAATAATTGGTAACAGATAGTTTTGTGATAGGATAATTTGTAACGAGCAACAAGTAACAAATGTAAATAAAGTGCAGCAAGGTGGCCCAATCCTTTTTGTAGCAAAGGACAATCCTGGACAAACTCTTATATGATGTAAAGCGCTCCTGAGGACACATGGGAATATTGTCAAGCTAGTTTTCATCACGTTCATATGATTCGCGTTCGGTACTTTGATAATTTGGTATGTGGGTGGACCGGTGCTTGGGTACTGTCCTTACTTGGACAAGCATCCCACTTATCATTAACTTCTATTGCAAGCATCCGCAACTACAACAAAAGTATTAAGGTAAACCTAACCATAGCATGAAACATATGGATCCAAATCAGCCCCGTACGAAGCAACGCATAAACTAGGGTTTAAGCTTATGTCACTCTAGCAACCCATCATCTACTTATTACTTCCCAAAGTCTTCCTCTAGGCCCAAGTAATGGTGAAGTGTCATGTAGTCGACGTTCACATAACACCACTAGAGGAGAGACAACATACATCTCATCAAAATATCGAACGAATACCAAATTCAGATGACTACTAATAGCAAGACTTCTCCCATGTCCTCAGGAACAAACGTAACTACTCACAAAGCATATTCATGTTCATAATCAGAGGGGTATTAATATGCATATAGGATCTGAACATATGATCTTCGACCAAATAAACCAACTAGCATCAACTACAATGAGTAATTAACACTACTAGCAACCCACAGGTACCAATCCCGGACTTGGAGACAAGAATTGGATACAAGAGATGAACTAGGGTTTTGAGAGGAGATGGTGTTGGTGAATATGTTGATGGAGATTTCCCTCTCCCGATGAGAGGAGCGTTGGTGATGAGGATGGCGATGATTTCCCCCTCCCGGAGGGAAGTTTCCCCGGCAGAACAGCTCTGCCAGAGCCCTAGATTGGTTCCGCCTCGTGGCGGCGGAGTCTCGTAAGGGAAGATGGCTTATGATTTTTTCTCATCGAAAGACTCCATATAGCAGAAGATGGCCACCGGAGGGCCACCGGGGGGCCCACGAGGTAGGGGGCATGCCCAGGGGGTAGGGTGTGCCCCCACCCTCATGGGCAGGCTGTGGCCCCCCGGTTAACTTCTTGTGCTCGGTATTTATTATATATTCTGAAATTGACTTGAAGTTTCAGGACTTTTGGAGCTGTGCAGAATAGGTCTCTAATATTTGCTCCTTTTCCAGCCCAGAATCCCAGCTGTTGGCATTCTCCCTCTTTATGTGAACCTTGTAAAATAAGAGAGAATAGGCATAAGTATTGTGACATAATGTGTAATAACAGCCCATAATGCAATAAATATCGATATAAAAGTATGATGGAAAATGGACGTATCACGGTCTCAGAAAGGGCTAGCGAGATACCACTATTGTCATATTATATCATAGTTCTTTTGACAACGTGTTGCCGTTTGAGATATCTTATTATTGCTCGCTAGCTGATTATGTCATTGATATGAGATATTATAATCTTTAAGAGTTATTTACTACATGGTTAGTTATAATGTTGGCAGAAAACCTGGGTGCTGTTTAATCTTATTTATGCAAACACGAGCAAAAGAGTTCGTAAAAGTTTTTCTTTTTCACTTTGAGTTTATCAACTGAATTGCTTGAAGACAAGCAAAGGTTTAAGCTTGGGGGAGTTGATACGTCTCCAATGTATCTTCTTTTCCTAACGCTTTTCCTCTTGTTTTGGACTCTAATTTGCATGATTTGAATGAAACTAACCCCGGACTGACGTTGCTTTTAGCAGAACTACCATGGTGTTGTTTTTGTGCAGAAACAAAAGTTCTCAGAATGGAACGAAACTTTGCGAGGAATTTTTATATAATATATAAGAATTTCTGGAGCCAAGTCCTACCGGAGAGGGGCCCCTGGGTGGGCACAATCCACCAGGGCGCGCCCCCTCTCCTGGTGCGCCCAGGTGGGTTGTCCCCACCCGGTGGCCGCTTAGACCCTGATTCCGATGCTATAAAATCCTATTATCAGAGAAAAAAATCATGGAGAAAGAATTATCTCGATCCACGAGACGAAGCCGCCGCCAAGCCCTGTTCTTCCTCGGGAGGGCAGATCTGGAGTCCGTTTGGGGCTCCAGAGAGGGGGATCTTCGTTCTTCATCATCACCAACCCTTCTCCATCGCCAATTCCATGATGCTCCTCACCGGGAGTGAGTAATTCCTTCGTAGGCTCGCTAGTCTGTGAGGATTTGGATGAGATTCATCATGTAATCGAGTTAGTTTTGTTAGGGCTTGATCCCTAGTATCCACTATGTTCTTAGATTGATGTTGCTATGAGTTTGCCATGCTTAATGCTTGTCACTTTGGGCCCGGGTGCCATGATTTCAGATCTGAACCGTTTATGTTATCACCATTATATTCATGTTCTAGATCCGATCTTGCAAGTTATAGTCACCTATTACGTGTTATGATCCGGTAACCCCGGAGTGACAATAACTGGGACTTCTTCCGGTGATTACCGTAGTTTGAGGAGTTCATGTATTCACTATGTGTTAATGCTTTGTTTCGGTTCTCTATTAGGAGGCCTTAATATCCCTTAGTTTCCAATATGGACCCCGCTGCCATGGGAGGGTAGGACAAAAGATGCCATGCAAGTTCTTTTAATAAAGCACGTATGACTATTTACAGAATACATGCCTACATTATATTGATGAACTGGAGCTAGTGCCGTATCGCCCTAGGTTATAACTGTCTCATGATGAATATCATCCAACAAGTCACCGATCCAATGCCTACGAATTTTTCTATATTGTTTTTGCTAACTTACTACTGCTATCAGCGTTGTTACACTTGCTACAAAATTACTGCTATCACTGTTACTATTACTATTGATGCTGCTACTACTATCAAAACTATCAAACTACTTTGCTACTGATCACTTTGCTGCAGATAATTAATCTCCAAGTGTGGTTGAATTGACAACTCAGCTGCTAATACCTTCAAATATTCTTTGGCTCCCCTTGTGTCGAATCTATAAATTTGGGTTGAATACTCTACCCTCGAAAACTGTTGTGATCCCCTATACTTGTGGGTTATCAGGTTGGCATAGATCAAGATAAGGATTTGTCACTCCGAGTATCGAAGAGGTATCTCTGGGCCCTCTCGGTAATACAAATCATAATAAGCCTTGCTAGAAATGTGAGTAATGAGTTAGTTGTGGGATGATGTATTACGGAACGAGTAAAGAGACTTGCCTGTAACGAGATTGAACTAGGTATGAAGATACCGACGACCGAATCTCGGGCAAGTAACATATCAGTGACAAAGGGAATAATGTATGTGAAAGTGCGTTATATCGACTAGAGGGGGGGGGGTGAATAGGCGATTTTTATGAAAGTCTTCAAAACATGAGAGTTATGAAGACAATCAACGAAGAGTATGCTTATTACTATGCAGCGAAAGTTAGATTACACTAGGCCAGCCATGGTCATGTATTCAATAGAGTGAAAGCACAATGACAAACAACTTCAGTGTAATAAGGATCAGGTAGGAAGAAGTTATGAAGCCAAACAGATCATACTTTCACGTTGTGAAGACAAAAGATAAAGCAAGCATGCAATGGCTTCACAATGAGTAACAGTAAGAGAAGTAAGTGAAGATAAAACCAGTGATTCGTTGAAGACAATGATATGTTGGACCAGTTCCAGTTGCTGTGACAACTGTACGTCTGGTTGGAGCGGCTAGGTATTTAAACCTTAGGACACACAGTCCCGGACACCCAGTCCTGAACACACAGTTCAGGACACCAAGTCCTCCCCGTATTCTCCTTGAGCTAAGGTCACTTAGTCCTCGCCCAATCACACTGGTAAGTCTTCAAGGTAGACTCCCAAACCTTCAAAGACTTCGTTCACTGGCAATCCACAATGTCTCTTGGATGCTCTGAACGCGACGCCTAACCGTCTGGAGGATTCACAGTCCTCAAGTGTAATGAGTCTTCAGATCACACAGACACGAAGACTTAAGTGATGCCCAATTTACTCTGGCTTTGGGTGGTTAGGGCTTTTCTCCTCACTAGGAATTTTTTCTCAAAGGCTTCGAGGTGGGTTGCTCTCAAACGACAAAAGCCGTGCACTGAAATCTGAGCAGCCAACCGTTTATGGTTGTGGGGGTGGGCTATTTATAGCCACTTGGCAACCCGACCTGATTTGTCCGAAATGACCCTGGGTCACTAAGGAACCGACACGTGTCTCAACGGTCAGATTTCAAACTCTCATGGCAACTTTACTTGGGCTACAAGCAAAGCTGACTTGTCCGGCTCTGGACAAGATTCGCTCTCATTGTCTTCACTCGAAGACATAGGTTTTTGATTTAGGCATCACTTCAGTCATTCTGACTGGTTCTCCTGGACCCCACTTAACAGTACGGTGGTTCCTATGACTCAACACAAAATAAAATGAACTACGAAAGATCTAAGTCTTCGAGCTCCATAGGCTTCATAACGTGTCTTCTTTTGTCATAGTCTTCAATGTGAATATCTTCATATACCACCTTTGTCTTCAATGTCTTCATACATTTTTAGGGGTCATCTTTGTAGTAAAACCGAATCAATGAGGAACTTCTACCTGTGTTTTCCTGCAATTCTCACAAACACATTAGTCCCTCAACTAGGTTTGTCGTCAATACTCCAAAACCAACTAGGGGTGGCACTAGATGCACTTACAATCTCCCCCTTTTTGGTGATTGATGACAAACTAGTTGAAGTTTTCAACGGGGAATATAAAGTGTGAAGTTTGTAAAGGATAGGGAATTGTCTTCATAAGTTGCAAGGACTCCCCCTGAAGATGTGCATATAAGTTAATTTGCTTTTGGAATGCAAATGCACATGGCAGGTTGTACTTGTGGAGATCCACTTCAGCTTATGATGACAATCCACTATGCATGTGAAACTATATGAAGATAATGACATGCATAATGGAAAATGGACGTCTGCAGAATGAGATAAGTGCGGAATTTATCTTCGCACATGCGGAATTTATCTTCGCAAACAGAGTGGCAAACAAGTAGCAGACGACCATCGAGTTTTAGTGTTTACAACTCAAAGAACCAAATGAAGCAAAAGCAAGAGTTGTAAACACGAAGCAAAATATAATAAATCATAAGGCACCCGCCCATATTGACCCGCTTGAAGACTATAAACAGCATATGCTTCTCCCCCTTTTGTCAGTAATGACCAAAAAGGTTTGAAGACATAGAGTTTTCTACGCGTTCCCAGGCGCAGCAGGGTCGGCGGAGTTGTTTGGCGGTGCAGAACTTGGAGGTGCTGAAGCAGGTGGTGGTGAAGTAGCATCGTCGTCTTCATCAATGATCCTTGCAGTAACTGTGGCAGCAGATGAAGAAAACTCAGAGTCTTCAAGTGATGGTGTGTTGCGCATCACAGCCCTTCTAGGAGGTGTGGTGTCAAATTTGAAACGCTCTGTGAAGCCATCCTCTTCAAGTTCAGCTTCAGTACATATCATTGAGAGCCCTTTCCATGTACGACGGCAGGTTTCGTGGGTAACGAAGGCATTCTTGGTGGCAAGGTTTCGAAGAAGATTGACATCCACCAAGAGGCTCTTCATTTGACGTTTTAGCCAGTCGTGATGCCTATCCTGCTTTTGGTGAAGGGCCACAAGAAGCTCTCGGTCAGTGAGGACACGAGCACGCTTCTTGGGTCTTGGAGCATTTGTGCTGTCTGTGGCTTCAGTAGATGCTGGTGCACGTGTAGTGCCAGCCAACGGATATACCCTGGATATGGCTTCAACCCCTTCAACATTCTGCGTGAAGCTCTGGTGTTCTGCATTCTAAAGACTTATCGGTTGCTTGTCAGGCTCAGGATATATTGCTTCAGCAGAGGTATCCACATCTGGCAGGAAGATCCGATGGTTTCGGGCTGAGGGCTGATACGAGATCGTAGAGTGCAGTTTGATTAGCCTCATCACCCAAGGGGCATAGAACTTCAAACCAAATAATTCCGAGCCTGATGCTGCAAGTTGGCGTATGAAGAGATCCTGTGCGTTGAAGCATTTGCCATGCATGATATAGAATATGAGAGTCTTCATTGCACCCTCAATCTTGGCATGTGGTGAGTGCCCCTTAATGGGCCAGAGAGTCCGCCGGATGATGTGATATATGGTCCTGGGCAGATACTCAAAGTCTTCAACGAAGAACTCAGTTGGATAGGGTGCATCCTGAGGCAATGGCTTCATCATTGAGAGCATCTGACTCATATTTGGTTCAGGCCTTTGGAATATGCTCTCAATAGCTTCAGAATGTAGTTGACAGCCTTCCTCGAAGAATTCTCCTGGAGTGGGCAGGCCGGTGAGCTCAATGATATCAAATGCATTGGCTTCATGATGGACATTGCCAGTCATCCACTCCAGGATCCAAGTCTTCGGATCTCTGTTGTATCCTTTTATATGAAGGGTGGCATAGAACTGAAGCAGAAGCTCTTCATTCCAGTGCTCTTCATCAGTCACAAACGGCAGCAGACCCACTTGCCTGAAGCAATCCAAAGCTTCCTCAAGACATGGCAGACCAGCAATGGCTTCAACCTCAAGGCGCTTGTGCGGGAAGATGCGACCTTGGTTGTATAAGATGCATGAATAATAGCTGCGCTGAGAATAGCTCCAGAACCTATCTGATACAATCCTTTCCCTTGAATATGGGTTCTTGGAGCTATTGAAAAATGTATTGTCTGCCTTGAAGCTGTTAATATCAAAGGAGCCAGGTGCTGATGCAGGACCTGGGAACCTTGGAAGCCTTGGGACTGGCTTCTGTACATGAGGCCTGTGCTCAATATGATGATCAAACTGTGGACCTGCAGCAGACTCAGGAACAGAAGTGTCTGGCTTAGTAGCTTCGCTGTCCGCTGAAGCATTTGGTGGGGCGGGCTCCACATTGGCTTCAGTGTTTGTGGTGGCAGCCGCAACATTTTCTTCCTCCGCTTGTGTAGTTGGAGGGACAACCTCAGGCACGTATCCCTGGAAAACTGCATCTTGATGGAGCGAGGGAGTGGGTTCTGGTGGTGCTTCTACATTGTCTTCGGCTAATGCAGCCGGAATTTCTGCAGTATGGACTTGAGGCCTTGGACCTTTGCGAAGTCTACGGAACGTAGACGACGCTTGTGGGGTTGGAGTGGGCCGGGCCTCAATGTCTTCTTCCTCCTGAGGGTGATCCGCCCATGACTCATCTTGTGCCATTGGCGTCAGAGGACGACCAATACTGATGAGTTCGCTTGTTTCGAGCGGAGGAAGGGCTGCATCATCTTGTACATTGTCTTGGTGACCAATGTCTTCAGCAGCTGTGGGGTCGGCTGCTGGAATATCTTCAGCTTCAAGAGCCTCTGTGGGAGCAGGCTCATGAACTGTCAGTCGTCTTTCTGCATTGGGGTGAATGACAGAAAGGGGTTCAACCATCAAGGGCTTTGTGGGAGCAGCCCTAGATTTCTTGGTCTTGCGCTTCTTTTTGCTGGGGGCAGTAGGAGAGGCTTCAGAGCTCTTCCTTTTTCTGGCTTCAGCCTCTGCAGTTCTTGTCTTCTTTAGCTCTGAAGCTGTTGACCGGCTCTTTGGCTTCGAGCCAGTCGTTGCAGTGGGGAAGACAATTTGAACCGCTTCTTGTCGAGGTGCCTCTGGTTCATTCACAGCAGGCTCCTTCTTCTTCTTTGTGGCCAACTTGGGGTCGATGCCAGGACGCCCAAGTGCCTTGCGCTTTTCAGCCTCGTTGTAGGCTTGAACACATTTTTCTGCCAAAGACTTCATTCTTTCATGCGAGCCCTGAGCTTCAGCATGCTTCTTCAGAAAGTTTTCTTTGAGCTCATGCAGCATGATTTTGAAGCTCCTCACTTCCTGCACACTGAGGCTGGCCATGTGCTTCTTGAACTGAGCCTTTTCGTGATCAATTTTCTGCTTCAGCTCAACAATGCGCAGTGCAATGGCCAGTTCTGAAGCAATTGCGCCTTGGAAGGCGACACTGAGGCCAACTGGCAGCTGCAGATCATTGAAGCTTATGTCTGGTGAGTCAAACCATTCATCGATGAAGCTGTGGATGATGGCGACATCAAAGAGAGGCAGATTGTTGAAGATTTCAGCTTCTTCCTTGCTTTTGATGAGCTGCTCTAGAGCGTCATCTCCCAGATCTTCATCGCTTGATAGATCAATGGCTTCGCTGCGCAGAATGGCAGCAGCAGTGAGCTCTTTGCCTGTTTGTTGCTGGGGCTCCTTTTCCTTCTGGGGCTTGGAGACGCGGGATACGTCTTCAGACTGCACACTGACTTCAGGAGGTGCAGTTTTCAATGGCTTTGCCCTTGAGATTTTTGAGGCAGGGGCCGGCGTTGAAGCTTTTGGTTTCTTTGTCTGCTTTGGCTTCGGCACAGCAGGAGCTTCATCAGACTCAGAGTCAGCTGGAGGGTCATTTACGGCAGTCCCTTGGACTAAGATGTGGGTGATCTGGCCCTCAAGATTGGCAAACGGACCGATGACATTGGGTTCCGCGTCGCGTGTGCCATCTGCCCTAGGTGCGGATGGACCAGGGTTGAAGTCTAACCCAAATTTCTTCTTGTTTAGCTTCGCTGACTGTTGGGCAAAATGAAAGTTGCGCTTGAAGAGATTGTCGTCACGGCACCAGAGGAGTGACGACGGATGTGCATCATCAGGCTGTGGTCCTCGGACCATGCATGGGTAGAAGCCTTGAGCAATGGCTTCATCTTTGGTCTTGGGTATGAGATTCTTGTAAAGGATGTCCCCCCATGGCTTCTTGATGGCACATTTCTTAGCATACTCCTGGGTGACGAAGCGGTATTTGAACCATTGTTCTGCCCAATAGCGTCGAATCCATTGGATTCGGGTCTTGCGCTGCCCATAGCTCTCTTCAGGATCTGTTTTATACATTTCTGCCAGGTCTTCAGGCAGATCTTTGGAAGTGCCTTCACGTCTCTGTCTGCCCCCCTTCCTTGCTGCTGCTTCTGAAGCCATAAACTTTAACTTGAAAGGCTTCAAAACTTTCAAAGGCTTCAAAGGCCTTCTTTTTCTGGACCAACAGGAACTGGCTTCAGGAGAGTTTATGTGTTGCTGTAGTAATTCTGCAAATGAATGCAGACTATGAGAACCGAAGGATTCTCCCACGGACATGTACCTGTGACAGCATTAAGGTGCGAGGGAAGGGGAAGAGGTCATATGCATTCTCAGAAGGTTTTGAAGATTAATCAGTTTAGAAGACATTGACCTCATCGTGCGAAGACATTCACTCATAGATAAGAAGTTGGTTCCAGATTTGTACGAACCCACAGATCAGTACAAGTGAGGAATCTAACTACTTTATGAAGCACAAGTGAATATACTAGGCATGTCATGAGATGGAGCGAGAGATCTAACTAGTGTGAAGAGAAACTTCTTATGGTAGAAAGTGACAGAACCATGAGATCAAAGGGGCTATAAAAAGAAGTTTTATTTACCACACCGGAACTGCTAGATGGAAGGGAGTTGATGCCGAGCAGTTCAGTCCTCCGTGCCCTAACTTGGCGATGGAAAACACCTACGGCGACGGCAGAGAGGACGATGTCCGCGGTCGGCGTGAGGACGGCGTTGGAGAGGTTGCGGCAGCGAAGCGCTTCGTCTCCGGCGTCGTCGAGTGCTAGCGGTGGCGCTAGGGTTCGTGCGAGGGTGGAAGAAGGAGATAATGACCGCGGTAAGTGTGAATTTATAGGCTCAGGGGCGGCACTGTGCTATTACACAGGTGCCCCTGGCGGTTCGCATTTGAGGAACGCGTGGCCAGCTAGCGAAAGTTTGGGGTTTGTTCCATGTCCCACGCGTGCCTAAATTGTCGGGCGGTCGTTCCTACTTCTCGGATTTTATGTGGAGGAATGAGCATTAAAACCGGACTTTATGGTTGTCTCTATATGTTCAGCTGACAAGGACACAGTGAAGACATCCGACAGTTTCAATAGAACGCATATGACTTGGAGAGATAGAATTTGAGATAGAAAGCATAGAGAGATTAGGGTCCGATCACATTCACTTAGTTCAAAAGATTCAACCAAGAAGACATAGCTATAAGTGAATGCTGCAGAGGACAGAACACTAGAGTATATATCTATATAATCAACGTAGTGAAGATAATCATGAAGACATGATGAGTTCGAAGCCAAACCAAATGTGAAGATATTTCAAGGTAACGCCATGAGTGAAACACTTCAAAATGGAACGTTTGGTGGTGGCGTTACCCACCGTATAGGAAGTATTAGACCCAGACACGGCGCACAATTATCGTGGCGCTCCGAAGTCAAATTCCACATTAATGTATTCACACTTAGAATGTATGTCTTTATTGATTGAAGATATACTTTACTCTGTGTGTTGCACATCTAAGTCATCAATATGCATAAGCGTTAGGATGTGTGCCTGATCACAGGACATTTGAGGATTCCAAGATATTTAGCTCACACCGTAACTTGCAAAACCTCTTCTCATCCAAGGGCTTGGTGAAGATATCTGCCAATTGCTCTTCAGTGTTGACGTGTATGATATCAATGTCTTCCTTCACAACATGATCTCTGAGAAAGTGATGACGAATTTGAATGTGCTTTGTCTTCGAGTGCTGAACTGGGTTGTTGGCAATCTTGATGGCGCTTTCGTTGTCGCAGTATAGTGGCACTTGCTTCAGATGAATGCCATAGTCCTTGAGTGTTTGCTTCATCCACAGAAGCTGAGCGTAGCAAGATCCAGCAGCAATGTATTCAGATTCAGCAGTGGAGAGAGATACACAGTTCTGCTTCTTTGAAGACCAACATACAAGTGATCGTCCCAGAAAGTGACATGTGCCTGATGTAGACTTGCGATCAACCTTGTCACCAGCATAATCAGCATCCGAAAATCCAACCAAATCAAACTCTGAGCCCTTTGGATACCATAATCCTAGAGTTGGGGTGTGAGCCAAATATCGAAGAATTCGCTTCACAGCTAAGTGATGCGACTCCTTTGGTGCCGCTTGAAATCGAGCACACATGCAAACACTAAGCATGATATCTGGCCTAGATGCACATAAATAAAGCAAAGACCCAATCATGGAGCGGTATACCTTTTGATCGAACTCTTTACCATTGTCGTCAGGACCTAGATGATGTTTGGCTGGCATTGGTGTTGTGAAGCCTTTGCAGTCTTGCATACCAAACTTCTTCAGGCAATCTTTGAGATACTTCTCTTGAGATATGAAGATGCCATTGCGCTGTTGTCGTATTTGAAGACCAAGGAAGAACTTCAGCTCCCCCATCATGGACATCTGATATTGCTCTTGCATCATATATCCAAACTCTTCACTGTACTTTTGATTGGTGCAGCCGAAGATAATGTCATCCACATATATTTGGCACACAAACAGTTCACCATCATATGTCTTCGTGAAAAGAGTGGGATCCAGGGAACCAGGTATGAAGCCTTTGCTTTTCAGGAAGTACTTGAGTGTGTCATACCAGGCCCTAGGGGCTTGTTTGAGGCCATACAGTGCCTTGTTGAGCTTGTATACCATGTCAGGATGTTTTGGATTTTCAAAGCCAGGCGGTTGTGCAACATACACTTCTTCTTCAATCTTGCCATTGAGAAAGGCACTTTTCACATCCATTTGATATAGAAGTATGTTATGATGATTTGCATAGGCCAGCAGTATGCGTATGGCTTCAAGCCTAGCCACAGGAGCAAATGTTTCATCGAAGTCAATGCCCTCCACTTGAGTATATCCTTGAGCAACGAGACGAGCTTTGTTTCTGACAACTTGACCATGCTCATCTTGTTTGTTGCGATATATCCATTTAGTGCCTATAATGTTGTGCTTTCATGGATCAGGACGCTTAACCAGTTTCCATACATTATTCAGCTCAAACTGTTGAAGCTCTTCTTGCATAGCTTGAATCCATTCAGGTTCCATGAAGGCTTCTTCAACTTTCTTGGGTTCTGATATTGATACGAATGCGAAGTGCCCACTGAAATTTGCTAGCTGAGTTGCCCTTGAACGAGTGAGTGGACCAGGTGCATTGATGCTGTCAATTATTCTGTCAATCTGCACTTCATTGGCAACACGAGGATGTATAGGGCGAAGACTTTGCTCTTGCTGTTCTGTGTTGTTGTTGGGAGGAATGTCTTTAGGCTGAGCAATGTCTTCATTTTGATCAGGTGCTGAGATGATAAGTTCTTCTTCAGGATGAGCTTCAGAAGGTATAATCTCTCCAGTTCCCATAAGCTTGATTGATTCACTAGCTGGAACTTCATCTAGAACATTTGGCAGTTGCTCTCTTTGTGAACAATTTGTCTCATCAAACCGCACATCCACTATTTCAACCACTTTCTAATGGAAGAGATTGAAGACTCTGTATGAGTGTGAATCCTTTCCATATCCTAGCATAAAGCCCTCATGTGCTTTTGGTGCAAACTTTGAGGTGTGGTGTGGGTCCTTGATCCAGCACCTTGCTCCAAATACTCTGAAGTAACTGACATTTGGCTTCTTGCCAGTTAGGAGTTCATACGATGTCTTGTTCAGAAGCTTGTGAAGATAAACACGATTGATTGTATGACATGCAGTATCAATGGCTTCAGTCCAGAATTTTCTTGGAGTCTTGTATTCATCTAGCATTGTTCTGGCCATCTCAATGAGTGTTCTGTTCTTGCGTTCGACGACGCCATTCTACTGTGGCGTGTATGGAGCTGAGAATTCATGTGTGATGCCCAAGGTATCTAGATATGTATCAAGGCCAGTGTTCTTGAATTCAGTGCCATTGTCACTTCTGATGTGCTTTATCTTGGCGCCAAAATTGTTCATAGCTCGATTGGCGAAGCGTCTGAAGACATCCTGCACTTCAGTCTTGTAAAGGATTATGTGCACCCAAGTATATCTGGAGTAATCATCAACAATGACGAAGCCATAGAGGCAAGCAGTAGTAGTAAAAGTTGAGTAGTGAGTGGGACCGAAAAGATCCATGTGGAGCAGTTCGAAGGGTTGTGTAGTAGTCATGATTGTCTTCGAAGGATGTTTTGCCCTTGTCATCTTCCCTGCTTCACAGGCACCGCATAAGTGATCTTTCTTGAACTTGACGCCCTCGATGCCTATGACATGCTTCTTCTTCGCAAGAGTGTGGAGGTTCCTCATGCCAGCATGCCAAGCCTCCGATGCCAAAGCCAGCATTCTGAAGCTTTTGCAAGAAGACATACTGCAAGTTGTGGTCCTGCTGAGAAATCTACCACATACAAATCACCCTTTCGGTACCCTTCAAACACTAGAGACTTGTCAGATTCCATTAGTACTAGGCAACGATATTTTCCAAACATTACAATCATGTTCAAATTGCAAAGCATTGAGACAGACATTAAGTTGAAGCCAAGGGATTCAACAAGCATGACTTTATCCATGTGTTGATCCTTTGAGATTGCAACTCTACCTAGACCCAATACCTTACTTTTACCAGTGTCAGCAAATGTGATGTGGCTCTTGTCGGATGGACGTAAGGTTGAGTCCATAAGAAGGCTTCTTTTGCCAGTCATGTGATTTGTACATCCACTGTCAATAATCCATTCTGAAGACTTTGAAGTCGCTGGTGTCGTACCCTACAGTGCAGTTAGGGGGATAGGCTTCACGAAGAGAATTGTGAAGCAAAAACATTCGATGAACCAGTGGGTTATGAAAACTTAGATCCAGATTAGGACTAATAGGGAGAGTAGCATGCGATTCAGGAACGAAGTACATAATGATGCCATTCGGGCATTTTATCTTGCGTCCTACAAGATTTTTAAGGTCCCCAGCAATAGCATCAAAAGATTTTGTTTTTCTGCTGGAGACCTTTCCCTGCAAAAGAGAGTTAAGCTTTCTTAACCACCCACATCTTCAAGGGTGGCTTAGAAGGAATAAGTCTAAGTGCAGCATCTGAGAATTTTGGCTTTGAAGCCTTAGCAAACAGTCTAGCAGGTGGACAATAATACTCATAGGAATAAGCAGAATAATTTTTGGTCATATGAACATGACAGTTTGAAGAACCGCTCTCATATTCATATGCCTGAGTATGGTTTCCCTGCAAAACATTTGCGTTAGTGTGACTCTGGTGAGTCCTCTGTTTGTATGAAGCCTTTGGACCATATGAAGCCTTTGGTCTGATGTTTGTCTTCTTCAAGTGAGGTGTCATGAAGACATTCACAGGAAGATTTTCCAGATCCTTTTTCGGAACCCAGATCTTCTTCATAGGTGGTCCATTCCTGCAGTTAGTACCAATGTACCTGGCAAACACTTCACCATTCTGATTCTTAAACAGTTTATAGTTTGCATCAAAGGATTCATCAATGATAATGGGGTTAGCACAAGTGAAGCCAGATAAATTGGATGGATCTGCTAAAAGTTCCTTTGCAGCAACCCATGTGGTTTTGGGGTACTGCTCAGGTTTCCAGTAAGAGCCATCTGCATTTATTTTCCTCTCGAACCCAACACCCTCTTTCCTAGGGTTTCGGTTCAGAATCTGCTTCTTGAGGACATCACATAATGTCTGATGTCCTTTAAGACTTTTGTACATCCCTGTTTCAAGCAATCTCTTCAACCTAGCATTCTCATCAGCAATAGCAGTGGTATCCTCAGCATAGGGGTTAGTTACCACATCAACAGTTGAAGATATTGGAACAGCAGTAGCAGTGGAACATTCAGCAACAGAAGTAGCATTATCACGCTCAATGCATTTAAGACATGGTGGTTCAAATCCTTTCTGAGCGGGACTGGTCTGTTCGGCACGAAGTGACTCGTTTTCCTTTTGAAGATCTTCATGAGCCGCTCTCAATTTCTCAAGTTCTTGCTTCCTTTGAAGATCATCATAGGAAAGCTTTTCATGAGTTGTTGAGAGAGTATCAAGACGATCTTCAAGTTCCTGATACTTAACGTGAAGGTTTTTATGTCTTCAATTAAGGATTCAGATCGAGTCATTTCAGCACCCAACAGATCATCGCTTCTGTCTAACAGTTTTTGAATATGTTCCATAGCTTTCTGTTGTTCAGTTGCAATTTTAGCAAGTGTTTTGTAGCTGGGTTTTGAATCACAGTCAGAGTCATCGTCACTAGATGTTTGATAGCGAGTAGTGCGTGTGTTTACCTTGGCACCGTGTGCCATGAAGCAGTAGGTAGGAGTGGAGTCGTTCTTGTCATTTGCGTCGGTGTCGGTGATGCAGCCATTGTCTTCAGTGTTGAAGATGGACTTGGCGACGTATGCTGTAGCCAGACTCGCAATGCCAGAATCAGACTCCTCCTCAGACTCCACCTCTGCCTCCTCAGATGCGGACTCCTCCTCTGAATCCATCTCCTTGCCAACAAACGCACGTGCCTTGCCAGATGAGCTCTTCTTGTGTGTTGAAGACTTTGAAGAAGACTTGGAAGAAGACTTTGAGTATTTCTTCTTCTTCTTGTCGTCAGAATCATATTCCTTGCTCTTCTTCTTCCTTATGTTCTCATTGTCCCATTGTGGACACTCAGAGATGAAGTGTCCAGTTTTCTTGCACTTGTGACATGTTTTCTTCTTGTAGTCATGAGCAGAAGCTTCATCATTCCTTGAGCTTGATCGTGAAGATTTTCTGAAGCCTTTCTTCTTGGTGAATTTCTGGACTTCTTCACTAGCATTGCAATTTCTCTTCCAATGTCTTCAGGATCATCAGAACTGCAGTCAGAATCTTCTTCAGATGAGGAAACAGCTTTTGCCTTCAAGGCACGAGTTCGCCCATAGTTTGGACCGTAGATATCTCTTTTCTCAGAAAGCTGAAACTCATGTGTGTTGAGCCTCTCAAGTATGTCAGACGGATCGAGTGTCTTGAAATCAGGACGTTCTTGAATCATTAGGGCCAGGATGTCAAACGAACTATCAAGTGATCTCAGCAGCGTCTTGACAATTTCATGTTTGGTGATCTCAGTGGCACCGAGGGCTTGAAGCTCATTTGTGATGTCAGTGAGCCGGTCAAATGTGTGCTGGACATTCTCATTGTCATTTCGCTTGAAGCGGTTGAAGAGGTTGCGAAGAACACTAATTCTTTGATCTCTCTGGGTTGAGACGCCTTCATTGACCTTGGAGAGCCAGTCCCAGACCAGCTTGGATGTCTTCAAAGCACTCACACGGCCATACTGTCCTTTTGTCAGATGACCACAGATGATATTTTTGGCAGTAGAGTCCAGTTGAGTGAACTTCTTGACATCAGCAGCAGTAACACCTTCTCCAGCCTTGGGAACGCCGTTCTCGACGACATACCATAGGTCGACGTCAATGGCTTCAAGATGCATGCGCATCTTATTCTTCCAATAGGGATATTCAGTTCCATCGAAGACGGGGCACGCAGCGGAGACTTTGATTATCCCTGCAGTCGACATAGCTAAAACTCCAGGTGGTTAAACCGAATCACACAAAACAAGGGAGCACCTTTCTCTGATACCAATTGAAAGTGCATTATATCGACTAGAGGGGGGGGGGGTGAATAGGCGATTTTTATGAAAGTCTTCAAAACATGAGAGTTATGAAGACAATCAGCGAAGAGTATGCCTATTACTATGCAGCGAAAGTTAGATTACACTAGGCCAGCCATGGTCATGTATTCAATAGAGTGAAAGCACAATGACAAACAGCTTCAGTGTAATAAGGATCAGGTAGGAAGAAGTTATGAAGCCAAACAGATCATACTTTCACATTGTGAAGACAAAAGATAAAGCAAGCATGCAATGGCTTCACAATGAGTAACAGTAAGAGAAGTAAGTGAAGATAAAACCAGTGATTCGTTGAAGACAATGATATGTTGGACCAGTTCCAGTTGCTGTGACAACTGTACGTCTGGTTGGAGCGGCTAGGTATTTAAACCTTAGGACACACAGTCCCGGACACCCAGTCCTGAACACACAGTTCAGGACACCAAGTCCTCACCGTATTCTCCTTGAGCTAAGGTCACTTAGTCCTTGCCCAATCACTCTGGTAAGTCTTCAAGGTAGACTCCCAAACCTTCATAGACTTCGTTCATTGGCAATCCACAATGTCTCTTGGATGCTCTGAACGTGACGCCTAACCGTCTGGAGGATTCACAGTCCTCAAGTGTAATGAGTCTTCAGATCACACAGACACGAAGACTTAAGTGATGCCCAATTTACTCTGGCTTTGGGTGGTTAGGGCTTTTCTCCTCACTAGGAATTTTTTTCTCAAAGGCTTCGAGGTGGGTTGCTCTCAAACGACAAAAGCCGTGCACTGAAATCTGAGCAGCCAACCGTTTATGGTTGTGGGGGTGGGCTATTTATAGCCACTTGGCAACCCGACCCGATTTGTCCGAAATGACCCTGGGTCACTAAGGAACCGACACGTGTCTCAACGGTCAGATTTCAAACTCTCATGGCAACTTTACTTGGTCTACAAGCAAAGCTGACTTGTCCGGCTCTGGACAAGATTCGCTCTCATTGTCTTCACTCGAAGACATAGGTTTTGATTTAGGCATCACTTCAGTCATTCTGACTGGTTCTCCTGGACCCCACTTAACAGTACGGTGGTTCCTATGACTCAACACAAAATAAAATGAACTACGAAAGATCTAAGTCTTCGAGCTCCATAGGCTTCATAACGTGTCTTCTTTTGTCATAGTCTTCAATGTGAATATCTTCATATACCACCTTTGTCTTCAATGTCTTCATACATTTTTAGGGGTCATCTTTGGTAGTAAAACCGAATCAATGAGGAACTTCTACCTGTGTTTTCCTGCAATTCTCACAAACACATTAGTCCCTCAACTAGGTTTGTCGTCAATACTCCAAAACCAACTAGGGGTGGCACTAGATGCACTTACAGTATGTTGTCATTACGGTACGACCGATAAAGATCTTCATAGAATATGTGGGAACCAATATGAGGATCCAGGTTCCGCTGTTGGTTATTGACCGGAGAGGTGTCTGTAACATCCCAAATTTTCAATTTGGAATGTTATACATTAGATCATCATTGCATATCATATTTTATTTTGTATTTTGGTTGACCCTAGAAATTCTACGCACCTCAATGACCCACGGAGAGAGTTGGGGATTTTGTTATTTTCAAATTTGAGTTTTCTCAAATTTTGAGAATAGGATCATTTGATTGTATTTATTTTATTATCAATTATTTCTATTACAAAAATATGAGAGAGGGAATAAAATGACTTTCCAAAAATAAAGAAATATTGAGGATCAAATAATAAAATCAAATAAGATTTTATTTCGGAGTTTTTCGGTGTTTTATTTTAATTTAGGAAAAATGTGCGTTTTTCAAAATTGCATTTAGGTCCCAAATAAATGTTCACCTTATGCGGCTTGATTTTAGAAGCCTATGAAAATTTATTTCGGAATTTTTGGAGTCTGTTTAGTATTTCTTTTATTTTTTCTTCTGCGCGTAATATTAAAAAAAATGAATCGACCTAGGGGCCGTGTCCGACTAGGACTCCCGGCCCGTTAGGCTTTATAAGCCAGCCCACCCCGGCCGAACCCTAGCCCCAGCCCCAGCCCCAGCCCCGCCGCCACCCGTGCCGCCGCCGCCGCCGCGCCTCGCCACTCGCGCTGCCGCCCCGCCGCGCCGTCGCCACCCCGCCGCCGCCGCCCTCCGCCGACCGAGGTCCGCCGCCGCCTCGTTTTCCGCGCCGGTTTTTTTATTTTTTTCGAAAAACCGTTCGGTTTTTCCTTCGGTTTTTTTAGTTTCGGTTTTTTAAACAGATCGGTTTTTCCAGTTTATTTAATTTAGCGAGCATTCATCGTTTTTCTTTTTCTCGGATTAAATCCGCGATTTTCTGACCGCGATTCCTGATCTGATTTTCGTTTTAGTATAACTTTTCGCTCGTTTATCGGAATCAGGCGATTCAAGCGCCTGGAGTTTCGTCTCGAAACCCTTTATCCATTTAACCAACTTAAACAAGATTTTGCTACTGTAAAATTTGCCCTAGATCCAGATTAGTAGAACGAAGTTGTTTTCTTTCGCCGTTTGACTTTCGTTGCTTCGTTCGATTTGACTCTTTTTGCCAACCGGAGTTCTTAAGTTGAACCTTTTGGTTAGATCTCTTATTTGAGTTTTACTTGTGCATTAGATGAGTACTTATTGTATGCTTGTTTGTTTGTCTGTGATAGAATACCCGGAGTGCACCGCTTGTTACTTTGAATCTCTAGGTTTCGCGGATCATCAGCAAGGCAAGTAACACTTTGATCATACCTTTCCTACTACCCAGTTTTTTTTGCATTAGATCAATCCTCACACATTGCATGATTAGGATCTAATTAAATTGTGGGATGGGAATTAGTTGAGGTAGTACCTATTACCTGTTTATTATCAAACCTTTGGGAGTTACTTCTACGTTTGCTTATTATGCCATGCTATGCTAGTAGACGTGGATTGGGTGAGTGATATCCATGACAGATATGAGTTTGTTAATTAATGGCTTATCTAAGGTGGCAACTTAAACACACATCTGGGTGGATTGAGGCACCTGGGTATTCCAGGACTTGCCTGTTTTCTTTCGGACCGCCACCCAGGCTCAAAGGGATCATGAGACTATTCATACTAGAAACTTTCGTGTGCAGCCACAAGCTATTATGGGCTCTAGCATAGTTGACTAAGTCGTGCGAACTCTTACAGTGGTAGACTAGCAGATGTAGGGGATGTAGGTGGTACGGTCTACCCGATCGTAAGGTGCTAGCGCTTCTGAAAGACTATGTCTCGGTCATCCGTCTTCTCAAACACCATGTAGTGCGAGAAACCAAACGGAGGCGATCGAGTCTTGTGGGGAAAAGTGCGCAAATCTCTGCAGAGTGTAATAAACTAATCATGATTAGCCGTGTCCCCGGTTATGGACATCTTGAGTATCTAGTACCTGGATTATCATGTGAATCTCAACATGTTACTCTAAATTAATTTTGTTGGGTTATGTTTAATGATGATGTTTAATTGGGATTGAGAATGCTGTCAACCATTCTCAATGTTTAACAACTACCATGATAGTAATTAAATTTTATTCCTTTGAAGTAGGGAAAAATTGGCTTTACGCAAAACTGTAACCATAGAGCTTTCCACCAGCCAAATATGCATATAGTATAGCTGTTTCATTCCATTACTCTCTATGTGTTACCTTGCCAGCATATTCCATGTGCTAACCCATTTTCGGGCTGCAACGTTAATGTTGCAGACTTTTCAGACGACGATTAAGGAGTTTTTAGGTCGCGGTTCTATACTCAGTGATGCCGTTGGAGTTGATGGACTCACTTATCTTCCAAGCCTTCCGCTGTTACCGTTATTAGATGGCCTTAAGCCATATTTATTGTAATAAGTTCTCTTATGAGACACTCGATGTAATAAGTGTGTGATTGCTTCTCTGCTATAAATCCTCCGAGTACTGTGTGGTGTCAGCATTACTGATCCAGGGATGACACCAGAGCACAGAGATCAGACTGTTTGAGGTCTGGTCGCTACAGAGATGGTATCAGAGCCAGGTTGACTGTAGGGCACGACCACTAAGCTAAAAGACCTAGATCACTTTTCACTCTCTTCTCTTCCGACTTCTCATCTTTTCTACTCTTTAGGATGGCGGATGCAAGGAACAAGTTCACGCAACCGGATGAAGATACACCCTTTGGACGTCACTTGAAGGAAGTCACTAGATACCTGAATATAGGAGTACCAAGCTTCACCAGAACCTACAACGCCACTTTACCTGAAGAAGAGCGCAGGATGATTCAAGTTCAAGTTCCAGGAAGGACGTTCATGCCAGTCACTGAGCCCATAGAGTTTTCTTTTGATGCACCAACTTGGAGTCTAGGAAAGAGCATGGCAGCTCACATCGCCATGGGACACATTGGAGAAGTCTACCGCAAGGATCTCAAGGATACTATCTACCAGATTTGTGGGCGCCGAGATGAGCACTGGGAGATGATCAGCACCAGGAAAGATAGATCAATTGCAGCTTTTATCCAGGAGTTAAACCAGCACATTCGACGACAGGAGAACCAGATGTGCGCCGACATGATAGATCTGAAGAAGGCAAGGACAAGAATCAAGGAACTGGAGGAAGAACTCAAGGCTACACGTGAAGATTATGAAGAGGAAATTGAAGTATTGGTGGAGAAGAATGACGACCTGATCAAGAAGATTGGGATATTTATGGGAGGCCCTACACCAGTAGATGAAGACGAAGAACCCAAGGAGATTAGCCCGGAAGACTACATCATCATCGACGACACCGACTCGGATCCAGATAGTAGCGATGATGACTATGTTGATGAAGCTGGAGCAGATATCATGGAGTCTGCCACCGAAGAATATTGCTAGTAGACCACCCCATCAGTAGTAGTAGTCCACCATGTAAATATAGTAGTCCGAGCACTTTTGCGATAGTTAGATCGATTGTATGCCCTTATTTGATTGAATGAAGTGAATTGTTTGCTTTTGCCTCATGTGCATATGGGTAGTGTTTTCTCTTTAGACCCCTCTATTCTTACATCTCATCTTTTCTAAAAACCCTTAGATGCCTCCGAGACATGACCCTGGATTTGCCTTTCCACCGGAGCTCACCCAGTTGATCCAGCAGCAGAACACACTAATGCAGTTGCTAGTCTAGAATCAGAATCAGGGGAACAACAACAACAACAACCCACCACCACCACCACCACCTGTTGACCACTTAGCCCGTTTTCTTAGGCTGAACCCGCCGGCGTTTTCCAGTAGCACCGAGCCGATAGTAGCAGATGATTGGCTTCGCAAGACAGCTAGGGAGTTGACCACAACAGGATGTACGAATGCGGAGAAGGTGAAGTTTGCCGCACGTCAGCTAGAAGGACCCGCAGCATCATGGTGGGAGAATTTCACAGCCACTTTCCCAGTCGACACTGTCACATGGGACCAGTTTCAGCAGGCTTTTCGTACTGCACATGTTTCAGCAGGAGCTATGGCCATGAAGAAGCGTGAGTTTCGCAACTTGCGCCAAGGAGGACGGACAGTTGGCCAGTATGTGGAGGACTTTAGTAAGTTAGCACGTTATGCACCAGATGACGTCGCTACGGATGCAGCTAAGCAGGAGAAGTTTCTGGAAGGACTGAATGATAAGTTGAGCATGCAGTTGATGGTAGCAACCTTCAACAACTACCAGGAGTTGGTAGATCATGCTCTTATGATTGAAGGGAAGCAGCAGCAAATTGAGAATCGCAAGAGGAAGTATGGACAAGGGAAGTACAATTCAGGAGCTCAGCAGAAGCCACATTTTACCCCTAGACTGGGAGGACATTTTCAGCATACCCATGGAGGAGGTAGCTCGCACCATCACAATGGCACCAAGAATGGTAATGGAAATGGAGGAAGCAACGGCCAGAATCGCACCAACCCCTCAACCCCAGCCAAGAAGGACCTGAGCCAAGTCACTTGCTTTAAGTGTCAGAAGACCAGACACTATGCCAATGAATGTCCTGAAGGCCAAAATGGCAATGGAAGTTTTGGGAAGAAGCCGAACCCTTTCAACAGGGGACAGGTGAACCACGTTAGTGCGGAGGAGGTTGAAACTCAGCGTGATGCAGTAATAGGTAAGTTTTTGGTTAAGTCATTTACTGCACTCGTTCTTTTTGATACTGGTGCATCGCATTCATACATCTCAAGGGGATTTGTGGATAAGTATAACCTATGAACCCAAGCCCTTAGGTCACCCATGTTAGTAACCTCGCTTGGAGCAGAATATATGGCTAGTCTATGGTGTGATCGGTTACCATTAAGGATTGGTAACTATGTTTTTCCCTTAGACCTAATAGTGTTGGAATCCCAAGGATTGGATGTGATATTAGGCATGGATTGGTTATCAAAGTATGAAGGGAATATTGAATGTGCTAGTAAGTCAATTTTGCTTACCACCCCAGAAGGGAGAAGGATCAAGTATGTATCCTGACATGTGCCAAAGAGGACTCAAGTAAATTGCTTAACAGGAGTTGTGCAGGAGGAAGTACCAGTGGTAAGGGATTTCCCTGAAGTATTTCCAGAGGAGTTGCCAGGCATGCCACCCGATAGAGATATTGAGTTTTTGATTGAGCTATTGCCAGGCATAGGGCCAATATCAAAGAGACCATATAGGATGCCAGCAAAGGATTTTGTGGAAATTAAGAAGCAGATTAAGGAGTTACTGGATAAGGGATATATTCGCCCAAGTTCTTCACCTTGGGGATCGCCAGTACTTCTAGTGGAGAAGAAGGATGGATCATTAAGGATGGTTGTTGATTATCGAGGATTGAATGAAGTAACAATCAAGAATAAGTACCCACTACCAATGATTAATGATCTGTTTGATCGATTGCAAGGAGCTAAGGTATTTTCCAAGATCGATCTGCGATCAGGATACCACCAGTTGAAGATTCGAGAACATGATATACCTAAGACAACTTTTACCACCAGGTATGGGCTGTACGAGTATACCGTTATGTCATTTGGTCTGACTAACGCTCCCGCATATTTTATGAACATGATGAACAAAGTATTTATGGAGTTTTTGGATAAGTTCGTCGTAGTGTTCATTGATGATATCCTGGTTTATTCGAAGAATGAAGAGGAGCATAAGGAGCATTTGAGTTTGGTACTTGGAAAGCTCAGAGAACATAAATTATATGCCAAGTTCAGCAAATGTGAGTTTTGGTTGAAGGAAGTAGGATTCCTCGGACACGTTATATCCGGAGAAGGAATAGCAGTAGATCCCACTAAAGTTGATACCGTGACCAAATAGGAAGCACCGACCATAGTTGGAGAGATCCGGAGTTTTCTTGGACTCGCAGGATACTACCGGAGATTTATTGAGAATTTCTCAAAGATTGCGAAGCCTATGACTGAGTTGTTGAAGAAAGATACCAAGTTCATATGGACGGAGGAATGTGAGGCTAGTTTCCAGGAGTTGAAGAAACGTTTGGTTACCTCACCAGTGTTAATTTTGCCAGACCAGACCAAAGATTATGAGGTGTATTGCGACGCTTCACGTCGAGGACTTGGAGCAGTGCTTATGCAGGAAGGGAGAGTTGTTTCATATGCCTCAAGACAACTGAAACCTCATGAGTTGAATTATGCCACGCATGATTTGGAGTTAGCAGCCATAGTGCATGCATTGAAAACATGGAGGCATTTCCTCATTGGAAATCATTGTGAGGTGTACACGGATCATAAGAGTTTGAAGTACATTTTCACACAGAAGGAGTTGAATCTCAGACAAAGGAGATGGTTGGATCTCATCAAGGATTATGATATGAGATTGCATTATCACCCCGGAAAGGCTAATGTAGTAGCTGACGCATTAAGCCGTAAGAGCCATGTCAATACATTAATGACGGTAGAAATACCCAAGGCGTTAGCAGAAAATCTTCGAGAGTTATGTTTAGAAATAGTTCCGAGAGGCTATGTAGCAGCATTGGAGATTCAGTCAACTTTGATGGATAGAATCAGAGAAGCTCAAAGGACTGACAAGGAGATTGCCGCTATAAAGGAGAAACTTATCAAAGGAAAAGCTAAGGGATTTCGTGAGGATGAACACGATACCCTATGGTTTGAAGACCGCGTTTACGTGCCCAATGACCCGGAGATCAGGAAGTTGATACTGCAAGAGGAACACGACTCACCGTATTCAATTCACCCAGGGAATACCAAGATGTATTTGGAACTAAAGGATATTTTCTGGTGGACTGGAATGAAGAAGGATATTGCAGAGTATGTAGCAGTTTGTGATGTATATCAGAGAGTAAAGGCAGAGCATCACAAGCCAGCAGGATTGTTACAACCATTGCCGATACCCGAATGGAAGTGGGATAAGTTAGGCATGGATTTTATCACGGGATTGCCCAGGACTCGTTCAGGCTATGACTCGATTTGGGTTGTAGTTGATCGATTGACGAAAGTAGCTCATTTCATCCCAGTAAAGACCACTTACACCAGTGCTAAGTTGGCAAAGATATACATGACCAGGATCGTATGTTTGCATGGAGTTCCAAGGAGTATCGTATCAGATAGAGGAACCCAGTTTACCTCAAAGTTCTGGAAGCAGTTGCATGAAACTTTGGGTACCAAGCTAGAATTCAGTACAACTTTTCATCCACAGACAGATGGACAGACCGAGAGAGTTAATCAGATTTTGGAGGATATGCTGAGAGCTTGTGCGCTAGATTACGAATCTAGTTGGGACGATAATTTTCCATATGCAGAGTTCTCTTACAACAACAGTAACCAAACCAGTTTAAAGATGGCCCCTTTCGAAGCCTTGTACGGAAGGAGGTGCAGGACACCGTTGTCGTGGGATGAAGTTGGAGACCGCCAGTTGTTTGGACCTGACTTGATTAAAGAGTCTGAATAGAAGGTGAAATTGATTCGCGATAGGCTCAAGGTAGCTCAATCCAGACAGAAAAGTTATGCAGATTCTAAACGCAAGGAGACAGCTTACGAAGTCGGAGATAGAGCTTATCTTCGAGTATCTCCACTTCGGGGAACAAAGTGTTTTGGAGTTAAAGGGAAGTTAGCGCCACGATTTGTAGGACCATATCGAGTTTTGGAGCGTATGGGAGAAGTGGCCTACAAGTTGGAATTACCTGAAGGATTGTCAGGAGTTCATGATGTGTTCCACGTTTCCCAGTTGAAGAAGTGCCACGCGGAGATGGCTCACATACCATTGAGAGACACAATGCCTTTGGAAACTATTCAATTGGATAACGATTTGACCTACGAGGAGAAACCAGTTAATATTCTCGAGTTTGCCAGCCGAGTTACTCGCAGCAAGGTTATCAAGTTTTGCAAGGTTCAGTGGAGCCACCACACGGAGGATGAAGCCACCTGGGAACGAGAGGAAGATTTGCTCAAGGACCACCCTCCCCTATTTTCTAGCCAACCCGAATCTCGAGGGCGAGATTCATCTTAAGGGGGGTAGGTTTGTAACATCCCAAATTTTCAATTTGGAATGTTATACATTAGATCATCATTGCATATCATATTTTATTTTGCATTTTGGTTGATCCTAGAAATTCTACGCAACTCAATGACCCACGGAGAGAGTTGGGGATTTCGTTATTTTCATATTTGAGTTTTCTCAAATTTTGAGAATAGGATCATTTGATTTTATTTATTTTATCATCAATTATTTCTATTACAAAAATATGAGAGAGGGAATAAAATGACTTTTCCAAAATAAAGAAATATTGAGGATCAAATAATAAAATCAAATAAGATTTTATTTCGGAGTTTTTCGGTGTTTTATTTGAATTTAGGAAAAATGTGCGTTTTTCAAAATTGCATTTAGGTCCCCAATAAATGTTCACCTTGTGCGGCTTGATTTTAGTAGCCCGTGAAGATTTATTTCGGAATTTTTGGAGTCCGTTTAGTATTTCTTTTATTTTTTTCTTCTGCGCGTAATATTAAAAAAAACGAACCGACCTAGGGGCGTGTCCGACTAGGACTCCCGGCCCGTTAGGCTTTATAAGCCAGCCCACCCCGGCCGAACCCTAGCCCCAGCCCCAGCCCCGCCGCCACCCGCGCCGCCGCCGCCGCCGCGCCTCGCCACCCACGCTGCCGCCGCCCCGCCGTGCCGCCGCCGCCCGCGGCCACCGACGCCGCCGCCCGAGGTCCGCTACCGCCTCGTTTTCTGCATCGGTTTTTTTATTTTTTTTCGAAAAACCGTTCGGTTTTTCCGTCGGTTTTTTTAGTTTTGGTTTTTTAAATAGATCGATTTTTCCGTTTTATTTAATTTAGCGAGCGTTCGTCGTTTTTTTCTCGGATTAAATCCGCGATTTTTCTGATCGCGATTCCTGATCCGATTTTCGTTTTGGTATAACTTTTCGCTCGTTTATCGGAATTAGGCGATTCAAGCGCCTGGAGTTTCGTCTCGAAACCCTCTATCCGTTTAACCAACTTGAACAAGATTTTGCTACTGTAAAATTTGCCCTAGATCCAGATTAGTAGAACGAAGTTGTTTTCTTTCGCCGTTTGACTTTAGTTGCTTCGTTCGATTTGACTCTTTTTGCCAACCGGAGTTCTTAGGTTGAACCTTCTGGTTAGATCTCTTATTTGAGTTTTACTTGTGCATTAGATGAGTACTTATTGTATGCTTGTTTGTTTGTCTGCGATAGAATACCCGGAGTGCGTCGCTTGTTACTTCGAATCTCTAGGTTTCGCGGATCATCAGCAAGGCAAGTAACACTTTGATCATACCTTTCCTACTACCCAGTTTTTTTGCATTAAATCAATCCTCACACATTGCATGATTAGGATCTAATTAAATTGTGGGATGGGAAGTAGTTGAGGTAGTACCTATTACCTGTTTATTATCAAACCTTTGGGAGTTACTTCTACGTTTGCTTATTATGCCATGCTATGCTAGTAGACGTGGATTGGGTGAGTGATATCCATGACATATGTGAGTTTGTTAATTAATGGCTTATCTAAGGTGGAAACTTAAACACACATCTGGGTGGATTGAGGCACATGGGTATTCCAGGACTTGCCTGTTTTCTTTCGGACCGCCACCCAGGCTCAAAGGGATCATGAGACTATTCATACTAGAAACTTCCGTGTGCAGCCACAAGCTATTATGGGCTCTAGCATAGTTGACTAAGTCGTGCGAACTCTTACAGTGGTGGACTAGCAGATGTAGGGGATGTAGGTGGTACGGTCTACCCGATCGTAAGGTGCTAGCGCTTCTGAAAGACTATGTCTCGGTCATCCGTCTTCTCAAACACCATGTAGTGCGAGAAACCAACGGAGGCGATCGAGTCTTGTGGGGAAAAGTGCGCAAACCTCTGCAGAGTGTAATAAACTAATCATGATTAGCCGTGTCCCCGGTTATGGACATCTTGAGTATCTAGTACCTGGATTATCATGTGAATCTCAACATGTTACTCTAAATTAATTTTGTTGGGTTATGTTTAATGATAATGTTTAATTGGGATTGAGAATGCTGTCAACCATTCTCAATGTTTAACAACTACCATGATAGTAATTAAATTTTATTCCTTTGAAGTAGGGAAAAATTGGCTTTACGCAAAACTGTAACCATAGAGCTTTCCACCAGCCAAATATGCATATAGTATAGCTGTTTCATTCCATTACTCTCTATGTGTTACCTCGCCAGCATATTCCATGTGCTGACCCATTTTCGGGCTGCAACGTTAATGTTGTAGACTTTTCAGACGATGATTAAGCAGTTTTTAGGTCGTGGTTCTATACTCAGTGATGCCGTTGGAGTTGATGGACTCACTTATCTTCCAAGCCTTCCGCTGTTATCGTTATTAGATGGCCTTAAGCCATATTTATTGTAATAAGTTCTATTATGAGACACTCGATGTAATAAGTGTGTGATTGCTACTCTGCTATAAATCCTCCGAGCATTGTGTGGTGTCAGCATTACTGATCCAGGGATGACACCGGAGCACAGAGATCAGACTGTTTGAGGTCTGGTCGCTACAGTGTCTCGGTCATGTCTACATAGTTCTCGAACCCGTAGGTTCCGCAAGCTTAATGTTCGATGACGATTTTGTATTATATGAGTTATGTGATTTGGTGACCGAATGTTGTTCGGAGTCCCAGATGAGAGCACGGACATGACGAGGAGTCTCAAAATGGTCGAGAGGTAACGATTCAAATATAGGACGATAGTATTCGGACACCGGAAGTGTTCCGGGGGTACCGGGTACGTATCGGGTCACCGGAAGGGGTTGCGGGAAACCGCCAGCAAGCTATATGGGCCTAATGGGACAAGAGTTGGATAGACCAGTGATGATCCACAAGTATAGGGTATCTATCATAGTCCTTTAGATAAGTAAGAGTGTCGAACCCAACGAGGAGCAGAAGGAAATCATAAGCGGTTTTAGCAAGGTATTCTCTGCAAGCACTGAAATTATAGGTAATAGATAGTTTTGTGATAAGATAATTTGTAACGAGCAACAAGTAAAAAAAGTAAATAAAGTGCAGCAAGGTGGCCCAATCCTTTTTGTAGCAAAGGACAAGCCTAGACAAACTCTTATATAGAGAAAAGCGCCCTCGAGGACACATGGGAATTATCGCCAAGCTAGTATTCATCACGTTTATATGATTCGCGTTCGGTACTTTGATAATTTGATATGCGGGTGGACCAGTGCTTGGGTGCTGCCCTTACTTGTAAAAACATCCCACTTATTATTAACCTCTATTGCAAGCATCCGCAACTACAACAGAAGTATTAAGGTAAACCTAACCATAGCATGAAACATATGGATCCAAATCAGCCCCTTACGAAGCAACGCATAAACTAGGGTTTAAGCTTCTGTCACTCTAGCAACCCATCATCTACCAAATTCACATGACTACTAATAGCAAGACTTCTCCCATGTCCCCAGGAACAAACGTAACTACTCACAAAGCATATTCATGTTCACAATCAGAGGGGTATTAATGTGCATATAGGATCTGAACATATGATCTTCCACCAAATAAACCAACTAGCATCAACTACAAGGAGTAATTAACACTACTAGCAACCCACATGTACCAATCCCAGACTTAGAGACAAGAATTGGATACAAGAGATGAACTAGGGTTTGAGAGGAGATGGTGCTGGTGAAGATGTTGATTGAGATTGACCCCCTCCCGACGAGAGGATCGTTGGTGATGATGATGGTGATGATTTCCCCCTCCAGGAGGGAAGTGTCCCCGGCAGAACAGCTCCGTCGGAGCCCTAGATTGGTTCCACCAAGGTTCTGCCTCGTGGCGGCGGAGTCTCGTCCCGAAAGCTTGCTTATGATTTTTCCCATCGAAAGACTCCATATAGCAGAAGATGGGCATCGGAGGGCCACCGGGGGCCCACGAGGCAGGGGGCACGCCCAGGGGGTAGGGCGCGTCCCCCACCCTCGTGGCCAGGGTGTGGGTCCCCTCTAGAACTTCTTGCACTCAGTATTTTTTATATATTCTGAAAATAGCTTCCGTGAAGTTTCAGGACTTTTGGAGCTGTGCAGAATAGGTCTCTAATATTTGCTCCTTTTCCAGCTCAGAATCCCAGTTGCCGGTATTCTCCCTCTTTATGTAAACCTTGTAAAATAAGAGATAATAGGCATAAGTATTGTGACATAACGTGTAATAACAGCCCATAATGCAATAAATATCGATATAAAAGCATGATGCAAAATGGACGTATCAACTCCCTCAAGCTTAGACCTCGCTTGTCCTCAAGCGAAAGCCGAAATCAAAAAATATGTCCACATGTTTAGAGATAGAGGGGTCGATAAAAATAAAATACGGACATGAGGGCATCATGATCATTCTTAGAACAACAGCTTATATAATTATTGTCATATGATCTCTTATGCTAGAGTAATAATTCAATCACAATTTCAAGTATGAATCATAAACTTCATTGAAAACTAACAAACTATAATCTCAGTCATTGGAGCAATTGCAATTTATCATAGCATAGGAAAGAGTCAATATAAGAGCTTTTCAGCAAGTCCACATACTCAACTATCATATAGTCTTTCACAATTGCTAACACTCACGCAATACTTATGGGTATGGAGGTTTAATCGGACACTGTCGGATTTCGGGTTCCGGCAGACCCTTGAGGTTCGAACACTGGGGTGCGCACGGAGATTTCGCCTCCTACCTACCTGCACTCCTCCGCCTTACTAGGATCTAAACTAAGGAAAGAACAACACAAGAGACACAGGGTTTATACTGGTTCGGGCCACCGTTGTGGTGTAATACCCTACTCCAGTGTGTGGTGTGGTGGATTGCCTCTTGGGCTGATGATGATGAACAATACAAGGAAGAACAGCCTCGCGAGGGTCTGCTCTTGGCTGGGGCGATGAACTGCTGGGAGGAGCTCAGTCACCCTACTCTCTCTCTCTACCTGATCTTCCCTATCTTTCCAACTCTTCGGCCAGCTCTGTTTTTCCAGCTTCCCTTTGCTCTGTGGGTGGTTGGTCCTATTTATAGAGGCCCTGGTCCTCTTCCCAAATATCAAGCAGGAAGGGAGCCAACAATGGCGGGCTAATTTGAAGGGGGACAACTAGTATCAACTATCCTGACAAAAGTAGTCTTCGCCTACGCAAAGCTCTGGTGATGACGCCGTCTTGGGCTCCACGGTGACCTCCATCTCGTAGTCCTCCTGGTCTTGGTCTCGTTGCACCGAAATGGCAACCTTTGCCTGATGCCTCGGTACTCCACGGCTGCGCTTGCCCCCTTTGCACCAAAGAGGAAGGGAGGACGCTGCACGGGCTGGCACCCGCCTGGCGCCCCCGGTCGTCATGGCTTGCGTCACGGGCACCTCGTGAGGTACCCCGCCTTGATCTCTCCGCCTCCTCGTGAGCCAGCCTAACGAGGCCGCGCCTGAGGAAGCTCCGCGTCATCCGCCCCGCGAGGCTTGGCCCCTCGCGAGGGTCTTGGGTTTGTGTTGGTGAAGATGGGCCGCGCTGGGCCCCCCTTTGAGCCACGCCGCGGGCCGCAGGCAGGCAAGTCTGGGGACCCCCGTTCCCAGAACGCCGACAGTAGCCCCCGGGCCCAAGGCGCGCCCGGACTTGGCCGTGCTGGAGGCGGAAGGGCAAGAGCGAAGCGCCGCGGGACCTAACAGCCTGCGGCCTTGGGCGCCGCATGGCAGTTGATTGGACGTGGGCGGCACTGTTCCCCCACGCCCTCCTTATTTTGCGCCATGCTAGGCGGACCCGTAGTCGTACACAGCCGTTCCCCTTTTTGGTTGCTCGAGCGCCCTCTGTCCTTCCTCCACTCGAACTCTGGTTTCTGTTTTCAACTCAATCTTGAACCTTCCCCCTCCCCCTTCCCATCGCCATGGCTCCGACGAAGAAGGGAAGAGGGGAGAAACCCGTGTCTCCGCCTTACCCGCCGCCGTTGGTGGCCCCCGCCGAGGGCTTGGGCAAGGTCAGCTTGGCTCTGGCCACCATCTTCAATGAATGCGGGAGGACGACGGCCTGGCCTGCGTCCCACTTTTCCATCGGCAGGATAGCCACCAAGGTCCCGTATTTTGCCGATGCCCTGTGGGCGGGTCTGGTTCCTCCCTTTTCTGATTTCTTCAATGCCGTGCTCTCCCATTATCAGATCCACATGATGCATCTGGGTCCTGAATCCATCACTCTCCTTTCGGTCTTCGCCTTTGTTTGTGAGGCTATGATGGGCATCCTTCCTTCGGTTGCCTTGCTGCGCCACTTCTTCTCGCTGCGCCTTGTTGACCCTACCCAATGCTGGGCGTGTGTGAGCTTCGTTGCCGTGCCTGAGACGGCAGCCTCTGGGATTGACTTCAAGCTCCCTCCGCCCGCGGCTGGGTTCCGCGAGCGGTGGCTGTATGTGGATGTTGGGGTGCCCAGCCCCCTGCTGTCGGAGCCAACTTCGCCTGCTGTCCCCAATTCGGGCTGGGGCCAGGAGACGCTTGAGAGCCCCCGGCTCGTCTTCGTCTGGCACCGCTTCGCGTTCTTGAGGTTGCTTGGCGCGACAGCGCCCAAGGTGGTGAAGGAGTTCCTGCTACGCCGCGTTGCTCCTCTCCAGCGCCACTCCCGCCGGATGTGGGCCTTTGGCGGGCGCGATGATCGTATGAGGCTCTAGGAAGAGGACCTGATGCCTGAAGTGCTGAGGACGGCGCTCTTGACCCTGACGGGGGACCCCAACCCTGGCAGTATCCAGCAGGGAGGGGCCTTGCTGTACCTCTGCCAGAGCGGGGTGATTTGGTGAGGCAGATGCCTATCTTCGATGAGTGGGGGCCGCGCCCTGCCGGCCTTCAGGGGCCTCACGAGAACCCAGTGGTGGTGGCTGCCCTTCCAGTCGGCCAAGGCGGCTCTTCCTCAAGTGGCGGAGCAGGGAGGCACGAGGCGCCGGAGGCCGAGGGGGCTCCCGGCGGGGTGACAGCGCCGGGCGAGGCTCATGAGGAGGCAGTTATCGGGGCCCATGCTGCCGAGGCTGAGGGTGACAAGCAGCTGCCTTCTGCGCCTACGACCGAGGCCACCGAGGCTCCGGCGGCTTCTCTTGGCGAGGCGATTGGCGGCGCACGTCAGGCAGGCGCCCCTGACGCAGATCGTCTTGACGCTCCATCTTCGTCGCAGGTTGATCCCTGCGCCCGACTCTTAGGCCGCTTCCGCCTGGACTTTCAGGCCCTCCGAAAGAGAAGGGAGGCCCTGGGCGACGATTACCCTTGTCGCCTGCTGAAGCGTAGGAAGTACTTCGCCACTGCTGAGTAAGCCTTCTCCTTTCCCAGCTCCCGATCCTTCTGCTGCTCTTACTGACTCTTGCTTCGCAGGCCCCTTCCAGCCGAGCTTGCGGATACAGCTGAGGAGCCGTCCCTCTTGGCTTCGCCCCCTCCACCGTCCTCAAGCGCTCCAAGCAGTGGAGCCCTTGTGGTGAGGGCGACTGACGAGGCGAACCATCCCGAGGCGTATCGTGGCCCTGCGCACCTCGCGATCCTTCACGGGCCTTCTCGTGGCATAGCCGGCCTGTCGTGGGCTTCTCGCCTGGTCGTGGACTGCGATTGGCTGAGGCGCTTCCTACGCTCTTCACCTGGGGACGGGTTGGCCCCCGGCCGGGCTTCTGACGCGGCGTGCCCGGTCGTCGCGAGGGTGCCAGCCCCCATCCCCCAGCCCGGAGGGGGAGTGCTGGCTCACGGCCCCCGGCGCTTTCTTAGGGCAGATGATGGTGTGGAGGACGTGCTCGAGCGTGCTCGGGAGCGTCGCGCTCTCGCCAAGGATTCCTTCGAAGGGCGGCTGACGCGGTAAGCCTGCTTGGAGAGGAGCTTGCCGATGAAGACGCGCGCCTTGAGGCCGAGGGCCTGCGCCTGGCTGCAGAGAGGCGCGAGCTGGAGGACGCCATCGCCCTTGCGCGTCGTCAGCGTGATCTTGACGACACAGAGGCCAAGGCGTTGCTGGTGGCCTCTCGGGAGGCCCGATCTTGGGCCGCTGAGGAGGCTCGGGAAGCTGACAGGTGGCGAACGGCGGCGGAGGAGCAGGCTCGGGAGCCCCTTGCAGCCCCTCTCCCTCTCGCACCTATATATATGTTGGGGGGCACCTCTAGAACACACAACATTGATTCCTAGCCGTGTGTGGTGGCCCCTCCACAGTTTACGCGTCCGGTCATATTGTCATAGTGCTTAGGTGAAGCCCGACGCGGATCACTTCACCATCACTGTCACCATGCCGTCGTGCTGACAAAACTCTCCCTCCACACTTTGCTAGATCAAGAGTTCGAGGGACGTCATCGAGCTGAACATGTGCAGAACTCGGAGGTGCCGTACGTTCAATACTTGATCGGTTGAATCGAGAAGACGTTCGACTACATCAACAGTGTTAAACTAACGCTTCTGCTTTAGGTCTATGAGGGTACGTGGACACACTCTCCCCCTCTCGTTGCTATGCATCTCCTAGATAGATCTTGCATGATTGTAGGATTTTTTTTGAAATTGCATGCTGCGTTCCCCAACAGTGGCATCGAAGCCAGGTCTATGTGTAGATGATATGCATGAGTAGAACACAAAGAGTTGTGGGCGATGATAGTCAAACTGCTTACCACCAACGTCTTATTTTGATTCGACAGTATTGTTGGATGAAGCGGCCCAGACCAACCTTACATGACCACGTTCATGAGACCGGTTCCACTGATAGACATGCAACTTGTTTTGCATAAAGGTGGCTGACGGGTGTATCTTTCTCCAACTTTAGTTGAATCGAATTTGACTATGGCCGGTCCTTGTTGAAGGTTAAAACATCAAACTTGACGAAACATCGTTGTGGTTTTGATGCGTAGGTAAGAACGGTTCTTACTAGAAGCCCGTAGCAGCCACGTAAAACTTGCAACAACAAAGTAGAGGACGCCTAACTTGTTTTTGCAGGGCATGTTGTGATGTGATATGGTCAAGACATGATGTGATATACATTATTGTATGAGATGATCATGTTTTGTAGAAGTTATCGGCAACTGCCAGGAGCCATATGGTTGTCGCTTTATTGTATGAAATGTGATCGCCATGTAATTGCTTTACTTTATCACTATGCATTAGCGATAGTTGTAGAAGCAATAGTTGGCGAGACAAAAACGACGCTACGATGGAGATCAAGGTGTCAAGCCGGTGACGACGGAAATCATGACGGTGCTTTGGAGATGGAGATCAAAGGCACAAGATGAGGATGGCCATATCATGTCACATATTTTGATTGCATGTGATGTTTATCTTTTATGCATCTTATTTTGCTTAGTATGGCGGTAGCATTATAATATGATCCCTCACTAAAATTTCAAGGTATAAGTGTTCTCCCTGAGTATGCACCGTTGCGACAGTTCGTCATGCCGAGACACCACGTGATGACCGGGTGTGATAAGCTCTACGTTCACATACAATGGGTGCAAGACTGTTTTGCACGTGCTGAATACTCGGGTTAAACTTGACGAGCCTAGCATGTACAGACATGGCCTCGAAACACTGGAGACCGAAAGGTCGAATGTGAATCATATAGTAGATATGATGAACATAGAGATGTTAACCATTGAAGACTACTCCATCTCACGTGATGATCAGACATGGTTTAGTTGATTTGGATCACGTAATCATTTAGATGACTCGAGGGATGTCTATCTAAGTGGGAGTTCTTAAGTAATATGATTAATTGAACTTAATTTATCATGAACTTAGTCCTGATAGTATTTGCATATCTATGTTGTAGATCAACAGCTCGCGTATGGTTCCCTGTTTTATTTTTGATATGTTCCTAGACAAAACTAAGTTGAAAGATGATAGTAGCAATGATGCGGACTGGGTCCGTGATCTGAGGATTATCCTCATTACTGAATAGAAGAATTATGTCCTCGATGCACCACTAGGTGACAAACCTGTTGCAGGAGCTGATGCAGACGTTATGAACGTTTGGGAAGCTCGGTATGATCACTACTTGATAGTTTAGTGCGCCATACTTTACGTCTTAGAACCGGAACTTCAAAAACGTTTTGAACGCCATGGAGCATATGAGATGTTCCAAGAGCTGAAATTGGTATTTCAGACTCGTGCCCATGTTAAGAGGTATGAGACCTCTGACAAGTACTTTGCCTACAAGATGGAGGAGAATAGCTCAGCTAGTGAGCATGTGCTCAGAATGTCTGAGTACTACAATCACTTGAATCAAGTGGGAGTTAATCTTCCAGATAAGATAGTGATTGACAAAGTTCTCTAGTCACTATCACCAAGTTACTAGAACTTCGTGATGAACTATAATATGCAAGGGATGACAGAAACGATTCCCAAGCTCTTCGCGATGCTGAAATCGGCGAAGGTAGAAATCAAGAAAAAGCATCAAGTGTTGATGGTTGACAAGACCACTAGTTTCAAGTAAAAGGGCAAGGGAAAGAAAGGGAACTTCAAGAAGAATGGCAAGCAATTTGCCACTCCCGTGAAGTAGCCCAAAGCTAGACCTAAGCCTTAAACCGTGTGCTTCTACTGCAAAGGGAATGGTCACTGGAAGCAGAACTACCCCAAATACTTAGTGGATAAGAAGGATGGCAAAGTGAACAAAAGTATATTTGATATACATGTTATTGATGTGTACTTTACGAGTGTTCATAGTAACCCCGGGGTATTTGATACCGGTTCAATCGCTAAGAGTAGTAACTCGAAACAGGAGTTGCAAAATGAACAGAGACTAGTTAAGGGCAAGGTGATGATGTGTGTTTGAAATGATTCCAAGGTTGATAAGATCACCATCGCACACCCCTTTTACCTTCGGGATTAGCGTTGAACCTAAAATAAATGTTATTTGGTGTTTGCATTGAGCATGAATATGATTGGATCATGTTTATTGCAATACGGTTATTCATTTAAGTCAAAGAATAATTGTTGTTCTGTTTACATGAATAAAACCTTCTATGGTCATACACTTAATATAAATGGTTTATTGAATCTCGATCATAGTGATACACATATTCATAATATTGATGCCAAAAGATGCAAAGTTGATAACGATAGTGCAACATACTTGTGGCACTGCCGTTTAGGTCATATTGGTGTAAAGCGCATGAAGAAACTCCATGCAGATGGACTTTTGGAATCACTTGATGCTTGCGAACCATGCCTCGTGGGCAAGATGACTAAGACTCTGTTCTCCAGAACAATGGAGCAAGCCACTGACTTATTGGAAATAATACATACCGATGTATGCGGTCCGATGAGTGTTGAGGCTCGTGGCGGGTATCGTTATTTTCTAACCTTCACAGATGATTTGAGCAGATATAGGTATATCTACTTAATGAAAGACAAGTCTGAAACATTTGAAAAGGTTCAAAGAATTTCAGAGTGAAGTGGAGAATCATCGTAACAAGAAAATAAAGTTTCTATGATTTGATCACGGAGGCGAATATTTGAGTTACGAGTTTGGCTTCATTTAAAACAATGTGGAATAGTTTCACAACTCACGCCACTTGGAACACCATAGCGTAATAATGTGTCTGAACGTCGTAACCGTACTTTATTAGATATGGTGCGATCTATGATGTCTCTTACCAATTTACCACTATCGTTTGGGGGTTATGCATTAGAGACAGCTGCATTCACGTTAAAGAGGGCACCATCTAAATCTAAGACGATACCGTATGAACTATCGTTTGGCAAGAAACCTAAGCTATCGTTTCTTACAGTTTGGGGTTGCGATGCTCATGTGAAAAACTTCAGCTTGATAAGCTCTAACCCAAATCGGAGAAGTGCGTCTTCATAGGGTACCCAAAAGAAATTTTTGGGTATACATTCTATCACAAATCCGAAGACAAGATCTTTGTTGCTAAGAATCGATCCTTTCTAGAGAAGGAGTTTCTCTCAAAAGAAGTGAGTGGGAGGAAAGTAGAACTTGATGAGGTAATTATACCTTCTCTCGAATTGGAAAGTAGTTTATCACAGAAATCAGTTCCAGTGATGCCTACACCAACTAGAGAGGAAGCTAATGATAATGATCATGAAAACTTCAGATCAAGGTACTACCGAACCTCGTAGGTCAACTAGAGCATGCTCCGCACCAGAGTGGTACGGTAATCCTGTTTTATAAGTCATGTTACTAGGCCATGACAAACCTACGAACTATGAGGAAGCGATGATGAGCCCATATTCTGATAAATGGCTTGAGGCCATGAAATCTGAGATAGGATCCATGTATGAGAACAAAGTGTGGACTTTGGTGGACTTGCCCGATGATAGGCAAGCCATTGAGAATAAATGGATCTTCAAGAGGAAGCCGAACGCTGATGGTAGGGTTACTATCTACAAAGCTCGACTTTTGCAAAAAGTGTTTTCAAAAAATTTAAGGGGTTGACTACAATGAGACTTTCTCACCCGTAGCGATGCTTAAGTCTGTCCGAATCATGTTAGAAATTGCCGCATTTTATGAAATCTGGCAAATGGATGTCAAAACTGCATTCCTTAATGGATGTCTCAAACAAGAGTTGTATATGATGCAACCAGAAGGTTTTGTAGATCCTAAAGGTGCTAAAAAGAGTGCAAACTCCAGCGATCCATCTATGGACTGGTGCAGACATATCGGAGTTGGAATATACGCTTTGATGTGGTGATCAAAGCATATGGTTTGATACAGACTTATGGTGAAGCCTGTATTTACAAGAAAGTGAGTGGGAGCTCTGTAGCATTTCTAATATTATATGTGGATGACATATTGTTGATTGGAAATGATGTAGGATTTCTAGATAGCATAAAAGGATACTTGAATAAGAGTTTTTCAATAAAAGACCTCGGTGAAGCTACTTATATTTTGGGCATCACGATCTATAGAGATAGATTGAGATGCTTAATTGGACTTTTAAAAGCACATACCTTGACAAGATTTTGAAGAAGTTCAAAATTAATCAGTCAAAGAAAGGGTTCTTGCCTGTGTTGCATGGTGTGAAGTTGAGTAAGACTCAAAGCCCAACCACAGCAGAAGATAGAGAGAGAATGAAAGTCATTCCCTATGCCTCAGCCATAGGTTTTATAAAATATGTCATGCTGTGTACCAGACATATTGTGTACCTTACCAAGAGTTTGGCAAGGGGGTACAATAGTGATCCAGGGGTAGATCACTGAACAGCGGTCAAAATTATCCTTAGTTACCTAAGAAGGCTAAGGAAATGTTTCTCGGTTATAGAGGTGATAAAGAGTCCATCATAAAGAGTTACATCGATGCAAGCTTTGACACTGATCTAGATGACTCTAAGTCTAAATTTAGATACATATTGAATGTGGGAGCAATTAGCTAGAGTAGCTCCATGCAGAGCATTGTAGACATAGAAATTTGCAAAATACATACGGATCTGAATGTGGCAGACCCATTGACTAAAACTTTTCTCACAAGCAAAACATGATCACACCTTAGTACTCTTTGTTGGGGAACGTAGTAATTTCAAAAAATTTCCTACGCACACGCAAGATCATGGTGATACATAGCAACGAGAGGGGAGAGTGTGATCTACGTACCCTTGTAGACCGACAGCGGAAGCGTTAGCACAACGCGGTTGATGTAGTCGTACGTCTTCACGGCCCGACCGATCAAGCACCGAAACTACGGCACCTTCGAGTTTTAGAACACGTTCAGCTCGATGACGATCCCCGGACTCCGATCCAGCAAAGTGTCGGGGAAGAGTTCCGTCAGCACGACGGCGTGGTGACGATCTTGATGTACTATCGTCGCAGGGCTTCGCCTAAGCACCGCTACAATATTATCGAGGATTATGGTGGAAGGGGGCACCGCACACGGTTGAGAATATGATCACGTGGATCAACATGTGTTTCTAGGGGTGCCCCCTGCCCCCGTATATAAAGGATCAAGGGGAGGAGTCCGGCCGGCCCCTATGGCGTGCCAAGGAGGAGTCCTCCTCCTAGTAGGAGTAGGACTCCTACTAGGAGGGGGAAAGAAGTAGGGAGGGAGAAGGAAAGGGGGGCGCCGCCCCCCCCTCTCCTAGTCCAATTCGGACCAGGGGGGAGGAGGCGCACGGCCCACCTTTGGCCGCCCCTCTCTCTCCACTAAGGCCCATATGGCCCATTACTTCTCCCGGGGGGGTTCCGGTAACCCTCCGGCTCTCCGGTTTTCTCCGAAATCACCCGGAACACTTCCGGTGTCCGAATATAGCTGTCCAATATATCAATCTTTATGTCTCGACCATTTCGAGACTCCTAGTCATGTCCGTGATCACATCCGGGACTCTGAACTAACTTCGGTACATCAAAACTCATAAACTCATAATATAACTGTCATCGAAACCTTAAAAGCGTGCGGACCCTACGGGTTTGAGAACAATGTAGACATGACCGAGACATGTCTCCGGTCAATAACCAATAGCGGAACCTGGATGCTCATATTGGCTCCTATATATTCTACGAAGATCTTTATCGGTCAGACCGCATAACAACATACGTTGTTCCCTTTGTCATCGGTATGTTACTTGCCCGAGATTCGATCGTCGGTATCTCAATACCTAGTTCAATCTCGTTACCGGCAAGTCTCTTTACTCGTTCCGTAATACATCATCTCGCAACTAACTCATTAGTTGCAATGCTTGCAAGGCTTATTTGATGTGCATTACCGAGAGGGCCCAGAGATACCTCTCCGACAATCGAAGTGACAAATCCTAATCTCGAAATACGCCAACCCAACATGTACCTTTGGAGACACCTGTAGAGTACCTTTATAATCACCCATTTACGTTGTGACATTTGGTAGCACACAAAGTGTTCCTCCGGCAAACGGGAGTTGCATAATCTCATAGTCATAGGAACATGTATAAGTTATGAAGAAAGCAATAGCAACATACTAAACGATCGGGTGCTAAGCTAATGGAATGGGTCATGTCAATCAGATCATTCACCTAATGATGTGATCCCGTTAATCAAATAACAACTCTTTGTTCATGGTTAGGAAACATAACCATCTTTGATTAACGAGCTAGTCAAGTAGAGGCATACTAGTGACACTCCGTTTGTCTATGTATTCACACATGTATTATGTTTCCGATTAATACAATTCTAGCATGAATAATAAACATTTATCATGATATAAGGAAATAAATAATAACTTTATTATTGCCTCTAGGGCATATTTCCTTCAGTCTCCCACTTGCACTAGAGTCAATAATCTAGATTACACAGTAATGATTCTAACACCCATGGAGCCTTGGTGCTGATCATGTTTTGCTCGTGGAAGAGGCTTAGTCAATGGGTCTGCAACATTCAGATCCGTATGTATCTTGCAAATCTCTATGTCTCCCACCTAGACTATATCCTGGATGGAACTGAAGCGTCTCTTGATGTGCTTGGTTCTCTTGTGAAATCTGGATTCCTTTGCCAAGGCAATTGCACCAGTATTGTCACAAAAGATTTTCATTGGACCCGATGCACTAGGTATGACAACTAGATCGGATATGAACTCCTTCATCCAGACTCCTTCATTTGCTGCTTCCGAAGCAGCTATGTACTCCGCTTCACATGTAGATCCCGCCACAACGCTTTGTTTAGAACTGCACCAACTGACAGCTGCACCGTTTAATGTAAACACGTATCCGGTTTGCGATTTAGAATCGTCCGGATCAGTGTCAAAGCTTGCATCAACGTAACCTTTTTACGATGAGCTCTTTGTCACCTCCATATATGAGAAACATATCCTTAGTCCTTTTCAGGTATTTCAGGATGTTCTTGACCGCTGTCCAGTGATCCACTCCTGGATCACTTTGGTACCTCCCTGCTAGACTTATAGCAAGGCACACATCAGGTCTGGTACACAGCATTGCATACATGATAGAGCCTATGGCTGAAGCATAGGGAACATCTTTCATTTTCTCTCTATCTTCTGCAGTGGTCAGGCATTGAGTCTTACTCAACTTCACACCTTGTAACACAGGCAAGAACCCTTTCTTTGCTTGATCCATTTTGAACTTCTTCAAAACTTTGTCAAGGTATGTGCTTTGTGAAAGTCCAATTAAGCGTCTTGATCTATCTCTATAGATCTTAATGCCTAATATGTAAGCAGCTTCACCGAGGTCTTTCATTGAAAAACTCTTATTCAAGTATCCCTTTATGCTATCCAGAAATTCTATATCATTTCCAATTAGTAATATGTCATCCACATATAATATCAGAAATGCTACAGAGCTCCCACTCACTTTCTTGTAAATACAGGCTTCTCCAAAAGTCTGTATAAAACCAAATGCTTTGATCACACTATCAAAGCGTTTATTCCAACTCCGAGAGGCTTGCACCAGTCCATAAATGGATCGCTGGAGCTTGCACACTTTGTTAGCTCCCTTTGGATCGACAAAACCTTCTGGTTGCATCATATACAACTCTTCTTCCAGATATCCATTCAGGAATGCAGTTTTGACATCCATCTACCAAATTTCATAATCATAAAATGCGGCAATTGCTAACATGATTCGGACAGACTTAAGCATCGCTACGGGTGAGAAGGTCTCATCGTAGTCAATCCCTTGAACTTGCGGAAAACCTTTTGCGACAAGTCGAGCTTTGTAGACAGTAATATTACCGTCAGCGTCAGTCTTCTTCTTGAAGATCCATTTATTCTAAATTGCTTGCCGATCATCGGGCAAGTCAACCAAAGTCCATACTTTGTTCTCATACATGGATCCCATCTCAGATTTCATGGCTTCAAGCCATTTTGCGGAATCTGGGCTCACCATCGCTTCTTCATAGTTCGTAGGTTCATCATGATCTAGTAGCATGACTTGCAGAACAGGATTACCGTACCACTCTGGCACGGATCTCACTCTGGTTGATCTACGAGGTTCAGTAGTATCTTGTTCTGTAGTTTCATGATCATCATCATTAGCTTCCTCACTAACTGGTGTAGGTGTCACAGAAACAGGTTTTTGTGATGTACTACTTTCCAATAAGGGAGTAGGTATAGTTACCTCGTCAAGTTCTACTTTCCTCCCACTCACTTCTTTCGAGAGAAACTCCTTCTCTAGAAAGTTTCTGAATTTAGCAACAAAAGTCTTGCCTTCGGATCTGTGATAGAAGGTGTATCCAATAGTTTCCTTTGGATATCCTATGAAGACACATTTCTCCGATTTGGGTTCGAGCTTATCAGGTTGAAGCTTTTTCACATAAGCATCGCAGCCCCAAACTTTTAGAAACGACAACTTTGGTTTCTTGCCAAACCACAGTTCATAAGGCGTCGTCTCAACGGATTTTGATGGTGCCCTATTTAACGTGAATGCGGCCGTCTCTAGAGCATATCCCCAAAACGATAGCGGTAAATCAGTAAGAGACATCATAGATCGCACCATATCTAGTAAAGTACGATTACGACGTTCGGACACACCATTACGCTGTGGTGTTCCGGGTGGCGTGAGTTGCGAAACTATTCCACAATTTTTCAAATGTACACCAAACTCGTAACTCAAATATTCTCCTCCACGATCAGATCGTAGGAATTTTATTTTCTTGTTACGATGATTTTCAACTTCACTCTGAAATTCTTTGAACTTTTCAAATGTTTCAGACTTGTGTTTCATTAAGTAGATATACCCATATCTTCTTAAGTCATCTGTGAAGGTGAGAAAATAACGATATCCGCCACGAGCCTCAACGTTCATCGGACCACATACATCTGTATGTATGATTTCCAACAAATCTGTTGCTCTCTCCATAGTACCGGAGAACGGTGTTTTTGTCATCTTACCCATAAGGCACGGTTCGCAAGTACCAAGTGATTCATAATCAAGTGGTTCCAAAAGCCCATCAGTATGGAGTTTCTTCATGCGCTTTATATCGATATGACCCAAACGGCAGTGCCACAAATAAGTTGCACTATCATTATCAACTCTGCATCTTTTGGCTTCAACACTATGACTATGTGTGTCACTACTATCGAGATTCAATAAAAATAGACCACTCTTTAAGGGTGCATGACCATAAAAGATATTACTCATATAAATAGAACAACCATTATTCTCAGATTTAAATGAATAACCATCTCGCATCAAACAAGATCCAGATATAATGTTCATGCTTAACGCTGGCACCAAATAACAATTATTTAGGTCTAATATTAACCCCGAAGGTAGATGTAGAGGTAGCATGCCGACTGCGATCACATCGACTTTGGAACCGTTTCCCACGCGCATCGTCACCTCGTCCTTAGCCAATCTTCGCTTAATCCATAGTCCCTATTTCGAGTTGCAAATATTAGCAACAGAACCAGTATCAAATACCCAGGTGCTACTGCGAGCATTAGTAAGGTACACATCAATAACATGTATATCACATATACCATTGTTCACCTTGCCATCCTTCTTATCCGCCAAATACTTGGGGCAGTTCCGCTTCTAGTGACCAGTCTGCTTGCAGTAGAAGCACTCAGTTTTAGGCTTAGGTCCAGGTTTGGGTTTCTTCTCTTGAGTAGCAACTTGCTTGCTGTTCTTTTTGAAGTTCCCCTTCTTCTTCCCTTTGCCCTTTTTCTTGAAACTAGTGGTCTTGTTGACCATCAACACTTGATGCTCCTTCTTGATTTCTACCTCCGCAGCTTTCAGCATTGCGAAGAGCTCGGGAATAGTCTTATTCATCCCTTGCATATTATAGTTCATCACGAAGCTCTTGTAGCTTGGTGGTAGTGATTGGAGAATTCTGTCAATGACGCAATCATCTGGAAGATTAACTCCCAATTGAATCAAGTGATTATTATACCCAGACATTTTGAGTATATGCTCACTGACATAACTGTTCTCCTCCATCTTGCAGCTATAGAACTTATTGGAGACTTCATATCTCTCAATCCAGGCATTTGCTTGAAATATTAACTTCAACTCCTGGAACATCTCATATGCTCCATGACGTTCAAAACGTCGTTGAAGTCCCGATTCTAAGCCGTAAAGCATGGCCCACTGAACTATCGAGTAGTCATCAGCTTTGCTCTGCCAGACGTTCATAACATCTGGTGTTGCTCCAGCAGCAGGCCTGGCACCCAGCGGTGCTTCCAGGACGTAATTCTTCTGTGCAGTAATGAGGATAATCCTCAAGTTATGGACCTAGTCCGTGTAATTGCTACCATCATCTTTCAACTTTGCTTTCTCAAGGAACACATTAAAATTCAATAGAACAACAGCACGAGCCATCTATCTACAGTCAAGCATAAACAAGCAAGATACTATCAGGTACTAAGTTTCATGATAAATTTTGGTTCAATTAATTTACTTAAAGAACTCCCACTTAGATAGACATCCCTCTAATCCTCTAAGTGATTACATGATCCAAATCAACTAAACCATGTCCGATCATCATGTGAGAGGGAGTAGTTTCATTGGTGATCATCACTATGTTGATCATATCTACTATATGATTCACGCTCGACCTTTCGGTCTCCGTGTTCCGAGCCCATATCTGTATATGCTTGGCTCGTCAAGTATAACCTGAGTATTCCGCGTGTGCAACTGTTTTGCACCCTTTGTATTTGAACGTAGAGCCTATCACACCCGATCATCACGTGGTGTCTCAGCACGAAGAACTTTCACAACGGTGCATACTCAGGGAGAACACTTCTTGATAATTAGTGAGAGATCATCTTATAATTCTACCGTCAATCAAAGCAAGATAAGATGCATAAAAGATAAACATCACATGCAATCAATATAAGTGATATGATATGGCCATCATCATCTTGTGCTTGTGATCTCCATCTTCGAAGCACCGTCGTGATCACCATCATCACCGGCGTGACACCTTGATCTCCATCGTAGCATCGTTGTCGTCTCGTCAATCTTATGCTTCCACGACTATCGCTACCGCTTAGTGATAAAGTAAAGCATTACAGCGCGATTGCATTGCATACAATAAAGCGACAACCATATGGCTCCTGCCAGTTGCCGATAACTTGGTTACAAAACATGGTCATCTCATACAATAAAATTTAGCATCATGTCTTGACCATATCACATCACAACATGCCCTGCAAAAACAAGTTAGACGTCCTCTACTTTGTAGTTGCAAGTTTTACGTGGCTGCTACGGGCTTAAGCAAGAACCAATCTTACCTACGCATCAAAACCACAACGATAGTTTGTCAAGTTGGTGCTGTTTTAACCTTCGCAAGGACCGGGCGTAGCCACACTCGGTTCAACTAAAGTTGGAGAAACTGTCACCCGCAAGCCACCTATGTGCAAAGCACGTCGGGAGAACCGGTCTCGCGTAAGGGTACGCATAATGTCGGTCCGGGCTGCTTCATCCAACAATACCGCCGAACCAAAGTATGACATGCTGGTAAGCAGTATGACTTATATCGCCCACAACTCACTTGTGTTCTACTCGTGCATATAACATCAACATATAAAACCTAGGCTCGTATGCCACTGTTGGGGAACGTAGTAATTTCAAAAAATTTCCTACGCACACGCAAGATCATGGTGATGCATAGCAACGAGAGGGGAGAGTGTGATCTACGTACCCTTGTAGACCGACAGCGGAAGCGTTAGCACAACGCGGTTGATGTAGTCGTACGTCTTCATGGCCCGACCGATCAAGCATCGAAACTACGGCACCTCTGAGTTTTAGCACACGTTCGGCTCGATGATGATCCCCGGACTCCGATCCAGCAAAGTGTCGGGGAAGAGTTCCGTCATCACGTCGGCGCGGTGACGATCTTGATGTACTATCGTCGCAGGGCTTCGCCTAAGCACCGCTATAATATTATCGAGGATTATGGTGGAAGGGGGCACCGCACACGGCTGAGAATATGATCACGTGGATCAACTTGTGTTTCTAGGGGTGCCCCCGCTCCCGTATATAAAGGATCAAGGGGAGGAGGCTGGCCGGCCCCTATGGCGCGCCAAGGAGGAGTCCTCCTCCTAGTAGGAGTAGGACTCCTACTAGGAGGGGGAAAGAAGTAGGGAGGGAGAAGGAAAGGGGGGCGCCGCCCCCCCTCTCCTAGTCCAATTCGGACCAGGGGGGGAGGAGGCGCACGGCCCACCTTTGGCCGCCCCTCTCTCTCCACTAAGGCCCATATGGCCCATTACTTCTCCCGGGGGGGTTCCGGTAACCCTCCGGCTCTCCGGTTTTCTCCGAAATCACCCGGAACACTTCCGGTGTCCGAATATAGCCGTCCAATATATCAATCTTTATGTCTCGACCATTTCGAGACTCCTAGTCATGTCCGTGATCACATCCGGGACTCCGAACTAACTTCGGTACATCAAAACTCATAAACTCATAATATAACTGTCATCGAAACCTTAAAAGCGTGCGGACCCTACGGGTTTGAGAACAATGTAGACATGACCGAGACATGTCTCCGGTCAATAACCAATAGCGGAACCTGGATGCTCATATTGGCTCCTATATATTCTACGAAGATCTTTATCGGTCAGACCGCATAACAACATACGTTGTTCCCTTTGTCATCGGTATGTTACTTGCCCGAGATTCGATCGTCGGTATCTCAATACCTAGTTCAATCTCGTTACCGGCAAGTCTCTTTACTCGTTCCGTAATACATCATCTCGCAACTAACTCATTAGTTGCAATGCTTGCAAGGCTTATTTGATGTGCATTACCGAGAGGGCCCAGAGATACCTCTCCGACAATTGGAGTGACAAATCCTAATCTCGAAATACGCCAACCCAACATGTACCTTTGGAGACACCTGTAGAGTACCTTTATAATCACCCATTTACGTTGTGACGTTTGGTAGCACACAAAGTGTTCCTCCGGCAAACGGGAGTTGCATAATCTCATAGTCATAGGAACATGTATAAGTTATGAAGAAAGCAATAGCAACATACTAAACGATCGGGTGCTAAGCTAATGGAATGGGTCATGTCAATCAAATCATTCACCTAATGATGTGATCCCGTTAATCAAATAACAACTCTTTGTTCATGGTTAGGAAACATAACCATCTTTGATTAACGAGCTAGTCAAGTAGAGGCATACTAGTGACACTCCGTATGTCTATGTATTCACACATGTATTATGTTTCCGGTTAATACAATTCTAGCATGAATAATAAACATTTATCATGATATAAGGAAATAAATAATAACTTTATTATTGCCTCTAGGGCATATTTCCTTCACTCTTTGGGTGTTAATCACATAGCGATGTGAACTAGATTGTTGACTCTAGTAAACCCTTGGTCACATGGGGATGTGAACTATGGGTGTTAATCACATAAAGATTTGAACTATTGCTGTTAAATCACATGGGGATGTGAACTAGATTATTGACTCTAGTGCAAGTGGGAGACTGAAGGAAATATGCCCTAGAGGCAATAATGAAGTTGTTATTTTATATTTCCTTATATTATGATAAATGTTTATTATTCATGCTAGAATTGTATTAACCGGAAACTTGATACATGTGTGGATACATAGACAAAACACGGTGTCCCTAGTAAGCCTCTACTAGACTAGCTCGTTAATCAGAGATGGTTAAGTTTCCTAACCATAGACATGTGTTGTTATTTGATGAACGGGATCACATCATTAGGAGAATGATGTGATGGACAAGACCCATCCGTTAGCTTAGCATGTTGATCGTTCAATTTTATTGCTATTGCTTTCTTCATGTCAAATACATATTCCTTTGACTATGTGATTATGCAACTCCCGGATACCGGAGGAATACCTTGTGTGCTATCAAATGTCACAATGTAACTGGGTGATTATAAAGATGCTCTACAGGTATCTCCGAAGGTGTTTGTTGGGTTGGCATAGATCGAGATTAGGATTTGTCACTCCGAGTATCGGAGAGGTATCTCTGGGCCCTCTCGGTAATGCACATCATAATAAGCCTTGCAAGCAGTGTGACTAATGATTTAGTAGCGGGATGATGTATTACGGAACGAGTAAAGAGACTTGCCGGTAACGAGATTGAACTAGGTATGAAGATACCGACGACCGAATCTCGGGCAAGTAACATACTGATGACAAAGGGAATTACGTATGTTGTCATTATGGTACGACCGATAAAGATCTTTGTAGAATATGTGGGAACCAATATGAGCATCCAGGTTCCACTATTGGTTATTGACCGGAAAGGTGTCTCGGTCATGTCTACATAGTTCTCGAACCCGTAGGGTCCGCACACTTAATGTTCGATGATGATTTTGTATTATATGAGTTATGTGATTTGGCGACCGAATGTTGTTCGGAGTCTCAGATGAGAGCACAGACATGACGAGGAGTCTCAAAATGGTCGAGAGGTAAAGATTCATATATAGGACGATAGTATTCAGACACCAGAAGTGTTCTAGGGGTACCGGGTACGTATCGGGCCTAATGGGCCAAGAGTTGGACAGACCAGCCCCAAAAGGGGCTGGTGCGCCCCACTATAGGCTGAATAGGAGGAGAAGGAAAAGAAGGGAAGGGAGAAGGAAAGGGGAGGATTCGGCCTCCCTCTTTCCTTCCCTTCCCCCTCTCTTTCCTTCCACCTCCGATGGATATGGAAGGGGGAGGTCGACTTGGAGGAGGCACCCCAGTAGGATTACTCCTACTTGGGGCGCCCCTTGCAGCCGCTCTCCCTCTCCCACCTATATATATGTGGGGGGGGGGCACCGCTAGAACACACAACATTGATTCCTAGCCGTGTGCGGCGCCCCCTCCACAGTTTACACCTCTGGTCGTATTGTCATAGTGCTTAGGCGAAGCCCTGCGCAGATCACTTCACCATCACCGTCACCATGCCGTTGTGCTGATGAAACTCTCCCTCGACACTTTGCTGGATCAAGAGTTCGAGGTATGTCATCGAGCTGAACGTGTGCAGAACTCGGAGGTGTCGCACGTTCAGTACTTGAACGGTTGAGATGAGAAGACGTTTGACTACATCAACTGCGTTAAGCTAACACTTCCACTTTCGGTCTATGAGGGTACATGGACACACTCTCCCCCTCTCGTTGCTATGAATCTCCTAGATATATCTTGCATGATCGTAGGAATTTTTTTGAAATTGCATGCTACGTTCCCCAACAAGTTTCACCTCCCCCTCAGCCTCCCATGTGGCCTATCTTCTGTCGATGTCATTAGAGGAGACGAAAAATGCTATGGAACTAATAAATGTGCCAACAAACGCTTCTCCACTACTTTCCACCCATGTCTATAACAAGGTTATCCCAATCGAGGAATAGCTCACAACCTCCACTTTCGACATCATCGCGCAAAGCCTCCACCTTCCTCCCCATCGTCATGTATGAAATTGTTTGGAAACGTTGCATGGAAAACCAAAAAAATTCTACGCACATGCAAGATCTATCCATGGAGATGCATATCAATGAGAGGGGAGAGTGTGTCTACGTACCCTCGTAGACCATAAGCAGAAGCATTTATTAACGTGCATGATGTAGTCGAACTTCTTCGCGATCCAACCGATCAAGTACCGAACGTACAACTGATAACCCACAAGTATAGGTGATCAATTGTAGCCTCTTTCGACAAGTAAGAGTGTCGAACCCAATGAGGAGCTAAAGGTAGAACAAATATTCCCTCAAGTTCTATCGACCACCGATACAACTCTACGCACGCTTAACTTTCGCTTTACCTAGAACAAGTATGAAACTAGAAGTACTTTGTAGGTGTTTTTGGATAGGTTTGCAAGATAATAAAAAGTGCTTAAATAAAAAGTAGGGGATGTTTAGATAAAGACAAAACTAAGTTAGTTTTAGTAGAGAGCTTGTTGTTACGAGAAAGTTATTTGTCCCTAGGCAATCGATAACTAGACCGGTAATCATTATTGCAATGTTATTTGAGGGAGAGGCATAAGCTAACATACTTTCTCTACTTGGATCATATGCACTTATGATTGGAACTCTAGCAAGCATCCGCAACTACTAAAGATCATTAAGGTAAAACCCAACCATAGCATTAAAGTATCAAGTCTTCTTTATCCCATACGCAAACAACCTACTTACTCGGGTCTGTGCTTCTGCCACTCACGCCACCCACCATAAGCAATGAACATATTGCAAACCCTACAACAGGAATCCCTCACACTTGCACGACACGGAGAGCACCATAGGATAGCACCAATAATGAAACATGCAACTCAAACCAATCACGATCATCAATTAACCCATTGGACAAAACGGATCTACTCAAACATCATAGGATAGCCATACATCATTGGGAAATAATATATAGCGTTGAGCACCATGTTTAAGTAGAGATTACAACAGGAAAAAGAGGGGTTACACCACTGCATAGAGGGGGGAAGAGTTGGTGATGATGGCGGTGAAGTTGTTGGTGAAGATTGCGGTGATGATGATGGCCCTTGGTGGCACTCCCGCGCCACCGGAAGCGAGGGGGAGAGAGCCCCCCTCCTTTTTCTTCTTCTTCTTATTCTTCTTCTTCTTCTTCTTCTTCTTCTTCTTCTTCTTCTTCTTCTTCGTCCTTGACCTCCTCCCTAGATGGGATAAGGGTTTCCCCTCTGGTCCTTGGTCTCCATGGCGTGGGAGGGGCGAGAGCCCCTTCGAGATTGGATCTGTCTCTCTCTGTTTCTACGTTCTCCCCTGCCGCCCTTTCACCATTTCGTATATATATGGAGATCCGTAACTCCGATTGGACAGAAATCTTCGCCGAGATTTTTTCCAGAAAATTAGCTTTCTTGCGGCAAAAGAATAGCATTAACCGCCTTACGGGGGGGGCACGATGGTCGGGGGCGCTCCTAGGGGGGTGGTGCGCGCCCCCTACCTCGTGCCGCCCTCGGGAACCGTCTCGCGTGGATTTTTCTTCCCATATTTTCCATATATTCCAAAAACAATCTCTGTCCGTTTTTATCCCGTTTGGACTCCGTTTGATATGGATTTTTTGCAAAACAAAAAACATGCAACAAACAGGAACTGGCACTGGCACTGGCACTAGATCAATATGTTAGTCCCCAAAAATAGTATAAGAAGTTGCCAAAAGTATATGAAAGTTGTAGAATATTGGCATGGAACAATAAAAAATTATATATACGACGGAGACGTATCGACAACACCTCCACTTTCAGCACACGTTCAGCTCGGTGACGTCCTCACCTTCTTGATCCAGCAAGACAGGCAAAGTAGTAGATGAGTTTCGGCAGGACAACAGTGTGGTGGCGATGGTGATGCAACTATCTCCGCAAGGCTTTGTCGAGCACTACGAAAATATGACTAAGGATGAACTAGAGGGAGAGGGGCGTCGCTCACGGCTAGGGAATCGTGGTGTGTGTAGCCCCACTCCCTCGTCTCATATATATAGGTGGAGGGGGAGGGGAGGCAGCCCCTAGGGCTCCCCAAGTGGCCGGCGGCTACCATGTTTAAGTAGAGATTACAACGGGTAAAAGACAGGTTACACCTCTGCATAGAGGGGGGAAGATTCGGTGATGATGGCGGTGAAGTTGTTGGTGAAGATTGCGGTGATGATGATGGCACCCGGTGGCACTCCGGCGCCACCGGAAGCGAGGGGGAGAGAGAGCCCCTCCTTCTTCTTCTTCCTTGACCTCCTCCCTAGATGGGAGAAGGGTTTCCCCTCTGGTCCTTGGTCTCTATGGCGTGGGAGGGGCGAGAGCCCCTTCGAGATTGGATCTATCTCTCTGTCTCTCTCTATTTCTGCGTTCTCCCTGCTGCCCTTTCACCGTTTCGTATATATATGGAGATCCGTAACTCCGATTGGACTAAAATCTTTGCCGAGATTTTTTTTCCTGAAAATTAGCTTTCTTGCGGCAAAATAATAGCATTAACCGCCTTACGGGGGGCCACGAGGGTCAGGGGCGCGCCCAGGGCGGTGGGGCGCGCCCCCTGCCTCGTGCCCCCCTCGGGAACCGTCTCACATGGATTTTTCTTCCCATATTTTCCATATATTCCAAAAATAATCTCCGTCCATTTTTATCCCGTTTGGACTTTGTTTGATATGGATTTTCTGCAAAACAAAAAACATGCAACAAACAGGAACTGGCACTGTGCACTGGATCAATATGTTAGTCCCCAAAAATAGTATAAAAAGTTGCCAAAAGTACATGAAAGTTGTAGAATATTGGCATGGAACAATCAAAAATTATAGATACGATGGAGACGTATCAGCATCCCCAAGCTTAATTCCTACTCGTCCTCGAGTAGGTAAATGATAAAAAAGATAATTTTTGATGTGGAATGCTACCTAACATAATCTTGATCACATATCTAATCATGGCATGAATATTAAGATATGAGTGGTTCAAAGCAATAGTCTATCATTTGACATAAAAAACAAAAATACTTCAAGCCTACTAATAAAGCAATCATGTCTTTTCAAAATAACATGGCCAAAGAAATTTATCCCTAAAAAATCATATAGTCTGGCTATGCTCCATCTTCACCACACAAAATATTCAAATCATGCACAACCCCAATGACAGGCCAAGCAATTGTTTCATACTTTTGACGTTCTCAAACCTTTTCAACTTTCACGCAATACATGAGCGTGAGCCATGGACATAGCACTATAGGTGGAATAGAATGGTGGTTGTGGAGAAGACAAAAAGGAGAAGATAGTCTCACATCAACTAGGCGTATCAACGGGCTATGGAGATGCCCATCAATAGATATCAATGTGAGTGAGTAGGGATTGCCATGCAACGGATGCACTAAGAGCTATAAGTGTATGAAAGCTCAGACTGAAAACTAAGTGGGTGTGCATCCAACTTGCTTGCTCATGAAGACCTCGGATTTTGAGGAAGCCCATCATCGGAATATACAAGCCAAGTTCTATAATGAAAATTCCCACTAGTATATGAAAGTGATAACTCAAGAGTCTCTCTATATGTAGAACATGGTGCTACTATGAAGCACAAGTGTGGTAAAATGATAGTAACATTGCCCCTTCCCTCTTTTTCTCTCATTTTTTTCTTCTTTTTTCCTTTTTTTCTTTTTTTGGTGGGCTTCTTTGGCCTTTTTTTTATTTGGGCTTCTTTGGCCTCTTTTATTTATTTTTAAAGTCCGGAGTCTCGTCCCGACTTGTGGGGGAATCATAGTCTCCATCATCCTTTCCTCACTGGGGCAATGTTCTAATAATGATGATCATCACACTTTATTTACTTACAACTCAATATTACAACTCGATATCTAGAACAAAGATATGACTCTATATGTGTCGGATTTCGGGTTCCGGCAGACCCTTGAGGTTCGAACACTGGGGTGCGTGCGGAGATCTCTCCCCTACCGATCTACGTCCAATCTCCCCACATGATCTAAGATGGAAACAACGAACAACACAAGGGACACGAGATTTATACTGGTTTGGGCCACCGTTGTGGTGTAATACCCTACTCCAGTGTGTGGTGTGGTGGATTGCCTCGGGGGCTGATGAGGAATAGTACAAGGGAAGCACAGCCTCGCGAGAGGTGTTCTTGGGTTGGTGGTATGAACTGCTGGGGCGAGTTCAGTCGCCTCTTTCTCTCTCTGCTAGGGTTCTATCAGATCTAGTCGTCTCTCGTTTACCCCCCTGGGTGTCTCCTTCCTTCCGTGGTGGCTAGCTCTATTTATAGCGGCCCTGGGCCTCTCCCTAAATAATGAGTGGGAAGGGTGCCAACAATTGGCCATTTTGAAGGGGAACATCTAGTACAAGTTATCCTGACCAAAGGTGGTCTTCGGCTGCCAAAAGCTCTGGTGATGACACCGTCTTGGGCTCCACGGTGACCTCCGTCCTGCCGCTCTGCTGGTCTTGGTCTCGTTGCACCGGAATGGTAACCTTTGCCCGATGCCTTGGCCTGTTCTTGCCCCCTTTGCACCAAAGGGGAAACAAGGACACTGCGCAGGCCGGCGCTCGCCTGGTCTCGATCGTCATGGCTTGCGTCGCGGGCTCCTCGCGAGGTACCCCTGCCTTGATCTCTCCGCCTCCTCGCGAGCCTGCCTGATGAAGTTGCCTCTGAGGAAGCTTTCTGTCGTCCGCCCCACGAGGCTTGGCCCCTCGCGAGGGTCTTGAGCTTGAGTTGATGAAGATGGGCCACGCTGGGCCCCCACTTGAGCCACGCCGCAGGCCGCAGGCAGGCAAGTCTGGGGAGCCCCGTTCCCAGAACACCGACAGTAGCCCCCGGGCCCAAGGCGTGCCCGGGCTTGGCCTAGCAGGGAAGCGAAGGGGCAAGCACGAAGTGCCGCGGGCCCCAACATCCTGCGGCCTTGGGCGCCGCGTGGCGATTGATTGGACGTGGGCGTCTACGCTTCCCATGACGCTTCGGCAACTGTCCATCTGACAAAGAGGTGCCCGGGCCAGACTTACTTGCTTTGTTCTCGTTCGCCTCGCTCTAGATCCCCTATCTCGCTCTCCTCCTTCTTGCTTCCGAAATCCTCCAGATCTGTCTCAATCCTTCTCGTTCGGCACGCCATGGCACCTCGCAAGTCCGCGACCGAGGCCTGGTAATCGCCGGCTCTGGATTACCTGAACCTGCCGGAGAAGAACCTCGCCCTCACGCGCCTGATGACGGTGGCGCAGGGCAGCAAGGGGGCGACTGTGCTCAAGGCCGGCTCCGACCAACCTGATGGCAGGGGGAGCACCTTCTATCCGCTCTTTGTGAGCGCCATCGTCGCCGGTCTGGTGCCTCCTTTCTCTGAGTTCTTCTTTGCTGTTCTCCGCCAGTACAACTTGCAGGCTCTGCATCTCCACCCCAACTCTGTTCTTCTCCTGGCGATTTTTTGCTTACAACTGTGAGGCTCATGTCGGGGTAAAGCCCTCGGTGGCCTTGTTGCGTCACTATTTTTCCCTCCGGGTTTCTGGTGGCCATGTCTCCGCGTGTGCGAGCTTCATCGCATACTCCAATTCCAATGCCATCTCGAAGCCTGGGAAGAGAATCGAAGGCTTCCAGAGCAAGTGAGTCATGGTGGACATCGGGCGCCTCCACCCCCGTCTAGTGTTGCCTACGGGGCAGCCCAAGGCTGTCAACGCGTGGTCTCGCGCGGAGCTCGTCGACCCCCGTGCGTGGGCGGTGGTGAAGAGGATGAATGTGGACCTAAGGCCGAGCAACTTGGGGACGGCGAAGCTGACCGGGGCCACGCTCCTGAGGGAGTTCTTGGAGCACCGGGTGGCTCCACTCCAGGGGCACTCCCTCCCATTGTAGAGGCTTGGGGAAGCGGACGCCGCCTTGCGCCTAAGCTCTGAGGCCCTGACCGATGAGAATCTGGTCGCGGCCCTCCATTCCTTGGTTGGGGGAGACGTGGCGAAGCCGGTGGGCGCCCCCGTCCCCCTGTTCCTTCGTGACGACTGGGAGCAGGTGGTGAATGCCATGCCCACCTTCAATGGTGAGGGACTGGTGCCCGCGGAAGCTCCCGAGGGTCTTGCGGCGCTGGCGATGGTGAACGTGTCCTCCGACAGCTCTAGCGGGAGCGAGGGGGAAGAAGAGGCGGAGGAGGAAGAGTCTGACTCTGCGGCGACTGGTGAGGAGTCGAGGGAGTCTTTCCCTCGGCGCAGGTCCCAGGCCCTCCGCTCCATGCCGGACGATGACGAGGCCGGCGCCAGGCGAGAAGGGGAGGGCTCCCCCTTTGTCACAAGGAAGGGCAGGTCGGGGCTGGTGCCCCCAGGGTCCGCTCTGGTCCCTGGGCGGTCTGAGGCCAGCTCCACCCCTCCTGACGTGCCCTCTGCTTCCGGGCCTCCCGAGGCTGACCCCAGCTGCAGGCTCTCGGGCTTCAAGTTTGGCCGGAGGTTGCTCGGGTCCGCGAGCGACGACCAGTAAGTGCTCGATTCGTGCTTCACTAGGTTTCTGCCGCCGAGGCTTGACGTCCATATTCTTTTGTCAGGCTGGCGCCTGCGGCGAAGAGGTTGAAAGGGGCTTCTGCGGCCCCGCTTGGGGCGAGTCCACCTGCCGGGATGGCGCCTTCGTCCACTGAGGGGAAAGACGGCGCGGCTCGCGCTTCCCCTGCCCGGTCGTCCTCGCGAGTCCGACTGGGACGCCTTGGCGAGGAGTCAGCCCCCGTGGCCCCGCTGACCCTGGAGTTGACTGCGCTCGATGCTGCAACCGGGGCAGCCAAGGCCCAGGGGGTTCCTTCCTGCCAAGCCGTGATCACGCTGCCGTCTTCTTCGCCCGCTCCGCCGGTTCCCGCTTCTTCTGTTTCCTCTATCACCGTCTTCGACCAGGTCGCCAGCGAGCTGAGCCAGCTGCGGGAGGATCTTCTGAGCGCGGACCCTCGCCTAGTGGCCGGGCGCCTGGAGCTAGCTTCTGGCTGGGCCCGTTCCGCTGCCTCCGTCCGAGCGGCGCTGAGCCAGGCCGTGGCAGCCTCCGATGGGGAGAAGCAGGCCGCCAATCAAGCCAAGGCCGCTCGCGATGCTGCCCTGGGCGACGCTGAGGCTGCCAAGGCTCGCTGCGAGGCGCTGTAGACCGAGCTGCAAGGCCTGCACGACGAGCTCGCCAAGGAGGTCCACGGCCGCCAGGAGAAAGAGAAGGAGATGAAGGCTAGGGAGGCTGCCGTCAAGGACCAGGACGTCAAGTTGATGACCGCCACGGCCAGTTGGAGACGCTAGAGCGGTCGCTGAAGGCGGAGAGGACCGAGCTAGACGCCAAGGCGAAGGTCCTGGAGGAGGATCGGGTGGCCTTCGCGAAGATGGAGAAGAGGGCTCGTGCTTGCGCTGAAGACGCTTTACGAGAGCGGCTTGGAGGAGCCGCTGGCCGGTGCGAAGGATGGCCCCGCCGAGGTGCTTCCCTTCCTGGTCCATGCGCTTGAAGATGTCGTAGACGGCCTTGGCCCCACGGCTAAGGCCGAGGCGCATGGCCTGTCTTCTGCGGCATTGACGCATGTCCTCAGCCACGTCTACCTACGCGACCCCGACGTCGACTTCAATAGCCTGCTGGAACCCGTGAGCGGCGACCTTCTCGCCGCTACCGCTGAGGCCGTGAAAGGCCGAGCCAAAGCTTTGCTGGGGAGGTTCCGCGCCTTCAGCGTCTTGCCCGGGCGCGGTGCCGCTAGTTCCGCGGCCCCAGGAGGCGGGGTTTCCCAGCGCGACTCCACCACAGGCAGCAGCGCCACTGGAGAGTGATCCCTTCGTGGCTTCTGTCCTATTTTTATTCCTGCAACATGCACCATGCCTCGCGGAGGCGTTTAAACTTGTGTTTGACATCGTGAAACAATCTATGGCTTGTAATATTTGCTTTCAATTTCCTGGAATTTGCATTTTTCTCCCCTACTTGCTCGCACTCTATGTCGGCAGGGCCCGGCCCCGCACATACCTCACCCAGCGTTAGCCCCGACCGGAAACCAGGACGGGACTAAGGAGTGAGGGGCTACGTGGCAAGTTAGGCTCCTGAGTCGCGATGCTCAGGAGTCCCCCTTGACGCGCAAGCAACAAGTAGGAAAGGGGGGAACGAGGAGTGGATTGATCGTTCTGCCCCGGCAGGGCCTGGCCCCGCGCATATCTCACCCAGTGTTAGCCTCGACTGGAAACCAGGACGGGACTAAGGAGTGAGGGGCTACGGGGCAAGTTAGGCTCCTGAGTCACGATGCTTACGAGTCCCCCTTGACGTTCAAACAGGTTTCCGTACCTTGGCTCCACTCGGGGAGGGGCGCGTGACGACCAGGTCCGAGGGACCTAGCTGGGTGGCGTGCGCTCGGGCGAGGCCCGGGCGTAGCCCCCGTGTCCAGCCCCCTCGCGCGGCGCTCCCGAGGGGAGGCGTTGCAATGGTGCCGGACACTGAGCTCCGGGCTCCCTGAGGTTGGTACGCCGCGGGCCGCCCTCAGTTTTTTATCACCAGCACGGAGCATAACGCTTCCGTATGTGTACGGGCATAGCCGCTCCTCGGCAGTGTCGTCAGCCAGCGCGGAGCATGGTGCTTCCACTGGTACGTGGGAGGGGGCTCCCTCCGGGAGGAGCCCCCCGGGGCGTGTACAGCCCCGCCCTGACATGTGGTCGGCACGGTAGGGCTAGGAGAGGTGTATCTGGGCACTCATGAGCAAGCGCGGGACTCACGAGGCCCTACCTCGAGGCGGGTTGCGCCTGGCTCTGGGCCTTTATCAATGGTGTGTTCCTGTAGGGTGGTTAGAATGCAAATGCTCTACGTCCTCAGGTCCCGGCCCTTGAGCGAGCTCAGCCGCCGCTAGTATGACAGGTCGCGATGCCGTGGGTCAAGGCCAGGGGGTGAGGGCTGGAGAGCCAGTAGGATCCCATGAGTCGTGATGCTCAGGTACCCCCCATTTTAACGTGCAAGCGCTTTGCATGAAAGCGGAGAAGTCCGCGATAAGCAGCAGGTGACAATTAAGCACGAAAGAGCAAATTCATTTTAAGTAGACGCGGGAAAAGCAAACGCCGCTGGGCCAGGCCCGAACAGCTCGGGGATGATGCAGCCCGAGGGGCGCCCCCAACAAGGTAAGTAAAGAGCATAAGCAAAATGGATACATGCCGCAGGGACGGACCCACGCGACCTGGGAATGATGCGGCCCTGTGGGCACTCCCAGCTAAAAACGGAACTTAGAAAGATGTCACCTGGTGTCATTGAAGATGGAGTGGTGTTGAAGAAGCGGGCGATGCGCGATGAAGGCGTCGACCCTCACGAGCCCCCAGGCCTAGGAGCCTCGGGAGGCTCCGGGGGCACATGCGAGTCTCCGAGGGCCATCTCCATCTCCGCCAGGACCGCACAATGCCTGACCTCCTAAGCCTCCAGAATGCTCCTCAGCAGGCGCTGATGAGCGACGACCGTGTCTGGCAGGCCGAAAGGCATGCGAACGTAGCTGTGAGGTGGACCCTCACAACGCCCCACGCGCAAAGGCCAGAGGCGCTCCTGAGACGCGGCTCGATTGAGCCCTGGCACGTCGACGCAGATGCACAGCCCACCATCCTTGCCTGGATGTGGGGCCACGGTGGGCAAGCGGCGGCTGCCGCGCATGATTCTCGACTCCTGTAGCTCCTGGGTGCTCCTTGCGATGAACTCTTGTGGGTTTGGTCTTCCTTGCCTTGTACCTTCTGGAGGGAAATGTGCCTGGAAGCACCCCTCCAAGTGGTGCCCGAGCGCCTCCCTCGTGACGTTGGCAAAGTCGGTGACTCCCCAAGAAAGAGCCCCCGAGCCCTGCCTGAGGAGGGCGCCGGGCGCGCCTTCCTATGCGAGGGAGGGTGGCACTCCCTGATTAGGCACAGATCCTGACGCAACACCTCCGGAGGCGCCTGCCTCCTTGTGGCTTGGGCCAGGCGAAACCTTCTTCTTCTTAAGGGTCGCCTCGGGAAGTGTTCGGTTCCTGCAGTTCGGGTCTTCGATTGCTGCGGCTTGGAACACGCGCTCAAGTGAACACACTGCGTCCCTTTCTTCACAGGGTACGGTGATGACTCCACCGCTTCCTGGCATCTTGAGGACATTGTATCCATGGTGAGTCATTGCCATGAACTTGGCCAGGGCTGGGTACCCGAGGATGGCGTTGTATGGCAGACGGATGTGGGCGACGTCGAAGTCGATGAGCTCGGTGTGGTAGTTGTTGTGCCGCCCGAAGGTGAATGGAAGGCGAACCTGCCCTATTGGAACAGTGGAACCATCAGTGACTCCTGAGAATGGCTTGGTTTGCTGAAGCTGATCATACGACACTTGGAGATTGTCGAACATCTCGACGGACAGGACGTTGAGTCCTGCTCCATCGTCAATGAGGGTCCTGGTGACCTACACGTTGCTGATGACTGGGGAGCAAAGCATCGGGAGGACCCCGGCCGTTGCCGCGAACTTGAGCTGATCCGCTGAGCTGAACGTGATAGCGCACGCGGACCACCTGAGAGGGCGCGTGGCCTCAAGCTTGGGGAGGACTGCATTCACCTCGCGAGCAAACTTCTTGAAGATGCGCTATGAGGCTGGGGCCTACACGCCACCCAAGATGCAAGCGATCGCGCGCGGCTCCTGGAAGCCCATAGCTCCCTCGTCTTGATGTTGGTCTTCGTTCCTCCTTGGCGGTGGCGGCAGAGGAGTAAGGCCTGCGTTGCCGTGCGGGCGATCCTCACGAGGCTGATCTCTCCAGCCTCCCTCGCGAGGCTGGTCCTGCCAGCGATCCTCGCGAGGTCGGTCGCGCAACCCTTGGCGAGGGCCACGGTCTTCCCATCGTCCGCCACCTCTTCCTCCTCCTCGGCCATAGCCCCTGTCATTGCACTCGGGGCGTCGGCCGACACGTCCATCTCTCATGGCCCTGAGCTCTTGACATTCGTTGGTGTTGTGGGTGTGGAGGTCGTGGTACACGCAGTACCGACTGCCCTTGGATGACTCAGGCTGATCCCTGCCACGCTTGGTGTCTGGTTCGACTGCAAGCACGGCAGCCCCCTTGCGCTTCACGTCCTTGGCCTTGGGCTTCTTCTCTTCTGGGTCGGCAGCCGGGAGTTCGAGGAGGGAAAGGCGCCCTTCCTCAGCCCTGGCGCACTTGGTCGCCAAGTTGAACAGCTCCAGGGATGTGCACAGGTCTTCATGGATTGCTAGCTCCTCCTTCATCTTGATGTCGTGTACGCCATCCGAGAAGGCCGAGATGATGGCTTCTTCAGTCACCTTGGGGATCTTGAGGTGAGCGTTGTTGAAGCACTGGATGTATTTTTGCAGGGTTTCCCCTTGCTGCTGCTTGATGCGGCGCAGATCGCTCACATCCGGGGGCCGGTCGTGAGTGCTCTGGAAGTTGGCGATGAAGCGAGTGCGCATCTCGTCCCAGGAGGAGATTTTGCCAGGAGCCAGGTTCAGGAGCCAGGTGCGGGCCCTGTCCTTGAGCGCCATGGGGAACCCGTTCGCCATGACCCTTTCATCTCCATTGGCGGCTTCGATGCATAGCTCATAGAGCTGCAGGAACTCCGCAGGGTCCGCCGTGCCATCGTAGCGAGGGGGCAGGTCAGGCTTGAACTTGCCTAGCCATGCGACGCCGCGTAGCTCGGGGGTGAGGGCACGACAGCCTGTTGTGGCCACCGGTCCCTTTTGCTGGTACTGGCCTTGCTCCTGGGGATTACCGCGCGCTGCCGCTTGGAGCAGCGCGGGGTCTTGGCGTGGAGGTGCAGGGACGCGATCTTGGTGCGCCGGCGCTGGGAGCGCGTGAGCAACTTCCTGGGGACGAGGGATCTCTTGGCAGCTCCATCTTGCTGCGCAGGCACCGGGCGCGGAGGGTCTCGCCTTGGGGCTGCGCGCCTTGGAGCCAGGGCGCCTTCTTGGGGAGGAGGTGGTGGAGGCACCTCCTGATCCTCGCCTCATGCGCGGAATGGAGGGCAAGGCAGCGAGAAGGACGGCAAGGGGGAGCCCCCTGCGGTGCTGATGAGCTCGGTGATGCGGGCGAGCCAGTCTTCGTAGAGGTCGTCGAACGGGCGGTAGTGCAAGAGCTCTCTTGCCAGGAGCAGCGCGGCGTGCGCGTCCGTGGGGGACGAAGCGGCTGGAGTCAGCGAAGGTGTGGCGGTGCGGACCTCCCGCCGTACCGAAGGATGCTGGGACGAGGCCTGCTGCTCATTCCCCGCCAGGCCGGTGGCGGCGTTGGCGGCAGGCGACGGGGAACGACGAGGGCGTCCGCCGACGGGCGTCGTCTGGGCGACGCGGGCGGCGAGAGCAGCCCGGCGCTCAGCGCGAGCCCGACGAGTGTCAGCCATGGACAAGACGGAAGATCACACGCAAACAACGGAAGAAAGATTCCGGCGCACCCCTACCTGGCGTGCCAAATGTCGGATTTCGGGTTCCAGCAGACCCTTGAGGTTCGAACACTGGGGTGCGCACGGAGATCTCTCCCCTACTGATCTACGTCCAATCTCCTCGCGTGATCTAAGCTGGAAACAACGAACAACACAAGGGACATGAGATTTATACTAGTTCGGGCCACCGTTGTGGTATAATACCCTACTCCAGTGTGTGGTGTGGTGGATTGTCTCGGGGGCTGATGATGAACAGTACAAGGGAAGAACAGCCTCGCGAGAGGTGTTCTTGGGCTGGTGCGATGAACTGCTGGGGCGAGTTCAGTTGCCTCTTTCTCTCTCTGCTAGGGTTCTATCAGATCTCTAGCCGTCTCTCTTTTATCCCCCTGGGTGTCTCCTTCCTTCTATAGTGGCTAGCTCTATTTATAGGGGCCCTGGGCCTCTCCCCAAATAATGAGCGGGAAGGGCGCCAACAATTGGCCATTTTGAAGGGGAACATCTAGTACAAGTTATCCTGACCAAAGGTGGTCTTCGGTTGCCAAAAGCTCTGATGATGACGCCATCTTGGGCTCCACAGAGACCTCCGTCCTGCCGCTCTGCTGGTCTTGGTCCCGTTGCACCGAAATGGTAACCTTTGCCCGATGCCTTGGCCTGTGCTTGCCCCCTTTGCACCAAAGGGGAAACAAGGACACTACGCAGGCCGGCGCCCGCCTGGTCTCGATCGTCATGGCTTGCGTCACGGGCTCCTCGCAAGGTACCCCTGCCTTGATCTCTCCGCCTCCTCGCAAGCCTTCCTGATGAGGTTGCCTCCGAGGAAGCTTTCTGTCGTCCGCCCTGCGAGGCTTGGCCCCTCGCGAGGGTCTTGAGCTTGAGCTGATGAAGATGGGCCGCGCTGGGCCCCCACTTGAGCCACGCCACAGGCCGCAGGCAGGAAAGTCCGGGGACCCCCGTTCCCAGAACGCCGACAATATGAATGCCTCCGGCGGTGTACCAGGATGTGCAATGATCTAGCGTAGCAATGACATAAAAAAACGGACAAGCCATGAAAACATAATGCTAGCTATCTTACGAGCATGCAAAGTAATATGACAATGAATGCTCAAGTCATGTATATGATGATGATGGAAGTTGCATGGCAATATATCTCAGAATGGCTATGGAAATGCCATGATAGGTAGGTATGGTGGCTGTTTTGAGGAAGGTATATGGTGGGTTTATGGTACCGGCGAAAGTTGCGCGGTACTAGAGAGGCTAGCAATGGTGGAAGGGTGAGAGTGCGTATAATCCATGGACTCAACATTAGTCATAAAGAACTCACATACTTATTGCAAAAGTCTATTAGCTATCGAAACAAAGTACTACGCGCATGCTCCTAGGGGGATAGATTCATAGGAAAAGACCATCGCTCGTCCCCGACCGCCACTCATATGGAAGACAATAAATAAATAAATCATGCTCCGACTTCATCACATAACGGTTCACCATACGTGCATGCTACGAGAATCACAAACTTCAACACAAGTATTTCTACAATCCACAACTACCCACTAGCATGATTCTAATATCACCATCTTTATATCGCAAAACTATTGCAAGGAATCAAACATATCATATTCAATGATCTACAAGTTTTATGTAGGATTTTGTGACTAACCATGTGAATGACCAATGCCTGTCATCTCTCTAAATAGATATAAGTGAAGCAATAGAGTTTAATTCTTTCTACAAAAGATATGCCCATGCTCTAACAAATATAAGTGAAGCAAAAGAGCATTCTACAAATGGCGGTTTTCTATGTAAAGAGAAACAACCAATCCAAACTTCAAATGATATAAGCGAAGGACATGAAGCATTCTATAAAGCCATACACAAAAGATATAAGTGAAGTGCAAAGAGCATTCTATAAATCAACCATGGACTATGTCATACCAGCATGGTGCATAAAATAAAAATGAAAACTAAATGCAAAAGACGCTCCAAGATTGCACATATCGCATGAACGAAACGAATCCGAAAACATACCGACACTTGTTGAAGAAAGAGGGGATGCCTTCCGGGGCATCCCCAAGCTTAGACGCTTGAGTCTCCTTGAATATATACTTGGGGTGCCTTGGGCATCCCCAAGCTTGAGCTCTTGCCTCTCTTCCTTCTTCTCATAGCGAGACCTTCTCGATCATCAAACACTTCATCCACACAAAACTTCAACAGAAAACTCGGTAAGATCCATTAGTATAATAAAGCAAATCACTACTCTAAGTACTGTTGCAAACCAATTCATGTTTTGTTTTGGCATTGTAGCTACTGTAATATAACTTTTTCATGGCTTAATCCACTGATATAAATCGATAGTTTCATCAAAACAAGCAAACTATGCATCAAAAACAGAATCTGTCTAAAACAGAACAATATGTAATAATATGAAAATTCACCATACCTCTGGTACTCCAAAAATTCTACCAAAATTAGAAAAAATAAAAAATTTGTATATAAAGACAGTTCCAAAAGAATCAGAACCATTTGACGTTCCAGTAAAAAAATGTAAAATCGCGCATTACAACCAAAGTTTCTGTCCTACACCATACAAACCAACAAGCAAAGTAAACATCCTAAAGGCAAATCTTGGCACATCATTTTTATTTTTAAACCTTATTAAAGCACATAACAGAAATAAATGACTCTGTAAAACTTCCGGTTTGTCTCCCTGGCAGCGCTTTCTTTAAAGCCATTAAGCTAGGCATATAGTGCTCAAGTAATGGATCCACCCGGATCCCAAGGTATATCAAAGCCAATTCTAATTAGCAATGATTTGTAATTTAGTAGTGAGCACAGAGTAACATATATCATGTAATGACGAAGTCTAACTCTCTTCCTATGCATCGGCATGTCATAAAAGAACAATTCATGCACACACAGTAAAGGACAATGCATAGTATAAATAGTTTCTTGCAATTTTATCATGTTGGAAACATAGAGAGGTGGAGATATAGTTCCTCTCTCATAATAATTGCAAGTAGGAGCAGCAAGCACATGCATATTATATTCATCAAAATCATCATGTGTAACAGTAAAAGGCAACCCATCAATATAATCCTTAATAAGTGCAAACTTCTCTGATATAGTGTAGTTGGGAGAATTCAAAAAGATAATAGGACTATCATGCGTGGGTGCAATAGCAACAATTTCATGCTTAACATAAGGAACTATAGCAAGTTCATCTCCATAAGCATAAATTCATATTGGCATCTTGGCCACAAGCATAGCAAGCATCATCAAAAAGGGATATTTCTAGAGAATCAACGGGGTCATGACAATCATCATAGCAATCATCCTTTGGTAAGCACGAAAGGAAATTAAACAATGTATGAGTTGAAGAGTTACTCTCATTAGAAGGTGGGCACGGGTAGCTAATCCGCTCTTCCTCCTTTTGTTCTTCGCTCTCCTCATCATATTTTTCATCCAATGAGCTCACAGTTTCATCAATTTCTTCTTCCATAGGCTCTTGCAAAATATTAGTCTCTTCTTGGACAGCGGAGGAGACCTCAATATATGGTTTAACATAGGCATTAGAAGCATAATTCTCATAACAATATTCAAGTATGGCAAAATTTTCAGATTTGTAAAGAGTAGCATCATACTTTTCAATTAAAGAAGCAATTTCATAAGCACCCTTAAAAGCAACAAATTCTTCAATTTGTTGAACATCATAGTAATTATAAACACCCTTAGCATAAGAAGATACGATTCCATTATCAATAAACTCACATTGGTAGGGAAGGTGTTTCTTAGGGTTTTCAGAACAACAAGCAACATAATATATTTCACATAAATTCCAAGCATGGCATTGCAAACGATGAATTTGATCCAGTAAACGTTTCCCTTTTTCAGATATATGGTGTCACACATAACAAGCATGCTCATCTAAGGATTTGCCCTCAACTATGCTAGTTGGGGTTTCAGCACGAGCAAATAGGGATTGAAGATGATCCAAGTAATAAGCTTCAGGAGTGTGATAGATTTTGAGTGGTTCTTCAACCATTGGTTCAGTAGGTACAACTATTTTTTTGGTATTTTGCGTTTCCTACCCATAACTAAAGATAGAAAACAAGAGCACAAAATAAAAACTACTTAGTGATAAAGCAAACAAGCACACACGAGAATATTCACCCCATGCTATTGCTCCCCGACAACGGCGCCAGAAAAAGGTCTTGATAACCCACAAGTATAGGGGATCAAGTGTAGCCTCTTTTGATAAGTAAGAGTGTTGAACCCAATGAGGAGCTAAAGGTAGAAAAAATATTCCCTCAAATTCTATCGACCACTGATACAACTCTACGCGCGCTTAACGTTCGCTTTACCTAGAACAAGTATGAAACTATAAGTACTTTGTAGGTGTTTTTGGATAGGTTTGCAAGATAATAAAAAGCGCGTAAATAAAAAGTAGGGGTTGTTTAGATAAACACAAAACTAAGTTAGTTTTAGTAGAGAGCTTGTTGTTACGAGAAAGTTATTTTTCCCTAGGCAATCGATAACTAGACCGGTAATCATTATTGCAATTTTATTTGAGGGAGAGGCATAAGCTAACATACTTTCTCTACTTGGATCATATGCTCTTATGATTGGAACTCTAGCAAGCATATGCAACTACTAAAGATCATTAAGGTAAAACCCAACCATAGCATTAAAATATCAAGTCCTCTTTATCCCATACGCAGACAACCTACTTACTCGGGTCCGTGCTTCTATCACTCACGCCACCCACCATAAGCAAATCATGAACATATTGCAAACCCTACAGAGGGAATCCCTCACGCTTGCCTGACACAGAGAGCACCATAGGACAGCACCAATAATAAAACATGCAACTCAAACCAATCACGATCATCAATTAACCCATTGGACAAAACGGATCTACTCAAACATCATAGGATAGCCATACATCATTGGGAAATAATATATAGCGTTGAGCACCATGTTTAAGTAGAGATTACAACAGGTAAAAGAGGGGTTACACCGCTGCATAGAGGGGGGAAGAGTTGGTGATGATGGCGGTGAAGTTGTTGGTGAAGATTGCGGTGATGATGATGGCCCTTGGTGGCACTCCAGTGCCACCGGAAGCGAGGGGGAGAGAGCCCCCCTCCTTTTTCTTCTTCTTCTTCGTCCTTGACCTCCTCCCTAGATGGGAGAAGGGTTTCCCCTCTGGTCCTTGGTATCCATGGCGTGGGAGGGGCGAGAGCCCCTTCGAGATTGGATCTGTCTCTCTCTATTTCTGCGTTCTCCCCTGTTGCCCTTTCACCGTTTCGTATATATATGGAGATCCGTAACTCCGATTGGACTGAAATCTTCGCCGAGATTTTTTTCCTGAAAATTAGCTTTCTTGCGGCAAAAGAATAGCATTAACCGCCTTACGGGGGGGGGCACGAGGGTCGGGGGTGCTCCTAGGGGGTGGTGCGCGCCCCTGCCTCGTGCCCTCCTCGGGAACCGTCTCGCGTGGATTTTTCTTCCCATATTTTCCATATATTCCAAAAACAATCTCCGTCTGTTTTTATCCCGTTTGGACTCCGTTTGATATGGATTTTCTGCAAAACAAAAAACATGAAACAAACAGGAACTGGCACTGGGCACTAGATCAATATGTTAGTCCCCAAAAATAGTATAAGAAGTTGCCAAAAGTATATGAAAGTTGTAGAATATTGGCATGGAACAATCAAAAATTATATATACGACGGAGACGTATCGACAACACCTCCACTTTCAGCACACGTTCAGCTCGGTGACGTCCTCACCTTCTTGATCCAGCAAGACGGGCAAAGTAGTAGATGAGTTTCGGCAGGACAACGGTGTGGTGGCGATGGTGATGCAACTATCTCCGCAAGGCTTCGTCGAGCACTACAAAAATATGACTAAGGATGAACTAGAGGGAGAGGGGTGTCGCTCACGGCTAGGGAATCATGGTGTGTGTAGCCCCTCTCCCTCCTCTCATATATATAGGTGGAGGGGAGGGGAGGCAGCCCCTAGGGCTCCCCAAGTGGCTGGCGGCTACCCTAGGGCGCCTGCCCTGGCCGAATCCCACTTCCCATATTTGTGCATGGGGGGAGGAAAGGGGGGCTGCCTGCCTTTGGGGCGCCTCCCCCTTCCTTCCTTCCCTCTTTGGTGCGTGGTCAAGGGGTGGATGGGCGCACCAGCCACCTTGTGGGCTGGTGTGCTTCCCCCCTTTGGCCCATAAGGCCCACCGCTTGCCGGTGGCCTCTGAGGGTGTCCTGGATTAGGGGGTCCTCAAACAGCCGGACTATATACTTTGGCCGGACTGTTGGACTATGAAGATACAAGATTGAAGACTCCGTCATGTGTCCGGGTGGGACTCTTCTTTGCGTTGAAGGCAAGCTTGGCAATTCGGATATGTAGATCTCCTCCCTTGTAACCGACTCTGTGTAACCCTAGACCCCTCCGGTGTCTATATAAACCGGAGGGTTTAGCCCTTAGGACAAGAACAATCAGAATCATAGGCTAGGTGCTAGGGTTTAGCCTCTACGATCTCGTGGTAGATCAACTCTTGTAATACTCATATCATCAAGATCAATCAAGCCGAAAGTAGGGTATTACCTCCATCGAGAGGGCCCGAACCTGGGTAAACATTGTGTCCCCTGCCTCCTGTTACCACCAACCTTAGAACCACAGTTCGGGACCCCCTACCCAAGATCCGCCGATTTTGACACCGACATTGGTGCTTTCATTGGGAGTTCCACTGTGCCATCACGATAAAGGCTGGATGGCTCCTTCGCCCATCGGCAATGATGCGATCCAGGGTGAGGTCTTTCTCCCTGGACAGATCTTCGTATTCAGCAGCTTCGTACTGCGGGCCAACTCGATTGGCCATCTAGAGCAGATCGATAGCTACGCCCCTGGCCATCAGGTCAGATTTGGAAGCTTGAACTACACTGCTGATATCCGCGGATACTTGATCTTCGATGGATTCGAGCTCATGTCAGGCGTGCCGCATAGTCACGACGAGCATGACTTAGCTCTACCATCGGACGGTTTTTGGGAGATCGCACCTGCGGTTACTCTGGCCCTCAATCTGGAGCAGATCGTGCCATCCGAGGACGGGTGGATGGACCCCGCCACGGAGGCCGCACACTCAACGACGATAGAGCCGAATACCGACTTCACCTCTTATGAGACCTGTGTTACTGGACTCTTGGATTCGTCCCCGGCCACAGGCTCCGAACTGCCTGCATCCATGCCTATCCAATCTGATTGGGCACCGATCATGGAGTTTACCTCCACGGATATTTTTCAGCACTCACCCTTGGGCGATGTGTTAGATTCATTGAGGTCTCTCTCCTTGTCAGGAGACCCTCGGCCGAACTATGTCCGGCTCGAGTGGGAAGCGGACGACGAAGGAATTTGTTCCCCACCCACTACCCACTTAATAGCCACCGTCGACGACTTAACCGACATGGTTGATTTTGACTCCGAAGAAATCGACGGTATGGACGACGATGTAGGAGAGAAACAGGAACCACCGCCCACAGGGCGCTGGACAGCCACTTCATCACACGATATATACATGGTGAATACACCCAAAGAAAACAACGACGAGGAACAGGAGGATGCAGCGAAGGATAGTCCCCTCGAGAAGCAACCAAAGCGATGACATAGGCGCCGCTCCAAATCCCCCCTCAGCAAAAACAATGATAACAGCGCAAGAAAGAATAATACCCAGTCGACTCCAAAGGAAACGACGGCCACATGGACCCAGCGATGGAGCAGGATGAGCCAGCGGACGGCGAACATAGTATAGAGTCGTTGTCCGATCACGGTGACGCCGAGGGTAAAGCTCATCAACCTGTCTCCGGAGAGGAGAACAGTCCGGACGATGATGCACACATCATCTCGAAAAGGCACTTGGAACAAGAGAACCTCCATAGAAGGCTTATCGCCACCGTGAGGAGTCTGAAGAAGCATAAGCAAAGTCTTAAGGCCGCGCAGAATACGCTCAACAACAGATGGAACAAAGTGCTTGACACTGAAGAAAAGCACGGCGGCAGTCGCCACACAAAGAGCTACCCAAAGCGCAAGCTGCTTCCTGAATTCGATGACGAGGCTTTAGAGCCCACTCAGCCGAAAAATAAAACGGCCGATCAGTCGGATCGACCATTCTGTGGCCGCGACGGGGCGGCTAACGAAGTCTCACACAAGTCAGCACACGATTTACGTGAAGACCTGCACAAAAAGCCGGCATGGCTAGATCCATCTACGGATCTAGGAAGCGCGCTCCGACATAGAATCGTAGCCGCCCAAACAACTATACTGACCGAATAACAGCTCGAAATCAAAACCAAACGCTACAACCGTCCGAAGAATGCCATGACACATCCAAATACAGGGGTGCCGCGCACCCCCTATGCTTCACAGATGAGGTGCTGGACCATGAATTTCCAGAGGGATTCAAACCCATGAACATAGAGGCATACGACGGAATGACAGACCCTGAGGTCTGGATTGAGGACTTTATCCTTCACATCCACATGGCTCGCGGAGATGATCTCCACACCATCAAATACCTGCCCCTCAAATTGAAAGGACCAGCTCGACACTGGCTGAAAAGCCCCCCCCGAAAACTCAATTGGAAGCTGGGAAGAGTTTGAGGATGCTTTTAGGGCCAATTTCCAAGGGACCTATGTCCGACCTCCGGACGCAGACGATTTAAGTCACATAATTCAACAGCCTGGAGAGTCAGCCCGAAAGCTTTGGAACAGATTTCTCACGAAGAAGAATCAAATCGTCGACTACCTAGATGCCGAAGCCTTAGTGGCTTTCAAACATAGTATCCGGGACGAATGGCTCACCAGACACCTCGGCCAGGAAAAACCGAGGACAATGACAACCCTAACAAGCCTTATAACCCGCTTTTGCGCGGGCGAAGACAGTTGGCTGGCCTGTAGCGGCACCAGCAACCCAGGCACATCCGAAGTCAGGGATGGAAACGGGAAACTGTGACACAATAAAAGTAAGCATCGAAACAATGAAGACAGCCCAGACAACACGGCGGTAAATGCCGGATTCCGGGGCTCTCGACCTGGTCAACGGAAAAATCCATTTAAAGGCAGCAGAGATGGACCGTCCAGCCTAAACTAGATTCTAGACAGACTATGTCAGATTCATGGCACCTCCGACAAACCTGAAAATCACACCAACAGAGAATGCTGGGTCTTCAAGTAGGCCGGCAAGCTAAACGCCAAACACAATGGGAGGGAGACACCAAGCGAAGACGAAGATGAGCCTCGCCAGCTGAACACCAGGGACAGAAAAAATTCCCACCAGAGGTCAAAACAGTGAACATGATTTACGCAACTCACATACCGAAGAGGAGGCGCCAGTGTGCACCTCGAGACGTATACGCCGTGGAGCCCGTCATCCCCAAGTTCAACCCTTGGTCGGCCTGCTCGATCACTTTTGATCGCAGGGATCACCCGACTAGTATCCAGCACGGAGGATCGGTTGCCTTGGTGCTAGACCCAATAATTAACGGATACCATCTCACCCGAGTCCTTATGGACAGTGGCAGTAGTCTTAATCTGATATATCAGGACGCCGTCCGCAAAATGGGGATAGACCCGACAAGAATCAGCCAAAGCAATACTACCTTTAAAGGAATAATACCAGGCCCAGAGGCCCGCTGCACGGGCTCTCTAGTACTAGAGGTTGTATTCGGTTCTCCCGACAACTTCCGAAGCGAAGAATTAACCTTCAACATCGCTCCATTCCGAAGTGGCCATCACGCACTACTCGGAAGAACGGCCTTCGCTCGTTTTAATGCAGTACCGCATTACGCTTATCTTAAGCTTCAGATGCCCGGTCCACGTGGCATCATCATAGTTAGCGGAAACACAGAGCATTCCTCACGTACGGAGGAATATGTGGCAGCTCTAGCAGCCAATCACTGAACGGCCTCTCCAACCAGAAGAAATGATCGGTCGTCAAGACCGTGGACACGGTTAGACGAGTCCGGTGCACCACTAGCTGTAACAGCTCAGATAAACCTGAGATTGGGTCGATGGATATATCCCCATAGGTGGTGCTAGGGGCTTCCCGCATGTAAAAAGAGCTACAGTTCGGCTTGACCCTATTTAGATTGCATTTTAATGGTTCATTAAGAATAACCAATTTTTCGCACGAAGACTTTCACTTGCGTTTTTCTCTTTTACAGATGATCATCGTGCTACACCCTTCCAGAATACGGCACAACGGAGACACAGGCGCAGACGTGCAGTAGGGCCCCGCTCAAAGGCTTCTTTTTAGATTAAGACCCTGTGTAAACCTTTTTTACTCTCTCTTGTTGCTTCACTCCCTCCGGATACTCAACACAACCGAAAGGGATGCTAGCATTATTGACATTTCGTCACGTCAGACTAATGCAAGTACGTGGAAATTCAGGGCTCATAATCGAGGGCATTACTCAGCCCAGTATATGTTGTAAAGTCCGAATACCTTAGGGAGTGTTCGGCATCGCGAGTTTGGCCTTATATGCATCAGCTCCTAATCATGTCTTTGGTCAATAGTTGGGTTTGCCCGGCTCCCGTGTTTTGCTACCTTACGTTCCGCTCTATCGGCTAAGGTGGCACCGGGAGAACTACTGCGATTGTGCCCTGGTTCATCTGGATGAGCACCTCAGTAGAGAAAGCCGAAAACTGACTGTCATGATAAAGCGCGAGACTGTTCAACTACTTGATGACTCAATGGAATCTTGGTGATTCCTCCGCATTAACGAAGGACCGGTTTCCCGGTCATGTATGTACGCGCACCGTATTCGGATGAGCGCGGAAGTACCAGGGGCTATATAGTAGCCCCACTGTCAAACTCCTATGGATAAGTGAATGTGTTAAAGCTATATAGTCCGATTGCCTTGTTCGCCGCGCTATCACCTCCTTAATGGACCAAGACATTGGGTCAAGTGTGAATACGTGCTTTTCTGAACACCCCCGTATTATGTGCGTGGGGGCTGAAGCCGATGACTGCAAACTTTCAGATTATATACATACATAAACGGCTGCACAAGAGGCATCATAATACTTTCAGGCAAAAGTATAAACACAACCTTTATAATCCAAATAGCATTGTTTTTACAATTGGGATACATGTCACTCGAACATGATACTCTTCGAGCACTGAGCCTCTATTAAACGAGCGCCTTCTAGGACTTCTTCAAAATAGTGCTCAGCCGGGACCTGGCCTACGGCCGGATCCCGGGTTGCAATGGCGGTGGCCTCCATCTCTGCCCAGTATGTATTAACACGGGCAAGAGCCATCCACGCACCCTCTATGCACGCCGACCTCTTTACAGCAACGATATGCGGCACAACACCAAGGAATCGTTGCACTAAACCAAAAAAAACTATTCGGCCTTGGTCCCTTCGGCCAAAGATGATCCACGACAGACCTCATGGAAAGTTCGGACAACCTATGGAGCTCGGCCCACTCGGCCATTTGTTCATTTAACAGCAGCGGACGCGTTGGAGCACTGAACTGCGACCAGAATAATCTTTCCACTTCATGATCTTTTTGATCTTTGAAAAACTCAGTCGCATCAGCAGCACTCATTGCCAAGTCTGAATACACGTCTGCAGCACTCCATAATTGATCCAGAGGGGCATACTTCGGATCTTCGAACTTCTTTCGCAACAAAAAGGGCTTCCTGGCCATGATATCTCCGGCCTGACGGAGCTCCTCCTTTGCCGCTCTGATTTCAGAGCGGGTTTCCTTGGCTGTTTCCATGGCTTTCTTCAGGTTAACCGCTTTCGCTTGGCTTTCCTTTTCAAGAATCTCCTATCGGCCAGCGGCATCTTTCAGCTCAACAGCCATCTTGGCTATCTTATCTTTGCTTTGGCGATGAGCAGCCTGTTCGGCTCTTAAGTCTTCGACCGCCTTTAGGGCAGCCGCATCACTTCTGCTGGCTTGTTCCTTGGCTCGGGTAAGTTCCACCCGAAGGGTCTCCATGGTGGCAGCTCCATCTGCAGTCATAGGATATTATAGATACTAGCATCATGCTCCTCTCAATATTTGTTGACCACCCAAAAATACATACCCTGTGCCTCGTCAAGCCACTTGTTCACAAGCGCAATGTCGGCATCTGCCGCGTCAAGTTGCCGCCTCAGTCCGGCAAGCCACCGGACCCTCAGCCGCCTGCACATGAAAGCAGCGCGATCATTACCTAGGACTATGATCCTCTGTTTGCCTCCCCTGGACAGCAACCAGAGTCTCAGGGGCTACTATCTGTATAGAGCACACATAGCGTGTGCGGTACCGTCAATTTTTTATATATATTACTTTGCGTACCTCAAAACATCTTAGCAGGCTCGTAAAAGTCTCATGCAACCCACTTTTGGCGGATGAAATCCTCTCAACCACCGTACCCATTAAAGTACGATGCGCCTATGAGATAGCCGCTTGCTCCAAAAGACCCATCAGTGTGTTCGGTTGTGCATCGGACAATCCCAGACTCTTTCTGTTGCCCTCCTTAGGAGCCGAATACTCCGGACTTTGGGTAGCCGAAGGGTTACCTTCTGGCCTTGGTGGATCAGGAGAAATCCTCCGTGATGACACCTCAGGGTCGTCCGCCCCAAGAGGCGGGAGACAGGAGGAGGCGTTTCACTCTCCATCATCTCCGGAAGAAGATCCCCCGAAGACGTACTCTGTCTAGAAGGGCTACAAGCCGGACTGCAAGATATATGTCCCGGTTATTGTCCTCAGAGATAAAGCAGGATATATTTACCAAAAGTACTCTTGTTCACTTACAGCTCGCGGTGGAGGGCTCACCCCCTTGCGGGCACTGTGCGGTAAGGACGCCCTCCGGGGCAGGGCCCCCTGGCGAAGGTTTCTTCCCTTGTTTGGAAACCTTCGTTTCCAAGTCTTCAGAGGCGGTCCTTTTCCTTCCTTGGGGAGAGGGAATTCTAGATTCTTCTCCCCGATTATCCTCCTTCGCGGAGACACTAATTCCCCTGGTTTGGATGAGTAACGCGTGAAGCCCGCTTTCGGCTTCTTTATTCCTCCCTTTATCTTCCCCTGACGGCACTTGATAAGGTGCGTGCTCAAGCTTGCTGGCTAGTACAGGATCCGGTGAGCCTTCGGGAAGGGGGGCCGAACACCTGATCATCTCCGCCTTTCTTATCCAGTCCTGGCCGAGAGCGATTTTTTCAGAATGATGTTGTGACAAATAAAAAGACAGCATGCTCGGCCGCAGAATTACTTACGTGGGTATCTAGACGGTTGTAGTTGAGACCCGCATCCTCGGTGGTGTCCGGACACTTCATTCGTGATCTGAAGAAAAATCCATACATCTCTTCGAGCATCATGCCGAAGAATTGTTTAATAGTTCGCGGTCCTTCCGGGTTGAACTCCCACATACGGAGAGATCGATGTTGGCATGGCAGGACCCGACGAACTTGCATTACCTTGACAAGACTGACGTCCCTCTTGAGGAGATCTCGGATGCGACTTTGCAATGTCAGCACGTCATTAACTGGCCCCCAGTCCAGCCCCTTGTTGACCCATGACGCCAGTTGCGGTGGGGGCCCGAGCGGAAGGCGGGGGCAGCTACCCACTTCATACTTCAGGGAGCTGTGATGTAAAACCACTCCTGCTGCCATAAGTTGGACACCTCCGGGAAGGAACCCTTTGGCCATAGAGCATCATCGCCTTTGCCTATTATGGAACCTCCGCATTCTACGTGTCGCCCATCGATCGTCTTCGGCTTCACATTGAAGGTCTTGAGCCATAAGCCAAAGTGTGGGGTGATGCGGAGGAAGGCCTCACACACAATGATAAATGACGAGATGTGAAGGATGGAATCTGGAGCTAGTTCATGGAAATCGAGCCCGTAATAGAACATAAGCCCTCTTACAAAGGGATCAAGACTAAAGCCTAGTCCTCGGAGGAAGTGGGAAACAAATACGACACTCTCGTTGGGTTCTGGAGTGGGGATGACCTGCCCTTGAGCAGGCAGCCTGTGCGAGATTTCGGCGGTCAGATACCTGGCTTCCCTTAGCTTCTTGATGTCCTCCTCTGTGACAGAAGAGGCCATCCACCGACCTTGAAGGTTGGATCCAGACATGGTTGAAGGTCCAAAGCGCTTAGCCTGAGCCTTGGGTGTTTGAACTCAAGGTGTGGGAAGGGAAGGATCGAGCGTGAGAAGAAAAGGACAGGCCTTGGCCCCTTTATAAAAAGGGTGAATACCAAGCACGATTGGGTTACCTACGCCCGTATTGATGAGAATCCCGTGATAAGGGGAACACGATCTCTGCTTCGACAAGACGTGAAGTGGCAGGTAGGGAAAAACGGTTCGTAATGACTGGGCCATGGCAGGACGTCACGTTATGAAAGGTTGTCAGCAGATTAGATTTGTGGAATAATATACTCTCTATGGTGGTATGTGGAATTTGTTTTGCAGAGCCGGACACGATCCTTGTTTTTAAAATTTTCTATGGAGTATTCGGAGAAGGAACCTGCCTTGCAATGCCAAAGACAATTTGCGCGCCGGACTCATCGTCATTGAAGCCTGGTTTAGGGGCTACTAAGGGAGTCATGGATTAGGGGGTCCTCGGACAGCCGGACTATATACATTGGCCGAACTGTTGGACTATGAAGATACAAGATTGAAGACTTCGTCCCATGTCCGGGTGGGACTCTCCTTTGCGTGGAAGGCAAGCTTGGCAATTCGGATATGTAGATCTCCTCCCTTGGAACCGACTCTGTGTAACCCTAGACCCCTCCGGTCTCTATATAAACCAGAGGGTTTAGCCCGTAGGAAAACAACAATCAGAATCATAGGCTAGCTTCTAGGGTTTAGCCTCTACGATCTCGTGGTAGATCAACTCTTGTAATACTCATATCATCAAGATCAATGAAGCAGGAAGTAGGGTATTATCTCCATCGAGAGGGCCCGAACTTGGGTAAACATTGTGTCCCCCGCCTCCTGTTACCACCAACCTTAGACGCACAGTTCGGGACCCCCTACCCGAGATCCACCGGTTTTGACACCGACAGCCTCCCGGAACCCCTTCCAGCACCCCGATAAAATACCCGGTACTTCTGAAACTTTTTCGATGACCAAATTGAAGGAAATATGCCCTAGAGGCAATAATAAAGTTGTTATTTTATATTTCCTTATTCATGATAATGGTTTATTATTCATACTAGAATTGTATTGATCGGAAACTTAAGTACATGTGTGAATACATAAACAAATACCGTGTCCCTAGTAAGCCTCTACTTGACTAGGTCGTTGATCAAAGATGGTTAAGGTTTCCTAACCATAGACATGTATTGTCATTGGATAACAGGATCACATCATTAGGAGAATGATGTGATGGACAAGACCCATCCGTTAGCTTAGCATAATGATCATTCAGTTTGATTGCTATTGCTTTCTTCATGTCAAATACATATTCCTACGACTATGAGATTATGCAACTCCCGGATACTGGAGGAATATATACCTTGTGTGCTATCAAACGCCACAATGTAGTTGGGTGATCATAAAGATGCTCTACAGGTATCTCCGATGGTGTTTGTTGAGTTGAAATAGATCGATATTAGGATTTGTCACTCTGAGTATCAAAGAGGTATCTCTAGGCCCTCTCGGTAATGCACATCATAAGCTTGCAAGCAAATGATTAAGGAGTTAGTCACAAGGTGATGTATTACGAAATGAGTAAATAGACTTGCTGGTAACAAGATTGAACTAGGTACGAAGATACCGACGATCGAGTCTTGGGCAAGTAACATACCGATGGGCAAAGGGAATTAAGTATGTTGTCATAACGGTTCGACCGATAAAGATCTTCGTAGAATATGTAGGAGCCAATATGGGCATCTAGGTTCCGCTATTGCTTATTGACCGGAGAGGTGTCCCGGTTTTGTCTACATAGTTCTCGAACCTATAGGGTCCACATGCTTAACGTTCGATGATGATTTATAGTGATGCTACATAATCAAACATCGATGAGTGTAAGTATGCTGACAAAGGGCAACAGGTACTGACAAGAGCAATGCAGAGCCCAGTATTGTTGTGAGTTCCTTTGAGCAAGGAGATTCATCTGAACTTAGTTTTCATACAAGAGAGAAGGTAAGGCACATGCAGAAATTTAGGAGTTCAAATTTTGAATTGATATCATAGACAGTACCTGACACTGGGCTCTCAGCAGTTCTAATAGGGGTTTGGCCAGTGGAGTAGGGGTAAAGTGTGGAACAGTTGGGCCTGTGTTTTCTTTCAGTGCTGATCTATCCGATTTATCAGGTATCATTACCTTTTCCAAATACCTAGTTTGTACTCCTTGAGGATCTACACTCACCCTCTTCCTTTTGGACATCTATTACGAAAGAACAACATTTGACGGGAAAAACATAGTATCACGACACATGGAATAGGTACAGAAAATGGATAGGTATGGCATATACTCATATATGATGCTTAAACTAAGCAGATGGTGTAACAAAGTAGAAGAAATGCAAGAGGTCAGATGCAAAATATGTGCGACCAATACAACATTGCCTAGTTAGAGCAAGCACCTTGATGGGTGAATAAGATAGGCCATCCTCCACCATGCCAAGTTTGTTAGCCAGTGGATTGTTCCACAATATTCCTCTCGTGTGACCATTCTCATATTAATTTTTATAATGTTCAATACCTGACATGCATGAAAGCATAAAAACAAGTGAGATTATCTCTGTAATGCAGAAGTGATTCTAATCCAATACTGCCTCCTTGTAAACCCCTTTGTGCTATCTCTGCGATTCTTCTGAGAGATGCCATGCATGCTGTAATTTGGTGTGTGCATTAATATAATGTGGCCTACTACTCAAAATATGAGAGCTCCATAAGTGATGATACTTCACAGATGATAGCTTCAACATATAGTAAAGAAGAACAAGTCAACCTGACCTGACAGATTCAAAATATACTAAGGGAGAACAACTCGACCTGACCAGTCGACCGCAAATGTCTCTGCTACTCTTCCCAACAAGGAACATACTTATTAAAGAAGAGAAGAGGATCATCTTAAAGAAGAGAAGAAGAGCAAGGAGATTGAAGATATTACAAGTCTTTCTGTACAATGTCGGTTGCCCACCCATGCTGAACCAGAGCGCACAGATAAATACTATTCCTTCCGGTCTCTCCATATGAGGCTCGCATGCATTTCGAAACTAAAGTAGCAACATTTAACTGACCAATTAAACATCTCTCAGTTTTACTAATATCAGCATAATATCATATTTGAATTTGTACAACTAAGCGTGTTTAGCTCGATGGGTGGAGAAGTGCTGTTACGACATGAACCACGTAGGCTGATCATGGTCATCATAAAATGGGGAAACCGTAAGCATGATGAGTATAGTGTTGACTGTGGCAGTGGGATGGCAGATCTGAAGCTGCAAACTACGCAGAAGGTAGTTAGCAACCGATGTTTGCTTTGAAGTAACAACTAAGATTTTGTATGGAGAAGAAACTACAGTCAACAAGTGACAAAGAAATGCAATTCTGATGTCTCTCTATATGTCACGACATGTGTTTGGAAACTCAAGTGGGACCTTTAACTAACCAATTAAAGGTGTCTATTAACTAATATTAGTATCATATCACAATCATATTTGAACAACTAAGCTTTGGAATTTTAAGTGTTGTGTTGTTTAGCTTGAAGGGTGGAGTAATGCTAGTACAACAAAAAGCACCTACGCAGATCATAGTATAGTAGATGAAAGGGGAAAACCATAAGCATCAAGAGTAAAATCAGGATAGTGGAACTAGCTGGACCGGTGGGTGGTGCACATGCTTTTCGAAAAGAATATAGGAACATTAGGTGACCAATTAAATGTTCTCTGTTTTAGTAATATGAGCATCATATCAGATTCGTATTTCAACACCTAAGCTTTGGAATTATGAGTGGCATGTTGTTTCGCTTGATGGGTTGAGGTCTTGAGCAGCAGTGCTAGCACGACACAAAGCACTTACGATGATGGTAGTGAATGTAAAGGGGGGAAACCATAAGCTTTACGAGTATAGTGACCGTTGAGGGAGTCATGGACTAAGGGATCCTCGGGCGTCCGCCCTGTTGGACATGGGCTGGACTAATGGGTTGTGAAGATTCAGACCGAAGAATCTCTCCCATGTCTGGATGGGATGATCCTCCTTGGCGTGGAAGGCAAGCTTGGAGACCAAATATGAAGATTCCTTTCTCTGTAACCGACCTTGTACAACCCTAGTCCCGTCCGGTGTCTATATAAACCAGAGGGCTTAGTCCGGATCGATATATAATCATAATCATAGTCATGCAGGCTAGACTTCTAGGGTTTAGCCATTATGATCTCGTGGTAGATCAACTCTTGTAATACTCATATTCATCAAGATAAATCAAGCATGAAGTAGGGTATTACCTCCATAGAGAGGGCCCAAACCTGGGTAAACATTGTGTCCCTGTCTCCTGTTACCATTGACCTTAGACGCACAGTTCGGGACCCACTACCCGAGATCCGCCGGTTTTGACACCGACATTGGTGCTTTCATTGAGATTTCCACTGTGCCGTCCTCAAAAGGTTTGATGGCTCCTTCAATCATCTACAACGATGTTGTCCAAGGGGAAGTCTTCCTCCCCGGACAAATCTTCGTGTTCGGCGGCTTCACACTGCGGGCCAACTCACTTGGCCATCTGGAGCAGATCGACAGCTACGCCCCTGGCCATCAGGTCAGATTTGGGAGCTTAAACTACGTTGTGGATATCCGCGGAGACTTGATCTTCGACGGATTCAATACCATGACAGTCGGTCCCCGTCGCCTCGATGAATATGACCTAGATCTGTCATCGGGCCATGCCCAAGAAATAGCACCTGTAACCGCTCTGGCCTTAGATCCGGAGCAGGTCGCGCCATTCGAGGACAGGAAGCTCAACCCTGCCATGGAAGCTGCAGACTCCACGGCGTTGGAGCCGCACACAGACCTAACCTCCAGTAATGCCTGTGTCTCCGGAACCTCGGACTCGTTTCTGGTTATAAGTTTCGAACTATGTTTGTCCGTGCATGTCGAGCATGATCGGTTATCGATCACCGAATTTAGCGCCGCGGACATCTTTTGGCAGTCACCTTTGGGCAATGCACCGAACTCATTAAAAAAATCTATCCTTAGCGGGGGATTCATAGCTGAACTATATCCAGTTCAAACTAGATGCTGATGACGGGGAATTTCGCTCCCCACCCGCCACCCACTTTATAGCCACTGTCGAAGACTTAACAGACATGCTCGATTACGGGTCCGAAGACATCGACGATGCGGACGGCGATGCAGATGAGGAGCATGGACAAAACCCGCCGTTTACCAGACGTTGGACGGCCACTTCTTCATACGATGTATACATAGTGGATACGCCTAAAGAATCTAACGACGACAACAAAGAAGATCCAGTCGAGGACAAACCTCCTAGAACACAGCCTAAGCGCCGATGTCAGCGGCGCCGCTCTAAGTCATGTCGTGCACAAGATAGCAGTACCGGCACAGGAGAAGATAATACTCCTGACGGTGCCGGCGATAATGAAGACCCCGTTGAAGCAACTTTCGAACAAGAAGAACGGGAAGATGGGCAAGTTAGCCCCGACGAATAGGCCATAAACAAAGACTCGGAGGATAGTAATTATCTTCCGCTCTTCAAGAATGAGGTGAGCCTCGGCAACGAGGATTTCATCGTGCCTGAAGAACCTCTCGAGTAGGAGTGCTTCAAGCGCCAGCTAATAGCCACTGCAAGAAGCCTGAAAAAGAAGCAGCAACAACTTCAAGCTGATCAAGATTTGCTAAATGATAGATGGACTGATGTCCTAGCAGCCGAAGAATACGGCCTTAAGCACCCAGCTAAAAGTTACCCGAAGCGCAAATTGCTACCTCAGTTCGATGATGAGGCGCTGGAGCCCATACCATCATCACGGAATGGGGATGACCGACTACCAGGTGGTCGGGATAAAGCGTCAACTCAAGCTGAACACCAGCCCGCCCTGCCTCATTATAAAGGCAAAGATAAAACAGCTCGTGGTCATACATATGACCTCCGGCAGGACCTGAACAACATAGCAAGGCATACCAGATTGATCTACGGATCGCGAGGACGTACCTCGGCACGTGTCGACGGCTATCTATTCGGACGTGACAAGCCTAGTCATGCACGGGCCGAACACCGCAGACGGACTCCATCGGAGCTACGTCGCGATGCGGCCCGATATAGAGGCGCTGCACACCCTCTTTTCTTCACTGACAAAGTAATGGATCATGAATTCCCAGAAGGGTTTAAACCCGTAAATATCGAATCATACGATGGAACAACTGACCCAGCGGTGTGGATCGAGGACTTTATTCTCCACATTCATATGGCTCGTGGAGATGACCTCCACGCCATCAAATACCTCCCTTTAAAACTCAAAGGGCCAGCTCAGCACTGGCTAAACAGTCTGCCAAAAAATTCTATTGGCAGCTGGGAGGACTTGGAAGAGGCCTTCCTTGACAACTTCCAAGGTACATATATCCGACCACCAGATGCTGATGACTTAAGTCACATTGTCCAGCAACCCGGAGAGTCAGCCAGGAAACTCTGGACTAGGTTCTTAGTTAAAAAGAACCAAATCGTCGACTGTCCGGATGCGGAAGCCCTAGCGGCCATCAAGCATGGCGTCCGGGACGAGTGGCTCGCTCGCCACCTCGGTCAAGAAAAACCAAAATCCATGCTAGCCCTTACTGATCTGATGTCCCTTTTTGCGCGGGAGAAGACAACTGACTCGCTCCTAGAAGCAACAGCGCCAGCGATCCGGGCACTTCCGAAGTCTGGGACAGCAACGGCAAACGACGACGCAGTAAATACAAACGCCGCAATGATAATGAAAGAACGCATGACACAGCGGTGAACGCCGGATTTAGCGGCCCCAAATCCGGTCAACGGAAGAAGCCATTCAAGGCAAACAGAGATGGACCATCCAATTTGGATAAGATATTGGACCGGCCCTGCTAGATTCATGGCCACCCCGACAAACCAGCTAATCATACCAACAGAAGCTGTTGGGTCCTCAAGCAGGCCGGCAAGCTCAACGCCGAACACAAGGGGAGGAGGCCGCCAGGCGATAGCTACGACGAAGAGGCTCACCAACCAAATACCGGGGGTCAGAAGCAATTTCCCCCCGAAGTGAAAACAGTGAACATGGTATAAGCGACACACAACTCTATAGGAGAGAAGGAGAAACACTCCCTCCAGACTGAGGATCACACTACGGTGACCTCAGTCGAAGTACAAAGCGGTCTCATTAAACCGCATACCTTGTTGGCCATTAAGCCACCGGTCTGCATTCAACAGGATTGAACAAGTTTCGAGCAGGACTAGCAGTTCGGCTTCCACCGTCCGCCTCATATACCTACGAAATCTGTACCGCGCATACTTAACTATGCACTTCAAATAGCCTGGGCATCGGCAGAAGCACAACACAGATGGGTCTACATGTAATCCCATAAACTACTTCCTTTTTCCCTATTTTAAAATTACTCTTTCTTTTTCCATCACCCTCTGCCACAGGTAGCGCAAAGGCTGGTCATCTCATGGACTGTATCAAAGTCTAGGTTCGTAAATTCACCCAAAGGCTACTCCTGTTAAGGAGCCCCTCCACCGAGGAAAGGCGGCGCAGACGTGCGACAGGAGGTCCAAAATAACTTTTTGTAGACCGCACTCTCTATTTTTCGAGCCTGTAAAGTGCCTGTTTCCTCAGGCGCCGACCCCTGGCATGTCAAATAGCCGGGGTTGTGGCGTTATTATCTATAAAATGACAATTGGCATGTCACTTAGGTTCTAGTGAATATACTCCATATCCGGTATTCACTTTTCTATAAAGAACCGAATTTTCCTCCTTTTGGCTGTTTCACCCACCCACCCCGGCATACCTTGCCAGGGGCTTGACATAGGAACAAAATGAGTTGCCAACAAAGTCCGAATAGCTTCATAGCGTACTTCAGCGTCGCAAGTTTGGCCTTATATGCATCAGCTCTGAATCATGTCTTGGGTCAGTAGTTGGGTTGCCCAGCTCCCGTGCTTGCTACCTTACGTTCCGCTCTATCGGCTAGGGTAGTAAAGGGATAACTACTGCGATTGTGTTTCCGGTTCATCTGGTCAAACACCTCAGTAGAGAAAGCCAAAAACTGACTGTCATGATGCGGCGAGAGCTGGTCAACCGCTCGACGACTTTACGGGATCTCTTGTGATTCCCCGTATTACACGAAGGACCTTTTTCGGGTCATACATTTAACACACCGCATTGGGATAACCACATACATAACAGGGTCTATATCGTAGATCTGCCATAAAACTCCTATGGCTAAGTGAAAGTTTTAACGCCCTATAGCCTGATTGCCTAGTTCACCGCATTGACACCTCCTTTTTGGACCAAGACGTTGGGTTAAGAGTGATCAATTGCTTTTCCGAACACCCCCATATTTACTACGAGGGGGTTGAAGCCGACGACTGGAAATCTTCCAGATTATATCAAAACGGCCGCACATGATGATTCAAAGCTTTTAAGAAACTCCAAAATAAACATTATTATTTTATAACACCGTCTTTCACAATGTCAATACATCTCACTCAAATATCATATCTTTCGAGCACTGACCCTCTATCAGCCGGGCAGCCTCTAAGACATCTTCGAAATAATGCTCTGGTGCATGATGGTCCTTGCCCTTGGGTGGACTCTTCGCTGCAACATCGATGGCCTTCATCTTCGTCCAGTATGTTTTCACGTGGGCAAAGCCCATCCATGCACCTTCAATGCATGTTGATCGCTTAACGGCGTCGATACGCGGCACCGTGTCAATAAGTCGCCGCACCAAACCAAAATAACTATCCGGAATTGGCTTGGTCGGCCACAGCCGGACTACGACGTCTTTCATCGCAACGTCGGATATCCGGTGCAGTTCTACCCATTGGGTCATCTGTTCATTTAGCAACAGTGGGCGCTTTGACGCACCAAATTGCGACCAGAAAAGCTTCTCCGTTGCATACCCTTCTTGCGCTTGGTAAAACTGCACCGCATCGGAAGCACTCTTCGGCAAATCCAATAAAGCATCTGGAGAACTCCACACTTGATTAAGCGGGGCATAATTCGGATCGCCAAACTTAGTTTGTAATAAAAAGGGCTTACCAGCCGTGATCTCCCCAGCTTGCTGGATCTCCTCCCGGGCCGCTCTAGATTCGGATCGGGCTTCTCTTGCCTCTTGTAAGGCCTTGTCAAGATCAGCCGTTTTGGCTTTATTATCCCTCTCGAGAAATCCGCAGCGGCTAGCGGCCTCCTTTAGTTTAAGCGTCATCGAGGATATTTTCTCCTCGTATTGGTGCCGAGCAGCCTGTTCGGCCTTTTACTCGGCAGATGCCTTTTCGGCAGCCCCATTACTAATCCGGGCCTACTCCTTGGCCCGGGCTAGTTCAGCTCGAAGGATCTCGACTGCGGCAACACCATCTGCAGATATGTACATCTTATTACACAATTCTTCGCATCATGCTTATATGGTAAACACGTGCATAGTATGACTGCCCCAAAAACATACCTTGCGCCTCGTCAAGTCACCTGTTGATAAGCGTGATATCATTATCCGCCTCATCAACATTGCGTTGCAAATCCGCAACTTCTGTAGTCCGGGCAGTTACCGGGGAGGTCACAACCTGTGTTCCAATTAATCAGATTATTTCCTGGGCATATCTTTTGATCCTCTGATCGCCTCCCTCGGGAAGCCAGTCAGAGTCTTAGGGGCTACTAGCTGTACACATGTGTATTTTGTGAATAAAACACAATCGAACATATTACAGTACAAACCTCGAAGCCTCTTAGCAGGCCCACGAAGGCCTCATTCAATCCACTTTTCACGGACATGACCTTTTCAACCACTGTGCCCACCAAGGTACGGTGTTCCTCTGAGACGGACGCCTGCCGCAGCATGTTCGTCTATATATCCGGCGCCTCTGGGTCTCCGGAAGCTGCTGAAGGATTACGGCCTCCCTTTGAAGGAATCCGTTTATTTGTATCCAGCTGTAGACCGGACTGCTCAGGACCTCCATTGTTGGTCTCCGGACCCTGGGCTACCGAAGTATCACCTTCGGGTACTGTCTTCGTCTTCCCTTGCACCACTTGTTGATCGGGGGAGACCCTCCGCGACGACACCTCGAAGTCATCCGCCCTATTGGGCGAGGAGACCGGTGGAGGCGTCTCACTTTCCATCATCCCTGGGAGAAGGTCCCCCGAGGAAGAGGATTGTTGAAGAAGACTGCGTGCCGAACTGCAAAAAACATATACTCTAGACGTTACAAGAAAGGAACGAGACATGTTTAAAATACCCTTGTTCACTTACGATTTGGCCTGAGGCTTGTCCTCATCATGGGACTGCGCGATGACGTCGTCCTCCAAGCCTGAGCCACCTGATAGAGGCATCTTGCCTCGCTTAGGAGCCTTTTCCACCCAATGTTCGGAGGCGGCCCTTTTCCACCCATGGGGGAAGAGACGTTGACTACCCCTTAATTTTTGTCTTCGGACGATGGAATCTTGATTCCCCTGGACACAATGTCTGATACACCTTTGGGATGGAGGCCATCTTTGGTCCTCCCACTCTCCGCCTTGCTCTCCTTCACAGGCATCTGGTATGGTGCCGGGGCCAGCATCCTTGTTCATACGGGATCCGCTGAGCCTTCGGGAAGGGGGGGCGAACACCTAATTAGTTCGGCTTTCTTTATCCAGCCCTGGAAGAGAATAGTTTGCTCAGTAACGTATTACGGCACACTTAAATACAAAGTGTTCGGAAGTCAAGTGCTTACCGGGGTATCTGGACGGTTGCAGTCGAGGCCGGCGTCCTCAATGGTGTCTGGCCAATGTTTTCGTTTCCCGAAAAACAACTTCCACAACCCTTTATGCGTAATTCCGAAGAAGTGTTGGAGGGTTCGAGGTCCTTCTGGATTAAACTCCCACATGCGGAGAGGCCTACGTTGGCATGGCAGAGTTCGGCGGACTAGCATTACTTGAATCACGTTGACAAGATCGATGCCCTTCTCAAGGAGGGTTCGGATTCGGCTCTGTAGAGTCTGCACTTCATCAACTGATCCCCAGTCCAGCCCCTTATTGATCCATGATGCAAGCTATAACGGAGGGCCGGAACGGAACGCATGTATAGCTGCCCACTTGGCACTACGGGGTTCCGTGATGTAAAACCACTCTCGCTGCCATTGGTTGGAAGTTTTGGTGAAAGAGCCTTTTGGCCAGAGAATGTTGGTAAGCTTGCTTACTACAACACCGCCACACTCTGCCTGTTCCCCATCGACTACCTTTGGCTTCACACTAAGTGTGGGGGATTCGGAGGAAGGCCTCGCACGTGATGATAAACATCGAGACGTGGAGGAAAGAATCTGTAGCTAGATCGTGAAAACGTCTAGACGTGGAGGAAAGACGTGGAGTGAACCCTAGCCCTCGGAGCAAGTGAGAGATGAATACGACCCTCTCGCGCGGATCTGGGGTCAGAATAACCTGTCCTTGAGTAGGAAGCCTATGGGGGATCTCCACGGTCAGGTATCTAGCCGCCCGAAGCTTTGCAATATCCTCCTCTATAACGGAGGAAGCCACCCATCGACCTTGAGGGCGGGGTCTAGACATGATGGGGAAGCTTGGAGCAATTAAGTCGAACCTTGGGTGCTAGAACTCGAGGTTGGAATGGCTGAGGAGAGGCTTGGCATAAAAAGACGTCCCTTGGTTCCTTATAAAGGCACCGAGTATTGAACACCTCCTCCTGAGCCCGAAGACTTGCCTATTCCTAACGAATCTTTCCAACAGAACGGTTGGGTTACCCACGCTCGTATTGATGAGAATCCCGCAATAAGGGACACGATCTCTGCTTCGACGGGACATGCCAATAACAACCATGCCTCGAAACGTGCAACGGCGGGATAGGAAACGGTTCAAAATAAATAACCGGGCGAGCGTGATGTCACGTTATAAAAATTATTAGCAGATTGGACTCGTGAAATACTATTGTAACACCCTTGACGCGACTATAGCTCCCACGTGTCGAGGCATGACTTGGAGACATAATCGCATTGAAGGCATATGTCGCAAGTTAGGCAATCTTCACAACATCCCATGTAATATGATAATAAAAGGGGAGATAACATAGTTGGCTTACACTCGCCACGTCAATAAAGTACATAAATAACATTACATCATCCAAACACTCATGGCCCGACTACGGTGCCAAAATGAAAGAGAACCCAACATGCGACACGGTCCCAATCACCCCCAACTGGGCACCACTACTGATCATCGGGAAAGGAAACATAGTATCGTTGAGAGTCTTCGTCGAACTCCCACTTGAGCTCATACGCGTCTCCTGGAGCGGAATCATCAGGCCCTGCATCTGGTGTAATAGTAATCTGTGAGCCACAGGGACTCAGCAATCTCGCACCCTCGCGATCAAGACTATTTAAGCTTATAGGTATGGCAAGGTAAAATATGAGTGGAGCTGCAGCAAGCGACTAGCAAGTATGGTGGCTAACTTATTCGCAAAAGAGAGCGAGAAGAGGAGGCAAGGCACGAGCAAGAAACTAGAGAGCAACCTGCGCAAACATTACTCCAACACCGTGTCCACTTCCCGGACTCCGCCGAGAAGAGGCCATCACGGTAACCCACTCGGTTGATTCGTTTTAATTAAGTTAAGGTTCAAGTTATCTACAACCGGACATTAACAAATTCCCATCTGCCCATAACCGCGGGCACGGCTTTTGAAAGTTCAAGTCCCTGCAGGGGAGTCCCAACTTAGCCCATGACAAGCTCTCACGGTCAACGAAGGAATAGACCTCCTCCCAAGACATTCCGATCAGACTCGGTATCTCGGTAACTCAAGACACTTCGACAGGTTAAAACAAGACCAGCAACACTGCCCGGATGTGCCGACAAATCCCGATAGGAGGTGCACATATCTCTTTCTCAGGGCACACTCAGATGAGCCAGACGTCGGGTAGGCCATCCCAGAGTTGCCCCTGGTAGCCCTGGACATCGCTCGGTGGGACCAACACTCAGAGGAGCACTGGCCCGGGGGGGGGGGGTAAAATAAGATGACCCTTGAGTCTGCAGAACCCAAGGGAAGGAAAAGGCTAGGTGGCAAATGGTAAGACCAATGTTGGGCATTGCTGGAAAAGCTTTAATCAAGGCGAACTATCAAGGGGTTCCCATTATAACCCAACCGCGTAAGGAACGCAAAAATCCGGGAACATAACACCGATATGACAAAAACTAGGGCGGCAAGAGTGGAACAAAACACTAGGCGAGAGGCCGAGCCTTCCACACTTTACCAAGTATATAGATGCATTAATATAACATAGCAATATAGTGATATCCCAACAAGTAAATAAATGATGTTCCAACAAGGAACGGCCTCCAATCTTCACCTGCAACTAGCAACACTATAAGAGGGGCTGAGCAAAGCGGTAACATAGCCAATCAACGGTTTGCTAGGACAATGGTGGGTTAGAGGTTTGACATGGCAATTTGGGAGGCTTGCAAGCAAGTGGTAGGCATCGTAGCAATGGCATAGCAAAAGAGCGAGCAAACTAGCATAGCAAAGATAGTAGTGATTTCGAGGGTATGATCATCTTGCCTGCACAGTTGTCAGAGTTGACTGGATCCTCAAAAGCAAACTCAACGGGCTCCTCGTTAGCGAACTCGTCTCCCGGCTCTACCCAAACAAGACAAACAAGCAACAAGGATAAAATCAAACACGTGCAAACTCAAACAACACGATGCAAAGATGATATGCCATGCGGGATGCGATGCGGGATGCAAAATGCAAGATATGACAGGAAAAGCATGAACCTGGCCTCAACTTGGAATTCCAAGGGTGCCACTGGAAAGATGAGATGAAATCGCTTGAAAATGATATAAAGAACGCTGGAATCGGAGTTACGGATTGGAAATGGCAAGCGATTCAAAAATGGCACCGGTCTGCGATTTACAGCAAGTAGGCATCTAAATGCAATGAGATGAACATGATACAGCACCCAAACATGGCAACAAAATACATGGCAGGGTAGAATTCAAGATGCTTAACAAAAGTCTAGCACTGAACTACGGCCAATTCATCCATTAACAGGTTCAAACAAGCATGGCAAAAATGCAAATGACAAACAGATCTCAGACTTAGTGAAATTAACACTTGTCTGGAATTTCAGATCATATAGCCCTCTTCGGAGCAACAAAACAACATGCTACAGGGCCTGAACATGACAAATAAAGACATGGCATGGAGCTACTCAACAAGCTTAACAAAAGTCCGCTAGTGACCTTGAGCCAAAAAGGGATCACAAAATATACTAACAAGCACACGAACATAGCAAAAAACATAATCAGTTTTCAGACTTAGTGAAAACTGGGACATGCTGAAACATAACTCACGAAGGCATATTTACGAGCTCGATGCACTCACCACGGTGCAAGTCATGGCAAGACAAGCATACACCCATCAAGAAGGCACAAAATGCAAGCTAGATATGGCAAGAACAATGGCATAGCATGCACAGATCAACTACAATAACATCGGCAAAATCGCAAACAAGTTGACGATCTGCCCAGATTTGCAACGAAGCAAAAGTAGAGCTCGATTGACTCAAGTTAGGCTGCTCCATAATTGCAAACAAAGACATGGATGGATATAGCACTACAATATTAACAAGACTCCCTTACTGATCATCCTCAAAAGAGGCACGGATCACTAGGAAACAACAAGAACATATGGCATCATGAACTAAACAATCCCAGGAATTAGTGAAACTACTAAGTCCCTGAAAACAGATTTACCGGGTGCCTCACTTTGCAAGCTTGCACAAGTCACCACACACATCCTAAAAATACATGGGTTGCACCTCTGGAAAGATGACAAAACCCTTAACAAAACACATGTAGAACTCACGGGCATAGCATGCACACAATAATCATGGCAAAAATGACAAAAGTGCTAAACGGAGTAACAGATCTGACAATTAACTCAAGTAGCCCTATTCTAACAGCATTTCGGGCATCAAGATGAACTAAAATGAAAACGATGCAATTGAATGAAATGATGCACTCTCTGAGATGAACATTTTGATATGCTATATGCATCAATCGGAGCTATGGATGCAAAGTTACGGGGCCTCGAACAGGAGCATATGGATCAAGAATTTCGGGACTTGGTGAAAAAAACGACCTAGGGTTAGCATTTCAGATCTGAGATCCGGGCACGGAATCCGAAGTTTGCCGGGATCCCACCGGAGCTCGTCGCCGGAGTAGGAGGGACGGGCCGGTGGAGCTCACCGGGAGCGGCGGCGTGGCGGCGCGCGGCCGGCCGGCGGAGTGGCGGCGAGCGGCGAAGGCGGCGGCGCGTCGGGGCGGCTCGGGCGGCGGCCGGGCCGGGCGGCGGAGTGGCGGCGAGCGGCGGCCGGCAAGGGCGGCGCGGGCGGCATGGTGGATGGCGGCGGCGGCGCGCGGTGTGGGAGGAGGGAGCAGGCGGCGAGCCGGGCGGCTGGGCCCGGACGGCCGGCGATGGGCCTCAGCGGGCCGGCTGGGGCGGCGAAGTGGGCGCAGGCGGCGGCGAGTGGCGCGGCGCCACGTGGTAGTGGCGGGGCTGGGCGGACGTGTCCGGCGCCGTCCGGACGTGTCCGTCGGCGGCGGATCTGAGATTTTAGGGTTTCGGGGGAGGAGACCCGGGATTTGGAATGGGGTGTCTATTTATAGGCATAGAGGGAGCTAGGAGTGTCCAAATGAGGTGCGGTTTTCGGCCACGCGGTCGTGATCGAACGCTCTAGGACATGGAGCAGAGTTAGGTGGGTTTTGGGCCAAATTGGAGGGGTGTTGGGCTGCAACACACACGAGGCCTTTTCGGTCCCTCGGTTAACCATTGGAGTATCAAACGAAGTCCAAATGATACGAAACTTGACAGGCGGTCTACCGGTAGTAAACCTAGGCCGCTTGGCAAGTCTCGGTCCAATCCGGAAATGTTTAATCCCCAACACGAAAGAAAGCTAGAAAAGGCCACCGGAGGAGAACGAAGCGCCGGAATGCAAAACGGACAACGGGAAAAATGCTAGAATGCATGAGACGAACACGTATGCAAATGCAATGCACATGATGAAATGATATGAGATGCATGACAAAGACAACAACACACGGAGACAAAGACCCGAACCCGAGGAAATAAATATAACTTAACGCCGTAAACGGCAAGAGTTGGAGTACAAATTGGGAAAGTTACATCCGGGGTGTTACAACTATACTCTCTATGGTTGTGGTACTTGTGTTGCAGGTCCGGACACTGTCGTTTTGTCCGAAGACTATCCTAGAGTGTTCGGAAAGGGGAACCCGCCTTGCAATGCCGAAGATAATTTGCGCGCCGGACACCTCGTCATTGGAGCCTGGTTCAGGGGCTACTGAGGGAGTCATGGACTAAGGGGTCCTCGGGCATCCAGCCTGTTGGACATGGGCCGGACTAATGGGCTGTGAAGATTCAAGACCGAAGACTCTCTCCCGTGTCTGGATGGGATCCTCCTTGGCGTGGAAGGCAAGCTTGGGGACCAAATATGAAGATTCCTTTCTCTGTAACCGACCTTATACAACCCTAGTCCCCTCCGGTGTATATATAAACCGGAGGGCTTAGTCAGGATAGATATATAATCATAATCATAGTCATACAGGCTAGACTTCTAGGGTTTAGCCATTACGATCTCGTGGTAGATCAACTCTTGTAATACTCATATTCATCAAGATCAATCAAGCAGGAAGTAGCGTATTACCTCCATAGAGAGGGCCCGAACCTGGGTAAACATTGTGTCTCCTGTTACCATCGACCTTAGACGCATAGTTCGGGACCCCCTACCCGAGATCCGCCGGTTTTGACACTGACAACCATGCCATGGCGGATCTGAAGGTGCAAACCGGACAAAGCTACTTCGCAACCAATGTTTGCTTTCAACTAGCCACTATGATTTGGTACGGATAAGAAAAGTACTGTAAACAATTTATGATCTATTTTCTGGGTGAGATCAATTACTTAAGCACATATGGAAGAGTACCACCTCTCTTGCGACGCCATGTAGGCCCCTGCTGATACGTTGAGGATGCTGCGGGTGCAATGGCTATTGGTGGCGGGGAAGAAGACTTTAGATGGTAGATGGCCGGGTCTGGGGATAAATCTTGTTGCCGTGGACAAGGCAGTCGTAGGAGCGGCAACGGCAAGATGGACGACATCGCCGATGAAGCGAGAGGACGCGATGAAAGGATCCTGGTCCGGCACCGTGGATGAGAGACGTCCATCTCTTGCAGTGGACGACAGGGTAGGGGTAGCGACTCCAACAAGGTGGAGGATGGGGTGGCGGACGGAGGAGGCTGGCCGCTGTGGGGAGGTTGTTGTGGCGCTGACGGTGTATGAATGGGGAAATGGAGGGGGAGGGGGGATCTCAAACTTTGGGATGCGCTTGTCTGAAATGTGGGAAAGTTGCGAACTTATCCCCCGTTTAAAATTTCGGACATCACGTTGGTTGGGGATAGGACGGTAATCTCACATCTCCCAAATATTTGCCAGTAGCGATTTCGGGCGAGGAGAGCATGTTTTGCTTCCCACGGTGTATGAACGGGGCTGATAGGTAGGGCGGTTGTGTCACGTCTGAGGGAAGTTACACATCTACCCCTATTTAAAATATTTGCCTACATCGATTTCGGACGAGGAGAGTTTGTTTTGCCGCCCACCGTGTATGAATGAGGAACTGGAGGGAGAGACACATGTCTTTCACACGAGCTTGAATCAACTGTGTTTTGCCACCCACGTTTGGCGCCCACCGTGTCTGAGTGGGCTCAGAGGAGCTCGTGTCACGTCTGATTGAAGTTACTAGTCTACCCCTATTGACAGCAGTGTAAATCCGGTCGATAAGGATGTCAAATTGTCAGGGGTAGACAGTAATTTCCATCTCGCAAACACTTGCTTCAGGCAGCCCACAAATGATAGTGGGTGTTTAGCCGCTTTGTTCAAAACTTGGGAGAATTAGCATTCATGTTTGACCTGGGCCCTGTCAACTAAATTCAAATCCAATTTGTATTCGATTACGAATATCCACAGATAATTCTATGTTTTGTTATTTATTTCTTCAAAACCACAACAAAGATGTATTCCACCTTTATATATGATTATGATTTAGAAATGTCGTGATCTTCGAATTTAGTAGGTTGGATACACTTAGAGTCAAACATTCATTTCATCCAATACAATATGCTCAGACGAAAAACAGTTCACCTTATGTCAATCATACAAGTACTGAGGATTACCTCGCCTAAAAAATTCGGATCATTACAACACATGGAAAACATAGGGGGTCTTACAACATAATCCATTAAGAGACATGACACAACATGCAAGTACAATAATCTATTGATAATTTCAACTGGTATCTAAAGAAGAACTGGGATTACCCTGGGCTTCAGAGAGCAGAAACAGCAGGACCTCCTCGGTCTTCAAAAGCAACATTCTTACTTCCTCCAATTCTTGGGTTGCTTGCATAATGTGTGTAGCTAATTGCATAATTTGTAGCCTCAAGATCAAGATTACCTCATTCATGGCAGCCACACCATCTCTTTCCACCTCTAGTAGAGCCTCAAGAACTATAATATCTATGCTCAGACTACTCTCCAGTGGTGTTGCTTCTGAACTGCTACCATCTAGTAACATGGATGGCGCACTGCTTCCACAAATAGATTCTGGGGTTGTACATTGTGTCCTAGTGTGAACGGCATCCTGAAAGGTTTCCACTGGACATAAGTAAGAGATAGTTATCGCATGATCCAGGCAGTAAGCTTACATGGTAAACGGCATACAAATTTTTCCCGAGCATGGCAAGCTAAATTTAAATGGTTCGAAGCAGCATCAGCCGAAAAGAAATTAAAATGTTAAGATGAAATTAGGGATGTAAGTGGCAAATAAACGACATCCGCCAGTCCCATCTAGTTAGTTTTTGCTAGATCCCTAGTTTATTTTCCTCAAAAAACAAAAACTCTTTTGAACTATCATACCACTAGTGGACTTTAATCAGGATTAAATGGGACCCAATTGACATCCCTAGTTGAAAGGGAGTGTACCACCGCGATATATAAGTTGCCAAGGCATCTAAGCAGTTCAAATAATCTTAGAAAACACTTAACATTGTGGCCTCATATAAACTACGAAGACAGTCTTGTGATGAAGTTCAGAGGAAAAGTTAGGGACTCAAATGAACTAGGCATGCATTTCTTTATGATAGTACAGCAGGCACTGATGACATATTGGCCAACTCAGGTATAGCCTAACATGTAACAAACAAGCATTCGAATCAAGCAATATAGCAAAGCAGACAACCGAACAATTTGTAATTCTGTAGGATTATAGGTTGAGGGCACAAGCCAAGAAAGCAGCCCACACGCATTACATTTCACATGTACTAAACCACATTGGCTTACCATATATTGTTGTGAAGCCTCATTGCCGTTGCAATGTTCTCTGAATATATCGTCAGCATCCCGTGGTTGCAAATCTAGTTGTTTTAGTTTATTCTGCACCCTCTATTTAGGTAAAATTAATTTTAATCGCATGCACTAGTTCGAATTGATCATCAATGGTTCATCTAAACTAATGAAAGGAGGGTGTGTGCTTACACGACAATATATCTGCTTCACTCTATTTTAATGCTTGTTCGAGGTGCCAACCCCAAAAGAACAAATATTTTGCTTGATGGGGTTGGCAGCTCCATAATTAATAGAAGCATAAAATTAGTCATGCAACTTGGGAAGATCAAGAACACACAAAAAAGTAATGAATAGAGGCTCGGAGCAGTGATGTAATAGCTAGCATCAGAAAATGTAGGGTAAAACAAACAAAAAGCAGCGGAACCACATGCTAGTTTGCTGATGTGTAATTAAGCATAGAGAACATGAAGCAGTCTGATGGAACCAACAGGTGGCATCAGAACAACACCATTATCATAAATATAGCATGCAAGAAGTGAAATAGTAGGAAGTGATATCTAAGAAGTACAGTAATACTTAGGACAAAACTAAAGCATATTTACTATATGTGCACTGGTATGTAATTTAGCACATGTAACATGTTCACTGACAGAAGTATGGCCCTACAGGTGCAAGCAAAATAACGTGTCTCATGAAAAATTGAATGATGCCCTAAAGAAATTCAAAGGTGCGGTGCTTATGCTAAGAAAGTGAACGTAGGCGCCGGCCGTTGGATAATAGTACCTAATTCTCGGTGGCGTATGGGTATCATTGTCATACTTGATAGCTAAGGATCGTCGATGGTGCTCGTGTTGCGGTTGAGTTTGGGCCAGCTGTCACTGTCACTGAAGCGGCTCCGGTGCTTCGGTTGCGGCGCTTGTCGACATACAAGAAAGCTCATCTGTGGTAAGTGAATAGTTGCATGATAAAAAAGAGAAAAACCGAAGGAGTACAAATCTAAATAACCTGATGAGGCTGCGGTGTCAGTAAAGAAGGGCCAATGGAGTTGAATATGGCATCCGTGGAGCGGGTTCGGTGTAGTGGACGAAGACATCGGCGGGCGCGGTGTACAGTGCTTTCGGTGAGGCGGGTCTATTGCGGCGGACGAGGGCTTGTATGAAGGGCCAGTGATGGGGTAGACGAGGGAGTCAGTGAAGGGCCTACACTGTGGTGGACGAGGGCACCGGTTAAGCAGATCCGATGCAGTGGACCATGATGGCGGTCAAGGAGATCTGGAGCAGTGGACAAGCCAGTTGTTGAAGCGGCTCCGGTGAAGTGGTGAGTTGGCAGCTGGGGGTTCCAAGGTGCGGAAGGTAGATCCGGCGGGGTGCGAGGTCCACTGCAGCGGCGGAGGACTAGATTCGGCGGCTTGCCATGGTTGGGGGGTCGGGGAGGGGCTCTAGGGAAGAATGTTGGGGGCAAAGAGGGGAAAACAATGGAGTTACCAAAGGAGCCCTTTTCTGTTCATGTGGCAGGGGCAAAACAGGAATATCGCAGGGCTAAACTTTTGGGTACGAGATATTTCGATGTGAGCGGGAAGTTTGAAAGCTTTTGGCGCCTAAAATTATAAGTGTTCTATTCTTGTACGACCGACTATGATATCATGGCCGAGAATTTATTTGTTTTGCACGCAAAAAAGTGCAAGTTTTGAAAATAAATGTCTCCAACTCGAAACTTAGATTGTCCATTCAATTCAAATATGGATCATTGAGCTAGTACAAGCAAATACCATCATACGGTCCAATTCAAATGAAATTCCAAATGTGTTTATCATAAATATGATGACAAAAGCAAAAATGTGTATGTGTATGAATAAAGTGGATGATTATAAAGTTTGAACATTGCCGTATGTGTATATCTCTAGGTTTGATATGTGAATTTGAAATCACGAAATCCTGACTTAAAAAATGTACCTTCGTTTAAATGAATTACAAAAGCTAATGACGGAGTTGAATTCCAAAATTCCAATCTTAGGTTTGTAATTATGGTACACCAAGGTATATCACACATGTTCAAAAGTATCGTTATCTCATAGTCCAAACTGTGAAACAAATTGATCAACCATGAGTGGACACAATATTGACCATATATATCTCAATTACGCTAAAGTCCCTCAAATATAGACACCTCACTCATTATCTGAAGCCAACCCCCCCCCCCACCCTCCTCCGTCGCCCCCCACACGTTGTTCTCTCACCCAGACACGAACACACGAGCACATTAACACCCCCCTCTCTTCTAAAGTCCGTCCGGACCCCAATATAGGCCTCTTATCACTTTGTTTCTCAGGCATGCACACATCTCTTCCCCCACACTCTAGGTCTCCCGGCATCTCTCTTTCCCAAGTACATGCACTATGTAGAGTGTATCTTTCCCATACACACAAAACGTCGCCCCCAAATGTCTATCTCCCTAGTTATGTGGTTCTCGCACACTCACCTCACACACCACCCCCACTGCAAACAAGCACACTTTGTCTCCTTGTGCCCCACTCTCCTCTTTATATCTCTCCCACATACGGACCCACCGCAGCTCCTTCCCTGTATACATATATGTCGTGACTCTTTCCATAGCTCCCTAATGTATCATCGTTCTCAATCTCGCACATTGTTCTCTACACCATCTATTCTAGATCTCTCATGAAGTCCCTATCACACACACGATGACTCGCTTCCCTTGTGTCTCCGTACATAGGCCAATTTCGAACAACATCAACATTGTCTCCCTATCTATACGCCACTTATGGACACAAACAACCCCTCTCTCCCCCCTCTTTTCCTCTCACTCTCTTCGTCGCTAGCTCTCTCTCTCTCTCACACCCCTCTCCCACACACACTCGATGTCTCTTCCAAATAGTCTGCTCCCCGCCCGCACCCATGCTATCCCGCTACTACACATGCCTTTGTCTCTCTTTGACACACATGTCACACCATTCCCCCTTCCCTTATACTAGGTTTACATCATTAGTGGTCTCTCTACTCCACATACACACACTCCCTCTCACACACAAACGCGCGCACAAACACACACAGACACACACAAACACCCATCTATCTGGATCCTTCTTTTAGGACACACACCCTTGCATATTCTCTCCAGCTCTAGGTATGTATATATCCCCCCCTCTCTAGCTCAGATGCACACCAAAATTCTCCATCTCTCTAACTCACACATCTCTCCCCATGTCCGCATGTGTATCTCACACACTCACTCTCTGATTATGTCTATGTGTCTCCATGTTACATAACACAAAGCCCCATGTACATATCTCTCTCTATCCTCCACACACATAGACACAAAGAATCCCTTATCATTGCCTCATTCTCTAGACATATCACACACGCACACCGTCTCTCTCTCTCTCTCTCTCGCAAACACACTCAACAAGGGTTTCCCTGTGAATAACTTATCGTCTATTCATCAACAGTCGTGGCAGTACGGCGGACACGAGACGTGAAAAAGAATAAATCTATACGTGCGTAGACCACCTAGTGTCACTACTAGGACTAGAGCAATCCGAAAGCGTGCCGCCGTCACCCCCTCCTTATCGGCAATGGGAAAACCTTTGTTTTACACAATTGAGAAGTCATTGTGCTAAGGCCCCACATGATGAGCCGTTGAATAGAATGTAGATCCTAGTTTACGGAAACAAGTATCGATAATACATTTGTGTCTCCATACTTATATTTCTTCTCTTATAAAAACCGAGTTGGTGATGATGGTATGCGTGCCATCTTGTAATAGACCGTCCGATCTATATCTGACGGATGGAAATTAAACTAAAAGATACCCGCACCTCTCTCCACATTTGCAGACAAGGCCTTCCCTTGTTCATCCTTATCTCCAACAACCTCATTGTTGAGCAATTAAAAAAAGGAAGCCTGTCAGATGTGGGGTTCCGGCAAACCCTTAAGGTTCGAACACTAGGGTGCGCGCAAAGTCTTTCCCTCCTGCCGATCAACGCTCTAGCTCACTAGATCTTGTGGACGAACTCGACGAACTCTCAACATAGAAAGACACGGGGTTTATACTGGTTCAGGCCACCGTTGTGGTGTAATACCCTACTCCAGTGTGGTGGTGGTGGATTGCCTCTTGGGCTAATGATGAACAATACAAGGGAAGAACAGCCTCCTAAGGTTGAGGTCTTCTTGCGCGTGTGAGCTTGTGGTGTGTCTCTTTAGCTAAGATGAGATGATCCCCCTTCTCCCCTCTCTCCCTCTCTCTCTCCCCTTGTCCACTGTGGTGGCTAGTCCTATTTATAGAGGCCCTGGTCCTCTTCCCAAATATCAAGCGGGAAGGGAGCCAACAATGGCGGGCTAATTTGAAGGGGGACAACTAGTACAAGCTATCCTGACAAAAGTAGTCTTCGCCTGCACAAAGCTTTGGTGGTGACGCCGTCTTGGGCTCCATGATGACCTCCGTCTTGCAGTCCATGGTCTTGGTCTTGTTGCACCGGAATGGCAACCTTTGCCTGATGCCTCGGTACTCCGCGGCTGCGCTTGCCCCCTTTGCACCAAAGAGGAAACAAGGACGCTGCGCGCGCTGGTACCCGCCTGGTGTCGATCGTCATGGCTCACGTCACGAGAGCCTCGTGAGATTTGCCTCGCCTTGATATCTCCACTCCTCGTGAGCCTGCCTAGCTAGGCCACTCCAGAGGAGGTCTTGCGTCGTCTGCCTCGCAAGGCTTGGCCCCTTGCGAGGGTCTTGGATGCTTTGTTGGTGAAGATGGGATGTATGGCCTGCTGGCTCAGCCACGCCGTGGGCCGCAGGCAGGCAATTCTGGGGACCCTCGTTCCCAGAACGCCGACAAAGCCTCTGAACAAACTGGCCTGGTGGCCGCTGCCGGCGTCGTCCATCCCCTTGCCTCAGCTAAGTCCGACCACCAATCACCACCACGCCCCACTCCTCTTCACCTTATCTCCTCTTTCTCAAGATATCATTAGTTTTTACACATGGGATTTCTCCCGCATGGGTCAATCACAACACATGTTTTATAAAAAAATACATCTTGATGTTCCATGCAATGCACAGACATCTTGCTAGTACTCCTACATAAGACTAAGTTGGTGATGATGGTGTGTCTGCCATCCGTCATTTCTGAGCATTAGATCTACATCTAATGACTGTGAGGTAAGTTGTTGCCTTTTCTCACCAGCATCCCACTTCTCTACCAATTTGCAGAGAAAAAACCCATAATTAGTATCTTAAAACCAACCACACCCGTCCCTCACCTCACCAAAACAGCCCAAGGAATATTTTCTAATTGAAACATAATATATCTCTAGTGATATATGTATATCAAAATTAGAGTGTTTTGTATCAAGTTTGTGAATAAGTATTATTCTAATTATGATCGTTGCAACGCACGTGAACATTGCTAGTATTTCCAACCATGCAGAAAATGCTAGTATTTCCATAGTTTCGAGTTTTCCATCAAGATATTAGTCACTCATGGTTGATATTTACTTTCAATCACGTACACATAGGCACTATGTAACTAGCCTTGTTTATTGGCTTCCAAATCTTAACTTTCACTCTTACTTACAATATGTAGAGTATTTAACAAAAAACTACCACTTTCAACCAGCCCTAGGAAGAAGCTATTGTACAAAAAATAGCAAAAACATACCCAAAATTTCTTAATCCATGCCAAAAACTACTACCTAGTGCCGATTAGGTTCGTTTAAAACCGTTTATGACATGGTTGGTCCACACGTCCGTGCTGACAAGGCAGCTTAAACCAACACATTTTGTTTGACCGTTCACACGAGGGACCCACATCTAACCTTCTATCCTATTATATTCCCCCTCAAATCATTATTTTTCATGAACATTACTTCAAACAGTACTGATGCGTGTTCGTCGGTGGCACCGGTGATGAGCGAGTTGGCTGCCGCTCCGTCGGATGGGCCGGACGCCATGCTGGCCTCCACACGGGTTGGCAGGCTGGCACGAGCGTGACTTATACGTGAGCAAGCCACCGCACTGGCCTTCGCTCGAGCCAGATGGCTGGCCTAAGCGCGGCGCGCGCGAGCAAGCTGTCGCGCTGCCGTGCCAATCTAGCTAGCAAACCTTGCAGACAAGCAGCTAGACGGAGCTATCTTGGCTAGCTAGCGGTCGCGAGCGCCGGGCGGAGCTGGCATCCAGGCTGCCGCAAGATGGGCTCCACACCGCCGGCGGTTTTAACCTCGCCTTCTGCTGACGGCGGTAGCTGCGTCCCATGGCCGAGGATGACTAGGTGGATGGGCCGGAGGTAGGAGGTCACTCAGGGATTTTTGTGTAGACTGACATGTTGGTCCCACAAGTCATAACGCCTAACTTGTCGGTCGAATAGAAGGCGTTGACTTAAGGGGCGACATGGGTTGAAACGTGCCTATAACAACACTTTGTAGAGTGGTTGTTTCTTGGTAGGGCTGGTTGGTAAGGGCATGTACAATGGTTGATAAGGTAATCTTATCTTAAGTCTGCCATGCAAGTGGTAGTAGTTTCTTGGCATTATTAGTGGTTTCTTGTACGGAACAATGTACTACTAGTGACAAAAGGCGATTCTAGGTTGCGTTGTACTCCAACGAGTACTACTAGTGGTCGCGGGAGTGTATACCTTGTTTTGTGGGTTTGATCCTGGCCGAACGCACGGCGGCCTTTTTTAAATATTACTCCACAAATTGAGGTACTTTGAGTTTTGAAGTCGAATGGACGTGTCGCACCACAATCTGGGTGCACCGGATAGCCCAGCCACGTGAACGGGTTTTCCTTCCCATAATCTCGTGGCTCTCGTGCTCGCTCTAGCCACACCTTGCTTGTAGCTTCCTCATCAGCTAGTACTAGCATATTTAAACTAGCACCTCCAAATTAAGCCCGAGGAGTCGGAAAAGCCTGGTGCGGCATTGGGAATAGTGCAATATGGCTCTGTACGTAAAGTGCTAGTACTCTACTACTCTGTAGCTTGTGGCGTCGCACACATGGACTTCACTCCATTATCGACTCTATAAAAGAAATTCCTCTTGATGTGATTTTTTTTGTTTTGAAACGAAGGCAAAAGCTTTGCCTCATCTCATTCATAAAGAAGGAACTACTAACAAAGTTCGACGAGATCCATTACACCTCCACAAATGGAAGCGAAAAGCCTAGTCTCGCTGTATCAAATAACTCAAATGTTCTGCCCCCGCAGTAACCGTTGCTAATAAACAGGCTGCTAGTGTGTGCATGACAAGAGCAGCTGAGTAGGGCAGCTACACGCTTAAATAGAGCATCGAGAGTACCCACTACATAGGATCCCTGCATTGATAGTACAACGGTGGTTCTAGAGAACAGTACTGCCCTCCACTTCCAACTGTAGCTCCTTGGCCTTGAGATTCAAGAGCTGAAAACCGGTGCACTATACTAGAAGTACAGTACATCGCACTACGAGTTGAGAAAGTAGTACTAGTACTGCTATAGTACAAGTACGTAGTAAATAATAGCCTCACCCCTTCGCTAAGGAACGATCGAGGAGCTACAGTTGGAAGGGACGAGGCCCTGCGGTTACTACGCTCTTATCTCCTCCTCGCCAGTTCCCCTCCCCACTAAGAGAAGGCAGTTCGTCGCTGCTCCCATGGATTCACCACGCGGTTCTCCTCCTCGTCGGGGCTGGGAGACCTTGGACGACAATCCTTTGGGAGAAATCGCACGCCACTCCGACGTCCTCACCAGCGCAAGACTCAATGCTTCCTACACCAACTTTTTCAAGACGATGCTTAAACAGGTTTGGGAAAAGGCCATGCTTGTTGGTCTTCCATGCGTCCTCGAGGAGAAGGTTCTTCTATGGGACAATCCTTCAAATAGTCCACTGCTCCCTGGCCATGGTTGCACATTGACTCCGCTAGAGTTGCCAACATTGAGAGGTAGTCAGATTTTGTCCGATGAGCAGGTCAATCATGGAGTTTGATCATGTAGTACTTAGTTATTCCATTTCCATCCCTTAATTTCTTCACTTCCCACCGTCTTATATATAGGTCTGGGTCGGTGCCAACGAAGATTAGCTTGCATACCTCCGGCCGGATACCACCATCATTTTGCACAACATCCATAGCAGTGCGGCCGTTCCCATAGACCCCTTCTCCACCATTGGGATCGGCCTTCCAGACTGGCTGGGCTTGAATACGTATGATGATGCCTACATGAGATTGAAGAAGATAGCAATTGCGGACCTGCCGACAAAGCGACGTGGCTATGACGGTTACTATCTCATCGCGGTGTTCGATATAAGGATTGTCATCAATGCAAGAGGCAGTAACGGCAGAGGTTGGCGCATGTTGGCCGAGGAAGATTTGTACCCCTACATGTTCGAAGACGTCATGCGCCATCTAGGACGCATCTTCGCGGTGACAAGCCAGGGGACTTGTTTCATCTGGTTTCCATTCTACGGTACGGGAGATTACAAACGGAATGCACAAACCATCATTTGCATCCCTAACGGTACTCCATTATTTTGCAGGGACCGGTCATCCCCTGATCAAAATAAGATCGCCGATCCTGGATGTGCATTTGCATCTGCGATTCGGTCTAACCTGGAACCTTGTAGCTGACTTTGGCATATTGGGATCAACTATCTTAGCAGTCGTTACCCATGGTACCACTGATGTGCAACATGGTCACGCAATCTACCACGATCGAACCGTTACCATCTACCCAGGTATTCCATTTAGTATTATATTTTTAACCCTCTCGCCTTCTCTTTCGTTGTTGTAATACTTACTAGTACTAGTAGGAGTACTTTTTACCTTGGAGGGCGCATATAGCTAAGCTAGGCCCTTGAAGACTTGAACCCACTAGCTGCCACCATTTTTGTTTTTCCATGTCTTGCTATCTCATCCATGTAGCCAAGAGTGGCTATATATAATAAGCCGGTTATTTTACTTCCTCCATACCAGAGTAGTACTATTTGCTGCACAGTATTACTGACCACCATATTTGAGCACAACATTATTATGCATGGACCTTGACTGTGTACGTCACCATGTGTCTAGATCTGAGATGCTACGTGTACTAGATGAATGGCGCCGAGTTCGACCCCCGTGATGCTACGTGGGTGCCGAGGAACACTCTTGGAGAGTACTCTCTTTTCATTGGGGACAGCTACCCCATTGCGAAGCGGATGCCACCTTCCGTGCACGACACCGAAGGCCTGCTGTTCATGAAGCATGGTTGTGTCTTCAGTGCACACCGCCGGAGGAACGACATGCTGGGACACGCTATCCCTAATTTATGCCGCTTTAGCTTGGATGAGTCTCCATTGTGTGGAACTAGACTAGAAATCTGCAACAATGATTCTCGTTGTCCACCGCTATGGATCGTGCCATCCATGAAGAACACCTTGGACTAGAACCTAGAGGAGGACATGTAGCCCATCTATAACATGTAAGTGGGGTATGGTAAATTGTGAATGGTAGCGCTGTGAATATACATAGACTAGTCGTGCAAAAATGTATCACATGAATTGGAGATGAACTTGTGTGGCATACTGGCATTTGTCCTTTAGAATTTATTACTAGTAAATATGTTATGTGTACGTGCAACTTGTGTGGTTGTTGCACGGGCTCCAACATGCTCTTTGAGAAAAAAAGGTGGCACGGCTTAGGATATAGGTGACGTGGCGGCATCATACAATAGCATCGTTCGCTATAGTTGTAGCATACTCCTACTAGGACGACAACTCCTATAAAACCTTGCGCTTGGATCTTTGCCTCTTCTGGAGGTTCAACAGTTCATACTCATGTGAAACTTGCACTTGGCTCTTCGCCTCTTGGAAAGGTCCAACAATGATGATACTACAGTACAATATGCTTCTGGCAATCTGACACCGATTGAACTGCTGCACGTCCACCACGACAGCGAGGGCGAGCGAGAGGGAGAGGGTGCTGTAGTCAAAACCCTCTCCTCGTCCTATGATCCACTGCCCGCATGGGAGAGGGAGAGGCATAGTAAGCAAGGTTCTCCTCGTTCGGCGAGTTGATGGGACACATCAGAGTAGTACTAGTACTAGTCCATAATGCGTCCTTTCCGGTAAATATGGATTAATTTGAAACGAGAAAAATACACTGGCGGTCAACATATGTAACAATACGCTCTTTACGGTCACTATATATAGTTTTGCGGTGATTATACAATCACTAGCTCATCGTTGAGCACCATATTGCACCTTACTGACATGCCACATAGTCAATGTGGCACTTTGTTGACTGGTTAAATTGCCACCTGGTTTCTGGGTCCCACCTGTCAGTTGGCAGAGCAAAGAAATCAGTTAAACAAAATTTTACACAGGCGCAACAGGGGTCCAACCCTTGCACACGAACCACCCTCGCTGTGTATGTGAGTGCATGCACGTGTACTCCCTCGGTCTTCCAACAAAGAGTGTACATGGACTAAAAACAAAGAGTGTAGATCTACACTTCCAATGCATTTCAGCCTTTAATCTAAATTGCTATTGATTGACTAATGCACCAACTTGTGCTCTAGCTATAGGCTACATGTCTATCCTTAATTATAGCATGCAACAACCTTCATTTAATCTTCTTCTCTCAATGTTCGCATGCACACATAACTCTGCTACTTTTGGGCGTTAATTATGCCCTGGTCAATGTGTAGATCTCTAAATGTACAGTCTTTCATGGACGTAGGGAGTAGCTTGAGCACTTGAGCATGAGCGTGTGTGTTGCGTCGTGTGCTGTGTGCCACATGGGTGCATGAGTGTTGCGTGCGTCCATGTGTACGTGTGAGTGTTGCATGTTGCATGCATGCATGAGGCTTTTACTCCCTCCCATTGACATGTTCATATTTCAAGCTTATTCTATTCCCTCCATATGGTGATACTCCCTCTGTTCCCAAATACGGAGTAAAAGCCTCCCTCTGTTCCCAAATATGGAGTATTTGTCTTTCTAGAGATTTCGACAAGTGACTACGTACGGAGCAAAATGAGTGAATCTACACTCTAAAATATGTCTACATACATCCGTATGTTGTATTCCATTTGAATGTCTAAAAAGACGATATTTAGGAATAGAGGGAGTAGCAAATAGACATTAATTTCTCTTGTTTTTCCCTCCTTGGTCACGGTGCACAACCAAGATGACTTATTCACCTCAATGGAGGGAGTAGATGGTCAAAGTTTGACACAAAATTGATGCATTGGTAAACATAATTTTTTGAGGAAAACGAGTGCATTAATTGAGTGTTTTTGCAAACTACAAAAATTATTCCACCACTCATCATCTACCTTGGTTGATAAGATTTTTGAATTGAGCCCTATAAACTGGAAAGGAGATATTACTAGTACTCCTACATTATTAGCGCCGGGTGCCTTGGCCAATGTTTCATCTTGTTGGACAGGATGAGCATACAGGCATAGGGATACTATAGATTGGAAATCTTCGCGATCCATTATTCCCCATCTCAGCCAGAGAGAACTATTCAACTAGTCTTCATGGTGAAGTGACAATACATGCTGCAGCAGATGGGACACTTAATTAATAAGCTGAACTAGCGTGTTGGTGTTACTAAATCAGCCTTACCCAGGAGTACTACCATCATGTTTGCCAATGGAGCACGCTTCCGCAAATACGCCTACGCACCTCTCTCCTCCATTAAATGACATATGGGCCCTCTTGAGGTAGACCCACATGTCATCGGCGTAACTATTTACACTCCGAAGGACTGTATATCCTGGTAGTAGTACTAGTAGAATTGAGATTTAATGCACTTTCTTCCCCGTCTTTCACTCTTCTTCCTCCTCTCTTATTCTTCCTCCTCTCTTCCCAATCGTCGGCCGCACATCATTTCCCCCCGTTCACTGCTCGCCCGCCCGCGCTATCTTCCTTGGTAGCTCACGCGTACCGTATCCCCCCGCTCACTGCTCGGCCACACACGCCATCTTCTTCGCTCGCCCACCCGAATCCACTTCCTCGCTGGCTCGCGGGAACTGAAAACCCCAATCGCTCAGCGCCCTAAAAACCTTATGGCAGAACCGACTGACATGGAGAGCCGCGATTGGAATTCCCTCCCCGATGTTCTCTTGGAGCAGATATGTAATCATATGGACCTGCTCAGCACCGTCCGCCTGGCCGCATGCTCGGTGTCTTTGTACCGTCTACTCATCTGCAACCGGCTGACTCTTTTCAAGACACCCTGCTGGCTGATGCCCGTTCCTCGCAGGTGGCCCAGACACCGACTTGACGATCCTACGGAGGTTGCCATGGTGCCCCTCGACATGCTACCACTACTCGTCCACCTGTCCTTCATGCGCGGCCACTACTGGGCGGGCATGAAGGCCAATTGGATCGTCCTCATCCACCAATCCGGTAGTCCGTGGCATCTCATGGATATCTACACCCAGCGAGAGATCACCCTTCCATCATTGGATACCACTGCCATCAAGCCTCGAGGCTCGCCGGACACTCCTGCCTACTATGCACGAGATGCATCGAGCTTTTGGCTCGACCTCTGTTTGCTGAAAGTTGTAATCTGCGAAGTTCCCACACGATCAGAAGACTACATGGATTACAAGCTCATTGCCTTGTTCAACATGGGATTAGTCTATCTGGAATCCGGTCACCATACATGGTTATGGCTCATCGTCAATCCTATTGAGGCAACATTTCTATCTGATGCTATAGTGCATGATGGCATCGTTTACGCGGTCGACGCACAGATTGGCTGCCTATACTGTTGGAATCTATCGTCGTGTAATTGTTCCATCTCGTCTCATCTTTACCTTATGAATATGACTGCCTGTTCATTGTTACAAATTTTGAATAGATAGTATGTCTATAACCACATCATTGCTATATGTTCCTCTCATTTCCTAGATTTTTATGACCACACATGTCATTGTTATTGTTGATATGAGAACAATTGGCATCTAATGATTGTTAGAATAGATATTATGCTCATAACCTCATGATTGCTATATGTTACTCTCATCTCCAAGATTTTTATAACAACGCATGTTATTGCTTAGAGTTGATATGAGAACAGTAGTAAGTGCTATGGTAGAATATGAGTAGGCCCTGTCATAGCTATTTTCCTCTCATTGTTACATGATGTTTGAACCATGACATATTACTAGAATATGAAAAACATTGACATATTTTTTAACTTGGGGTATGATTATGACCACCGACCACGACATTGCAATTCTTTGTCTATGATATGTGTCACTATTATAATAATCTTAATTCCACACATACTCTGAACATGATTGTTTATGTTTGCCCTTTTGGTCTCCAATTTGAATTGTTGCAACAGGTGCGAATGCGCTAGCCTTCATGATTCCAGGACCTGGAATCATACCAGCTGATGAGTGGTGGTTTATCACTCGTTCAGCTGACGGCCGTCATTTGATGCTCATTCGCATGTACCAAATTGACCAAACCATTACATCAAACCACATGCAGTACAATGCCTGGGGCATTCGTGACATTGATGGCTATGGCTGCTTCTTGTTCGAGAAAGATCCCAGCTCCGTTGGGCCAGGCGTATTCAACTAGAGGCGGGTTCACAGCCTCGGCAACCACTCCATGTTCCTCGGGCTCAATTATCCGATCATCCAACCAATCATTGATCATATCACCGGCAATGATTACCATACTATGCAACTTCATTCGCCAGGGGAACTATGTTTAGACATCATACCATGGGTTTCATGAATGTAGCGACCCGACCTCAAACAGTCAAGTCTCTGTGCTTCAGTGTCATCCCTGGATTGGTAATGCTGACACACACAATACTCGAAGGATTTATAACAGAGTAGCAATCACACACTTATTACATCAGATGTCTCAAAGGAGATCTTATTACAATAAATATGGCTTAAGGCAATCTAATACGATAACAGTGGAAGGCTTGGAAGATGAAGTGAGTCCATCAATTCCAATGGCATAGCTGAGCTGCACGGCAACGACCTAACGAACCTTACTCCTCGTCTGAAAAGTCTGCAACATAATACGTTGCAGCCCGAAAACGGGTCAGCACATGGAATATGCTGGCAAAGTAACACAGTAGAGCAAGAACAGAATAATGCTATCACTACATGCATATTTGGCTGGTGGAAAGCTCTATGGTTACATTTTTGCAAAAAGCCAATTTCTCCCTACAACAAAGGAATAGATTTTTAATTTACTATCATGGTAGTCGAAACATCATTGAGAAGGTTCCTCCAACTCAATCCCAATTAAAGTGATTAACAACCCAACAATATTAATTAAGAGTGATGAGATACTTAAGATACTCCAAGTACTAGATACTCAAGATTGTCCATAACCGGGGACACGGCTAACCATGATTAGTTTGTACACTCTGCAGAGGTTTGCGCACTTTTCCCCACAAGACTCGATCGCCTCCGTTGGATTTCTCGCACTACATGGTGTTTGAGAAATGGATGACTGAGACACAGTCTTTCAGAAACGTTAACTCTTTACTCCGAGTAGACCATACCAAACCTACAACCCACTACCTGCTGATCTACCTCTTCAAGAGCTTCACGTAACTTAATCAACTATGCTAGAGCCCATAATAGCTTGTGGCTGCACACAGAAGTTTCTAGCATGAATAATCTCAGTTCCCTTTGAGCCTGGGTGGCGGTCCATAGGAAGATCACACGGGTACTCTGGGATTTCCAAAAATACAGGCAACACGGGGTACTCTAGGTGCCTCAATCCACCCAGATGTGTATTTAAGTTGCCACCTTAAGTTAAACCATTAATTATCAATCTCACATCTTTCACGGATTTCACTCACCCAAACCACGTCTACGAGCATAGCATAGCAATATAAGCAACGCATAGAAGTAACCCCCAAGGGTTTGAATGTAATAGGGCAATAGGTTCTACCTCATCAACTACTTCCCAACCCACATGTTAATGACATCCTAATCATGCAATGTTTGAGGATTGGAACTAATGCATAAAAACTGGGTGATAAAGGGATATGATCAAAGTGTTACTTGCCTTGCTGACGGTCCGCGAAACCTAGAGACTCCAAATAACACGCTTCGCACTCCGGGAATTCTATCGCAAACAAAAAATAGCATACATAAGCAACAATCAAATAAGCATGGGTAAAACTCAAATAAGAAGATCTAACCGGAAAGTTCAACTTAAGAACTCTGGTTTGCAAAAAGAATCAAATCAAACGGAGCAACGAAACTCAAACGGAGAAGGAAACAAGATCCGTTTACTAATCTGAACTAAGGTCAAATTTTACAGTACCAAAATCTTGTTCAAGTTGGTTAAGCGGAAAGAGGGTCTCGAGACGAAGATCTAGGCGCTTGAATTGCCTGATTCTGACTAACGGGCGAAAAGATAAACCGAAACAAAAATCGGACTAGACACCGCGATCGAGAATAATAGCGGAAAAATCCGATAAAAGAAAACTGACGAATAGGCTAACGAACGAGCGTTCGTTATCTGTAAATAACGAGCGAAAACCATTCTTTGAAACGAACGTCCGGACGAACGTCCGCTAAAATAAAACCGAAAAGAAAAACCGGCAAACCGAAAAAAGGGACTAGGGTTTTCTAACGAAAACCGATCCGGTTTTCTAAAAAACAGAACGGCTCAAACCTCGGCGGGGTCCGGCACGGCGGGGCTCCGGCTAGGGGCGGTGTGGCACGGGGCGGCGGCGACGGCGGTGGCAGGCGGCGGCGGTGGCGCGGCGGCTCGGCCGCGGCGACGGGCGGCGGGCGGCGGCTACTTGCAGCGGCGGGGGCGGCGGCTCGCGGCGGGGTGGGGCTCCAAGGGCGCGGGGTGCGGCTTATAAAGGGGGGGTGGAGGTGGTGCCTTAGGGAAGGGGCAAGGCGGCGACGGAGTCCGGCTCGGACTCGTGTCCGAATCGGCGGCGGCGGTGGCGCGGTCTCCGCACGGGAGACGGCGGCCGGGGAGGTGGACCGGCGGCTGGGCTTCGGCCTAGTCGGCCTAGGCGCGTTCTTAAAAAAAACAATTCTGCCGAACTAAAAAAAACCTAGAAAATAAAATAAAATTCTAAAAATGCCAAAACAAATTTTCACCGTCTAAATAAAATATTTAGGACGAGATGAACATTTTATTGGCCCTAAAATGGAATTTTGAAAACGTGCAATTTTTCTAATGCAAATAAAATCCAAAAAAAATCTAATAAATGATTTTAATATTTTTCCTCCAATATGTTAGTTATTTTGGAGAAGTCATATTATCTCCTCTCATATATTTTATTACGAAATATTTTTTGGAGAGAAAATAATTAAAATCAAAAATCCTCGTTTCATTATTTGATAAAAATCAAATATGAAAACTGGGAAAATCCCCAACTCTCTCCGAGGGTCCCTGAGTTGCTTAGGATTTCGAGGATTGCGGAACAAAAATGCAATAAAATATGGTATACAAGAATGACCTATGTATAACATTCCAAATTGAAAATTTGGGATGTTATAATGAATCACCATATCCAAAGATTCGTCTACACAGCTTGTTGCCAAGTAATCTTCAGTGTGTGAAAGACATCAAACCTGACATGCGATGGATGGCTTTCGCAAACCTGACATGCGGCGATGTGGTTCATGCCAACAGCAAATATGCACAACTTGATTCGTACTGATATCTAGACTGGGCCATGTATCCTGCTGTTGTAGCATGACCCTCTTTTGTTGGATATTATGTACTATTGTTAGTTTGAAGCACTCCTCTGGTTTGAAGGATAGATACCTTTTTGGGATCAAGTGCATCCTAACTCACCTGCGTAGGATGTACTGATAATGATGATGGAGATGCTCTGCAAAAGCCATATATACACATATATATACATATATTATGTACTATATCAATTAGGCTTCAAGTGCGTACCTGTTAGTTAGACCTATGGTTAAAATGTGACACTAAATACGACTAGCAAGTAGTACAGTAGTAGTACTAGTATACGTCGGTCAAATTATTCACCATGTCCACACATTGAATTGACGTGACAACACGCTGCGCGTGAGGTGACACAAGAATCCCGGCGACGTGTTCGAGTATTGTGGACTTCGGATTTAGAGTACCACTTATCTGCCGAAATCTTTCATCATTCACTTAAAACATTTGATTGATCATACATTGAGTACCATATAACTGGAATTAACCGATGCAAGTCCAAGAAGGATTGGCCGGTGATGCCGGCTGGCGTCAAGTTCGATCCCACGGATCAGGAGCTGATCAAGCACCTTGAGGCCAAAGTGAGTGCTGACAGCGCGAGATCTCACCCTCTCATCGATTTGTTCATACCAACCATCGACAACGAGCACGGGATATGCTACACCCATCTTGAGAAACTTCCAGGTAAGACACCGATCGGCCGTCTACTTGCACAAATATATTCCTTTGTTTATAGCTCTATTTTTCTTTTTAGACACAGACCTAGTGAAGCAATTACAATTTGAAAGTTCATGAAAAGTGAAACAAGTGACTGCATTATGCCAAAGATGTTATGAAAAAGCCAACTACGTACACTAAAACCTGTATTCGACAATACTGCTGGTATCACACTGAGTGGCCTAAGCAAGCATTTCTTCTAGCGCAATTCCAGGGCATTCAAAAGGGGCACGTGGACGCGTCGCAAGATACAGTCGGAGGTCGGCATGCACGCAATGTGGCACAAGACCGGCAATACCTTGCCGGTGATGGTCAATGTCCGGCAGACAGGCAGCAAAAAGGTTCTGGTGCTGCACACCAACAAGAACTTCGACCAGCAGAGGACCAACTGGGTGATGCTGGAGCAAGATAAGGAGTGGGAGCTGGTCATCTGCAAGATTTTCTACCAGACGAACACTAGGTCGAGGAGTAAAAAGATTATAAGTTAGTTTGGTATTGGTACTTGTACTACCTTGTCGTCCGCAAGTTGGTATTGTTGTTAACGATCTTTCGGTATGAACTTGGAATTTGCTTCCAACCGTCATGCCGAGGGTCGACATGGATATAAAGCTGAATCATTTGTTTCGAAATGAATTTTCAGGCACTTGATTTTTATTTGATGGGTAGCATAAGCACTTGTCGTTTGAATTCCCAGTTCTTCAAATTTTTTGAAACAAGTGCATGCACTTATTATCGCAATGAAAAAACAATATACCTGCTACATCCCAGTTATGAGTCTGTACTTGCAGAATTCTCTCATTTATTGAGCAGGTATATTGTTTTTTCAGGTCGAGCAAGTTTCAGCTGAGCTATAGACTGCCCAAGCTTTGTTTTGTTTTTAACAGGCCTAGTCGATGACGACAACGGGGCACAAAGATCCAGTAGGTATCTACTGGCCTCTGTCCTGCAAGCGTTAGTTATATTTTGTCTTACAACATCCGCAGGCAGTTTCTTTACTGAATCAAACACACAGCATAGTTCTATTTTCCTCTTGATACGTCATGTCCTACTTCCGTTTTCTAATCTCTACCTATAGTTTTACTAGTTCATATACACATATCATTATATTAAAAATACATAAAGTTCCCTTTTCATATTTACATCCTTATTTTTGTTGTTGTTTTCCCTCCCAGCGCTGATTTTTTTACCACTAGTTTCCCCTTAAACCAACTCAATTGTCCCATGTCTTATTTGCTTAGAAAAACAAAACGATTTTTTGGCAAATCAATAAGTTCTTAAAAAATTGTTTATCATTTCGGGATTACAACAGTTCGGACTCCACCGAAATATGAAAAATAAGGTTGAACTTTTTAACCATGGTCCTGGGAAGAAAATGGGTTGTAATAAATTACATCAGAATTAGCAAACAGGGTGTAAATTATTAAACAATAGCAAATGGGCTCTATGTTGTCTGCCACAAATTTGGAGGCTGACTTGCGGGCCTACTAAGTTCTTGCGTACACAAGGTTTCTCAAAAAAGAAACATAGTCAACAATCGAATGTACCAGTGTCAGACCGTTAGATGTCAATCTAACGGCAATCGTGCTTCTTCAGTCTCTGATCTTCCTACTCCAGCCGCCCAAACCAGCACCGGCGGAACCGCCTGCTCCCGCCTCTCGTGGCCGGCTGTGCTACCAGGAAGGCCTCATGGCCCCACCATACTCGCATCCCTGGCCTGTCTATCCCTCTACTCACCCACACCTCCTGTTATTTTCCGGTGACGGCAGCCGAACCAGTCAAGCCTCATACTCCCCACCGCGTGGGCAGCCACTGCCATGTCTTCCCTGGATCCGTGCTATTCCCTTCGTAGGCCTCGCCGTCGTCCACCGCCTGGTGCTCTCGGCGAGGCGCGGTCAATGTGGTCAAGGAACGACTTCCATCGGAAGAGTACTGTATGTGGAGAGGCTAACAGCTGGGTCCACGGCATCAGCAAGGAAGTGCCTCCTTAGTACGCGCAAAATAATTATTCCTCCACCTGACAGCAGGGACCCACCGGACGGGCCATTGTATTTCATGGAAAAATGTTTCCCCCCTGACTGCTGGGACCCACTAGCTACATCTTCGCACGCAAGGAAGTGCCTGACAGTCGGGACACACCTGGTCGAAGCCTACGTGGCGCTGTCATTCTGGTCATGAACGTGTACGTACATACTGCTCGATGTAGAGGCGCGCACGTGTCGTAGTAGAGGTGAGCACATACCATGTGCACGTACGTACAGTAGCCAGGGTGCAAGAAAGTAAATACGGCCATGTACGTACATAAGGGCGGGGTCTTGAACGCCTACTCGCGCATACGTACGGCCAGGGCTCGTGCACATGGCTAGGTCGGAACGGAGAAACTGCGTCATCGTTGTGTTCATGGGGAGGCAACAGAATGCGTTGTGTTCATCGGGAGGCAATGGAACGCATGCTGTTCATCGAGAGCCAACCGGCTTGGATGGAACAGCCGATGGAAACGAGGCCTGGCGTACCGCAGAACAGAGGAAACGACCTTGTGTTTGAACGGCCGCGGTCGAAACGGAATCCTGTTCATCGGGAGGTGTCTGGCGTGCCGCAAAATAGAGGAAACGGACTTCTCTTGGACCTCCTACGGTCGAAATGGGGTCCTGTTGATCGGGAGGGGTGTGGCATACCGCAAAACAGAGGAAACAGACTTGTGTTGGAGCGCTACGGTCGAAACGGGGGTCCTGTTCATCGGGAGGGGTGTGGCGTACCGCAAAACGGGACACCACGGGATACTGGTCATCTCCACTGTCGACTGCCTCCATGGGCTACTGTTCATCCATAGTGGACCTCCTCCAGCCTCCACCTGTGACTGTTCATCCACGGCGTCTCCCCCCTGCCTCCACCAGCCACTGTTCATCCACGGGCTCTTGTTCATCCAGCCTCCACCGCTCCTCCACTGGCTACTATTCAACCAGCCCCCTCCATGGGGTCCTGTTCAACCACCCCTCCACGGGCTACTCTTCATCAGGCCCTCCACCGGCTACTGTTCAACCAGCCTTCCACGGGGTTGTCCTGTTCATCCAGCCCTCCACGGGGTCCTATTCATCCAGCCCCCAGCCGGCTCGATCGATCGGGGTACTGTTCATCCAGCGGCAACGACATGTACTACCATGAGGTCCTGTTCATCCAACCACCCACCGGGACTTGTTCATCCAAACCCCCAACAAGGCTCACTGTTCATCAAGAGGCAGCATCGATCGGCTTCAGTTAGCAGCAGTAGTGAAGGAATCACTCGGTTTAGTTAACAGCAAGGGATCAATCGCTCGGGTTCAGTAACATAGCTAGTGCAATCGCTCGGGTTCAGTTAGAGCCCAACGCCTCGCTCACGTTCAGTTAGAGCGCAACGCCTCACACACACGGGCGTACGTACGAGAGAAACGCGCATCTCTCGGCCCCGACCACCCACCGTAACCGGGAACTCCACCGATATTTTCATCGCCCTCACTTCTACCACGATTTTTTCCGTCATGGACGGCCCAAAGAATGTCATGCAGCTGTTTCTCCGGCCCGCCTAGGACGAAAAGAGCATTTTCTGTCATGATCTTTTGTCATAGAAGTAGGAGCCCACCACATCTATGATGATACCGGGTTTTGTCACAATTATCATCATAGAAGTGTCATAAGCATGACAGAAAAAAATTGTTCGGCCCAAAATGTCACGGATGTGTCTTTTTTTGTAGTGATGAACATCATCATTAACATTATCACTAGGTTCATGTTCATTACCAGATTGTGTCTCAGCATCAGAAATAAAAATATCATTGGGATTCTCAGGTGTGTCTATAGCAGGTTCACTAGCATGCAAAGTCCTATCAGTTTTATTTTTATTTTTAGTACAAGGACTAGGTGCATCAGTATTAGTTCTCTGAGAATCCTGCTCAATTCTCTTAGGATGACCCTCATGAAACAAAGGTTCCTAGGTCATCTTACCACCTCTAGTCATAACCCTAACAACATTATCATTATTTTTATTAGTCAACTCATTGAGCAAATCATCCTGAGCTTCAAGTACTTGTTCTACTTGAGTTGCAACCATGGAAGCATGTTTAGTAATAAGCATAACATCATTAATAGTTATACTCATATAATCACCCAAGTGGTCAAGCATGTAAGCATTACTTTTCAATTGTCTACTAACATAAGCATTGAAGTTCTCTTGTTTAGCAATGAAATTATCAAACTTATCTAAGCATTGTCTAGCAGACTTATGATAAGGAATATCACCTTCATCAAATCTACGGAGAGAGTTTACCTCTACTACCTGTGTCGGGTTACCAAGACTATGTATTTCTTCAATAGGTGGTAGATTTTTAACATCTTCAGCTTTAATACCTTTTTCTTTCATAGATTTCTTTGCCTCTTGCATATCTTCAAGATTGAGAAATAGAATACCCCTTTTTCTTCAGAGTTGGTTCAGGAAGTGTCCAATCATTTTTATTACTCAATATATTATTTAATAGCAATTCAGCTTGCTCAACAGTTCTTTCCCTGAAAACACAACCAACACAACTATCTAGGTGGTCTCCGGAAGCATCAGTTAGTCCACTATAAAAGATATCAAGTATTTCATTTTTCTTCAGAGGATGATTAGGCAAAGCATTAAGTAATCGGAGAAGCCTCCCCCAAGCTTGTGGGAGACTCTATTCTTCAATTTGCACAAAATTAAATATTTCCTTTAAGGCAGCTTGTTTCTTATGAGCAGGGAAATATTTTGCAGAGAAGTAATAAATCATATCATGGGGACTACGCACACAACCAGGAGCAAGAGAATCAAAACCATATCTTAGCATCACCCTTTAATGAGAAAGGAAACAATTTAAGGATATAGTAATAGCGATTTTTCCTGATGAGAAAATAGGGTGGTATATCATTTAATTTAGTAAGATGTGCCACAACAGTTTCACATTCATAACCATAGAAAGGATCAGATTCAACCAAAGTAATTAACTCAGGATCGATAGAGAATTCATAATCCTTATCCGTAACAAAGATAGGTGAAGTAGCAAAAGCGGGATCATATTTCATTATAGCATTCAAGGATTTTTCTTTCAGCTTAGCTAACAATTTCTTAAGATCCTCTCTATCATTGCAAGCAAAGAGGCCTCTGGCAGTTTCTTCATCCATAACATAACCCTCAGGAACAACAGGCAATTCATATCTAAGGGGAGAATCATAATCATCATTTTCAATAATATCATCAGTTTTAGTAATTTCATTCTCTCTAACCCTAGCAAGTTGTTCATCAAGACATTCACCTAGTGGCACAATATCATCAAGCAGAGAAGTAGTTTCTTCATAAGCATCATGCATAGCAGAAGTGGCATAATCAATAACATGCGACATATCGGAATCAATAGCAGCTGTAGGTGTCGCAAGTTTACTCAAAATAGAAGGAGAATCAACACTACAAAAAAAGACACATCCGTGACATTTTGGGCCGAACGATTTTTTCTATCATGCCTATGACACTTCTATGAGATAATCGTGACAAAACCCATTATCATCATAGATGTGGTGGGCTCCTACTTCTATGACAAAAAATCATGATAAAAAATGGGCTTTTCGTCCTGGGCGGGCCGGAGACGCAGCTGCATGACATCCTTTGGGCCGTCCATGACGGAAAAACCATGGTAGAAGCGAGGGCGAGGAAAATATCAGGGAGTTCCTAGTTATGGTGGGTGGTCGGGGGCCGAGAGATGCGCGTTTCTCTCGTACACATACGTGCGTGGGTGCGGGGCACTGGGAACTAACTGAACCCGAGCGAGGCATTCGCCTAATGAACCCGAGCAATTGCACCGCAGGCTATGCGTTATTGAACCCAAGCGATCGATCGATGGCTGTTAGCTGAACCGATCGAGCGATTCCTTCGCCACACTGCTGCTAACTGAAGCCGATCGATGCTGCCTCTGGATGAACAATGAGCATTGTTGGGGTGGTTTGGATGAACAGTTCCCGGTGGGGGGTTGGATGAATAGGACCCCGTGGTAGTAGAGGCCGTTGCCGCTAGATGAACAGGACCCGATCGAGCCGGTTGGGGGTGGATGAACAGGACCCCGTGGAGGGATGGATGAACAGGACCCCATGGAGGGCTGGTTGAATAGTAGCCGGTGGAGGGCTGGATGAACAGTAGCCCATGGAGGGGTGGTTGAACAGGACCCCGTGGAGAGGGTTGGTTGAATAGTAGCCGGTGGAGGCTGGATGAACTGGAGCCCGTGGATGAACAGTCGTAGGTGGAGGCTGGAGGAGGTCAACGGTAGATGAACAGTAGCCCGTGGAGGCTGGAGGAGGTCGACGGTGGAGATGAATAGTATCACGTGGAGTCCCGTTTTGCTGTATGCCACACCCTTCCCGATGAACAAGACCCTCGTTTTGACCGTAGCACTCCAACACAAGTTCGTTTCCTTCGTTTTGCGGTATGCCACACCCCTCCCGATCAACAGGACCCTGTTTCGACCATAGGAGCTCCAAGAGAAGTCTGTTTCCTCCGTTTTGCGCACGCCAGACCCCTCCTGATGAACAGGATCCTTTTTCGATCGTGGCCGGTCGAACACAAGGTCATTTCCTCCATTCTGCGGTACGCCAGGTCTCGTTTCGATCGGTTGTTCCGTCCAAGCTGGTTGACCTCTGATGAACACGATGACAACGCAGTTTCTCCATTCCGCCCCAGCCATGTACATGAGCCTTGGCCATACGTATGCGCGAGTAGGCGTTTGAGACCCCGCCCGTATGTACGTACATGGACGTATTTACTTTCTTGCACCCTGGCCGCTGTACGTACGTGTACATGCTACATGCGTGCCTGTACTACGACACGTGCCCTTCCTTACATGGCCACGATACATCGCTGCAGCCTGCAGACAGACCAATCAACCAGTATGTACCTACACGTTCGCGATCAGAATGACAACGGTACGTACGCTTCGACCAGGTGGGTCCTGACTGTCAGGCACTTCCTTCTGTGCGAAGTGTAGCTGGTGGGTCCCAGTAGTCAAGGGGGAAACATTTTTCACGAAATACGGTGGCCCGTCTAGTGGGTCCCTGCTGTCAGGTGGAGGAATAATTATTTTGAGCGTAATAAGGAGGCACTTCCTTGATGCTGCCGTGGACCCAACTGTCAGCCTCTCCATGTATAGTACTCTTCTGATGGAAGTCGTTCCTTGACCACGTTGACCACATCGTGCCGAGAGCACCAGGGCGGTGGATGATGGCAAGGTCTACGAAGGGGACGACGCAGAGTCTGGGAAGACGCGGCAGTGGATGCCCACGCGGAGGGGAGTTCGTGGGTTGACTGCTTCGGCTGCGGTGTGAGGCCGCTGTCGCCGGAGAATAATAGGAGGTGTGGGTGAGTATAGAGGGAGGCATGGCCAGCGGTGGCAGCACAGCCAGACACGAGAGGCAGGAGCAAGCGGCATGGCCGATGCTGGTTTGGGCGACTGGCTCATACGGTCACTGCAGCTAGAATCGTTTATATTGACTAAGTTGACAAAGCCCTTGGTACGTGTCAACTTAGTAGGACCACAGGTCAGCCTCTGAAACGGTGCGCCCCAGATATTAGAGGAAGGAATCATTTGTTGGGCGGCTAAAGCTAGAATATTCGAGATTGAAGAAGAAGCACAACATCCGTTGGATGGACATCCAATGGCCACTGCTGCCAGAACCGTGTGTTGACTATAAGTTGAAAAAGCCTTGCATACGCGTCAACTTACATTTTTTTAGGGGACGCGTCAACTTAGTAGGCCCACAAGTGTGTGGCGGAGAACTTATAGCCCATTTGCAATTTGTAAGAATGTACAACCCATTTTTGAATTCTAATGGAATTTACTACAACCCATTTACAGTTTGTTAAACGTACATCCCATTTTCTAGCTAGGACAACGATTAATAATTTCAACCAACTGCTCAAAACAGAATTCAATAAAATTTCCCACGTTTTGATGGGATCCGAAATATTTTTATCCTGAAATTTCTAGTCAGATTAAATACAATTTCAATATAAATTTGTATTACGTAAAAATCCAACGAAATATTGTGCGCAAAACAATTAATGAAATTAAAATTTTCAAAATCCAAAAATAATATTTTATAAACTAATTACGTGTTTGGTGCATTTTTTTATAGTTAATGCCTAGTTTTTATAATTACATCCCATTTATTATTTCTTAAAGCCCATTTTCTTGTTAAGCCTAATGCATCCCTCCTAGGAAAGATTTGTAGCCCAGCGGGGCTGAGAATAACAAGTTGACCTCGCATTTCCTAATTGGCGCCACAGGCGCTAGTTAACGTGCATTTGGAAGATTTCAAAAGTTTTTTAAAAAAATTCTGTGACTTTTTTGAATATTGATGAACATTTTTGAATATTGATGAATTTTTTCAAAATTTAATCAACATTTGTCTTGAAAATGGATGAACTTTTTTTGATTTATGAACTTTTTTCCAGTTCCAAGAACTTTTTCTAAAAATACATGAACTTTTTTCAATTTCTATGGACTTTTTTCAAATTTAATGAACGTTTGCTAAATTGGATGAACTTTTTTTCAGTTTGGATGAACTTTTTTCTAATTGATGAACTTTTTTAAAAACTGATGAACCTTTTTCAAAGATATGAGTGTATTTTTCAAACAACTTTTTTCTAATTGATGAACTTTTTTTAAAATTGATGAACCTTTTTCAAAGATATGAGTGTATTTTTTCAAACGAATGAACCTTTTTTCTTTAAATCTGTAAACCTTTGTTGATTTCATATTTTTATTTTCGTCACATTTTTTTAAAATCTGGGGGCAGCACGCTAGTGGGCCGACCCATGCTAGCAGCGCTGCAGGCGCCGGATCGTTAACGGGTGGCTGCAGTGCTGTATAGGAGCTCCCAGTTGACCTTGATTGGGTATTCCTAAAAAAAGTATAGCTGGGCTAGCCATTTTCATCTTGAAAAAAAATAATATCTATGCTGGATATCTGGCCTGGGCTAGACGGGCCACAACTCGCCCACTTAATACCCTGCTCTCCTTTGAACAACAACGAAAACATCGCTCAAGAAAAACTCTGCAGTGCTCACACCTCAAAAACACAAATACTACTCGAGCTGCTTGGTCCCAGGTGTCGGCCGCTCCTTGTGCAATTCTCTCGTTTATTTACTACATAGGTTGACAATGGTGTGGGACCGTGATGTCAGGAAACCAGGAGGAAGCAAAAAAAAATATAGTTGTATATAATAAGGAGGCACTTGCGTACGTGCGGCTATGGCCCTGGTGGGTCCCCACTATCATCCTCTCCAAGTAATGTCATCTCCACATTCCTCATGTACGTTGACCATGTTGACAACGCGAGACGACGGCGCCACGACGAGCACAACAACTCGAAGGATGACGGAGAGGGCCTCGCGGGCCCTACGGATGGTCTTATACAGCGTCCGCTGCTCATTCGAGAAGCCAAGATCATAGGGCCACATGTCCGCGACGGCATTGTAGTTCGCTTGTTCACCGGTGCTCGTTGAGGAGACGGAGGTTGCAGCACAGGTCCTCCTGCGCTGGTAGCTCTTTTGCCATTAGAGCGTCGAAGTGCGGCCGCACCTGCTCTATGGTGAACACGGCATGAACCGGCTTGGACAGTGGCACCGGCACCTGGTCGGAAGCTACGTCCATCGTCCGATTGTCGTCGCTCACCTCGGCAAGCTCACTGGCGAGCCAGCATGTCCGGCTACTAGACCGACCCGCCGCCAAGCACGAGTCTAACTGCCCTGGGCCACTCAGACCGCCTCCCTCGCCCTCGCGCGCTTTCCGCCTGAAACGGTCAGCGCCGCCCGCCCTGCTTCTCGGTGCAGGCGATTGCTCCGCCTTCAAACGACATAAGTGTCGTCCGTTTGTCCGTCTTCCTCCCACATTAATGATACACGGTTGCCGAGGCGGCTACTCTGGCACCACACGTACGTCCCTCCGCCGCCCACCATTGCTATATAAACTGTTGCGCCGGCCATAGCCACAGTCATCCGCCTCTTTTCCCTTTCTCCTGTCCACACCACTACTGCCCACCATGGCCTCCTCGTGCTCCATTGCTCTTCGAGACGGGCGGACGATGGACCAAGCTGCCAGGTAGCTGGAGGACAACGACGTCCCAGTGGAGAACATGGTAGTCGACGGTCCGGCGCCAATCCCCTCCTCTGCGCCATCCTCGCCGGTGCATTGCACCATGACCATCGGCAAGGCCCATGCCCAATACATGGACATGGTGAGGCATAAGCGTGAGGAGCAGTTCCGGGAGGCACAGGCCGATGCCGCCTACAACCACCATATCCTCCAGGAGCACCTACAGGCGGAGGAGCAGATCGCCGCGGAGCGGGCGGAGCAGGAGGCGCTGCTCGAATCATACCGCTCCGCCCGCGAGGGCCGCCTCGAGCGCTGGCGGTACTGCATGCGGGTGGCGGAGGCTGCGGCCACCTACAAAGAGGGCGATGAAGCGGGCGAGGCGCTATTTAGCGAGGCCGAGGATGAGGTAGAGGACAATGCCGGCTCCGATGAGTTCCCACTCTACTGGCGTCGACGAGGCCCTGCTCCGCCGAGGCCCCCCAGCGCCAACAACGAGGTAGAGGACACCGCCGGCTCCACTGATGCCCCGCCCTGCCGGCACCGAGGCAAAGGATTTCGCTGGCTTCGGCGAGGCCCTTCTCCACCGAGGACCCGCCGCACCAACAACGAGGCAGAGGACATCGCCGGCTCTGCCGAGGAGCCGCCCCACCGGCACCTAGGCGGAGGACCTCGCCGGCTTTGGAGTGGCCTTACTCCGCCGAGGCCCAACCCCGCCAACAACGAGGCAGAGGACATCGCCGGCTCAGCCGAGGCCCCACCCTGCCGGCAACGAGGGGGAGGATTTCCCCCGCTCCGCCGAGGCGCCGCCCCGCCGGCAACGAGACAGAGGACATCGCGAGCTCCATCGAGGCCCCACCCCACTGCCAACAAGGCCACACCACATAGAAAACAAGGAAGAGTAGAACACGGTAGGTCACCGCCACTCAGGTCCATGTAAGGCCACCGCTGCTACCCTCCGGTTAAAGCCAAGCTAGGCGGGTTGACCATTGACAGCTGATTAGCTTCTTCGCGGTGATGTGGAGTCGGAGAGCTATGTTGGAGAAGGACGCTGCTTCAGTAACTTAACTACTGGTGCAGTTGGGTCACTGACATGTGGGCCCAACGGGCATCTGGGCCACATGTCAGTTACACAACTGCACCTGCAGTTAAGCCATTAAAGCTCAATCTGCTGGAAAAGAAGCTTCAGTTCGGCTCAGCCGGACATAGGTGGGTAGCTTCGGTTAATTAATTATACCTCCAATGCACCCCTTTTTAGTTCAACAATGTATGAAATGTAATGAAATCCGGCATGTTTATATGAAATCCAACCGTGTATGAATGAATTTAGTTCGATTAGTTCGAATTCTTGTATCATTGGCATTGGATGAACATGCAAAACAATACGTACTAGCATTATTCCCAGGGTGATCACCTCGTTTGCAGCAGTTTCACATGTACTCCCTCCGGTCCTTTTTAGTCTGCATACAAGTTTTGTCTGCAGTCACAGTATCTCTACTTTGACCAATCTTATAGAAAAAAGTATGAACATTCACAATGTAAAATCAACTGACTTGAAAGAAATCTAATATGCAAAGTAAAAAGGAACAGAGGGAGTACAAAGAGTTTGAGCAGCTTTTTAGCATTCCTGTACATTGCACTCAAACACACAGGCCTGACAATTCATAGATAACATTCAAAACAATTAATGATTATTGTTACCTCTTTTAGCACTGCGTTGGTTTTCCCCGAAGAGGAAGGGATGATGCAGCAAAGTAGCGTAAGTATTTCCCTCAGTTTTTGAGAACCAAGGTATCAATCTAGTAGGAGGCTATGCGCAAGTCCCTCGTACCTGCACAAAAAAAATAAATCCTCGCAACCAACGCAAATAGGGGTTGTCAATCCCTATAGGGCCACTTACGAGAGTAAGGTCTGATAGATATGATAACATAATATTCATGGTATTTTTTATGATAAAGATGCAAAGTAAAATAAAGGCAAACTAAATAGCAAAGTAAATAACTAAGTAGTAGGAGATTGATATGATAAAGATAGACCTGGGGGCCATAGGTTTCACTAGTGGCTTCTCTCGAGAGCATAAGTATTCTATGGTGGGTGAACAAATTACTTTAGCAATTGACAAAATTGAGCATAGTTATGAGAATATGTAGGTATGATCATGTATATAGGCATCACGTCCGAGACAAGTAGACCGACTCCTGCCTGCATCTACTACTATTACTCCACTCATCGACCGCTATCCAGCATGCATCTAGAGTATTAAGTAAAAACAAAGTAACACCTTAAGCAAGATGACATGATGTAGAGGGATAGACCCATGCAATATGAATAAAACCCCAGCTTGTTATCCTCGATGGCAACAATACAATACGTGCCTTGCTGCCCTTACTGTCATCGGGAAAGGACACCGCAAGATTGAACCCAAAGATAAGCACTTCTCCCATTGCAAGAAAGATCAATCTAGTAGGCCAAACCAAACTGATAATTCGAAGAGATTTGCAAAGATAACCAATCATACATAAAAGAATTCAGAGAAGATTCAAATATTATTCATAGATAGACTTGATCATAAACCCACAATTCATCGGTCTCAACAAACACACCGCAAAAAGAAGATTACATCGAATAGATCTCCACAAGAGAGGGGGAGAACATTGTATTGAGATCCAAAAAGAGAGAAGAAGCCATCGAGCTACTAACTATGGACCCGTAGGTCTGAAGTAAACTACTCACACTTCATCGGAGAGGCTATGGTGTTGATGTAGAAGCCCTCCGTGATCGATGCCCCCTCCGAAGGAGCTCCAGAACAGGCCCCAAGATGGGATCTCAAGGATACAGAAAGTTACAGCGGTGGAATTAGGGTTTTGGCTCTGTATCTGATCGTTTGGGGGTACGTGGGTATATATAGGAGGAAGAATTACGTCGGTGGAGCAACAGGGGGCCCACGAGGGTGGGGGCGCGCCCCCTACCTCGTGGCCTCCTGTTACGTGCCTTGACATAGGGTCCAAGTCTCCTGAGTTGTATTCGGTGAGAAAATAACGTTCCCGAAGGTTTCATTCCGTTTGGACTCCATTTGATATTCCTTTTCTTCGAAACCCTAAAACAGGCAAAAAACAGCAATTTTGGGCTGGGCCTCCGGTTAATAGGTTAGTCCCAAAAATATTATAAAAGTGGATAATAAAGCCCAATAATGTCCAAAATAGTAGATAATATAGCATGGATCAATCAAAAATTATAGATACGTTGGAGATGTATCAAGCATCCCCAAGCTTAATTACTGCTCGTCCTCGAGTAGGTAAATGATAAAAACCGAATTTTTGATGCGGAGTGCTACTTGGCATAATTTTAATGTAATTCTTCTTAATTGTGGTATGAATATTCAGATCCAAAAGATTCAAGACAAAAGTTCATATTGACATAGAAAATAATAATACTTCAAGCATACTAACAAAGCAATTATGTCTTCTCAAAATAACATGGCTAAAGAAAGTTATCCCTACAAAATCATATAGTCTGGCTATGCTCTATCTTCACCACACAAAATATTTAAATCATGCACAACCCTGATGACAAGCCAAGCAATTGTTTTATACTTTTGACATTCTCAAAACTTTTTCAATTTTCACGCAATACATGAGCGTGAGCCATGGATATAACACTATAGGTGGAATAGAGTGGTGGTTGTGGAGAAGACAAAAAGGAGAAGATAGTCTCGAATCAACTAGGCGTATCAACGGGCTATGGAGATGCCCATCAATAGATATCAATGTGAGTGAGTAGGGATTGCCATGCAACGGATGCACTAGAGCTATAAGTATATGAAAGCTCAAAAACAAACTAAGTGGGTGTGCATCCAACTTGCTTGCTCATGAAGACCTAGGGAAATTTGAGGAATCCCATCATTGGAATATACAAGCCAAGTTCTATAATGAAAGATTCCCACTAGTATATGAAAGTGATAACATGAGAGACTCTCTACTATGAAGATCATGGTGCTACTTTGAAGCACAAGTGTGGTAAAAGGATAGTAACATTGTCCCTTCTCTCTTTTTCTCTCATTTTTGGGGCTTTTCTCTTCTTTTTTTCATGGCCTCTTTTCTTTCTCCCCTTTTTTTCGTCCGGAGTCTCATCCCAACTTGTGGGGGAATCATAGTCTCCATCATCCTTTCCTCACTGGGACAATGCTCTAATAATGATGATCATCACACTTTTATTTTTCTTACAACTCAACAATTACAACTCGATACTTAGAACAAAATATGACTCTATGTGAATGCCTCCGGCGGTGTACTGGGATATGCAATGATGCATGAGTGACAAGTATGAAAGAATTATGAACGGTGGCTTTGCCACAAATACTATGTCAACTACATGATCATGCTAAGCAATATGACAATGATGGAGTGTGTCATAATAAACGGAATGGTGGAAAGTTGCATGGCAATATATCTTGGAATGGCTATGGAAATGCCATAATAGGTAGGTATGGTGGCTGTTTTGAGGAAGGTATATGGTGGGTGTATGATACCGGCGAAAGGTGCGCGGTATTAGAGAGGCTAGCAAAGGTGGAAGGGTGAGAGTGCGTATAATCCATGGACTCAACATTAGTCATAAAGAACTCATATACTTATTGCAAAAATCTACAAGTTATCAAAGCAAAGTATTACGTGCATGCTCCTAGGGGGATAGATTGGTAGGAAAAGACCATCGCTCGTCCCCGACCGTCACTCATAAGACAATCAATAAATAAATCATGCTCCGACTTCATCACATAATGGTTCACCATACGTGCATGCTACGGGAATCACAAACTTCAACACAAGCATTTATCAAATTCACAACTACTCAACTAGCATGATTTTAATATCACCATCTCCATATCTCAAAACAATTATCAAGTATCAAACTTTTCATAGTATTCAACACACTCATAAGAAAGTTTTATTATTAATCTTGCATACCAAGCATATTAGGATTTTAAGCAAGTTACCGTGCTATTTAAGACTCTCAAAATAATCTAAGTGAAGCATTAGAGATCAATAGTTTCTATAAAACAAATCCACCACCGTCCTCTAAAAGATATAAGTGAAACACTACAACAAAATTATATAACTCAAAAGATATAAGCGAAGCACATAGAGTATTCTAACAAATTCTAAATCATGTATGGCTCTCCGAAAAGGTGTGTACAGCAAGGATGATTGTGGTAAACTAACAAATAAAGACTCAAATAATACAAGACGCTCCAAGCAAAACACATATCATGTGGCAAATAAAAATATAGCTCCAAGTAAACTTACCGATAGAAGTAGACGAAAGAGGGGATGCCTTCCGGGGCATCCCCAAGCTTTGGCTTTTAGGTGTCCTTAGATTATCTTGGGGGTGCCATGGGAATCCCCAAGCTTAGGCCCTTTCCATTCCTTGTTCCATAATCCATCAAATCTTTACCCAAAACTTGAACACTTCACAACACAAAACTTAAAGTGGAAAATCTCGTGAGCTCTGTTAGCGAAAGAAAAAAAAATACCAACTCAAGGTACTGTACTCAAGGTATTAGTTAAGAAAAGATCAAACTTGCTATCTATAGAATTAATCCTTCTATTTTGATAGAGCACATGGCTATTAATGGTAGAAGAAAGATTAAGCATGTTACGGAAGTTTGTATCTAGGCTAGCCTTTATCTCTTTAATAGATTCATTTTGGTAAGAGAGCAAAAGAGATGTAGATTCAACTTTCTCATTCATGGGGTGCCCAAAATAGAGTTTTCATTTTTTTTTCATAAGTGTCTACGACATCCCCTTCAAGGAAACCTTCTTCAAATATAGAATCTAAGACATGCTTAAAAGAAGAAGGAAGGGCAATATAAAAGCTTTTTAGGTAAACTTCGATTTGATATTGAGGAACATAGCTAGCCCTGATCCTTAATAGTCTATACCAAGCATCTTTCAAAGATTCATCAAGTAAATAACGAAAAATTCCAGAATCATCTTCATCAAAATTATTAAGACTCTCATTGATAACTCTGGTAGGTTTTTCCATAGTATCCTTATTTATAAGTTTAGCGAGGATAGAGGGGTTATCCGAAGTACTAAAACTCTGGAGAGAACCCCCAACCCTTTTTGATTCAAACATAAAGGAAGAAAGAAAAGCGGAAAGAGAGGGAGGATAGAGAGAGAGGGCGAATAAAACGGCAAGGGAGAGGAAAACGAGAGGCAAATGGCAAATAATGTAATGCGGGAGATAAGGGTATGTGATGGGTACTTGGTATGTTGACTTTTGCGTAGACCTCCCCGGTAACGGCGCCAGAAATCCTTCTTACTACATATTTTAGCACTGCGTTGGTTTTCCCCAAAGAGGAAGGGATGATGCAGCAAAGTAGCGTAAGTATTTCCCTCAGTTTTTGAGAACCAAGGTATCAATCCAGTAGGAGGCTACGCGCAAGTCCCTCGTACCTGCACAAAACAAATTAATCCTTGCAACCAATGCAAATAGGGGTTGTCCATCCCTATAGGGCCACTTACGAGAGTGAGATCTGATAGATATGATTAGATAATATTTTTGGTATTTTTATGATAAAAATGCAAAGTAAAATAAAGGCAAAGTGAATAGCAAAGTAAATAACTAAGTAGTAGGAGATTGATATGATAAAGATAGACCCGGGGGCCATAGGTTTCACTAGTGGCTTCTCTCGAGAGTATAAGTATTCTACGGTGGGTGAACAAATTACTGTTGAGTAATTGACAGAATTGAGCATAGTTATGAGAATATGTAGGCATGATCATGTATATAGGCATCATGTCCGAGACAAGTAGACCGACTCCTGCCTGAATCTACTACTATTACTCCACTCATCGACTGCTATCCAGCATGCATCTAGAGTATTAAGTAAAAACAGAGTAACGCCTTAAGCAAGATGACATGATGTAGAGGGATAGACTCATGCAATATGAAGAAAACCCCATCTTGTTATCCTCGATGGCAACAATACAATACGTGCCTTTCTGCCCTTACTGTCACCGGGAAAGGACACCGCAAGATTGAACCCAAAGCTAAGCACTTCTCCCATTGCAAGAAAGATCAATCTAGTAGGCCAAACCAAACTGATAATTCGAAGAGACTTGCAAAGATAACCAATCATACATAAAAGAATTCAGAGAAGATTCAAATATTATTCATAGATAGACTTGATCATAAACCCACAATTCATCGGTCTCAACAAACACACCACAAAAAGAAGATTACATCAAATATATCTCCACAAGAGAGGGGGAGAACATTGTATTGAGATCCAAAAAGAGAGAAGAAGCCATCTAGCTACTAACTATGGACCCGTAGGTCTGAAGTAAACTACTCACACTTCATCGGAGAGGCTATGGTGTTGATGTAGAAGCCCTCCGTGATCGATGCCCCCTCCGGTGGAGCTCTGGAATAGGCCCCAAGATGGGATCTCATGGATACAGAAAGTTACGGCGGTGGAATTAGGGTTTTGGCTCAGTATCTGATCGTTTGGGGGTACATGGGTATATATAGGAGGAAGAAGTACGTCGGTGGAGCAACAGGGGGCCCACGAGGGTGGGGGTGCGCCTGGTAGGGTAGGGCGTGCCCCCTACCTCGTGGCCTCCTGTTACGTGCCTTGACGTAGGGTCCAAGTCTCCTGAGTTGTATTCGGTGAGAAAATCACTTTCCCGAAGGTTTCATTCCGTTTGGACTCCATTTGATATTCCTTTTATTCGAAACCCTAAAACAGGCAAAAAACAGCAATTCTGGGCTAGGCCTCCGGTTAATAGGTTAGTCCCAAAAATAATATAAAATTGGATAATAAAGCCCAATAATGTCCAAAACAGTAGATAATATAGCATGGAGCAATCAAAAATTATAAATACGTTGGAGACGTATCAATTATGCATCTCAACGATTCACATGTCAGAGCCAATATTTACTTCACAACTAAAGAATAAAGAAAAGTCGATCGATGCCGGGCGTCCCATTCGAAAATATCAAGCGCATGTATTCTTGCTAAAATCAATGAGCATAATTTGACAAGGTTGTCCCATTCCAAAATGTCAAATGCGTGTTGTTTTGCGCACATCAATGAAAAAACTCTTACAAGGTTTTCCCATTCCAAATATCAAATGCCTATTATTGTGGAATGGGCAGGGTTTGCCATCAGTTCGGACATTGACATGGCACCTCGTGCTAATTAAACCAGCTATTCTTTTTGTGCAGTTCCACCAAAATCAACCAAATTCGCGCGTAGCTTGTATGATTTCGCCTTTTATATTATGCAACGCCTTGAACATATCGGCACCTCTGTTCTTGTGGTGCAAATGAATGATTCAATGTATTCATGAACATTTTGTGCAGTTCCCATTGAAATCAAGCTGAGCACCCCTATTTGCACAAATACATAAAAAGTGATTAGTATAAAGCAAACTGTACTATGAATTGACAGTTTAACAGGCACCTACATGGTCCATGTAGAGCACACTTTTAAAAAAATGGAACTCACCGGAAAGAATCCTAGAACAACATTGTACTTGCGCATCAGAGCAAAAAAGATGGAGATCTGTCAATCATTCTGAGTTGAAGTTAGTTTGGCCTTGTGGGGAGTAATGTAACCATCGTTCAACTGCTCCTTCTGATGAGAAGATAGACAGGGCTTCTTCATCCTGGCATAATCGGAACTAGTCACTTCACATACTCCATATTCTTCTTCAGAGGAGGATGATCCTGTTGTGCAAAGACAAGAGGACAACTAAATGCTAGCATCCCTGTTTGCTCGAAAAACAGGAAAGGAAATATTTAAAACAGCACAGATGAAGGACTTGTCAAGGACAATACCACTTTCTCATGACAATATCTAAACAGTAGCACAACACCAATAGAGATGACAAAGCTCAATCATATGGATGAAATCCGTGGGTGAGTACCAACCTTTGTCAGGAGGCTTATTGTGTAGAGCATATAGATCAAGCACTTCCCCGGAACCATCTGTTTTTATCTACTGTGGTTGCCATGCTTACTATATACTCCTCGATTAGTTTAATGGTTCCAACATCTTCTTGTGCAGTTCCACTAAAATATATGGTATCTTCAAATAAGATCCCTGTTTGCACAAGTAGAGATAATTACATACTACATTAAGAGTGGCATCAAATCAGTGGCAAAAAAATTGCTCGTTCCATCCATAGCAATAAATTAAGATGCAAAACTATATCGTTACTTGTGTCATCATAGTTCGAGTGCTTCATTACAACACTAGGAGTTGATTTTTGTTTTTCTTCCGCTTGTTCTTCTGCTTCGTCACTTGGTTCAATAACAAACAAGCTTCGCCTTCAATGTAAGATTTGGCATGTCAATTAGGGAGCACAAGTATAGTACTAAACAACGACATTAATTTTCTAATGAAAGTGGCAAAATACAGGCCAACAGTTGTGAAATATCCGTATCTTACCTCAATGGGATATTAAGGTGCACATACAGATTGGAAGTCTTGTATCCATTTGTACAGTTCACTAAAATTAAGCAACATTACCGTACAAGTAGCACAACATATGAAAGCACACTGCACAATCATGTGAAAGAAGGCTAGTACTAACCTATCATTGAAGGAAATATGCCCTAGAGGCAATAATAAAGTTGTTATTTATATTTCCTTATATCATGATAAATGTTTATTATTCATGCTAGAATTGTATTAACCGGAAACTTAGTACATGTGTGAATACATAGACAAACAAAGTGTCACTAGTTTGCCTCTACTTGACTAGCTCGTTGAATCAATGATGGTTATGTTTCCTAACCATAGACATGAGTTGTCATTTGATTAACGGGATCACATCATTAGAGAATGATGTGATTGACTTGACCCATTCTGTTAGCTTAGCACGATGATCATTTAGTTTGTTGCTATTCCTTTCTTCATGACTTGTACATGTTCCTATGACTATGAGATTATGCAACTCCCGAGTACCGGAGGAACACTTTGTGTGCTACCAAACATCACAACCTAACTGGGTGATTATAAAGGTGCTCTACAGGTGTCTCCGATTGTACTTGTTGAGTTGGCATAGATCGAGATTAGGATTTGTCACTCCGATTGTCAGAGAGGTATCTCTGGGCCCTCTCGGTAATACACATCACTATAAGCCTTGCAAGCATTGTTACTAAATGAGTTAGTTGCGGGATGATGTATTACGGAATGAGTAAAGAGACTTTCCGGTAACGAGATTGAACTAGGTATGATGATACCGATGATCGAATCTCGGGCAAGTAACATACCGATGACAAAAGAAACAACGTATGTTGTTATGCGGTTTGACCGATAAAGATCTTCATAGAATATGTAGGAACCAATATGAGCATCCAGGTTACGCTATTGGCTATTGACCGGAGATGAGTCTTGGTCATGTCTACATAGTTCTCGAACCCATATGGTCCGCACGCCTAAAGTTCGGAGACGATCGGTATTATGAGTTTATGTGTTTTGATGTATCGAAGGTAGTTCGGAGTCCCGGATGTGATCACAGACATGACAAGGAGTCTCGAAATTGTCGAGACGTAAAGATTGATATATTGGACGGCTATATTCGGACACCGGAAGTGTTCCGGATGGTTTCGGATAAAACTGGAGTGCGGGAGGGGTTACCGGAACCCCCAGGAGAAGTATTGGGCCTTAGTGGGCCTGGGGGGAGAGAGAGGGCTGCAGCCCAGGAGGTGGCACGCCCCCTCCGATGAGGAGTCCGAAGTGGAATAGGGGAGGGGGCGCGACCCCCCTCTCCCTCTCCCTCTCCCTCTCTTTCCTTCCCCCTTTCCCCTTCCTAGTAGGACTAGGAAAGGATGAATCCTACTCCTACTAAGAGGAGGATTCCTCCTCTCCTTGGGGCACACCAAGGCTGGCCGGCCTCCCCCCTTTCTCCTTTATATACGGGGCAGGGGGGGACGCAAAGACACACAAGTTGATTGTTCCAAGCCGTGTGCGGTGCCCCCCTCCACCATAATCCACCTCAATCATATCATAGCGGTGCTTAGGCGAAGCCCTACGTCGGTAGCAACATCATCACCGTCATCACGCCATTGTGCTAACGGAACTCTCCCGTGAAGCTCTGCTAGATCGGAGTACATGGGACGTCATCAAGCTGAACATGTGCTGAACTCGGAGGTGCCGTGCGTTCGGTACTTGGATCTGTCGGACCGTGAAGACGTACGACTACATCAACCACGTTCTCATAACGCTTCCTCTTACGGCCTACGAGGGTACATGGACAATACTCTCCCCTCTCATTGCTATGCATCACCATGATCTTGCGTGTGCGTAGGAAGATTTCTGAAATTACTACGCTCCCCAACAGTGGCATCCGAGCCAGGTTTATGTGTAGTTGTTATATGCACAATTAGAACACAAAGGAGTTGTGGGCGTGGGTATATACATATTGCTTGCCGTCACTAGTTGATTCTTGATTCAGCGGCATTGTTGGATGAAGCGGGCCAGACCGACATTACGCGTATGCTTACGCGAGACTGGTTCTACCGACGTGCTTCGCACACAGGTGGCTAGTGGGTGTCTGTTTCTCCAACTTTAGTCGAATCAGATTCAATGAACATGGTTCTTTCTGAAGATCAGAAAGCCATCACTATAGCACGTTGTGGTTTTTGATGTGTAGGTAAGAACGGTTCTTGCTCAGCTCGTAGCAGCCACGTAAAACTTGCAAACAACAAAGTAGAGGACGCCTAACTTGTTTTTGCAGGGTATGTTGTGATGTGATATGGTCAAGACATGATGCTAAATTTTATTGTATGAGATGATCATGTTTTGTAACACAGTTATCGGCAACTGGCAGGAGCCATATGGTTGTCACTTTATTGTATGAAATACAATCGCCATGTAATTGCTTTACTTTATCACTAAGCGGTAGCAATAGTCGTGCAGGCAATAGTTGGCGTGACGACAACCATGCTTCGATGAAGATCAAGGTGTCAAGTCGGTGACGATGGTGATCATGACGGTGCTTTGGAGATGGAGATCACAGGCACAAGATGAAGATGGCCATATCATATCACTTATATTGATTGCGTGTGATGTTTATCTTTGAAGCATCTTATTTTGCTTAGATCGACGGTAGCATTATAAGATGATCTCTCACTAAATTTCAAGATATAAGTGTTCTCCCTGAGTATGCACCGTTGTGAAAGTTCGTTGTGCCGAGACACCACGTGATGATCGGGTGTGATAAGCTCTACGTTCACATACAATGAGTGCAAGCCAGTTTTGCACACGCAGAATACTCGGGTTGAACTTGACAAGCCTAGCATATGCATATATGGCCTCAGAACACTAAGACCGAAAGGTCGAGCATGAATCATATAGTAGATATGATCAACATAGTGATGTTCACCATTGAAAACTACTCCATCTCACGTGATGATCGGACATGATTTAGTTGATATGGATCATGTGATCACTTAGATGATTAGAGGGATCTCTATCTAAGTGGGAGTTCTTTAGTAATATGATTAATTGAACTTGAATTTATCATGAACGTAGTACCTGATAGTATTTTGCATGTCTATGTTGTTGTAGATAGATGGCACGTGCTGTTGTTCCATTGAATTTTAATGCGTTCCTTGAGAAAGCAAAGTTGAAAGATGATGGTAGCAATTACACAGACTGGGTCCGTAACTTGAGGATTATCCTCATTACTGGACAGAAGAATTACATCCTAGAAGCACCGCTAGGTGCCAAACCCGCTGCAGGAGCAACACCAGATGTTATGAACGTCTGGCAGAGCAAAGCTGATGACTACTCGATAGTTTAGTGTGCCATGCTTTACGGCTAGAATCAGGAATTCAACAACGTTTTGAACGCCACGGGGCATCTGAGATGTTCCAGGAGTTGAAGTTAATATTTCAAGCAAATGCCCAGATTGAGAGATATGATGTCTCCAATAAGTTCTACATCTGCAAGATGGAGGAGAATAGTTCTGTCAGTGAACATATACTCAGAATGTCTGGGTACCATAACCACTTGACTAAACTGGGAGTTAATATTCCTGTTGATAGTGTCATTGACAGACTTCTTCAATCACTGCCACCAAGCTACAAGAGCTTCGTGATGAACTATAATATGCAAGGGATGGATAAGACGATTCCCGAGCTCTTCGCAAAGCTAAAGGCTGTAGAGGTAGAAATCAAGAAGGAGCATCAAGTGTTGATGGTCAACTGATGACCCACAAGTGTAGGGGATCTATCATAGCCTTTTCGATAAGTAAGAGTGTCGAACCCAACGACGAGCAGAAGGAAATGATAAGTAGTTTTCAGTAAGGTATTCTCTGCAAGCACTGAAATTATCGGTAACAGATAGTTTTGTGATAAGGTAATTTGTAACGAGTAGAAGGTAATAAAAGTAAATAAGGTGCAGCAAGATGGCCCAATCCTTTTTGTAGAAAATGACAAGCCTGGACAAACTCTTATATGAAGGAAAGCGCTCCCGAGGACACATGGGAATTATCGTCAAGCTAGTTTTCATCACGTCATATGATTCGCGTTCGGTACTTTGATAATTTGATATGTGGGTGGACCAGTGCTTGGGTACTGTCCTTACTTGGACAAGCATCCCACTTATGATTAACCCCCATTGCAAGCATCCGCGACTACAACAGAAGTATTAAGGTAAACCTAACCATAGCATGAAACATATAGATCCAAATCAGCCCCTTACAAAGCAACGCATAAACTAGGGTTTAAGCTTCTGTCACTCTAGCAGCCCATCATCTACTTATTACTTCCCAATGCCTCCCTCTAGGCCCAAACAATGGTGAAGTGTCATGTAGTCGACGTTCACATGACACCACTAGAGGGATGACAACATACATCTCATCAAAATATCGAATGAATACCAAATTCACATGACTACTTATAGCAAGACTTCTCTCATGTCCTCAGGAACAAACGTAACTACTCACAAAGCATATTCATGTTCATAACCAGAGGGGTATTAATATGCATAATGGATCTGAACATATGATCTTCCACCAAGTAAACCAACTAGCATCAACTACAAGGAGTAATCAACACTACTAGCAACCCACATGTACCAATCTGAGGTTTGGATACAAAGATTGGATACAAGAGATGAAATAGGGTTTGAGACGAGATAGTGCTGGTGAAGATCTTAATGGAGATTGACCCCCTCCCGATGAGAGGATCGTTGGTGATGATGATGGTGATGATTTCCCCATCCCGGAGGGAAGTTTCCTCGGCAGAACAGCTCTGCCGGAGCCCTAGATTGGTTCCCGCCAAGATTCCGCCTCGTGGCGGCGGAGTTTCTTCCCGAAAGCTTGCTTATGATTTTTTCCTCGACGAAAGACTCCATATAGCCAAAGATGGGCATCAGAGGGCCACCAGGGGGCCCACGAGGCAGGGGGCGTGCCCAGGAGGGTAGGGCGCGCCCCCACCCTCGTGGATGGTGGGTGGCCCCCCTCTGGTACTTTCTTCGCTCAGTATTTTTTGTATATTCTGAGAATAACTCGCGTGGAGTTTCAGGACTTTTGGAGATGTGAAGAGTAGGTCTCTAATATTTGCTCCTTTTCCAGCCCAGAATTCCAGCTGCCGGCATTCCCCCCCTTCATGTAAACCTTGTAAAATAAGAGAGAAAAGGCATAAGTATTGTGGCATAATGCGTAATAACATCCCATAATGCAATAAATATTGATATAAAAGCATGATGCAAAATGGACGTATCAACTCCCCCAAGCTTAGACCTCGCTTGTCCTCAAGCGAAAGCCGAAATCGAAAAATATGTCCACATGTTTAGAGATAGAGGTGTTGATAAAATAAAATACGGACATGAGGGCACCATGATCATTCTTAGAACAACAACATATATATATATATATATGTATATATATGTATATATATATATATGTATATATATTGTCATATGATCTCTTATGATAAAGTAACAATTCATTCACATACTAAAGTATGAATCAGAAACTTCATTGAAAACTAACAAACTATTATCTCAGCCATTGAAGCAATTGCAATTTGTCATAACATAGGAAAGAGTCAATATAAGAGCTTCTCAGCAAGTCCACATACTCAACCATCGTTTAGTCTTTCACAATTGCTAACACTCACGCGATATTTATGGTTATGAAGTTTTAATCGGACACAGAGAAAGATAGGGGCTTATAGTTTTGCCTCCCAACTTTTTACCTCAAGGGTAATGTCAACAATAATAGTTCATGAAAACTCACATCCAATTAGCTATATATATCTGGATCTATCCAACAAATTGTGCTTGCCAAAGGATAAAATGTAAAAAGGAAAGGTGAATATCACCATGACTCTTTGCATGAAGTATAAGACAAGAATAAAAGATAGGCCCTTCGCAGAGGGAAGCAGATGTGCTTTTATGGTTGGATGCACGAAATCTTAATGCAAAAGAACATCACTTTATATTGCCACTTGTGATATGGACCTTTATGATGCAGTCCGTCGCTTTTATTTCTTCCACGTCACAAGATCGTATAAAGCTTATTTTCTCTGCACTAATAAATCATACATATTTAGAGAGCAATTTTTATTGCTTGCAACGATGACAACTTACTTGAAGGATCTTACTCAATCCATAGGTAGATATGGTGGACTCTCATGGCAAAACTGGGTTTAAGGAAATTTGGAAGCACAAGTAGTATCTCTACTTGATGCAAATAATTTGGCTAGCATGAGAGGGAAAGGCAAGCTCAACATGTTGGATGATCCATGACAATATAATTTATCTTAGATGTAAGAAAACATAATCCATTATGTTGTCTTCCTTCTCCAACGTCAACTCTTTAGCATATCATATTTTAATGAGTTCTCACAATCATAAAAGATGTCCAAGATAGTATATTTATATGTGAACCTCTCTTTCTTTATTACTTCCTATTAGTTGCAACGATGACCAAAACTATGTTTGTCAATTCTCAACAATTTTTATTCATCATACTCTTTATATGTGAGCTCATTACTCTCCATAGATTCATATGATCTCTTTATTTATTTTTATTTCTTCTCTTTTATTTTATTCCCTCAAGATCATAGCAAAATAATCAGGACCTTGACTCAACACTAATCTTTATTATATATAGCTCACGGACTCGATTACATAGAAGGATCATAGAGCAAAACTGAAAACTAGATCATACTAAAACCTTATTCTACTAGATCAAGATATTACCAAAAGGATCGAACTAAGAAAAACAGTAAAGATAAAAGGTGTGATGGTGATATGATACTGTGGCACTCCCCCAAGCTTGGCAGTTGCCAAGGGGAGTGCCCATACCCATGTGATAATATCTCTTTTGCCGGTGTTCATTGCAACCTTCATCCAGGAGTTAAACCAGCACATTCGACGCCAGGAGAACCAAATGTGCGCAAGCATGATAGATCTGAAGAAGTTGATGACTAGGAACATGGAGCTGGAAGAGGAACTCAAGTCTACACGCGATGGATATGAGGAGGGAATCACAATACTAGTGGAGAAGAATGACGACCTGACAAGGAAGCTAGGAGTATTCATGGGAGACCCTGCGCCGGGAGGAGATGACGACCATCCCAAGGATTACATCATCATCAACGACACCGACTCCGACCCCAGTGATGATGATTATGAATACGAAGCTGGAGCAGATATCATGGAGTTATCTACGGATGAAAAAAAAATTAGTAGACCACCATACTATTAGTAGTATTTCCCCCATGTATATATTAGTAGTCCGAGCACTGTAATGATAGTTAGATCGATTGTATGCCCTTGCTTGGAATTGTTTTGGTGTGATATGTTTGTGTTTGTCTCATGTGCATATGGGTAGTGCTTTCTCACTAGACCTCATTCTATTCTAGTCTCTCCCCTCTAAACCCATCAAATGCCTCCGAGATGTGACCCCGGATTTGCCTTCCCACTGGAGCTCACTCAGTTGATCCAACAGCAGAATACACTGATGCAGTTTCTAGTTCAGAATCAAGGCAACAACAACAACTACAATAATGACAACAACCCACCGCCACCCCCTCCAGTTGACAACTTAGCCTGTTTTCTGAGGTTACAACCGCCGGTGTTTTCCAATAGCACCGAGCCCACAGTTGTTGATGATTGGCTACACAAGATTGGAAGGGAGTTGACCACTTCAGGTTGCACAGATGCTGAGAAGGTGTGTTTTGCCGCACACCAATTGGATGGACCTGCAGCCTCATGGTGTGAGAATTACACAGCCACCTTCCCCATAGCCAATGTTACTTGGGAGCAGTTTCAGCAAGCGTTCCGCACTGCTGATGTCTAACCTAGAGCTATGAGCATGAATTTTGCAACTTACACCAGGGCAACCATACTGTGGGGCAGTACGTGGATGAGTTTAGTAAGTTAGCCCACTATGCCCTAGATGATGTGGCCACAGATGCCGCGAAGCAAGAGAAGTTTATGGAAGGGCTGAATGATGAGATGAGTATGCAGTTAATGGTGGCGACATTTAACAACTACCAGGAGTTGGTAGATAAGGCTATTATGATTGAAGGGAAGCAGCAACAGATTGAGAGCCGCAAAAGGAAGAATGGACAAGGGAAGTACAATTGAGGAGCTCAGCAGAAACCTCGTTCACCCCGAACTCGGGAGGATATACCCATAACCATGGAGGCCATAACCACAATGGAGGAAGTTCACATAACCACAATGGCTCTAGGAATGGAAATGGGAGTGGAGAAAGCAGTCAGAACCGCTCTAACCCAAGCACACCCGCCAAGAAGGACCAAAGTCATGTTACTTGTTTTAAGTGCGGGAAGACTGGACACTATGCCAATGAGTGTCCTGAACTCTAGAATGGAAATGGCAATGGAAGCTCTGGGAAGAATCCCAGCCCTTTCAATAAGGGCCAAGTGAACCACGTGAACGTGGAGGAGGTTGAAGAGCGGCCAGACGCAGTTATCGGTAAGTTTTTGGTTAAGTCATTTACCGCTCTCGTTCTTTTCGATACTGGTGCATCGCATTCATACATTTCAAGGGGATTTGTGGACAAGTTTAAGTTACCCACCTTAGCCCTTAGGACACCCTTGTTAGTAAGCTCACCAGGAGCAGAGTATATGGCCAGCCGATGGTGCGACCGGATACCCTTAAACATTGGCAGACATATCTTCCCCTCATACCTAATAATTCTGGAGTCACAAGGATTGGATGTGATGCTGGGTATGGATTGGCTATCGAAGTATGGAGGAAACATTGACTGTGCTAGTAGGTCAATTCTACTCACCACCCCGGAGGGAAAAAGGATTAAGTATGTATCCAGGCATACCCAAAGAGGACTCACTAAACTCCCTCATGGGCGTTGTTCAGGAGGAAGTGCCTGTAGTGAAGGATTACCTGGGTGTATTTCCAGAGGAACTACCAGGCATGCCGCCGGATCGAGACATTGAGTTTTTGATAGGGTTGTTGCCAGGCACCGGACTAATATCAAAGAGACCATACCGGATGCCCGCGAATGATCTGGAGGAGATTAAGAAACAGATTAAGGAGTTATTGGAGAAAGGTTACATTCGACGAAGCTCGTCACCATGGGGAGCCCCAGTGCTTTTGGTTGAGAAGAAGGATAAATCTCTGAGAATGGTGGTTGATTATCGTGCATTGAATGAAGTGATGATTAAGAACAAGTACCCACTGTCGATGATCAATGATTTGTTTGACCAGCTGCAAGGAGCTAAAGTATTTTCCAGGATCGATCTTCGATTAGGATACCACCAACCGAAGATCCGAGAATAGGATATACCCAAGACGGCCTTCACCACAAGGTACGGGCTATTTGAGTACATGGTTATGTCACTTGGAATGACAAACGCCCCTGCTTATTTCATGAGTATGATGAATAAGGTGTTCATGGAGTTCTTGGATAAATTTTTCGTGGTGTTAATTGATGACATTTTGGTGTACTCGAAGAATGAAGAGGAACACAAGGAGCATTTGCGTTTAGTTCTCGAGAAGCTCAGGGATCATCAGTTATACGCCAAGTTCAGCAAATGCGAGTTTTGGTTGAAAGAAGTTGGATTCCTTGGACATGTTATATCAGGAGAATGTATAGAATTAGACCCTACTAAGGTTCAGTCGGTCACTGAGTGGTTGGCACCCACCTCAGTTGGAGAGATCTGAAGTTTTCTTGGACTCGCGGGATATTATCGGAGATTCATTGAGAATTTCTCTAAGATTGCGAAGCCTATGACAGAGTTGTTGAAGAAGGACAACAACTTCAAATGGACCGATGAATGTGAGGCAAGTTTCCGAGAGTTGAAGAAACGTCTGGTTACAGCCCCAGTGATGATTCTGTCGGATATACGCAAGGATTTCCAAGTGTATTGTGATGCATCTTGCTTAGGACTTGGAGGCGTACTTATGCAAGACGGAAGAGTTGTTTCATATGCCTCACATCATCTTCGACCGCATGAGTTAAATTATGCCACGCATGATTTGGAGTTAGCAGCTATAGTGCATGGACTCAAGACCTGGAGACATTTTCTTATTGGAAATCATTGTGATGTGTACACGGATCATAAGAGTTTGAAGTACATTTTCACATAGAAGGAGTTGAATCTCAGGCAGAGGATATGGTTGGAGCTTATAAAGGATTATGATATGAAGTTGCACTATCATCCAAGCAAGGCCAATGTTGTAGCAGACGCTTTGAGCCGAAAGAGTTACGCCGATAACCTCGTAAGCAGCGGATTACCAACTGAGTTAGCTGAAGATCTCAAGGAGCTACGTTTGGAGATAGTCCCTAGAGGTTTTGTTGCAGCATTGGAAATTCAGTCGACATTATTGGGAAAAATTCGAGAAGCTCAAAAGGATGATAAGGGAATTGCAAATATAAAGGAGAAAATGAGCAAAGGTAAAGCCAAGGGTTTTCGTGAGGATGAGCACAACACCTTGTGGTTTGAGGACCGTGCTTATGTACCTAATAATGTAGAGATCAGGAAGTTGATACTTCAGGAGGCTCATGACTCGCCATACTCGATACACCCCGGAAACACCAAGATGTATTTGGATTTGAAGCAGCGGATACGTCTCCAACGTATATATAATTTTTTATTGTTCCATGCTATTATATTATCAACTTTGGATGTTTTATATGCATTAATATGCTATTTCATATGATTTTTTGGACTAACCTATTAACCTAGAGCCCAGTGCCAGTTTTTGGTTTTTCCTTGTTTTTAAGTATCGCAGCAAAGGAAAATCAAATGGAGTCCAATTGACCTGAAACTTCACGGAGATCATTTTTGGACTAGAAAAAGCCCACGGAGTACCGGAGGTGGGCCAGAAGAGCCCCGAGGCCACCATGAGGGTGGGGGCGCCCTACCCCCCTGGGCGCGCCCCTGCCTCGTGGGCTCCTCGTGGCTCTCCTGACCGACTTCTTTCGCCTATATATATCCATATACCCTAAAAACATCCGAGAGCAGAATAGATCGGGAGTTCCGCTGCCAGAAGCCTCCGTAGCCACTGAAAACCAATCTAGACCCGTTCCGGCACCCTGCCGGAGGGGGGAATCCCTCTCCGGTGGCCATCTTCATCATCCCGGCACTCTCCATGATGAGGAGGGAGTAGTTATCCCTCGGGGCTAAGGATATGTACCGGTAGCTATGTGTTTGATCTCTCTCTCTCTCTCTCTCGCGCACGTTCTTGAGGTGGTACGATCTTGATGTATCGCGAGCTTTGCTATTATATTTGGATCCTATGATGTTTCTCCCCTCTACTCTCTTGTGATGAATTGAGTTTTCTCTTTGAAGTTATCTTATCGGATTGAGTCTTTAAGGATTTGAGAACACTTGATGTATGTCTTGCATGTGCTTATCTGTGGTGACAATGGGATATCATGTGATCCACTTGATGTATGTTTTGGTGATCAACTTGCGAGTTCCGTGACCTCGTGAACTTATGCATAGGGGTTGGCACACGTTTTCGTCTTGACTCTCCGGTAGAAATTTTGTGGCACTCTTTGAAGTTCTTTGTGTTGGTTGAATAGATGAATCTAAGATTGTGCGATGCATATCGTATAATCATACCCATGGATACTTGAGGTGACATTGGAGTATCTAGGTGACATTAGGGTTTTGGTTGATTTGTGTCTTAAGGTGTTATTCTAGTACGAACTCTATGATAGATTGAACGGAAAGAATAGCTTCATGTTATTTTACTACGACTCTTGAATAGATCAATCAGAAAGGATAACTTTGAGGTGGTTTTGTACCCTACCATAATCTCTTCGTTTGTTCTCCGCTATTAGTGACTTTGGAGTGACTCTTTGTTGGATGTTGAGGTATAGTTATATGATCCAATTATGTTATTATTGTTGAGAGAACTTGCACTAGTGAAAGTATGAACCCTAGGCCTTGTTTCAACGCATTGCAATACCGGTTGTGCTCACTTTTATCATTAGTTACCTTGTTGTTTTCATATTTTCAGATTACAAAAACCTATATCTACCATCCATATTGCACTTGTATCACCATCTCTTCGCCGAACTAGTGCACCTATATAATTTATCATTGTATAGGGTGTGTTGGGGACACAAGAGACTCCTTGTTATTTGGTTGCAGGGTTGTTTGAGAGAGACCATCTTCATCCTACGGCTCCCACGGATTGATAAACCTCAGGTCATCCACTTGAGGGAAATTTGCTACTGTCCTACAAACCTTTGCACTTGGAGGCCCAACAACGTCTACAAGAAGAAGGTTGTGTAGTAGACATCAAGCTCTTTTTTGGCGCCGTTGCCGAGGAGGTTAGCGCTTGAAGGTATATCTTTAGATCTTGCAATCGAATCTTTTAGTTTCTTGTTTTATCACTAGTTTAGTTTATAAAAGAAAACTACAAAAAAATGGAATTGAGGGTACCTCATATGCGTCATATTTTTAATATCTTTCATGAAAATAAGGATTCCAATAATTGTGCTCAAGTGCTAGAAGAAGAATGCATTAGAATGTTTGGCACTAAATATTTGAATGATGAGTATGATTGCAATGTTGTTAGTATGAATTCCTTGACTATCTATGATGCTAATGATATGGAAAGCGACAAGCTTGGGGAAGCTATGTTTGATGAAGATGATATTCTTTGTCCCCCAAGTTTTGATGTGCAAATTTATTATGATGAAAGCATGCCACCTATCTATGATGATTATGTGATGACACGTATGCTTTAAAGAATAAGGATAATAATGAAACTTGTCATCTTGATTTCAATTTTCAATCCCATGATAGTTATTTTGTTGAGTTTGCTCCCACGACTATTCATGAGAAGAAATTTGCTTATGTGGAGAGTAATAAAAATTCTATGCTTGTATATCATGAAAGGAATGCTTTATGTGATGGTTATATTGTTGAATTCATTCATGATGCTACTGTAAATTATTATGCGGGAGGAATATATGCTCGTAGGAATTGATATCAAGTTTCCTCTCTATGTTTTTAAAATCTTGAAGTTATGCTTGTTTTTCTTTCCTATGCAAGTTGATTCTTGTTCCCACAAGTTGTTTTCTCAAAAAATCCCTATGCATAGGAAGTGGGTTAGACTTAAATGTGCTAGTCATATTCTTCATGATGATGTCTTTATGTTACAATCCTTATCTTTTATGTGGACATCATTGAAATCATCATGCCTAGCTAGGGGCGTTAAACGATAGCGCTTGTTGGGAGGCAACCCAAGTTTATTTTTGTTCCTTACCTTTTGTTCCTGTTTAGTAATAAATAATTTATCCAGCCTCTATTATGATCAAGTTTTTAATTAGTGTTTGTGCCAAGTAGAACCGTTGGGAAGACTTGGGGAAAGTCTTTGCGATCCTGCTGTAAAAAACAGAAACTTTAGCGCTCACGAGATTTGCTTCCATTTTTTAACAGAGAGTGCTATTTAGTTAATTATTTTTTAAGATGATTAATAGATAAATTACTCACGTCCAGAAATTTATTTTATAATTTTTGGGGTTCGAGAAGTATACGTTTGATACATATTACTACAGACTGTTCTGTTTTTGACAGATTCTGTTTTCTATGTGTTGTTTGCATATTTTGATGAATCTATGAGTAGTATAGGAGGGTATGAACCATAGATAAGTTGGAATAAAGTAGATATTACACCAATATGAATTTAGAATGACTTCACAACAGTACCTTAGTGGTGATTTATTTTCTTATACTAACGGAGCTTACGAGTTTTCTGTTAAGTTTTGTGTTGTGAAGTTTTCAAGTTTTGGGTAAAGATTGGATGGACTATGGAATAAGGAGCGGCAAGAGCCTAAGCTTGGGGATTCCCATGGAACCCCAAGGTAATATTCAAGGACAACCAAGAGCCTAAGCTTGGGGATGCCCCGGAAGGCATCGCCTCTTTCGTCTTCGTTCATCGGTAACTTTACTTGGAGCTATATTTTTATTCGCCACATGATATGTGTTTTGCTTTGAGCGTCATTTTATTTTATTTTGTTTTGCTTGTTGTTTGAATAAAATACCAAGATCTCAAATTATTAAATGTTAGAGAGTCTTCACATAGTTGCATAATTATTCGACTACTCATTGATCTTCACTTATATCTTTCGGAGTAGTTTGTCATTTGCTCTAGTACTTCACTTATATCTTTTTAGAGCATGGCGGTGGTTTTATTTTGAAGAAATAGATGATCTCTCATGCTTCACTTATATTATTTTGAGAGTATTTAGAACAGAATGGTGATACGTCCATTTTGCATCATGCTTTTATATCGATATTTATTGCATTATGGGCTGTTATTACACATTATGTCACAATACTTATGCCTATTTTCTCTTATTTTACAAGGTTTACATAAAGAGGAAGAATGCCGGCAGCTGGGATTTTGGGCTGGAAAAGGAGCAAATATTAGATACCTATTATGCATAGCTCCAAAAGTCCTGAAACTTCACGGAAGTCATTTTCAGAATATATAAAAAATACTAAGCGCAAGAAATTCCAGAGGAGGGCCACACCCTGCCCACGAGGTTGGGGGCGCGCCCCCACCCTCGTGGGCCCCTGGTGGCCCTCCGATGCCCATCTTCTGCTATATGGAGTCTTTTGTTGAGGGAAAAAAATCATAAGCAAGCTTTTGGGACGAGACTCCGCCGCCACGTGGCGGAACCTTGGCGGAACCAATCTCGGGTTCTGGCGGAGCTGTTCTGCCGGGGAAACTTCCCTCCGGGAGGGGGAAATCATCACCATCGTCATGACCAATGCTCCTCTCATCGGGACGGGCCCAATCTCCCTCAACATCTTCATCAGCACCATCTCCTCTCAAACCCTAGTTCATCTCTTGTATCCAATTCTTGTCTCTAAGTCTGGGATTGGTACCTGTAGGTTGCTAGTAGTGTTAATTACTCCTTGTAGTTGATGCTAGTTGGTTTATTTGGTGGAAGATCATATGTTCACATCCTATATGCATATTAATACCCCTCAGATTATGAACATGAATATGCTTTATGAGTAGTTACATTTGTTCCTGAGGACATGGGAGAAGTCTTGCTATTAGTAGTCATGTGAATTTGGTATTCGTTCGATATTTTGATGAGATGTATGTTGTCTTCCCTCTAGTGGTGTTATGTGAACGTCGACTACATGACACTTCACCATTATTTGGGCCTAGAGGAAGGCATTGGGAAGTAATAAGTAGACGATGGGTTGCTAGAGTGACAGAAGCTTAAACCCTAGTTTATGCGTTGCTTCGTAAGGGGCTGATTTCGATCCATATGTTTCATGCTATGGTTAGGTTTACCTTAATACTTTTGTTGTAGTTGCGGATGCTTGCAATAGGGGTTAATCATAAGTGGGATGCTTGTCCAAGTAAGGACAGTACCCAAGCACCGGTCCACCCACATACCAAATTATCAAAGTACCGAACGCGAATCATATGAACGTGATGAAAACTAGCTTGACGATAATTCCCATGTGTCCTCGGGAGCGCTTTTCTCTATATAAGAGTTTGTCCAGGCTTTTCCTTTGCTACAAAAAGGATTGGGCCACCTTGCTGAACTTTATTTACTTTGGTTACTTGTTGCTCATTACAAATTATCTTATCACAAAACTATCTGTTACCTATAATTTCAGTGCTTCCAGAGAATACCTTGCTAAAAACCGCTTATCATTTCCTTCTGCTCCTCGTTGGGTTCGACACTCTTACTTATCGAAAGGACTAAGATAGATCCCCTATACTTGCGGGTCATCAAGACTCTTTTCTGGCGCCGTTGCCGGGCAATGAAGCGCCTTTGGTAGGTGGAATTTGGTAAGGAAAAATTTATATAGTGTGCTGAAATTTACTGTCACTTGTTACTATGGAAAGTAATCCTCTGAGGGGCTTGTTCGGGGTATCTTCACCCCGACCAGTAGAGCATAGAGTTGCTCCTCAACCTACTGAACCTACTGAAAATGAAAATGTCTACTTTGAAATTCCTTCGGGTATGATAGAAAAACTGCTAGCTAATCCTTTTGCAGGAGATGGAACATTACATCCTGATGAGCACCTAATATATGTGGATGAAGTTTGTGGATTATTTAAGCTTGCAGGTATGCCCGATGATGTTATCAAGAAGAAGGTCTTCCCTTTATCTTTGGAGGGAGATGCATTGACATGGTATAGGCTATGTGATGATATGGGATCATGGAACTACAAACGATTGAAATTGGAATTTCATCAGAAGTTTTATCCTATGCATCTTGTTCATCGTGATCGTAATTATATATATAATTTTTGGCCTCGCGAAGGAGAAAGCATCGCTCAAGCTTGGGGGAGGCTTAAATCAATGTTATATTCATGACCCAATCATGAGCTCTCAGGAGAAATTATTATTCAAAAAATTTATGATCGGCTTTCTGATAACAATCGCACCATGCTCGATACTTCTTGTGTTGGCTCTTTTATGATGAAGACTATTGAATTCAAATGGGATTTATTGGAAAGAATTAAACGCAACTCTGAAGATTGGGATCTCGACGAAGGTAAGGAGTCAGGTATGACACCTAAGTTTGATTGTGTTAAATCTTTTATGGATACCGATGTTTTCCATAAATTTAGCACTAAATATGGACTTGACTCTGAGATAGTAGCTTATTTATGTGAATCTTTTGCTACTCATATTGACTTCCCTAAGGAGAAATGGTTTAAATATCATCCTCCCATATAAGTGAAGGTAGTCACACCTATTAAAGTTGAAGAAAAGACTATCACTTATAATGATCCTATTGTTCCCACTGCTTATTTTGAGAAACCACCTTTTCCTGTTAGGATAAAAGATCATGGTAAAGCTTCAACTATGGTTCGTAAAAGCAATGCTAGAACCTATACACCTCCTGAGCAAGTTAAAGTTGAACCTAATATTGCTATTGTTAAGGATCTCTTGGCTGATAATAGTGATGGGCATGTTATTTATTTCTGTGATGAAACTGCTAGAATTGCTAAACCTTGTGCTAAAGATAAACATAGACCTGTGGTGGGCATGCCTGTTATTTCTGTCAAAATAGGAGATCATTGTTATCATGGCTTGTGCGATATGGGTGCTAGTGCTAGTGCAATACCTATTGACTTATACAGAGAAATTATGCATGATATTGCACCTGCTGAGTTAGAAGATATTGATGTCACAATTAGACTTGCCAATAGAGATACTATTTCACCAATGGGGATTGTTAGAGATGTTGAAGTCTTGTGTGGGAAAACTAAATATCCTACTGATTTTCTTGTTCTTGGTTCCCCACAAGATAGCTTTTGTCCCATTATATTTGGTAGACCCTTCTTAAACACTGTTAATGCTAGGATAGACTGCAAAAAGGATGTTATTACTGTTGGTTTAGGTGATATGTCTCATGAGTTTAACTTTTCTAAATTTCGTAGACAACACCGTGAAGAAGAATTGCCTAGTAAAGATGAAATTATTGGTCTTGCTTCTATTGCCGTACCTCCTAGTGATCCTTTAGAACAATATTTGCTAGACCATGAGAATGATATGTATATGAATGAAAGAAGGGAAATAGATGAAGTGTTCTTTAAACAAGGACCTATTCTGAAAAACAACTTGCCTGTTGAAATCTTAGGAGATCCTCCACCACCCAAGGGTGATCCCGTGTTTGAGCTTAAACCATTGCCTGATACTCTTAAATATGCTTATCTTGATGAAAAGAAGATATATCATGTTATTATGGGTGCCAGTGCTAGTGCTATACCTCATGACTTATACAAAGAAATTATGCATGATATTGCACCTGCTGAGCTAGAAGATATTGATGTCACAATTAAACTTGCCAATAGAGATACTATTTCACCAATTGGAATTGTTAGAGATGTTGAAGTCTTGTGTGGGAAAACTAAATATCCTACTGATTTTCTTGTTCTTGGTTCCCCACAAGATAGCTTTTGTCCCATTATATTTGGTAGACCCTTCTTAAACACTGTTAATGCTAGGATAGACTGCAAAAAGGATGTTATTACTGTTGGTTTAGGTGATATGTCTCATGAGTTTAACTTTTCTAAATTTCGTAGACAACACCGTGAAGAGGAATTGCCTAGTAAAGATGAAATTATTGGTCTTGCTTCTATTGCCGTGCCTCCTAGTGTTCCTTTAGAACAATATTTGCTAGACCATGAAAATGATATGTTTATGAATGAAAGAAGGGAAATAGATGAAGTGTTCTTTAAACAGGAACCCATCCTGAAACACAATTTGCCTGTCGAAATCCTAGGGGATCCTCCTCCACCCAAGGGTGATCCCATGTTTGAGCTCAAACCATTACCCGATACTCTTAAATATGCTTATCTTGATGAGAAAAAGATATATCCTGTTATTATTAGTGCTAACCTTTCAGAGAAGGAGGAAGAAAGATTATTGAAAACTCTGAAGAAGCACCGTGCTGCTATTGGATATACTCTTGATGATCTTAAGGGCATTAGTCCCACTCTATGTCAACACAAAATAAATTTGGAAAAAGATGCCAAACCAGTTATTGATCACCAACGACGACTGAATCCTAAGATGAAAGAAGTGGTAAGAAAAGAAATACTAAAGCTCCTTGAGGCAGGTATAATTTATCACGTTGCTGATAGTCAGTGGGTAAGTCATGTCCATTGTGTTCCTAAGAAGGGAGGTATTACTATCGTTCCTAATGATAAAGATGAATTGATTCTGCAAAGAATTATTACAGGTTATAGGATGGTAATTGATTTCCGCCAATTAAATAAGGCTACTAAAAAATATCATTATCCCTTACCTTTTATTGATCAAATGCTAGAAAGATTGTCCAAACATACTCATTTTTTCTTTATAGATGGTTATTCTGGTTTCTCCCAAATACCTGTGTCAGCTGATGATCAATCTAAGACTACTTTTACTTGCCCTTTCGGTACTTTTGCTTATAGATGTATGACTTTTGGTTTATGTAATGCACCTGCTACCTTTCAAAGATGCATGATGGCTATATTTTCTGATTTTTGTGAAAAGATATGTGAGGTATTCATGGATGATTTCTCCGTTTATGGATCCTCTTTTGATGATTGCTTAAGCAACCTTGGTCGAGTTTTGCAGAGATGTGAAGAAACTAACCTTGTCTTGAATTGGGAGAAATGCCACTTTATGGTTAATGAAGGTATTGTCTTGGGGCACAAAATTTCTGAAAGAGGCATTGAAGTTGATAAAGCTAAAGTTGATGCTATTGAAAAGATGCCGTGTCCCAAGGACATCAAAGCTATAAGAAGTTTCCTTGGTCATGCCAGGTTTTATAGGAGGTTCATTAAGGACTTCTCAAAAATCTCTCAGCCTCTGACTAATTTATTACAAAAACATATACCATTTGTCTTTGATGATGATTGTGTAGAAGCCTTTGAAATACTTAAGAAAGCATTAATCTCTGCACCTATTGTTCAGCCACCTGATTGGAATTTACCTTTTGAAATTATGTGTGATGCTAGTGATTATGCTGTAGGTGCTGTTCTAGGGCAAAGAGTTGATAAGAAATTAAATGTTATTCAATATGCTAGTAAAACTCTAGACAATGCTCAGAGAAATTATGCTACAACTGAAAAAGAATTCTTAGTAGTTGTATTTGCTTGTGATAAGTTCAGACCTTATATAGTTGATTCTAAAGTAACTATTCACATGGATCATGCTGCTATTAAATATCTTATGGAAAAGAAAGTTGCTAAACCTAGACTTATTAGATGGGTTCTCCTCCTACAAGAATTTGATTTGCATATTATTGATAGAAAGGGAGCTGAGAACCCCGTTGCAGACACCTTGTCTAGGTTAGAAAATGTTCTTGATGACCCAATACCCATTGATGATAGCTTTCCTGATGAACAATTAAATGTCATAAATGCTTCTCATACTGCTCCATGGTATGCTTATTATACTAATTACATTGTTGCTAAGTTTATACCACCTAGTTTCACATACCAGCAAAAGAAAAAGGTTTTCCATGATTTAAGACATTACTTTTGGGATGACCCACATCTTTATAAAGAAGGACTAGATGGTGTTATTAGACGTTGTGTACCTGAGCATGAACGGGAATAGATCCTACGCAAGTGTCACTCCGAAGCTTATGGAGGACACCATGCTGGAGATAGAACTACACACGAGGTATTGCAATCCGGTTTTTATTGGCCTACTCTCTTCAAGGATACCCGTAAGTTTGGCTTGTCTTGTGATGAATGTCAAAGAATTGGTAGTATTAGTAGACGTCAAGAAATGCCTATGAATTATTCACTTGTTACTGAACCATTTGATGTTTGGGGCTTTGATTATATGGGACCTTTTCCTGCCTCTAATGGATATGCACATATTTTAGTTGCTGTTGATTACGTTACTAAGTGGGTAGAAGGTATTCCAACTAGTAGTGCTGATCATAACACCTCTATTAAGATGCTTAAAGAAGTTATTTTTCCGAGGTTTGGAGTCCCTAGATATTTAATGACTAATGGTGGTTCACATTTTATTCATGGTGCTTTCCGTAAAATGCTTGCTAAGTATGATGTTAATCATAGAATTGCATCTCCTTATCACCCACAGTCTAGTGGTCAAGTAGAATTGAGTAATAGAGAACTCAAATTAATTTTGCAAAAGACTGTTAATAGATCTAGAAAGAATTGGTCTAAGAAACTTGATGATGCATTATGGACCTATAGAACTGCATATAAAAATCCTATGGGTATGTCTCCGTATAAAATGGTTTATGGGAAAGCATGTCACTTACCTCTCGAACTAGAACATAAGGCATATTGGGCTATTAAAGAGCTCAACTATGATTTCAAACTTGCTGGTGAGAAGAGGTTATTTGACAGTAGCTCACTTGATGAATGGAGAACCCAAGCCTATGAGAATGCCAAATTGTTTAAAGAAAAAGTTAAAAGATGGCATGACAAAATAATACAAAAGCGTGAGTTTAATGTAGGTGATTATGTATTGCTATACAACTCTCGTCTAAGATTTTTTGCAGGAACACTTCTCTCTTAATGGGAAGGTCCTTACGTATCGAGGAGGTCTATCGTTCTGGTGCCATAAAAATCAACAACTTCAAAGGCAAAAATCGAAGGTGGTGAACGGTCAAAGAATCAAAGATTATATCTCAGGTAATCCTATAAATGTTGAAACCAATGTTATTGAAACCATAACCCTGGAGGAATACATAAGGGACACTTTCCGGAACATTTCAGACTCCGAAAAGGAATAGGTATGTGGTACGGTAAGTAAACCGACTCCAAAACAGTTCTGATGGCAATTTTCCTCCGTTTTGGAATATTTAGAAAAATAGAAAAATAAGAAGTAGTCCGGGAAGGACATGAGGGTGGAGGGCGTGCCCTACCCCCTGGGCGCACCCCTGCCTCGTGGGTACCTCGTGTGCTCTCCGGACTCTGTTTTCTTGCACGATACGTATTTTGGCTAGTAAAAATTCATTATATAATCTCCCAGAGGTTTTGACTCCCTTATCACGCAAATATCTCTCATCTTTGTTTCAAGCCGTTTTTCTGACAGATCTAGGTTGTCATGTCGTCTTCAAGTGCCCCCAAGGACAAGTTTTTCGAGAAGGTCATCAACCCCTACCTCGCGGAAGTGCTCCAACACCCTTAAACCATTGAGATGCATGAGGGGGTGCTGCACATCCGCGATGTTCAGGGGCCAAGGAGGACCGGAAGCGTGGAGACAAGGCTCGAGGCAATGGAGCAACAAGTTTTCAAGTGCCAGGAGATGGTGGAACGCGGACTCGACACCAACCATATGATGATCGCGGAGTTCACCAAAAACCACAAGATGGATTCCAAGAACATTGGGGAGACCATCTTCAAGCTTCACGAGAAGATCGAGCACCTCCAAGCCCAAATCTATGACCTGCAAAACCAAAACTGTGAGTATGAATATAGATTCAAGAGGATGAGTTTGGCTGCAGCATTGAGGATCCCGGAGACTCGTTCATCCTTCTATGATGGCGAGCCTATGCCTTGGAAGAGGGACGACAAGCCTACGCCGTCAACAACTCCACCCTCTCCACCAACAAAGAAGAACTGAGTATTTGGTATGAGCACTCCCCTTGGCAACTACCAAGCTTGGGGGAGTGCCACAGTATCGTATCACCATCACTTTTATCTTTACCGTTTTTCTTAGTTCGATCCTTTTGATAATATTTTGATCTAGTAGAATAAAAGCTCTTAGTATGATCTAGTTGTGAGTTTTGCTTTATGATCCTTCTATGTAATCGAGTCCGTGAGCTATATATAATAAAGATTAGTGTTGAGTCAAGGGCTTGATTATTTTGCCGTGATCTTGAGTGAATAAAAGAAAAGATAAAGAATAAAAATAAACAAAGAGATCATATGGATCTTATGGAGAGTAATGAGCTCACATAGAAAGAGTATGATGAATAAAAGTTGTTGAGAGTTGACAAACATATTTTTGGTCATCGTTGCTATTAATAGGAAGTAATAAAGAAAGAGAGGTCTTCACATATAAATACACTATCTTGGACATCTTTTATGATTGTGAGCACTCATTAAAATATGACATGCTAAAGAGTTGACGTTGGACAAGGAAGAAAATGTAATGGGTTATGTTTTCTTACATCTAAGATAAATTATATTGTCATGGATCATCAAACATGATTGAGCTTGCCTTTCCCCCTCATGCTAGACAAATTCTTTGCACCAAGTAGAGATACTACTTGTGCTTCCAAACACCCTTAAACCAGTTTTGCCATGAGAGTCCACCATACCTACCTATGGATTGAGTAAGATCCCTCAAGTAAGTTGTCATCGGTGCAAGCAATAAAAATTGCCCTCTAAATATGTATGACTTATTAGTGTGGGAGAAAATAAGCTTTATACGATCGTGTGATATGGAAGAATTAAAAGCGACGAACTGCATAATAAAGATCCATATCACAAGTGGCAATATAAAGTGACGTTCTTCCGCATTAAGATTTTGTGCATCCAACCATAAAAGTGCATGAAAACCTCTGCTTCCCTCCATGAAGGGCCTATCTTTTACTTTTATCTCCTGCCTTGCATCAGAGTCATGGTGATCTTCACCCTTCCTTTTTACATTTTATCTTTTGGCAAGCACAACATGTTGGAAAGATCCTGGTATATATGGCTAATTGGATGTGAGTTTTCATGAACTATTATTGTTGACATTACCCTTGAGGTAAAACGTTGGGAGGCAAAACTGTAAGCCCCTATCTTTCTCTGTGTCCGATTAAAACTCCATACGCATAAGTATTGCGTGAGTGTTAGCAATTGTGGAAGACTATACGATAGTTGAGTATGTGGACTTGCTGAAAAGCTCTTATATTGACTCTTTCCTATGTTACGATAAATTGCAATTGCTCCAATGACTGAGATTATAGTTTTTTAGTTTTCAATAAAGTTTATGATTCATACTTGAAATTGTGATTGAATTGTTACTCTAGCATAAGAGATCATATGAGAAGAATTATATAAGCTGTTGTTTTAAGAATGATCATGATGCCCTCATGTCCGTATTTTATTTTTATCGACACCTCTATCTCTAAACATCTGGACATATTTTTTGATTTCGGCTTTCGCTTGAGGACAAGCGAGGTCTAAGCTTGGGGGAGTTGATACGTCCATTTTGCATCATGCTTTTATATCGATATTTATTGCATTATGGGCTGTTATTACACATTATGTCACAATACTTATGCCTATTGTCTCTTATTTTACAAGGTTTGCATAAAGAGGGAGAATGCCGGTAGCAGGGATTCTGGGCTGGAAAAGAAGCAAATATTAGAGACTTATTCTGCACAGCTCCAAAATTCCTGAAAATTCACGGAAGTCATTTTTAGAATATATAAAAAATACTGAGTGCAAGAAGTTCCAGAGGGGGGCCACACCCTACCCACGAGGGTGGGGGCGCGCCCCCTGCCTCGTGGGCCCCCTGGTGGCCCTCCGATACCCATCTTCTACTATTTGGAATCTTTCATTGAGGAAAAAAATTCATATGCAAGCTTTCGGGATGAGACTCCGCCGCCACGAGGCGGAACCTTGGCGGAACCAATCTAGGGTTCTGGCAGAGCTGTTCTGCCGGGGAAACTTCCCTCCGGGAGGGGAAATCATCACCATCATCATCACCAACGCTCCTCTAATCGGGAGGGGGCCAATCTCCCTCAACATCTTCATCAGCACCATCTCCTCTCAAACCCTAGTTCATCTCTTGTATCCAATTCTTGTCTCTAACTCTGGGATTGGTACCTGTAGGTTGCTAGTAGTGTTGATTACTCCTTGTAGTTGATGCTAGTTGGTTTATTTGGTGGAAGATCATATGTTCAGATCCTATATGCATATTAATACCCCTCTAATTATGAACATGAATATGCTTTGTGAGTAGTTACGTTTGTTCCTGAGGACATGGGAGAAGTCTTGCTATTAGTAATGTGAATTTGGTATTCGTTCGATATTTTGATGAGATGTATGTTGTCTTTCCTCTAGTGGTGTTATGTGAACGTCGACTACATGACACTTCACCATTATTTGGGCCTAGAGGAAGGCATTGGGAAGTAATAAGTAGATGATGGGCTGCTAGAGTGATAGAAGCTCAAACCCTAGTTTATGCGTTGCTTCGTAAGGGGCTGATTTGGATCCATATGTTTCATGCTATGGTTAGGTTTACCTTAATACTTTTGTTGTAGTTGCGGATGCTTGGAATAGAGGTTAATCATAAGTGGGATGCTTGTCCAAGTAAGGATAGTACCCAAGCACTGGTCCACCCACATACCAAATTATCAAAGTACCGAACGTGAATCATATGAACATGATGAAAACTAGCTTGACGATAATTCCCATGTGTCCTCGGGAGCGCTTTTCTCTATATAAAAGTTTGTCCAGGCTTGTCCTTTGCTACAAAAAGGATTGGGCCACCTTGCTACACTTTATTTACTTTTGTTACTTGTTGCTCGTTACAAATTATCTTATCACAAAACTATCTGTTACCTATTATTTCAGTGCTTGCACAGAATACCTTGCTGAAAACCGCTTATCATTTCCTTCTGCTCCTTGTTGGGTTCGACATTCTTACTTATCGAAAGGACTATGATAGATCCCCTATACTTGTGGGTCATCAAATGGTAATTTGCTTTGATTATAAAATTAGTCCTAATATGATAGGCATCCAAGATGGGTATAATAGAAACTATCATAAAAAGTGCATTGAATACTATGAGAAGTTTGATACTTGATGATTGTTTTGAGATATGAAGATAGTGATATTAGAGTCATGCTAGTTGAGTAGTTGTGAATTTGAGAGATACTTGTGTTAAAGTTTGTGATTCTCGTAGCATGCATGTATGGTGAACCGTTATGTGATGAAGTCGGAGCATGATTTATTTATTGATTGTCTTCCTTATTAGTGGCGGTCGGGGACAAGCGATGGTCTTTTCCTACCAATCTATCCCCCTAGGAGCATGCGCGTAGTATTTTGTTACGATAACTAATAGATTTTTGCAATAAGTATGTGAGTTCTTTATGACTAATGTTGAGTCCATGGATTATACACATTCTCACCCTTCCACCATTGCTAACCTCTCTAATACCGCGCACCTTTCACCGGTATCTTACACCCACCATATACCTTCCTCGAAACAGCCACCATACCTACCTATTATGGCATTTCCATAGCCATTCTGAGATATATTGCCATGCAACTTTCCACCGTTCTATTTATTATGACACGCTTCATCATTGTCATATTGCTTTGCATGATCATGTAGTTGACATTGTATTTGTGGCAAAGCCACCGTTCATAATTCTTTCATACATGTCACTCATGAGACATTGCACATCCTGGTACACCGCCGGAGGCATTCATATAGAGTCATATCTTGTTCTATGTATTGACTTGTAATTCTTGAGTTGTAAGTAAATAAAAATGTGATGATCATCATTATTAGAGCATTGTCCCAGTGAGGAAAGGATGATGGAGACTATGATTCTCCCACAAGTCGGGATGAGACTCCGGACGAAAAATAAAAAAGAAAAAGAAAAAAAGAGGCCAAAAAAAAGAGAGAAGGCCCAAAAAACAAAAAAAATGAGAGAAAAAGAGAGAAGGGGCAATGTTACTATCCTTTTACCACACTTGTGCTTGAAAGTAGCACCATGATCTTCATGATAGAGAGTCTCCTATGATATCACTTTCATATACTAGTGGGAATTTTTCATTATAGAACTTGGCTTGTATATTCCAATGATGGGCTTCCTCAAAATGCCCTAGGTCTTCATGAGCAAGCGAGTTGGATGCACACCCACTTAGTTTCTTTTGTTGAGCTTTCATACACTTATAGCTCTAGTGCATCCGTTGCATGGCAATCCCTACTCACTCACATTGATATCTATTGATGGGCATCTCCATAGCCCGTTGATACGCCTAGTTGATGTGAGACTATCTTCTCCTTTTTGTCTTCTCCACAACCACCATTCTATTCCACCTATAGTACTATATCCATGGCTCATGCTCATGTATTGCGTGAAGATTGAAAAAGTTTGAGAACATCAAAAGTATGAAACAATTGCTTGGCTTGTCATTGGGGTCAATATTAAACTTTTGTCTTGAATCTTATGGATCTGAATATTCTTGCCACAATAAAGAAAATTACATTGATAAATATGTTAGGTAGCATTCCACATAAAAAATTATGTTTTTATCATTTACCTACTCGAGGACGAGCAGGAATTAAGCTTGGGGATGCTTGATACGTCTCCAACGTATCTATAATTTTTTATTGTTCCATGCTATTATATTATCAACTTTGGATGTTTTATATGCATTAATATGCTATTTTATATGATTTTTGGGACTAACCTATTAACCTAGAGCCCAGTGCCAGTTTCTGTTTTTTCCTTGTTTTGAAGTATCGCAGAAAAGGAAAATCCTACTGAGTCCAATTGACCTGAAACTTCATGGAGATCATTTTTGGACCAGAAAAAGCCCACGGAGTACCGGAGGTGGGCCAGAAGAGCCCCGAGGCCACCACGAGGGTGGGGGCGCGCCCTACCCCCCTAGGCGTGCCCCCTGCCTTGTGGGCTCCTCGTGGCTCCCCTGGCCAACTTCTTTCGCCTATATAGATCCATATACCCTAAAAACATCTGAGAGCAGAATAGATCAGGAGTTCCGCCGCCAGAAGCCTTCGTAGCCACCGAAAACCAATCTAGACCCGTTCTGGCACCCTGCCGGATGGGAGAATCCCTCTCCGGTGGCCATCTTCATCATCCCGGCGCTCTCCATGACGAGGAGGGAGTAGTATTCCCTCGGGGCTGAGGTTATTTACGAGTAGCTATGTGTTTGATCTCGCTCTCTCATGTTCTTGAGGTGGTACGATCTTGATGTATCGTGAGCTTTGCTATTATATTTGGATCTTATGATGTTTCTCCCCCTCTACTCTCTTGTGATGAATTGAGTTTTCCCTTTGAAGTTATCTTATCGGATTGAGTCTTTAAGGATTTGAGAACACTTGATGTATGTCTTGCATGTGCTTATCTGTGGTGACAATGGGATATCACGTGATCCACTTGATGTATGTTTTGGTGATCAACTTGCGAGTTCCGTGACCTCGTGAACTTATGCATAGGGGTTGGCCCACATTTTCATATTGACTCTCTGGTAGAAACTTTGGGGCACTCTTTGGAGTTCTTTGTGTTGGTTGAATAGATGAATCTGAGATTGTGTGATGCATATCGGATAATCATACCCATGGATACTTGAGGTGACATTGGAGTATCTAGGTGACATTAGGGTTTTGGTTGATTTGTGTCTTAAGGTGTTATTCTAGTACAAACTCTATGATAGATTGAACGAAAAGAATAGCTTCATGTTATTTTACTACGGACTCTTGAATAGATCGATCAGAAAGGATAACTATGAGGTGGTTTCGTACCCTACCATAATCTCTTCGTTCGTTCTCTGCTATTAGTGACTTTGGAGTGACTCTTTGTTGCATGTTGATGGATAGTTATATGATCCAATTATGTTATTATTGTTGAGAGAACTTGCACTAGTGAAAGTATGAACCCTAGGCCTTGTTTCAATGCATTGCAATACCGTTTGTGCACATTTTTTTTCATTTGTTACCTTGCTATTTTTATATTTTCAGATTACAAAAACCTATATCTACCATCCATATTGCACTTGTATCACCATCTCTTCGCCGAACTAGTGCACCTATACAATTTACCATTGTATTGGGTGTGTTGGGGACACAAGAGACTCCTTGTTATTTGGTTGCAGGGTTGTTTGAGAGAGACCATCTTCATCCTACGCCTCCCACGGATTGATAAACCTTAGGTCATCCACTTGAGGGAAATTTGCTACTGTCCTACAAACCTTTGCACTTGGAGGCCCAACAATGTCTCCAAGAAGAAGGTTGTGTAGTAGACATTAGGAGCGTTTCTGGTGGACTGGTGAAGAAGGACATTGCCAAGTATGTAGCTGTATGTGATGTATGTTAGAGAGTGAAGGCAAAACATCAAAAGCCAGCAGGATTACTGCAGCCTATGACGATACCCGACTGGAAGTGGGACAAGCTTGGCATGGATTTCATCACCGGATTACCCAGGACCCGATCAGGATACGATTCTATTTGGGTAGTAGTGGATCGTTTGACCAAAGTGGCTCACTTTATTCCAGTGAAAACCACCTATACGAGTGCGAAGTTGGCCAAGATATATATGACCAGGATCATATGTCTGCATGGAGTTCCGAGGACCATCGTATCAGATAGAGGAACACAGTTTACGTCAATGTTTTGGCACCAGATGCACCAGACTTTGGGTACCAGGCTAGAGTTCAGTACAACCTTTCATCCATAGACAGATGGACAGACCGAGAGAGTCAAATCAGATTCTGGAGGACATGTTGAGAGCTTGTGCGCTCGATTATGGATCTAGTTGGGATGATAATCTGCCTTACGCAGAGTTCTCATACAACAACAGTTATCAAGCTAGTCTGAAGATGGCACCTTTCAAAGCTTTGTATGGACGAAGGTGCAGAATGCCTTTGATGTGGGATGAAGTTGGAGACCGCTAGTTGTTTGGACCAGATTTGATCAAAGAGACAGAAGAGAAGGTTAAGTTGATTCGAGACGGACTGAAGGTAGCTCAGTCCAGGTAGAAGAGCTATGCAGACTCAAAACGCAAGGAGGTAGTCGATGAAATCAGAGACAGAGCATATCTTCGTGTGTCGCCACTACGAGGAGTTAAACGTTTTGGAGTTAAGGGAAAGTTAGCCCCATGATTTGTAGGACCATACCAAGTTTTGGAACGTATGGGAGAAGTAGCCTACAAGTTGGAGTTACCCAGAGGACTGTCAGGAGTTCATGATGTGTTTCACGTTTCCCAGTTGAAGAAGTGTAATGCTGAGATGGCCGATATTCCTCTGAGAGATACGGTGCCCCTAGAAGCAATTCAGTTCGATAGTGATCTGACCTATGAGGAGAAACCAGTCAAGATTCTCGAGTTTGCCAGCCGAGTCACACGCAGCAAGGTTATGAAGTTTTGCAAAGTTTAGTGGAGCCACCATACCGAGGATGAAGCCACCTGGGAACGAGAGGATGATCTACGAAAAGACCACCCAGACCTATTTTATAGCCAACCCGAATCTCGAGGGCGAGATTCACCTTAGCAATGACAATGATAATGATGTAGAGATTGAACCTGCTGTTGATCTTGATAACCCACAATCAAAGAATCAACGTTATGATAAGGGATACTTTGTTGCTAGGAAGCATGGTAAAGAAATAGAAACATGGGTTCAGAAACCCATGCCTTTTCCTCCTAAACCATCCAAGAAAAAGGATGATGAGGATTTTGAGTGCTTTGCTGAAATGATTAGACCTATCTTTTTGCGTATGCGTTTGATTGATATGCTTAAAATGGATCCTTATGCTGAGTATATGAAAGATATTGTTACTAATAAAAAAAAGACACCAGAAGCTGAAATTTCCACCATGCTTGCTAATTATACCTATAAGGGTGGAATACCAAAGAAACTTGGAGATCCCGGAGTACCAACTATACCATGCTCCATTAAAAGAAACTATGTTAAAACTGCTTTATGTGATCTTGGAGCTGGTGTTAGTGTTATGCCTCTCTCTTTATATCATAGACTTGATTTGAATAAGTTGACACCTACTGAAATATCTTTACAAATGGCTAATAAATCAACTGCTATACCTGTCGGTATTTGTGAGGATGTGCCCGTTGTGGTTGCAAACGTTACTATTTTAACGGACTTTGTTATTCTTGATATTCCCGAGGACGATAGTATGTCCATTATTCTTGGAAGACCCTTCTTGAATACTGTAGGGGCTGTTATTGATTGCAATAAAGGCAATGTCACTTTTCATGTTAATGGTAATGAGCATACGGTACACTTTCCGAGGAAACAACCTCAAGTCCACAGTATCAATTCTATTGGAAAATTTTCAACGATTACTATTGGAGGTTTTGAATTTCCTCTTCCTACTGTCAAGAAGAAATATGATATTCTTATTGTTGGGGATGTGCATATCCCTGTTGAGGTAACCTAGTGTTATTCGAAATTTCTCCAGTTTCATGTTATTCGAAATGAGTTTGTTAACAAGACCTGATCAACCTTGTTAGTGGATTCCTTTCGATGAGCATGAGACGGATGAATTTAGGAAACACAACTTTCTGTACCCTCTTTTTACTTTCTGTTATTTATATTAAATAAAGCAAAAATAGTATTTTCTATCTGTTTTCTGAATTCTCCTTGCAATAAAAAATACCCCAAAATAAAAGTTCTCCCAATGCCCTGAAAATGAAATATGATTTTTTCTAGAATTTTTGAGGATTTTAGGCACTGAGAACACAACAGGGGGAGCAGCCACGTGCCCATGAGGGTGGAGGGCGCACCCACCCCCTGGGTGCGCCCCCTGTCTCGTGGACCCCACGTGGGTCCCCTCCACTTATCCTTGTACCCACACACTTCGTCTTGCTCCAGAAAAAATCACTAGCCAGCTCAAACCCGAGTTCTTGCTCATCTTGCTGCCATTTTCGATCTCCTTGCTCAAAGCTCCATTCACAAAACTGCGTTGGGGGATTGTTCTTCGGTATGTGACTCCTCCAATGGTCCAATTAGTTTTTGTTCTAGTGCTTTATTCATTGCAAATTTTTGCTGCTTAGGTGACCCTGTTCTTGAGCTTGCATGTAAAATTTATGTGGTCAAAAGTAGTTTTAATGCATGATATAGCCTCTAGACACTTGTAGGAGTAGTTGCTATCAATTTTGTTGAGTTTGGTTCACTTTTATTTTAAGTTGCTAAAAATTTCAGAAAGTTTTTCACAGGAAGAAATATGTTTAGGAAAATGTACCAAGGTGGTTCCTCAAGGAAGCAAGGACCCAAGCCCGCAATACACGAGCCGGACAATGAACTACCAAGGATGCTCAAGTGAGGCCTTGTGCATGGCCGTCAGAGGACTTCATGGTTCGAGCAGGAATCAAGGAGGAATTTCACGCATATGCGCGTAACGCTGATCTTGAGAGCTTCGAGGCAGATACGTGCCGTCAGTACTACTACCTCACTGATTCCTTTGTGAGAAGGTTTGAATTTACATCATCACGCAATTCTCAAATTGTCCTGTTTGATCTTTATGATAAATCTTATACCATGGACTTAGAAGATTTTAATACTGCTTGTTGAGACGTCTCCAACATATCTATAATTTTTTATTGTTCCATGCTATATTATATCCTGTTTTGGACATTATTGGGCTTTATTATACACTTTTATATTATTTTTGGGACTAACCTATTAACCGGAGGCCCAGCCCAGAATTGCTATTTTTTGCCTATTTCAGAGTTTCGCAGAAAAAGAATATCAAATGGAGTCCAAATGGAATGAAACCTTCGGGAACGTGATTTTCGGAATGAACATGATCCAGAGGACTTGGACCCTACGTCAAGAAAGCAACCAGGAAGGCACAAGGTAGGGGGCGCGCCTACCCACCCCCCCAGGCGCGCCCTCCACCCTCGTGGGGCCCACGTTGCTCCACCGACGTACTTCTTCCTCCTATATATACCTACGTACCCCCAAACTACCAGATGCGAAGCCAAAACCCTAATTCCACCGCCGTAACTTTCTGTACCCGTGAGATCCCATCTTGGGGCCCTTTCCGGAGCTCCGCCGGAGGGGGTATCGATCACGGAGGGCTTCTACATCAACACCATAGCCTCTCCGATGAAGTGTGAGTAGTTTACTTCAGACCTTCGGGTCCATAGTTATTCGCTAGATGGCTTCTTCTCTCTTTTTGGATCTCAATACAAAGTTCTCCCCCTCTCTTGTGGAGATCTGTTCGATGTAATCTTCTTTTGCGGTGTGTTTGTTGAGACCGTTGAATTGTGGGTTTATGATCAAGTCTATCTATGAACAATATTTGAATCTTCTCTGAATTCTTTTATGTACGATTGGTTATCTTGGCAAGTCTCTTCGAATTATCAGTTTGGTTTGGCCTACTAGAGTGATCTTTCTTGCAATGGGAGAAGTGCTTAGCTTTGGGTTCAATCTTGCGGTGTCCTTTCCCAGTGACAGTAGGGGCAGCAAGGCACGTATTGTATTGTTGCCATCGAGGATAACAAGATGGGGTTTATTTCATATTGCCTGAGTTTATCCCTCTACATCATGTCATCTTGCTTAAAGCGTTACTCTGTTCTTTTGAACTTAATACTCTAGATGCATGCTGGATAGCGGTCGATGTGTGGAGTAATAGTAGTAGATGCAGGCAGGAGTCGGTCTACTTGTCTTGGACGTGATGCCTATATACATGATCATACCTAGATACTCTCATAACTATGCTCAATTCTGTCAATTGCTCAACAGTAATTTGTTTACCCACCGTAATACTTATGCTCCCGAGAGAAGCCACTAGTGAAACATGTGGCCCCCGGGTCTATTCTCCATCATATTAATCTTCCTTCAACAAGCTATTTCCTTTTCTATTTTTATTTTGCTTTATTTACTTTGCATCTTTATCATAAAAATACCAAAAATATTATCTTATCATATCTATCAGATCTCACTTTCGTAAGTGACCGTGAAGGGATTGTCAGCCCCTTTATTACATTGGTTGCGAGGATTTTATTTGTTTGTGTAGGTGCGAGGGACTCGCGCGTGGACTCCTACTGGATTGATACCTTGGTTCTCAAAAACCGAGGGAAATACTTATGCTACTTTGCTGCATCACCCTTTCCTCTTCAAGGGAAAACCAACGCAGTGCTCAAGAGGTAGCAAGAAGGATTTCTGGCGCCGTTGCCAGGGAGTCTACGCAAAATTCAACATACCAAGTACCCATCACAAACCCTTATCTCCTGCATTACATTATTTGCCATTTTCCTCTCGTTTTCCTCTCCCCCACTTCACCCTTGCCGTTTTATTCGCCCTCTCTCTCCGTCCTCCTTCTCTTTCTCTATTTGCCTCTTTTTGCCCGTCTCTTGTTTGCTTGTGTGTTGGATTGCTTGCTTGTCGTTATGGCTAGTCCCCTATCTTCCCCTTTGTCTCCTGAGTTTGAGGTTCTTCACTTCAAACAAAGACAAGGAGAAAACTTAAAATATGCTTGGTTTACAATGATGGGGTTTTATCGTAATTGCACCCTAGAGGTGAATTTTGGAATTCTGCTTCGCAACTTTTATGTTGGATTGAATTTGTCTCATAGACAACTCTTGGATTCCGTTGCCAAAGGCAATTTTATTGAAATTGATCCCAGTATTGTGCATGAAATTATAGAGGGTATAGTGGGAACACTACCCCAACAAAAGGGGCATCATCATACCCAAGAAGAAACGCAAGTTTTTGAGAAAATTTGCGAAGTAACCAAGATTTTACTAAAATCTCTTGAACCTCTTAAGAGTGTTAGCTGGAATCTCCATCGCATGAATATGTTGATTACCCTTTGCAATAAGCGTTTGGATTCTTTATATCTCAAATTTTCCGAATATGAGGGGAAACGTAAGGAACCTCCCGGATTCGAGCATAACTCTCCAAAAAGATTAAAGACCCAAAGTGATATTACCTAGATCTATCCTTGCTTTTATGCCTAGCTAGGGGCGTTAAACGATAGCGCTTGTTGGGAGGCAGCCCAATTTTATTTTTATTACTTGCTTTTTTCTCCTGTTTAGTAATAAATAATTTATCTAGCCTCTGTTTTCATTGTGTTTTTTTGTTTAATTAGTGTTTGTGCCAAGTAGAACCGTTGGGAAGACTTGGGGAAAGTCTTTTTAATCTTGCTGTAAAAAACAGAAACTTTAGTGCTCACAAGAATTGCTGCCAATTTTATTTGGAAAGTGCTATTTAGTTAATTATTTTTGCAGATGATTAATAGATAAAATCCTCACGTCCAGAAATTTATTTTAGAATTTTTGGGGTTCCAGAACTTGCGTTAGCTACAGATTAATACAGACTGTTCTGTTTTTGGCAGATTCTATATTTCGTGTGTTGTTTGCTTATTTTGATGAATATATGGCTAGTAAAATAGTTTATAAACCATAGAGAAGTTGGAATACAGTAGGTTTAACACCAATATAAATAAAGAATGAGTTCATTACACTACCTTGAAGTGGTGTTTTGTTTTCTTTCGCTAACGGAGCTCACGAGATATTCTACTTTAAGTTTTGTGTTGTGAAGTTTTCAAGTTTTGGGTGAAAGATTTGATGGATTATGGAACAAGGAGTGGCAAGAGCCTAAGCTTGGGTAAGCCCATTGCACCCCAAGATAATCTAAGGACACCTAAAATCCCAATCTTGGGGATGCCCCGGAAGGCATCCCCTCTTTCGTCTACTTCCATCGGTAACTTTACTTGGAGCTATATTTTTATTTACCACATGATATGTGTTTTCCTTGGAGCGTCTTGTATTATTTGAGTCTTTATTTGTTAGTTTTACACAATCATCCTTGCTGTACACACCCTTTGAGACAGACACACATGATTCGGAAATTGTTAGAATACTCTATGTGCTTCCCTTATATCTTTTGAGTTATATAGTTTTTGCTCTAGTGCTTCACTTATATCTTTTAGGGCACGGTGGTGGATTTGTTTTATAGAAACTATTGTTCTCTCATGCTTCACTTATATTATTTTGGGAGTCCTACAAAACAGCGTGGTAATTTGCTTTAATTATGTTAGGCATTCAACATTAATAAAAAAATTCTTATGAGTGTGTTGAATACTATGAGAAGTTTGATACTTGATAATTGTTTTGAGATATGGAAATGGTGATATTAGAGTCGTGCTAGTTGAGTAGTTGTGAATTTGAGAAATGCTTGTGTTGAAGTTTGTGATTCTCGTAGCATGCACGTATGGTGAACCGTTATGTGAAGAAGTTGGAGCATGATTTATTTATTGATTGTCTTCCTTATGAGTGGCGGTCGGGGACGAGCGATGGTCTTTTCCTACCAATCTACCCCACTAGGAGCATGCGCGTAGTACTTTGCTTCGATAACTAATAGATTTTTGCAATAAGTATGTGAGTTCTTTATGACTAATGTTGAGTCCATTGATTATACGAACTCTCACCCTTCCACCATTGCTAGCCTCTCTAATAACGCGCAACTTTCGCCGGTATCATACACCCACCATATACCTTCCTCAAAACAGCCACCATACCTACCTATCATGGCATTTCCATAGCCATTCCGAGATATATTGCCATGCAACTTTCCACCTTTCCGTTTACTATGACACGCTCCATCATTGTCATATTGCTTTGCATGATCATGTAGTTGACATTTTAGTTGTGGCAAAGCCACTATTCATAATTCTTTCGTACAAGTCACTCATGCATCATTGCTCTCCCGGTATACCGCCGGAATTCATATAGAGTCATACCTTGTTCTAGTATCGAGTTGTAATCGTTGAGTTGTAAATAAATAGAAGTGTGATGATCATCATTCATAGAGTATTGTCCCAAAAAAAGAAAGGCCAAAAAAGGAAAGCCCAAAAAATATATATAAAGGGACAATACTACTCTCCTTTTTCCACAATTGTGCTTCGAAGTAGCACCATGATCTTCATGACAGAGAGTCTCCTATGTTATCACTTTCATATACTAGTGCGAATTTTTCATTATAGAACTTGGCTTGTATATTCCAATAATGGGCTTCCTCAAAATGCCCTAGGTCTTCGTGAGCAAGCAAGTTGGATGCACACCCACTTAGTTCTTTTTGTTGAGCTTTCATATACTTATAGCTCTAATGCATCCATTGCATGGCAATCCCTACTCACTCACATTGATATCTATTAATGGGCATCTCCATAGCCCGTTGATACGCCTAGTTGATGTGAGACTATCTTCTCCCTTTTTGTCTCCTCCACAACCACCATTCTATTCCACCTAAAGTGCTATGTCCATGGCTCACGCTCATGTATTGCGTGAAGATTGAAAAAAATTTAGAACACCAAAAGTATGAAACAATTGCTTGGCTTGTCATCGGGGTTGTGCATGATTTAAATACTTTGTGTGGTGAAGATGGAGCATAGCCAGACTATATGATTTTGTAGGGACAACTTTCTTTGGCCATGTTATTTTGAAGAGACATAATTGCTTAGTTAGTATGCTTGAAGTATTATTATTTCTATGTCAATATTGAAATTTTGTCTTGAATCTTTTGGATCTGAATATTCATACCACAATTAAGAGAATTACATTGAAATTATACCAAGTAGCATTCCACATCAAAAATTCTGTTTTTATCATTTACCTACTCGAGGACGAGCAGGAATTAAGCTTGGGGATGCTTGGTATGTCTCCAACGTATCTATAATTTTTTATTGTTCCATGCTATATTATATCCTATTTTGAACATTATTGGGCTTTATTATACACTTTTATATTATTTTTGGGACTAATCTATTAACCGGAGGCCCAGCCCAGAATTGTTGTTTTTTTGCCTATTTCAGAGTTTCGCAGAAAAAGAATATCAAACGGAGTCCAAACGGAATGAAACCTTCGGGAACGTGATTTTCGGAACAAACATGATCCATAGGAGTAACTCCCAAGGTATTTTCGGAATGTGATTTTCGGAACGAACATGATTTTCGGAACGAATATAATCAACGCGTAGAAGTAACTCCTAAGGGTTTGATAGTAACAGGGCAATAGGTTCTACCTCAATAACTACTTCCCAACCCACAAGTTAATGACATCCTAATCATGCAATGTTTGAGGATTGGAACTAATGCATAAAAACTGGGTATGAAAATAGTATGATCAATGTGTTACTTGCCTTGCTGACGATCCGCGAAACCTAGGGACTCGTAGTAACACACTTCGCACTTCGGGAATTCTATCGCAAACAAACAATAGCATACATAAGCAACAAGCAAAGATGCACAAGCAAAACTCAAATAAGAGAGGTTGACCAGAAAGTTCAACTTAAGAACTCCGATTCGCAAAAAGAATCAAAACAAACGGAGCAACGAAACTCAAATGGCGAAAGAAACAAGATCCGTTTACTAATCTGGACTAAGGTCAAATTTTACAGTACCAAAATCTTGTTTAAGTTGATTAAACAGAAATAGGGTCTCGAGACGAAGATCTAGGCGCTTGAATCGCCTGATTCCGACTAACGAGCAAAAGGATAAACAAAAACTAAGATCGGATCAGAAATCACGATCGAAAATAATCGCAGAAAAATCCGATAAAAGAAAACTGACGAACAGACTAATGAACGAGCGTTCATTAGCTGTAACTAACGGGTGAAAACCATTTTTTTAAAGAAACGTATGAACGAACGTCCACTAATTAGAAGAACCGAAAAAATCGGCGAACCGATCTAAAAAAAGAACTAGGGTTTCTAAAACAACCAAACGGTTTTTAGAAAAACGGCGGCGGATCGGCGCGGTACCTCGACGAGGTGGTTCCGACGAGGCGGGGTCCGGCGGCGGGGCGGCGGGGCTCCGCGGCGGCGCGGGCGGCAAGCGGCGGCGGCGGGGCGCTGCAGCGGCGGCGGCGAGGCGCGGGCGGCGGGAGGCGGCGCGGCTTGGGGCGGCGGCGGTGGTTGTGGTGGTGGGGCTCGGGCGGTGCGTATATAAAGGGGGCGGGGTAGGCGGCTTGGGGGATGGGCCAAGGAGGCGGCGGTGGAGTCCGAGTCGGTGGCGGCACGCGCGCGAGGAAGGCGGCGGCGCGGCGGTTGGGCCGGCGGCCCGGCTGGGTTTCGGCCCAGTTGGCTGGAACTTTTATTTAAAACAATTTCGCCGACAGAAATAAAATCCTAGAAAATAAAATAAAAATCTAAAAAGTGCCAAAACAAATTTTCACCGCCTAAATAAAATATTTAGGATGAGATGAACATTTTCTTGGCCCTAAAATGCAATTTTGAAAACGTGCAATTTTTCTAATGCAAATAAAATCAAATAAATGATTTTAATATTTTTCCTCCAATATTTCAATTATTTTGGAGAAGTCATATTATCTCCTCTCATATATTTTTAATATGAAATATTTTTTGGAGAGAAATAATTAAAATCAATAATCCTCTTTCATTATTTGATAAAATCAAATATGAAAACTGGGAAATCCTCAACTCTCTCCGAGGGTCCTTGAGTTGCTTAGGGTTTCGAGGATTGCAGAACGAAAATGCAATAAAATATGATATGCATGAATGACCTATGTATAACATTCCAAATTGAAAATTTGGGATGTTACAAACCTACCCCCCCCCCTTAAGATGAATCTCGCCCTCGAGATTCGGGTTGGCTAGAAAATAGGTGTGGGTGGTCTTTGCGGAGATCATCCTCTCGTTCCCAGGTGGCTTCATCCTCGGTATGGTGGCTCCACTGAACCTTGCAAAACTTAATAACCTTGCTGTGGGTGACTCGGCTGGCAAACTCAAGAATCTTAACCGGCTTCTCCTCATAAGTCAAATCACTGTCCAACTGAATCGCCTCCAAGGGTACTGTATCTCTTAACGGTATATCGGCCATCTCAGCATGACACTTCTTCAGCTGTGAAACGTGAAATACATCGTGAACTCCTGACAATCCCTCGGGTAATTCCAACTTGTAGGCAACTTCACCCATCCGTTCCAAAACACGATACAGTCCTACAAATCTCGGGGCTAACTTTCCCTTAACTCCAAAATGTTTCACTCCTCGCAAGGGGGATACTCGCAGATATGCTCTATCTCCAATTTCATAGGTTACCTCCTTGCGTTTCGAGTCTGCGTAACTCTTCTGCCTAGACTGAGCAATCTTCAGTCTATCACGAATCAGTTTAACCTTCTCCTCAGACTCCTTGATCAAGTCTGGTCCAAACAACCGTCGATCTCCTACCTCATCCCACATCAACGGTGTTCTGCACCTACGACCATACAGGGCTTCAAACGGTGTCATCTTCAAATTGGCTTGGTAGCTATTGTTGTATGAGAACTCTGCATAGGGAAAATTGTCATCCCAGCTAGATCCATAATCTAGCGCACAGGCTCTCAACATGTCCTCCAAAATCTGATTGACTCTCTCAGTCAGTCCATCTGTCTGCGGGTGAAACATTGTGCTAAACTCCAATCTTGTTCCCAAAGTCTGGTGTAACTGATGCCAAAACATTGAAGTAAACTGTGTTCCTCTGTCTAATACAATGGTCCTCGGAACTCCATGCAGACATACGATCCTAGACATATATATCTTGGCCAACTTCACACTTGTATAGATGGTTTTCACTGGGATAAAGTGAGCCACTTTGGTCAAGCGATCAACCACTACCCATATAGAATCATATCCTGCTTTGGTTCTAGGCAATCCGGTGATAAAGTCTGTGCCAAGTTTATCCCACTTCCATTCGGGTATCGGCATAGGCTATAACAATCCTGCTGGCTTCTGATGCTCTGCTTTTACTCTTTGACATACATCACATATGGCTACAAACTCGGCAATATCCTTCTTCATACCAGTCCACCAGAAATGTTCCTTCAAATCCAAATACATCTTGGTGTTTCCGGGGTGTATCGAGTATGGAGAATCATGAGCCTCCTGAAGTATTAACTTCCCGATATCTGGATTATTGGGCACATAAACTCGGTCCTCAAACCATAAGGTATCGTGCTCATCCTCACGAAAACCTTTGGCCTTTCCTTTGCTCATCTTCTCCTTTATCTTGGTAATCTCTTTGTCACCCTTCTGAGCTTCTCGAATCTTGCCCAACAATGTAGACTGAACCTCCATTGTTGCAACGAAACCTCTTGGAACAATCTCCAATCGAAGTTCCATGATATCCTCTACTAACTCCTTCGGCAATCCCTTACTTTCAAGGACATTGGCATAACTCTTCCGGCTCAAAGCGTCTGCTACGACATTAGCATAGTCCTTTATAAGCTCCAACCATCTTCTCTGCCTAAGGTTCAGTTCCTTCTGTGTGAAGATGTACTTCAAACTCTTATGATCCGTGTACACATCACAACGGTTTCCAATAAGGTAATGTCTCCAAGTCTTCAACTCATGCACTACGGCTGCTAGCTCCAAATCATGCGTGGCATAGTTCAACTCATGAGGTTTTAGTTGTCGTGAGGCATATGAAACAACTCTTCCGTCCTGCATAAGCACACATCCAAGTCCTAAGCGAGAGGCATCGCAATACACTTGGAACTCCTTATGTATATCTGGTAGTGTTAGCACTGGGGTTGTAGTCAAACGTTTCTTCAACTCCTGGAAACTTGCCTCGCAATCTTTTGTCCATTTAAACTTAGTATCTTTCTTCAATAGTTCAGTCATTGGCTTCGCAATCTTGGAAAAATTCTCAATGAATCTCCGGTAGTATCCTGCGAGTCCAAGGAAGCTGCGGATCTCGCCAACTGAAGTGGGTGTCAACCATTCAGTGACTGACTGAACCTTGCTGGGGTCTACTGCTATACCGTCTCCTGGTATAACATGTCCAAGGAATCTGACTTCCTTCAACCAAAACTCGCATTTGCTGAACTTAGCATACAACTGGTGTTCCCTGAGTTTTTCGAGAACTAAGCGCAAATGCTCCTTGTGCTCCTCTTCATTCTTCGAGTATACCATAATATCATCAATAAACACCACAACAAACTTGTCCAAATACTCCATGAACACCTTGTTCATCATGCTCATGAAATAGGCAGGGGCGTTAGTCAGTCCAAACGACATGACCATATACTCGTATAATCCATACCGCATGGTGAACGCTCTCTTTGGTATATCCTTCTCTTGAATCTTCAAGTGATGATATCCCGATCGTAGATCGATCTTCGAAAACACTTTAGCTCCTTGCAGCTGATCAAACAGATCATTGATCATCGGCAGTGGATACTTGTTCTTAATCGTCACTTCATTCAAAGCTCGATAATCAACAACCATCCTTAGGGACTTATCCTTCTTCTCAACCAAAAGTACTGGGGCTCCCCAAGGTGACGAACTTCTTCGAATGTAGCCTTTCTCCAATAAATCCTTGATCTGTTTCTTAATTTCCTCCAGATCATTTGCGGGCATCCGATAGGGTCTCTTGGATATTGGCCCTGTACCTGGCAATAGCTCTATCAGAAACTCAATGTCTCGATCCAGTGGCATGCCTGATAACTCCTCTGGAAAAACATCTAGGTAATCCTTCACTACATGCACTTCCTCCTGAACAACTCCCGTGAGGGCATTCACTTGGCTCCTCCTAGGCACATGCCTAGATACATACTTAATCCTTTTTCCCTCCGGGGTGGTGAGATAAATCGACTTACTAGAACAGTCAATACTTCCTCCATACTTTGACATCCAGTCCATACCTAATATCACATCCAATCCTTGTGACTCCAAGATAATTAGGTCGGACGAAAAAACATGTGTGCCAATGGTTAGGGGTATCTGGTCGCACCATCGGCTAGCCATGTACTCTGCTCTTGGTGAACTCACTAGGAGAGGGGTCCTAAGGGTTTGGGTTGGTAGTTTAAACTTATCCACGAATCCCCTTGATATGTATGAATGCGATGCACCAGTATCGAAAAGAACAAGAGCGGTAAATGACTTAACCAAAAACTTACCTATTACCGCATCCGGCTGCTCTTCAACCTCCTCCACGTTAACGTGGTTCACTTGTCCTTTGTTGAATGGATTAGGCTTCTTCCCAGTGCTCCCATTTTCATTTCCATTCCTTCCTTCAGGGCAATCATTGGCATAGTGCCCTGTCTTCCCACACTTAAAGCAAGTAACTTGACTTAGATCTCTTTTGGCGGGTGTGGCTGGGTTGGAGCGGTTCTGATTGTTGTTAGCTCCGTTCCCATTTCCATTCTTAGCACCATTGTGGTTATGCGATCCTCCTCCAGTGTGGTTGTGACCGCCATGGTTATGAACAAGTCCTCCCGAGTTCGGAGTTAGGCAAGGCTTCTGCTGAGCTCCTGAGTTATACTTCCCTTGTCCGTACTTCCTCTTACGGTTTTGAATCTGCTGCTGCTTCCCTTCAATCATAAGAGCCTTATCTACCAACTCCTGGTAATTGTTGAAGGTTGCTACCATCAACTGCATGCTCATCTCATCATTCAGCCCTTCCATAAACTTCTCCTGCTTCGCGGCATCTGTGGCCACATCATCAGGGGCATAGCGAGATAACTTGCTAAACTCATCCACGTACTGGGCCACAGTACAGTTCCCCTGGCGTAAGTTGCAGAACTCCCGCTTCTTCATCTGCATAGCTCCAGTTGAGACATGGGCGGTCCGGAAAGCTTGCTGGAACTGGTCCCATGTGACATTGGCTATGGGGAAAGTGGCCGTGTAATTCTCCCACCATGAGGCTGATGGTCCATCCAATTGATGTGCGGCAAAGCGCACCTTCTCAGCATCTGTGCAACCTGCGGTGGTCAACTCCCTTCCAATACGGCGTAGCCAATCATCCGCAACTATAGGCTCGGTGCTACTGGAAAACACCGGCGGCTGTAACCTTAGAAAACGGGCTAGGTTGTCCACTGGTGGCGGGTTGTTGTTGTTGTTATTGTTGTTGCCCTGGTTCTGAACTAGCAATTGCATCAAGGCATTCTGCTGCTAGATCAACTGAGTGAGCTAGGATGGGAAAGCAAAACCAGCGTCACGTCTCGGAGGCATCTAATGGGTTTAGATGGAAGAGATCAGAATAGAAAAGTGATCTAATGAGAAAGCACTACCCATATGCACATGAGACAAACACAATCATTTCACTCAATCAATCAAGCAAGGGCATACAAGCGGTCTAGAACTACCGCAAAAGTGCTCAACTACTACTAAATACATGGGGGAATACTAATAATATATGGTGGTCATCTAGAAATTTTGATCGGTGCAAGACTCCATGATGTCTGCTCCAACTTCGTCTTCAAAGTCATCATCACTAGGATCGGAATCGGTGTCGTCGATGATGATGTAGTTGTCCAGGCAAGTGGATCCATCGTCTTCTACTCCCGGTGGTGGTCCTCCCATGAATACTCCGATCTTCTTAACTAGGTCGTCATTCTTCTCCAGTAGTGTCTTGATTTCCTCCTCATATCCATCGCATGTAAACTTGAGTTCTTCCTCCAGCTCGATGATCCTAGTCTTCGCCTTCTTCAAGTCCATCATGTCCGCGCACATCTGGTTCTCCTGACGTCAAATGTGCCGGTTTAACTCCTGGATGAAAGCTACAATGGATCTATCCTTCTTGGTGCAGCTTACTTCCTATTGCTCGTCTTGGCGCCCACATGTCTGGTAGATAGTGTCCTTGAGTTCCCTGTTGTAGACTTCTCCAATGCGTCCCATGGTAATGTGGGCTTCCATGCTCTTGCCTAGACTCCAGGTGGGTGCTTCGAAAGAAAATTCTATGGGTTTAGAAATTGGCGAGAACGTCCTTCCTGGAACTTGTACTTGAATCATCCAGCGCTCTTCTTCTGGTAAGGTGGCGTTGTACGTCCCGGTGAAGCTTGGTATTCCAATGTTCAAGTACCTAGTGACTTCCTTCAAGTGGCGCCCAAAAGGTGTCTCTTCATCCGGTTGTGCAAACTTGTTCTTCATCTCCGTCATCCTAAAGAGTAGAAAATGGAGAGGAGTCTGAAATGAGTAGAGAAGAGTGACCTATGGTTTATCTTAGTGGTTGTGTCCTACACTCAGCGTGGGCTCTGATACCATCTTGTAGCGACCCGACCTCAAATGGTCAAGTCTCTGTGCTTCAGTGTCATCCCTGGATCGGTAATGCTGACACACACAGTACTCGAAGGATTTATAACAGAGTAGCAATCACACACTTATTACATCGAATGTCTCAAGAGAGAACTTATTACAATAATATGGCTTAAGGCCATCTAATACGATAACAGCGGAAGGCTTGGAAGATAAAGTGAGTCCATCAACTCCAATAGCATAGCTGAGCTGTACGGCAACGACCTAACGAACCTTACTCCTCATCTGAAAAGTCTGCAACATAATATGTTGCAGCCCGAAAATGGGTTAGCACATGGAATATGTTGGCAATATAACACAGTAGAGCATGAACGGAATAATGCTATCACTACATGCATATTTGGCTGGTGGAAATCTCTATGGTTATAGTTTTTGCAAAAAGCCAATTTTTCCGTACAACAAAGGAATAGATTTTAATTTAACTATCATGGTGGTTGAAACATTGAGAAGGTACCCCCATCTCAATCCCAATTAAAGTAGTTAACAACCCAACAATATTAATTAAAAGTGATGAGATACATGTGATAACCCAAGTACTAGATACTCAAGATTGTCCATAACCGGGGACACGGCTAACCATGATTAGATTGTACACTCTGCAGAGGTTTGCGCACTTTTACCCACAAGACTCGATCACCTCCGTTGGATTTCTCGCACTATATGGTGAGAAACGGATGACCGAGACAAAGTCTTTCAGAAACATTAACTCTCTACTCCGGGTAGACCATACCAAACCTACAAAACCCACTACCTGCTGATCCACCTCTTCAAGAGCTTCACGTAACTTAATCAACTATGCTAGAGCCCATAATAGCTTGTGGCTGCACAGAAGTTTCTAGCATGAATCATCTCAGTTCCCTTTGAGCCTGGGTGGCGTTCCTTAGGAAGATCACACGAGTACCCCGGGGTTTCCAAAAAAACAGACAACACTGGGTTCCCCTGGTGCCTCAATCCACCCAGATGTTTACTTAAGTTGCCACCTTAAGTTGAACCATTAATTAACAAACTCACATCTGTCATGGATTTCACTCAAACCCAAACCACATCTACGAGCATAGCAATATAATCAACGCGTAGAAGTAACTCCCAAGGGTTTGATAGTAACAGGGCAATAGGTTCTACCTCAATAACTACTTCCCAACCCACAAGTTAATGACATCCTAATCATGCAATGTTTGAGGATTGGAACTAATGCATAAAAACTGGGTATGAAAAGAGTATGATCAATGTGTTACTTGCCTTGCTGACGACCCGCGAAACCTAGGGACTCGTAGTAACACGCTTCGCACTCCGGGAATTCTATCACAAACAAACAATAGCATACATAAGCAACAAGCAAAGATGCACAAGCAAAACTCAAATAAGAGAGGTTGACCAGAAAGTTCAACTTAAGAACTCCGGTTTGCAAAAAGAATCAAAACAAAGGAGCAATGAAACTCAAATGGCGAAAGAAACAAGATCCGTTTACTAATCTGGACTAAGGTCAAATTTTATAGTACCAAAATCTGGTTTAAGTTAATTAAACAGAAAGAGGGTCTCGAGACGAAGATCTAGGCGCTTGAATCTCCTGATTCCGACTAACGAGCGAAAAGATAAACAGAAACTAAGATTGGATCAAAATCGCGATCGAAAATAATCACAGAAAAATCCGATAAAAGAAAACTGACGAACAGACTAACGAACGAGCGTTCGTTAGCTGTAACTAACAGGCAAAAACCTTTTGTTTAAACGAACGTATGGACGAACGTCCGCTAATTTGTAGAACTGGAAAAAAAACGGCGAACCGATCTAAAAAACGAACTAGGGTTTCTAAAAAAACAGGCGGCGGATCGGCGCGGTACCTCGACGAGGTGGCTCCGGCAAGGCAGGGTCAGGCGGCGGGGTGGCAGCTCGCGGGGCGGCGGGGCTTGGCGGCGGCGCGGGCGGCAAGCGGCGGCGGCACGCTGCAGCGGCGGTGAGGCGTGGGCGGCGGGAGGCGGCGCGGCTCGGGGCAGCTTGGGGCGGCGGCGGTGGGGCTCGGGCGGCGCGTATATAAAGGGGGCGGGGTGAGCGGCTTGGGGGAGGGGCCAAGGCGGCGGCGGCGCGCGCGCGCGCGAGGAAGGCGGCGGCGCGGCGATTGGGTCGGCGGCCCGGCTGGGTTTCGGCCCAGTCGGCTGGAACTTAAAAAAAAATAATTTCACCGACAGAAATAAAATCCTAGAAAATAAAATAAAAATCTAAATATGCCAAAACAAATTTACACCGCCTAAATAAAATATTTAGGACGAGATGAACATTTTCTTGGCCCTAAAATGCAATTTTCAAAACGTGCAATTTTTCTAATGCAAATAAAATCCAAATAAAAATCAATTAAAATCAAATAAATGATTTTAATATTTTTCCTCCAATATTTCAATTATTTTGGAGAAGTCATATTATCTCCTCTCATATATTTTTAATATGAAATATTTTTCAGAGAGAAATAATTAAAATCAAAAATCCTCGTTTCATTATTTGATAAAATCAAATATGAAAACCGGGAAATCCCCAACTCTCTCCGAGGGTCCTTGAGTTGCTTAGGGTTTCGAGGATTGCAGAACGAAAATGCAATAAAATATGATATGCATGAATGACCTATGTATAACATTCCAAATTGAAAATTTGGGATGTTACAGTGGAGTAATAGTAGTAGATGCAGGCAGGAGTCGGTCTACTTGTCTCGGACGTGATGCCTATATACATGATCATACCTAGATACTCTCAAAACTATGCTCAATTATTTCAATTGCTCAACAGTAATTTTTTTACACACCGTAATACTTATGCTCTCGAGACAAGCCACTAGTGAAACCTATGGCCCCCGGGTCTATTCTCCATCATATTAATCTTCCTTCAAAAGTTATCTCCTTTATCGTTTTTATTTTGCTTTATTTACTTTGCATCTTTATCATAAAAATACCAAAAATATTATCTTATTATAACTATCAGATCTCACTTTCGTAAGTGACCGTGAAGGGATTGACAACCCCTTTTATTGCGTTGGTTGCGAGGATTTTATTTGTTTGTGTAGGTGCGAGGGACTCGCGCATGGCCTCCTACTGGATTGATGCCTTGGTTCTCAAAAAATGGAGGGAAATACTTACGCTACTTTGCTGCATCACCCTTTCCTCTTCAAGGGAAAACCAACGCAGTGCTCAAGAGTTAGCATTTTAAACTCCCACAGTGGGGTAATGTTAGTGAACCTCGTAAATCCGAATATAAATATTTTCATGGTAGTATCATTGTGGGGGAATCTTGGGAAATAACACAAGCTACCATAGGGAGCATTCATTTTCCTGCCATACATTATTTTGCTCTCTTCATAGGTAGATGCATTGATGGTAAGGATGAAGCATGTCACATGTGTGTTCCTGGCCTAAGTGTTCTCAAGAGTGCTGTGTTAGGAGATATACAATATAACTTGGGGGCATTGTTGCATGTAAGTTGCATAATAATAGAATTAATGGTGATTTCTTTGGTGGAATTTATGCAACCCGTTTAGCTGATTTTCTTGAGGTACCCATACGTGGATATGACATTGAGTTGCCTCCTACTTATTTAGATTATAATGATATGGTTCGTCATCAGGTTGTTGAGAGGAACGATTAGTCCCTCCAGTACCGACTAATATTTGACACACGACACACCTATCACGTTGCTCTCCCTGCTCCTGCTTTCTTTGACTTTCAGGCAAAAAGGAGATATGTTATAACCAGGGAGGAGGCGGACGAGTACGAGAGGAGGACGGGGGCAGCTCGCCTCCAGGCTGCCGCTCTTCAGGCAGTAGCTGATGCATCTCAGTAAGACCCCAGCTTCAACTTCGGATATCCACCAGGCCATCCATGGGCATAGACCAACTTAGGCCAGAAGCCTAAGCTTGGGGGAGTACGTATTTCACACCAACATTACATTCATGTTCACACACTCATGCCAATTGTCGGTGCTCATAATGTTTCATTGTATCATCCATGCTAGTTTATTTATTTTTAAGCTTTCTTCTTGTGTGTTTGAAAAACCTTAAGAAAAACCCCCAAAAAAATTAGTTGTAGCTTTTAGCTAGTTTACTTTCCATGCCTGTAGTAGTAGTAATTAAAAATAAAACCCAAAAAGATTTCTCGTTCTTCTTCTGCTTGTTGGGAGCTTTCCCGTGTAAATAGTTTTGTTTCTTTTCTTTGAGGGTCGAGAGGAGAAGACCATGATGAAAATGTTAAATGGCTCTTATATGCATTATTGTTGATTTAACCAAGAGCCATATTACCTTGTCTTCTCCTATGGATTGAATGCTTGCAGATTCCAGCTTAGTCTAATGCACGTGCACTATTATTATTATCCACACTATTCGGTCGTGCAAGTGAAAGGCAATAATGACGATATATGATGAACTGGTCGAGATAAGAAAAGCTGGTATGAACTTGACCTCTCTTGTTTTTGTAAATATGATTAGTTCATCGTTCCTGATTCAGCCTATTATGAATGAAACATGTTTGCAATGACAATTAGAGATTATAGTTGCTTATGCCATGCTTAATTAGCTAGGAGTTTATAATGGTTTACCTTGCATGTCAACATGCTATTAAAATGGTTGTGATGTGGTATGATGGGGTGGTATACTCCTTTGAACGATTCGAGTGGCTTGACTTGGCACATGTTCACGCATGTAGTTGAAACAAAATTAGCATAGCCTCTATAATATTTATGGTCATGGTAAATTATATCCTACTCATGCTTGCATTCGGTGTTGATTAATTTTAATGCAAGTTCATGACTGTTGTTGCTCTCTAGCTAGTCGCTTCCCAGTCTCTTTCTAGCCTTCATTTGTACTAAGCGGGAATACTGCTTGTGCATCCAATTCCATAAACCCCAAAGTTATTCCATATGAGTCCACCATACCTAGCTATATACAGTATCTACCTGCTGTTCCAAGTAAATTTGTATGTGCCAAACTCTAAACCTTTAAATAAACATTATGTTTTGTATGCTTGAATAGCTCATGTATCAACTAGGGTTGTCTGTATCTTCCATGCTAGGCAGGTTATTCTCAAAAGGAGTGGACTCCGCTCCTCATTCATGAGAAAATGGCTGGTCACAGGGATGCCCAGTCCCATGCTCAAATCAAATCAAAATAATTGCAAACAAAACTCCCCCGGGATTGTTGTTAGTTGGAGGCACCCGTTGTTTCGGGCAAGCCATGGATTGATGCTTGTTGGTGGTGGGGGAGTATAAACTTTACCATTCTGCTTGGGAACCTCCTATAATGTGTGTAGCATGGAAGATATCGAGATCTCTCGGTTGTTATGTTGACAATGAAAGTATACTGCTCAAAATATTATTCATCTCTATTTCAAAATCAAGCTTTGGCACCTCTACAAATCCCTGCTTCCCTCTGCGAAGGGCTTATCCATTTATTTTTATGTTGAGTCATCATCGTCTTATTAAAAAGCACCAGTTAGAGAGCACCGCTATCATTTGCATGTATTACTGTTAGTTTACATTGAGTATGACTTGACTGGATCACTTTTACCATGAATTACAATGTCTAGTCAGTCCTTGATCTTTAAAGTTGCTCTGCATTTATGTTTTGCGGTCTCAGAAAGGGCTAGCGAGATGCCATCTTGTTATATCATATTATGATTGTTTTGAGAAAGTCTTGTCATCCGAGATTTATTATTATTGCTCGCTAGTTGATTATGCCATTGATATGAGTAAACATGAGACCTAAATGTTATTGTGAATATGGTTAGTTCATAATCTTTGCTGAAAACTTGAATGCTGGCTTTACATATTTACAACAATAAGAGAAAACAGAGTTTGTAAAAGTTATTCTTTATCACTTTTAGTTTATCAACTGAATTGCTTGATGTCAGAGTCAAAACCGGTGGATCTCGGGTAGGGGGTCCCAAACTGTGCGTCTAGGCCAGATGGTAACAGGAGGCAAAGCACACAAAGTTTTACCCAGGTTCGGGCCCTCTCGATGGAGGTAAAACCCTACGTCCTGCTTGATTAATATTGATGATATGGGTAGTACAAGAGTAGATCTACCACGAGATCAGAGAGGCTAAACCCTAGAAGCTAGCCTATGGTATGATTGTTGATGTGTATGTTGTCCTACGGACTAAAACCCTCCGGTTTATATAGACACCGGAGAGGGTTAGGGTTACATAGAGTCGGTTACAATGGTAGGAGATCTGAATATCCGTATTGCCAAGCTTGCCTTCCACGCCAAGGAAAGTCCCTTCCGGATACGGGACGGAGTCTTCAATCTTGTATCTTCATAGTCCAGGAGTCCGGCTGAAGGTATAGTTCGGCTATCCGAACACCCACTAATCCAGGACTCCCTCAGTAGCCCATGAACCTGGCTTCAATGACGACGAGTCCGGCGCGCAAATTGTCTTCGGCATTGCAAGACGGGTTCCTCCTCCAAGTACTTCATAGAAGATTTTGAACACAAAGGTAGTGTCCGGCTCTGCAAAATAAGTTTCCACATATTGCCATAGAGAGAATAATATTTGCACAAATCTAATCTGCTGACGTATTCTGTAGTGTGACATCACACCACGGCCAAGCTTTTATTCGAACCATTTTACTGTCCCATCTTAGTGCGTTATGCGAGGCGGTTTCCTTGGCACATCTTGTCAGAGCAGAGATCGTGTCCCCTTATTCCGGGATTCTCATCAATACGGGCGTGGGTAACCCAACCGCGCCTTTGATTACGGCGCTTGGGAGATATGCGAGTTTTACTAGGCTGGCGGGGACACGTAGTTGCGTCCACCCATATAAGGGGATAAGAATCCACCTTTTTTACCTACGCCTTCTTCCTCCTTCACCTATCCATTCTTGCGCACTCGAGCTCCAGCGCCCAAGTCCGCACTCCCCACCTCAACCTTCTCCAGCCATGTCCGGAGTGGGAGGCAAGTGGATGGTCTCCTCCGTCATGGAGGGACATATCAAAAAGCTGAGGAAGGTCGGATACTTGTCTAACGACATTGTGTACCGGCTTCCCGAAAAGGGGCAGCTCATCCCCACCCCAAGGCCCCATGAGAGGGTAGTGTTCCTCCCCCATTTCCTCCGCGGACTGGGCTTCCCTCTCCACCCATTTGTCCGGGGGCTCATGTTCTACTACGGCCTGGATTTCCACGATCTGGCCCCGAATTTTGTACTCAACATCTCGGCGTTTATCATCGTGTGCGAGGCTTTCCTCCGCATCCACCCCCATTTCGGCCTATGGCTCAAGACCTTCAACGTCAAGCCGAAGGTGGTGCGCGACAACCAAGCGGAGTGTGGAGGAGCCATGGTGGGCAAGATGGCCAACGTCCTATGGCTCGAGGGCTCCTTTGTGGAGACCCTGAAGGGGTGGCAATCGGGGTGGTTTTACATCACCGAGCCGCGCGACGCCGAATGGGTCGCACCCCCTGAGTTCTGGTCTGGACCCCCAACGCGGCTCACGTCCTGGAAAGAGACGGGCCTGTCGTGGGGTAAAAAAGGAGCTGACCGGACTCCAAACATGCATCAAAACCCTGGTGGACAGGAAGCTCAAACTTGTCAACGTAGTCCACGTTATGCTCATCCGCTTGATCCTCCCGTGTCAACAACGGGCTTTCAACCTGTGGGAGTTCGACCCGGTGCGGCACCAAACTCTGAGCAGGCTCTTCGACACGACGTACGAAGATGCCTGGAAGGTGCTTTTCAAGGGCGCCGTGGCTCCCGCATCCGCTACTGAGGATCGCGGATTCAGTGCACAGCGTCACGCTCTTACGGTAAGCCGTCTTTTTCCTTTTACAGGGTATCAGTGTTTCATAGTTTGACTCCATGCGAGATCTAAGCTCCCTTTCCGTTGACAGGATTGGTAGGTGACGTCCAGACAGATCAACTGTCCGGCTCCTTTGCCCGAACGCCCAGCGGACGCTCAATTAGCGAAGCTGCTGGTTCCGGCACCCTATGTGGTGCCGAAGAAGAAGGCCAAGAAGAAGGCCACGGGGACTCGAAAGAGTGCCCGACGCCCGGAGGTGTCGGATTGATCATCCGACGAATCCGAGACGCACTCCTGCCACGAAGATGAGGAGGAGGAAGAAGAGACCCCTCCCCCTCCAGCGGGGGAAGGGAAGAAAAGGAAGGCCGCCCCAACTGGGGAAGCCGAAGGGTCCAAGAAGGGAAAAACCCATCCTCCGGACTACTCCACCAACACCGATGACGACGAAGAAGAGTGGCCGCCCAGGGCCAAGCCCCTGGCGAAATCGTAAGTATCCGGATACCGGAGTGATTCCATAGTATTCGTTTATAGTACGACTTTCCCTTATGTCGAATGTGTTTATGCAGCCCTCCCAAAGACTAGCTCGACGCGTCGTCGAGCGGCTCACTGGACTCATCGGAGGTGAACTCGCTTCCGACGGCTTCCTACCCCCGCCCTACGGACGACACCGAAGTGTTGTCCCAACAGGTTCCACTTCGGGAGGAGGTGGTCCTGGAGGCGCCGCAAGGCGACCTCCCGGACTCCAGGAGTAAAGGTGATGAAACCCCCCAGGCTTCCAAGTCCGGCCCTAGGCCGGACACCGCTCCGGAACCTTCAAAGGTTCCAGAGTCCGGCGGGGGACCTCCTTCCAAGAGGAGCAAGCCCACCACGCCGGCGACCTCCGTCCAACCGGAGGCGCCGGACAATCTGCTGGAGGCACTCCAAGGCGCCTCCATCGACGAGGGGTACCGCACCATTATGAGTGCGGTGGTCCAGAAGGTTCAGTTCGCCAAGAGCGGACTGACTGAAGCTTGTACAAGCCTTTTAACAGGCTTTGAGGTAAGTAAAGAATGTGTAAATAACATTACCGCATAGACAGTAGCCCCTGATGCTCTGTTTGGCGTTCGGAAAGAAAAGCCGAATAGAGGATCAAGTAAAAATCGCAGGAGTCTAAAAAGAGTCAATATGCGTGTGCAGGCTTCCCTGCTGGCGTCCGCCGCACTGACTGCGGAGGTGGACGTGTGCTAAAGCAGGACCTCGAGCGGTCCGAGCAAGAGCTCGGACGTGCCAAGAAGCAGCTCGAGGACAATGAAGGTAAGAAATACCTTGTTTAAATTAAACATATATATATATATAAAGGTGCAATTGCAAAAATGACAGGATTATCGTGGCTATTGTAGGGGCCACGTCTGAGGTGGCGACCCTGAAGCAAGCGCTGCTCAAGGCCAAGAAGAGATCGGCTGCGGAGCGCATTGAGCGAGAAAAGTATGAGGCCGAGGTTGGCAAGGTGCGGCAAGAGCTCCAGGCTCTCATGGAAAAACATGAGAGTTTGGAGCGTGACTCAAGGATGCAAGCGTCCGAGCTTGCGGCGGCTACTGAAAGTGCCAAGTCTGCCAAGGCCGAATCCCAGAAGACCCTCCAGGAGTTGGATGAGGTGAAGAAGATAGCAGAGGGTAAGGCATTCTTTATGCAAAGTAAACACATAAGCTTGAGTTACTTGTTACTTACCCGAATCCAGAGTTCTCTAGGCGCGTTCGCAGATCTTCCCCGGAGTATAGCTGATGCCGCCGTATTCTATCGAGCCGAGGAGGGCAGCTCGACGGAGAAGGTGTTCTGGTCTCAATACGCTGAGGCCGGACACCCCGTTCCCCTGAGCGACCAGTTGAAGCAACTGGTCGAGCTCCACAAGGCGGCCGAACAGGCCATGAAGGGCCTCATAGTTCAGCTGTGGCCTGGAGAGGCTCAGCCTGGGAGCTATTTCGGGCTGGTGCGGCGGCTGGTGGAGGCCTGTCCAAGGCTCAAAGTCATCAAGCGCTCCGTCTGCATTGAAGGTGCCCGTAGGGCCCTTGCCCGTGCGAAGGTGCACTGGGGCAAGCTGGATGCTGAGAAGCTTGTGAAGGATGGGCCACCGTCGGGGAAAGAGCATCGCAAGCCCGAAAATTATTATAAGGATGTTCTGAAGGGTGCCCGCCTTGTGGCGGATGAATGTTCTATGGATGTAATTTTTGAGTAAAACTCGCTCGTTTTGTCCTGTGCACTGAAAACTTGTTCATGTGCGCTTAAGCAACGCTGTTTGAATTTAAAATATTACCTTCTGTGCGGCTGTTTATCAATTCTGAGAGACGGTGAGTCGTCGGCTTCTGCCCCCGTGCCGCTAGTGCTGGGGTGTTCGGGGATAAACCTGAGCACTCTTTTTCCCATGTTTGGGTCTTTCGAGGGAGGCGCTCAGCCCAACGAACGAGGCAATCGGACTATAATGTGTGAACACTCTCACTTAGCCATAGAATTCTATAGTTTTAAATTTCGGCGAAGCCCCTGGTATTCGGAAGACCAAGTTCGGGGCGCTATCCACGCCTTGGCCGGACAGAGCCGGCTCCTCGCCCTAAGCGACATAAGTCTTTAAGGACTCGAAAAGACCTCTCGAACAGCGACCAGCTCTCGCCTCATCATGGCGGTCAGTTTTAGCTTTCTCCACTGAGGTGCTCGACCCAGCTCAACCGGGGCACAATCGCAGTGGTTCTCCTAGTGCTACCTTAGCCGATATAGCAAAACGTAAGGCACCAAAACATAGGAGCCGGGCAAACCCAACTATTGACCCAAGACATGATTCGGAGCCGATGCATATAATGCTATAAGTTCGGGGTGCCGCACTTGTTAAAGTGTTCGGACTTCTCACACCATGTTGAGGGGTACTGAAGCCCCTGGCGTATTTTGGCCGTACCAAAGTGTACGGGTGCAACATGTCATTAAGGAACATATATAAATATAAAAAAAGAGTAATGCAAAAATAGACAAAAGCTATTCATTGTTTAATAAAAAGAGCTGCGATCAAAGCAGAGCGATACAAATAATGCGATAAGCAAAAGGTTGGACTATGTAACATGTCGGCTCAAGGGGCAAGCTGCGGAATAATATGCGGAACAGGTATACTGCTCGTGATAGAGACCACCTGGGAGTTCCATAATGCGGCGTGGCTTGTCTGCTTCCCTGGTTCTTGCATCGTTTGTGCGGCAATTGAACTGCCGAACAGGCCTTCCGAAGAGTGGAGTCCTGAAAGTAAGAGAAAATTAAAAAATCGGCAGCCCCTGGTGCGGTTTAAGCCGTGTTTCGGGCATGCCGTGATGGTGCCCCTCCCCTGTGCCCATGGTATCTCTAGAGCGTAGTTATGTACGCGAAGTACTGCGTCGCCTTTTTGCGAGGGTTGGGGTTGGGGCCGCATTGTTACGCCTGCTCGGATCGTGCCAGGCGGTCTTATTGTAGGTTACTCCGGGCGCGCTTGACGGTGTTCGGTCGTTTACTGGCCGGACTGGAGAACTGCCTGGAGAGGCTGCTTTGTACTTCCGCTGCAAGGGCCGCCGTGTGCTCATCCGTTCGAAGGGAGCGTTCGGTGTTTCCATTGACCGTAATAAATCCTCGAGGGCCTGACATCTTGAGCTTAAGGTATGCGTAATGCGGTACCGCATTGAACTTGGCGAATGCGGTTCGCCCGAGTAGTGCGTGATAGCCACTGCGAAACGGGACTATGTCGAAGATTAACTCCTCGATTCGGAAATTATCCGGAGATCCGAAGACCACTTCAAGTGTGACTGAGCCTGTACAGTTGGCCTCTACACCTGGTATTACGCCTTTAAAGGTTGTTTTGGTGGGCTTAATCCTCGAGGGATCTATGCCCATTTTCCGCACTGTATCCTGGTAAAGCAGGTTCAGGCTGCTGCCGTCGTCCATAACGACTCTAGTGAGATGAAATTCGTCAATAATTGGGTCTAGAACCAATGCGGCGAAGCCACCATGACGGGTGCTAGTGCGGTGGTCCCTTCGATCAAAGGTGATCAGGCAGGAGGACCATGGGTTGAACTTTGGGGCGACTGGCTCTATCACGTATACGTCCCTTAACGCGCGCTTCCGCTCCCTCTTGGGGATGTGGGTTGCGTATATCATGTTCACCGTCCGCACTTGTGGGGGAAAACCCTTCTGTCCACTGTTGTTCGGCGTCCGGGGCTCCTTGTCGTCATCGCTATGCAGCCCCTTGTCTTCGTTTTCGGTGTTTAACTTGCCTGCCTGCTTGAACACCCAACAATCCCTGTTGGTGTGATTGGCCGGCTTTTCGGGGGTGCCACGTATCTGGCATAAGCGGTCGAGTATTCGGTCCAAACTGGACGGGCCCCTAGGATTCCTTTTGAATGCCTTTTTCCGCTGACCGGATTTAGGGCCTCTGAATCTGGCATTAACTGCCGTATCATCTGCATTGTCGCCGTTAATGCGGCGCTTCTGCTTGTGGCCACGTGACCTGCCACTACTGTCCCTGGTGTCCGAATTACCAGGGTTCTTGGTTATATTGTTGCTACGAGCAAGCCAGCTGTCTTCTCCCACGCAAAAGCGGGTCATGAGTGTCGTGAGTGCTTCCATAGATTTCGGCTTTTCCTGTCCAAGGTGCCGGGCCAGCCACTCATCACGGATATTGTGCTTGAAGGCTGCTAGGGCCTCAGCGTCCGGATAGTCGACTATTTGATTTTTCTTGGTTAGGAACCGTTTCCAGAATTTCCTGGCCGATTCATCTGGCTATTGAATTACGTGACTTAGGTCATCGGCGTCTGGGGGTCGCACATACGTGCCCTGGAAATTGTCGAGGAATGCGGCTTCCAGGTCCTCCCAACAACTGATTGATCCTGTTGGCAAGCTGTTAAGCCAATGCCGAGCTGGTCCTTTAAGCTTGAGTGGGAGGTATTTGATGGCGTGGAAATCATCGCCGCGGGCCATGTGGATATGAAGGAGATAATCCTCAATCCATACCGCAGGATCTGTTGTGCCATCATATGATTCGATGTTTACAGGTTTGAAACCCTCGGGGATTTGATGATCCATTATTTCGTCTGTGAAGCAGAGTGGGTGTGCGGCGCCTTTGTACTGGGCTATATCATGACGTAGCTCCAGTGAGCCTTGTCTACTGTGTTCAGCCCTGCTGAATTTGTGGCCGGCGTGACGGATACCGTCTCGAGCTGTGGGGCTCCCACGCGATCCGTAGATCGATCTTGTTTGTTTAGCCTTGTCCTCCAACATATCTCGTAAGTCCGGCGCATATTCCCGTTCCTTGGTACGGGGTGCGGCTTGAGTGGAGGGCCGAGAGGCCTCTCTGTCGCGGCCACGAGGTGGCCGGTCGGCCGCATCAAGTGCTTCCTCCTCTAATTGGGGTAGCAACCTGCGCTTTGGGTAGCTCTTGGAGGGGCGTTCGAGTTTATGCTCTTCGGCCGCAAGGACTTCAGTCCATTTGTCGACTAGCAAATCTTGACCAGCTCTAAGCTGTTACTGTTTTTTCTTGAGGCTTCTTGCCGTGGCCATAAGCCTGCGTTGAAAACGCTTTTGCTCGACGGGATCCTCTGGCACAACGAATTTGTCATCGTCGAGGCTTGCCTCGTCTTCGGAGGGAGGCATATAATTATCATCCTCGACCTCTCTGTCTGCCGCTCTCTCATGAGGGCTGGTTTCTCCATCCTCCTGTGCTAAATCTTGCTGGAGGGGGTTTTCTTCGGCGCTTTCCGGAGTATTATTATCTCCCGTACTGGAATCGCCGTGTTTGTTTTGGCGGGATTTTGAGCGGCGCCGCTGACGCCGGCGCTTAGGCTGTTTCTTGGAGGGGTCATCCTCCGCTGTTCCGTCGCCATCTCCCTCTTTTGGGGTGTCCACCATGTATATGTCATATGACGAGGTGGCTTTCCAGGGCCTAATAGGCGCTGGTTCTTCATCATCTCCTTCATCGGCGTCCATATCGTCGATGTCTTCGGAGTCGAAGTCGAGCATGTCGGTTAAGTTGTCGACAGTGGCTACAAAGTGGGTGGTGGGTGGGCTTTGAATTTCTTCATCGTCCGAATCCCAACCCTGCTGGCCGCAGTCCGGCCAGGGCTCTCCCGATAAAGAGAGAGACTTTAGTGACTTCAGAATATCGCCAAGAGGCGAGTGCTGAAAGATGTTCGCGGCAGTGAACTCCATGATCGGCGCCCAATCAGATTCGATTGGCAGGGGCGCGGAGTGTTCGGAGTCCAGAGAGGAGTCCGGCTCCTTGGAGTCACAAGTCTCGCAGAGTACGGGGCTGGCGTTCGGCTCAATCGCAGTTGGGATCGCAGCCCCCGAGGCGGCGTCCAACCGCCCATCCTCGATCGGCGCAGTTGGCTCCAAATCAAGGATCGGAGCCGATGCGGGTGCGGCCTCCAGGGCACTGTTCGGCGGCAGAGCTAGATCATGCTCGTCGGGACAGTGCGGCGCGCTCGGTAGTGGCTCGAATCCGTCGAAGATCAAGTCCCCGCGGATGTCATCCGTGTAGTTTAAACTTTAGAATCTGACCTGACGGCCAGGGGCGTAGCTTTTGATCTGCTCCAGATGGCCAAGTGAATTGGCCCGCAGTGCGAAGCTGCCGAAGACGAAGATCTGTCCGGGGAGGAAGGTCTCACCCTGGACTGCATCGCTGTTGAAGATCGTCGGAGTCATCGAGCCTGATGGCGACGACACAGAGGAACTCTCAATGAAAGCACCAATGTCGGTGTCAAAACCGGCGGATCTCGGGTAGGGGGTCCCGAACTGTGCGTCTAGGCCGGATGGTAACAGGAGGCAAGGGAAACGAAGTTTTACCCAGGTTTGGGCCCTCTCGATGGAGGTAAAACACTACGTCCTGCTTGATTAATATTGATGATATGGGTAGTACAAGAGTAGATCTACCACGAGATCAGAGAGGCTAAACCCTAGAAGCTAGCCTATGGTATGATTGTTGATGTGTATGTTGTCCTATGGACTAAAACCCTCCGGTTTATATCAACACCGGAGAGGGTTAGGGTTACATAGAGTCAGTTACAATGATAGGAGATCTGAATATCCGTATCGCCAAGCTTGCCTTCCACGCCAAGGAAAGTCCCTTCCGGATACGGGACGGAGTCTTCAATCTTGTATCTTCATAGTCCAGGAGTCCGGCTGAAGGTATAGTTTGGCTATCCGAACACCCCTAATCCAGGACTCCCTCACTTGAGGACAAGCAAAGGTTTAAGCTTGGGGGAGTTGATACATCTTCAACGTATCTACTTTTCCAAACACTTTTGCCCTTGTTTTGGACTCTAACTTGCATGATTTGAATGGAACTAACCCGGACTGACGTTGTTTTCAGCAGAATTGCCATGGTGTTATTTTTGTGCAGAAATAAAAGTTTTCGGAATGAGCTGAAAATCAACGGAGATTATTTTTGGAATATATAAAAATACTGGCGAAAAGATCCACATCATGGGGCCCACACCCTGTCCACGAGGGTGGGGGCTTGCCTACCCCCCTAGGCGCGCCCCTGCCTCGTGCCCCCCCATGCTCCACCGACGTCCATATTGACTCCATATATTCACTTTCGGGGAGAAAAAATCAGAGAGAAGGATTCATCGCGTTTTACGATACAGAGCCGCCGCCAAGCCCTAAACTCTCTTGGGAGGGCTGATCTGGAGTCCGTTCGGGGCTCCGGAGAGGGGAATCCGTCGCCATCGTCATCATCAACCTTCCTCCATCACCAATTTCATGATGCTCACCACCGTGTGTGAGTAATCCCATCGTAGGCTTGCTGGACGGTGATGGGTTGGATGAGATTTATCATGTAATCGAGTTAGTTTTGTTAGGGTTTGATCCCTAGTATCCACTATGTTCTGAGATTGATGTTGCTATGACTTTGCTATGCTTAATGCTTATCACTAGGTCCCGAGTGCCATGATTTCAGATCTGAACCTATTATGTTTTCATGAATATATGTGAGTTCGCGATCCCATCTTGCAAGTCTATAGTCACCTATTATGTGTTATGATCCATTAACCCCTAAGTGACAAAAATCGGGATACTTACCGGTGATGACCGTAGGTTGAGGAGTTCATGTATTCACTATGTGTTAATGCTTTGGTCCGGTACTCTATTAAAAGGAGGCCTTAATATCCCTTAGTTTCCAATAGGACCCCACTGCCACAGGAGGGTAGGACAAAAGATGTCATGCAAGTTCTTTTCCATAAGCACGTATGACTATATTTGGAATACATGCCTACATTACATTGATGAACTGGAGCTAGTTCTTTGTCACCCTATGTTGTAACTGTTGTGTGATTGATCGCATCTAACATAATTCTCCATCACCGATCCAATGCCTACGAGATTTTCATATATTGTTCCTCGCTTATTTACTTTTCCGTTGCTACTGTTACAATCACTATAAAACCAAAACTGCTACTGTTACTTTTGCCATTGTTACCACTACTATCATATTACTTTGCTACTAAATACTTTGCTACAGATATTAAGTTTCCAGGTGTGATTGAATTGACAACTCAGCAGCTAATACTTGAGAATATTCTTTGGCTCCCCTTGTGTCAAATCAATAAATTTGGGTTGAATACTCTACCCTCGAAAACTGTTGCGATCCCCTATACTTGTGGGTTATCAATCTCCTAGATAGATCTTGCATGATCGTAGGAATTTTTTTGAAATACTATGTTCCCCAATAGTGGCATCCGAGCTAGGTCTATGTGTAGATGTTATATGCATGAGTAGAACACAAAGGAGTTGTCGCCGTGCGTATATACATATTGCTTGTCGTCACTAGTTGTTTCTTGATTCGGCAGTATTGTTGGATGAAGCGGCCCGGACCGACATTACATGACCGCGTTCATGAGACCGGTTCTACCGATGTGCTTTGCACACATGTGGCTGGCGGGTGTCAGTTTCTCCAACTTTAGTTGAATCGGATTCAATGAACAGGGTTCTTTCTGAAGATCAAAAAGCAATCACTATACCGCATTTTGGGTTTTGATGCATAGGTAAGAATGGTTCTTGCTAGAAGCTCATAGCAGCCACGTAAAACTTGCAACAACAAAGTAGAGGACGTCTAACTTGTTTTTGCAGGGCGTGTTGTGATGTGATATGGTCAAGACGTGATTATATAAATTATTGTATGAGATTATCATGTTTTGTAACACAGTTATCGGCAACTGGTAGGAGCCATATGGTTGTCGCTTTATTGTAGGAAATGCAATCGCCATGTAATTGCTTTACTTTATCACTAAGCGGTAGAGATAGTCATAGAAGCAATAGTTGGCGAGAGGAAAACGATGCTACGATGGAGATCAAGGTGTCAAGCCGGTGACGATGGTGATCATGATGATGCTTTGGAGATGGAGATCAAAGGCACAAGATGATGATGGCCATATCATATCACTTATTTGATTGCATGTGATGTTTATCCTTTATGCATCTTATTTTGCTTAGTATGGTGGTAGCATTATAAGATGATCTCCCACTAAATTTCAAGGTATAAGTGTTCTCCCTGAGTATGCACCGTTGCTACAGTTCATCATGCCGAGACACCACGTGATGATCGGGTGTGATAAGCTCTACGTTCACATACAACAGGTGCAAGCTAGTTTTGCACACGCGGAATACTTGGGTTAAACTTGACGAGCCTAGCATATGCAGATATGCCCTCGGAACACTGAGACCGAAAGGTCGAGCGTGAATCATATAGTAGATATGATCAACATAGTGATGTTCACCATTCAAAATTACTCCATCTCACGTGATGATTGGACATGGTTTAGTTGATATGGATCACGTGGTCACTTAGATGATTAGAGGGATGTCTATCTAAGTGGGAGTTCTTAAGTAATATGATTAATTGAACTTAAATTTATCATGAACTTGGTCCTGATAGTATTTGCATATCTATGTTGTAGATCAATTGCTCGTGTATAGCTTCCCCGTTTTATATGATATGTTCCTAGAGAAAACTATGTTGAAAGATGTTAGTAGCAATGATGCGGACTAGCTCCGTGATCGGAGGATTATCCTCATTGCTGCGCAGAAGAATTATGTCCTTGATGCACCGCTAGGTGACGGACCTATTGCAGGAGTAGAGGCAGATGTTATGAACATTTAGCAAGCTCGGTATGATGACTACTTGATAGTTTAGTGCGCCATGCTTTACAGCTTCGAACAGGGACTTCAAAAACGTTTTGAACGCCACGGAGCATATAATATGTTCCGAGAGTTGAAATTAGTATTTCAGACTCATGTCTGTGTCGAGAGGTATGAAACCTCTGACAGTACTTTGCCTACAAGATGGAGGAGAATAACTGAACCAGTGAGCATGTGCTCAGATTGTCTGGGTACTACAATTGCTTGAATCAAGTGGGAGTTAATCTTCCAGGTAAGATAGTGATTGACAAAGTTCACTAGTCACTATCACCAAGTTACTGGAACTTAGTGATGAACTATAATATGCAAGGGATGACATAAAACGATTCCCGAGCTCTTCACGATGCTGAAATCGGCGAAGGTAGAAATCAAGAAAAACATCAAGTGTTGATGGTTGACAAGACCACTAGTTTCAAGTAAAAGGGCAAGATAAATAAAGGGAACTTCAAGAAGAATGGCAGGCAAGTTGCCACTCCCGTGAAGAAGCCCAAAGCTAGACCCAAGCCTGAAACTGAGTGCTTCTACTGCAAAGCAAATGGTCACTGGAAGCGAAACTGCCCCAAATACTTGGCGGATAAGAAGGATGGCAAAGTGAACAAAAGTATATATGATATACATGTTATTGATGTGTACTTTACTAGTGTTCATAGTAGCCCCTGGGTATTTAATACTAGTTCAGTTGCTATGATTAGTAACTTGAAACATGAGTTACAAAATGAACATAGAATAGTTGAGGGCAAGGTGACGATGTGTGTTGGAAGTAATTCCAATGTTGATAAGATCACCATCGCACACTCCCTTTACCTTCGGGATTAGTGTTGAACCTAAAATAAATGTTATTTGGTGTTTGCGTTGAGCATAATATGATTAGATCATATTTATTGCAATACGGTTATTCATTTAAGTCAAAGAATAATTGTTATTCTGTTTACATGAATAAAAGCTTCTATGGTCATACACCCAAGGTGAATGGTTTATTGAATCTCGATCGTAGTAATACACATATTCATAGTATTGAAGCCAAAAGATATAAGTTTAATAATGATAGTGCAACTTATTTGTGGCACTGCCATTTTGGTCATATTGGTGTAAAGCGCATGAAGAAACTCCATGCTGATGGGCTTTTGGAATCACTTGATTATGAATCACTTGATGCTTGTGAACCATGCCTCATGGGCGAGATGACTAAGACTCCGTTCTCCGGAACAATGGAACATGCAACAGACTTATTAGAAATAATACATACTGATGTATGCGGTCTGATGAGTGTTGATGCTCGTGGCGGGTATCGTTATTTTCTGACCTTCACAGATGATTTAAGCAGATATGGGTATATCTACTTAAATGAAACACAAGTCTGAAACATTTGAAAAGTTCAGAGAAATTCAGAGTGAAATTATGAATCACCGTAACAAGAAAATAAAGTTTCTACGATCTAATCGCGAAGTCAAATATTCTAGTTACGAGTTTGGCCTTCATTTAAAAACAATGTGTAATAAGTTTCACAACTCATGCCACCTGGAACACCACGGAGTAATGGTGTGTCCGAATGTCGTAACCGTACTTTATTAGATATGGTGCGATCTATGATGTCTCTTACCGATTTACCACTATCGTTTTGGGGTTATGCATTAGAGACAGCTGCATTCACGTTAAATAGGGCACCGTCTAAAATCCATTGAGACGACACCGTATGAACTGTGGTTTAGCAAGAAACCTAAGCTGTCATTTCTTAAAGTTTGGGGTTGCGATGCTTTTGTGAAAAAGTTTCAGCCTGATAAGCTCAAAGCCAAATCGTAGAAGTGCGTCCTCATAGGATACCCAAAAGAAACTATTGGGTACACCTTCTATCACATATCTAAAGACAAGATCTTTTGTTGCTAAGAGTGGATCCTTTCTAGAGAAGGAGTTTCTGTCGAAAGAAGTGAGTGGGAGGAAAGTAAAACTTGATGAGGTAATTGTACCTTCTCTCGAATTGGAAAGTAGCTCATCACTGAAATCAGTTCCAGTGATGCCTACACCAATTAGTGAGGAAGTTAATGATGATGATCATGAAACTTCAGATCAAGTTACTACCGAACCTCGTAGGTCAACCAGAGTACGTTCCGCACCAGAGTGGTACGGTAATCCTGTTCTGGAAGTCATGTTACTAGACCTTGACGAACCTACGAACTATGAGGAAGCGATGATGAGCCCAGATTCCGCGAAATGGCTTAAGGCCATGAAATCTAAGATGGGATCCATGTATGAGAACAAAGTATGGAGTTTGATTGACTTGCCCGATGATCGGTGAGCCATTCAGAATAAATGGATCTTCAAGAGGAAGACAGTCACCGATAGTAGTGTTACTATCTACAAATCTTGAGTTGTCGCAAAAGGTTTTCGACAAGTTCAAGGTGTTGACTACGATGAGAGTTTCTCACTCGTATCTATGCTTAAAGTCTATCCAAATCATGTTAGCAGTTGCCGCATTTTATGAAATCTGGCAAATTCATATCAAAACTACATTCCTTAATGGATTTATTAAAGAAGAGTTGCATATGATGCAACCAGAAGGTTTTGTCAATCCTAAAGGTGCTAACAAAGTGTGCAAGCTCCAACGATCCATCTATGGACTGGTGCAAGCATCTCGGAGTTGGAATATATATGCTTCGATGAGTTGATCAAAGCATATAATTTTATACATACTTTTGGAGAACCCTGTATTTACAAGAAAGTGAGTGGGAGCTCTGTAGCATTTCTGATATTATATGTGGATGACATATTGTTGATCGGAAATGATGCTGAATTTCTAGATAGCTGATAACTCCATTTTGCATCATGCTTTTATATCGATATTTATTGCATTATGGGTTGTTATTACACATTATGTCACAATGCTTATGCCTATTCTCTCTTATTTTACAAGGTTTACATAAAGAGGGAGAATGCTGGCAGCTGGGATTCTGGGCTGGAAAAGGAGCAAATATTAGAGACCTATTCTGCACAGCTCCAAAAGTCCTGAAACTTCATGGAAGTCATTTTCAGAATATATATTAAAAATACTGAGCGCAAGAAGTTCCAGAGGGGGCCACACCCTGCCCACGAGGGTGGGGGCGCACCCTACCCCCGGGGCGCGCCACCCTGCCTCATGGCCCCCCTGGTGGACCTCCGATGCCCATCTTCTACAATATGGAGTCTTTCGATGAGGAAAAAATCATAAGCCAGCTTTCGGGACGAGACTCCGCCGCCACGAGGCAGAACCTTGGCGGAACCAATCTACGGCTCTGGCGGAGCTGTTCTGCCGGGGAAACTTCCCTCTGGGAGGGGGAAATCATCGCCATCGTCATCACCAACGATCCTCTCATCGGGAGGGGGTCAATCTCCATCAACATCTTCACCAACACCATCTCCTCTCAAACCCTAGTTCATCTCTTGTATCCAATTCTTGTCTTTAAGTCCGGGATTGGTACCCGTGGGTTGCTAGTACTGTTAATTACTCCTTGTAGTTGATGCTAGTTGGTTTATTTGGTGGAAGATCATATTTTCAGATCCTATATGCATATTAATACCCCTCTGATTATGAACATGAATATGCTTTGTGAGTAGTTGTGTTTGTTCCTAAGGACATGGGAGAAGCCTTGCTATTAGTAGTCATGTGAATTTGGTATCCGTTCGATATTTTGATGAGATGTATGTTGTCTCTCCTCTAGTGGTCTTATGTGAACGTCGACTACATGACACTTCACCATTATTTGGGCCTAGAGGAAGGCATTGGGAAGTAATAAGTAGATTATGGTTTGCTAGAGTGACAGAAGCTTAAACCCTAGTTTATGCGTTGCTTCCTAAGGGGCTGATTTGGATCCATATGTTTCATGCTATGGTTTGGTTTACCTTAATACTTTTGTTGTAGTTGCGGATGCTTGCAATAGAGGTTAATCATAAGTGGGATTCTTGTCCAAGTAAGGGCAGTACCCAAGCACCGGTCCACCCGCATACCAAATTATCAAAGTAACGAACGTGAATCATATGAACGTGATGAAAACTAGCTTGACGATAATTCCCCTGTGTCCACGGGAGCGCTTTTCTCTATATAAGAATTTGTCCAGGCTTGTCCGTTGCTACAAAAAGGATTGGGTCACCTTGCTGCACTTTATTTACTTTTGTTACTTGTTGCTCATTACCAATTATCTTATCACAAAACTATCTGTTACCTATAATTTCAGTGCTCGCAGAGAATACCTTGCTGAAAACCGCTTATCATTTCCTTCTGCTCCTCGTTGGGTTCGACACTCTTACTTATCGAAAGGACTATGATTGATCCCCTATACTTGTGGGTCATCAAGACTCTTTTCCGGCGCCGTTGCCGGGGAGTGAAGCGCCTTTGGTAGGTGGAATTTGGTAAGGGAAAATTTATATAGTGTGCTGAAATCTACTGTCACTTGTTACTATGGAAAGTAATCCTCTGAGGGGCTTGTTCGGGTATCTTCACCCCGACTAGTAGATCAAAGAGTTGCTCCTCAACCTATTGAACCTATTGAAAATGAAAATGTCTACTTTGAGATTCCTTCGGGTATGATAGAAAAACTGCTAGCTAACCCTTTTGCAGGAGATGGAACATTACATCCCGATGAGCACCTAATATATGTGGATGAAGTTTGTGGATTATTTAAGCTTTTAGGTGTGCCCGATGATGTTATTAAGAAGAAGGTCTTCCCTTTATCTTTGGAGGGAGACGCATTGATATGGTATAGGCTATGTGATGATATGGGATCATGGAACTATAAACGATTGAAATTGGAATTTCATCAGAAGTTTCATCCTATGCATCTTGTTCATCGTGATCACAATTATATATATAATTTTTGGCCTCGTGAAGGAGAAAGCATCACTCAAGCTTGGGGGAGGCTTAAATCAATGTTCTATTCATGCCCCAATCATGAGCTTCCAAGAGAAATAATTATTCAAAATTTATATGCTCGGCTTTCTGATAATAATCGCACCATGCTCGATACTTCTTGTGATGGCTCTTTTATGATGAAGACTATTGAATTCAAATGGGATTTATTGGAAAGAATTAAACGCAACTCTGAAGATTGGGATCTCGATGAAGGTAAGGAGTCAGGTATGACACCTAAGTTTGATTGTGTTAAATGTTTTATGGATACCAATGTTTTCCGTAAATTTAGCACTAAATATGGACTTCACTCTGAAATAGTAGCTTCTTTCTGTGAATCTTTTGCTACTCATGTTGATCTCCCTAGGGAGAAGTGGTTTAAATATCATCCTCACATAGAAGTAAAAGGAGCTGCACCTATTAAAGTTGAAGAAAAGACTCTCACTTATAATGATCCTATTGTTCCTACTGCTTATGTTGAGAAACCACATTTTCCTGTTAGGATAAAAGATCATGGTAAAGCTTCAACTATGGTTCGTAAAAGCAATATTAGAACTTATACACCTCCTGAGCAAATTAAAGTTGAACCTAATATTGTTATTGTTAAAGATCTCTTATCTGATAATATTGATGGGCATGTTATTTATTTCTGTGATGAGACTGCTAGAATTGCTAAACCTTGTGCTAAAGATAAACATAGACCCGTGGTAGTCATGCCTGTTATTTCTGTTAAAATAGGAGATCATTGTTATCATGGCTTATGTGATATGGGTGCCAGTGCTAGTGCTATACCTCATGACTTATACAAAGAAATTATGCATGATATTGCACCTGCTGAGCTAGAAGATATTGATGTCACAATTAAACTTGCCAATAGAGATACTATTTCACCAATTGGAATTGTTAGAGATGTTGAAGTCTTGTGTGGGAAAACTAAATATCCTGCTGATTTTCTTGTTATTGGTTCCCCACAAGATAGCTTTTGTCCCATTATATTTGGTAGACCCTTCTTGAACACAGTTAATGCTAAGATTGATTGCGAAAAGGATGTTGTTACTATTGGTTTAGGTGATATGTCTCATGAATTTAATTTCTCTAAATTCCTTAGACAACACCGTGAAGAGGAATTGCCTAGTAAAGATGAAATTATTGGTCTTGCTTCTATTGTCGTGCCTCCAAGTGATCCTTTAGAACAATATTTCCTAGACCATGAAAATGATATGTTTATGAATGAAAGAAGGGAAATAGATGTGTTCTTTAAACAGGAACCCATCCTGAAACACAATTTGCCTGTCGAAATCCTAGGGGATCCTCCTCCACCCAAGGGTGATCCCATGTTTGAGCTCAAACTGTTACCCGATACTCTTAAATATGCTTATCTTGATGAGAAAAAGATATATCCTGTTATTATTAGTGCTAACCTTTCAGAGCATGAAGAAGATAGATTATTGAAAACTCTGAAGAAGCACCGTGCTGCTATTGGATATACTCTCAATGATCTTAAGGGCATTAGTCCCACACTATGTCAACACAAAATAAATTTGGAGAAAGATGCCAAACCAGTTCGTGATCACCAACGACGGCTGAATCCTAAGATGAAAGAAGTGGTAAAAAAGGAAATACTAAAGCTCCTTGAGGCAGGTATAATTTATCCCGTTGCTGATAGTCAGTGGGTAAGTCCTGTCCATTGTGTCCCTAAAAAGGGAGGTATTACTGTTGTTCCTAATGATAAAGATGAATTGATTCCGCAAAGAATAATTACAGGTTATAGGATGGTAATTGATTTCCATAAATTAAATAAGGGTACTAAAAAAGATCATTATCCCTTACCTTTTATTGATCAAATTCTAGAAAGATTATCCAAACATACACATTTGTGCTTTCTAGATGGTTATTCTGGTTTCTCTCAAATACCTGTGTCAGCTGATGATCAATCTAAGACCACTTTTACTTGCCCGTTCGGTACTTTTGCTTATAGATGTGTGCCTTTTGGTTTATGTAATGCACCTGCTACCTTCCAAAGATGCATCATGGCTATATTCTCTAACTTTTGTGAAAAGACTTGTGAGGTTTTCATGGACGATTTCTCCGTCCATGGATCCTCTTTTGATGATTGCTTAAGCAACCTTGATCGAGCTTTGTAGATATGTGAAGAAACTAACCTTGTCTTGAATTGGGAGAAGTGCCACTTTATGGTTAATGAAGGTATTGTCTTGGGGCATAAAGTTTCTGAAAGAGGCATTGAGGTTGATAAAGCTAAAGTTGATGCTATTGAAAAGATGTCGTGTCCCAAGGACATCAAAGATATAAGAAGTTTCCTTGGTCATGCCGGTTTTTATAGGAGGTTCATTAAGGACTTCTCAAAAATTTCCCGGCCTCTGACTAATTTATTACAAAAAGATATACCATTTGTTTTTTATGATGATTGCGTAGAAGCATTTGAAATACTTAAGAAAGCATTAATCTCTGCACCTATTGTTCAGCCACCTGATTGGAATTTACCCTTTGAAATTATGTGTGATGCTAGTGATTATGATATAGGTGCTATTCTAGGGCAAAGAGTTGATAAGAAATTAATTGTTATTCAATATGCTAGTAAAACTCTAGACAATGCTCAGAGAAATTATGCTACTACTAAAAAAGAATTTTTAGCAGTTGTATTTGCTTGTGATAAGTTCAGACCTTATATAGTTGATTCTAAAGTAACTATTCACACTGATCATGCTGCTATTAAATATCTGATGGAAAAGAAAGATGCTAAACCTAGACTTATTAGATGGGTTCTCTTGCTACAAGAATTTGATTTGCATATTATTGATAGAAAGGGAGCTAAGAACCCCGTTGCAGACAACTTGTCTAGGTTAGAAAATGTTCTTGATGACCCACTACCTATTGATGATAGCTTTCCTGATGAACAATTAAATGTCATAAATGCTTCTCGCACTGCTCCATGGTATGCTGATTATGCTAATTATATTGTTGCTAAATTTATACAACCTAGTTTCACATACCAGCAAAAGAAAAAGTTTTTCTATGACTTAAGACATTACTTCTGGGATGATCCACATCTTTATAAACAAGGATTAGATGGTGTTATTAGACGTTGTGTACCTGAGCATGAAGACGAACAGATCCTATGCAAGTGTCACTCCGAGGCTTATGGAGGACACCATGCTGGAGATATAACTACACACAAGGTATTGCAATCCGGTTTTTATTGGCCTACTCTCTTCAAGGATGTCCGTAAGTTTGTCTTGTCTTTTGATGAATGTCAAAGAATTGATAATATTAGTAGACGTCAAGAAATGCCTATGGATTATTCACTTGTTATTGAACCATTTGATGTTTGGGGTTTGGATTATATGGTACCTTTTCCTACCTCCAATGGATACACACATATTTTAGTTGTTGTTGATTACATTACTAAGTGGGTAGAAGCTATTCCAACTAGTAGTGCTGATCATAACACCTCTATTAAGATGCTTAAAGAAGTTATTTTTCCAAGGTTTGGAGTCCCTAGATATTTAATGACTGATGGTGGTTCACATTTTATTCATGATGCTTTCCGTAAAATGCTTGCTAAATATGATGTTAATCATAGAATTGCATCTCCTTATCACCCACAGTCTAGTGGTCAAGTAGAATTGAGCAATAGAGAACTCAAATTAATTTTGCAAAAGACTGTTAATAGATCTAGAAAGAATTGGTCCAAGAAACTTGATGATGCATTATGGGCCTATAGAACTGCATATAAAAATCCTATGGGTATGTCTCTGTATAAAATGGTTTATGGAAAAGCATGTCACTTAGCTCTCGAACTAGAACATAAGGCTTATTGGGCTATTAAAGAACTCAATTATGATTTCAAACTTGCTGGTGAGAAAAGGTTATTTGACATTAGCTCACTCGATGAATGGAGAACCCAAGCCTACGAGAATGCCAAATTATTTAAAGAAAAAGTTAAAAGATGGTATGACAAAAGAATACAGAATCGTGAGTTTAATGTAGGTGATTATGTATTGCTATACAACTCTCGTTTAAGATTTTTTGCAGGAAAACTTCTATCTAAATGGGAAGGTCCTTACGTTATCGAGGAGGTCTATCGTTCCGGTGCCATAAAAATCAACAACTTCGAAGGCACAAATCCGAAGGTGGTGAATGGTCAAAGAATTAAACATTATATCTCAGGTAATCCTATAAATGTTGAAACCAATGTTATTGAAACCGTAACCCCGGAGGAATACATAAGGGACACTTTCCGGAACGTTTCAGACTTTGAAAAGGAATATGTATGTGATACGATAAGTAAACCAACTCCAAAACAGTTCTAATGGCAATTTTTCTCCAATTTGGAATATTTAGAAAAATAGAAAAATAAGAAGCTGTCCAGGAAGGACACGAGGCTCCACAAGGGTGGAGGGCGCGCCCTACCCCTCTGGGCGCGCCCCCTGCCTCGTGGGCACCTCGTGTGCTCTCCGGACTCCGTTTTCTTGTAATATATGTATTTTGGTCGGTAAAAATTCATTATATAATCCCCCGAGGGTTTTGACTCCTGTATCACGCAAATATATCTTATCTTTGTTTCGAGCTGTTTATCTGACAGATCTAGGACGTCATCTCCTCCTCAAGTGCCCCCAAGGACAAGTTCTTCGAGAAGGTCATCAACCCCTACCTCGCGGAGGGGCTGCAACACCCTCAAACCATTGAGATGCGTGAGGGGTTGTTGCACATCCGCGATGTTGAGGGACCAAGGAGGACCGGAAGCATGGAAACAAGGCTCGAGGCAATGGAGCAACAAGTTTTCAGGTGCCAGGAGATGGTGGAGCGTGGACTTGAATCCAATCACATTATGATCACGGAGTTAACCAACAACCACAAGCTGGATGCCAAGGACATTGGGGAGGCCATCTTCAAGCTTCACGAGAAAATCGAGCACCTCCAAGCCCAAATCTATGACCTGCAAAACCAAAACTGTGAATATGAGTATAGATTCAAGAGGATGAGTTTGGCTGCAGATTTGAGGATTCAAGAGACTCGGTCATCCTTCTATGATGGAGAGCCTATGCCTTGGAAGAAGGACGGCAAGCCTACATCATCAACAACTCCACCCTCTCCACCAACAAAGAATTGAGTATCTGGTATGGGCACTCCCCTTGGCAACTGCCAAGTTTGGGGGAGTGCCCCAGTATCGTATCACCATCACTTTTATCTTTACCGTTTTTCTTAGTTCGATCCTTTTGATAATATCTTGATCTAGTAGAATAAAGTTTTAGTATGATCTAGTTGTGATTTTGCTTTATGATCCTTCTATGTAATCGAGTCCGTGAGCTATATATAATAAAGATTAGTGTTGAGTCAAGGGCTTGATTATTTTGCCATAATCTTGAGTGAATAAAAGAAAAGAGAAAGAATAAAAAGAAACAAAGAGATCACATGGATCTTATGGAGAGTAATGAGCTCACATAGAAAGAAGTATGATGAATAAAAGTTGTTGAGACTTGACAAACATAGTTTTAGTCAACGTTGGAATTAATAGGAAGCAATAAAGAAAGAGATGTCTTCACATATAAATATACTATCTTGGACATCTTTTATGATTGTGAGCACTCATTAAAATATGACATGCTAAATAGTTGACGTTGGACAAAGAAGACAACGTAATGGGTTATGTTTTCTTACATATGAGATAAATTATATTGTCATGGATCATCCAACATGATTGAGCTTGCCTTTCCCCCTCATGCTAGCCAAATTGTTTGCACCAAGTAGAGATACTACTTGTGCTTCCAAACACCCTTAAACCAGTTTTGCGATGAGAGTCCACCATACCTACCTATGGATTGAGTAAGATCCCTCAAGTAAGTTGTCATTGGTGCCAGCAATAAAAATTGCCCTCTAAATATGTATGACTTATTAGTGTGGGAGAAAATAAGCTTTATACGATCCTGTGATACAGAAGAAATAAAAGCGACAGACTGCATAATTAAGGTCCATATCACAAGCGGCAATATAAAGTGACGTTCTTTCGCATTAATATTTTGTGCACCCAACCATAAAAGCGCATGACAACCTCTGCTTCCCTCTGCGAAGGGCCTATCTTTTACTTTTATCTCCTACCTTGTGTATCGATATTTATTGCATTATGGGCTGTTATTACACATTATGTCACAATGCTTATGCATATTCTCTCTTATTTTACAAGGTTTACATAAAGAGGGAGAATGCCGGCAGCTAGGATTCTAGGCTGGAAAAGGAGCAAATATTAGAGACCTATTCTGCATAGCTCCAAAAGTCCTGAAACTTCACGGAAGTCATTTTCAGAGTATATAAAAAATACTGAGCGCAAGAAGTTCCAGAGTGGGCCACACCCTTCTCACGAGGGTGGGGGCGCGCCCTACCCCCCTGGGTGTGCCCCCTGCCTCGTAGGCCCCTTGGTGGCCCTCCGATGCCCATCTTCTACTATATGGAGTCATTCGATGAGGAAAAAAAATCATAAGCCAGCTTCGGGACGAGACTCCGCCGCCACGAGGCGGAACCTTGGCAGAACCAATCTAGGGCTACAGCAGAGCTATTCTGCCGGGGAAACTTCCCTGCGGGAGGGGGAAATCATCGCCATCGTCATCACCAACGATCCTCTCATCGGGAGGGGGTCAATCTCCATCAACATCTTCACCAGCACCATCTCCTCTCAAACCTTAGTTCATCTCTTATATCCAATTCGTGTCTTTAAGTCCAGGATTGGTACCTGTGGGTTGCTAGTAGTGTTAATTACTCCTTGTAGTTGATGCTAGTTGGTTTATTTGGTGGAAGATCATATGTTCAGATCCTATATGCATATTATTACTGAAAGTGCTAGTTATCGACTAGAGGGGGGGTGAATAGGCGATTTTTATGAAAGTCTTCAAAACATGGAAGTTTCGAAGACAAACGATAGAAATGAACCTATTAACAGCGGAAGGTAGACTACATTAGGCAAGCCATAGTCCATTATACAATGAAGTGAAAGCACGAAGACTAATAGCAGCTAGGCAGTATGGATCAGGATGGAAGATAGTATGAAGCCAATCAGAACAAACAATCACACAGTGAAGACAAACAGATAATGCAAGCAGGCAATGACTTCACAAGGACCAACTGTAAATAAAGAGAAGGAAATGATAGAACCAGTTGCTTGGTGAAGACAAGGGATTTGTTGGACCAGTCCCAGTTGCTGTGACAACTGTACGTCTGGTTAGGGAGGCTAAGATTCAACTCAGAAGACCGCATCTTCACCTTATTCCCCTTGAGCTAAGGACACCCAGTCCTCGCCCAGTCACTCAGGTAAGTATTCAAGGTAGACTTCCAAACCTTCATAGACTTCGTTCACCGGCGATCCACAATGACTCTTGGATGCTCAGAACACGACGCCTAACCGGCTAGAGGATTCACAGTCCTCAAGTGTAACAAGTCTTAAGATCACACTGATAGGAAGACTTTAGTGATGCCTAACACTCTTTCGCTCTGGGTGTCTAAGGCTTTGTCCTCGCAAGGATTTCTCTCTCAAAGGCTTCGAGGTGGGTTGCTCTCAAATGACAAAAGTCATGCACTAACTCTGAGCAGCCACCAATTTATGGTGTAGGGGTGGGCTATTTATAGCCACTAGGCAACCCAACCTGATTTGTCCGAAATGACCCTGGGTCACTAAGGAACTGACACATGTTCCAATGGTCAGATTTCAAACACACACAGCAACTTTACTTGGGCTACAAGTAAAGTTGACTGATCCAGCTCTAGATAAGATTTGCTCTCATTGTCTTCGCTCGAAGACATAGGATTTTGGTTAAGCATCACTTCAGTCACTCTGACTTTGTTCACTAGGACCCCACTTAATAGTACGGTGGTTCCTATGACTCAACAAAGAAGAAAAGGAAACAACGAAGTCTTCGCGCTCCATAGTCTTCACGCGATGTCTTTTCTTGTCATAGTCTTCAATGTGAATATCTTCACATACCACCTTTGTCTTCAATGTCTTCATACATTTTTAGGGGTCATCTCCGGTAGGTAAACCGAATCAATGAGGGACTACTACCTGTGTTATCCTGCAATTCTCACAAACACATTAGTCCCTCAACCAGGTTTGTCGTCAATACTCCAAAACCAACTAGGGGTGGCACTAGATGCACTTACAATCTCCCCCTTTTTGGTGATTGATGACAAACTGGTTGAAGTTTTCAACGGGGATAAAAGTATGTGAAATTGTAAAGGATTTAGGTATTGTCTTCATAAGTAGCAGAAAGGCTCCCCCTGAAGATGTGCATATAAGTATTTTGCTTTTGAATGCAAATGCACATGGCAGGTTGTACTTGCAGAGCTCCTCTTCTACTTATGAAGACAATTTATCATGCATGAAAGGATATAGCGAAGATAATGACATGCATAATGAAAAATGGACATATGCAAAGTGACTTCGTGCGGGATTTATCATCGCACATGCAGAATTTATCATCGCATCACAGAATAGCAAACAAGTAGCAAACGGCCATCAAGTTTAAGTGTTACAACTCAAAGAACCAAATGTATCAAAAGCGAGAGTTGTAAACACTAGGCAAAATATAAAGCAACCGCCCATTTGGACCCTCTTGAAGACTATCAACTCATATGCTTCTCCCCCTTTTGTCAGTAAGGACCAAAAAGGTTTGAAGACATAGAGCCTCTACTCATTCCTAGAAGGACTAGGAGAAGATGCAGGGTCGGCGTTGGTGTTTGGCAGTGCAGAAGAACTTGGTGCAGTGTCAAGATGCGCTGAAGTTGGAGGTGGTGAAGTAGCATCATCTTGATCATCTATGACTCTGGCATTCACCGTTGCAGCTGAGGAGGAATAGTCAGAGTGTTCAAGAGACGGAGTTCAACACAAGACAGCATTCCTTGGAGGAGTGGAGTCAAACTTGAATTTTTTAATGAAGCCGTCGTATTGAAGATCTGCTTCAGCACTAAGCAATGTCAAACTCTTACATGACCTCTTACAGGTTTCATGTGTAACAAAGGCATTCTTGGTGGCAAGATTGCGAATGCGATTAACATCCACCAAGAGGCTTTGCATCTGACGCTTAAGCCAGTCATGATGCTTGTCATGTTTCTGATGTAGAGAGACGAGAAGCTCTTGGTCATTGAGAACACGAGATCTCTTCCGAGGCCTTTGAGCAATGGTGCTTTCAGTGGCTTTAGTTTGGGTGGGAGGGGCACGTGTATTACCAGCCAAGGGATAAACATGAGAAATGGCCTGAACTCCTTCAATGGGCTATGAGAAGCTTTGGTGATCAGCATTGTGAAGAGTAACAGTGTAGCGACCAGACCTCAAACAGTCTGATCTCTGTGCTCCGGTGTCATCCCTGGATAAGTAATGCTGACACCACACAGTACTCGGAGGATTTATAGCAGAGTAGCAATCACACACTTATTACATCGAGTGTCTCCATAGAGAACTTATTACAATAAATATGGCTTAAGGCCATCTAAATACGATAACAGCGGAAGGCTTGGAAGATAAGTGAGTCCATCAACTCCAACGACATCACTGAGTATAGAACCACGACCTAAAAACTCATTAATCGTCATCTTAAAAGTCTGCAACATTAACGTTGCAGCCCGAAAACGGGTCAGCACATGGAATATGCTGGCAAGGTAACACATAGAGAGTAATGGAATGAACAGCTATACTATATGCATATTTGGCTGGTGGAAATCTCTATGGTTACAATTTTGCGTAAAGCCAATTTTTCCCTACTTCAAAGGAATAAAATTTAATTACTATCATGGTAGTTGTTAAACATTGAGAATGGTTGACAGCATTCTCAATCCCAATTAAAAATCATCATTAAACATAACCCAACAAAATTAATTTAGAGTAACATGTTGAGATTCACATGATAATCCAGGTACTAGATACTCGAGATGTCCATAACCGGGGACACGGCTAATCATGATTAGTTTATTACACTCTGCAGAGGTTTGCGCACTTTTCCCCACAAGACTCAATCGCCTCCGTTTGGTTTCTCGCACTACATGGTGTTTGAGAAGACGGATGACCGAGACATAGTCTTTCAGAAGCGCTAGCACCTTACGATCGGGTAGACCGTACCACCTACATCCCCTACATCTGCTAGTCTACCACTGTAAGAGTTCGCATGACTTAGTCAACTATGCTAGAGCCCATAATAGCTTGTGGCTGCACACGGAAGTTTCTAGTATGAATAGTCTCATGATCCCTTTGAGCCTGGGTGGCGGTCCGAAAGAAAACAGGCAAGTCCTGGAATACCCAGGTGTCTCAATCCACCCAGATGTGTGTTTAAGTTGCCACCTTAGATAAGCCATTAATTAACAAACTCACATCTGTCATGGATATCACTCACCCAATCCACGTCTACTAGCATAGCATGGCATAATAAGCAAACGTAGAAGTAACTCCCAAAGGTTTGATAATAAACAGGTAATAGGTACTACCTCAACTACTTCCCATCCCACAATTTAATTAGATCCTAATCATGCAATGTGTGAGGATTGATCTAATGCAATAAAACTGGGTAGTGGGAAAATATGATCAAAGTGTTACTTGCCTTGCTGATGATCCGGGAAACCTAGAGATTCGAAGTAACAAGCGGCGCACTGCGGGTATTTATCGCAGACAAACAAACAAGCATACAATAAGTACTCATCTAATGCACGGGTAAAACGCAAATAAGAGATCTAACCAGAAGGTTCAACTTAAGAACTCCGGTTGGCAAAAAGAATCAAATCGAACGAAGCAATGAAAGTCAAACGGCGAAAGACAACAACTTCGTTCTACTAATCTGGATCTAGGGCAATTATTACAGTAGCAAAATCTTGTTTAAGTTGGTTAAACGGATAGAGGGTTTCGAGACGAAACTCCAGGCGCTTGAATCGCCTGATTTCGATAAACGAGCGAAAAGTTATACTAAAACAAAAATCGGATCAGGAATCGCGATCAGAAAAATCGCGGATTTAATCCGAGAAAAATAAAAACGACGAACGCTCACTAAATTAAATAAACCAGAAAACCGATCTGTTTAAAAAAACCGAAACTAAAAAAAACCGATGGAAAAACCGACGGAAAAACCGAACGGTTTTTCAAAAAAAATTAAAAAAAACGACGCGGAAATCGAGGCGGCGGCGGACCACGGGCGGCGGGTCGGTGGCGTCCGGCGGCGGGCGACGGCGGCGGGGCGGCGGCGGCGCCGGTGGCGAGGCGCGGCGGCGGCGGCGGCGGCGCGGGTGGCGGCGGCGGCGACGGCGACGCGGGTGGCGGCGGGGCTGGGGCTAGGGTTCTGCCGGGGTGGGCTGGCTTATAAAGCCTAACGGGCCGGGAGTCCTAGTCGGACACGGCCCCTAGGTTGGTTTGTTTTTTTAATGTTACGCGTAGAAAAAAAATAAAAAGAAATATTAAACGGACTCCAAAAATTCCGAAATAAATTTTCACGGGCTTCTAAAATCAAGCCGCACAAGGTGAACATTTATTTGGGACCTAAATGCAATTTTAAAAAACGCACATTTTTCCTAAATTCAAATAAAACACCGAAAAACTCCGAAATAAAATCTTATTTGATTTTATTATTTGATCCTCAATATTTCTTTATTTTGGGAAAGTCATTTTATTCCCTCTCTCATATTTTTGTAATAGAAATAATTGATGATAAAATAAATAAAATCAAATGATCCTATTCTCAAAATTTGAGAAAACTCAAATATGAAAATAACGAAACCCCCAACTCTCTCCGTGGGTCCTTGAGTTGCTTAGGATTTCTAGGATCAACCAAAATGCAAAATAAAATATGATATGCATAGATGATCTAATGTATAACATTCCAAATTGAAAATTTGGGATGTTACAAACAGGCTCTTTGGCAGGCTCTGGGTAGATGGCTTCAACAGACAGATCAACCTCTGGCAAGAATATGAGATGATTGCATGCAGAAGGCTGATAGTTGATTGCAGAGTGAAGCTTGATTAGGCGCATTACCCATGGAGCGTAGAACTTGAGACCAAAGATGTCGGAGCCAGATGCAGCCAATTGCCTGATGAAAAAGTCTTGGGCATTGAACTAGATGCCATTGAAGATATAGAAAACCAAAGTCTTCATTGCTCCTTCAAGCTTCGCTGCAGAAGAATGTCCTTTGACAGGCCATAGAGTACGCCTAATGATATGATAAATGGTGCGGGGCAGATACTCGAGGTCTTCAACAAAGAATTCTGTTGGGTATTCAGCGTCGCGTGGCAGAGGCTTCATCATGCTCAACATTTGGCTCAAATTAGGCTCTGGCTTCTGGAATATGCTCTCCAAAGCATTATGGTGTAGTTGACAACCTGGTTCATAATGTTCGCCAGGAGTGGGCAGGGCTGTAAGCTCGATGATGTCTTGGGCTTTAGCTTCATCATGTACATCGCCCGTCATCCACTCAAGGATGCATGTCTTCGGATCCCTGTTGTAGCCACGAATGTGGAGGGTAGCATAGAATTGAAGCAGAAGCTCTTCATTCCAATGTTCTTTTGCTTTCACAAATGGGAGAAGACCAGCATCTTTGAAGCAGTCAAGGGCTTCTTCTAGGCAAGGCAGTCCAGCCATGGCTTCGCTGTCTAGACGCATATGAGGAAAGATTGTGCCCTTGGTCATAGAGAACACAAGAATAGTAACTGTGTTGCTGATAGCTCCAGAACCGATCAGATGAAATTCTTGGCATGGAATAGGGGTTCTTGGCACTATCAAAGAAAGTGTTGTGCGCAATGAAGCCATTCGCATTGAACGATCCTGGTGAGGTTGCTGTACCTGGAAACCTGGGCAACCTTGGCTTCGGCTTCTGGACCTGAGGCCTGTGCTCGATATGATAGTCAAATTGCGGACCAGCAGCAGGTGGAGGAACCAGAATGGGCCGTTTGACAGTGACTAGCTGACCATGATCATATGCTTGCTCGATGGTGTGTGGCCATGGAGGCGGTACAGGAGCAGTGGCAGTGGCATGGACTTCTGGCTGCAGATTTGCGTCAGGAGCAGCATTGGCTTCAGGTGCAATCACTTCTGGCACCACATTAACTTCAGGCGCCACAGTAGCTTCGGCCATGACAACGTCATTGGCTTCAGTATGGGTGTTGGTGGTCGCCTCAATGTTATCAACCTCCACTCGAGTAGCTGGAGGGTCGGACACGTTCTCCTAGAGAACAACTTTAGGGTTGGTTGGGGTGTAGCAACACGTTCTTCTTCATTTCTTGGCTCTTCTTGTTCATCGGCTGATGCAACCGGAATATCTTCAGCTGCTTTGGCTTCAGACTCGGGGATGTTCGTAGTAGGAGAGGCTTCAGGAAAGACTTGGCGTGAAATGGATTGGTGCTCTTCTCCTTCTAGAACACTTGATAGAGTGACATGTGGCATTGGTCCTTTGCGAAGCCTGTGGAACGCTGGCAACGCTTGTGAAGATGGAGTTGGTTGGGCCACAAAGTCATTGTCTTCAAGCACCAGAGTGCTGACTTGAGGTGGGGGAGTACTTGGTGATTCTTCTTAACGGGGGGAGTCTTGTGGGTGATCAGCCCATGAGTCATGCTGAGCAATTGGCGGCAATGGACGACCAATGCTGATGAGTTCGCTGTTCGTGAGAACAGGCTATGATACCACATTGTGTTCGATCTGAGGAAGGACTTCATCATCTTCAACATTGTCTTGATGACCAATGTCTTCAGCTGCGGTGGGGTCAACAGCTGGAATGTCTTCAGCTTCAGGAGCCTCTGTGGAAGCAGGCTCATGAACTATCAACTAGCGCTCACTATGTTCAGACGCAGGACGAGCCACTGAGATCGGCTCGACAACAAGGGGATCTATGGGAGCAGCCCAATCTTTCTTCTTTGTCTTTCTCTTTTTCGTCGGTGGAGCATCGTCAGTGGTGTGCTTGGTCTTGCGCTTGCGGGCTTCAGCTTCAGCTGCCCTTGTTTTCTTGAGCTCTGAAGCCACTATGGGGACCTTAGGCTTCGAGCCTGTCATACTGGCAGGGAAGACAATGTGAGGTTCTTCCTGCCTTGATGCTTCAGGTTGTGCCACAGCATGCTTCTTCTTCTTCTTGGTAGCCATTCTGGGGTCGATGCCTGGTCGCCCCAGAGCCTTGCGCTTTTCAGCTTCATTGTAGCCTTGAACACATTTGGCAGCCAGGTGTTTCATGCGCTCTCGAGAACCTTTAGCTTCTTCACATTTCTTGTGGAATGCCTCCTTGAGCTCATGCAGCATGACCTTGAAGTTTTGGACGTCTGCCATGTTGAGCTTGGCCATGAGCTTCTTGAACGAGCCATTTCATAGTCAATCTTGTGCTTCAGCTCAACAATTCTCTGTGCAAGAGCCAGCTCAGGAGCAATGGTTCCATGGAAGGAGACGCTGAGGCCAATTGGGAGTTGAAGATCATCAAAACTAAGGTCTGGGCTATCGAACCACTCATCAATGAACTTGTACAGGATCTCCACATCAAAGAGGGGAAGATCATTGAGGATTTCTGCCTCTTGCTTGCTCTTTATAAGCAGCTCAAGAGCATCATCTCCAAGATCATCGTTGACAGATCAATGGCTTCGTTCTCATTCCTCAGAACGGCAGCAAGGGTCAATGCTTGACTAGTTGCTTGCATGGGCTTCTTCATCTTGTCAGACTTGGAGATGCGAGAGAGATCTTCGGACTGCACACTGGCTTCAGGAGGTGCAGTGGCCAGAGGCTTCGCCCGCGAAACTTTTGGTGCAGAGGAGGGCTTTGAAGCCTTTGGTTTCTTTTGCTTCATGGGCTTCAGTGATGCAGGCGCTTCGTCGGAATCAGCGTCATCTGCAGAGTGATCCACAGTTGCCCCTTGAACCTGAATGTGAGTGATGAGACCTTCAAGGTTGTAGAAGGGCCCAACAATATTGGGTTCAGCATCGCGTGTGCCGTCGGCACGAGGAGCAGAGGGACCGGGGTTGAAGTCTAACCCAAGCGACTTCTGGTTCTCTTTGGCAGAAGTTTTGGCAAACTGGAAGTTGCGCTTAAAGAGATTGTCTTCACGACACCATAACAGAGAGGATGGGTCGGCATTAGCAGGCTGAGGTCCACGGATCATGCAAGGGTAGAAGCCTTGAGCAATAGCTTTGGACTTCGACTTGGGCTGAAGACCTTTGTATATAATATCTCCCCAGGGGCCCTTGATGGCATTCTTTTCAGCATATTTGTTAGTGAAAAATTTGTACTTGAACCATTCCTCTGCCCAATGTCTTCGAATCCATTGGATTCGGTTCTTGCGTTCTCCATAGGTCTCTTCTGGATCTGACTTGTATAGCTCATAGAGATCCGGTGGCAGGTCCTTAGCAGTGTTTTCACGGTGCTGTCTGCCACCCTTCCTGACTGATTTTTCTATCGCCATGAAGTTTAGACTGAATGGCTTCAGAACTTGCAAAGGCTTCCTTCTGCTGGTCAGACATGAATTAGCTTCGGGAGAATTGATGTGATGCTGTAAGAACTCTGCAAATGAATGTAGACTATGAGAACCAAGGGATTCTCCCACGGACATGTACCTGTGACAGCATTAGAGATGCGAGGGAAGGGGAAGAGGTCATATGCATTCTCGGAAGATTTTGAAGATAAATCAGTTTAGAAGACATTGACCTCATAGTGCGAAGACATTCACTCATATGTAGAGAGTTGGTTCCAGATTTGTACGAATCCACGAATAAGTACAATTGAGGAATCTAACTACTTTGTGAAGCATAAGTGAACATACTAGGCATGTTATGAGATGCAGAAAAGGATAGATTCAATTTGTTGGGACAGAAACCATGTGAGGTTGAAAAGGATGAATCTATCGGATCAAAAGGACTGCAAAAAAGAGCTTTTATTTACCACTCGAGGAACTGCTAGACGGAGTAGAAGCTGAGGCCAAGCAGTTCGATCTTCCATGCCCTAACTTGGTGACGGAGGACACCTACGGCGACGGCGGAGAAGACGATGTCCGCGGTCAGCGTGAGGACGGCGTCGGTGAGGTCACGGCAGCTAAGCGCTTCGTCGCCGATGTCATCGAGGGCTAGCGGTGGCGCTAGGGTTTGTGCGAGAAGAAGTGGAAGAAGGGATAATGACTGGGGTGTGGCGTGTATTTATAAGGATAGGGACGACACAGCGTTATTATGTAGGTGCCCCTGGCGGTTCACATCTGAAGGACACATGGCGAACATGCAACACATTGGAGGTTGTTCCATGTTCCCACGCACGCCTGGATTGTCGGGTGGTCGTTCCCGCTTCTCCGGGTTTTAGGCAAAAAGGATTGAGCATTTAAATCAGATTTAATGTTTGTCTCTGTGTCTTCTGCTGACAAGGACGTAGAGAAGACATTCGACAGTTTCAATAGAATGCATATGATTTGGATAGATAGAGTTTGAGGCAGAAAGCATAGAGAGGTTAGGGTCCGATCACATTCACTTAGTTCAAAAGATTCAAACGAGAAGACATAGCTATAAGTGAATGTTGTAGAGGACAGAACACTAATATATGTATATATCAGAATACAACCAAATCAACATAGTGAAGATAAACATGAGGACATGTTGATATTTGAAGACAAACCAAATGCGAAGACATAGCAAATGTAACGCCATGAGAGACACACTTCAAACAGAAGAATTTGGTGGTGGTGTTACCCACCGTATAGGAAGTATTAGACCCAGACACGACGCACAATTATTGTGGCGCTCCAAAGTCAAATTCCGCGTTAATGTATTCACACTTAGAATGTAATTCTTCATTGATTGAAGATATACTTTACTTCGTGTGTTTCACATCTAAGTCATCAACATGCATAAGTGTTAGGATGTGTGCCTGATCACAGGACATTTGAGGATTCCAAGATATTTAGCTCACACCGCAACTTGCAGAACCTTTTCTCATCCAAGGGCTTTGTGAAGATATCTGCCAGTTGCTCTTCAGTGTTGACGTGTATGATATCAATATCTTCCTTCATGACATGATCTCTGAGGAAGTGATGACGAATTTCAATGTGCTTTGTCTTCGAGTGCTGAACTGGGTTGTTGGCAATCTTGATGGCGCTTTCATTGTCGTAGTAGAGTGGTACCTGTTTCAGATGGATGCCATAGTCCTTGAGTGTTTGCTTCATCCATAGAAGCTGAGCGCAGCAACATCCAGCAGCGATGTATTCAGATTTAGCAGTGGAGAGTGATACACAGTTCTGCTTCTTTGAAGACCAACAGACAAGTGATCGTCCCAGAAAGTGACATGTGCCTTATGTAGACTTCCGATCTACCTTGTCACCAGCATAATCAGCATCCGAGAACCCAACTAGATCAAACTCTGAGCCCTTTGGATACCATAATCCTAATGTTGGGGTGTAAGCCAAATATCGAAGGATTCACTTCACAGCTAAGTGATGCGATTCCTTTGGTGCCGCTTGGAATCGAGCACACATGCAAACACTAAGCATAATATCTGGCCTAGATGCACATAAATAAAGCAAAGAACCGATCATGGAGTGGTATACCTTTTGATCGAACTCTTTACCATTGGCGTCAGGACCCAGATGACTCTTGGTTGGCATTGGCGCCGTGTAACCTTTGCATTCTTGCATTCCAAACATCTTCAGGCAATCTTTGAGGTATTTCTCTTGAGATATGAAGATGTCGTTGTGTTGTTGCCGTATTTGAAGACCAAGGAAGAACTTCAGATCACCCATCATGGACATCTAATATTGCTCTTGCATCATGTGTCCAAACTCATCACTGTATTTTTGATTAGTGCAGCCAAAGATAATGTCATCCACATATATTTGGCACACAAATAGTTCACCATAATATGTCTTCGTGAAGAGTGTGGGATCCAGGGAACCAGGTTTGAAGCCTTTGCTCTTCAGGAAGTCTTTGAGTGTGTCATACCAAGCACGAGGGGCTTGTTTGAGGCCATACAGTGCCTTATTGAGTTTGTATACCATATCAGGGTATTTTGGATCTTCAAAACCAGGCGGTTGTGCAACATACACTTCTTCTTCAATCTTGCCATTGATAAAGGCACTCTTCACATCCATTTGATACAGAAGGATGTTATGATGATTTGCATAGGCTAGCAGTATGCGAATAGCTTCAATCCTAGCCACAGGAGCAAATGTTTCATCGAAGTCAAGTCCTTCAACTTGAGTGTATCCTTGAGCAATGAGACGAGCCTTGTTTCTGACAACTTGACCATGCTCATCTTGCTTGTTGCGATATATCCATTTAGTGCCTATGATATTGTGTTTACGAGGATCAGGACGCTTGACCAGTTCCCATACATTATTCAGCTCGAACTGTTGAAGCTCTTCTTGCATAGCTTGAATTCATTCAGGTTCCATGAAGGCTTCATCAACTTTCTTGGGTTCAGATATTGAGACAAATGCAAAGTGCATACAGAAATTTGCTAGTTGTGTTGCCCTTGAACGAGTGAGTGGACTAGGTGCATTGATGCTATCAATTATCTTCTCAATCTGTACTTCATTTGCAACACGAGGATGAACTGGACGAAGATTTTGCTCTTGCTGATCATTGTCATCGTTTGGAGGATTGTCTTCAGGCTGAGCATTGTCTTCAGGTTGATTAGGTGCAGAAATGATAAGTTCCTCTTCAGGCTGTACTTCAGACGGTATGATTTCTCCAGTTCCCATAAGCTTGATGGATTCACTAGGTGGAATTTCATCTAGCACATTTGGCAGGTGCTCTCTTTGTGAGCCATTAGTCTCATCAAACCGCACATCCACAGTTTCAACCACTTTATAGTGAAAGAGGTTGAAGACTCTATAGGAGTGCGAATCCTTTCTGTAACCAAGCATAAAACCTTCATGTGCTTTCGGTGCAAATTTTGAAGTGTGATGTGGATCCTTGATCCAGCACCTAGCACAAAATACTCTGAAGTAACTGACATTTGGCTTCTTACGAGTGAGGAGTTCATATGATGTTTTCTTCAGAAGCTTGTGAAGATCAACACGGTTGATGACATGGCATGCAGTATCAATAGCTTCATGCCAGAACTTTCTTGGTGTCTTGTATTCATCGAGCATCGTCCGAGTCATCTCAATGAGTGTATTGTTCTTGCGTTCCATGATGCCATTATGTTGCGGCGTGTATGGAGCTGACAACTCATGAGTGATGCCCAATGTATCAAGATAAGTGCCGAGGCCAGTGTTCTTGAATTCAGTGCCATTGTCACTTCTGATGTGCTTGATCTTGACGCCATAGTTGTTCATGGCTCGATTGGCAAAGCGTCTGAAGACATCCTGCACTCCAGTCTTGTAGAGGATTATGTGTACCCATGTATATCTTGAATAATCATCAACAATGATGAAGCCATAGAGACAAGCAGTAGTACTTAGAGTAGAGTAGTGAGTAGGGCCGAAGAGGTCCATGTGTAGCAGTTCGAAGGGTTGAGTCATTGTCATGATTGTCTTCGACGGATGCTTAGCCCTAGTCATCTTTCTAGCTTCGCAGGCACCGCATAAGTGATCCTACTTGAACTTGATGCCCTCGATGCCTATGACGTGCTTCTTCTTTGCGAGAGTATGCAATTTCCTCATGCCAGCAGGCCCTAGCCTCCGATGCTAGAGCCAGCACTCTGAAGCTTTTGCAAGAAGACATACGGCAAGCTGTGGTCCTGCTGAGAAATCTACCATATACAAATCGTCTTTGCGATACCCTTCAAAGACTGGAGACTTGTCAAATTCCATCAGAACAAGGCAACGATATTTTCCAAATATCACAATCATGTTCAAGTCACAAAGCATTGAGACAGACATTAAGTTGAAACCAAGGGATTCAACAAACATCACTTTATCCATGTGCTGATCCTTTGAGATTGCAACTCTACCTAGACCCAATACCCTGCTTTTACCAGTATCAGCAAATGTGATGTGACTTCTGTCAGATGGACGTAAGGTTGAGTCCATGAGAAGACTTCGTTCGCCAGTCATGTGATTAGTACATCCACTATCAATAATCCATTCTGAAGCAGCTGGTGTCATACCCTATAGTGCAGTTAGGGGGATAGGCTTCACGAAGATCATTGTGAAGCATAAACATTTGACGAGCAAGTGGATTATGAAAGCTTAGATCGAGGTTAGGACTGATAGGACGAATGGCAAGCGACTCATGAACAAAATACATAATAAGACCATTTGGGCATTTGATCTTGCGCCCTACAATATGTTTTAGGTCCCCAGCAACAGCATCAGACGCCTTTGATTTCCGGCTGGAGACCTTTCCCTGAAAAAGAAAGTTAATTCTTCTTAACCACCCACATCTTCAGGGGTGGCTTAGAAGCAATGAGTCTAAGTGCAGCATCTGAGAACTTTGGCTTTGGAGCCCTAGCAAATAGCCTTGCAGGAGGTGAATAGTACTCATATGAATAAGCAGAATAGTTCTTAGTTTTATAAACATAGCGGTTTGAAGAAACACGCTCATATTCATAAGTCTGAGTATGGTTTCCCTGCAAAACATTGGTGTTAGGGTGAATCAGGTGAGTCCTCTATCTGTATGAAGCCTTTGGACCATATGAAGACTTTGGTCTGGGATTTGTCTTCTTCCCAGGCGGTGTCATGATGACATTCACCGGAAGATTCTCAAGACAACTTTTGGGAACCAAGATCTTCATAGGTGGCCCATCCCTGCAGTTAGTACCAATATACCTGGCGAACACTTCACCATTCTGATTCTTAAACAGTTTATAGTTTGCATCAAAGGATTCAGCAACGATAATAGGGTTAGCACAACTGAAGCCAGATAAGGTGGATGGATCCACTGAAGGTCCCTTTGTAGGAACCCATGTGGTCTTGGGGTACTTCTTAGGCTTCCAGTAGGAGCCATCAACATTCATTTTCCTCTCAAACCCAACACCCTCTTTCCTAGGGTTTTGGTTCAAAATCTGCTTTTTGAGGACATCGCACAGTGTCTGATGCCCTTCGAGACTTTTGTACATCCCCGTTTCAAGAAATGTCTTCAACCTAGCATTTTCATCAGCAATAGTAGCGGTATCCTCAGTAGAGGGGTTAGTTACCACATCAGCAGTTGAAGATATTGCAACAGTAGCAGCAGTAGAACATTCAGCAACAGAAGTAGCGTTATCACGCTCAAGGCATTTTAGACATGGTGGTTCAAAACCTTCCTGAGCGGGACTGATCTATTGAGCGGGAAGTGACTCGTTTTCCTTTTCAAGATCTTCATGAACCGCACTCAATTTCTCAAGTTCTTGCTTCCTTTGAAGATAATCATAGGAAAGCTTTTCATGAGTTGTTGAGAGCATTTCATGATGACTTTCAAGTTCCTCATACTTAACATGAAGATTTTTTATGTCTTCAATTAAGGACTGAGATCGAGTCATTTCAGCGTCCAGCAGGTCATCGCTTTTGCCTAACAGTTTTTGAATATGTTCCATAGATTTCTGTTGTTCAGTTGCAATTTTAGCAAGTGTTTTGTAGCTGGGTTTGGAATCACAATCAGGGTCATATTCACTGGATGTTTGATAGTGAGCATTGCGTGAGCTTACCTTGGCACCGCGTGCCATGAAGCAATAGGTGGGAGCGGAGTCGTCCTTGTCATTAGCATCAGCGTTGGTGACGAAGTCATTGTCTTCAGTGTTGAAGATGGACTTGGCAACGTAGGCTGTAGCCAGACTTGCAACGCCAGAGTCGGACTCCTCCTCAGATTCCACCTCCGCCTCCTCAGACGCAGACTCCTCTTCTGAATCCATTTCCTTGCGAACAAACGCACGAGCCTTGCCAGATGAGCTCTTCTTGTGTGATGAAGACTTCGAGGAAGACTTGGAAGAAGACTTGGAAGAAGACTTTGAGTATTTCTTCTTCTTGTCATCAGAATCATATTCCTTGCTCTTCTTCTTGTTGTTCTCATTGTCCCACTACGGACACTCAGAGATGTAGTGACCAGGTTTCTTGCACTTGTGGCATGTTCTCTTCTTGTAATCATGGGTAGAGGCTTCATCATTTCTTGAGCCGGATCGAGAAGACTTTCTGAAGCCTTTCTTCCTGGTGAATTTCTGGAACTTCTTCACAAGCATAGCAAGCTCCTTTCCAATGTCTTCAGGATCATCAGAACTGCAGTCAGATTCTTCTTCATAAGAGGAAATAGCTTTTTCCTTCAAAGCACGAGTTCGACCATAGTTGGGATCATAGATCTATCTTTTCTCAGTAAGCTGAAACTCATGTGTGTTGAGCCTTTCAAGTATGTCAGACGGATCGAGTGTCTTGAAGTCAGGGCATTCTTGAATCATCAGGGCTAGGGTTTCAAATGAGCTGTCAAGAGATCTCAGGAGTGTCTTGACGATTTCATGCTTGGTGATCTCAGTAGCGCCGAGAGGTTGAAGCTCATTTGTGATATCAGTGAGGCAATCAAACGTGAGCTGAACATTCTCATTGTCATTTCTCTTGAAGCGGTTGAAGAGGTTGCGAAGAACACTGATCCTTTGATCTCTCTGGGTTGAAACGCCTTCGTTGACCTTGGAGAGCCAGTCCCAGACTAGCTTCGATGTTTCCAGAGCACTCACACGGCCATACTGTCCATTGGTCAGATGACCACAGATGATGTTCTTGGCAGTAGAATCCAGTTGAACAAACTTCTTGACATCAGCAGCGGTGACACCTTCACCAGCCTTGAGAACGCCATTCTTGATGACATACCAGAGGTCGACATCAATGGCTTCAAGATACATGCACATCTTATTCTTCCAGTAGGGATATTCAGTTCCATCGAAGACGGGGCAAGCAGCGGAGACTTTGGTTATCCCTACAGTCGACATAGCTAAAACTCCAGGTGATTAAACCGAATCACACAGAACAAGGGAGTACCTTGCTCTGATACCAATTGAAAGTGCTAGTTATCGACTAGAGGGGGGTGAATAGGCGATTTTTATGAAAGTCTTCAAAACATGGAAGTTTCGAAGACAAACGATAGAAATGAACCTATTAACATGCAGCGGAAGGTAGACTACACTAGGCAAGCCATAGTCAAGTATACAATGAAGTGAAAACACGAAGACTAATAGCAGCTAGGCAGTATGGATCAGGATGGAAGATAGTATGAAGCCAATCGGAACAAACAGTCACACACTGAAGACAAACAGATAATGCAAGCAGGCAATGACTTCACAAGGACCAACTGTAAATAAAGAGAAGGAAAGGATAGAACCAGTTGCTTGGTGAAGACAAGGGATTTGTTGGACCAGTTCTAGTTGCTGTGACAACTGTACGTCTGGTTAGGGAGGCTGAGATTCAACTCAGAAGACCGCGTCTTCACCTTATTCCCCTTGAGCTAAGGACACCTAGTCCTCGCCCAATCACTCAGGTAAGTCTTCCAGGTAGACTTCCAAACCTTCACAGACTTCGTTCACCGGCGATCCACAATGACTCTTGGATGCTCAGAACGCGACGCCTAACCGGCTGGAGGATTCACAGTCCTCAAGTGTAACAAGTCTTCAGATCACACAGACAGGAAGACTTTAATGATGCCTAACACTCTTTGGCTCTGGGTGTTTAGGGCTTTGTCCTTGCAAGGATTTCTCTCTCAAAGGCTTCGAGGTGGGTTGCTCTCAAACGACAAAAGCCATGCACTAACTCTGAGAAGCCACCAATTATGGTGTAGGGCTGGGCTATTTATAGCCACTAGGCAACCCGACCTGATTTGTCTGAAATGACCCTGGGTCACTAAGGAACTGACACGTGTTCCAATGGTCAGATTTCAAACACACACGGCAACTTTACTTGGGCTACAAGTAAAGCTGACTCATGCAGCTCTGGATAAGATTTTCTCTCATTGTCTTCGCTCGAAGACATAGGATTTTGGTTAAGCATCACTTCAGTCACTCTGACTTTGTTCACTAGGACCCCACTTAATAGTACGGTGGTTCATATGACTCAACAAAGAAGAAAAGGAAACAACGAAACAACTAAGTCTTCGCACTCCATAGTCTTCACGCGATGTCTTTTCTTGTCATAGTCTTCAATGTGAATATCTTCACATACCACCTTTGTCTTCAATGTCTTCATACATTTTTAAGGGTCATCTCCTGTAGGTAAACCGAATCAATGAGGGACTACTACCTGTGTTATCCTGCAATTCTCACAACACATTAGTCCCTCAACCAGGTTTGTCGTCAATACTCCAAAACCAACTAGGGGTGGCACTAGATGCACTTACAAATACCCCTCTAATTATGAACATGAATATGCTTTGTGAGTAGTTATATTTGTTCCAGAGGACATGGGAAAAGTCTTGCTATTAGTAGTCATGTGAATTTGGTATTCGTTCGATATTTTGATGAGATGTATGTTGTCTCTCCTCTAGTGGTGTTATGTGAACGTCGACTACATGACACTTCACCATTATTTGGGCCTAGAGGAAGGCATTGGGAAGTAATAAGTAGATGATGGGTTGCTAGAGTGACAGAAGCTTAAACCCTAGTTTATGTGTTGCTTCGTAAGTGGCTGATTTGGATCCATATGTTTCATGCTATGGTTAGGTTTACCTTAATACTTTTGTTGTAGTTGCAGATGCTTGCAATAGAGGTTAATCATAAGTGGGATGCTTGTCCAAGTAAGGGCAGTACCCAAGCACCGGTCCACCCACATACCAAATTATCAAAGTGCTGAACGTGAATCATATGAACGTGATGAAAACTAGCTTGACGATAATTCCCATGTGTCCTCGGGAGCGCTTTTCTCTATATAAGAATTTGTCCAGGCTTGTCCTTTGCTACAAAAAGGATTGGGCCACCTTGCTGCACTTTATTTACTTTTGTTACTTGTTGCTCGTTACCAATTATCTTATCACAAAACTATCTGTTACCTATAATTTCAGTGCTTGCAGAGAATACCTTGCTGAAAACCGCTTATAATTTCCTTCTGCTCCCCATTGAGTTCGACACTCTTACTTATCGAAAGGACTATGATAGATCCCCTATACTTGTGGGTCATCAATAGCATAAAAGGATACTTAAATAAGAATTTTTAATGAAAGACCTCAATGAAGCTGCTTACATATTGGGCATCAAGATCTATAGAGATAGATCAAGACGCTTGATAAATTTTTCAATGAGTACATACCTTGACAAGTTTTTGAAGTAATTAAAAATGGAACAGTCAAAGAAGGAGTTGTTTCCTGTGTTGCAAGGTGTGAAGTTGAGTAAAAGACGCAAAACCCGACCACAGCAGAAAATAGAAAGAGAATGAAAAGTCATTCCCTATGCCTCAGTCATAGGTTCTATAAAGTATGATATGTTGTGTACCAGACCTATTGTATACCTTAGCATGATTTTGGCAAGGGGGTACAATAGTGATCTAGGAGTAGATCACTGGACAACGGTCAAAATTATCCTTAGAGGACTAAGGAAATATTTCTCGGTTATGGAGGTAATAAAAGAGTTCGCCATAAAGAGTTACGTCAATGCAAGCTTTTGACACCGATCTAGATGACTCTAAGTCTCGATCTAGATACATATTGAAAGTGGGAGCAATTAGCTAGACTAGCTCCGTGCAGAGTATTGTAGACATAGAAATTTGCAAAATACATATGGATCTGAATGTTGCAGACCCCTATACTAAACTTCTCTCACAAGCAAAACATGATCACTCTTTGGGTGTTGATTGAACTAGATTATTGAATCTAGTAAACCCTTTGGGTATTAGTCACATGAAGATGTGAACTAATCACATAAAGATGTGAACTGTTGGTGTGAAATCACATGACGATGTGAACTAGATTATTGACTCTAGTGCAAGTGGGAGACTGAAGGAAATATGCCCTAGAGGCAACAATAAAGTTGTTATTTATATTTCCTTATATCATGATAAATGTTTATTATTCATGCTAGAATTGTATTAACTGGAAACTTAGTACATGTGTGAATACATAGACAAACAAAGTGTCCCTAGTATGCCTCTACTTGACTACCTCGTTAATCAAAGATGGTTAAGTTTCCTAGCCATAGACATGTGTTGTCATTTGATGGACGGGATCGCATCATTAGAGAATGATGTGATGGGCAAGACCCATCCGTTAGCTTAGCACTATGATCGTTTAGTTTATTGTTATTGCTTTCTTCATGACTTATACATGTTCCTCAGACTATGAGATTATGCAACTCCCGAATACCGGAGGAACACCTTGTGTGCTATCAAATGTCACAACGTAACTGGGTGATTATAAAGATGCTCTACAGGTGTTTCCGATGGTGTTTGTTGAGTTGGCATATATCGATATTAGGATTTGTCACTCCGTGTATCGGAGAGGTATCTTTGGGCCCTCTCGGTAATGCACATCACTATGAGCCTTGCAAGCAATGTGACTAATGATTTAGTCACGAGATGTTGCATTACGGAATGAGTAAAGAGACTTGCCGGTAATGAGATTGAACTAGGTATGATGATACCAACGATCGAATCTCGGGCAAGTAACATACCGATGACAAAGGGAACAAACATATGTTGTTATGCGGTTTGACCGATAAAGATCTTCATAGAATATGTAGGAACCAATATGAGCATCCAGGTTCCGCTATTGGTTATTAACCAGAGATGAGTCTCGGTCATGTCTACATAGGTCTCGAACCCGTAGGGCCGCACGCTTAACGTTCCATGATGATATGTATTATGAGTTATGTGATTTGATGTACCGAAAATAGTTCGGGGTCCCGAATGTGATCACGAACATGACGAGGAGTCTCTAAATGGTCGAGACATAAAGATTGATATATTGGAAGGCTATGTTTGGACACCGGAAAGGTTTCGGATAGGTTCAGGCATTTTCCGGAGTACCGGGGGGTTACCGGAACCCCCCGAGGAGTTAATGAGCCTTAATGGGCCATAGTGGGAGAGAGGAGGAGGCGGCCAAGTGGGAGGCGCGTGCCCCCCAAGCCCAATCCGAATTGGGAAGGGGGTCAGCCCCCCTTTCCTTCTCTCCCTCTCCCTCTTCCTTCTTCTCCTACTCCAACTAGGGAAGGGGGGAACCTACTCCTACTAGGAGTAGGAATCCCCCCTTGGGGCGCGCCATAAAAGGCCGGCCCTCCCCTCCTCCACTCCTTTATATATGGGGGAGGGGCACCCCATAGACACACAAGTTGATCTTAGCCGTGTGCGGTGCCCCCCTCCACAAATTTCCACCTCGATCATATTGTCGTAGTGCTTAGGCGAAGCCCTGCGCCGGTAACTTCATCATCACCGTCAACACGCCGTCGTGCTGACGAAAATCTCCCTCAACCTCAGCTGGATCTAGAGTTCGAGGGACATCATCGAGCTGAACGTGTGCAGATCGCGGAGGTGCCGTACGTTCGGTACTTGATCGGTTGGATCACGAAGACGTTCGACTACATCAACCGCGTTACTTAACACTTCTGCTTTCGGTCTATGAGGGTACGTGGACACACTCTCCCCTCTCGTTGCTATGCATCTCATAGATAGATCTTGCATGATCGTAGGAATCTTTTTGAAATACTACCACTGGTGCGCGTCGATCCTAAACAAACGGTTTTTAACCCCTTTCCGCGACGGCATCTGGAACCGTCGCCAAGTGAGTGTGGGCGATAGGGGGGTCCTTCCCACATGACCCGGAAACCGTCGGGGATATGCCCTCCGGGCACACACGTTTGGCAAAATGAGGTCGTGTGCGACCGGCGAGCGCTCAAATACGGAAATACGTACAGTACAGCTAAAAAATACATTTATACGGTGAAATTATTTTCGGTCGCAAGTACATCCCACACAGTCAGTCCCCGCTAAACGTTTCTGTTCGTATGTACATCCTACACAGTCTCTCCAAGGAAAATGTTTCCGTTCACAGGTACATCACACACAATTTTTCCCAATAAATCGTTTGTGATAGCGTTGCCATTGTACACAGTCTAAATAATTTTATCGTTTGCATTATTGAATGCATCACACACGATGCGTAGAAAGAAATTGTGTGGCAAAGGTTGTCCATCACACACACTTTTTATGTGATAAACGTGTGCGCAAGGTGGCCTAACACAAACAGTTTTCAAGAGAAAGTCGTGTGTGAAGTGGAGATTGATTGCACACGTAGTGGATCCTAGAAACATTTCTGATCTCCATGTATATTGTAGACGTTTTGCTTTCGCAAACCGTGTGCAGTGTAATCCCTACTTAATCCATAATTAATCCAATTAATCCCTAATTTAAAATCACATTTTATGAATTTGGAAGTAGGCAATCACTTATTTCATATCCAACCATGTTTATTACAAATATAGGTTCAACCACGAATCCATGATTCAATGCACAGGTACACATACTGAAGAACTACAGAAGCACCAAGTAAAGAATGATGAATCACAGTTGTACTAAAGACTGTAAAGAGAAAGGCGAAAGACATTCTGGTTGTTGGAGAAGGTGAAGCGGAATGTCCATATTGTGCCTTCCTCCATGCGTAAGGCGCGCATGACTCTAGGCCAACCCCTTGTGATGGCTGCCCGTCCATCCTTCACTGTCTTCATTAGGACTTCTCGATGCTCATTGTAATCTGGATGAAATACTTTAACCTTCATTGCATGTGCACCAATAATGTACTTTGCGAGGTAATCTTGAGTGAACTGCTTCGGGAACCACTGGGAACGAAAAAGATTCAGACATTGTTGTCTAAAAACTCATTATGGGTAGTAAAAAGAGAAGGCTGCAGAGTTTGTAGTTACCATCCTACAGCTCATTGTTGTGTTGGATAGAGCATAAACAAATAATTTGCTTGCCACCATTCGTATCTTTTTGCTAATAATCCTTATGAGTTTCCTCACATGATGCTTGTTCATCAATATCTCATTGCTCCATACGCAAAAAGGTCGATGCGTGGATCCTTGCCAAGGGCATATGTACCTACAAGCAACAAGTCAATATTAGAAGCTAACTAGTGTCTAGGCCTGGATCTATATGCACTACATTATGGAACGACGGGGGGAGTACAAGCCGAGGGATGAAGCTAAACTTGGCGGAAATTGGTGGCCACTCCTGTTGTTGTCCTGCATAAGTAGTGGAAAGGCATGATAAGTACAGCAATCTTAACATCAAAGAAATATAGCAAAGGTAAACAACATCATCTCCAAATGATAGCTTGAATGTGTTGGTTTCAGCATGCTGTTAAAGCATATATAAAATGGAAGGCAATGGTACCGACAGCAGGCTTAGCAGCCATGAAATATTGCAATTCAAACTGGTATTGTTGAAAATGAATAGAACGTAGGTAATGCTTAAACATTGCACTGGATAAATGTGTAAAACTGAAATAAAGGGCATGTGTTAACTACACCAGGAATAACTGGAACCAAATATAGCCGTTCAAACTGGTATTGATGTAGTCGAGCGGCACAGTTCTGACTTGCACATAATGAACCACACATTGTGAATGACTGAAATGAACAAGGCATAAATGACCGGTATAACAACCAAATATAGCCATTGAAAACTAGACAGAGTCTCACTGCAACCAACCTAACAAGCAAATACAGATAAACAGGGCATATGCTTGAAAACTGGACAAATGCTCACTCCAACCAACCTAACAAGCAGATAAACATAAATAAGGCATCTGCTGGATAACTGGAGAAATGCTAAAAAAGCAACCTAACAACCAAATACAGATAAACAAGGCATCTGCTTGATAACTGGATAAATGCTAAAAAAGCAACCTAAGAACCAAATACAAATAAACAAGGCATCTGCTTGATAACTGGACAAATACTCACAGCAACCAAAGTAAGAACCAAATACAGATAAACAAGGCGTCTGCTCGATAAATGAAAAATGCTCACTCCAACCAACCTAACAACCAAATACAGATAAACAAGGCACCTACTCACTATAAACAAACAAATATAGCCATTCGTGAAACTAAAGTGGACAATTCATACTTAAACATCACATAGACCTATTGAACAAAACATTTTTGCATAACTGAAATAATTAAACACGGGACAGTTAAAGCACCACATGGCAAATGCTACTACAACAAAGGGTACGGGTTGGCAAGCTAGAAAAGGTAATATTTGCTGATAGAATGTTGCCTCACATTTCATGGACAGGATCCTTCCAGTTGGAAGAGCACAAAACCATCGTGCGCTCTCTGATGTCACAGATGGGTTGTTTCACCTTGGAAGAACCTTCGTGGGTGCCCTCCTCGTGGTCATGGCCGTGGTCGATGAGATCTGACTTGGCAATTGAGGATCCCAAGCCACTACCATAGAACGTGTCCTTCAGAAGTGACAAAATGGGCTTGATGGCGTATAAAGCTCGCAAATCCTTGACCGCTTGGCCGAGGAGACCAACGGCAGGGCCGTCGAAGAGATCGACCGCGGTTGAACCAGAGGGGTTGGGGATGGACCACTTAACCTGTGACATGGACCGCGTGAAGCCGTCGGTGTGGACGAGCTTGATGTCGTAGCCAGCTTTCCCGAGATACAGTAATATGCTAGCCCGCTGACATGAAGCCTTCGGCATGGCAATGTAGTCAACGTCTTCGCCAGCTTCCGAGGCGACGTGTTGCTCCGGAATCGACAGGTCGGGACGAACGGCGGCCACCTCACCAACGTCCGCCGGAGAGGCCATGATAAACCTCTTCTTGGCCGAACGCTGATACATGGTCAAGCTTAGGCTGCGACATTCTGGAGCAGGGGATGTGGATCTGGCGGGGAGGGACACCGCAGGCCTCATCTAAAAACACAGGGGAGTGCGGCAACGGTATGTGAATCACTGGATAACCTGAACTTTATTATCTAAGCTAGGAGGAACGGGCAGACCAGCAGGGTTGGCAACGGCGCCGGCAATGGCCGCGAGCTAGGGTTCGAAGGGGGGAGGGGGCGGGTGGGGGACTGTGGAGGGGGTGGTGTTTGAGCATACGCTGCGGCTACTGAAAATTTTAGTAATGGTGGGTGGAGATGGTGGTGGACGAGGGAGGGCGACGGTTCAAATGCCTCGGCTGCTAAAATTTTACTATAAGGTCGGTGTTGGAGGAGTGTGGGCGACGGTTGAAGTACGGCGGCTACTAAAATTTGGGTAAAGAAATTGATGCGGGGCGGGAGTGCCCAAGACCGCGTACGGTCCAATAACAATATGTGTGTATGATAATAAGGAAAAGTGGCGCGGATCCGCCAATTTTTTGCAACGCTCAAGGTGGGTAATTTGTTTTTTATATTTCTAGCTAATTGGTCTATCGCACACGGTTCGTCCTAATCTCCACATAAACTTACCCGCCTTTAGCTTCCACATGTGGTGGTTTTACAGCGCACTTGCATCGCACACACTTAAGCCAATACATCCACCCTTTGCTTGCGCTTGCGCGGTCGTGGTGATTTCAGCGCACTTGCATCACACACGATTGAGCTAGTACCTCCACCCTTTCCTTGCGCTTGCGCGGTCGTGGTGATTTCAGCTCACTTGCATCGGACACGGTTGAGCCAGTACCTCCACCTTAATTTTCTCGCGCTTGCACGGTCGTGGTGATTCACATCACACTTGTATCGCACATGGTTTAGAGATTATACCCCGTGTTCATTGAGGATCATCAGAATCTTTGCAGCAAAAAATAACGTTAGGGAGGGTCAAAAGATAGCCACACCAGTCTTGATAACCCACAAGTATAGGGGATCACAACAGTTTTCGATAAGTAAGAGTGTCGAACCCAATGAGGAGCTAAAGGTAGAACAAATATTCCCTCAAGTTCTATCGACCACCGATACAACTCTACGCATGCTTGACGTTCGCTTTACCTAGAACAAGTATGAAACTAGAAGTACTTTGTAGGTGTTGTTGAATAGGTTTGCAAGGTAATAAAGAGCGCGTAAATAAAAAGTAGGGGCTGTTTAGATAAAGACACAACTAAATTAGTTTTAGTAGAGAGCTTTTTGTTATGAGAAAGTTATTTGTCCCTAGGCAACCGACAACTAGAACGGTAATCATTGTTGCAATTTTATTTGAGGGAGAGGCATAAGCTAACATACTTTCTCTACTTGGATCATATGCACTTATGATTGTAACTCTAGCAAGCATCCGCAACTACTAAAGATCATTAAGGTAAAACCCAACCATAGCATTAAAGTATCAAGTCCTCTTTATCACATACGCAAACAACCTACTTACTCGGGTTTGTGCTTCTGTCACTCATGCCACCCACCATAAGCAAATCATGAACATATTGCAAACCCTACAGCGGGAATCCCTCATGCTTGCGCGACACGGGGAGCACCATAGGACAACACCAATAATAAAACATGCAACTCAAACCAATCACGATCATCAATTAACCCATAGGACAAAACGGATCTACTCAAACATCATAGGATAGCCATACATCATTGGGAAATAATATATAGCGTTGAGCACCATGTTTAAGTAGAGATTACAGCGGGTAAAAGAGGGGTTACACCGCTGCATAGAGGGGGGAAGAGTTGGTGATGATGGCGGTGAAGTTGTTGGTGAAGAATGCGGTGATGACGATGGCCCCGGCGGTGTTCCGGTGCCACCGGAAGCGAGGGGGAGAGAGCCCCCCTCCTTCTTCTTCTTCCTTCACCTCCTCCCTAGATGGGAGAAGGGTTTCCCCTCTGGTCCTTGGTCTCCATGGCATGGGAGGGGGGAGAGCCCCTCCGAGATTGGATCTGTCTCTCTGTCTCTATCTATTTCTGCGTTCTCAGATTCTGCCCTTTCACCGTTTCTTATATTCCCGGAGATCCGTTACTCCGATTGGGCTGAAATTTTAACACAATCTCTATCCAGATATTAGCTTTCTTGTGGCGAAATAAGGGCACCGCCTTACTGAAGGAAATATGCCCTAGAGGCAATAATAAAGTTATTATTTATTTCCTTATATCATGATAAATGTTTATTATTCATGCTAGAATTGTATTAACCGGAAACATAATACTTGTGTGAATACATAGACAAACAAAGTGTCACTAGTATGCCTCTACTTGACTAGCTCGTTAATCGAAGATGGTTATGTTTCCTGACCATAAACAAAAGAGTTATTATTTGATTAACGGGATCCCATCATTAGGCGAATGATGTGATTGACATGACCCATTCCATTAGCTTAGCACCCGATCGTTTAGTATGTTGCTATTGCTTTCTTCATGACTTATACATGTTCCTATAACTATGAGATTATGCAACTCCCGTTTACCGGAGGAACACTTTGCGTACTACCAAACGTCACAACGTAACTGGGTGATTATAAAGGAGTACTACAGGTGTCTCCAAAGGTACATGTTGGGTTGGCGTATTTTGAGATTAGGTTTTGTCACTCCGATTGTCGGAGAGGTATCTCTGGGCCCTCTCGGTAATGCACATCACTTAAGCCTTGCAAGCATTGCAACTAATGAGTTAGTTGCGGGATGATGTATTACAGAACGAGTAAAGAGACTTGCCAGTAACGAGATTGAACTAGGTATTGGAATACCGACGATCGAATCTCGGGCAAGTAACATACCGATGACAAAGGGAACAACGTATGTTGTTATGCGGTCTGACCGATAAAGATCTTCGTAGAATATGTAGGAGCCAATATGGGCATCTAAGTCCCGCTATTGGTTATTGACCGGAGATGTGTCTCGGTCATGTCTACATTGTTCTCGAACCCGTAGGGTCCGCACGCTTAAGGATACGATGACAGTTATATTATGAGTTTATGCATTTTGATGTACCGAAGGTTGTTCGGAGTCCCGGATGTGATCACGGACATGACGAGGAGTCTCGAAATGGTCGAGACGTAAAGATTGATATATTGGAAGCCTATGTTTGGACATCGGAAGTGTTCCGGGTGAAATCGGGATTTTACCGGAGTACCGGGAAGGTTACCGGAACCCCCCGGGAGCTAAATGGGCCATGATGGGCCTTAGTGGAAAAGAGAAGAGGCAGCCCTACATGGGCTGTGCGCCTCCCCCTTCCCCTAGTCCTATTAGGACTAGGAGAGGTGGCCGGCCCCCTCTCTCTCTTTTCCCCCTCCGCGAATCCTATTCCAACTAGGATTGGGGGGGGGGGGGAATCCTACTCCCAGAGGGAGTAGGACTCTCCTGGCGCGCCACACCTTGGCCGGCCAGCCTCCCCCCTCTAGTCCTTTATATACTGAGGCAGAGGCACCCTAGAACACACAAGTTGATCCACGTGATCTATTCCTTAGCCATGTGCGGTGCCCCCAGCCACCATAATCCTCGATAATACTGTAGCGGAGTTTAGGCGAAGCCCTGCTGATGTAGTACATCAAGATCGTCACCACGCCGTCGTGCTGACGGAACTCTTCCCCGACACTTTGCTGGATCGGAGTCCGGGGATCGTCATCGAGCTGAACGTGTGCTCGAACTCGGAGGTGTCGTAGTTTCGGTGCTTGATCGGTTGGATCGTGAAGACGTACGACCACTTCCTCTACGTCGTGTCAACGCTTCCGCAGTCGGTCTGCGTGGGTACGTAGACAACACTCTCCCCTCTCATTGCTATGCATCACATGATCTTGCGTGTGCGTAGGAAATTTTTGAAATTACTACAAAACCCAACGGTGGCATCCGAGCCTAGGTTATTTATGTTGATGTTATATGCACGAGTAGAACACAAGTGAGTTGTGGGCGATATAAGTCATATTGCCTACCAGCGTGTCATGCTTTGGTTCGGCGGCATTGTTGGACGAGACAACCTGGACCAACATTACGCGTACGCTTACGCGAGACCGGTTCCCCCGACGTGCTTTGCACATAGGTGGCTTGCGGGCGACTGTCTCTCCAACTTTAGTTGAACCAAGTATGGCTACGCCTGGTCCTTGCGAAGGTTAAAACGGAGTCTATTTGACAAACTATCATTGTGGTTTTGATGCGTAGGTAAGATTGGTTCTTGCTTAAGCCCGTAGCAGCCACGTAAAAACTTGCAACAACAAAGTAGAGGACGTCTAACTTGTTTTTGCAGGGCATGTTGTGATGTGATATGGTCAAAACGTGATGAGATATAAGTTGTTGTATGAGATGATCATGTTTTGTTGAAGTCATCGGCAACTGGCAAAAGCCTTATGGTTGTCTCTTTATTGCATAAGATGCAAGCGCCAAATAATTGCTTTACTTTATCGCTATGCGATAGCAATATTTGCAAGAGCAATAGTTGGCGAGACGACCGTGTGACGACACATTGATATAGATCAAGATGATGGAGATCATGGTGTCATGCCGGTGACGATAGAGATCATGACAGTACTTTGGAGATGGAGATCAAAGGTGCAAGATGATGATGGCCATATCATGTCACATATTTTGATTGCATATGATGTTTATCTTTTATACATCTTATTTTGCTTAGTTTGACAGTAGCATTTTAAGATGATCTCTCACTAATTATCAAGAAGTGTTCTCCCTGAGTATGCACCGTTGCGAAAGTTCTTCGTGCTGAGACACCACGTGATGATCGGGTGTGATAGGCTCTACGTTCAAATACAACGGGTGCAAAACAGTTGCACACGTGGAATACTCAGGTTATACTTGACGAGCCAAGCATATACAGATATGGCCTCGGAACACGGAGACCGAAAGGTCGAGCGTGAATCATATAGTAGATATGATCAACATAGTGATGTTCACCAATGAAACTACTCCATCTCACGTGATGATCGGACATGGTTTAGTTGATTTGGATCACGTGATCACTTAGAGGATTAGAGGGATGTCTATCTAAGTGGGAGTTCTTAAGTAATATGATTAATTGAACTTAAATTTATCATGAACTTAGTCCTGGTAGTATTTTGCAAATCATGTTGTAGATCAATAGCTCGCGTTGTTGCTTCCCTGTGTTTATTTTGATATGTTCCTAGAGAAAATTATGTTGAAAGATGTTAGTAGCAAAGATGCGGATTGGATCCGTGATCTGAGGTTTATCCTCATTGCTGCACAGAAGAATTATGTCCTTGATGCACCGCTAGGTGACGGACCTATTGCAGGAGCAGATGTAGACGTTATGAATGTTTGGCTAGCTCAATATGATGACTACTTGATAGTTTAGTGCACCATGCTTAATGGCTTAGAATTGGGACTTCAAAGATGTTTTGAACGTCATGGAACATATGAGATGTTCCAGGAGTTGAAGTTAATATTTCAAGCAAATACCCGAGTTGAGAGATATGAAGTCTCCAACAAGTTCTATAGCTAAAAGATGGAGGAGAATCGCTCAACTAGTGAGCATGTGCTCAGATTGTCTGGGTACTACAATCACTTGAATCAAGTGGGAGTTAATCTTCCAGATAATATAGTGATTGACAGAATTCTCTAGTCACCATCACCAAGTTAGTAGAACTTCGTGATGAACTATAGTATGCAAGGGATGACGAAAACGAATCCCGAGCTTTTCATGATGATGAAATCGATGAAGGTAGAAATCAAGAAAGAGCATCAAGTGTTGATGGTAGACAAGACCACTAGTTTCAATAAAAGGGCAAAGGGAAGAAGGGGAACTTCAAGAAGAACAGCAAGCAAGTTGCTGCTCAAGTGAAGAAGCCCAAGTCTGGTCCTAAGCCTGAGACTAAGTGTTTCTACTACAAAGGGACTGGTCACTGGAAGTGGAACTACCCCAAGTGATTGGCAGATAAGAAGGATGGCAAAGTGAATATAAGTATATTTGATATACATGTTATTGATGTGTACTTTACTAGTGTTTATAGCAACCCCTCAGTATTTGATACTAGTTCAGTTGCTAAGATTAGTAACTCGAAACGGGAGTTGCAGAATAAACAGAGACTAGTTAAGGGTGAAGTGACGATGTGTGTTGGAAGTGGTTCCAAGATTGATATGATCATCATCACACACTCCCTATACTTTTGGGATTAGTATTGAACCTGAATAAGTGTTATTTGGTGTTTGCGTAAAGCATGAATATGATTTGATCATGTTTATTGTAATACGGTTATTCATTTAAGTAAGAGAATAAATTGTTGTTCTGTTTAAATGAATAAAACCTTATATGGTTGCACACCCAATGAAAATAGTTCGTTGGATCTCGATCGTAGTGATACACATAATCATAATATTGAAACCAAAAGATGCAAAGTTAATAATGATAGTGCAACTTATTTGTAGCACTGCCGTTTAGGTCATATTGGTGTAAAGCGCATGAAGAAACTCCATGTTGATGGGATTTTGGAATCACTTGATTATGAATCACTTGATGCTTGCGAACCATGCCTCATGGGCAAGATGACTAAGACTCCGTTCTCCGGAGCGAGCAACTGACTTATTGGAAATAATACATACTGATGTATGCGGTCCGATGAGTGTTAAGGCTCACGGCAAGTATCGTTATTTTCTGAACTTCACAGATGATTTGAGCAGATATGGGTATATCTACTTGATGAAACATAAGTCTGAAACATTTGAAAAGTTTAAAGGATTTCAGAGTGAAGTGGAAAATCATCGTGACAAGAAAATAAAGTTTCTACGATCTGATCGCGGAGACAAATATTTGAGTTACGAGTTTGGTCTTCAATTAAAACAATGTGGAATAGTTTCACAAACTCATGCCATATGGAACACCACAGCATAATGGTGTGTCCGAACGTCATAACCGTACTTTATTGGATATAGTGCAATCTATGATGTCTCTTACCGATCTACCACTATCGTTTTGGGGTTATACATTAGAGACAACTGCATTCACGTTAAATAGGGCACCATCTAAATCCGTTGAGACGACACCGTGTGAACTATGGTTTGGCAAGAAACCAAAGTTGTCGTTTCTTAAAGTTTGGGACTGTGATGCTTATGTGAAAAAGTTTCAACATGATAAGCTCGAACCCAAATCGGAGAAGTATGTCTTCATAGGATACCCAAGGGAGACTGTTGGGTACACCTTCTATCACAAATCCGAAGGCAAGACTTTTGTTGCCAAATTCGGAGTTTTTCTAGAGAAGGAGTTTCTCTCGAAAGAAGTAAGTGGGAGGAAAGTAGAACTTGATGAGGTAACTGTACCTGCTCTCTTATTGGAAAGTAGTTCATCACAGAAATCTGTTCCTGTGACTACTACACCAATTAGTGAGGAAGCTAATGATGATGATCATGTAACTTCAGATCAAGTTACTACCAAATCTCGTAGGTAAACCAGAGTGAGATCCGCACCAGAGTGGTACGGTAATCCTGTTCTGGAAGTCATGTTACAAGACCATGACGAACTTGCGAACTATGAGGAAGCGATGATGAGCCCAGATTCCGCGAAATGGTTTGAGGCCATGAAATCTGAGATATGATCCATGTATGAGAACAAAGTATGGACTTTGATGGATTTGCCTGATGATCGGCAAGCCATAGAAAATAAATGGATCTTCAAGAGGAAGACGGACGCTGATAGTAGTGTTACTATCTACAAAGCTAGAATTGTCGCAAAAGGTTTTTGACAAAGTTCAAGGTGTTGACTACGATGACAGTTTCTCACTCGTATCCATGGTTAAGTCTGTCCGAATCATGTTAGCAATTGCCGCATTTTATGAAATCTGGCAAATGGATAAACAAAACTGCATTCCTTAATAGATTTATTAAAGAAGAGTTGTATATGATACAACCATAAGGTTTTGTCAATCCTAAAGGTGCTAACAAAATATGCAAGTTCCAGCGATCCATCTATGGACTGGTGCAAGCATCTCGAAGTTGGAATATACGCTTTGATAAGTTGATCAAAGCATATAAGTTTTATACAGACTTGCGGTGAAGCCTGTATTTACAAGAAAGTGAGTGGGAGCACTACATCATTTCTGATAAGTATATGTGTATGACATATTGTTGATCGGAAATAATGTAGAATTATTCTGCAAAGCATAAAGGAGTGTTTGAAAGGAGTTTTTCAAAGAAAGACCTCGGTAAAGCTTCTTACATATTGAGTATCAAGATCTATAGAGATAGATCAAGACGCTTGATAAGTTTTTCAATGAGTACATACCTTGACAAGATTTTGAAGTAGTTCAAAATGGAACAGTCAAAGAAAAAGTTTCTTGCCTATGTTACAAGGTGTGAAGTTGAGTAAGACTCAAAGCCCGACCACGGCAGAAGATAGAAAGAGAATGAAAGTCATTCCCTATGCCTCAGCCATAGGTTCTATAAAGTATGCCATGATGTGTACCAGATCTATTGTATACCCTACACTGTGTTAAGCAAGGGAGTACAATAGTGATCTAAGAGTAGATCACTGGACAGCGGTCAAAATTATCCTTAGTGGAATAAGAAAATATTTCTCAATTATGGAGGTGACAAAAAGGTTCGTCGTAAAAAGTTACGTCGATGCAAGCTTTGACACAAGATCTGGATGACTCTAAGTCTCGATCTAGATACATATTGAAAGTGGGAGCAATAAGCTAGAGTAGCTCCGTGCAGAGCATTGTTGGCATAGAAATTCGCAAAATACTTACGGATCTGAATGTGACAGACCCGTTGACTAAAATAATCTCACAAGCAAAACATGATCACACCTTAGTACTCTTTGGGTGTTAATCACATAGTGATGTGAACTAGATTACTGACTCTAGTAAACCCTTTGGGTGTTGATCACATATCGATGTGAACTATGGGTATTAATCACATGGTGATGTGAACTATTGCTGTTAAATCACATGGCGATGTGAACTAGATTATTGACTCTAGTGCAAGTGGGAGACTGAAGGAAATATGCCCTAGAGGCAATAATAAAGTTATTATTTATTTCCTTATATCATGATAACTGTTTATTATTCATGCTAGAATTGTATTAACCGGAAACATAATACTTGTGTGAATACATAGACAAACAAAGTGTCACTAGTATGCCTCTACTTGACTAGCTCGTTAATCGAAGATGGTTATGTTTCCTGACCATAAACAAAAGAGTTGTTATTTGATTAATGGGATCCCATCATTAGGCGAATGATGTGATTGACATGACCCATTCCATTAGCTTAGCACCTGATCGTTTAGTATGTTGCTATTGCTTTCTTCATGACTTATACATGTTCCTATAACTATGAGATTATGCAACTCCCGTTTACCGGAGGAACACTTTGCGTACTACCAAACGTCACAACGTAACTGGGTGATTATAAAGGAGTACTAAAGGTGTCTCCAAAGGTACATGTTGGGTTGGCGTATTTTGAGATTAGGTTTTGTCACTCCGATTGTCGGAGAGGTATCTCTGGGCCCTCTCGGTAATGCACATCACTTAAGCCTTGCAAGCATTGCAACTAATGAGTTAGTTGCGGGATGATGTATTACAGAACGAGTAAAGAGACTTGCCAGTAACGAGATTGAACTAGGTATTGGAATACCGACGATCGAATCTCGGGCAAGTAACATACCGATGACAAAGGGAACAACGTATGTTGTTATGCGGTCTGACCGATAAAGATCTTCGTAGAATATGTAGGAGCCAATATGGGCATCCAGGTCCCGCTATTGGTTATTGACCGGAGACGTGTCTCGGTCATGTCTACATTGTTCTCGAACCCGTAGGGTCCGCACGCTTAAGGATACGATGACAGTTATATTATGAGTTTATGCATTTTGATGTACCGAAGGTTGTTCGGAGTCCCGGATGTGATCACGGACATGACGAGGAGTCTCTAAATGGTCGAGACGTAAAGATTGATATATTGAAAGCCTATGTTTGGACATCGGAAGTGTTCCGGGTGAAATCGGGATTTTACCGGAGTACCGGGAAGGTTACCGGAACCCCCCGGGAGCTAAATGGGCCATGATGGGCCTTAGTGGAAAAGAGAAGAGGCAGCCCTACATGGGCTGTGTGCCTCCCCCTTCCCCTAGTCCTATTAGGACTAGGAGAGGTGGCCGGCCCCCTCTCTCTCTCTTTTCCCCATCCGCGAATCCTATTCCAACTAGGATTGGGGGGGGGGAATCCTACTCCTAGAGGGAGTAGGACTCTCCTGGCGCGCCACACCTTGGCCGGCCAGCCTCCCCCCTCTAGTCCTTTATATACTGAGGCAGAGGCACCCTAGAACACACAAGTTGATCCACGTGATCTATTCCTTAGCCGTGTGCGGTGCCCCCAGCCACCATAATCCTCGATAATACTGTAGTGGAGTTTAGGCGAAGCCCTGCTGCTGTAGTACATCAAGATCGTCACCACGCCGTCGTGCTGACGGAACTCTTCCCCGACACTTTGCTGGATCGGAGTCCGGGGATCGTCATCGAGCTGAACGTGTGCTCGAACTCGGAGGTGCCGTAGTTTCGGTGCTTGATCGGTTGGATCATGAAGACGTACGACCACTTCCTCTACGTCGTGTCAACGCTTCCGCAGTCGGTCTGCGTGGGTACATAGACAACACTCTCCCCTCTCGTTTCTATGCATCACATGATCTTGCGTGTGCGTAGGAAATTTTGAAATTACTACGAAACCCAACACTTACAGGGTGCCCACGAGGGTCAGGGGCGCGCCCAGGGGGGTGGGGAGCGCCCCCTGCCTCGTGCCTCCCTTGGGCACCGTCTCGCGTGGATTTTTCTTCCCCAAAATCATATATATTCCCAAAAAAATCTCCGTCAGTTTTTATCCTGTTTGGACTCCGTTTGATATGGATATTCTGTGAAACAAAAAACATGCAACAAACAGGAACTGGCACTGGGCATGGATCAATATGTTAGTCCCAAAATAGTATGAAAAGTTTCCAAAAGTATATGAAAGTTGTAAAATATTGGCATGGAACAATAAAAAATAATAGATATGACAGAGACGTAGCAACCAGCATGTGGCCCAAATATATATGAGTGAAAAGGGTGGTATGTGATGTTCAAAATTCCAATGCACAACTTTGACCCCGCGGGCCCACGGTTGGGCGCGTCATTGAAGATCGATGAGAGGGGCCAGAAGTTAAGAACCACCTAGAAGTGGCCAAATATATGTACGAATATCGGGGATGTTTAAAACTTTAAATACACAATGCATAACTTTGGTGGCACCTGCCTCGCAAACCCGAAAGCACCCTAACAACCACCTAGCTAGGATATATATAATGACATAATGTTGTACCTAGCTAGGATGCTTGGCCCACCACCTCCCACTTAGTGTCAGCGGGGCGGATGCACGTAATGATTGATACTTTGGTCATACATGCATGTCGCCATGACCTACCATAAGATGGACCAATGAATCTTTCATTTGGTCAAATGACAGTTGTTGTTGTTGTTGATAAACCGCTTGGGCCAATAGATTGAACCATCATAAACATCGCATGAGAGGGACCACAAAACCAACACCTCTTGCATGCGGCCCAAAATGATGTACGTTGGGAAGGGGTGATTTGTGTTTTCAAAATAGAATAATTTACAATTTAAATGTGGTGCCTACCTCTCGATACAGACAACAACCATGAAGGCAAGGTAGTTAAGGATGAGATACGTATGCAGGGTTTGATGTAGGTAAAACCAAGCAATCCGAGCATCTGGGAGGGAATCCTGACAACGCATGAGCTCAAGCTTTGGTCGACCGACATTTGACGGTGACCGGCCCTAACATGAACTAGGAGGAATCCATTCATGGCCAACACATACCCCTCATTATCGGTCAAAGGGATGATATATATACACTCGGGGAGCCGACAGACATCCGTGTCGTCACAAAAAACCGCACAAGGGAGACGTGGTCGATCAGAAGACCCCGTATACACTGCATGCAACCCGAAAATATGTATGGGTATGATGGTGTATGATGTGTTTAAATCCCAAATGCACAACTTCGATGGGCCATGCCAAGTACATTAGAACCGAACACCGTACCCGACTCCAAGACTGGTTCAATACCTATGATATCAGTTTCCCAACTTTGAGGCGGCAGCGGGGGGGGGGGGGGGGGGGGGTTGTCCCATGCATGCGCTCAAACTTTATTTTGTCTAGCATGGGACACATCTATATATATATCTATACATCTTTACATCTATACACATATATAGTGTGCGAATAACTATGAAAGTTGCTCATTGGATGAAGCCAATCCGACGGTACAGAGATGGCAAATCCGAGCACTACTGGCCGTTGGATATCATCTACATTCCATCAGATTCCGCCACATGTACAATCTAGAAGACTCCATGGTTGAACTTAAGCATAATGCACAAACCTCTAAACACAAGCACTTCTCCTTTGTTCTCTAGAATCTTCCATATCTTAATTGCCCAAACCGTTTTTTCTAAATGAATTGTCACTTTTTGTTTTTACCTTTACAATTCACAATTACATGAATCTTAAAATAGTTTTTTTACAAAACTAATTGATTTTGGATGAGATGAACTATAAGAATTAAACGAATATCTACATCATGCATATTTGGGAGCAGAGGCGGGAAACCGATGAGAGGAGTGGCGAGAAACGGTAGCCTGTTTTCAATGAAAACCTAGTAGAGAAGGAAGCGTGAGCTACACGACGCATGCGCACAGTGCTTACCATGTACTGCATGTGCTGTCAAAAGGGCTCAGGGTTTCCATTCGATTTGGGAGCATCCAACGGTGCACATGTACGATCCGTGGGGTTTGGGTTCTGGCCAGTCAGAACGCAGGGCTCAGATCGCGCGCGCAGCAGGGGGTGGGGAATATCATACGGAAACCAACATTCGGTGGAAACCATGAGAAAAAGATGTTTTGAAGTTTCAAAAAAAATTCAAAAAAATGCGGGATGTTAAGAGGATGATGTTTTATTGGCACACAAAATTTCAAGTTGAAACACATTAAGAGATGTGAGCTATGAAAAAGACAAAATCAGTGTTGAATAGTGCCGAATAGTAATGTCACTATTTAGGGCGGAATTTGTCTTTTTCATAGCTCACATATCGTAATGTTTTTCAACTTGAAATTTTGTGTCGCGATAAAACATCACCTTCTTAACATCCCACATTTTTTCAGATTTTATGGAACTTTAAAATATGGTTTCCACGAAGTTTTCATTGAATATCGGCTTTCGTGAGTGAACCTTGTGCTATTTGAAAACATTTCGTGAGAAGAATCTCGGTTTTTAAATCCCCATAAATCCAAAACTAAGCTAAAAATTGTGAAACCTGCCATGGCGTCACGACGTCGCACTTATATGTCAAGGAATTTTTTTCGTCCATTGTGGCGCAAGTTTTATTACAAGCCTCTTACAAACCGGAGCTTCTCTCAAATAAGCCTCATGGTTCCGATAGGGAAACGTGTTCTCCTTGTGGGCAAAACATAATCACTGCCTCTTTTCACCTTGCATTTTCTTCTACGGGCAACATGGAACAACAGGATATCCGTGCTGAAATTTAAACTTATTCAGGGTCCGTTTGGCTTTTTATACACTAATTGAGTTTCCTAGACATTTAATATCCATAATTCAAATCTGAACTACAAATACATGCTCCAGTTCACCAAAATGGCTAGAAAAATTATACATGTGTCCTTGGGTGCATGTCTAGGTCCCATGCCAGGAATGGGAATGAATTACAACCATACTGGTGTCATGGCTCGTACTCAAACATTTCGAATCTCGGCTTTTAAGTCCCCATAAACCCTAAACTCACCAGAAAGTCATCAAAGGTAGCATGGTGTCACGTCATGGCACATATATGTCGTGGTAAAAACATTGTCCAATTTGGGCCAAGCTTTATTACAAACCTCTTACAAAAACTGGAGCTTCTCTCAAAGAAGCCTCGTGGTTCTGATAGGGAAACATGTTCCCCTTGTGGGTGAAACGTAATCACTGTCTCTTTTCACCTTGTATTTTCTTCCACGGGCAACATGGAACCACAGGATATCCGTGCTGAAACTTAAACTTATTTAGGGTTCGTTTGGCCTTTTTATACACTAATTGAGTTTCCTAGGCATTTAATGTCCATAATTCAAATCTGAACTACAAATACATGCTCCAGTTCACCAAAATGGCTAGAAAAATTATACATGTGTCCTTGGGTGCATGTTTAGGTCTCATGCCAGGAATGGGAACGAATTACAACCGTACCAGTGTCCTGGCTCTTCCTCAAACATTTCGAATCTTGGTTTTTAAGTCCGCATAAATTCTAAACTCACTAGAAAGTCATCAAAGGTGGCAAGGTGTCATGTCATGGCACATATATGTTGTGGTAAAAACAATGCCGATTTGGGCCAAGCTTTATTACAAACCTCTTACAAACCGGAGCCTGTCGCAAGAACCCTCGTGGTTTTGATAGGGAAACGTATCCCCTTGTGGGCCAAACGATAAGCACTCCCTCTTCTAGCCTCGTATTTTCTTCTACACGCGACATGGAACAGCTGGAGTTTCGCGTTGAACTTTGAAATTATTCAGGGTTCGTTTGACCTTTTTTATTCATTAATTGAGTTTTCTAGGCATTTAATGTCCATCATTCAAATCCGAACTACAAATACATGCTCCAGTGCACCAAAATGGCTAGAAAAAACATACATGTTTCCTTGGGGTGCATGTTTAGGTCCCATGGAACGAATGGGAACGAATTCAACCGTCTCGCCGTCCTGGCCTGGCCACAAACATTGTGAATCTCGGTTTTTAAATGTCTGTAAATCCAAAACTCACTAGGAAATCATGAAACTTGGCATGGTGTCACTACATGGTATATATAATTGTCCAATTTGGGCGAAGCTATATTACAAGCCTTTTACAAACCGGAGCTTGTCGCAACCCTCGTGGTTCCGGTAGGGAAACATGCCCTCTTGTGGGCGAAACGATAATCGATGCATCTTCTCACCTTGAAATTTGTTTTCTACAGGCAACATAGAATAACAGGAGTGTCGGGCTAAAATTTGAAAATGTTCAGAGTTTGTTTGTCCATTGTATATATATTACTAATTACTAAGTTTTCTATGCACTTAATGTAGTCCATAATTCAAATTTGAACTACAACCACATGCTCTAGTGAAGAAAAATGGGTGGGAAATCATACATGTGTCATTGGGTGCATGTTTAGGTCTCGTTTAAGGAATGAGAATGAATTACAAACTTGTCCTCGTCCTGAAACAATGAGAATCTCGGTTTTTAAATCCCAGTAAATAAAAAAGTCACCCGAAAAACATGAAACTTGGCATGGTTTCATGACATGGCACATATATGTCGTGGTAAAAAGTCGTCCAGATTGAGAAGAAGCGCACACATTAGTAGCCAACAAAGTCTTTTTTGAAACAAAAAGCTGACACGTTAATATCACAAACGGTTGTATTATATTTACCATGTCGAAATTTAACCATACTCGGTGGCGTGCGTGCAGCTGTTTGATTAGACGGGACGAGCGCGAGAAGTCCGCCGTGAAGCTTCGACGGGACGCGTGCGAGCAGTCTGCCACGCAGGCTCAACGGGACGCGTGCATCCTGTCCACCTCGCAGGCTCGGCGGGACACGTGCGAGTAGCAAGGCCGCCCATGCTCACCGGGAAGCAAGCTCTTAGACCTCCATGCACCAGCCGCTGCCCGCCTCGCTCACAACTTCTCCATTAATGGATTAATTAAAGCACCTGGACGGAGGGTGTTTGCTTGTGATCCCATGGTAGCATTTGCTTTGTTCATGTTTTCAACTAGTATTCTGCCCTAATTTAAATTGCCACATAGGGCAATGGATAATATGACCACATATAAAATGGCAACGGATAATACGACGACAAATTTACAATGGCGCACATAATAATTGTCTTACATATTCCGGATAATTTAAAATGCCACATGCGGCAAAGCCTGGAAGACACGGGGGCAAGAGAAGAAGGAAATTGCAGACAACGATCTGGGTCGCTACTGTCTCTACTCGTCGATGGATCGCCGGGCGGCGAAATCCTCCATCTCCTTCTTCAATTCCTCACAACTTTGCTTGAAAGCAGCCACGGATTCCTCCACCTCCTGCTCGCGCTCGATCCGGAGCTTCCTCAAGCCACCCATCAGTTGCTCGACGACCGCTTTCAGCGTCATCTCCGAGGCACTGCTCTGCTCATGCAACATATTCCAGCCGGCGGCCTCCTCCTCCTTCTCAGCGACCAACTTGAGGAGCTTCGCATTGTCATCCATGAGTTGCTCGACGAGGCCGGTCGCCTTGTCAACCGAGGCATCGCTGATCTTGAGCAGCTTCATCAAGCCGTCGACCAGCTCCTGCTGCATAGTGACGCCAGCGAGAATGTCGTCGTCGCCGGCGAAGGACTTCAGGAATGCCGGCTCGTCGCGATGGCTGACGTCATGAATGCACTTGTTAGAGCCCTCGCATGCCTGTGAGAGCTCGTTCGAGGGCTCTGCGGCGCGTCCGGGCATCTCTATTGCGGCTGCGGCTTCGCGGCGGGACCTCTCTAGTGCTTTCATGGCCTTTGTCTTTGCTGCCTGGTTATATGTCCACCCTAAAATCCTCCTATCGGTCATGGCGAAACGACTTGACAGAGAAAACCATTTTTGTGGGTGATGAGGAGAGGAACTGTGAAGTAATTTTCGAGTGGGTAGTTTTTATAGCCCGGTGCTAAGTGTGAACACATATTAGTTTGATAGGTGTGAACAGATTTTCAATTACTTATTGCGTTGTAATCAGCAATGTGATGAGAAACAAGGTCAAAATTTATTGATGGCAGAAGGTTGACCACGTTGTTGCTCGCCGTTCAGGCGGCCGCGGCGCGCTCCGCTCTCCGTTGAGGCAAAGTTACAATGGAAACTGTTAATAATTCTTAATGATTGTCTTACATATTCAGGATAATTTAAAATCCCAAAGCGGCAAGACCCAGAACACTCACGACCTACATATGCATGCACTTATAATAAAATATAAGCTAAAAGGCTGAGCTGGCGGCCTTCCGACGATGGTCTTCTCGGACTCCATGATCAGCATAGCACCCTTGCGGTCGTTCACTCCCAGTGTCCCGACCCGCCTCCGCCTACGGAGCTGCTGGCATTGGGAGGCTCTTGGGGCTGCTAGGCCTCTTCCAGAAGAGCTTGACAGTGTAAAATCGCGCGCATGACAACTCCGCGGAACCGCTCCATTTCCATGTCTCTGGCCTGGTAGCAAATTCCGTCGATCACCTGCATCCTCAAGATATCACGTTGGTGATGTTCTACTTCGTTAGGGACGTCAACTCCGCCAAGGATGCGCTCGTGCCTGGCCACCACATCATCGGGATCGAGGTTGACACGGCCGCCGTGGGAAATGATGAAGCCGTAGGCTGCCTTTATCTTGACTGAATCACAGAGGTCCTCTGCCCATTCCTTGCGGGGCATCAGGCTCTCGATGAGAACTGGTGACGGCCGCTTTTCGGGTGGGTCGTCAATCATGCCGCCGAGCAGCTCTGGATCTTTTGCATGGTGGATTGCAAACTGCTCATCACACCACCTCTGCAATATGTCTATTGTGCTCCCAAGGACTGTGACGCCGATATCGCTGCCGATGGGCCATGGTGCCTGCATCGGCCGATGAAGCTCTTGCTCCCCGACCTTCTCCGGCTCGTTCTGCTGGGGAACGTGGTAGTTTCAAAAAAAATCGTACGCACACACAGGATCATGGTGATGCATAGAAACGAGAGGGGAGAGTGTGTCTACGTACCCTCATAGACCGAATGCGGAAGTATTAGTACAACACGGTTGATGTAGTCGTACGTCTTCACGATCCAACCATTCCAAGTACCGAACGCACGGCACCTCCGAGTTCTGCACATGTTCAACTCGATGACGTCCCGCGAGCTCCGATTCAGCAAAGCTTCACATGAGAGTTTAGTCAGCACAACGGCGTGGTAACGGTGATGATGATGCTACCGACGTAGGGCTTCGCCTAAGCACTGCTACGATATGATCGAGGTGGATTATGGTGGAGGGGGGCACCGCACACGGCTAAGAGATCAATGATCAATTGTTGTGTCTATGGGGTGCCCCCTGCCCCCGTATATAAAGGAGCAATGGAAGGAGGCGGCCGACCAGGGAGAGGCGCGCCAACAGGGGGAGTCCTACTCCCACTAGGAGTAGGACTCCTCCTTTTCCTAGTAGGAGTAGGAGAGGGGGAAGGAAAGGGAGAGGAGGAGAAGGAAAGAGGGGGCCGGCCCCCCTTGCCCTAAACCAATTTGGTTTGGGCCTTGGGGGGCGCGCCCCACACTCCCCTTGATGCCCTCTATTTCCACTAAGGCCCATGTAGGCCCATTAAGTCCCCCGAGGGGTTCCGGTAACCCCCCGTACTCCGGTATATGTCTGAAACCTTCCGGTACCTTTCCGGTGTCTGAACATAGTCGTCCAATATATCAATCTTTACGTCTCGACCATTTCAAGACTCCTCATCATATCCGTGATCATATCCGGGACTCCGAACTACCTTCGGTACATCAAAACACAAAAACTCATAATATCGATCGTCACCGAACTTTAAGCGTGCGAACCCTACGGGTTCGAGAACTATGTAGACATGACCGAGACACGTCTCTGGACAATAACCAATAGCGGAATCTGGATGCTCATATTGGCTCCCACATATTCTACGAAGATCTTTATCGGTCAAACCGCATAACAACATATATTGTTCCCTTTGTCATCGGTATTTTACTTGCCCAAGATTCAATCGTCGGTATATCAATACCTAGTTCAATATCGTTACCGGCAAGTCTCTTTACTCGTCCCATAATACATCATCCCGTAACTAACTCATTACTTACAATGCTTGCAAGGCTTATAGTGATGTGCATTACCGAGTGGGCCCAGAGATACCTCTCCGACAATCGGAGTGACAAATCCTAATCTCGAAATACGCCAACTCAACAAGTACCTTCGGAGACACCTGTAGATCACCTTTATAATCACCCAGTTACGTTGTGACGTTTGGTAGCACACAAAGTGTTCCTCCGGTAAACGGGAGTTGCATAATCTCATAGTCATAGGAACATGTACAAGTCATGAAGAAAGCAATAGCAACATACTAAACGATCAAGTGCTAAGCTAACGGAATGGGTCAAGTCAATCACATCATTCTCCTAATGATGTGATCCCGTTAATCAAATGACAACTCATGTCTATGGCTAGGAAACATAACAATATTTGATTAACGAGCTAGTCAAGTAGAGGCATACTAGTGACACTCTGTCTGTCTATGTATTCACACATGTATCATGTTTCCGGTTAATACAATTCTAGCATGAATAATAAACATTTATCATGATATAAGGAAATAAATAATAACTTTATTATTGCCTCTAGGGCATATTTCCTTTAGTATCCCACTTGCACTAGAGTCAATAATCTAGATTACACAGTAATGATTCTAACACCCATGGAGCCTTGGTGCTGGCCATGTTTTGCTCGTGGAAGAGGCTTAGTCAACGGGTCTGGAACATTCAAATCCGTATGTATATTGCAAATCTCTATGTCTCCCACCTGGACTTGATCCCCAATGGAGTTGAAGCGCCTCTTGATGTGCTTGGTTCTCTTGTGAAATCTGGATTCCTTTGCCAAGGCAATTGCACCAGTATTGTCACAGAAGATTTTCATTGGACCTGATGCACTAGGTATGACACGTAGATCGGATATGAACTCCTTCATCCAGACTCCTTCATTCGCTGCTTCCGAAGCAGCAATGTACTCTGCTTCACATGTAGATCCCGCCACGACGCTCTGTTCAGAACTGCTCCAACTGACAGCTCCACCGTTCAATATAAACACGTATCCAGTTTGCGATTTAGAATCGTCCGGATCATTGTCAAAGCTTTACATCAACGTAACCATTTACGATGATCTCTTTGTCACCTCCGTAAACGAGAAACATATCCTTAGTCCTTTTCAGGTACTTCAGGATGTTCTTGACCGCTGTCCAGTGATCCACTCCTGGATTACTTTGGTACCTCCCTGCTAAACTAATAGCAAGGCACACAACAGGTTTGGTACACAGCATTGCATACATGATAGAGCCTATGGCTGAAGCATAGGGAACATCTTTCATTTTCTCTCTATCTTCTGCAGTGGTCGTGCATTGAGTCTTACTCAACTTCACACCTTGTAACACAGGCAAGAACCCTTTCTTTGCATGATCCATTTTGAACTTCTTCAAAACTTTGTCAAGGTATGTGCTCTGTGAAAGTCCAATTAAGCGTCTTGGTCTATCTCTATAGATCTTGATGCCCAATATGTAAGCAGCTTCACCGAGGTCTTTCATTGAAAAACTCTTATTCAAGTATCGTTTTATGCTATCCAGAAATTCTATATCATTTCCAATCAACAATATGTCATCCACACATAATATTAGAAATGCTATAGAGCTCCCACTCACTTTCTTGTAAATACAGGCTTCTCCAAAAGTCTGTATAAAACCATATGCTTTGATCACACTATCAAAACGTTTATTCCAACTCCGAGAGGCTTGCACCATGATACGTCTCCAACGTATCTATAAGTTTTGATTGCTCCATGCTATATTATCTTCTGTTTTGGACATTATTGGGCTTTATTATTCACTTTTATATTATTTTTGGGACTAACCTATTAACCGGAGGCCCATCCCAGAATTGTTGTTTTTTGCCTATTTCAGAGTTTCGCAGAAAAAGAATATCAAACGGAGTCCAAACGGAATGAAGCCTTTGGGAACGTGATTTTCAGAACGAACATGATCCAGGAGACTTGGACCCTACGTCAAGCAACCAATAGGGAAGCCACGAGGTAGAGGCGTTCCTACCCCCCAGGCGTTCCCTCCACCCTCGTGGGCCCCATGTTGCTCCACCGACGTACTCCTTCCTCCTATATATACCTACGTACCCCCAAACGATCAGAGACGGAGCCAAAACCCTAATTCCACCACTGTAACTTTCTGTATCCACGAGATCCCATCTTGGGGCCTGTTCCGGAGCTCCGCCGGAGGGGGCATCGATCATGGAGGGCTTCTACATCAATACCATAGCCTCTCTGATGATGTGTGAGTAGTTTACCTCAGACGTTCGGGTCCATAGTTATTAGCTAGATGGCTTCTTCTCTCTTTTTCGATCTCAATACAATGTTCTCCCCCTCTCTCGTGGAGATCTATTCGATGTAATCTTCTTTTGCGGTGTGTTTGTTGAGACCGATGAATTGTGGGTTTATGATCAAGTTTATCTATGAACAATATTTGGATCTTCTGGATTCTTTTATGTATGATTGGTTATCTTTGCAAGTCTCTTTTAATTATCAGTTTGGTTTGGCCTACTAGATTGATCTTTCTTGCAATGTGAGAAGTGCTTAGCTTTGGGTTCAATCTTGCGGTGTCCTTTCCCAGTGACGGTAGGGGCAGCAAGGCACGTATTGTATTGTTTCCATCGAGGATAACAAGATGGTATTTTTATCATATTTCATGAATTTATCCCTCAACATCATGTCATCTTTCTTAAAGCATTACTCTGTTCTTATGAACTTAATACTCTAGATGCATGCTGGATAGCGGTCGATGTGTGGAGTAATAGTAGTAGATGCAGGCAGGAATCGGTCTACTTATCTCAGACGTGATGCCTATATACAAGATCATACCTAGATATTCTCATAACTATGCTCAATTCTGTCAATTGCTCAACAGTAATTTTTTCACCCACCATAAAATACTTATGCTCTTGAGAGAAGCCACTAGTGAAACCTATGGCCCCCGGGTCTATCTTTCATCATATTAATCTTCCGACACTTAGCTATTTTCATTGCCATTTATTTTACTTTGCATCTTTATCATAAAAATACCAAAAATATTATCTTATCATATCTATCAGATCTCACTCTCATAAGTGACCGTGTAGGGATTGACAACCCCTTATCGCGTTGGTTGCGAGAATTTATTTGTTTTGTGTAGGTGCGAGGGACTCGCGCGTAGCCTCCTACTGGATTGATACCTTGGTTCTCAAAAACTGAGTGAAATACTTATGCTACTTTGTTGCATCACCCTTTCCTCTTCAAGGGAAAACCAACGCAGTGCTCAAGAGGTAGCAAGTAGGATTTCTGGCATCGTTGCCGGGGAGGTCTATGCAAAAGTAAACACACCAAGTACCCATCACAAACCCTTATCTCCCGCATTACATTATTTTCCATTTGCCTCTCGTTTTCCTCTCCCCCACTTCACCCTTGTAGTTTTATTCGCCCTCTCTCTCTATCCTCCCTCTCTTTCTCTATTTGCCTCTTTTTGCCCGTTCCTCGTTTGCTTGTGTGTTGGATTGCTTGCTTGTCACGATGGCTCAAGATAACACTAAATTGTGTGACTTTACCAATACCAACAACAATGATTTTATTAGCACTCTGATTGCTCCTCTTACGGATGTTGAATCTTGTGAAATTAATGCTGCCTTGCTGAATCTTGTCATGAAAGATCCGTTTTACGGCCTTCCTAGTGAAGATGCCGCTACCCATCTAAATAGCTTTGTTGATTTCTGTGATATGCAAAAGAAGAAAGATGTGGACAATGATATTGTTAAATTGAAGTGATTTCCTTTTTCGCTTAGAGATCGTGCTAAAGCTTGGTTTTCGTCTTTGCCTAAAAATAGTATTGATTCTTGGAATAAGTGCAAAGATGCTTTTATCTCTAAGTATTTTCCTCCCGCTGAGATCATCTCTCTTAGAAATGATATTATGAATTTTAAGCAACTTGATCATGAACATGTTGCACAAGCTTGGGAGAGGATGAATTTAATGATACGTAATTGCCCAACACATGGTTTGAATTTGTGGATGATTATACAAAACTTTTATGCCGGATTGAATTTTGCTTCTAGAAATCTTTTAGATTCGACCGCGGGAGGCACTTTTATGGAAATCACTTTATGAGAAGCTACTAAACTCCTAGATAATATTATGGTTAATTATTCTCAGTGGCACACTAAAAGATCTACTAATAAAAAAGTGCATGCGATAGAAGAAATTAATGTTTTGAGTGGAAAGTTGGATGAACTTATGAAATTATTTGCTACTAAGAGTGTTTCTTCTCATCCTAATGATATTCCTTTGTCTACTTTGATTGAGAATAATAATGAATCTATGGATGTGAATTTTGTTGGCAGGAATAATTTTGGTAACAACGCGTATAGAGGAAACTTTAATCCTAGGCCTTATCCTAGTAATTCCTCTAATAATTATGGTAATTCCTACAACAATTCTTATGGAAATTTTAATAAGATTCCCTCTGAATTTGAGACTAGTGTTAAGGAATTTATGAATTCACAAAAGAATTTCAATGCTTTGCTTGAAGAGAAATTGCTTAAAGTTGATGATTTGGCTAGGAACGTTGATAGAATTTCTCTTGATGTTGATTCTTTAAAACTTAGATCTATTCCTCCTAAGCATGATATCAATGAGTCTCTCAAAGCCATGAGAATTTCCATTGATGAGTGCAAGGAAAGAACCGCTAGGATGCGTGCTAAGAAAGATTCCTTTATAAGAGCGTGTTCTTCTAGTTTCCATGATAATAAAGATGAAGATCTAAAAGTTATTGATGTGTCCCCTATTAAATCTTTGTTTTGCAATATGAATCTTGATAATTATGGGACTGAATATGATCCACCTTTACCTAGAAGGCGTTCCAAAAATTTGGAGTTTTTAGATCTTGATGCTAAATTTGATAAAAGTGGGATTGAAGAGATCAAAACTCTAGATGTTAATGAACCTACTATTTTGGATTTCAAGGAATTTAATTATGATAGCTTCTCTTTGATATATTGTATTTCCTTGTTGCAATCCATGCTAAATTCTCCCCATGCTTATAGTCAAAATAAAGCTTTTACCAAACATATCGTTGATGCTTTGATGCAATCTTATGAAGAAAAACTTGAGTTGGAAGTTTCTATCCCTAGAAAACTTTATGATGAGTGGTAACCAACTATTAAAATTAAAATTAAAGATCATGAATGCTATGCTTTGTGTCATTTGGGTGCTAGTGTTTCCATGATTCCAAAGACTTTGTGTGATTTGTTAGGTTTCCGTGATTTTGATGATTGCTCTTTAAACTTGCACCTTGCGGATTCCACTATTAAGAAACCTATGGGAAGAATTAATGATGTTATTATTGTTGCAAATAGGAACTATGTGCCCGTAGATTTTATTGTTCTTGACATAGATTGCAATCCTTCATGTCCTATTATTCTTGGTAGACCTTTCCTTAGAACGATTGGTGCAATTATTGGTATGAAGGAAGGAAATATTAGATTCCAATTTCCGTTAAGGAAAGGAATGGAACACTTTCCTAGAAAGAAAATTAAATTACCTTATGAATCTATTATGAGAGCCACTTATGGATTGCCAACCAAAGATGGCAATACCTAGATCTATCCTTGCTTTTTATGCCTAGCTAGGGGCGTTAAACGATAGCGCTTGTTGGGAGGCAACCCAATTTTATTTTTATTCCTTGATTTTTGCTCCTGTTTAGTAATAAATAATTAATCTATCCTCTGTTTTGGTTGTGTTTTTTGTGTTTAATTAGTGTTTGTGCCAAGTAGAACCGTTGGGAAGACTTGGGGAAAGTCTTGTTAATCTTGTTGTAAAAAACAGAAACTTTAGCGCTCACGAGAACTGCTGCCATTTTTATTTGGAAAGTGATATTTAGTTAATTATTTTTGCAGATGATTAATAGATAAATTCCTCACGTCCAGAAATTTATTTTAGAATTTTTGGTGTTTCAGATCTTGCGCTAGCTACAGATTACTACAGACTGTTCAGTTTTTGACAGATTCTGTTTTTCGTGTGTTGTTTGCTTATTTTGATGAATCTATGGCTAGTAAAATAATTTATAAACCATAGAGAAGTTGGAATAAATTAGGTTTAAAACCAATATAAATAAATAATGAGTTCATTACATTACCTTGAAGTGGTCTTTTGTTTTCTTTCGCTAACGGAGCTCACGAGATTTTCTACTTTAAGTTTTGTGTTGTGAAGTTTTCAAGTTTTGGGTAAGGATTTGATGGATTATGGAACAAGGAGTGGAAAGAGCCTAAGCTTGGGAATGCCCATGGCACCCCCAAGATAATCTAAGGACACCAAAAGGCCAAAGGTTGGGGATGCCCCGGAAGGCATCCCCTCTTTCGTCTACTTCCATCGGTAACTTTACTTGGAGCTATATTTTTATTCACCACATGATATGTCTTTTGCTTGGAGCGTCTTGTATGATTTGATTCTTTGCTTTTTAGTTTACCACAATCATCTTTGCTGTACACACCTTTTGAGAGAGACACACATGATTCGGAAATTATTAGAATACTCTATGTGATTCACTTATATCTTTTGAGTTATATAGTCTTGCTCTAGTACTTCACTTATATCTTTTAGAGCACGGTGGTGGACTTGTTTTATAGAAATTATTGATCTCTCATGCTTCACTTAGATTATTTTGAGAGTCTTAAATAGCATGGTAATTTGCTTAAATAATCCTAATATGCTAGGTGTTCAAGATTAGTAAAAACTTTCGTATGAGTGTTTTGAATACTAAGAGAAGTTTGATGCTCGATGATTGTTTTGAGATATGGAGGTAGTGATATTAAAGTTGTGCTAGTTGAGTAGTTGTGAATTTGAGAAATACTTGTGTTGAAATTCGCAAGTCCCGTAGCATGCACGTATGGTAAACGTTATGTAACAAATTTGAAACATGATGTGTTCTTTGATTGTCCTCCTTATGAGTGGCGGTCGGGGACGAGCAATGGTCTTTTCCTACCAATCTATCCCCCTAGGAGCATGCGCATAGTGTGTAACATCCCAAATTTTCAATTTGGAATGTTATACATTAGGTCATCATGCATATCATATTTTATTTTGCTTTTGGTTTTGATCCTAGAAAATCCTAAGCAACTCAAGGACCCACGGAGAGAGTTGGGGATTTCGTTGTTTACATATTTGAGTTTTCTCAAATTATGTAAACAGGATCATTTGATTTTATTTATTTTATCATCAATTATTTCTATTACAAAAATATGAGAGCAGGAATAAAATGACTTTCCCAAAGTATAGAAATATTGAGGATTTAATAAAAAAATCAAATAAGATTTATTTCGGAGTTTTTCGGTATTTTTATTTGAATTTAGGAAAAATGCGCGTTTTTCAAAGTTGTAGTTTGGGCCCAGAAAAAATGTTCACTTTTTCGGGCTTGATTTTAGAGACCCGGGAAAATTTATTTCGTGATTTTTGGAGTCCGTTTAGTATTTCTTTTTATTTTTCTTCCGAGCAGAATTATTTAAAAAAAAACGCGGAACCGACTTTGGGCCGTACTCGGCCAGGACACCGTCGGCCGAGGCTTTATAAGCCGCCACCCCGTCCCGAGAGAGAGCCCAGCCGCCCAGCCCCGAAACCCTAACCCTAGCCAGCTGCCGCTGCCGCCGCCGCCCGCCGCCGCCGCCGACTCGCCGGAGCAGCGCGCCGCCCGAGGTTCGCCGCCGCCTTGTTTTCCATGCCGTTTAAAAAAAATCTGTTCGTCATTTTTCTTTTTCGTCGGATTTTTCGCGGTTATTTTCTGATCGCGATTTCTGATCCGATTTTCGTTTTAGTATAACTTTTCGCTCGTTTATCGGAATCAGGCGATTCAAGCGCCTGGAGTTTCGTCTCGAAACCCTCTTTCCGAATAATCAACTTAAACATGTTTTTGCTACTGTAAAATTTGACTTAGATCCAGATTACTAGAACGAAGTTGTTTCTTTCGCCGTTTGATTTCTTTTGCTTCGTTCGATTTGATTCTTTTTGCCAACCAGGGTTCTTAAGTTGAACTTTCTGGTTAGATCTTCTATTTGAGTTTTACTTGTGCATTAGATGAGTACTTATTGTATGCTTGTTTGTTTGTTTGTGATAGAATACCCGGAGTGCGCCGCCTGTTACGTTGAATCTCTAGGTTTCGCGGATCATCAGCAAGGCAAGTAACACTTTGATCATACCTTTTCTACAACCCAGTTTTATTGCATTAGATCAATCCTCACACATTGCATGATTAGGATCTAATTAAATTGTGGGATGGGAAGTAGATGAGGTAGTACCTATTACCTGTTTATTATCAAACCTTTGGGAGTTACTTCTACGTTTGCTTATTATGCCATGCTATGCTAGTAGACGTGGATTGGGTGAGTGAAATCCATGACAGATGTGAGATTGATAACTAATGGTTTATCTAAGGTGGCAACTTAAACACACATCTGGGTGGATTGAGGCACCTGGGGTTTCTAGGACTTGCTTGTTTTTCTTTTGGACCGCCACCCAGGCTCAAAGGGATCATGAGATTATTCATACTAGAAACTTACGTGTGCAGCCACAAGCCACTATGGGCTCTGGCATAGTTGACTAAGTTGTGCGAACTCTTACAGTGGTAGACTAGAAGATGTAGGGGATGTAGGTGGTACGGTCTACCCGATCGTAAGGTGCTAGCGCTTCTGAAAGACTATGTCTTGGTCATCCATCTTCTCAAACACCCTGTAGTGCGAGAAACCAAACGGAGGCGATCGAGTCTTGTGGGGAAAAGTGCGCAAACCTCTGCAGAGTGTAATAAACTAATCATGGTTAGCCGTGTCCCCGATTATGGACATCTTGAGTATCTAGTACCTGGATTATCATGTGAATCTCAACATGTTACTCTAAAGTTAAATTTGTTGGGTTTAAGATGTTATCTAATTGGGATTGAGAATGCTGTCAACCATTCTCAATGTTTAACAACCACCATGATAGTAAATAAATTTATTCCTTTAAAGTAGGGAAAAATTGGCTTTACGCAAAAACTGTAACCATAGAGCTTTCCACCAGCCAAATATGCATATAGTATAGCTGTTGCATTCCATTACTCTCTAGGTGTTACCTTGCCAGCATATTCCATGTGCTGACCCGTTTTCGGGCTGCAACGTTAATGTTGCAGACTTTTCAGACGACGATTAAGGAGTTTTTAGGTCGTGGTTCTATACTCAGTGATGCCGTTGGAGTTGATGGACTCACTTATCTTCCAAGCCTTCCGCTGTTATCATTATTAGATGGCCTTAAGCCATATTTATTGTAATAAGTTCTCTTTTGAGACACTCTATGTAATAAGTGTGTGATTGATACTCTGCTATAAATCCTCCGAGTACTATATGGTGTCAGCATTACTGATCCAAGGATGACACCGGAGCACAGAGATTAGACTGTTTGAGGTCTGGTCGCTACAGAGATGGTATCAGAGCACACGCTGACTGTAGGACACGACCACTAAGCAAAAGACCTAGATCACTACTCACTCTCTTCTCTTCTGACTTCTCATCTTTTCTACTCTTTAGGATGGCGGATGCAAGGAACAAGTTCACACAACCAGATGAAGATACACACTTTGGACGCCACTTGAAGGAAATCACTAGATACCTGAACATAGGAGTACCAAGCTTCACGGGAACCTACAACGCCACTTTACCTGAAGAAGAGCGCTGGATGATTCAAGTTCAAGTTCCAGGAAGGACGTTCATGCCAGTCACTGAGCCCATAGAGTTTTCTTTTGATGCACCAACTTGGAGTCTAGGAAAGAGTATGGCAGCTCACATCGCCATGGGACGCATTGGCGAAGTCTACCGCAAGGATCTCAAGGATACTATCTACCAGATTTGTGGGCGCCGAGATGAACACTAGGAGATGATTAGCACCAGGAAAGATAGATCAATAGCAGCTTTTATCCAGGAGTTAAACCAGCACATTCGACGATAGGAGAATCAGATGTGCGCCGACATGATAGATCTGAAGAAGGCTAAAACTAGAATCAAGGAACTGGAGGAAGAACTCAAGGCTACACGTGAAGATTATGAAGAAGAAATTGAAGTATTGGTGGATAAGAATGCCGACCTAACTATGAAGATAGCAGTATTTATGGGAGGCCCGACCCCAGTAGATGAAGACGAAGAACCCAAGGAGATTAGCCCGGAAGACTACATCATCATTGACGGCACCGACTCGGAACAAGCAGATAGTAGAAATGATGACTATGTTGATGAAGCAGGAGCAGATATCATGGAGTCTACAACCGTAGAATATTTCTAGTAGACCACCTCATCAGTAGTAGTAGTCCACCATGTAAATATAGTAGTCCGAGCACTTTGCGATAGTTAGATCGATTGTATGCCTTTGTTTGATTGATTGAAGTGATTTGTGTGCTTTTGCCTCATGTGCATATGGGTAGTGTTTTCTCTTTAGACCCCCTCTATTCTTATATCTCATCTTTTCTAAACCCTCAGATGCCTCCGAGACGTGACCCCGGATTTGCCTTTCCTCCGGAGCTCACCCAGTTGATCCAGCAGCAGAACACCCTGATGCAGTTGCTAGTTCAAAATCAGAATCAGGGGAACAACAACAACACCCCACCACCACCACCACCACCTGTTGACCACTTAGCCCGTTTTCTTAGGCTAAATCTGCTGGTGTTTTCCAGTAGCACCGAGCCGATAGTAGCAGATGATTGGCTCCGCAAGATAGCTAGGGAGTTGACCACAGCAGGATGCACAGATGTGGAGAAGGTTAAGTTTGCCGCACATCAGTTAGAAGGACCCGCAGCATCCTGGTGGGAGAATTTCACAGCCACCTTCCCAGTCGACACTGTCACATCGGACCAGTTTCAGCAGGCTTTTCGTACTGCCCATGTTTCAGCAGGAGCAATGGCCATTAAGAAGCGTGAGTTTCGTAACTTGCGCCAAGGAGGACGGACAGTTGGCCAGTATGTGGAGGAGTTTAGTAAGCTAGCATGTTATGCCCCAGATGACGTTGCTACGGATGCAGCTAAGCAGGAGAAATTCCTGGAAGGACTGAATGATGAGTTGAGTATGCAGTTGATGGTAGCCACCTTCAACAACTACCAGGAGTTGGTAGATCATGCTCTTATGATTGAAGGGAAGCAGCAGCAAATTGAGAACCGCAAGAGGAAGTATGGACAAGGAAAGTATAATTCAGGAGCTCAGCAGAAGCCACGTTTTACCACTAGGCCGGGAGGACATTTTCAGCATACCCATGGAGTAGGTAGCTCGCACAATCACAATGGCACCAAGAATGGTAATGGGAATGGAGGAAGCAACGGACAGAACCGCAACACCCCATCAACCCCAGCCAAGAAGGACTTGAGCCACGTCACTTGCTATAAGTGTTCGAAGCCAGGACACTATGCAAATGAATGTCCTGAAGGCCAAAATGGCAATGGAAGTTCTGGGAAGAAGCCGAACCCTTTCAACAGGGGACAGGTGAACCACGTTAGCGTGGAGGAGGTTGAAGCTCAGCCCGATGCAGTAATAGGTAAGTTTTTGGTTAAGTCATTTACTGCACTCGCTCTTTTTGATACTGGTGCATCGCATTCCTACATCTCAAGGGGATTTGTGGATAAGTGTAACCTACCAAGCCAAGCCCTTAGGTCACCCATGTTAGTAACCTCGCCAGGAGCAGAATATGTGGCTAGTCTATGGTGTGATCGGTTACCATTAAGGATTGGTAACTATGTTTTTCCCTCAGACCTAATAGTATTGGAATCTCAAGGATTGGATGTGATATTAGGCATGGATTGGTTATCAAAGTATGAAGGGAATATTGAGTGTGCTAGTAAGTCAATTTTTCTTACCACACCAGAAGGGAGAAGGATCAAGTATGTATCCCGACATGCGCCAAACAGAACACAAGTAAATTGCCTAACAGGAGTTGTGCAGGAGGAAGTACCAGTGGTAAAGGATTTTCCTGATGTATTTCCCGAAGAGTTGCCAGGCATGCCACCGGATAGAGACATTGAGTTTTAGATTGAGCTATTGCCAGGCACTGGGCCAATATCAAAGAGACCATATAGGATGCCAGCAAAGGATGTGGAAATTAAGAAGCAGATTTAAGGAGTTACTGGATAAGGGATATATTCGCCCAAGTTTTCCACCTTGGGGATCGCCAGTACTTCTAGTGGAGAAGAAGGATGGATCGTTAAGAATGGTTGTTGATTATCGAGGATTGAACGAAGTAACGATCAAGAACAAGTACCCACTACCAATGATCAACGATCTGTTTGATCGGTTGCAAGGAGCTAAAGTGTTTTCCAAGATCGATTTGCTATCAGGATACCACCAGTTGAAGATTCGAGAACAGGATATCCCGAAGACAGCTTTTACCACTAGGTATGGGCTGTATGAGTATACCGTTATGTCATTTGGTCTGACTAACGCGCATGCCTATTTTATGAACATGATGAACAAAGTGTTTATGGAGTTTTTGGATAAGTTCGTCGTAGTGTTCATTGATGATATCCTGGTTTATTCGAAGAATGAAGAGGGGCATAAGGAGCATTTGCGTTTGGTACTTGGAAAGCTTAGAGAACATCAATTATATGCCAAGTTTAGCAAATGTGAGTTTTGGTTGAAGGAAGTAGGATTCCTCGGACATGTTATATCTAGAGAAGGTATAGCAGTAGATCCCGCTAAAGTTGAAACCGTGACCAAGTGGGAAGCCCCAACTACAGTTGGAGAGATCCGGAGTTTTCTTGGACTCGCATGATACTACCGTAGGTTTATTGAGAATTTCTCAAAGATTGCAAATCCTATGGAGGAGTTGTTGAAGAAGGATACTAAGTTCAAATGGACTGAGGAGTGTGAGACTAGTTTCTAGGAATTGAAGAAACGCTTGGTTACCTCACCAGTGTTGATTTTGCCAGATCAAACCAAGGATTATGAGGTGTATTGCGACGCTTCATGTCGAGGACTTGGAGCAGTGCTTATGCAGGAAGGGAGAGTTGTTTCGTATGCCTCAAGACAACTGAAGCCCCACGAGTTGAATTATGCCACGCATGATTTGGAGTTAGCAGCCATAGTGCATGCATTGAAGACATGGAGACATTTCCTCATTGGAAATCATTGTGAGGTGTACGCGGATCATAAGAGTTTGAAGTACATTTTCACACAGAAGGAGTTGAATCTCAGACAAAGGAGATGGTTGGAGCTTATCAAAGATTATGATATGAAATTGCATTATCATCCCGGGAAGGCTAATGTAGTAGCTGACGCATTAAGCCGCAAGAGCCATGTCAATACGTTAATGATGGGAGAAATACCCAAGGAGTTAGCAGAAAATCTTCGTGAACTATGTTTGGAAATAGTTTCGAGAGGCTATGTAGCAGCGTTGGAAATTCAGTCAACTTTGATGGATAGAATCAGGGAAGCTCAGAAGACTGACAAGGAGATTGCTTCTATAAAAGAGAAAATGAGCCAAGGAAAAGCTAAAGGATTTCGTGAGGATGAGCACGACACCCTATGGTTTGAAGACCGTGTTTATGTACCCAATGACCCGGAGATCAGAAAGTTGATTCTGCAAGAGGCACATGATTCACCGTATTCGATTCACCCAGGAAATACCAAGATGTAATTGGATTTGAAGGATATTTTCTGGTGGACCGGAATGAAGAAGGATACTGCAGAGTATGTAGCAGTTTGTGACGTATGTCAGAGAGTAAAGGCAGAGCATCAGAAGCCAGCGGGATTGTTTCAACCATTGCCGATACCCGAATGGAAGTGGGATAAGATAGGCATGGATTTTATCACGGGATTACCAAGGACTCGTTCAGGCTATGACTCGATTTGGGTCGTAGTTGATCGATTGACGAAGGTAGCTCATTTCATCCCAGTAAAGACCACTTACACCAGTGCTAAGTTGGCGAAGATATACATGACCAGGATCGTATGTCCGCATGGAGTTCCGAGGAGTATTGTATCAGATAGAGGAACCCAGTTTACCTCAAAGTTCTGGAAGCAGTTGCATGAGACTTTAGGTACTAGGCTAGAATTTAGTACAGCTTTTCATCCGCAGACAGATGGACAGACCGAGAGAGTCAATCAGATTTTGGAGGATATGCTGAGAGCTTGTGCGCTAGATTATGGATCTAGTTGGGACGATAATTTGCCATATGCAGAGTTCTCTTAAAATAATAGCTATCAGACCAGTTTGAAGATGGCACCTTTCGAAGCTTTGTACGGAAGGAGGTGCAGGACACCGTTGTCATGGGACGAAGTTGGAGACCGCCAGTTGTTTGGACCAGACTTGATTAAGGAGTCTGAACAGAAGGTGAAGTTGATTCACGATAGGCTCAAGGTAGCCCATTCCAGGCAGAAGAGCTACGCAGATTCTAAACGCAAAGAGACAGTTTACGAAGTCGGAGATAGAGCTTATCTTCGAGTATCCCCACTTCGAGGGATTAAGCGCTTTGGAGTTAAGGGGAAGTTAGCACCACGATTTATAGGGCCATATCGAGTTTTGGAGCGTATGGGAGAAGTGGCCTACAAGTTGGAATTGCCAGAAGGATTGATAGGAGTTCATGATGTGTTCCACGTTTCTCAGTTGAAGAAGTGCACGCGGAGATGGCTGACATACCTTTGAGAGACTCAGTGCCATTAGAAGCAATTCAGTTGGATAACAATTTGACCTATGAGGAGAAACCAGTCAAGATTCTCGAGTTTGCCAGCCGAGTCACTCGCAGCAAGGTTATCAAGTTTTGCAAAGTTCAGTGGAGCCACCACACGGAGGATGAAGCCACCTGGGAGCGAGAGGAAGATTTGCTCAAGGACCACCCTCACCTATTTTCTAGCCAACCCGAATCTCGAGGGCGAGATTCATCTTAAGGGGGGTAGGTTTGTAACATCCCAAATTTTCAATTTGGAATGTTATACATTAGGTCATCATGCATATCATATTTTATTTTGCTTTTGGTTTTGATCCTAGAAAATCCTAAGCAACTCAAGGACCCACGGAGAGAGTTGGGGATTTCGTTGTTTACATATTTGAGTTTTCTCAAATTATGTAAACAGGATCATTTGATTTTATTTATTTTATCATCAATTATTTCTATTACAAAAATATGAGAGCGGGAATAAAATGACTTTCCCAAAGTATAGAAATATTGACGATCTAATAAAAAATCAAATAAGATTTATTTTGGAGTTTTTCGGTATTTTTATTTGAATTTAGGAAAAATGCGCGTTTTTCAAAGTTGTAGTTTGGGCCCAGAAAAATGTTCACTTTTTCGGGCTTGATTTTAGAAACCCGGGAAAATTTATTTCGTGATTTTTGGAGTTCGTTTAGTATTTCTTTTTATTTTTCTTCCGAGCAGAATTATTTAAAAAAACGCGGAACCGACTTTGGGCCGTACTCGGCCAGGACACCGCCGGCCGAGGCTTTATAAGCCCCCGCCCCGGCCCGAGAGAGAGCCCAGCCGCCCAGCCTCGAAACCCTAACCCTAGCCAGCCGCCGCCGCCGCCGCCCGAGGTTCGCCGCCTCCTTGTTTTCCGTGCCGTTTAAAAAAAATTCTGTTCGTCGTTTTTCTTTTTCGTCGGATTTTTCGCGGTTATTTTCTGATCGCGATTTCTGATCCGATTTTCGTTTTAGTATAACTTTTCGCTCGTTTATCGAAATCAGGCGATTCAAGCGCCTGGAGTTTCGTCTCGAAACCCTCTTTCCGAATAATCAACTTAAACATGTTTTTGCTACTGTAAAATTTGACTTAGATCCAGATTACTAGAACGAAGTTGTTTCTTTCGCCGTTTGATTTCTTTTGCTTCGTTTGATTTGATTCTTTTTGCCAACCAGGGTTCTTAAGTTGAACTTTCTGGTTAGATCTTCTATTTGAGTTTTACCTGTGCATTAGATGAGTACTTATTGTATGCTTGTTTGTTTGTCTGCGATAGAATACCCGGAGTGCGCCGCCTGTTACGTTGAATCTCTAGGTTTCGCTGATCATCAGCAAGGCAAGTAACACTTTGATCATACCTTTTCTACAACCCAGTTTTATTGCATTAGATCAATTCTCACACATTGCATGATTAGGATCTAATTAAATTGTGGGATGGGAAGTAGATGAGGTAGTACCTATTACCTGTTTATTATCAAACCTTTGGGAGTTACTTCTACGTTTGCTTATTATGCCATGCTATGCTAGTAGACGTGGATTGGGTGAGTGAAATCCATGAAAGATGTGAGATTGATAATTAATGGTTTATCTAAGGTGGCAACTTAAACACACATCTGGGTGGATTGAGGCACCTGGGGTTTCTAGGACTTGCCTGTTTTTCTTTTGGACCGCCACCCAAGCTCAAAGGGATCATGAGATTATTCATACTAGCAACTTACGTGTGCAGCCACAAGCCATTATGGGCTCTGGCATAGTTGACTAAGTTGTGCGAACTCTTACAGTGGTAGACTAGCAGATGTAGGGGATGTAGGTGGTACGGTCTACCCGGTCGTAAGGTGCTAGCGCTTCTGAAAGACTATGTCTCGGTCATCCGTCTTCTCAAACACCCTGTAGTGCGAGAAACCAAACGGAGGCGATCGAGTCTTGTGGGGAAAAGTGCGCAAACCTCTGCAGAGTGTAATAAACTAATCATGGTTAGCCGTGTCCCCGGTTATGGACATCTTGAGTATCTAGTACCTGGATTATCATGTGAATCTCAACATGTTACTCTAAAGTTAAATTTGTTGGGTTTAAGATGTTACCTAAATGGGATTGAGAATGCTGTCAACCATTCTCAATGTTTAACAACCACCATGATAGTAAATAAATTTATTCCTTTGAAGTAGGGAAAAATTGGCTTTATGCAAAAACTGTAACCATAGAGCTTTCCACTAGCCAAATATGCATATAGTATAGCTGTTGCATTCCATTACTCTCTATGTGTTACCTTGCCAGCATATTCCATGTGCTGACCCCTTTTCGGGCTGCAACGTTAATGTTGCAGACTTTTCAGACGACGATTAAGGAGTTTTTAGGTCATGGTTCTATACTCAGTGATGCCGTTGGAGTTGATGGACTCACTTATCTTCCAAGCCTTCCGCTGTTATCGTTATTAGATGGCCTTAAGCCATATTTATTGTAATAAGTTCTCTTTTGAGACACTCGATGTAATAAGTGTGCGATTGCTACTCTGCTATAAATCCTCCGAGTACTGTGTGGTGTCAGCATTACTGATCCAGGGATGACACCGGAGCACAGAGATCAGACTGTTTGAGGTCTGGTCGCTACATAGTGCTTGGTTTTTGACGACTTGTAGATTTTTGCAATAAGTATGTGAGTTCTTTATGACTAATGTTGAGTCCATGGATTATACGCACTCTCACCTTTCCATCATTGCTAGCCTCTTCGGTACCGTGCATTGCCCTTTCTCACATTGAGAGTTGGTGCAAACTTCGCCGGTGCATCCAAACCCCGTGATATGATACACTCTTTCACACATAAACCTCCTTATATCTTCCTCAAAACAGCCACCATACCTACCGATTATGGCATTTCCATAGCCATTCCGAGATATATTGCCATGCAACTTTCCACCATCCCGTTTATCATGACACGTTCATCATTGTCATATTGTTTAGCATGATCATGTAGTTGACATAGTATTTGTGGCAAAGCCACCGTTCATAATTCTTTCATACATGTCACTCTTGGTTCATTGCATATCCCGGTACACCGCCGGAGGCATTAATATAGAGTCATTCCTTGTTCTAGTATCGAGTTGTAATCATTGAGTTGTAAATAAATAGAAGTGTGATGATCATCATTTAATAGAGCATTGTCCCAATAAAAAAAGAAAGGCCAAAAAAAGAAGGCCCAAAAAAAGAAATGAAAAGGGACAATGCTACTATCCTTTTTTTCCACACTTGTGCTTCAAAGTAGCACCATGATCTTCATGATAGAGAGTCTCTTATTTTGTCATTTTCATATACTAGTGGGAATTTTTAATTATAGAACTTGGCTTGTATATTCCAACAATGGGACTCCTCAAGTGCCCTAGGTCTTCGTGAGCAAGCAAGTTGGATGCACACCCACTAGTTTCTTTTGTTGAGCTTTCATACATTTATAGCTCTAGTGCATCCATTGCATAGCAATCCCTACTCCTTGCATTAACATCAATCGATGGGCATCTCCATAGCTCATTGATTAGCCTCGTTGATGTGAGACTTTCTCCTTTTTTGTCTTCTCCACATAACCCCCATCATTATACTCTATTCCACCCATAGTGCTATATCCATGGCTCACACTCATGTATTGCGTGAAGGTTTATAAAGTTTGAGATTACTAAAGTATGAAACAATTGCTTGGCTTGTCATCGGGGTTGTGCATGATGAGAGCATTCTTGTGTGACGAAAATGGAGCATGACTAAACTATATGATTCTGTAGGGATGAACTTTCTTTGGCCATGTTATTTTGAGAAGACATAATTGCTTAGTTAGTATGCTTGAAGTATTATTATTTCTATGTCAATATTAAACTTTTATCTTGAATCTTTCGGATCTGAATATTCATGCCACAATTAAGAAGAATTACATTGAAATTATGCCTAGTAGCATTCCACATCAAAAATTCTGTTTTTATCATTTACCTACTCGAGGACGAGCAGGAATTAAGCTTGGGGATGCTTGATACGTCTCCAATGTATCTATAATTTTTGATTGCTCCATGCTATATTATCTTCTGTTTTGAACATTATTGGGCTTTATTATTCACTTTTATATTATTTTTGGGACTAACCTATTAATCGAAGGCCTAGGCCAGAATTGCTGTTTTTTGCCTATTTTAGAGTTTTGCAGAAAAAGACGGAGTCCAAACGGAATTAAACCTTCGGGAACGTGATTTTCGGAACGAACATGATCCAGGAGACTTGGACCCTACGTCAAGCAACCAATAGGGAAGCCACGAGGTAGGGGGGCGCGCCTACCCCCCCCCCCCCCCAGGCGCGCCCTCCACCCTCGTGGGCCCCCTGTTGCTCCACCTATGTACTCCTTCCTCCTATATATACCTACGTACCCCAAACGATCAGAGACGGAGCCAAAACCCTAATTCCACCGCCGTAACTTTCTGTATCCACGAGATCCCATCTTGGGGCCTGTTCCGGAGCTCCGCCGGAGGGGGCATCGATCACGGAGGGCTTCTACATCAACACCATAGCCTCTCCGATGATGTGTGAGTAGTTTACCTCAGACCTTCGGGTCCATGTTATTAGCTAGATGGCTTCTTCTCTCTTTTTGGATATCAATACAATGTTCTCCCCCTATCTTGTGGAGATCTATTCGATGTAATCTTCTTTTGCGGTGTGTTTGTTGAGACCGATGAATTGTGGGTTTATGATCAAGTTTATATATGAACAATATTTGGATCTTCTGAATTCTTTTATGTATGATTGGTTATCTTTGCAAGTCTCTTCGAATTATCAATTTGGTTTGGCCTACTAGATTGATCTTTCTTGCAATGGGAGAAGTGCTTAGCTTTGGGTTCAATCTTGCGGTGTCCTTTCCTAGTGACAGTAGGGGAAGCAAGGTACATATTGTATTGTTTCCATCGAGGATAACAAGATGTGGTTTTTATCATATTGCATGAATTTATCCCTCCACATCATGTCATCTTGCTTAAAGCGTTACTCTGTTCTTATGAACTTAATACTCTAGATGCATGCTGGATAGCGGTCGATGTGTGGAGTTATAGTAGTAGATGCAGGCAGGAGTCGGTCTACTTGTCTCGGACGTGATGCCTATATACAAGATCATACCTAGATATTCTCATAACTATGCTCAATTCTGTCAATTGCTCAACAGTAATTTTTTCATCCACCGTAAAATACTTATGCTCTTGAGAGAAGCCACTAGTGAAACCTATGGCCCCCGGGTCTATCTTTCATCATATTAATCTTCTGACACTTAGCTATTTTCATTGCCTTTTATTTTACTTTGCATCTTTATCATAAAAATACCAAAAATATTATCTTATCATATCTATCAGATCTCACTCTCGTAAGTGACTGTGTAGGGATTGACAACCCCTTATCGCGTTGGTTGCTCAGATTTATTTGTTTTGTGTAGGTGCGAGGGACTCGCGTGTAGCCTCCTACTGGATTGATACCTTGGTTCTCAAAAACTGAGGGAAATAGTTACGCTACTTTGCTGCATCACCCTTTCCTCTTCAAGGGAAAACCAACGCAGTGCTCAAGAGGTAGCACACCAGTCCATAAATGGATCGCTGGAGCTTGCACACTTTGTTAGCTCCCTTTGGATCGATAAAACCTTCAGCTTGCATCATATACAGCTCTTCTTCTAGAAATCCATACAGGAATGCAGTCTTTACATCCATTTGCCAAATTTCATAATCATAAAATGCGGCAATTGCTAACATGATTCGAACGGACTTAAGCATCACTACGGGTGAGAATGTCTCATCATAGTCAACTCCTTGAACTTGTCGAAAACCTTTTGCAACAAGTCGAGCTTTGTAGACAGTAACATTACCGTCAGCGCCTGACTTCTTCTTGAAGATCCATTTGTTCTCGATGGCTTGTCGATCATCGGGCAAGTCAACCAAAGTCCACACTTTGTTCTCATACATGGATCCCATCTCAGACTTCATGGCCTCAAGCCATTTTGCGTAATCTGGGCTCATCATCGCTTCTTCATAGTTCGTAGGTTCGTCATGGTCAAGTAACATGACCTCCAGAACTGGATTACCGTACCACTATGGCGCGGATCTTGCTCTGGTTGACCTACGAGGTTCGGTAGTAACTTGATCTAAAGTTTCATGATCATCATCATTAGCTTCCTCACTAATTGGTGTAGGTGTCACAGGAACCGGTTTCTGTGATGAACTATTTTCCAATAAGGGAGCAGGTACAGTTACCTCATCAAGTTCTACTTTCCTCCCACTCACTTCTTTCAAGAGAAACTCCTTCTCTAGAAAGGGTCCATTCTTAGCAACGAATATTTTGCCTTCGGATCTGTGATAGAAGGTGTACCCAATAGTTTCCTTTGGGTATCCTATGAAGACACATTTCTCCGATTTGGGTTCGAGCTTATCAAGTTGAAGTTTTTTCACATAAGCATTGCAGCCCCAAACTTTAAGAAATGACAACTTTGGTTTCTTGCCAAACCATAGTTCATAAGGCGTCGTCTCAACGGATTTTGTGGTGCCCTATTTAACGTGAATGCAGCCGTCTATAAAGCATAACCCCAAAATGATAGCGGTAAATCAGTAAGAGACATCATAGATCGCACCATATCTAGTAAAGTACGATTACGACGTTCGGACACACCATTACGCTGTGGTGTTCCGGGTGGCATGAGTTGCGAAACTATTCCGCATTGTTTCAAATGTAGGCCAAACTCGTAACTCAAATATTCTCCTCCACGATTAGATCGCAGAAACTTTATTTTCTTATTACGATGATTTTCCACTTCACTCTGAAATTCTTTGAACTTTTCAACTGTTTCCGACTTATGTTTCATTAAGTAGATATACCCATATCTGCTCAAATCATCTGTGAAGGTGAGAAAATAACGATACCCGCCGCGAGCCTCAATATTCATTGGACCACATACATCAGTACGTATGATTTCCAACAAATCTGTTGCTCTCTCCATAGTTCCGGAGAACGGCGTTTTAGTCATCTTGCCCATAAGGCATGGTTCGCAAGTACCAAGTGATTCATAATCAAGTGATTCCAAAAGTCCATCAGTATGGAGTTTCTTCATGCGCTTTATACCAATATGACCCAAATGGCAGTGCCATAAATAAGTTGCACTATCATTATCAACTCTGCATCTTTTGGCTTCAACATTATGAATATGTGTATCACTACTATCGAGATTCAACAAAAATAGACCACTCTTTAAGGGTGTATGACCATAAAAGATATTACTCATATAAATAGAACAACCATTATTCTCAGATTTAAATGAATAACCGTCTCACATCAAACAAGATCCAGATATAATGTTCATGCTTAACGCTGGCACCAAATAACAATTATTTAGGTCTAAAACTAATCCCGGAGGTAGATGTAGAGGTAGCATGCTGACGGAGATCACATCGACTTTGGAACCATTTCTCACGCACATCGTCACCTCGTCCTTAGCCAGTCTTCGCTTAATTCGTAGTCCTTGTTTCGAGTTGCAAATATTAGCAACAGAACCAGTATCAAATACCCAGGTGCTACTGCGAGCTCTAGTAAGGTACACATCAATAACATGTATATCACATATACCTTTGTTCACCTTGCCATCCTTCTTATCCGCCAAATACTTGGGGCAGTTCCGCTTCCAGTGACCAGTCTGTTTGCAGTAGAAGCACTCAGTCTCAGGCTTAGGTCCAGACTTGTGTTTCTTCTCCTGAGCAGCAACTTGTTTACTGTTCTTCTTGAAGTTCCCCTTCTTCTTCCCTTTACCATTTTTCTTGAAACTGGTGGCCTTGTTGACCATCAACACTAGATGCTCCTTCTTGATTTCTACCTCCGCTGCCTTTAGCATTGCGAAGAGCTCGGGAATTGTCTTATTCATCCCTTGCATATTATAGTTCATCACGAAGCTCATGTAGCTTGGTGGCAGTGATTGAAGAACTCTGTCAATGACAGTATCAACAGGAAGATTAACTCCCAGTTGAGTCAAGTGATTATGATACCCAGACATTTTGAGTATATGTTCGCTGACAGAACTATTCTCGTCCATCTTGCAGCTATAAAACTTATTGGAGACTTCATATCTCTCAATCCGGGCATTTTCTTGAAATATTAACTTCAACTCCTGGAACATCTCATATTCTCCATGACGTTCAAAACATCGTTGAAGTCCCGGTTCTAAGCCATAAAGCATGGCACACTGAACTATCGAGTAGTCATCAGCTTTACTCTGCCAGACGTTCTTAACGTCATCAGCAGCATCTGCAGTAGGCCTGGCACCCAGCGGTGCTTCCAGGACGTAATTCTTCTGTGCAGCAATGAGGATAATCCTCAAGTTACGGACCCAGTCCGTTTAATTGCTACCATCATCTTTCAACTTTGCTTTCTCAAGGAACACAATAAAATTCAACGGAACAACAACACGGGCCATCTATCTACAATACCATACACAAGCAAAATACTATTAGGTACTAAGTTCATGATAAATTTAAGTTCAATTAATCATATTACTTAAGAACTCCCACTTAGATAGACATCCCTCTAATCATCTAAGTGATCACATGATCCATATCAACTAAACCATAACCGATCATCACGTGAAATGGAGTAGTTTTCAATGGTGAACATCACTATGCTGATCATATCTACTATATGATTCACGCTCGACCTTTTGGTCTTAGTGTTCCGAGGCCATATCTGCATATGCTAGGCCCGTCAAGTTTAACCCGAGTATTCTGCGTGTGTAAAACTGTCTTACACCCGTTGTAGATGAACGTTGAGCTTATCACACCCGATCATCACGTGGTGTCTCGGCACGACGAACTTTGGCAATGGTGCATACTCAGGGAGAACACTTTTACCTTGAAATTTAGTGAGAGATCATCTTATAATGCTACCGTCAAACAAAGCAGAATAAGATGCATAAAGGATAAACATCACATGCAATCAATATAAGTGATATGATATGGCCATCATCATCTTGTGCCTTTGATATCCATCTCCAAAGCACCGTCATGATCACCATCGTCACCGGCATGACACCTTGATCTCCATCGCAGCATCGTTGTCGTCTTGCCAACTATTGCTTCTATGACTATCGCTACCGCTTAGTGATAAAGTAAAGCAATTATAGGGTGATTGCATTGCATACAATAAAGCGACAACCATATGGCTCCTGCCAGTTACCGATAACTCCGTTACAAAACATGATCATCTCATACAATAAATATAGCATCATGTCTTGACCATATCACATCACAACATGCCCTGCAAAAACAAGTTAGACGTCCTCTACTTTGTTGTTGCAAGTTTTACGTGGCTGCTACGGGCTGAGCAAGAACCGTTCTTACCTACGCATCAAAATCACAACGATAGTTCATCAAGTTAGTGCTATTTTGACCTTCACAAGGATCGGGCGTAGCCACACTCGGTTCAACTAAAGTTGGAGAAACGGACACCCGCCAGCCACCTGTGTGCAAAGCACGTCGGTAGAACCAGTCTCGCGTAAGCGTACGCGTAATGTCGGTCCAGGCCGCTTAATCCAACAATACCGCCGAACCAAAGTATGACATGCTGGTAAGCAGTATGACTTGTATCACCCACAACTCACTTGTGTTCTACTCGTGCATATAACATCTATGCAATAACCTGGCTCGGATGCCACTGTTGGGGAATGTAGTAATTTCAAAAAGTTTCCTACACACACAGAGGATCATGGTGATGCATAGCAACGAGAGGGGAGAGTGTATCTACGTACCCTCATAGACTAAATGCGGAAGCGTTAGCACAACGCGGTTGATGTAGTCGTACGTCTTCATGATCCGACCGATCCAAGTACCGAACGCACGGCACCTCTGAGTTCTGCACACGTTCAACTCGATGACGTCCCGCGAGCTCCGATCCAGCAAAGCTTCACAAGAGAGTTTCGTCAGCACGACGGCGTGGTGACGGTGATGATGATGCTACCGACGCAGGGCTTCGCCTAAGCACCGCTACGATATGATCGAGGTGAATTATGGTGGAGGGGGCACCGCACACGGCTAAGAGATCAATGATCAGTTGTTGTGTCTATGGGGTGCCCCAACCCCCGTATAAAAAGGAGCAAGGGGAGGAGGCGGCCGGCCAGGGAGAGGCGCGCCAAGAGGGGGAGTCCTACTCCTTTTCCTAGTAGGAGTAGGAGAGGGGGAAGGAAAGGGAGAGGAGGAGAAGGAAAGAGGGGGCCGACCCACCTTGCCCTAAACCAATTCGGTTTGGGCCTTGGGGGGCGCACCCCACACTCCCCTTGATGCCCTCTATTTCCACTGAGGCCCATGTAGGCCCATTAAGTCCCTCGGGGGGTTCCGGTAACCCCCCGGTACTCCGATATATGTCTGAAACCTTCCGGTACCTTTCCGGTGTCCGAACATAGTCGTCCAATATATTGATCTTTACGTCTCGACCATTTCAAGACTCCTCGTCATATCCGTGATCATATCCGGGACTCCGAACAACCTTCGGTACATCAAAACACAAACACTCGTAATCGTCACTGAACTTTAAGCGTGCGGACCCTACGGGTTCGAGAACTATGTAGACATGACCGAGACACGTCTCCGGTCAATAACCAATAACGGAACCTGGATGCTCATATTGGCTCCCACATATTCTACAAAGATCTTTATCGGTCAAACCGCATAACAACATACGTTGTTCCCTTTGTCATCGGTATTTTACTTGCCCGAGATTCGATCGTCGGTATCTCAAGACCTAGTTCAATATCTTTACCGGCAAGTCTCTTTACTCGTTCCATAATACATCATCCTGCAACTAACTCATTAGTTACAATTCTTGCAAGGCTTATAGTGATGTGCATTACCGAGTGGGCCCCGAGATACCTCTCCGACAATCAGAGTGACAAATCCTAATCTTGAAATACGCCAACTCAACAAGTACCTTCGGAGACACCTGTAGAGCACCTTTATAATCACCCAGTTACGTTGTGATGTTTGGTAGCACACAAAGTGTTCCTACGGTAAACGGGAGTTGCATAATTTCATAGTCATAGGAACATGTACAAGTCATGAAGAAAGCAATAGCAACATACTAAATGATCAAGTGCTAAGCTAACAGAATGGGTCAAGTCAATCACATCATTTCTCCTAATGATGTGATCCCGTTAATCAAATGACAACTCATGTCTATGTCTAGGAAATATAACCATCTTTGATTAACGAGCTAGTCAAGTAGAGGCATACTAGTGACACTCTGTCTGTCTATGCATTCACACATGTATCATGTTTCTGGTTAATACAATTCTAGCATGAATAATAAACATTTATCATGATATAAGGAAATAAATAATAACTTTATTATTGCCTCTAGTGCATATTTGCTTCACGTTCTCCTTGCCGAAGATGTAACGCAGGTAGGCGTCGACGTCTAAGCTTTGGTCGTTGCCTGGCATGCTCGGAATAACTAATGGTAGATGGGTGAGGACTAGATCTTCACAGAGTGTCACGATGGTGCATTGCCGTCTGGGTTATATGCAGCAAGCCGTTAGCTGGTGGCGGGAAATCGGTGAGGGAATAGGCGTGGATTTTACAATTCATCCATGTGGAGCGCGGGAAGCATTCGCTGGAGCGCGGGAAGACTAAGTGGAGCACACACACAACCTGAATACCGTATCAGGTGGCACGTGTTATTTATCACACAAGTGTTAACATGAGGAAATGTATGTGTAACTTACTAATCATCGCACAGGAGTACTCGCAGACGCATCTGTTGGGTAACGTAGCAGAATTTTAAAATTTTCTACGCATCACCAAGATCAATCTATGGAGTCATATAGCAACGAGGGAGAGGGGAGTGCATCTACATAACCTTGTAGATCGCGCGCGAAAGCGTTCAAGAGAACGGGGTTGATGGAGTCGTAGTTGTCGTGATCCAAATCATCGATGACCTAGCGCCGAACGGACGGCACCTCCACGTTCAACACACGTATGGTTGGGAAGACGTCTCCTCCAACTTGATCCAGCAAGGGGGAAGGAGAGGTTGATGAAGATCCAGCAGCACGACGGCGTGGTGGTGGAAGCAACGGTGATCTCGGCAGGGCTTCGCCAAGCTCAGGGAGAGGGAGGAGTGTCACGGGAGGGAGAGGGAGGCGCCAGGGGCTAGGGTGCGGCTGCCCTCCCTCCCCCCCCCCCCACTATATATAGGGTCCCTAGGGGGCGCCGTCCCTAGGAGATCCAATCTCCAAGGGGGGGGCGGCAGCCAAGGGGGTGGCTTGTCCCCCAAGCCAAGTGGGGCGCCCCCCACCCCTAGGGTTTCCAACCCTAGGCGCAGGGGGAGGCCCAAGGGGGGCGCACCAGCCCACTAGGGGCTGGTTTCCCTCCCACTTCAGCCCATGGGGCCCTCCGGGATAGGTGGCCCCACCCGGTGGACCCCCGGGACCCTTCCGGTGATCCCGGTACAATACCGAGTACCCCCGAAACTTTCCCGATGGCCGAAACTTGACTTCCTATATATAAATCTTCACCTCCGGACCATTCCGGAACTCCTCGTGACGTCCGGGATCTCATCCGGGACTCCGAACAACTTTCGGGTTACCGTATACTAATATCTCAACAACCCTAGCATCACCGAACCTTAAGTGTGTAGACCCTACGGGTTCGGGAGACACGCAGACATGACCGAGACGAATCTCCGGTCAATAACCAACAGCGGGATCTGGATACCCATGTTGGCTCCCACATGCTCCTCGATGATCTCATCGGATGAACCACGATGTCGAGGATTCAATCAATCCGTATACAATTCCCTTTGTCAATCGGTACGTTACTTGCCCGAGACTCGATCGTCGGTATCCCAATACCTCGTTCAATCTCGTTACCGGCAAGTCACTTTACTCATACCGTAATGCATGATCCCGTGATCAACCACTTGGTCACATTGAGCTCATTATGATGATGCATTACCGAGTGGGCCCAGAGATACCTCTCCGTCATACGGGGTGACAAATCCCAGTCTCGATTCGTGGCAACCCAACAGACACTTTCGGAGATACCTGTAGTGTACCTTCATAGTCACCCAGTTACGTTGTGACGTTTGGCACACCCAAAGCACTCCTACGGTATCCGGGAGTTGCACAATCTCATGGTCTAAGGAAATGATACTTGACATTCGGAAAATCTATAGCAAACGAACTACACGATCTTTGAGCTATGCTTAGGATTGGGTCTTGTCCATCACATCATTCTCCTAATGATGTGATCCCGTTATCAATGACATCCAATGTCCATAGTCAGGAAACCATGATTATCTTTTGATCAACGAGCTAGTCAACTAGAGGCTCACTAGGGACGTGTTGTGGTCTATGTATTCACACATGTATTACGATTTCCGGATAACACAATTATAGCATGAACAATAGACAATTATCATGAACAAAGAAATATAATAATAACCATTTTATTATTGCCTCTAGGGCATATTTCCAACAGTCTCCCACTTGCACTATGGTCAATAGTCTAGTTACATTGTGATGAATCGAACACCCATGCAATTCTGGTGTTGATCATGTTTTGCTCTAGGGAGAGGTTTAGTCAACGGATCTGCCACATTTAGGTCTGTATGTACTTTACAAATATCTATGTCTCCATTTTGAACACTTTCACGAATGGAGTTGAAGCGACGCTTGATATGCCTGGTCTTCCTGTGAAACCTGGGCTCCTTGGCAAGGGCAATAGCTCCAGTGTTGTCACAGAAGAGAGTCATCGGGCCCGACGCATTGGGTATGACTCCTAGGTCGGTAATGAACTCCTTCACCCAGATTGCCTCTTGTGCTGCCTCCGAGGCTGCCATGTACTCCGCTTCACATGTAGATCCCGCCACAATGCTTTGCTTGCAACTGCACCAGCTTACTGCCCCACCATTCAAAATATACACGTATCCGGTTTGTGACTTAGAGTCATCCAGATCTGTGTCGAAGCTAGCATCGACGTAACCCTTTACGACGAGCTCTTCATCACCTCGATAAACGAGAAACATATCCTTAGTCCTTTTCAGGTACTTCGGGATATTCTTGACCGCTGTCCAGTGTTCCATGCCGGGATTACTTTGGTACCTTCCTACCAAACTTACGGCAAGGTTTACATCAGGTCTGGTACACAGCATAGCATACATGATAGACCCTATGGCCGAGGCATAGGGGACGACACTCATCTTTTCTCTATCTTCTGCCGTGGTCGGGCATTGAGCCGTGCTCAATATCGTACCTTGCAATACAGGCAAGAACCCCTTCTTTGACTGATCCATTTTGAACTTCTTCAATATCTTGTCAAGGTACGTACTCTGTGAAAGACCAATGAGGCGTCTTGATCTATCTCTATAGATCTTGATGCCTGACATATAAGCAGCTTCTCCAAGATCCTTCATTGAAAAACACTTGTTCAAGTAGGCCTTTATGCTTTCCAAGAATTCTATATCATTTCCCATCAATAGTATGTCATCCACATACAATATGAGAAATGCTACAGAGCTCCCACTCACTTTCTTGTAAATGCAGGCTTCTCCATAAGTCTGCGTAAACCCAAACGCTTTGATCATCTCATCAAAACGAATGTTCCAACTCCGAGATGCTTGCACCAGCCCATAAATCGAGTGTTGGAGCTTGCACACCTTGTCAGCATTCTTAGGATCGACAAAACCTTCCGGCTGCATCATATACAATTCTTCCTTAAGGAAACCATTAAGGAATGTCGTTTTAACGTCCATTTGCCATATCTCATAATCATAGAATGCGGAAATTGCTAACATGATTCGGACGGACTTCAGCTTCGCTACGGGTGAGAAAGTCTCATCGTAGTCAACCCCTTGAACTTGTCGATAACCCTTAGCGACAAGCCGAGCTTTATAGATGGTTACGTTACCATCCGCGTCTATCTTCTTCTTAAAGATCCATTTATTTTCTATGGCTCACCGATCATCGGGCAAGTCAGTCAAAGTCTATACTTTGTTTTCATACATATCGGATTTCATGGGTTCCAGCCATTTGTCGGAATCTGGGCCCGCCATCGCTCCTTCATAGTTCGAAGGTTCACCGTTGTCTTACAACATGATTTCCAAGACAGGGTTGCCGTACCACTCTGGTGCGGAACGTGTTCTTGTGGACCTACGAAGTTTAGTAGCAACTTGATCTGAAGTTTCATGATCATCATCATTAACTTCCTCTCTAGTCGGTGCAGGCACCTCAGGAACAATTTCCTGAGCTGCGCCACTCTCCGGTTAAAGAGGTAATACTTCATCAAGTTCTACTTTCCTCCCACTTATTTCTTTCGAGAGAAACTCTTTCTCTAGAAAGGATCCATTCTTGGCAACAAAGATCTTGCCTTCAGATCTAAGGTAGAAGGTATACCCAATAGTTTCTTTAGGGTATCCTATGAAGACGCATTTTTCCGATTTGGGTTCGAGCTTTTCAGGTTGAAGTTTCTTGACATAAGCATCGCATCCCCAAACTTTTAGAAACGACAGCTTAGGTTTCTTCCCAAACCATAATTCATACGGTGTCATCTCAGCGGATTTCGACGGAGCCCTATTTAAAGTGAATGTGACAGTCTCTAAAGCATAGCCCCAAAATGACAATGGTAAATTGGTAAGAGACATCATAGATCGCACCATATCCAATAGAGTGCGATTACGACGTTCGGACACACCATTACGCTGAGGTGTTCCAGGCGGCGTGAGTTGTGAAACTATTCCACATTTCCTTAAGTGTGTGCCAAATTCGTGACTCAAGTATTCTCCCCCACGATCTGATCGCAAGAACTTGATTTTCTTGTCGCGCTGATTCTCAACCTCACTCTGAAATTCCTTGAACTTTTCAAAGGTCTTAGACTTGTGTTTCATTAAGTAGACATACCCATATCTACTCAAGTCGTCAGTGAGGGTGAGAACATAACGATAGCCACCGCGAGCCTCAACACTCATTGGACCGCACACATCAGTATGTATGATTTCCAATAAGTTGGTTGCTCGCTCCATTGTTCCTGAGAACGGAGTCTTGGTCATTTTACCCATGAGGCATGGTTCGCACGTGTCAAATGATTCGTAATCAAGAGACTCCAAAAGTCCATCTGCATGGAGCTTCTTCATGCGTTTGACACCTATGTGACCAAGGCGGCAGTGCCACAAGTATGTGGGACTATCATTATCAACCTTACATCTTTTGGTATTCACACTATGAATATGTGTAACATTACGCTCGAGATTCATTAAGAATAAACCATTCACCAGTGGAGCATGACCATAAAACATATCTCTCATATAAATAGAACAACCATTATTCTTGGATTTAAATGAGTAGCCACCTCAAATTAAACGAGATCCCGATACAATGTTCATGCTCAAAGCTGGCACTAAATAACAATTATTGAGGTTTAAAACTAATCCCGTAGGTAAATGTAGAGGCAGCGTGCCGACGGCAATCACATCGGCCTTGGAACCATTCCCGACGCGCATCGTCACCTCATCCTTCGCCAGTCTCCGCTTATTCCGCAGCTCCTGCTTTCAGTTACAAATGTGAGCAACCGCACCAGTATCAAATATCCAGGAGCTACTACGAGCACTGGTAAGGTACACATCAATTACATGTATATCACATATACCTTTAGTGTTGCCGGCCTTCTTGTCCGCTAAGTATTTGGGGCAGTTCCGCTTCCAGTGACCACTTCCCTTGCAATAAAAACACTCAGTCTTGGGCTTGGGTCCATTCTTTGGCTTCTTCCCGGCAGCTTTCTTACCGGGCGCGTCAACCCCCTTGCCGTCCTTCTTGAAGTTCTTCTTACCCTTGCCTTTCTTGAACTTAGTTGTTTTATTCACCATCAACACTTGATGTTCCTTTTTGATTTCCACCTCCGCTGATTTCAGCATTCAATATACCTCGGGAATGGTCTTTTCCATCCCCTGCATATTGAAGTTCATCACAAAGCTCTTGTAGCTCGGTGGAAGCGACTGAAGGATTCTGTCAATGACCGCGTCATCCGGGAGATTAACTCCCAGCTGATTCAAGCGGTTATGCAGCCCAGACATTTTGAGTATGTGCTCACTGACAGAACTATTTTCCTCCATCTTACAACTGAAGAACTTGTCGGAGACTTCATATCTCTCGACCCAGGCATGAGCTTGGAAAACCATTTTCAGCTCTTCGAACATCTCATATGCTCCGTGTCTCTCAAAACGCTTTTGGAGCCCCGGTTCTAAGCTGTAAAGCATGCCACACAGAACGAGGGAGTAATCATCATCACGTGACTGCCAAGCGTTTATAACGTCTTGGTTCTCTGGGATGGGTGTGTCACCTAGCGGTGCTTCTAGGACATAATCTTTCTTGGCAGCTATGAGGATGATCCTCAGGTTCCGGACCCAGTCCGTATAGTTGCTGCCATCATCTTTCAGCTTGGTTTTCTCTAGGAACGTGTTGAAGTTGAGGGCAACATTAGCATGGGCCATTTGATCTACAAGACATAGTGTAAAGATTTTAGACTAAGTTCATGATAATTAAGTTCATCTAATCAAATTATTCAATGAACTCCCACTCAGATAGACATCCCTCTAGTCATCTAAGTGAAACATGATCCGAGTCAACTAGGCCGTGTCCGATCATCACGTGAGACGGACTAGTCAACATCGGTGAACATCTTCATGTTGATCATATCTTCTATACGACTCATGCTCGACCTTTCGGTCTTCTGTGTTCCGAGGCCATGTATGTGCATGCTAGGCTCGTCAAGTCAACCTAAGTGTATTGCGTGTGTAAATCTGGCTTACACCCGTTGTATTCGAACGTTAGAATCTATCACACCCGATCATCACGTGGTGCTTCGAAACAACGAACCTTCGCAACGGTGCACAGTTAGGGGGAACACTTTCTTGAAATTATTACGAGGGATCATCTTATTTAAGCTACCGTCGTTCTAAGCAAATAAGATGTAAAACATGATAAACATCACATGCAATCAAATAGTGACATGATATGGCCAATATCATTTGCTCCTTTTGATCTCCATCTTCGGGGCTTCATGATCATCGTTGTCACCGGCATGACACCATGATCTCCATCATCGTGTCTTCTTGAAGTTGTCTCGTCATCTATTACTTCTACTACTACGGCTAACGCTTTAGCAATAAAGTAAAGTAATTACATGACATTTATGTTGACACGCAGGTAATAAATAAATTAAGACAACTCCTGTGGCTCCTGCCGGTTGTCAAACTCATCGACATGCAAGTCGTGATTCCTATTACAAGAACATGATCAATCTCATACATCACATATATCATTCATCACATCCTTTTGGCCATATCATATCACACGGCACATGCTGCAAAAACAAGTTAGACGTCCTCTAATTGTTGTTGCAAGTTTTTACATGGCTGCTATAGGTTTCTAGCAAGAACGTTTCTTACCTACGCCAAAACCACAACGTGATATGCCAATTTCTATTTACCCTTCATAAGGACCCTTTTCATCAAATCCGATCCGACTAAAGTGGGAGAGACAGACACCCGCCAGCCACCTTATGCAACTAGTGCATGTCAATCGGTGGAACCAGTCTCACGTAAGCGTACGTGTAAGGTCGGTCCGGGCCGCTTCATCCCACGATGCCGCCGAATCAAGATAAGACTAGTAACGGCAAGAAAATTGACAATATCGACGCCCACATCTGCTTTGTGTTCTACTCGTGCACAGAAACTACGCATAGACCTAGCTCATGATGCCACTGTTGGGGAACGTAGAAGAATTTTAAAATTTTCTATGCATCACCAAGATCAATCTATGGAGTCATCTAGCAACAAGGGAGAGGGGAGTGCATCTACATACCCTTGTAGATCACGCGCGGAAGCGTTCAAGATAACGGGGTTGATGGAGTCGTACTCGTCGTGATCCAAATCACCGATGACCTAGCGCCGAATGGACGGCACCTCCGCGTTCAACACACGTACGGTTGGGAAGACGTCTCCTCCAACTTGATCCAGCAAGGGGGAAGGAGAGGTTGATGAAGATCCAGCAGCACGACGGCGTGGTGGTGGAGGCAACGGTGATCTCGGCAGGGCTTCGCCAAGCTCAGGGAGAGGGAGGAGTGTCATGGGAGGGAGAGGGAGGCGCCAGGGGCTAGGGTGCGGCTGCCCTTCCTCCCCCCCACTATATATAGGGTCCCTAGGGGGGCGGCCCTAGGATATCCAATCTCCAAGGGGGGGCGGCGGCCAAGGGGGTGGCTTGTCCCCCAAGCCAAGTGGGGCGCCCCCCACCCCTAGGGTTTCCAACCCTAGGCGCAGGGGAAGGCCCAAGGGGGCGCACCAGCCCACTAGGGGCTGGTTCCCCTCCCACTTCAGCCCATGGGGCCCTCCGGGATAGGTGGCCCCACCAGGTGGACCCCCGGGACCCTTCCGGTGGTCCCGGTACAATACCGAGTACCCCCAAAACTTTCCCGATGGCCGAAACTTGACTTCTTATATATAAATCTTCACCTCCGGACCATTCCGGAACTCCTCGTGACGTCCGGGATCTCATCCGGGACTCTGGACAACTTTCGGGTTACCGTATACTAATATCTCAACAACCCTAGCGTCACCGAACCTTAAGTGTGTAGACCCTACGGGTTTGGGAGACACACAGACATGACCGAGATGACTCTCCGGTCAATAACCAACAGCGGGATCTGGATACCCATGTTGGCTCCCACATGCTCCTCGATGATCTCATCGGATGAACAACGATGTCGAGGATTCAATCAATCCGTATACAATTCCCTTTGTCAATCGGTACGTTACTTGCCCGAGACTCGATCGTCGGTATCCCAATACCTCGTTCAATCTCGTTACCGGCAAGTCACTTTAATCGTACCGTAATGCATGATCCCGTGATCAACCACTTGGTCACATTGAGCTCATTATGATGATGCATTACCGAGTGGGCCCAGAGATACCTCTCGGTCATACGGAGTGACAAATCCCAGTCTCGATTCGTGCCAACCCAACAGACACTTTCGGAGATACCTGTAGTGTACCTTTATAGTCACCCAGTTACGTTGTGACGTTTGGCACACCCAAAGCACTCCTACGGTATCCGGGAGTTGCACAATCTCATGGTCTAAGGAAATGATACTTGACATTCGGAAAAGCTATAGCAAACGAACTACACAATCTTTGAGCTATGCTTAGGATTGGGTCTTGTCCATCACATCATTCTCCTAATGATGTGATCCCGTTATCAATGACATCCAATGTCCATAGTCAGGAAACCATGACTATCTTTTGATCAACGAGCTAGTCAACTAGAGGCTCACTAGGGATGTGTTGTGGTCTATGTATTCACACATGTATTACGATTTCCGGATAACACAATTATAGCATGAACAATAGACAATTATCATGAACAAAGAAATATAATAATAACCATTTTATCATTGCCTCTAGGGCATATTTCCAACAGCATCATGTGCGATACTCCTAGCCACCGCAAGCAACTAGTTTGCATTTTTCAATGTTTTGTAAATAGAATCGCACACGAACTAACTGTATTAACCGTCTGTGTTGTAATTTCTTATCGCAAACAGTTCATCCGAGTCGGTTGTTTGCCACGTATCACACACATCTTGTTAAGTTGAACCATTTCTGTTGCGTTCGCTAATCGAAAACAGTTCGTCCGAGTGAACCGTATGCCCTATATCACACACACCTAATCTGGCTAACCGTTTATGTTGCACTCCCTAATAGCAAATGATTCATCGAAGCGAACTGTATGCCGTATATCGCACACACATTGATATGGCTGCCCGTTTCTGTTATTCTACGTCATCACAAATAGTTCGAACGGGTTAACCATGTGGCCTGAATCGCACACGTAACTAAAATCTAAACCGTGTTTGATGCATCCTTCATCGCAAACATTTTGCACCTTTTTTGACGGTTTTCACACACCACCGTTTGCGATTATTGCATCGCACACAGTTTCTCGAATGGTCTCTGATTGTAGTGTCTCTTAGCAGCATCCTGCAGTATGATGACCCACAAGTATAGGGGATCTATCATAGTCCTTTTGATAAGTAAGAGTGTCGAACCCAACGAGGAGCAGAAGGAAATGATAAGCGGTTTTCAGCAAGGTGTTCTCTGCAAGCACTGAAATTATAGGTAATAGATAGTTTTGTGATAAGATAATTTGTAACGAGCAACAAGTAACAACAGTAAATAAAGTGCAGCAAGGTGGCCCAATCCTTTTTGTAGCAAAGGACAAGCCTGGACAAACTCTTATATAGATAAAAGCGCTCCCGAGGACACATGGGAACTATCGTCAAGCTAGTTTTCATCACGTTCATATGATTCGCGTTCGGTACTTTGATAATTTGATATGTGGGTGGACCGGTGCTTGGGTGCTTCCCTTACTTGGACAAACATCCCACTTATGATTAACCTCTATTGCAAGAATCCGCAACTACAACAAAAGTATTAAGGTAAACCTAACCATAGCATGAAACATATGGATCCAAATCAGCCCCTTATGAAGCAACGCATAAACTAGAGTGAAGCTTATGTCACTCTAGCAACCCATCATCTACTTATTACTTCCCAATGCCTTCCTCTAGGCCCAAATAATGGTGAAGTGTCATGTAGTCGACGTTCACATAACACCACTAGAGGAGAGACAACATACATCTCATCAAAATATCGAACGAATACCAAATTCACATGACTACTAATAGCAAGACTTCTCCCATGTCCTCAGGAACAAACGTAACTACTCACAAAGCATATTCATGTTCATAATCGGAGGGGTATTAATGTGCATATAGGATCTGAACATATGATCTTCCACCAAGTAAACCAACTAGCATCAACTACAAGGAGTAATCAACACTACTAGCAACCCACAGGTACCAATCCCAGACTTAGAGACAAGAATTGGATACAAGAGATGAACTAGGGTTTGAGAGGAGATGGTGCTGGTGAAGATGTTGATGGAGATTGACCCCCTCCCGGTGAGAGGATCGTTGGTGATGACGATGGCGATGATTTCCCCCTCCCGGAGGGAAGTGTCCCCGGCAGAACAGCTCCGCCGGAGCCCTAGATTGGTTCCGCCAAGGTTCCGCCTCGTGGCGGCGGAGTCTCATCCCGAAAGCTTGCTTATGATTTTTTTTCCCAATGAAAGACTCCATATAGCAGAAGATGGGCATCGGAGGGCCACCAGGGGGCCCATGAGGCAGGGGCGCACCTAGGGGGGTAGGGCGCTGAGGGAGTCTTGGATTAGGGGGTCTCCGAACAGCCGGACCATATCCTTTGGCCGGACTGTTGGACTATGAACATACAAGATTGAAGACTTGTCCCGTGTCTGGATGGGACTTTCCTTGGCATAGAAGGCAAGCTTGGCAATACGGATATGTAGATCTCCTCCCTTGTAACCGACTCTGTGTAACCCTAGCCCCCTCTGGTGTCTATATAAACCGGAGGGTTTAGTCCGTAGGACGACGGACAATCATACAATAGGCTAGCTTCTAGGGTTTAGCCTCTACGATCTCATGGTAGATCAACTCTTGTAATACTCATATCATCAAGAACAATCAAGCTGGACGTAGGGTATTACCTCCATCAAGAGGGCCCGAACCTGGGTAAACATCGTGTCCCCTGCCTCCTGTTACCATCCGCCTTAGACGCACAGTTCGGGACCCCCTACCCGAGATCCGCTAGTTTTGACACCGACATTGGTGCTTTCATTGAGAGTTCCACTGTGTTGTCACTGTAAGGCTTGATGGCTCCTTCGATCATCGGTAACGATGCGGTCCAGGGGGAGGTTTTCCTCCCCGGATAGATCTTTGTATTCGGTGGCTTCGCACTGCGGGCCAATTCGCTTGGCCATCTGGAGCAGATCGAGAACTACGCCCCTGGCCATCAAGTCAGGTTCGGAAACTTAAACTACACTGCCGACATCCGCGGAGACTTGATCTTCGACGGATTCGAGCCCATGTCAGGTGCGCCGCACAATCACGACGAGCATGGCGTAACTCTGTCTTCGCATAGTGTTCGGGAGATCGCATCTGCAATCACTCCGGCCTTCAATCCGGAGCAAATTGCGCCATCCAAGGACGGAGGAATAGACCCCGCCATGGAGGTCGCGCTCTCAGTGGCGATGGAGCTGGATACTGACTTCACCCCTTACGAGAGTCGTGTCGCCGAACCACTGGATTCGTCTCCGGCCACGAACTCCGAGCCGCCTGCATCTGTGCCTATCGAATCCAACCGGGCGCCGATCATGGAGTTCACGTCCGCGGATATCTTTCAGCACTCGCCTTTTGGCGATGTGCTAAATTCATTAAGGTCTCTCTCCTTGTCAGGAGAACCTTGGCCAAACTATGTCCGGCTAGAATGGGATGCGGACAACGAAGTAATTCGCTGCCCACCCACCACCCACTTAGTAGCCACTGTCGACGACTTAACCGACATGCTCAACTTCGACTCCGAAGACATCGACGGCATGGACGAAGATGTAGGAGACAAATAGGAACTAGTGCCCACAGGGCGCCGGACAGCCACTTCATCACATGACATATACATGGTGGATACACCCAAAGAAGCCAATGGAAAAGAGACAGCGGAGGATGGCCCCTCCAAGAAGCAACCCAAGCGCCGACGTCAGCGGCGCCGCCCTAAGTCCCGCCATAGCAAAAATAGCGATAACAGCGCAAGAGATAATAACACTCCGGTCGACTCCAGAGGAAACGACGACCACATTGCCCCGGCGGCAGAGCACAATGAAGCTGCAAACGGCGAACATAGTACGGATCCGACGTCCGAACACGGCGACACCGAGGATAACCCTCATCAAACCCCCTCTGGGGAGGAAAACAGTCCGGACGAAGATGCACACATCATCCCGGAAACGCACTTGGAGCAAGAGAACCTCAGCAGAAGGCTTATTGCCACAACGAGGAGTCTGAAGAAGCAGAAGCAAAGGCTTAAGGCCGCACAAAATACGCTCAACAGCAGGTGGAACAAAGTGCTCGACAACAAAGAAAAGTATGGTGGAAGTTACCACACAAAGAGCTATCCAAAGCGCAAGCTATTACCTGAATTCGATGATGAGGCCTTAGAGCCCGCACAGCCAGAAAATGAAACGGCCAACCGGCCGGATCAACCACCTTGTGACCGCGATAGAGCGGCTAACAAGGTCGCACATAAGTCAACACATGATCTACATGAGGACTTGCGCCAAAAATCTGGTACGACCAGATCCATCTATGGATCTAGGAGGCGTGCTCCGGCACAAAATCAAAACCGAATACTACAAGCGTCCGAACGCCATGGTACATCCAAATACAGTGGTGCCTCACACCCCCTGTGTTTCACCGATGAGGTACTGGACCACGAATTCCCAAAAGGATTCAAACCAGTGAACATAGAGGCGTACGACGGGACCACAGACCCTAGGGTCTGGATTGAGGACTTTATCCTCCATATCCATATGGCTCGCGGAGACAATCTCCATGCCATCAAATACTTGCCCCTCAAGCTTAAAGGACCAGCTCGGCATTGGCTGAAAGGCCTCCCCGAAAACTCAATTGGAAGTTGGGAGGAGCTCGAGGACGCTTTTCCGGCTAATTTTCAAGGGACCTATGTCCGACCTCCGGATGCAGACGATTTAAGCCATATAATTCAACAGCCCGGAGAGTCCGCCCGAAAGCTTTGGAACAGGTTTCTCACTAAGAAGAACCAAATCGTCGACTGTCCGGACACCGAAGACGAAACGGACGAACTTGGCGACAGAGAGGGAGCACATTAGATGACACAAACTCGACATGGAGATGGTGACATTCGCCGACACGAATGGCACCATATTGGCCTTGCCCCTCTCAACGACTGTGTGGATGAATGGATCGAAGACAAAATCGCCAGACCGTCACACCGTGATGCCTAGAGAATGAGTCAACTCATCGCATATGCATATGCCCCGTGCATAGCATTCAACATTGACATGGTAGAGCTCAAAATCATGATGTAGTCGCTAAAAAGTGACAAATTTTGAACTTATATCTGTTGGAAATATGCCCTAGAGGCAATAATAAAGTGGTTATTGTTATATTTCCTTAATCATGATAAAGGTTTATTATTCATGCTATAATTGTATTGATCAGAAACTTAAATACATGTTTGAATACATAAACAACCACCAAGTCCCTAGTAAGTCTCTACTTGACTAGCTCATTGATCAAAGATGGTTAAGGTTTCCTGACCATAGACATGAGTTGTCATTTGATAACGAGATCGCATCATTAGGAGAATGATGTGATGGAGAAGACCCATCCGTTAGCATAGCATATGATCGTTCAGTTTATTGCTACTGCTTTCTTAATGTCAAATACATGTTCCTTCGACCATGAGATCATGCAACTCCCGGACTCCAGAGGAATGCCTTGTGTGTATCAAACATCACTTCATAACTGGGTGATCATAAAGCTGCTCTACAGGTATCTCTGAAGGTGTCTATTGAGTTGGCATGGACCGGAATTGGGATTTGTCACTCCTTATGGCGGAAAGGTATCTCTAGGCCCTCTTGGTAATATAGCATCACAAGAATCTTGCAAGCAAAGTGACTAAGGAGTTAGTTACAAGATGATGTACTGTGAAACGCGTAAAGAGACTTGCCGGTAACGACATTGAACTAGGTATGGAGATACTGACGATCGAATCTTTGGCAAGTAACATACCGACGAACAAAGGGAACTACGTATGTTGTCATAAAGGTTCGACCGATAAAGATCTTCGTAGAATATGCATCCAGGCCCCGCTATTGGTTATTGACTGGAGAAGCATCTCGGTCATGTCTACATCATTCTCGAACCCGCAGGGTCTGCATGCTTAACGTTCGTTGATGATATAGTATTATATGAGTTATGTATGTTGGTGACCAAATATTGTTCGGAGTCCCGGATGAGATCACGGACATGACGAGGAGCTCCAGAATGGTCCGGAGGTAAAGATTGATATATAGGATGATAGTGTTTGGTCTCCAGAAGGGTTTCGGAATACACCAGAAGGGTTTCGGAATACACCGGAAGGGTTTCAGATGTTTCCAGAAATGTTCTGGTGCGAGGAAACTTTGGTTGGGCCAAGGGGTAAGGCCCACGGGGCTTTAGGTTGGTGCAAAAGGAAGTTTTGCGGAGATCGAGGACCAGACGCCAGGGACCCTGATGTCTGGGGCAGACGCCGAGGCCCATGACGTCTGGTGCTGGAATCCGAGAAGGATTCTTCCTTGCATTCAACCGACTTTAGGGAGGCCCTCTCTCCAAGTTACGACCCTAGGGCTCAACATATAAATAGAGGGGCAGGGCTAGCCCCTAGAACACACCATGATTCAACAAGCCGTGTGCCGGCGCCCCCTCTCCCTCTAATTCATCCTCTGCTCTAAATCCACTGTGCTTGGCGAAGCCCTGCGAAAATAGTTTCACCGCCATTGTCACCATGTCGTCGTGCTGCCGGAACTCATCTACTACTTCGCACCTCTTGCTGGATCAAGAAGGCGAGGATGTCATCGAGTTGAACATGTGTTGAACGCGGAGGTGCCATGCATTCAGTGCTTGATCGGAACGGATCGTTAAGTTGTACGACTACATCAACTGCGTCGATAAACGCTTCCGCTTAGCGATCTACATGGGTATGTAGATACTCTCTCTCTCTCGTAGCTATACATCTTCATGAATAGATCTTACGTGTGTGTAGAAATTTTTTGTTTTCCATGCAACGTTACCCAACAATATCGCTAATTGACTTTTCTTTTCTTTTTTTGACAGAGAACTTTGAATCTATTCATCTTCAATCATGACAGCACAACGAACACCAGAAATAATAAAAAAATTACATCCTGATCAAGCGAGCCAAAGGCGCACCGCCATCATCACCCCTCCCTCGACGGAGCCGAGAAAAAGTTGTTGTAGTAGACAGTTGTCAAGTCGTCATGCTAAGGCCCTACAGGACTGTGACACCCCGAGACCGATGTGCCAGGTGTCTTCCAGTTATTCGATGGTGTTGCCTTGTCATTGCTTGTGTGTAATTCATTGCATATCATGTCATCATGTGTATTTCATTTGCATACGTGTTCGTCTTATGCATCCGAGCATTTTCCCCGTTGTCCGTTTTGCAATCCGGCGCTCCTATGTCACCCGGTGCCCCTTTCTACCTCTTTTCGTGTGCGGGTGTTAAACGTTTTCGGATTGGACCGAGACTTGTCATGCGGCCTTGGTTTACTACCGGTAGACCGCCTGTCAAGTTTCGTATCATTTGGACTTCGTTTGATACTCCAACGGTTAATCGAGGGATCGAAAAGGCCTCATGTGTGTTGCAGCCCAACACCCTTCCAAAGTGGCCCAAAAACCCACCTAAACCTCCTCCATCAACTCGGTCGTTCGATCACGATCGCGTGGCCGAAAACCGCACCTCATTTGGAGCTTCATAGCTCCCTCTACAAATAAATATGTGTCTCCCTCCGAAATTCTCGCGCAGATGAAACCCTAAAAACTCCTCCGCGCGTCGCCGGACACTTCCTCTCGCGCCGGCCGGACATGTCCGCTGCCGCCGCCACGTCGCTCCAACCAATCAGCACTCGCCACGTCACCTGCGCCGCCGCCCCGAGCCACTCATGGCGCGCCACCTGGCCCGTCGGCTCCCCTCCCACCGCGACAGGCCCGCGGGCCCGGATCCGGCCCTCCGGGCCCAAGCCACGCCTCCGCTCCTCGCCTCCCATGCGCCCGCGACCACTGCCGCCCTTCTCGCTTGCCGCGCCATCCGCGCATCGCCGCCGCCGGCCACTGCCATGTCTCCCGCGCCGCCGCCTGGCAGCTGCGTCGCCGCTCGCCGTGCCCCGCCGCCTCGCTCGCCGTGCGCCGCTGCCTCGGGTGCCGTGCGCCGCCGCCTCGGCTTCCGCGTTCCTCGTCGGAGTTCATCCTCGCCCTCACCGGAGTCAACTCCGGCCGGATCTGGTGAGAGTGGATCAGATCCACCCATCCCTCCAACCAAATGGCTCCTTCCCCACGTCCCAGATATCCTCATCCCGCGTTGACTTTTCGCGGAGGTAAAATTCCACTAAGTCCCCGAAGTTTCCAGATCCATATGCCCATATTCAACGCATCGTAACTCTGCATCTGTAGCTCCGATTCATGCGTGTAGCATATAAAAATGTTCTTCTCGACGAGTACATCATTTCATCTCATTGCATCATTTTCATTTGAGCTCATCTTGATGCCTGAAATGTTGTTGGAAGAGGGCTATGTGATGTATTTGTCAGATCTGTTTCAGCAAATGGCATTTTCTCATTTTTGCCATGATTAATGTGTGCATGCTATCATCCTGAGCTCTACATGTGTTTTGTTATATGCCATGCCATCTTTACAGTGGTGCTTTCCATGTATTTTTTGTGATATTTGTGGTGACTAGCACAAGCTTGCAAAGTAGCGTAATCGGTAATGCTGATTTCAGGGACTTAGAATTTCACTAAGTCCTTATCCTGATTTTGTTGTTATGCCATATGTTCATGTTGTTTCCTAGTGATCCGTGCCTCTTTTCAGGATGATCAGTAAGGATGTTTTGTTAACATTATGGTGCTCTATCCATCCTTGTCTTTGTTTGCAATTATGGAGCCCCCTAGCTTGAGTCAATCGAGCTCTACGTTTGCTATTTAATGTTCCTGGAAGATCATTGACATGATTAGTGATTTTGCCGAGGATGTTGCTATTGATCCGTGCATGCTATGTTGTTGTTCTTGTCATGTCTAGCTTCTATGCCATGTCTTCTTGATGGGTGTATTCTTAGTTTGTCATGCCATGCTCTGTAGTGAGTGCATCGAGCTCGTAAACATGCCTACTCGTTAATTGATTTGCATGCTCCAGTTTTTCACTAAGTCTGAATCTGTTTATGTTTTTGCCATGTTCACATGCTTGCCATTGTATTTTATAATCCCTTTTGGCTCAAGGTCACTAAGGGACTTTTGTTAAGTGCTTTGAGTAGCTTCATGCCATGCCTTGCCTTGCCATGTTAAGTTCCTGTAGCATGTAGTTTTCATGCTCTAAAGTGTGCTTCTTGATGATAAATTCCAGAATTGTGTTAATTTCACTAAGCCTGAAACCTGTTATCATTTGCACTTTTGCCATGCTTGTTTGAACCTGTTAATGAGTGAATTAGCCGTAGCTCAGTGTTCATCTTTTGTCAAGCATCTTGAGTGGATCCCTGCCATGTATTTTGTTGTCATGTTTGAGTGCTGTAGCATATTTAACTTGTTGCATTAGATGGCTACTTGCTGTTTATCGCAGACCGGTGCCATATTTGTTTTGCTTTCCATTTCCAAACCGTGCATCCGATTCCGGTGAACTTTGTATCGATTTCAACTGAAATCATCTCACCTTTCCAGTGGCACTCTTGGATTTCCGATTTGAGGCCAGGTTCAAGCATTCCTTTGCAAATCATGCATATGCATCGCATACCGCATCCCGCATATCATACCATGTTCATGTGTTGGTTGTTTACTATGTTGTGTGCTTCTTTCCGGTGTTGCTTCTTCGGGTTGGTTCCGGTAATGTCGTGATTGTGAGGACCCGTTCGACTATGTCCGTGTTTCTTCTTCATGGACTCGTTCTTCTTCCTTGCGAGATTTCAGGCAAGATGACCATACCCTCGAAATCACTTCTATCTTTGCTTGCTAGTTGCTCGCTCTTTTGCTATGCCTATGCTGCGATACCTGCCACTTGCTTATCATGCCTCCCATATTGTTGAACCAAACCTCTAACCCACCTTGTCCTAGCAAACCGTTGTTTGGCTATGTTACCGCTTTGCTCAGCCCCTCTTATAGCGTTGTTAGTTGCAGGTGAAGATTGAAGTTTGTTCCTTGTTGGAACATGGAGATGTTGTTCCTTGTTGGAACATGTTTACTTGTTGGGATATCACATTATCTCTTATTTAATTAATGCATCTATATACTTGGTAAAGGGTGGAAGGCTCGGCCTTATGCCTAGTGTTTTGTTCCACTCTTGCCGCCCTAGTTTCCGTCATGTCGGTGTTATGTTCCCGGATTTTGTGTTCCTTACGCGGTTGGGTTATAATGGGAACCCCTTGACAGTTTGCTTTGAATAAAACTCCTCCAACAAGGCCCAACATTGGTTTTACCATTTGCCACCTAGCCTTTTTTCCCTTGGGTTAGGCCAGCCCAAGGGTCATCTTTATTTTAAACCCCCGGGCCAATGCTTGTCCAAGTGTTGGTCCAAACTAGAGCCCCTTGCAGCGCCACCTCGGGGAAACTCGAGGGCTGATTTTAGTTGTACGGATTGCTTATCCGGTGTTGCCCTGAGAACAAGATATGTGCAGCTTCTATCAGGATGTCGGCGCATCGGGCGGTCTTGCTGGACTTGTTTTACCATTGTCGAGAATGTCTTGTAACCGGGATTCCGAGTCTGATCGCGTCTTCCAGCTAGAAGGAATATCCTTCGTTGACCATGAGAGCTTGTGATGGGCTAAGTTGGGACACCCTTGCAGGGATTTGAACTTTCAAAAGTCGTGCCCGCGGTTATGGGCAGATGGGAATTTGTTAACGTCCGGTTGTAGAAAACCTGAAGTTGACCTTAATTAAAATGCATCAACCGCGTGTGTTACCGTGATGGTCTCTTCTCGGCGGGGTCCGGGAAGTGAACACGGTGTTGGAGTTATGCTTGACGTAGGTTGTTTTAGGATCACTTCTTGATCATAGTTCATCGACCGTGCTTTTGCCTTCTCCTCTCGCTCTCTTTTACAAATATGTTAGCCACCATATATGCTAGTCATTTGTTGCAGCTCCACCTCATACCTTTACCTTACCCATAAGCTTAAATAGTCTTGATCACGAGGGTGTGAGATTTCTGAGTCCCTGTGACTCACAGATACTTCCAAAACCATCTTGCAGGTGTCGTTGAACCGTTCAGATGACGCAACCTAGCTCAGGAGGAGCTCGATGAAGATCTTGTCCTTTATGTTATTTTCGTTTCCAGTTGATCAGTAGCGGAGCCCAGTTAGGGTCGATCGGGGATCTGTGTAGAATTTGGGGTAGTCTTCTTTTATTTTGGTTCCGTAGTCGGACCTTGTATGTATTTGGTTGATGTAATGCTTTATTCATGTAATTGTGTGAAGTGCCGATTGTAAGCCAACCATGTATCCCTTTCCCTTTTGTACTACATGGGTTGTGTGAAGATTACCTCACTTGGGACATTGCTTTCAATGCGGTTATGCCTCTAAGTCGTGCTTCGACACGTGGGAGATATAGCTGCATCGAGGGCATTACAGGTTGGTATCAGAGCCTTCCCCGACCTTAGGAGCCCCCTGCTTGATCGAATCGCTGGCGTTATTGAGTCTACAAATGTTTTGAGTCATTTAGGATTATATATATCGGAGAGTTAGGACTTATTTTTACTCCTCAGTCCCTTCGTGGCTCTGGTGAGGCATCATGATGTAGAGTTTTGACTCTTCTCTTCTCAGATTTCACTAAAAAAATTAGGATCACACTGGTATCTTGGAATCGTTCTGATGGTTTTGTGATGAGAACATTGTTCTTGGTGCCTCCTGACATTTAGGGGTTGTGGCAGTGTCCCGGGGAGTTGAGCTCCGAGGTGTTGTCATCACAATTTTATCGTTGCAGTTCTGGAATACCTGAGTTTAGTTTCGCCGACATCAAAAGTCTCTTTTATGCAGTTGTTGGTGAGATAACCTCGACGCCACCCAGTACTGGGGCGAGAGTTCGGGAGTATTGCCATAACTCGTATAATGGATGCTTTTCGAAGGTTGAGGTAAACGATTTCTGAAGGTTTCTTGGTTATGTGTTGAAGGATGGATACAGCTGGATGTAGGATTTGTTAGTTTTGGGTGAGATATTATGCTTCCCCTGTATCCCCAACACTTGATTGCATAATCGGAAAGTTTCGGGAGTTTATAAGTGGGAATTCAAGTAGCTCTTAGGATATCTTTCCGACGGATGTATGATATGAAATTGGGGTTCGACGTCTAGTGGTCCGCCTATCCACGGTTGGTTTTACAGTGGTCTCGTTGTGTCTTAAAGAGTCCTTGGCTATGCCAACTCGGGGATGCTTCATATGTCATGTGCACTGCCTTGTACATGATGGTGCTGTACGATCGAGCCCGTGTAGGCCCCACCACGAAAACTTCGGACGAAATCTCTATCATATGTTTGTTCCGGCTTATTCTGCAAGGCAATTCTTTGTTTTGTTTTGAGTTGTGGTATTTGAGTTGCTTCGAAGTCAAATGTTGATTCCATACCTGTTCCTAAGAGGTGTTCTCATACTCCGATGTGAATACTAATCCTTCTTGATAATCGAGATTGTCATGTAAATCCTGTTCAACCGGTGTGTTTCTCTTCTAGTGGATCCGATCATTTCAACATCCGCAAGATCAAGTATCAGTTCTTCTCAATGGTGTTTGTTTCATCCGTCTCCAAGTTGCCTTTGTTTTTCCCGCCCACCCACCCTTTTTCTTCAGGGACTCAGATTTCTCAATCAAGTATCATTTTATTGATGGAAGTCTCTCCATTCTTTTCCTTCAATGTTCTTATCCGGTGATTCTCATGAAGATTCTAACGGAACCTCAAGTTCATCATTATTCATTATTTTTCTTCTCCGGTGGATTCAATTCAAGCTTTGTATTGAGCATAGTTCTTTCATTTTGCCCAATGCTTTTCTTAAACCGGTGCACATCATAATCATTCACTTTTCGCTATTCTTTGTTCTGGAGTGTTCAAGATATCTCATAAGGCTCGTCTTGTCATCCAAGATCCATTCAACCTATTTCGAGGTTATTATCCCATTCAAGCCATTTAATTCAACTGGTGCAATCTCTCCTTCAAATCGTTCAACGGTGTATCTTTTGAGTGGGCCCTAACCCACAGGTCTTTCTCCAGGATCTTACCTGACTCTTCTATTTTTCCCCGGAGCTACCATCAAATTCTTTTCGAAGTTTGACGTAAGAATGATTTATCATCAGTCAAATGCCTTTCTCCAAGATAGGTTAAATTCTTTTCATCGTTGGCTCAATCTCTTCATTTTTGATTCTTTCGGAGTATCTCAACAATTCACGGTGGTGTTTCTCGTCGTCACTCTCAACATTTGAAGCCCGAAGAAGAGTTTTACCTCCATATCTTATCCGTTCTATCAGAGATTCATGGTTCTAGTTCGAGGCCATCCTCTCATAATTGTTTGATTGTGAGAATTCTTTTCACCTATCCGGAGCAATTCAAGAGTCTTCTCAGTTTGATTATCCGGAGTCCATCAATTCAGGTGTATTCATTCTCGGCTTTCAGTTGTCATTCTCCAATCTTACCGGTGCATCAAGTGATCTCTAATCAGTTCGTGATCCCTTCGTTCTCATGTATCTAAATTCTCTCAAGCATCTTCATTCATTTGCTAAATTCTTCCCGGTGTCTTCCTTATCTTTTCTTTGTTCATTTTTAATTCTTACGGTGGTTCACTCAAGATTCTTCTTCCTTCATTTATCATATCAATTTATTCGTTGTTTCAATTCTTACGGTGGTTCGTTGAAGATCTTCCAAAGTTTGTGCTATATCTATCTTAATCTTTTTGACGAGAATAAGTAATATGCCAAATCCGTTGATTGTCATCAATTTAAATTGGTGAAGGATAAGCATAATGTAATTCTTATTCTTGTTTCATCTAAGTGATTTAATTCCTTATTCCGGAGGTTCATCAAAATTCTTGATTTCTTTTGTTCATCTTTATTTTCTGGAGCTCCAAGTTATTTCAATTATATCACCACGGAGATTCATCTAAATCGTCACAAGGATTCACCTTGTGTTTTCTACTTCTCTTTCCTTTCGTTTGAACATTCTTTTATTACCGAAGTTCTTCATGGAGGTTCTACATGATGGTTCATCAAAGATTTAATTCCTTCTCGAAGTGTTCATCAAGATTCTTTTCAAAGGAGCTCAAGCATTCTTCATCTTGCATTTCGAAGTGTAATTCCTTCTACCGTATCATTTGAGGTGGTGCTATGTCATTCTTCATAACTTGAGTTCATGTTCATGATTCACATGTTGTCAAGTATGAGGTATCTTAAATCCATCAATCTCTTCATTGGATTTACCTTGGGTTATATTTCACCTAAAGCCTTCTGTAAGGATGTTACTATTTGTGGTGCTTATAAATGATGCAAGTTCTTCTTTATCCTCCCGGTGAAATATTTTCTCGTCTCCTTGTTCATACCAATCCAATTCTTTTTCCCGTGAGTGGCAGGTTGTCACCTCATAATTTGAGATGTATTCCATAAGACCATATCAAGCTTATCCTTTTTCGTTGTTGGTTTTCCAACAACTCCGTCCGAACCTTATCCTAAGTATGCCTTTTCAAGCTCTTTTGTGGCAGAAATTGACATTTTCTTCTCCATTCTCCTATTTCAATTATCTATCTTCTATTCTTTCATTCCGAAGGCATTGCGATGTTGTTCTTTTCACCCATCATCTCGTTTTGTCAAAGATCATGTTCTTTTCATGCCTATCCATTTAACCGGAGTGTTGTGCCCTTTTGCTCAAGTTCTTTTCGCCATATCAAGTCTTGCATCTCTTTTAACCGGAGTGCCATACGAATTTGTTCTTCATTGTTCCTCTTTTCTAACGGAGTGTTTTCAACTTCGTTCATCTCCGTTGTATTCTTTTCTCGAGATGGCTTAACCTTTGCAAGGTTCTTTGGTTTCACTCATTGGTCAAAGAAGCAACTTAGTTTTACCTCTTCTCTTTCTCCTCCGTTTGTCCCTCCGGTGCCATTCTAGATCTCGGGACGAGATCTTCTCGTAGTGGTGGAGTGTTGTGACGCCCCGAGACCGATGTGCCAGGTGTCTTCCAGTTATTTGCTGTTGTTTCCTTGTCATTGCTTGCGTGTCATGCATTGCATATCATGTCATCATGTGCATTTCATTTGCATACGTGTTCGTCTCATGCATCCGAGCATTTTCCCCGCTGTCCGTTTTGCAATCCGGCGCTCCTATGTCACCCGGTGCCCCTTTCTACCTCTTTTCGTGTGCGGGTGTTAAACGTTTTCGGATTGGACCGAGACTTGTCATGCGGCCTTGGTTTACTACCGGTAGACCGCCTGTCAAGTTTTGTATCATTTGGACTTCGTTTGATACTCCAACGGTTAACCGAGGGACTGAAAAGGCCTCGTGTGTGTTGCAGCCCAACACCCTTCCAAAGTGGCCCAAAAGCCCACCTAAACCTCCTCCATCATCTCGGTCGTTCGATCACGATCGCGTGGCCGAAAACCGCACCTCATTTGGAGCTTCCTAACTCCCTCTACCTATAAATATGTGTCTCCCTCCGAAATTCTCGCGTAGATGAAACCCTAAAAACTCCTCCGCGCGTCGCCGGACACTTCCTCCCGCGCCGGCCGGACATGTCCGCTGCCGCCACCACGTCGCTCCAACCAACCAGCGCTCGCCACATCACCTGCGCCGCCGCCCCAAGCCACTCACGGCGCGCCACCTGGCCCGCCGGCTCCCCTCCCACCGTGCCAGGCCCGCGGGCCCGGATCCGACCCTCCGGGCCCAAGCCGCGCCTCCGCTCCTCGCCTCCCGTGCGCCCGCGACCACCGCCGCCCTTCTCGCTCGTCGCTCGTCCGCGCATCGCCGCCGCCGGCCGCCGCCATGTCTCCCGCGCCGCCGCTCGCCGTGCCCCGCCGCCTTGCTTGCCGCGCGCCGCTGCCTCGATTGCCGTGCGCCGCCGCCTCGGCTTCCGCGTTCCTCGGCGGAGTTCATCCTCGCCCTCACCAGAGTCAACTCCGGCCAGATCTGGTGAGGGTGGATCAGATCCACCCATCCCTCCAACCAAACGGCTCCTTCCCCACGTCCCGAATATCCTCATCCCGCGTTGACTTTTCGCAGAGGTTAAATTCCACTAAGTCCCCGAAGTTTTCAGATTCATATGCCCATATTCAACGCATCGTAACTCTGCATCCGTAGCTCCGATTCATGCGTGTAGCATATAAAAATGTTCTTCTCGACGAGTAAATCATTTCATCTCATTGCATCATTTTCATTTGAGCTCATCTTGATGCCTGAAATGCTGTTGGAAGAGGGCTATGTAATGTATTTATCAGATCTGTTTCAGCAAATGACATTTTGTCATTTTTGCCATGATTAATGTGTGCATGCTATGATCCTGAGCTCTACATGTGTTTTGTTATATGCCATGCCATATTTAAAGTGGTGCTTGCCATGCATTTTTGTGATATGTGTGGTGACTAGCACAAGCTTGCAAAGTAGCGTAATCGGTAATGCTGATTTCAGGGACTTAGAATTTCACCAAGTCATTGCCCTGATTTTGTCGTTATGTCATATGTTCATGTGGTTTCCTAGTGATCCGTGCCTCTTTTGAGGATGATCAATAAGGATGTTTTGTTAATATTGTGGTGCTCTATCCATCCATATCTTTATTTGCAATTATGGAGCATCCTAACTTGAGTCAATCGAGCTCTACTTTTACTATTTAATGTTCCTGGAAGATCGTTGACATGATAAGCAATTTTGCCGAGGATGTTGCTATTGATCCGTGCATGCTATGTTGTTGTTCTTGTCATGTCTAGCTTCTATGCCATGTCTTCTTGATGGGTGTATGCTTAGTTTGTCATGCCATGCTCTGTAGTGAGTGCATCGAGCTCGTAAACATGCCTACTCGTTAACTGATTTGCATGCTCCAGTTTTTCACTAAGTCTGAATCTGTTTATGTTTTTGCCATGTTCACATGCTTGCCATTGTATTTTATGATCCCTTTTGGCTCAAGGTCACTAAGGGACTTTTGTTAAGTACTTTGAGTAGCTTCATGCCATGCCTTGCCTTGCCATGTTAAGTTCCTGTAGCATGTAGTTTTCATGCTCTAAAGTGTGCTTCTTGATAATAAATTCCAGAATTGTGTTAATTTCACTAAGTCTGAAACCTGTTATCATTTGCACTTTTGCCATGCTTGTTTGAATCTGTTAATGAGTGAATTAGCCGTAGCTCAGTGTTCATCTTTTGTCAAGCATCTTGAGTGGATCCTTGCCATGTATTTTATTGTCATGTTTGAGTGTTGTAGCATATTTAACTTGTTGCATTTAGATGGCTACTTGTTGTTTATCGCAGACAGGTGCCATATTTGTTTTGCTTGCCATTTCCAAACCGTGCATCCGATTCCGGTGAACTTTATATCGATTTCAACCGAAATCATCTCACCTTTCCAGTGGCACTCTTGGATTTCCGAGTTGAGGCCAGGTTCAAGCATTCCTTTGCAAATCATGCATATGCATCGCATACCGCATCCCGCATATCATACCATGTTCATGTGTTGGTTGTTTACTATGTTGTGTGCTTCTTTCCGGTGTTGCTTCTTCGGGATGGTTCCGGTAACGTCGTGATTGTGAGGACCCGTCCGACTATGTCCGTTTTTCTTCTTCATGGACTCGTTCTTCTTCCTTGCGAGATTTCAGGCAAGATGACCATACCCTCGAAATCACTTCTATCTTTGCTTGCTAGTTGCTCGCTCTTTTGCTATGCCTATGCTGCGATACCTGTCACTTGCTTATCATGCCTCCCATATTGTTGAACCAGACCTCTAACCCACCTTGTCCTAGCAAACCGTTGTTTGGCTATGTTACCGCTTTGCTCAGCCCCTCTTATAGCGTTGTTAGTTGCAGGTGAAGATTGAAGTTTGTTCCTTGTTGGAACATGGAGATGTTGTTCCTTGTTGGAACATGTTTACTTGTTGGGATATCACATTATCTCTTATTTAATTAATGCATCTATATACTTGGTAAAGGGTGGAAGGCTCGGCCTTATGCCTAGTGTTTTGTTCCACTCTTGCCGCCCTAGTTTCCGTCATATCGGTGTTATGTTCCCGGATTTTGCGTTCCTTACGCGGTTGGGTTATAATGGGAACCCCTTGACAGTTCGCTTTGAATAAAACTCCTCCAGCAAGGCCCAATATTGGTTTTACCATTTGCCACCTAGCCTTTTTTCCCTTGGGTTGGGCCAGCCCAAGGGTCATCTTTATTTTAAACCCCCGGGCCAATGCTTGTCTAAGTGTTGGTCTAAACTAGAGCCCCTTGCAGCGCCACCTCGGGGAAACTCGAGGGCTGGTTTTAGTTGTACGAATTGCTTAGCCGGTGTTGCCCTGAGAACGAAATATGTGCAGCTCCTATCAGGATGTCGGCGCATCGGGCGGTCTTGCTGGACTTGTTTTACCATTGTCGAGAATGTCTTGTAACCGGGATTCCGAGTCTGATCGGGTCTTCCCGCTAGAAGGAATATCCTTCGTTGACCGTGAGAGCTTGTGATGGGCTAAGTTGGGACTCCCCTGCAGGGATTTGAACTTTCGAAAGCCGTGCCCATGGTTATGGGCAGATGGGAATTTGTTAACGTCTGGTTGTAGAAAACCTGAAGTTGACCTTAATTAAAATGCACCAAACGCGTGTATTACCGTGATGGTCTCTTCTCGGCGGGGTCCGGGAAGTGAACACGGTGTTGGAGTTATGCTTGACGTAGGTTGTTTTAGGATCACTTCTTGATCATAGTTCATCGACCGTGCTTTTGCCTTCTCTTCTCGCTCTCTTTTGTGAATATGTTAGCCATCATATATGCTAGTCGTTTGCTGCAACTCCTCCTCATACTTTTACCTTACCCATAAGCTTAAATAGTCTTGATCACGAGGGTGTGAGATTGATGAGTCCCCGTGACTCACAGATACTTTCAAAACCAGCTTGCAGGTGCCGTTGAACCATGCAGATGATGCAACCAAGCTCAGGAGGAGCTCGATGAAGATCTTGTCCTTTATGTTGTTTTCGTTTCCAGTTGATCAGTAGCGGAGCCCAGTTGGGGTCGATCGGGGATCTGTATAGTATTTGGGGTAGTCTTCTTTTATTTTGGTTCCGTAGTCGGACCTTGTATGTATTTGGTTGATGTAATGCTTTATTCATGTAATTGTGTGAAGTGGCGATTGTAAGCCAACCATGTATCCCTTTCCCTTTTGTACTACATGGGTTGTGTGAAGATTACCTCACTTGCGATATTGCTTTCAATGCGGTTATGTCTCTAAGTCATGCTTCGACACGTGGGAGATATAGCCGCATCGAAGGCGTTACAAGGACCAGCACAACAGAATATCAAGTGCCACTGAAGAGTAGTGTAGATTGAAAAGATCCAACCTAAAATGACACAAACATAGAAGTACAACCAGATTCGAGAAAATCCACCAAGGACAGATCCACCGAAGACACACCTCCACACGTCCACCGATGATGCTAGACACACCACCAAGACAGGGGCTAGCCGGAAGAACCTTATTCCATCTTAAGGGAGCCGCCGTCGTCTCGTCTTCGGGAGCAAGACACGGATCCTAACAAAATTCGAAGGAACATCCGAAAACAGAGTCTTCCCGCCGGCAAGGGCTGGTATCCACCGCGCCGCCATCGTCCTAAAGCCACCGAAGACAAGGCGGACTGGTGGAGGTGGGGCGCCGGCAGGAGGCAAAGGAACCCTAGGCTTTTCTTAGGGGTGTGTGGACTCAAGTGCTAATTGACTTTTCATCCTCCATGTAAGAACATCGTAATGCAACGTTAGCTTAAATCAATGTAAGCATTTGATTATTTGGTTGGTGTAACAACAAGAAGAAGAAAAAGAAGAAAAGATATAGAGGCAGACAATACAATATGGGTGACCTATGTGGGTTGCTCTAACAGTCCTCGCACAACAGACGGTGGGAAGGCGTCAAACTCGAGTCGCTTCATACATGGCCACGACCCATAACGATGGCCCGGGCTAGTTTGGAAAACTGAATACGACGCCAAATTTCGGCATCAATAGTGAAGAACTGTACTCGAATAAACCAGCCTCCGCCCAATAACAATACACGAAAATGTAGCATCAAGTCAAATCAAATCAAACAAACCCAGTGTTTACTTGCACACCATGTGAAACCCACCGAACAGGCACAAATGTCAGTGGCCCACGCTGTCAGCACTCGACGCCCGCACAGGCGGCTCGCCGGAACCCGGGTGGCAGGTCCGGCGCGCGGCTCCACTTGCCGCCGGCGATGTCGTACGCCAGCACCATCCCTTCGAACGGGCCGGCCCCCGCCGCATTGTGGCCCCGGACTGCCGCCGCGCTCATTACGGCTGTCACTGTCTCACGCCCGATGCCCGCCATCGTCACGCGCACCGCCATGCCCAGCCCCACCGACCCCCTCGGCATGGGCGGGGCCTCGAGCGCCACCCACCCGCCACCAGCTCTGAGATCGCTGCCTCGACCTGCACCGCCGTGCCACCTCCAGAAGGAGAGCTCCACCGCGTGGCTGGCCACCACGTAGAGATGGTCGCCGACGCCGCAGGCGCCCACGACGCAGCCGCCGCCGGGCAGCGCCCGCGGCCGCGCCCAACTGCCGGACGCGACGTGCAGCGCGTCCACCGACCCGGCGCACACGTGCGCCCCGAGCGCCCGCGCGCCGTCGCCGGACACCGCGACCCCGCCGGCCACGTAGAACACACCTCCTGCCCCGGCCCCGGCGCACCCGTACCTCCTCCGCGGAGCCTCGGAGACCACGCGCCACGCGTCCGCCACCGGGTCGTACTCCTCGACCGCCGCGGTCCGCGCGGACCCGCCGGCGACGTAGATCCGCCCTCCCACGGCGGCCGCCGCGAACTTCTTCCGCTGGAACAGCGTGGGCGCGCACGCGCGCGCGGCGCCCGTGAGCGCGTCCACCCGCAGCGTCGCGCCGCGGCCGACGAGGAAGATGTCGCGGCCCAGCGCGACGGCGCGCGCGTGCGCGAACACGGAGCGGCCGCAATGCAGCAGAGCCAGCGGCAGCGGCAGCGCGGTGACCTGGAGCTGCTGCTGCTCCGGCCGGAACTGGAGCAGGGCCTGGGCGAAGGCGCCGCCGTGGTCGGGGACGGAGACGGCGAGCAGGGAGGGCTGGAGCTGGCCGCGCGCGCGGCGGAGCTGGAGGAAGGCGTGGGACGCGAGGAGGTCGGCGAAGCGGCGGCAGACGGCGGGGAGCGGCGGGAGGGAGACCCTGGGCACGCGGACAAGGCACTCGAGGATGAGGTCGTCGGGCAGCGCGGAGATGGGCGGTGGTGGTTGGGCGGGGAAGCAGAGGCTGGTGGTGGATGAAGCAGCGACAGGAGCGGGGACTGGGACGGGGACGGAGATGTGGCGGTCGGGGTCGGCAGGGATGCAGGACTTGACGAACCACGACATGCTGCGGGAGTGGTAGCTGTTCGCGGCCATGACAGTGGCCTCGGGAGCTCGCCGGAGTGGATCGGGGTCGCGGTGCTGCATTCGCCGATGGTGAGTACTTCTACGAGTCCATGGCCGTACCGTCAGAGTTGGGCCGTGGATTTGGGTTAGATTTTGAGTGCGATTTAGATTAGGAGATGGGTTGTGATTGCGATTGGGCGTGAAGAGAAAAAAGGGGCCAGCCGTTGGGTTCTGTGCCGGTGCGGCGGTGCCCCCACCAGCAAAGGGCGGAGTTGATTGCTTGTTTGAAATTCAAGTCAGAATTTTTATTAAATAAAATAAAACGATTTGGCTATTTTCTATGTAATTTTGACTCCGTCCTGGTTTATTGGTCTTTTTTCTAATTTGTGTCAAATTTTGACCAAAGGTTTCACTAATAAAATATTAATGCATGTCAACAAAAATTATATAGTTGGATTCGTATTTGAACATAGTTTTTAATAATATAATTTTTTATGACATGCATGAACATTTTATTAGTTAAATATATTTATCAGAATTTAGATTAGCAGATGGGTTGTGATTGTGATTGGGCATTGAGAAGGTGGGGGGCCAGCCGTTGGGCACTGTGCCGGTGCGGTGGTGCCCCCACCGGCAAAGGGCGGAGTTGATTGCTTGTTTGAAATTCAAGTCAGGATCTCCATTAAACAAAACAAAATGATTTGGTTATTTTTTATCAGAATAGCTACATTTCAGTCGACTGATCCGACTTTGGGTCAGTCGATTTTCATGGGGGGCTCGCCGGAGGGAAGGAAGAACCAGCCGCAGTGGAGGGGGCTCGCCGGAGAGGCTACCCCAGTATCTATCTTAGGGTTCATGATGGGGGCGATGGCGGGGCGCAGTGGTAGGGCGGTGGCGTGGGGATTCGCCGGAGAAAAAGCTTAGCGTGGCGGGCCTAGAGGGATGGCCGAGGCGGCGGAGGACCGGCGATGAGAAGTGGTTTCGGGGAGGACGGGACGGTGAGGCAGCGGGGGCCGGTGATGGCTGGCGGCTCAAGGGGAGATGGAGGTTGAAGAAGCATCGTGGGCCTTTGATCTCGCATCCAATGTTTGAGAAATCGATTGACCACACATGAAAAATTCAGCTGACTAATTTTTAGTCATTCCCAACTTTTACGTAGTTTTGACAAAACAACGCCATGTATTGTCAAGTACTGTAAATACTCCAATTTCATGTCATATAAACGTGGGTGATTTCAAGTTGCCTATGTTCTGGTAAGAGGGTCGGATTTTGTGTGTGTGTGTGAAATATAGACGCCGACGCTTACAAATATGTGAGACATTTCTAGGAGTTCGGTTGCTAACGATTTAGCTATTAGTGATGTGAAATTGGTATAATTTTGGGTTGACCAAATATTTTACTTCTCCCCCACAGCAACTCTTAGGCATCGAAGGTTTCCCCGCCTTCCGTCGGTGCCATCGTTGATCTGCCTCGTCTTCTGTGGTCTTAGGCCATGAAGGCACGGTGGATTCCGGCCCTTGCCGAGGGGAGGGCTTCTCCTTTGTTTTAGGTGTTCTTTTCAGTTTGTTTATGGTTTGTGTCCTATTTAGGAAAACGAGGCCGCAGCGTCGAAAGTGGAGTAAGGTTCTCCCTGCCTAATCCTCACCCTGGCTATGTGTCTTGTGTCATCGGAGAGCGTGTGGGGTATGTCTTTGACGGATTTCATGGGATTCAGCCGGTGTTTGCGGTGGATCCGGTCTTCGTTCGCCTGCGTTTGTGTATCTACAGGTTGGATCATTTCGATCTATACACTTCTTTTCATCAACGACGGTTGTTGTCTTGGTGCGCTGGTGCTTTGAGGCTTTAGCACGATGAGTTTCCGACTAATTACTACAATAAGGTTTGCCCCGCTCCTGTGAGGGAGGGGCGATGATGATCGCGCTTTCGGCTTGCTCCAATGCTTGTAATCATCGTTAGTTGGTTTATTGGCATTCATGTATTTTTTGTTACTTCTGATGTTTTTTATACGACCGTGATATTTGATGAATAGATTAGAAGTTTTTTTTTAAATAAAAGTTGGTGTAACCTTAAGTGTTGGAGACTGAACCAAACTACTTAGGTAGGTGGAGGCTAGTTGTGTCAAGAAAGAAAGTTAATGGAGGCTACTTGCTGATAGACCGTTTGATTCTTCATAATTTTCTAGTGGAGGCAGATGGTTGTTAAATATTGTCCATTTCATATGCGAACTACGTGATTTGTGAAAGGAAGACACCAAACAACAAAATAAAAAAGTTGCTCGCATCTTGAACTTGAAGCAGGCGTAAATGCAAACCATTGACCAAATGGTGCGTCGTGAGTTAATCAGTGCGTATGTTGACAAATATGGCCACAGTAGGACAAGAAGATCTCGACGTTGATTCGGTAACCACATGCCAGCAAAGGAGAGCCCACTCACCTCTCGGCTTGGTGGGGGGTGCCTGGCTTTACCAATACGGCATTAGTCCGGCCAGCCGGAGCGGGAGACGACGTCAGGTGGCACTCCCTCGCGGGTGTTGCCGGCCGGCCACCACGGCCCAGCTGAGCCATGCCACCAACCACGCCGCAGCACGGCGGCGATGACGGCGAGCGGTTCGCGGAGGTGGTGGTGGTCCGGCACGGGGAGACGTCGTGGAACGCCTCCCGCATCGTTCAGGTCCTATCCGCCGATCCTAGTATAGATATATCCTCAGTTCTGCATTCAGATGTGGAAGCTCAAGCATCTTTTATTCTGGGCCGTTTCTCCTTAGTGCGATTCCCGTATGAACTATGAACAGCCGTAATTATGTGGTCATTTTCTCTCTAATAACTGACACAACACACGTTGTAATCAATCTTGCAACACGGACAAATGAATCCAGAACTAAATGAGACCGGCAGGCAGCAAGCTGTTGTGGTATGTACTATAGTTCATTTGCTCATTAGCACTGAGCCACTGACATTTTCTTAAATTCGTCTAAATATGATGCGGACTCGACCATTAGGTGGCCCGTCGTCTGTCGGCAGAGGCCAAGCCGGCTGATGTATACTCCTCCGACCTCAAGCGTGCTGCCGAGACTGCACAAGCCATAGCTAAAGCTTGTGATGTATCAAACGTAAGAACATACCGATCGAAGTTTCGAAGTCATCACGACACTAAGCTCCATGGCACATTTTTGCTGCTTGCTTCATCATGGTTCCATATCTCACCGATACATGTATGCTCTCTCTTTTGGGATTTTCAATTAGTGTTGACTGAAGAACTAAGAGAGAGGCACATGGGACATCTCCAAGGTATGAAGTGGGACGATGCGTTTGTTCAAAACCCAGGGGCTTTCAAAGGTTTCAATATCTTTGAGCCTAAAGGGGGCTTGAATTTCAACGACAGAGACCAAGAAATCCCGGTAAGAAGCACGATTCTTTAGAGAAATTTAGATATATTAAAATTGAGCACCCTCCCAATCTTCTCAGACCATCAGCATTTCTAACTATTAGATCGTCACTTTTAGTCGTTTTTGGCCATCGGATTCGCTGTTAGTCCCACCTGAATCTCGTCCGCAGGACTAACTCGCGCGTCAGGCAGCGCTGGCCTTTTCGGGCCGCTGCTCCGGTGGCTTTTTTGGGTGTCTCACGTTCAATTGGCCTACTGGCCTACTTGTAACGCCCTTGATGCAGCTATATCTCCCACGTGTCGAAGCACGACTTAGAGGCATAACCGCATTGAAAGCAATGTCGCAAGTGAGGTAATCTTCGCAAACAACCCATGTAATACAATAAGGGAAAAGAGATACATAGCTGGCTTACAATCGCCACTTCACACAATACATGAATAAAGCATTACATCATCCAGTTACACACAAGGTCCGACTACGGAACCAAAATAAAAAAAGACTACCCCAAAAGCTACACAGATCCCCGATCAACCCCAACTGGGCTCCACTACTGATCAACTAGAACGAAACAACACAAAGGACAAGATCTTTATTGAGCTCCTCCTTGAACTCGGTTGTGTTACCTACTCGGTTACATCGGCACCTGCAAACTGGTTTTGGAAGTATCTGTGAGTCACGGGGACTCAGCAATCTCACACCCTCGCGATCAAGACTATTTAACCTTATAGGTAGGGTAAAAGGTATGAGGTGGAGCTGCAGCAAGCGACTAGCATATATGGTGGCTAACATACGCAAATGAGAGCGAGAAGAAAAGGCGAAGCACGGTCGAGAAACTATGATCAAGAAGTGATCCTAGAACAACCTACGTCAAACATAATTCCAACACCGTGTTCACTTCCCGAACTCCGCCGAGAAGAGACCATCACGGCTACACACGCGGTTGATGCATTTTAATTAAGGTCAACTTCAGGTTTTCTACAACCGGACATTAACAAATTCTCATCTGCCCATAACCGCGGGCACGGCTTTCGAAAGTTCAAATCCCTGCAGGGGTGTCCCAACTTAGCCCATGACAAGCTCTCACGGTCAACGAAGGATATACCTTCTAGCGGGAAGACCCGATCAGACTCGGAATCCCGGTTACAAGACATTTCGACAAGGTAAAACTAAACTAGCAAAGCCACCCAGATGTGCCGACAAATCCCGATAGGAGCTGCACATATCTCGTTCTCAGGGCACACCGGATGAGCCAGACGTCGGGTGGGCCAGCCCAGAGTTGCCCCTGGTAGCTCTGGACATCGCTCAGTTTGGACCAACACTCAGAGGAGCACTGGCCCGGGGGTTTAAAATAATGATGACCCTTGGGCGCGCGACCCCAAGGGAAAAGAAAAGGCTAGGTGGCGAATGGTAAAACCAATGTTGGGCATTGCTGGAAGAGTTTTACTCAAGACGAACTGTCAAGGGGTTTCCATTATTACCCAACCGCGTAAGGAACGCAAAATCCGAGAACATAACACCGATATGATGGAAACTAGGGCGGCAAGAGTGAAACAAAACACCAGGCATAAGGCCGAGCCTTCCACCCTTTACCAAGTATATGGATGCATTAATTAAATAAGATATATAGTGATATCCCAACAAGTAAACATGTTCCAATAAGGAACAACATCTCCATGTTCCAACAAGTAACAAACTTCAATCTTCACCTGCAACTAACAACGCTATAAGAGGGGCTGAGCAAAGCGGTAACATAGCCAAACAATGGTTTGCTAGGACAAGGTGGGTTAGGGGTTTGGCTCAACAATATGGGAGGCATGATAAGCAAGTGGTAGGTATCGCATCATAGGCATAGCAAAAGAGCGAGCAACTAGCAAGCAAAGATAGAAGTGATTTCTAGGGTATGATCATCTTGCCTGAAATCCCGCAAGGAAGAAGAACGAGTCCATGAAGAAGACAAACGGACGTAGACGAACGGGTCCTCACAAACGCGACGTTACCGGAATCAACCCAAAGAAGCAAACACCGGAAAGAAGCACAGAACATAGTAAACAAACCACACATGAACATGATATGATATGCGAGGTGCGGTATGCGATGCATATGCATGATTTGCAAGGGAATGAAAGAACCTGGCCTCAACTTGGAATTTCAAGTGTGCCACTGAAAAGGTGAGGTGAAATCGCTTGAAAACGATATAAAGAACGCCGGAATCGGAGTTACGGTTTGGAAATGGCAAGCAATTCAAATATGGCATCGGTCTGCGATATACAGCAAGTAGCCATCTAAATGCAACAAGATGAACATGCTACAGCACCCAAACATGGCATCAAAATACATGGAAGGGATCCATTCATGATGCTTAACAAAAAGGAACACTGAGCTACGGCCAATTCATCCATTAACAGGTTCAAACAAGCATGGCAAAAGTGCAATTGGTAAACAGGTTTCAGACTTAGTGAAATTAACACAAGCCTGGAATTTCAGATCAGGTAGCACACTTTGGAGCATGAAAACTATATGCTACAGGGCCTGAACATGGCAAAGTAAAGCATGACATGGAGCTACTCAAAGAGATTAACAAAAATCCCTTAATGACCTTGAGCCAAAAGGGATCAGAAAATACAATTGCAACCATGTGAACAAGGCAAAAACATAATCAGTTCTCAGACTTAGTGAAAACTGGAGCATGCTGAAATAGATATCAAGTAGGCATATTTACGAGCTCGATGCACTCACTACAGAGCAAGTCATGACAATCTAAGCATACACCCATCAAGAATACACATTATACAAGCTAGACATGGCAAGAACATTAACATAGCATGCATGTATCAACTTTAACATCCTCGGCAAAATCGCTAACAAGTAGACAATCTGCCCACATTCACGAAATAGCAAAAGTAGAGCTCGATTGACTCAAGCTAGGGTGCTCCATAATTGCAAACAAGGACATGGATGGATAGAGCACTACAATATTAACAAAACATCCTTACTGATCATTCTCAAAAGAGGCACGGATCACTAGGAAACAACATGAACATATGGCATATTGAGATAAACAGATCAAGGACTTAGTGGAATTGCTAAGTCCCTGAAATCAGTATTAACGAATGCTCCACTTTGCAAGCTTGTGCTAGTCACCACACACATCACAAAAATACATGTATAGCACCTCTGGAAAGATGGCATGGCATATAACAAAACTCATGAAGAGCTCAGGGGCATATCATGCACACATTAATCATGGCAAAAATGACAAATATCTAATTGGAGCAGCAGATCTGGCAACTATCTCAAATAGCACTCTTCCAACAGCATTTCTGGCATCAAGATGAACTCAAATGAAAATGATGCAATGAGATGAAATGATGAGCTCTCTGAGACGAACATTTTAATATGCTATAAGCGCAAAACGGAGTTACGGGTGCAAAGTTACGACATGATGAATATGGGCATATGAAACATGGAAATCTCGGGGACTTAGTGAAATTCTCACCCCACGGTAAAGTCAACGCGGCGCGGAGAACGAGGATGGCGGCGGATCTGGCCGGAACTCCGCCGGAGGAGGAGAGGACGACGGCGGGGCTCGAGGTCGCCGGATCCGGTCCGGCCCGACCGGATCCGCGACGAGCGGCGACGGGGGCGAGGCACATGGCGGCGGCGGAGGCGGCCCAAGGTGGCCGGAGCAGCGGCGAGGTGCGGGCCGCCGGTGGAGTGGCTCGGTGGCACGGTGGGCTTGGACGGCGGCGCGGGAGAGGCGCAGCATCGGCGGCGGCGGCGGGCGCTGCCAGGCGCGGGGCGGCGGACGGATGGGCCGGGCGGGCCCGCGATGGGCTCCGCGGGCCGGCGCGGTGGAGACGGCGGCGGAGGACAGGTGGCAGTTGCGGATAGGGCGCGGGAGGCGGCGGACGCGTCCGGCCACCGGGCAGACATGTCAGGCGGCGCGGGGAGGAGTGGATCTAGGGTTCATCCGTGAAATGATCCGAAATTTCAGGGAGGGGTGCTCTTTTATAGGTAGAGGGAGCTAGGAGAGTCCAAATGAGGTGCGGTTTTCGGCCACGCGATCGTGATCGAACGACCGAGATGATGGAGGATGTTTAGGTGGGTTTTGGGCCAAATTGGAGGGGTTTTGGGCTGCAACACAAATGAGACCTTTTCGGTCCCTCGGTTAACCGTTGGAGTATCAAACGAAGTCCAAATGGTACGAAACTTGACAGGAGGTCTACCGGTAGTAAACCAAGGCCGCTTGGCAAGTCTCGGTACAATCCGGAAATGTTTACTCCCCACACACTAGAAGAAGGTAGAAATGGCCACCGGAGGAGATAGGAGCGCCGGAATGCAAAACGGACAACGGGGAAAAGCTTGGATGCATGAGACGAACACGTATGCAAATGAAATGCACATGATGACATGATATGCAATGCATGACACGCAAGCAATGACAAGGCAACAACAGCGAATAACTGGAGGACACCTGGCACATCGGTCTCGGGGTGTTACACTACTGGGCCTCAAACCCTAGTGAAGGGTCTCTCCACCCCCGTCCCCGTGTTTGCTCTAACCTCGCCAAAGCCGTCGCTCCTGCAGTCCTTCGGCGCCATCCAATCTCACGCCAGACTCCTGCGGTAGGAGAGGAGAGTATGAACGACGTTTCTTGCAGTGACAGCGACGACCGATGAGGAGCCCTTTCTGTTTCCACCTCCTTTCTTTCATGGATGCCGTGTCTTCTTTGCCCGTCAGAGCCCAGATCTGTCTATTGTTTGTACTGGTGAGTCCATTTTGAACGCCCCCTCCCCCTCCTTTCCATCTCTTTTATGGGATGTTCAAGCGCTCATATTTCTTAGATCATCGTTCGAGAGAAGAGATGGGAAGAGATTGATTCCTGCATTAAGAATCTGTCCAAAGACACTAAGGTTTGTTTCTGTATTGAGATCTTTTCTTTAGTTATGACTGAATTTTCCCAAGAGCTCCTTTTGTAATTTATGATGTCAATATCCAAGAAATTTGAACCTGAGTTTTCATACTTTAGTAACTGAATTTCATTGATCCAAATGATAATATTGTAATCTGTACAAACTTCCTGTGATTTCTGACCCAACTCATCTCTATACAGACGTCCTGACTGGTGGTGATTCTGTTCAGGGAGAAGAAAATATACAATTCATTGTGGCACTGTTAACGCTAGCATCAGGAGGTTGTTCATGTCATCAAAATGTGCAACCAGAATGAAAGTGCAACTACACTGCAGCTTCTTCGAGGTATGCAGAGTATGTCCTCTCATACATCCTGTTCTTAATCTGTCAATTATATCCAAGATATGGGTTCACCAGGTACAAAGAACATCTTAGTGGGATTTCAAAAAAAAAGTTCAACTTATTAGTGTTAGCTTCCTATGTTATTCTCCATGGAACCCTCTCCTTAATTAAGACAGGGTATCCTTAAAAAGAAATGTAAGACGAAGGAGGGTAGAGGAGATCGAGGAGGGAGGGGGCCGTTGCGAGGAGATAGTTGGAGGTCAAGCATCGGCACTGGAGACGAGGACCCGCGAGCGGGAGAGGCGACGCTGGGCTGGCCATTTCCACTGCGTCGGCAGAAGCCAGCGGAGTGAGCTCGTCAGCGTGGCATCAAACTATACAATGAAGTCAGAGTCCGGCCAGATCGTTTGCAAGGTGTGCATCCCGAAATCCATCTCCTTCTTTACTCCCTTTGATTTCAATTTCCAGCAAGAGCTTTTCGGCCAACTAGCAGCGAACTATCCGTCCAAGTCAACATGATAAACCCCCTTCCCTTCTTGAGATTGTTATATGTATTGTTTGATTATTTTTATTCACTGCGTCTGGACATGATGTTGGCAAATACAGTAGAGATCATGGGCTGAGACAATACAATAGAGATCATGTCGAGGCTGGAAATTTTGCTTTTTATAAAAGTAGGACAGTTAAAAAAACTGCTTACATTTTATTCTTCATTTATATATCAGTTAAAGAAACTTTATACATTGGTTCCTAATTTGATGCAAATAACCAAACTGAATGAACATTATTTAGCATCCAAGCACGGTGCGCAGCGCACCAGATCTGAGGCGACACCGCCACCTGCAACTTGTCCTCCTTTGTCCGATTCTCCACCCTGCATCCCCCAAAACCTCATGAGATGCATTTATGTAATGATAAGAGCAATACAATGAAAGTCCCAAATTTGTATAGAAACAAACTGAAAAGGGACAACGTACTGCACCCGTAATGTTCAGGCAAGTCTCTCAAAAGAAAACAATTCAATCCTAAACTGTATATTTGGTGAAGCGGTTAATATAGACTTGAAATTACAAGTTTAGAATTCGCTTTGGACTTTCTAATTTAGAAGTATTGAAGTTTAAATTCAATAAGAATTCTGAACTGCACACACTGTAGAATGTTGTTCAAGAAAGGATTACTTACATCTAAGCAGACCACTTTGATGCAATATGGGTTGTAAATAACCTGTCAGCAACATTATCTGTTATTACCTTCTTGAAGCTAGCAACATGGTGTTCCTTTTATTGGCCCATATTTATTATTATAGCCTTTGGTTCTTCACTTGTGCCAACCGGTTTCTTATCTTCAACCTCTGCTTATTTGCATATGTCCTTAATGTTGCTTCCTTTTCCTGGAGAGGCTAGACTTCTTTTTTTTGCCACTACAACAATGTATTTTTTTTACTATGCAGTGAAATAAGGGACCGACAACTGAATATTTTTATGCCAACACACTTCTTGCTGGTGTGTCCTTTTATCAATAACATGCCTGCTTCTCAGGAGACGCAAACTGTACCCGATTAAGAATGAGAAGAACAACCTTTGCTTCTACTAGGTACTTTCATTTATTGACATTCACCTGTTTGTGTTGTTAACATTTAGTTCCATCTATCCATCAATTAGTTATTAGTTTTTGTATATTTCAATTAAGCGTTGGGGAAGAGTAGCAAATCATAAATTTGAAACATGTATCCTCGCATCTGTGACTGTCTTATAGTCCATGAATAAATAGTTACTACTTCATTGGCGCAGTATTATTTGCCGAAATCCCTTTGGGCCAATATTTGACATGTCTTTATTTCCTCCTTTCCCTTATACAATATTAAATTTTGGCCTGGGCTTATGTTTTTACTACCCCTATCAGATCATTATTTATTGTAATTTTTGTGCAATTTTCTATATCGCCTGTTCTGATTGCACTAAAACTTTCTTCTGCTAACATAATTTTTTCATGTTATGAGGTTTATCTATCCATTTTTTTGCATGTGACGATATAAATGAATTTTTTAGATAAAAGGCTGAGCTCAACATGCCTTGAAAAGGTTCGTGCATAGTTTGGAAAGCTAATTAGTTGAATGTAGTGTCCGATATTCTTAAGCATCTCCTCGGTTTTATCATTACCAATTTGAGACGATTTTCTTTGTCTCGGTTTAAGGCTATTTAGCCTTCAGTTCGTGACCAATCTCATAATTTGCTCTAAATGATAAGTTTTCACTGCTCCAGTGGTTTGGCCTGTTAGAAACAGTTGTAGTGTACTCATTTGTTGGGAGTGTGAGTGCTCATCGCGCTATGTATTGTAGAAATCTACCGGATTAGTCAACGGTATGCTGCACCGTTTGCTTCAAAACAATCCTGATATATTTACTGATTATACAATTCTTCGATTTCCATTGGTCATTTTTCTCTTTGTGTTCTCAACTCTATGTGATATCTATTTTTCTTAAATTTTGTGCAGCAAATGAGTAAGAACTATTACATTGTACATGCTACTTATCACCTTCATCGTTGTGTTGTGAACAAAGTTGAACTGTTTGGGCTTGTGAAAAAGGTAGAAATTACTAGATATCGTGTCATGAGATATGGCCCTTTTTAATGGCATACCATATGAAGATTCTTTTAGTCAGTAGAACTTCTATGCATGCCTTCAGCACATTACATCTTCATTCGGTGAAGGATGTCATCAAAAGTGAAGGATGGCATTGGAATTTTCTTCATTATTTAACCAAGTGAAGGATAGCATCACACAATGGTGTAGTCTAGGATAGGGATACCTACATTTTTTTATTTTTGCACAACACATTGCAATATAGTATACATGATTTTAACTTATACTTTTGATGAATTTTATCTCAAGTTCTTCAATGATAATATGTTTCCGCTTGTTGCTTAAAGCTGTTTCTCAAGCAAAAAATCTTCTATCTTTCGGTTTGTTTCCACCAATGTGTATTGTTAAATTATCTATGTTGCTATTATTTTGGAAATGAAGAGACTATATTCTTATGATATTGGTTAAAATACAATTTGCTAGACACTTCTACTTAGATGTATGGTTATTGTTGATACTAACATCTATTTTTTTATATTAGCGGTTCAGAAAAAAAACATCTATTTTTAAATTTTATTTTTGTGCCATGATATACCTGTCATTCTATTGCCATAATGGACAGGTGCGGCAACGCGCGCCATCGATGATCTAGTTATAGCTTTATGTTAGTGTGGTTCTCAGCTGATCCTGTATTTTTTCTTGTTTACCTCGTGTTAAGGGTGGTGGAGAGAGCCTGTGTGAGGTCTAGGGTTTATATTCCACCATCGACATGGATTTGAGCTACAAGGAGGGATTACAAGAGGATCGCTCACGCAGGAGCACACACCACACACGCCACACTAGCCGTTATCCGTTCACCGCCTTCGTCCGCCTTGAAGCCGGGTATATGTAGCGAAGCGTTCTAGGCCCATTCAGGCCCAGCTAGCCAAGCCGGCAGGCAAGGCTACCTCCTGGGCCTGGTCATCTCTTCCGCTGGCTTCTGCCCCACTTTAGGATTGTTAGGAAATATGCAACTTGTATTTCCATGAGGCCATAGACCAATATATATGCATGTACAGGTGTGGAACATATGCAGGAAACCCCTTATACAACGAGATAAATACAAAGGGGTACATGACTTATATTATAACTCTAACACCCCCCCCCCCTCAAACTCATGGTGGATGAACAACACTGAGTTTGGAGAGAGAAAAGCCATGTTGTGCTCTAGTCTGGGCCTTCCTCAGGAAATCCGCCAACTGTAACTCGGAAGGCACATACTGAAGAGTAATAACCTGATCTTGCACACCAGCGCGCACATAGAAAGCATCAACACCAATATGCTTGGTGAGCTCATGCTTCACAGGATCACGCGCAATGCTAATAGCACCTGTACTGTCAGATAAGAGCGGAGTCGGTGTAGTGACAGAAACACCAAAATCCTGAAGTAACCACCGTAACCAAGTCACCTCTGCCGTCAAAAGAGCCATTGCTCGCAACTCAGCCTCGGCACTCGAACGGGAAACTGCAATCTGTTTCTTTGTCTTCCAGGCAATGAGAGAACCACCAAGAAAAACACAGTAAGCAGAAAGTGAACGGCGATCTGAAGGATCACTAGCCCACGTAGCATCCGAATAAGCCTGAAGTTGTAAAGAACTGGAGCGAGGAAAGAATAGACGGTGAGAGATTGTGACCCGAAGATATCGGAGAACACGAACGAGATGACTATAGTGGACCGATGTGGGAGCGGAGACAAACTGACTCAGAATATGAACCGGATAAGAGATATCCGGACGAGTGACAGCTAGATAGACAAGACTGCCAACAAGATGACGATAACGCGTCGGGTCAGGGAGGGGATCACCATCAGTAGCACGGAGGTGAATATTGAGCTCCATAGGAGTCTCAACAATGCGTTCGTCAGTAAGAGCAGCACGAGCAAGAAGATCCTGGATATACTTTTCCTGGGATATAAAAAAGCCATCAGAGGTAGAAGAGACTTCGATCCCAAGAAAGTAGCGAAGAGGTCCAAGATCAGACATAAGAAACTGCTCACTAAGACGGGCCTTTACAAAGGCAATATACTCGGGGTCATCCCCAGTGATGACCATGTCATCAACATAGAGAAGAAGAAGAGTCCGACCACGAGGAGAAAGATGAATAAACAATGCTGGATCATGAGCACTTGCTGAAAAACCAGCAGCAGTGACCACAGAGGCAAAACGCTCAAACCAGGCACGGGGGGCTTGCTTAAGGCCATAGAGAGAGCGACGAAGACGACATACCATGCCATCAGGAACAGAATACCCAGGTGGTGGCTGCATGTACACCTCCTCACGCAGCTCACCGTTAAGAAAGCATTCTTAACATCAAGCTGAGATATAGACCAGTGGCGTGCAGAGGCAACAGCAAGAAGTGTACGAACAGTGGTCATATGGGCCACAGGAGCAAAAGTCTCATCATAATCACGACCATGCTCCTGCTGCAAACCACGAGCCACAAGACGAGCTTTGTGACGCTCAAGAGAACCATCGGAGCGAGCCTTAACCTTGTAGACCCACTTACAAGTGATGGGACGGACTCCGGGAGGAAGAGAAACAAGATCCCAGGTACCAGTGCGTTCAAGAGCAGCAATCTCCTCGGCCATCGCAAACTGCCATTCAGGATGAACAACAGCCTGACGATAAGAAGTCGGCTCAAGAACAGCAGCACCAGCAGTGGGAAATCCAAAGCGGTCAACAGGCGGACGAGGACGAGAACACAAGCCATAAGTAGGCTGAGAGGAAGATGACGACACATCCACGGAGGCATCCACAGGACGTGAACGACGAGTGTAATACTGAGGAAAAGATGGAACAATAGAAGGAGGAATCGCCAAGGTAGAATCGAGGGGTGGCGACGAAGAAGTCTCCGGAGATGAAGGTGTAGAATCCGGTGACATGCTAGACGAGGAGACCGTGGAAGATGGTGGCAGCAAATCGACTAGAGGTGGAGAAGCAGAGGGAGCGGAACGAATAGGCACAGGCTCGACGGGGGTGATAGGTGAGTCAGGAAAAGTGAGGAAAGAGATATCCTCCACGGAAAAGGTCGAGGAAGATGGGTGTGGGTAGAAGGGACGAGACTCATCAAAAGTCACGTCTCGAGAGATACGCATCCGACGACCGATAGGATCCCAACAACGATAGCCCTTATGCTCATCACTGTAGCCTAAGAAGACACACTCAATAGACTGAGCGGTCAGTTTGGTGCGTTCGCGAGGGGCAAGAAGAACATAGCAAACACAACCAAACAAGCGAAGCATCGAATAATCGGGAGAACGATCAAAAAGACGCTCGAAAGGAACACCACCCTGTAGAGCAGCGGAAGGCTGGAGATTGATAAGATAGGTGGAGGTGGAGACAGCCTCGGCCCAAAAATGAGGCGGGAGAGAGGCAGAAATCAGCAATGCACGAGCCGTCTCAAGAAGATGATGGTGCTTTCGCTCAGCCACACCATTCTGAGCATGAGCACCAGGACAAGAGAATTGAGAGAGAGTTCCTTCCTCAGCAAGAACACCACGCAACATCTTAGAGATATACTCGCCAGCAGAGTCAGCACGAAAAACACGAATGGGTGAAGAGAACTGAGTATGAACCATGGCAGCAAAACGCTTATAAATAGACAACACCTCACTACGAGAAGTCATGAAATAAAGCCATGTGTAACGAGAGAAGTCATCTATGAAAATAATATAGTATTTATGACCACCTTTCGAAGCGAAAGGGGCCGGACCCCATACATCAGAATGGACTAAATTGAAAGGACGCTTAGACACTGACTCACTATGTGAATATGGTAACTGAATCTGCTTGCCAAGACGACAACCCTGACACTCTAAAGAGACATCTCCTGAGACAGACCCCAGAAGACCTCGATGAACTAAAGACGACAACCGAGAACCACACAGATGACCAAGTCGATGATGCCACTGCTTAAAGGAACTAGTAACGGAGGCAACTGAAGTGGAGGAACTGGCGATAGTGGTGGCAGCAGAAGGAACATGAAGCCAGTCCAACTCCCAAAGACCCTGAGAATCACGGCGGCGAGGGCCAGCCCCAACCAGAGTGTGCGTGCGACGGTCCTGGACAGAACAAGAGTCAATGTCAAGGATGACGCGACAACCAAAATCAGTAAGTTGACCAGCAGAAAACAGATTCATGGTAAGTCGAGGAACATGAGCAACATCAGGAATAGAGTAAGAAGGAGTGGTAAGATTGCCTCTACTAACGACAGAAAGTGGAGTACCATCAGCAGTGAGTACATGAACAGGAGAATCCAGCGATCGAAGAGAGGACAAAGGGGAAGAATGAGAAGACATATGAAAAGAAGCTCCAGAGTCCAGAACCCATGGTGATGTACCTGACTGTGTAGAGGGTGGTTGCTCAGTGCGGGAAGCATCAGTCACAGAACCAGCAGTACCCGTCGAGGAAGAACCTGAAGCCGCGAGAAGACGCTTAAGTCTCAGAATATCCTGCTCAGTCAAAGCAATGGCGGAAGCTGTCGAGGTAGATGACGAAGTCCCTGAAGATGATGATCGCGCCTTGCGCAGGTCTTGCTTCTTCGTGTAGCACTAGGACTCAACATGACCATCATTATTGCAGTAGTCGCAATGTGGACGGGGGCGACCTGAGCCTCCAGAAGGAGTGGGCAAGAGTGGTGGAGCACTCGAGCGAGAAGGGGTTAGTGCAGCAGGTGGCATAGAAGGAGCCCGAGTAGCAAGCACAGAGGGAACCTCCAGCAAACCAGCACCACGTAAGCGAGTCTCCTCAGCACGAATCTCAAAAAGCGCCTCCATGAGAGAAATACGGCCACAAGCAAACAACTGAGCACGCCGGGGCTCAAACTCCTTACGGAGCCAAGACAGGAACTCGTAGACGCGATGAAACTCTGAATTGGCCTGGACAGCCTGGCAACAGGGGCAAGTACGACAACCAGCACTGCGGAGAGAATCAAGCTGGCGCCAGATAGCAGAACTCTGTGCATAGAAGTCATCAACAGTAGAGTCACCCTGCTGAAGAGCATGCTCCTGACGGACCACAGAAAGGTATAAGGCATCACCAGAGGGCTCATAGCGCTGACGAAGACGGGTCCACATCTCAAAGACAGTAGGAAGACCCAGAAACTCAGAAGCAAACTGAGGCAGAACACTAGCAGTGAGAACAGCTGCAGCACGAGCATCATCATCAAGCCACTGGGTGTAAACAGACAGAGCACCATGATAAGTCTGAAGAGCCTCCTCATAAGCCAAAACCCTCTCATCATAAGCATGATTAGCAGCCTCATCAGCAAGCTTAGCCGCATCCTTGGCGGCCTGATTAGCATCCGTAGGAAGAACCACTGGAGTCGGCAGAGTAGGGGCCACCGGAGAAACTAGACGTGGCGGACAGCGGACCTCGCCAGAAAGAACACCCCAGAGACGGATGCCACGCATGTGAATGCGCATAAAGCCAGTGAACTCGGTGTAGTTAGTACCATCGAAAATCAGCGGACAACGAGGAACAGCAACATAACCTGAGGATTGAGACATCGTCTTTCTTTTCTTTTCTTTTCTTTTTTTTTCTTCTTTTTTTACCAACGGAAGGCAGACGGGCAGGAGTCTCGATCTGCAGCAACGGCGGAAGGCTCGATCAGACCGTAGACGAGCCTCGGAAGCAGAATCCCGATCTGGCCGGGAGCGGAACGAGCCAGAACAGGCCGATCCAATCGGGAGATATGGCACGGGCTGCGATCCGAGTTGGAGCAGTAGTCGGGCAAGAAAACGAGCGGGCGGGCAGCGTCGATCCCGGCTGCTTCGCAACGAGAGCCGATCCAATTGGGAGATGGGGCCGCGGGCTTCGATCCAAGTTGGAGCAGTAGTCGGGCAAGAAGCAAGCGGGCCGGCAGCGTCGATCCCGGCTGATTCGCAACAAGGCGAGAGGAGACTGACTTCGCGTCGGCGGCTTCGATCTGGGAAAGAGTAGAGCGGCCGTGGGGGACCAGCAGCAGGAGCGGACGTGGGGAACCGACGGCGGAGAGAGAAGCAGCCGCGGCGTCACGGGAGGATCAATCACACGAGTTGCGGCGTGGGAAAAAATTGACCTGGCTCTAATACCATGTTAGGAAATATGCAACTTGTATTCCCATGAGGCCATAGGCCGATATATATACATGTACAGGTGTGGAACATATGCAGGAAACCCCTTATTCAACGAGACAAATACAAAGGGGTACATAACTTATATTATAACTCTAACAAGGATCGCTAACAATCCCACCCTCCTTAGAAACGGCTTGCCCCCAAGCCGGTGCCCGCGGAAACTTTTGCTGCAAAGTCACCTTGTCTTCCCAGGTAGCCATCTCGGCAGGAGCTGTATTCCATTTAACCGGTACTTGGACAAGAGACCCAGACCCTCGACAAACCACTTTTTGATCCAAAATCTGCTCAGGGACTTGGAATTGATCATCAGGAGTAGGTAACTGAGGCAATACCTGGTGTTTTGGGTGTAACACCTTGCGAAGAAGCGACACATGAAACACTGGGTGTACTTTACTGCTTCCTGGCAATTCAAGCCGATAAGCTACTGCCCCAATGCGTTCCAAAATTTCAAATGGTCCATAAAACTTGAACACCAGCTTATGGTTGGCCCGAGGAGCAACGGATGACTGCAAGTAAAGTTGAAGCTTCAGGAACACACGCTCACCCACTACAAATTCACGATCACTCCGATGTTTGTCCGCTTGTGTTTTCATACGCTGTTGTGCTCACAGCAAATGTTGTCATACTGACTCCAAAATGGTTTGACAGTGTGCAACCCACTGATGTAAATCTTCAAACTAAATTGCATCTTCCGCAGCCAACCCAAACTGCCGCGGTGCATGACCATAGATGATTTCGAATGGAGTTTTCCCAGTAGCGGAGTGCCAGTTAGTGTTATACCAAAACTCACATAGAGGAATCCATTTGGCCCACCGAGAGGGATGAGCACTGACGAAGCACCGAAGAAAGCATTCGACCTGCTGATTAACTCGTTTTGTCTGTCCGTCAGACTGTGGATGACGAGTTGTACTCATTCTGAGCAGAACACCACATTTTTGGAACAGCTCCTTCCAAAACTTGCTGGTAAACACTTGATCCCGATCAGAAACGATCGATAGAGGCATGCCATGTAACCTATAAATTGTATTCAGAAACGCTTCAGCCACAGTTTCTGCAGTAAACGGATGGTGCAGTGGAACAAAGTGACCATACTTTGACAGTTTATCGATAACCACCAGCAGACAATTGTAACGACCGGATGTTGGCAATCCCTCGAAAAAGTCCATTGTGACCATCTCCCAAGGTGTGTTTGGAACAGGCAGAGGCTGCAGTAAACCTGGGCAGGGCACTCGCTCGGGCTTCGCTTGCTGACACACTAAGCAGTGTTGTACATATTTTTTCACAAAACCCCTCATACCTTTCCAATGAAACAGCTAATGAATTCTTTTGTAAGTTACTGGAAATCCAGAGTGTCCCCCAATAGGACTGTCATGAAATGCAGCAACAATCTTGGTTTGCAGTTCAGGGCAGTGGCCCACCCAAACACATTTGCCTATCTTGAGGATCCCAGCCCAAAGAGAAAACTTGTCATCAGACTTGGGAGCAGCAGCTAACTTTTGCAACAATTCAGATGCAAACGGATCAGCTTGATAACTATGCCCAATCTCTTGTAACCATGCAGGTTGAACAGAGGTGACAATATGTAACTCAGGCAGTACATCAGAATCAACATGTGGCCTTCTAGACAGAGAGTCAGCTGCACTGTTTTCAGTGCCTTTCTTGTAAGCAATGGTATACTACAAACCCAGTAACTTTGTAAGTGCTTTCTGCTGCCATTTAGTGTGTAATCTTTGCTCAGTTAGACTGGCCAAGCTGTGTTGATTAGTCCGGATAATAAACTCAGAAACCTGAAGATATTGGCGCCACTGCTCAACTGCCAACAGGATAGCCAAATACTCTTTCTCATAAACTGAAAGTGTTTGGTTTCTAGGCCCCAGTGCTTTGCCGACATAAGCCAGAGGGTGACCATCCTGCATAAGCACAGCACCCACGCCAACAACACAAGCATCTATTTCCACAACAAAAGTCTTGGAGAAATCAGGAAGAGCCAAAACTGGAGCTCATATTAGATCCTGTTTTAACAAAACAAAAGCTTGTTACTCTACATCTGTCCAATGATATGGCACACCTTTCTTCAAAAGATTAGATAGTGGCTTGCTCAACATTCCATAATGCGAGATGAATTTTCTATAGTACCCAGCTAGCCCCCAAAATCCCCTGACTTCCTTAGCAGAAACTGGAACTGGCCATTCTTGAATAGTAGAGATCTTGGCAGGATCTGTAGCTACTCCTTCTCCACTAATAACATGCCCCAGATAACTGATTTTTTTCTGAGCAAAAGCACATTTGGAGAGTTTAACATACCACTTATGCTGCTCCAATAAGGACAACACTTGAGCTAGATGTTCCAAATGTTGGGCATAAGTTTTGCTGAATATGAGAATACCATCAAAGAAAACTACTGCACACTCTCTCAACACAGGTGACAGTGTGTCACACATTGCAAAGTTGAAAGTATTGGGCCCTCCAGTCAGACCCATAGAAACCACCAAGAATTCATAATGACCAGTGTGTGTCTGAAAAGCAGTTTTATATTCTTCTCCAGGGGCCAATCTTATCTGGTGATGCCCAGCCCTCAAATCCAACTTAGAGAACCAACAAAATCCTGCCAACTCATCCAAAAACTCATCAATGATTGGAATGGGAAATTTACTCTTAACTGTCAAGGTATTTAGATGTCTGTAGTCAATGACATGCCTCCAAGTTTTGTCCTTCTTTTGTACCAAAATCATAGGAGAAGAAAATGGACTGTTGCTGTGTCTGATAATACCAGAGGTCAGCATCTCCTGAACCTGCTTTTCCAGTTCATCCTTAAGCACAGTAACCAGCCTGTAGGGTCTGATAGAAAATGGTTGAGCCCCAGGAATTAAGGGAATGGTATGGTCATACTTTCTCCTTGGAGGTAATCCTTTTGGTACCTGAAAAACTGAACTGAATTTTGACAACACGTGTTGAATTTCTGCAGGTAACTCAGATGGAGCTGTCTCAGTGCCAATGAGCAGTGCAGATAACTCAATCAAAGCAAAAACCTGAGGAGCTGCATCCTGTCCAAACAGTGTCACCAGTTCACCATGCAGTTGAAAAGAAAGCCAATGTTCAACCCAGTCCACCTGCATAGGGCTATGACCTGCTAACCAATCCAGGCCCAGTATCCCATCATAAGAGCCAAGAGGAAAAACTTTAAAATCACTTACAAATTCATGTCCTGCACAATACCATTGCCCTTTTTGCAGTTGTTGACTAGAGGGCACCAGTGATCCATTAGCCACCTTAACCATGGATACAGTCATAGGAACAACACCTTGCAATTTACTGGCCACAGTACAATCCACAAATGAATGTGTACTGCCCGAATCCACCAAAAATATCATTGGCTGACCCTGTAATTGCACTTTCAGTTTCATAGTTGTAATTGTAGGTGCAGAATTTTCCCCTAAAGCAGCAGCAGACAGGAAAATTGCATTGGCCTCATGAACAACTTCCTCTTCAGACTCACTGACATCAAATGGCATACTCTGAACATAATCAAGCATCTCCTGCACAACATGTAGCTACACTTCATGCTTGCAACGATGATCGCAAGCCCATCGTTCTCCACCGATGAAACAAAGCCCTTTGGACTTGCGGTAAGCTCTAAGCGGAGCCCAACGGTCATCTTCAACTGTTGTTGATCGACTGGTGTCAGGTAGCTTCTTTTCATCAGTGATTCGAGCTACAGTTGGACGAATTGCTGTTGGAGCCATGGAACGCTTACTGCTGGCTGTACTGCTTCCTGTGAACATAGATTGATCACCCAGTTCTTCCGACAAAAGCGCCAGTGCATAAGCAGAGTCCAAATCGACTGGCTGCTGAATCCCAACCAACAGACGCACTGACGGTACCAGCCCTTCCATAAAACGAGTGACATAATGCACATCACTCGGGTTAGATTCATATGCGCAGTCAACTGATCATACAGTTCTGAGAAACGCTCAACATAATCCTCCACTGTACTCGTCTGTCGGATATGAAACATCTGACGGACGAGGTTCTGGTGCTTATTGCGTCCAAAATGAGACTGTAACAACCCACAAAATTCAGACCAATTAACATTAGGTGCACGACGTTGGACTGACTCTAACCAACGAGCTGTGGTTCCCTCAAATTGCGACGAAGCAAAGGAAATCCACTGGTGCTAAGGAGTATTCCAAAACCGAAAGTAATCCTCACAACGAGATTGCCACAGTTTTGGATTCGAACCATCAAATCACGGAAGTTCAATTCTAGGACCAAAATTCACCGCATCCGGGAGGAAGGCCCGAAAATTTTCAGCAGCAGGAATCAACTGGCGCGACTGAGCTGGATCTCTGTGCATACCTCGAACTGGTGGAGGAACGTAATGGGGGCCCGAACTCCTCTGCTCCAGATCAGCTCGGACTCCGTCGGATCCATGCGAACCACCGCTCGCTGGCGCTGGCGGATGTACTTGACCAGGCTCCCTTGACGAAACGGGCGTCGATGTCGTCGGGGTGGATCCTCGATCGACACCAATTTCGCCGCGCAACTCGTCGAGGTCGACGCCGATGGCGAGCTTCATGTCGTCGATACGACCAGACAGCCGATCCAGTTTACTGTCCAGCTTGGTGAAGGCGGTGACCACCTCCTTGCTGCGCTCCGTCGAGGCCTTGGCGAGGGCGGCATCGAAATCTGCATGCAGGAACTCGTAGATCGCGCGGGTCTCCGGGGAAATTTTCTCCATGGCCTTTGCCCGACGGCGTGCGGCGAGACGGGTGTGGCGAGGAAGGGTGGGCGGCTCCAGGATTGAACGGCTTTGATACCAGATTGTGAGGTCTAGGGTTTATATTCCACCATCGCCATGGATTCAAGCTACAAGGAGGGATTACAAGAGGATCACTCACGCAGGAGCACACATCACACGCCACACTAGCCGTTATTCGTTCGCCTCCTTCATCCGCCTTGAAGCCGGGTATATGTAGCGAAGCGTTCTAGGCCTATTCAGGCCCAGCTAGCCGAGCCGGTAGGCGAGGCTGCCTCCTGGGCCTGGTCATCTCTTCCGCTGGCTTCTGGCCCACTTCGGGATCGCTGACAGCCTGAACCAGCTAACCCAGCAGTGCGTCACCTACCTGAACAAAATCGCCCAGCAACACATCGGTAAGCGAGCAGTGATCACCCCATCCTTGCAATTTCATCTCCCGAATATATTCATGTGTGGTTAGCAAACCAGATTCAGCAATGTCTGTTAGTGTTGTCACATCGCGCTCTAACTGAGCCCTGAGCTCTTTGACGACAGGGGAGCGGGTGATCGTGGTCTCTCACGGCGCGGCGATAGTGGAGCTCTGCCGGCACACCGATCCCCCCGGCAGCTCGGTTCACCGGAACTTCCCCAACACCTCGCTCAACGTCTTCCATGTCTCGGGTGTCACCAGGCAGTGGGCCCTAGCGAGGTTCGGCGACGTCGGCCACCTCGATGGAAAGGGCGCTCTCGAGGATGCCTTCGACGGCAACGGGGTGTCTGCCTAAAGAAACATGCATTTTTTTCAAAAGGAGGAAGACCCCGGCCTCTACATCTGAATGATGCATGCAGTCACTTTATTAATTAATCATACAAGACTTTACAAAGAAATATAACAGTAAGTCTGAATCCACCGTATAGGCAACATCTATCGCTACTCCTATATTCAATTAATGAAGGGATGCTGATAGTCCGGGCTTAATACCACAGACCTCGCAGTCAAGCTTAACATCTAAGACCTGAGGCCCCAACCAAGCCATTTGTTGGGTATGGGGCACACACCGGTCCGGCGCGCTCTCAGAGGTCGCCGCCGCCAACTGCCACCACTCCAACTTCAGAGCTGTACCGACACATCATCCTTGCCCGGTCTAGCTGTGGTCGATGCCACCACGGCGCCCAACGCCACCACCTCCCTGCGAACGAACTGCTGAGCACGTCGCGGTCATCGCCGGTACACCTCGGCATCATGCCGCCAAGTACCACCAGCTGACACAGCTTGAAGTATCTGAAAGATCTGTCGTGCGTAGCACCTGCCGACCAGGCATGACAAAGCGTAGCACCTGTCGGCCAGGCATGACTTGACATCTCCACCGAAGCTCCGTGCAAGACGAAGCCGCTTCACCTCCTACCTTTGACTTCCAGCACTGCTCCACAAACGATGCTCCCAAGAGAGGAACGATGCCGCAGTGCCGCCATCATCCGATCAGGAAAAACATATCCTAGGGTTTTCCCCGGATCAGCACGGGTGGGTCGACAGTAGTTACACGATGATGCCTTCATCAAGGTAACAACGCAGAACGCCGCCATCGCCTGTCGTCGGCTCGGTTTTCACCGGCAACTCTTTCTCCCCAACTCGCAGCCGGGACTAGATGTCGGATCTCGAGATCTGACCACCCCGCCTCTGGCCGGCCACCTTCCACGAAGAAGAAGATCACCACCACCGGCTGCACCATCCAGATTAGATCAGACCGGAGGTGCCGCCAAGCAGTCCACCAGGCCCTCGACGTCGCTGCCGATCCAAAGCCAGATGATGCGCCGCCTCAACATAAACCGCCCGCCGCGAGGCAGGAGTGGCCTTCGCCGCCATCGCCGCAGCCATCGGCGCCACTTCGCTAGATCGATCACGCCTCCACGCGCATAGGGGGCCCGCACCGCCCCTGAGACACAGGAGCGAGGAGAACCCCCGCCACCGCTGTCGGCCACCGGGCGCAGACCAGTGGTGTCCTCCGGTGGTGGTGGGAGGAAGGGAGGGATGAGAGTCGGCCCCGGCGGCGTCTAGGGTTGGAGAACCACCCGTGTCGCCCGAAAGGGGGACGACGCGGGGGTCAGGAGCCTTTCACCATTGGCCTTCTCCGACCTTCCCCTGTGCTGTTGCAAGAACGAAAGAGCCTTAAACATGGCAGTAGCATTCTTTTTTGTTCCTTTTATCGACATATTCGGTGATTCAAACCTGCAAATGTTTACTCATGAAATCGAAGCACTATACTGCCGCTGCAAAAGAGAAACAAAATTTTACCCATTGATTTTCTAGCCGCGTTCTTCTTTTCTTCTTCCTTGTAGTACACGAATGATCGTATCACTCCGACCTTGCCGCAGAAATATTTTCAGTTGGCTGGTCTTTTGCAAGGATCGGCCGGGACCCAAGCCGTTGGATCGGATAATCGAGTGGTCAATGTTGCGGCTCTCCTTGCAACATGGCCAATGTTGCGCTTGGGAGACTGCAACATGGGACATTGCAAATAATGTTTGCAACATGACACATGTTACGCTTGTGAATAAAAGATATATTGCAACTTAATCCATGTTGTGCTTGGAGATTTGCAACATGACCCATGTTACATTGATGGTGACCGCCTTGTAGCTTGTCTACAACACCAAGCTTTAGCCTCACGTCGTTGGTGTTCCTGAATTGGCCGCGCACGTCATCTCTCTTCTTCCTCCATCATGTCGCTATCCGGCTTGTGTGGTTTCTCCTGGCTCCAAACATCGGTCAGAGGCATGATATGTTCCAATATTCATATTGGGCCACAATATGCTAGGTGGTCTTCCTGCAGCTGAGCATATTGAATTCATGCTCCAGCCAGTTACTCCAAAAGTCGAAGCTGATGAAGAGAGACATGCAATATATTTCAACACTCTTTCTAATGTCTAGGCTTATTTAGTCCCTAGACGGTGGATCAATGTAGACCATGGAATCATTTAATACTACTTTGGCAAGGTCTTGAACTCAAGACCTCTTGGTTCTAATATCATATTCGTGCTCCAACTAGTTACTCCAAAATTCCAAACTGATGAAGAGAGGCCGACAATATATTTCAACAGAGCACTTGCCACCTTTAAGATGGAGAGAGCCCATACAATGCCTTCGGTTCTGCAACCTCCTATCATGCAACAACCAAGGGGCATTTGCCTGATTGGACTGATCATATGAATGACCATTTGAAGGACATACCATTTGGTGAATTGGCGCATAGTTTGTTTGCCTAAGGATTGTGGTGGCCTTGGGGTGCTTGACCTCTAGACCTTGAATCATATTTTGCTTTTCAAGTGGCTCTGGAAACTTGATAATACTAAAGGTGTGTAACAAAAATTGTTCATAGATAAGTATCTTCATTCTCAAACCTTGTCAAGCATGGGACCTGGGTCTAGTGGCTATCATTCTGGCGGGGTCTAATGAAATTCAATAATGTGTATTTTCCAATAGTTTGTTGCGAGGTTTCTAGGCAAAAAAATTTGGGAGGGTGTTTAGATTGGCGATTCCTCTTTGGCTAACAAGCTCCCCATGTTTGTGAAAGTGCTAGTGATCGACTAGAGGGGGGTGAATAGGCGATTTTTATGGAAGTCTTCAAAACATGGAAGTTTCGAAGACAAACGATAGAAATAAACCTATTACCATACGGCGGAAGGTAGACTACACTAGCCAAACCATAGTCAAGTATTCAATGAAGTGAAAGCATAATGACTAATAGCAGCTAGGCAGTAAAGATCAGGTAGGAAGATATTGTGAAGCCAATCAGAACAAGTAGTCACTCAGTGAAGACAAAAGATAATGCAATCATACAATGACTTCACAAGAACCAACAGTAAGCAAAGGGAAGGGAAGGATGAAACCAGTGACTCGTTGAAGACAATGATTTGTTGGACCAGTTCCAATTGCTGTGACAACTGTACGTCTGGTTAGGGAGGCTGAGATTCAACTCAGAAGACCTCGTCTTCACCTTATTCCCCTTGAGCTAAGGACACCCAGTCCTCGCCCAATCACTCTGGTAAGTCTTCAAGGTAGACTTCCAAACTTTCACAGACTTCGTTCACCGGCGATCCACAATGACTCTTGGATGCTCAGAACGCGACGCCTAACCGGCTGGAGGATTGACAGTCCTCAAGTGTAATAAGTCTTCAGATCACACAGACAGGAAGACTTAAGTGATGCCTAACACTCTTTGCCTCTAGGTGTTTAGGGCTTTATCCTCGCAAGGAATTCTCTCTCAAAGGCTTCGAGGTGGGTTGCTCTCAAACGACAAAAGCCGTACTCTAACTCTGAGCAGCCAACCGTTTATGGTTGTAGGGGGTGGGCTATTTATAGCCACTAGGCAACCCGACCTGATTTGTCCGAAATGACCCTGGGTCACTAAGGAACTGACACGTGTTCCAGCGGTCAGATTTCAAACACACACAGCAACTTTACTTGGGCTACAAGCAAGCTGACTTATCCAACTCTGGACAAGATTTGCTCTCATAGTCTTCACTCGAAGACATAGTGTAAGTGCATCTAGTGCCACCCCTAGTTGGTTTTGGAGTATTGACGACAAACCTAGTTGAGGGACTAATGTGTTTGTGAGAATTGCAGGATAACACAGGTAGAAGTCCGTCATTGATTCAGTTTTCCTACCAGAGATGACCCCTAAAAATGTATGAAGACATTGATGTCAAAGGTGGTATATGAAGATATTCACATTGAGGACTATGACAAGAGAAGACATCGCATGAAGCCTATGGAGCTCGAAGACTTAGGTCTTTCTTAGTTCTTTTTCTTCTTTGTTGAGTCATAGGAACCACCGTACTGTTAAGTGGGGTCCAAGAGAACCAGTCAGAATGACTGAAGTGATGCTTAACCAAAACCTATGTCTTCGAGTGAAGACTATGAGAGCGAATCTTGTCCAGAGTCGGACAAGTCAGCTTTGCTTGTAGCCCAAGTAAAGTTGCCGTGTGTGTTTGAAATCTGACCGTTGGAACATGTGTTAGTTCCTTAGTGACCTAGGGTCATTTTGGACAAATCAGGTCAGGTTGCCCAGTGGCTATAAATAGCCCACCCCCTACAACCATAAACGGTTGGCTGCTTAGAGTTAGAGTACGGCTTTTGTCGTTTGAGAGCAACCCACCTCGAAGCCTTTGAGAGAGAATTCCTTGCGAGGATAAAGCCTTAACCACCCAGAGCCAAAGAGTGTTAGGCATCACTTAAGTCTTCTTGTCTGTGTGATCTGAAGACTTATTACACTTGAGGACTGTGAATCCTCCAGCCGGTTAGGTGTCGCGTTCTGAGCATCCAAGAGACATTGTGGATCGCCGGTGAACGAAGGCTGTGAAGGTTTGGGAGTCTACCTTGAAGACTTACCAGAGTGATTGGGCGAGGTCTGTGTGACCTTAGCTCAAGGGGAATACGGTGAGGACTGGGTGTCCTGAGCTACGTGTTCAGGACTGGGTGTCCGGGACTGTGTGTCCTCAGGTTTAAATACCTAGCCGCCCTAACCAGACGTACAGTTGTCACAGCAACTGGAACTAGTCCAACAAATCATTGTCTTCAACGAGTCACGGGTTTCATCCTTCCCTTCCCTTCACTTACTGTTGGTCCTGGTAAAGTCATTGTATGATTGCACTATCTTTTGTCTTCACTGAGTGACTGCGTGTTCTGTTTGGCTTCATAATATCTTCCTACCCGATCCTTACTACATTGCTGCTATTAGTCATTGTGCTTTCACTTCATTGAATACTTGACTATGGTTTGCCTAGTGTAGTCTACCTTCCGCTGCATGGTAATAGGTTTATTTCTATCGTTTGTCTTCGAAACTTCCACATTTTGAAGACTTTCATAAAAATCGCCTATTCACCCCCCCTCTAGTCGATATAACGCACTTTCAATTGGTATCAGAGCAAGGTACTCCCTTGTTCTGTGTGATTCGGTTTAACCACCTGGAGTTTTAGCTATGTCGACTGCAGGGATAATTAAAGTCTCCGCTGCGTGCCCTGTCTTCGATGGAACTGAATATCCCTACTAGAAGAATAAGATGCGCATGCATCTTGAAGCCATTGACGTCGACCTATGGTATGTCGTCAAGAATGGCGTTCCGAAGGCTGGAGAAGGTGTCACTGCTGTTGATGTCAAGAAGTTCATTCAACTGAACTCTACTGCCAAGAATATCATCTGTGGTCATCTGACCAAAGGACAATATGGCCGTGTGAGTGCTTTGGAAACATCTAAGCTAGTCTAGGACTGGCTCTCCAAGGTCAATGAAGGCGTCTCAACCTAGAGAGATCAGAGAATCAGTGTCCTTCGCAACCTCTTCAACCGCTTCAAGAGAAATGACAATGAGAATGTCCAGCTCACGTTTGATCGACTCACTGACATCACAAATGAGCTTCAAGCCCTTGGCGCTACTGAGATCACCAAGCATGAAGTCGTCAAGACACTACTGAGATCACTTGACAGTTCGTTTAACACCCTAGCCCTGATGATTCAAGAACGTCCTGATTTCAAGACACTCGATCCGTCTGACATACTTGAGAGGCTCAACACACATGAGTTTCAGCTTTCTGAGAAAAGAGATATCTACGGTCCAAACTATGGGCGAACTCGTGCCTTGAAGGCAAAAGCTGTCTCCTCATCTGAAGAAGAATCTGACTGGGTGTTCAGGACTGGGTGTCCGGGACTGTGTGTCCTTAGGTTTAAATACCTGGCCGCCCTAACCAGACGTACAGTTGTCACAGCAACTGGAACTGGTCCAACAAATCATTGTCTTCAACGAGTCACTGGTTTCATCCTTCCCTTCCCTTCACTTACTATTGGTCCTGGTGAAGTCATTGTATGATTGCACTATCTTTTGTCTTCACTGAGTGACTGCGTGTTCTGTTTGGCTTCATAATATCTTCCTACCTGATCCTTACTACATTGCTGCTATTAGTCATTGTGCTTTCACTTCATTGAATACTTGACTATGGTTTGCCTAGTGTAGTCTACCTTCCGCTGCATGGTAATAGGTTTATTTCTATTGTTTGTCTTCGAAACTTCCACGTTTTGAATACTTTCATAAAAATCACCTATTCACCCCCCTCTAGTCGATATAACGCACTTTCACATAGGATTTTGGTTAAGCATCACTTTAGTCATTCTGACCGGTTCTCTTGGACCCCACTTAATAGTACGATGGTTCCTATTACTCAACAAAGAAAAACACAGAACGACGAAACTGCTAAGTCTTCGCGCTCCATAGTCTTCACGTGTTGTCTTCTCTTGTCATAGTCTTCAATGTGAATGTCTTCACATACCACCTCTGACTTCAATGTCTTCATACATTTTTAGGGGTCATCTCTGGTAGGAAAACCGAATCAATGAGGGACTTCTACCTGTGTTATCCTTTCTCACAAACACATTAGTCCCTCAACTAGGTTTGTCGTCAATACTCCAAAACCAACTAGGGGTGGCACTAGATGCACTTACAATCTCCCCCTTTTTGGTGATTGATGACAAACTAGTTGAAGTTTTCAACGGGGAATAAAGTATGTGAAATTGTAAAGGATAGGTTATTGTCTTCATAAGTGGCAAAGGCTCCCCCTGAAGATGTGCATATAAGTAATTTGCTTTTGGTATGCAAATGCACATGGCAGGTTGTACTTGTGGAGATCCTCTTCAACTTATGATGACAATTCATCATGCATGAAAAGTATGTGAAGATAATGACATGCATAATGAAAAATGGACGTCTGCAAAATGATCTAAGTGCGGAATTTATCGTCGCACATGCGGAATTTATCATCGCATCACAGTAAAGCAAATAAGTAGCAGACGACCATCGAGTTTGAGTGTTACAACTCAAAGAACCAAATGTATCAAAACGCAAGAGTTGTAAACACTAGGCAAAATATAAAACTACCGCCCATATGAACCCGCTTGAAGACTATCAAACTCATCTGCTTCTCCCCCTTTTTTCAGTAAGGACCAAAAAGGTTTGAAGACATAGAGCACCTACTCGTTCCCATGAGGAGTAGGTGAAGCAGCAGGGTCGTCGGTGTTGTTAGGCGGTGCAGACGAACTTGGGGCAGTGTCGATGCATGCAGAAGTAGGGGGCGGTGAAGTAGCATCGTCTTCATCATCGATCACTCTGGCATTCACGGTTGCAGCAGAGGAGGAGAACTCAGAGTCTTCAAGAGACGGAGTTCGTCGCAGCACAGTCCTTCTTGAAGGTGTTGAGTCAAACTTGAAGCGTTCAGAGAAGCCGTCCTCTTGAAGATCATCTTCAAAACACATAAGCGTCAGCCCTTTCCATGTATGCCGACAAGTTTCATGGGAAACAAAGGCATTCTTGGTGGCAAGATTGCGAATCCTGTTTACGTCCACCATGAGGCTTTGCATTTGGCGCTTCAGCCAGTCATGATGCTTATCCTATTTCTGATGAAGGGCAACCAGAAGCTCTCGATCATTGAGAACACGGGATCGCTTCTTGGGCCGTTGGGCAATGGTGCTGTCAGTGGCTTCAGTGAGGGCACGGTGAGGTGCACGTGTAGTGCCAGCCAGAGGATAAACATGAGAGACTGGTTGAACTCCTTCAATGTTTTGAGAGGAGCTTTGATTCTCAGCATTCTGAAGACTAAGAGGCTCCTTGGCAGGCTCTAGATAGATGGCTTCAACTGACATATCGACGTCAGGCAGAAAGATCCGATGATTGCAAGCAGAGGACTGATAGGTGACAGCTGAGTGTAGTTTGATCAGCCGCATTATCCATGGAGCGTAAAACTTCAAGCCAAAAATGTCAGATCCTGATGCAGCAAGCTGGCGAATAAAGAAGTCTTGTGCATTGAAGCTTTTGCCATGAAGAATATGAAAGACCAATGTCTTCATTGCGCCTTCGAGCTTGGCATGGGGAGAATGTCCTTTGATGGGCCAGAGAGTTCACCTTATGATGTGATAGATGGTACGTGGCAGATACTCAAGGTCTTCAACATAGAACTCCTTAGGATATTCAGCATCTGGAGGCAAAGACTTCATCATGCTAAGCATCTGACTCATATTGGGCTCAGGCTTGTGGAAGATGCTTTCCATAGCAGCACTATGAAGCTGACAACCAGGTTCATACAGATCTCCTGGAGTGGGCAAGCCAGTAAGCTCAATGATATCAAAGGCTTTGGCTTCATGATGAACATTGCCTGTCATCCACTCAAGGACCCAAGTCTTCGGATCCCTGTTATAGCCACAGATATGAAAAGTGGCATAGAATTGGAGCAACAATTCTTCATTTCAGTGCTCCTTATCAGTGACGAACTGCAGCAAGCCTGACTCTCTGAAGCAATCCAGAGCTTCTTCCAAACAGGGCAGACCAGTTATGGCTTCAGTGTGAAGACGCATATGTGGGAAAATGCGACCTTGATTGTACAGAATGCATGAGTAATAACTTCACTGCTGATAGCTCCAGAACCGACCAGAAGATATTCTTGCCTTTGAGTAGGGGTTCTTGGCGCTATTGAAGAAGGTGTTGTGTGCCTTGAAGCCATTGATATTGAATGATCCGAGTGCAGATGCAGTGCCTAGAAACCTGGGCAACCTCGGTATTGGCTTCTGAACCTGAGGCCTGTGCTCAACGTGATAGTCAAATTGAGGACCAGCAGCAGGTGGAGGAGTCAGGAAAGGCCATTTGACAGTGACAAGTTGGCCATAGTTGAATGCTTGCTTGATAGTGTGTGGCCGAGGTGGCGGAACAGGAGCAGTGGCATTAACAGAGGTGTTAGGCTGCACAGCAGAGGCTTCAGGAGCAGTTGCATCATTGGCTTCATTGACTTCTGGCACATTGGTTGGTGCAGGCTCCACATTTGCTTCAGCCATGACTACGTCATTGGCTTCATTTGTGTTGGTGGTGGCAGCATCAAGATTCTCAACCTCCACTTGATGAGCTGAAGGGTCGGGCACAGACACGTTCTCCTCGAGAACAGCTTCTTCAATAATGGGGGGGAGTAGGGACACATTCTTCTTCTTGTCTGTCGTCGGCTGATGCAGCCGGAATGTCTTCAGCAGCTTTAGCCTCAGACTCGGAGACATTCATAGTAGGAGTGGCATCTGGAAACACTTGACGTGCAACAGATTGGTGGGGCACTTCTCCTTCTGGAACGCTCGAAAGAGGGACTTGAGGCCTTGGTCCTTTGCGAAGCCTGCGTAGCGCTGGAGACGCCTGTGGAGATGGAGTTGGCTGGGCCTCAAAGTCATCTTCTTCTTGCACTGATGGGGTTGCTTGCGGTTGGGGAGAGCATGGAGTGTCTTGTCTCTGTGCGTGATCAGCCCACGATGCATCCTGAGCAGTTGGCGTCAGAGGACGGCCAATGCTGATGAGTTTGTTGTGCGTGAGCACAGGTGATGATACCAGTTGGTGCTTGATCTGAGGAAGGAATTCATCATCTTCAACATTGTCATGGTGACCAATGTCTTCAGCAGCGGTGGGATCAACTGCTGGAATGTCTTCAGCATCATGAGCCTCTGTGGAAGCAGGCTCATGAACAACCAGTTGGCGCTCATGGTGTTCAGATGCAGGGAGAACCATTGAGATGGGTTCAACAACTAAGGGCTTTGTGGGAGCAGCCCGATCCTTTTTGGTCTTGCGCTTCTTCATAGAGGGAGCGACATTAGAAGCTTCAGGATTTTTCCTTTTTCTGGCTTCAGCCTTGGCAGTCCTCGTCTTCTTCAGTTCTGAAGCGGTTGACCTGACCTTGGGCTTCGAGCCAGTCATGCTGCTTGGGAAGACTATGCGAGGTTCTTCCTGCCTTGAAGGTGCAGATTGGTCAGTTGAGGGCTTCTTATTCTTTGCAGCCATTCTTGGGTCGATGCCAGGACGACCAAGAGCCTTGCGCTTCTCAGCCTCATTGTAGGCTTGCACACACTTGTCAGCCAGGCTCTTCATGTGTTCACGAGAACCTTGAGCTTCTTCACGCTTTTTGAGAAAGGCTTCCTTGAGCTCGTGCAGCATAATCTTGAAGTTTTTCACATCTTGCACGCTAAGCTTAGCCATGTGCTTCTTGAACTGAGCTTTCTCATAGTCGATCTTTTGCTTCAGTTCAACGATGCGCTGAGCTAGAGATAGCTCAGAAGCAATGGCGCCAGTGAAGGAGACAGTGAGGCCAATTGGAAGTTGCAGATCTTCAAAGCTGAGGTTGGGCGTGTCAAACCACTCATCAATGAAGTTATGGAGGATTGCCACATCAAATAGAGGCAGATCATTGAATATCTCTGCTTCTTCCTTGCTCTTGGTCAGTTGCTCAAGAGCGTCATCTGCAAGATCTTCATCGCTGGAGAGATCAATGGCGTCATTGCGCAGAATAGCAGCAGCAGTCAGTGCCTGATCAGTACTCCTTCTCATCTCAGTCTTCTTGGAGATATGTGATAGATCTTCAGACTGCACACTGTCTTCAGGAGGTGCAGTAGCCAGTGGCTTCGCATGTAAGACCTTTGGTGCAGGAGCAGGCTTTGAAGCTTTAGGCTTCTTCAGTTTCTTTGGCTTCGGTGGTACAGGCGCTTCATCAGATTCAGCGTCATCTGCAGGCTCATCCACGGCTGTCCCTTGAACCATGATATGAGTGATGAGACCTTCCAGGTTGTAGAAGGCCCAACAAGATTGGGTTCAGCTTCGCGGGTGCCATCGGCACGGGGAGCAGAAGGACCAGGGTTGAAGTCTAGTCCCAATGTCTTCTTGTTTTGCTTAGCCAAGTTCTTGGCAAACTGGAAGTTGCGCTTGAACAGATTGTCATCACGACACCATAGCAATGACGATGGATCAGCATCTGCAGGTTGTGGTCCATGGACCATGCAGGGATAGAAGCCTTGTTCAATGGCTTCATCTCTGGACCTGGGTTGAAGATTTCTGTATAGGATGTCTCCCCATGGTCGCTTGATGGCATTCTTCTCTGCATATTCCTGGGTCACAAATCTGTACTTGAACCATTGCTCAGCCCAGTACCTTCGAATCCATTGGATTCGTGTCTTGCGCTGATTGTAATCCTCTTCTAGGTCTGTCTTGTACAACTCTGAGAGGTCATCAGGCAAATCTCTTGATGTTCCCCCTCAACTGTCAGGACCCCGATTCCAAGTCACATCGATCTAGCCGGTAACACTTCATATCACTTTGCGGCCTCACGCACGGTATTCCCACGGGTGTCGCCTTACCATGGCCCGGGACCGTTTGCGCCTTTTGGCTCACGTATATGATAGTGTCGCTAGCATCCATATGACAGGGAACCCGGGCCGACATGGCTAGTCGTGAACCCAAAGCGGCACTAACCTATGGGGACAGGCATACATGAATCACATCGAGCGTGTCGGTCAGCAGCGTGTGAATCCGGGCTGTAGCACTGGTCTAACAGGACTCCGGGAACCCGGGCTCTAGCAGGCTAGGCAGGACTCCGGATGTCACCGCGTGACATTTCCCCGAAGGGACAGACACAGGAACGAAGTGAAACACATGCCGGCCAGTCAAGTGTCCTGAGCAGTAGTGCTGGGCTAACAGGACTCCGGTGAACCGGGCTGCAGCAGACTACTATGGCTCATGGAAGCACTAGACTACATTTCCCCATAAGATAGACTACTAAGGATAAACAACTAGATTGTCGTACCCCACACATACCAAGCATTTCAATCATACACACAATATGCTTGATATGTGTAAATACAACATGGCATCACAACATAACCCTACAACTCAAGTATTTATCCATTAGGCTCCGAGGAGCGAGATATTACAAACATGGGTCTCATGACCCAACAATCATAGCATACAAGTCAAAGCACATGTGGAAGCTTAACATGTCTGAGTACAGACATCTACAAATGAAAAAGGATGAGAAGCCTGACTATCTACCAGATCCTGCCGAGGGCACAAGATCGTAGCTGAGGTATCAAGCTAAACGTCGAAGTCCACGCGGAACTACTAGCGAGACTGACGTCTCTCTGCAAAACATAAAATAGGCAAACGTGAGTACAAATGTACCCAGCAAGACTTACATCAGAACTAACTACATATGCATCGGTATCAACAAAGGGGTGGTGGAGTTTAACTACAGCAAGCCAACTTTGACTCGGTGGCTATCCTGAACTACGACTGCAAGCAACTCTTTTGAGGTGGCGCACATGAGTCCACATGTTCACCATTCAATACACCACTATGGATCCGCTCTCGTCTCCCTACGAGAAGGCCATCCATAGCACTCACACTTATCTTGCGAGTTTTAGAGTATCCACTTTCACTCGTCTATGAACTATTATAGGCAACCCAGAAGTCCATTACCGCGGACACGGCTATTCGAATAGATGATGTTAACCCTGCAGGGGTGTACTTCTTCACACACGCTCTCACCACTTACCCCGTTTACACGACATGTACTCGGCAACCTTCAAGCGGAAGCCCAATGAGGGTGTCGGCCACAGCCTACCTAAACACTCAAGTCTCTAGTCCAGGTTTATCGCCTATCCAGGTTCCATCCGCAGGGAGTCCGGCCGAGGTTTCCACATACGGCCCCGGACGATGTGTACAGGGTTCCGAGACACCAAACGGGCGCCCGGCATGCCCGGCCATGGTGTATCTACCGCATCATAGCCCACCCCTAGGGTCAGCGCTACGCACGGCCGCCAACACATATCCTATAAACACCAGAAACTAGTTGCAACTCCTGGACAGAGGACAAGGGTGATCAAGAAGCCGAGAGGGTCCATTGGTTTCGGGCCCAATGCGTGGTAGTAACTGTTTCATGGATCACAAACACAGAACTCATTTCCTAAGGACGGTTTCAATGAGACAACCCACCATGTACTCCTACATGGCCTCTCACCGCTACCTTTACCAAATCGTGTTCACACACTTAGCTCACACACAGTAGGACATGTTCATCACTGTTCCAATTCATCCCCGATGAATCAGACCTGACTCAACTCTAAGCAGTAGCAGGCATGACAACAAGCATGAATGAGTAGGCACATCAGGGCTCAAACAACTCCTACTCATGCTAGTGGGTTTCATCTATTTACTGTGGCAATGACAGGTCATGCAAAGGATAAAGGGGTTCAGCTACCGCAACAAGTAACAGATGAATCGTTGTTGTCCTAATGCAGTAAAAGAGAGCAGGAGCGAGAGAGTGGGATTGTATCGGAATGAACAAGGGGGTTTTGCTTGCCTGGCACTTCTGAAGATAACGTTGAGTCTTCATCAGTGTCAACGATCACAGCGTCGGAGCAGCGTCTACCGACAGGGGACAATCACCGACAAACAAGGAAGAACACAATCAATGCGATGCAACAATATGATGCATGATCATGACATGGCAATATGTTGTTGATTGAGCTAATGCAACTAGAAACAAGATAAATGGAGTTGGTTTGAACACTAGGTTCAAAATCAAATTCAAACTAGGAATTCAAATAGTGCATTATCATGTTTTGGACTAAACAGTGAGGTTAAGTTGTTCAAACATGCATGAAAATGCCATAATCAGATTCCTTGGATTTTTCTGATAATTTTACATATATAATTTATTGCATTTGGAGTTATAGATTATTTTCTATGATTTTTAGAAGTTTTAGCTATTTTCTGAAATAAATAAATCATTTCTGATTTATTTAAAATCCCAAAAAAGCTTTACTGCGTCAGCATTGCGCAAGGGTGATGTCAACGGGTCAACTGGTCGGCCAGGTCAAACCTGACCAGTGGGACCCACTGGTCAGTGACCCAGTCAACTAACCAAGTTAGTTAGCCCTAACTAACTGGGTTGGGCCCACTGGTCAGCGACTAACCTAACTAACCTAAATAGGATTAGCTCTAACTAACTTAGTTAGCCGGGCGGGGCCCGCATGTCAGTGGCTCATCTAATTAGCTAAGTTAATTAACACTAACTAAACCTAACACTAATTAAGCAGGCGCCTGGGCCCACACGTCAGGGGAGGTCAAACCCCTGGTCAACCGGGGCTAAACAACCGGCGTTTAGCCGCCGGCGATGACCAGACGCGGCGGAGGGCCGCGGGAACGGGCTCTAGGGCCCCGTTCACAGCGTGGTTGGGCTCGTTCAAGAGCCCAAACCAGCGCGCGTCGGATGGTGGCGCCAGCCGGGCCTGGGGCGGCCGGAGGCGACGGCGGGGAGCTCGGCCGTGGCGGCCGGAGCTCGGGCGTGCTCGGGTTCGGCGCTGGGATACACAACAGGGGCGTGGAGAGGGGCTACGGCCTCCTGGGAGTGTGGCAAACGCGGTGACGCGCTCGGTTTCGAGCCCGCGTGGCTGTGGCCACGACGACGGCGTCGCCGGCGGAGCCGAGTGCTCGGGCTCGGTGGAGATGGCGGCTAGGGGGCGCAACCGAGGCGTAGAGGAGGGGGGTTAGGGGCAGGGGCTTACGTTGAGTCTTCCGGTGCAGACGGCGGGGCCGGGGAGGTGTCGGAGCGAGCAGGGCGGCAAGGCGAATCTTGGGTGACCCGAGGAGGATGAAGGGGTCGGGGATGGTGCTTCGAGGCGTCCGGCGTCATGTGGCTCAGCGGAAAGGACCGGGGCGTCACGGCGGAGCTCGGGGACGCGTCGGAGAGGCTCGGAGGTGGCTCTGGCCGTGGGGGAGCTCGTCGGCGGCGATGGCTGTGTTCGGTCGCGCGCGTGAGAGAGAGACAGAGGAGGGGATGAGGGCGAGGGAGAGTGCGAGAGAGGTCGGGGGATGCGTGGCGTCGCGAGGGAGGGCCAGAGCGACGAGGAGGCAGGCAGGGAGGCAGGAGGTGGCCGGCGCGTGGCCGGCGCGTGGCGAGCATGCGCCCCTGCCTTCTGGTGCGAGGTAGGGGGTGACTGGCGCTGGCCAGTCAGCTGGGCCAGCACAGTGTCGGGCCAGCAGTGGCCCAGGTAAGCTCTCTCTCTTCTCTGTTTTCTAAATTGTTTCTGTTTTCTATTTTTCTGCAATTGTTTTGGGTTTAGTTTTAACACCAAACCATTTTATGAAATCCCGAAAATAATTATGTGGCTAGAACTAAAATATCCAAAACCACATAAAATGTTCCAGAATTATTGGACATATATTAATTATATAAAGAATATATATCCAATGCAAATAGTTATTGAATTAATTCAAAGGCCCAAAATAAATGTTTCTGAGATACCAAAAACATTGGTTTGAATTTTACCTCTTGCCAATATTTTCAGAGACTAAGAGGAACATTTTCTTGGACTTCTTTGAAGACATTTTAATGTTGATTATTTTTGAACTGGTTTCTGAGGGTTTCAACAAACCTCAATTCAACTTTCAGAATTTTTAGACATGATGCATGAGTGCAGATGCAACAATTTCACTCAGGTACTCTAGGGCTGTGACAACTCACGCCTACTAAACAAGAATCTCATCCCGAGATTCAAGCGTAGGGTAAGGTGAAGGGGGAAACACAAGCTAACAAAATCTTCATGATCCAGATGTCTTCTCGAGGATGTTGATTTATTGCATCATCTTGATCTCGACGTCTTGCTTTGAGAACTACATCCAACATGACAACGAGTAGAAAGGGAGAATTTAAGAAGAAACATCTTCTTGAGGTTCGAGCAACATATTAATGATCACAAGATCAACTCATGGAATGAGACATAGAAACATCTCTGGAGCTGAGAGGCAAAACATGCATCGGAGATGATGGAAGAGAAACATATGACAAAGGTTCAAATTGGTAGGCGATAATTCCATGCTGGAGTAGGATGGTGCATGGTTTTCAAGGTAGTGAGGAGATAATTGCCATGATACCATAACGAGACATCTTAAGGAAGGTGACTCGCAGAAATATTCCCTTAAGTGGCAAAAAGAATTACTTTTGAATCAGAGATCATTGAAACTCTTCATACTGGCTTAAGGAAATTTACAATTGATCGTTTGAGATAGCTCGAAGAGATGGCATACTTGGACTAGGATGGATGATGTGGACTACCTTGTTGAAGACAACGCAATGGATGATTTTTGCTTATCACCGGAAATGGATGGAACCCGTGGTAGGACCACTTTGAAGATGATCCTGATCAGTAATTACTGAGAAGGGTAGTCCGTAGTAGGAGGACACAATGGAGGTGCAAGCTGGGAACAAAATGCAAATGCTGGGAATGATTCTAGTAACTGGGGAGGAACCCAACAGTAGAGAGAGATTCCACTGTTTGAAAGGTTATGGCATAATCGAAGAAACTGAGAACGGATCCCAATTAATGCCGAAGATAAATCCTAGTGCTTGCACGTGCTCTCAAGAACTTGAGCATTTCCATATTCATCAAGGTTTTACCAATATCCGTGACAAGGATCCTGGCAACACAACATACTACCATGATGGATATTGGTGGAGGATGCGGATGCAAAGGAAGATAACACTTTCTCAGATTTCACCTTAGCGAGGCCAAGGGGATAAAATCTGGATAATCGACCGAGAGACATTTAGCACTCCGCTTCTAATGTTCCCCTTGATGTACTGGTTACCATGGTCATGCTTTAAAGCATCAACATAGCCATCAAGTAGTGGTCGGACTTCGGAATACAAAGGATCCATAAGGAACAACTTCTGGAGAAAATCCTACGAAATCCTTATAGAGAGGTGGCCAACTTCTTCAATCAAGATACTACAATAATAGATCTTCCGACTGGGTGTGTTGGCCACAACATCCACTTTACCGGTTATTGAGAGACCGATATTATAGTTCTTGGAAAATGCTCCAACCATCATATCTGCCTGAGATTCAGATCTGGTTGGTGTTAGGATATTCCAGACTCATCGAGTCTAGAAAGGAAAATGAAGGTTTGCAACACAATTTGACGAGATGACGTTGTGAGATTCTCGGGGAATGAACTGCGATAGCAGGCTCCAAAACATGATCTGGTTCTGCTACAAACCTGTGAACACACTGTTCCAGACAAGCATGACCACATGGTAGTCTTATAATAAAACACTACCGAGTTCAGGTGGGGAACCATCATCAAGGATAACAAAGTCCTTGCATAAGTCATCATTAGCTCTTAAGAAGGAACTTCTTCTCCTTGAACAAATCAATCAGTGGCTTGGTGTGCTAGGAACACATACAGAATGGAGGCGGCCAACCTATCATACCATAGAGTACTTCGCACATAGGCATGACTAACTTGGGATGATTCCAGAGGGAGCAAAAACAAGCTTTCTCGAATTTATAGCGGCAACTTGCACCAAATGCACATGAATCAGAGAAAGTCGCTTCTTTCATCCAAACATATGCTTCATGAACGAAACACGAAGAAATGCTTACACAAGTTTCCAACACTAGGTTGATGTTCAACATGAGTCATGGGGGAAGACAGAATGTTGCTAATGGGCTCAACAGCAACTCATCTGAATTTCCATATCACTGGACTTCCACCATCATGTGAACACGGTGATAGTATTGGTCAGACTAGAAGATGTAATGATGTATGCTCGAGGGATCAACCACGAGTAAGACAACATTACGAACATCATTGGTTCTGATTTGACTTGACGATAGCCCATACTCAAGTCAAGGTTTTGACAAGGCAATAGATCCAACAACTGATCACGAGGACCAATTGATGGAGATATCATCTTTCTTCAACACGCACACACACAAAAAGATATCCCTTAACATGAACTAAGTCGGACAAGCTTTATCTTCCAACTCTCCAAGTTGTTGTTTAGCTCAACCAACTAGCTCAGGGATATCCAACACAGATTCTTGGAGAAGGGGTGATTTATAAGAAAACCCATTTAATCACGAACTCAACATACCGGTCAGGTGACAACCAGGTAATACTTCCGAGAAGATCTTCGGAAATCACGAACCACCGATATGTTATTAAGCTCAAGAAAAATCTTGCTTGTCAGGGCAAGACAATATGATCAAATAAGCAAGGATAGACACAGTCCCAACTCTTGATCGAAGAGTGCACCAGGGAAATGGACTAGGTAGCACAATCAATCTTAGAATGATGATTCAATAACCAACACGCTAAGAATGAGAATATTGTCCATTAACTACCAAGTATCGAGGTTGCTAGGAGTATTGATTTCACACATTACAGTTCACTTGTCGGCATTCCGGTTATGGCAACACGGGACCAAGGAATGAACGATGATGGCTAGAGTATCACTGCATCAAGAATTCATAAGATAAGGTGCAATTCTCATGACGTTCCTGACATAAAAGTGGGTAATACTTCAGGGTAGAACAGAATCAAAGCTTGATTGCATTTGATCTACGGAATACAACTGCTTTGACCCAATCCTGGATATGGATGAGGTACTGGAGTTTGTTTCTCCTAGTCATTCTGAAATAGAACGGGTTGACGAACCACAAGAATACTAGGCATTGATAACACGAATGCACGACATAAACTTGGCTATCAACTAATAGACAAGGATCGGAATACAACTACAGAGGGACAACTCAAGGAACATATATCTTTCTGAGTTGTGGATGCATAGGTTAGTATGTCGAACAAGTTCAACATATTTCTTCCGGATGACCCATGCTGAGAGGTAGGACTGGCGGAGACACAATTATGAATGGAGAACTCCTCAGGAGTACTCTAATGGTGATCTTTTGGTTCAAAGAACTTCTGCCTTAATGGTTCATGGTATTTGGAAGAAGGAAATACCATGGATCTTGAGGACTATCGCAAAGGTTACTAATATCCTAAAGGTACGAGCAACACTATCAACACGAGGTAAGTAGAGTGAATCTTGGGTCAAGAACCCAGGAGTAGAATACCTACTAACTAATAACATCACGGGATGCTTTCGAGAAGAATGGCCAGAATCATCACGCTAGGAATATAAAGCATTGCTAGATTACTGGGTGATTCCCTAAGACACCTATGGCCATAATAATAGTTCCAACATATATGTCGAGGCAACAGAGTACCTCAACTCACCGATTAGTGTGGTTAAACTGGCCCAAAAGGACATCCGGAACTGGGAGGAAGGATTTGCAAATGCATCAGATTATTTAGAAACCTGGGATGACTCGGACAGCATAACGGCTGTAAATGCTCAAAAGATTTAAGACATCCTGCAAAATGGTGGCATAACCACTCAACATCACAATAACAAGGTTCCGAGATCAATGGTCAACATACAAAATAATAGGAACTGAACTGAGGCTTGAATCCAACAATCTTATAAGTCTCTATCATAGCAATTCGTCATCCTAATAGATAGATGAGAAGGCCTAGTTCTTAATCCCCGTAGGAAGGAAGAGGATGACTCAGATCAGAGGGCATGAGGTATAAGGAGTAAAAAGAGCCTTATGTTCCCTTCCACAATCAATTCCCTTATATAACTAAAGCATTTCTAGACACAACTTCGACCCGTTTGGCTTGGCAATCCTACAGGCAGTCAGGCTCTGATACCAATGCTGTCAGGACCCCGATTCCAAGTCACATCGATCTAGCCGGTAACACTTCATATCACTTTGCGGCCTCACGCACGATATTCCCACGGGTGTCGCCTTACCATGGTCCGGGACCGTTTGCGCCTTTTGGCTCACGTATATGATAGTGTCGCTAGCATCCATATGACAGGGAACCCGGGCCGACATGGCTAGTCGTGAACCCAAAGCGGCACTAACCTATGGGGACAGGCATACATGAATCACATCGAGCGTGTCGGTCAGCAGCGTGTGAATCCGGGTTGTAGCACTGGGCTAACAGGACTCCGGGAACCCGGGCTGTAGCAGGCTAGGCAGGACTCCGGATGTCACCGCGTGACATTTCCCTGAAGGGACAGACACAGGAACGAAGTGAAACACATGCCGGCCAGTCAAGTGTCCCGAGCAGTAGTGCTGGGCTAATAGGACTCCGGTGAACCGGGCTGTAGCGGACTACTATGGCTCATGGAAGCACTAGACTACATTTCCCCATAAGAGAGACTGCCAAGGATAAACAACTAGATTGTCGGATCCCACACATACCAAGCATTTCAATCATACACACAATATGCTCGATATGTGTAAATACAACATGGCATCACAACATAACCCTACAACTCAAGTATTTATCCATTAGGCTCCGAGGAGCGAGATATTACAAACATGGGTCTCATGACCCAACAATCATAGCATACAAGTCAAAGCACATGCGGAAGCTTAACATGTCTGAGTACAGACATCTACAAATGAAAAAGGCTAAGAAGCCTGACTATCTACCAGATCCTGCCGAGGGCACAAGATCGTAGTTGAGGTATCAAGCTAAACGTCGAAGTCCACGCGGAACTACTAGCGAGACTGACGTCTCTCTGCAAAACATAAAATAGGCAAACATGAGTACAAATGTACCTAGCAAGACTTACATCAGAACTAACTACATATGCATCGGTATCAACAAAGGGGTGGTGGAGTTTAACTGCAGCAAGCCAGCTTTGACTCGGTGGCTATCCTGAACTACGAATGCAAGCAACTCTTTTGAGGTGGCGCACACGAGTCCACATGTTCACCATTCAATACACCACTATGGATCCGCTCTCGTCTCCCTACGAGAAGGCCATCCATAGCACTCACACTTATCTTGCGAGTTTTAGAGTATCCACTTTCACTCGTCTATGAACTGTTATAGGCAACCCAGAAGTCCATTACCGCGGACACGGCTATTCGAATAGATGATGTTAACCCTGCAAGGGTGTACTTCTTCACACACGCTCTCACCACTTACCGCCGTTTACACGACATGTACTCGGCAACCTTCAACCGGAGGCCCAACGAGGGTGTCGGCCACAGCCTACCTAAACACTCAAGTCTCTAGTCCAGGTTTATCGCCTATCCAGGTTCCATCCGCAGGGAGTGCAGCCGAGGTTTCCACATACGGCCCCGGACGATGTGTACAGGGTTCCGAGACACCGAACGGGCGCGCGGCATGCCCGGCCACGGTGTATCTACCACATCATAGCCCACCCCTAGGGTCAGCGTTACGCACGGCCACCAACACATATCCTATAAACACCAGAAACTAGTTGCAACTCCTGGACAGGGGACAAGGGTGATCAAGAAGCCGAGAGGGTCCATTGGTTTCGGGCCCAATGCGTGGTAGTAACTGTTTCATGGATCACAAACACAGAACTCAGTTCCTAAGGACGGTTTCAATGAGACAGCCCACCATGTACTCCTACATGGCCTCTCACCGCTACCTTTACCAAATCGTGTTCACACACTTAGCTCACACACAGTAGGACATGTTCATCACTGTTCCAATTCATCCCCGATGAATCAGACCTGACTGAACTCTAAGCAGTAGCAGGCATGACAACAAGCATGAATGAGTAGGCACATCAGGGCTCAAACAACTCCTACTCATGCTAGTGGGTTTCATCTATTTACTGTGGCAATGACAGGTCATGCAAAGTATAAAGGGATTCAGCTACCGCAACAAGTAACAGATGAATCGTTGTTGTCCTAATGCAGTAAAAGAGAGCAGGAGCGAGAGAGTGGGATTGTATCGGAATGAACAAGGGGGTTTTGCTTGCCTGGCACTTCTGAAGATAACATTGAGTCTTCATCAGTGTCAACGATCACAGCATCGGAGCAGCGTCTACCGACAGGGGACAATCACCGGCAAACAAGGAAGAACACAATCAATGCGATGCAACAATATGATGCATGATCATGACATGGCAATATGCTGTTGATTGAGCTAATGCAACTAGCAACAAGTTAAATGGAGTTGGTTTGAACACTAGGTTCAAAATCAAATTCAAACTATGAATTCAAATAGTGCATTATCATGTTTTGGACTAAACAGTGAGGTTAAGTTGTTCAAACATGCATGAAAATGCCATAATCAGATTCCTTGGATTTTTCTGATAATTTTACATATATAATTTATTGCATTTGGAGTTATAGATTATTTTCTATGATTTTTAGAAGTTTTAGCTATTTTCTGAAATAAATAAATCATTTCTGATTTATTTAAAATCCCAGAAAAGCTTTACTGTGTCAGCATTGCGCAAGGGTGATGTTAGAGGGTCAACTGGTCGGCCAGGTCAAATCTGACCAGTGGGACCCACTGGTCAGTGACCCAGTCAACTAACCAAGTTAGTTAGCCCTAACTAACTGGGTTGGGCCCACTGGTCAGCGACTAACCTAACTAACCTAAATAGGATTAGCCCTAACTAACTTAGTTAGCCGGGCGGGGCCCGCATGTCAGTGGCTCATCTAATTAGCTAAGTTAATTAACACTAACTAAACCTAACACTAATTAAGCAGGCGCCTGGGCCCACACGTCAGGGGAGGTCAAACCCCTGGTCAACCGGGGCTAAACCACCGGCGTTTAGCCGCTGGCGATGACCAGACGTGGCGGAGGGCCACGGGAACGGGCTCTGGGGCCCCGTTCGCAGCGTGGTTGGCCTCGTTTGAGAGCCCAAACCAGCGCGCGTCGGATGGTGGCGCCAGCCGGGCCTGGGGCGGCCGGAGGCGACGGCGGGGAGCTCGGCCGCGGCGGCCGGAGCTCGGGCGTGCTCGGGTTCGGCGCTGGGATACACAACAGGGGCGTGGAGAGGGGCTACGGCCTCCTGGGAGTGTGGCAAACGCGGTGACGCGCTCGGTTTCGAGCCCGCGTGGCTGTGGCCACGACGACGGCGTCGCCGGCGGAGCCGAGTGCTCGGGCTCGGTGGAGATGGTGGCTAGGGGGCGCAACCGAGGCGTAGAGGAGGGGGGTTAGGGGCAGGGGCTTACGTTGAGTCTTCCGGTGCAGACGGCGGGGCCGGGGAGGTGTCAGAGCGAGCGAGGCGGCGAGGCGAATCTCTGGCGACCCGAGGAGGATGAAGGGGTCGGGGATGGTGCTTCGAGGCGTCCGGCGTCATGTGGCTCGGCGGAAAGGACCGGGGCGTCACAGCGGAGCTCGGGGACGCGTCGGAGAGGCTCGGAGGTGGCTCTGACCGTGGGGGAGCTCGTCAGCGGCGACGGCTGTGTTCGGTCGTGCGCGGGAGAGAGAGACAGAGGAGGGGATGAGGGCGAGGGAGAGTGCGAGAGAGGTCGGGGGATGCGTGGCGTCGCGAGGGAGGGCCAGAGCGACGAGGAGGCAGGCAGGGAGGCAGGAGGTGGCCGGCGCGTGGCCGGCGCGCGGAGAGCATGCGACCCTGCCTTCTGGCGCGAGGTAGGGGGTGACTGGCGCTAGCCAGTCGGCTGGGCCGGCACAGTGTCGGGCCAGCAGTGGCCCAGGTAAGCTCTCTCTCTTCTCTGTTTTCTAAATTGTTTCTGTTTTCTATTTTTCTGCAATTGTTTTGGGTTTAGTTTTAACACCAAACCATTTTATGAAATCCTGAAAATAATTATGTGGCTAGAACTAAAATATCCAAAACCACATAAAATGTTCTAGAATTATTGGACATATATTAATTATATAAAGAATATATATCCAATGCAAATAGTTATTGAATTAATTCAAAGGCCTAAAATAAATGTTTCTGAGATACCAAAAACATTGGTTTGAATTTTACCTCTTGCCAATATTTTCAAAGACTAAGAGGAACATTTTCTTGGACTTCTTTGAAGACATTTTAATGTTGATTATTTTTGAACTGGTATCTGAGGGTTTCAACAAACCTCGATTCAACTTTCAGAAATTTTAGACATGATGCATGAGTGCAGATGCAACAATTTCACTCAGGTACTCTAGGGCTGTGACATCGATGCTGTCGGCCACCCTTCCTTGCTGATTTTTCTGTAGCCATGATCTTCAAACTGAATGGCTTCAACACGTTCAAAGATTTCAAAGGCTTCCACTTGCTGGTCAAACAGGAACTGGCTTCGGAAGAATTTATATGATGCTGTAAGAATTCTGCAAATGAATGCAGACTATGAGAACCAAGGGATTCTCCCACGGACATGTACCTATGACAGCATTAAGGTGCGAAGGAAGGGGAAGAGGTCATATGCATTCTCAGAAGATTTTGAAGATAAATCAGTTTAGAAGACATTGACCTCATAGTGCGAAGACATTCACTCATAGATAGGGAGTTGGTTCCAGATTTGTACGAATCCACGAATAAGTACAAGTGAGGAATCTAACTACTTTGTGAAGCATAAGTGAACATACTAGGCATATTATGAGATGCAGTATGAAATAGATCCAACTTGTGTGAACAGAAACTGCTTGTGGTAGAAAGTGATGGATCTATAGAATCAAAGGGGCCGTAAAAAAGAAGTTTTATTTACCACTTGAAGAACTGCTAGACGGAGTGGGAGAGGAGGCCGAGCAGATCGATTGTCCGTGCCCTAACTTGGCGACGGAGGACACCTACGGCGACGGCAGAGAAGACGATGTCCGCGGCCGGCGTGAAGACGGCGTCGGTGAGGTCGCGGAAACTAAGCGCTTCGTCGCCGGCGTCGTCGAGGGTGAGCGGTGGTGCTAGGGTTTGTGTGAGAGTGGAAGAAAGGATAATGACTGTGGTGAGGCGTGTATTTATAGAGACAGGGACGGCACAGTGTTATTACACAGGTGCCCCTGGCGATTCACATCTGAAGGACACGTGGCCATCATGCAACATATCGGAGGTTGTTCCACGTTCCCACGCACGCCTGGATTGTCGGGTGGTCGTTCCCACTTCTCCGGGTTTCAGGTGAAGGAATTAGCATTGAAAACGGACTTAATGTTTGTCTCTGTATCTTCTGTTGACAAGGACACAGAGAAGATATTCGACAGTTTCAATAGAATGCATATGGTTTGGAGAGATAGAGTTTGAGATAGAAACCATAGAGAGGTTAGGGTCCGATCACATTCACTTAGTTCAAAAGATTCAACAAGAAGACATAGCTATAAGTGAATGCTGTAGAGGACAGAACACTAGTATATATATAATCAACATAGTGAAGATAATCATGAAGACAGGTTGAGATTGAAACCAAACCAAATGTGAAGACATACCAAACGTAACGCCATGAGTGAAACACTTCAAACAGAAAAATTTTGTGGTGGCGTTACCCACCGTATAGGAAGTATTAGACCCAGACACGGTGCACAATTATCGTGGCGCTCCGAAGTCAAATTCCACATTAATGTATTCACACTTAGAATGTAAGTCTTCATCGATTGAAGATATAATTTACTTCATGTGTTGCACATCTAAGTCATCAATATGCAGAAGTGTTAGGATGTGTGCCTGATCACAGGACATTTGAGGATTCCAAGATATTTAGCTCACACCGTAACTTGCAAAATCTCTTCTCATCCATGGGCTTGGTGAAGATATCTGCCAATTGCTCTTCAGTGTTGACGTGTATGATATCAATATCTTCCTTCACAACATGATCTCTGAGAAAGTGATGACGAATTTCAATGTGCTTTGTCTTCGAGTGCTGAACTGGGTTGTTGGCAATATTGATGGCGCTTTCGTTGTCGCAGTAGAGTGGCACTTGCTTCAGATGAATGCCATAGTCTTTGAGTGTTTGCTTCATCCATAGAAGCTGAGCGCAGCAAGATCCAGCAGCAATGTATTCAGATTCAGCAGTGGAGAGAGATACACAGTTCTGCTTCTTTGAAGACCAACATACAAGTGATCGTCCCAGAAAATGACATGTGCCTGATGTAGACTTGCGATCCACCTTGTCACCAGCATAATCAGCATCCGAGAATCCAACTAGATCAAACTCTGAGCCCTTTGGATACCATAATCCTAGTGTTGGGGTGTGAGCCAAATATCGAAGAATTCGCTTCACAGCTAAGTGATGCGATTCCTTTGGTGCCACTTGGAATCGAGCACACATGCAAACACTAAGCATAATATCTGGCCTAGATGCACATAGATACAGTAAAGAACCAATCATGGAGCGGTATACCTTTTGATCGAACTCTTTACCATTGTCGCCGGGACCCAGATGATGTTTGGCGGGCATTGGCGTCGTGAAGCCTTTGCAGTCTTGCATCCCAAATTTCTTCAGGAAATCTTTGAGATACTTCTCTTGAGATATGAAGATTCCGTTGCGTTGCTGACGTATTTGAAGACCAAGGAAGAACTTCAGCTCACCCATCATGGACATCTGATATTGCTCTTGCATCATATATCCAAACTCGTCAGTGTATTTCTGATTGGTGCAGCCGAAGATAATGTCATCCACATATATTTGGCACACAAATAGTTCACCATCATATGTCTTCGTGAAGAGAGTGGGGTCGAGGGAACCAGGTTTGAAGCCTTTGCTCTTCAAGAAGTATTTGAGTGTGTCATACCAAGCCCGAGGGGCTTGTTTGAGGCCATACAGTGCCTTGTTGAGCTTGTACACCATGTCAGGATGTTTTGGATCTTCAAAGCTAGGCGGTTGTGCAACATACACTTCTTCTTCAATCTTGCCATTGAGAAAAGCGCTCTTCACATCCATTTGATACAGAAGAATGTTATGATGATTTCCATAGGCCAGTAGTATGCGTATGGCTTCAAGTCTAGCCACATGAGCAAATGTTTCATCAAAGTCAATCCCTTCAACTTGAGTGTGCCCTTGAGCAACGAGACGAGCTTTGTTTCTGACAACTTGACCATGCTCATCTTGCTTGTTGCGATATATCCATTTGGTGCCTATTATATTGTGCTTGTGAGGATCAGGACGCTTAACCAGTTCCCATACATTATTCAGCTCAAACTGTTGAAGCTCTTCTTGCATAGCTTGAATCCATTCAGGTTCCAAGAAGGCTTCTTCAACTTTCTTGGGTTCAGATATTGAGACAAATGCGAAGTGCCCACAGAAATTTGCTAGCTGTGTTGCCCTTGAACGAGTGAGTGGACCTGGTGCATTGATGCTATCAATTATTCTCTCAATCTGTACTTCATTTGCGACACGAGGATGTACAGGACAAAGATTTTGCTCTTGTTGATCATTGTCATCGTTAGAAGGATAGTATTCAGGCTGAGCATTGTCTTCAGGTTGATCAGGTGCGGAGATGATAATTTCCTCTTCAGGCTGAGCTTTAGAAGGTATGATTTCTCCAGTTCCCATAAGTTTGATTGATTCACTGGATGGAACTTCATCTAGCACATTTGGCAGGTGCTCTGTCTGTGAGCCGTTAGTCTCATCGAACCGCACATCCACTGTTTCAACCACTTTATAATGAAAGAGGTTGAAGACTCTGTAGGAGTGCGAATCCTTTCCATATCCAAGCATAAAACCTTCATGTGTTTTTGGTGCAAATTTTGAGGTGTGATGTGGATCCTTGATCCAGCACCTGGCACCAAATACTCTGAAGTAACTGACATTTGGCTTCTTTCCAGTAAGGAGCTCATAGGATGTCTTGTTGAGAAGTTTGTGAAGATAAACACGGTTGATGATATGGCATGCAGTATCAATGGCTTCAGGCCAGAACTTTCTTGGAGTCTTGTATTCATCAAGCATCGTCCGGGCCATCTCAATAAGTGTTCTGTTCTTGCGTTCCATGACGCCATTCTGCTGTGGTGTGTACGGAGCTGAGAATTCATGTGTAATGCCCAAAGTATCAAGATAAGTGTCTAGACCAGTGTTCTTGAATTCAGTGCCGTTATCACTTCTGATGTGCTTGATCTTGACGCCATAGTTGTTCGCGAAGCGTCCGAAGACATCCTGCACTTCAGTCTTGTAGAGGATTATATGCACCCAAGTATATCTTGAATAATCATCAACAATGACAAAGCCATAGAGACAAGCAGTAGTAGTAAGAGTTAAGTAATGAGTGGGACCGAAAAGATCCATGTGGAGCAGTTCGAAGGGTTGAGTCGTTGTCATGATTGTCTTCGAGGGATGCTTGGCCCTCGTCATCTTTCCTGCTTCACAGGCACCGCATAAGTGATCCTTCTTGAACTTGACGCCCTCGATGCCTATGACATGCTTCTTCCTTGCAAGGGTGTGGAGGTTCCTCATGCCAGCATGCCCTAGCCTCTGATGCCAGAGCCAGCATTCAGAAGCTTTTGCTAGAAGACATACGGGAAGTTGTGGTCCTGCTGAGAAATCTACCATGTACAAATCATCTTTCCGATACCCTTCAAACACTAGAGACTTGTCAGATTCCATTAGTACAAGGCAACGATGTTTTCCAAATATCACAATCATGTTTAAATCGCAAAGCATTGAAACAGACATTAAGTTGAAACCAAGGGATTCAACAAGCATGACTTTATCCATGTGTTGATCCTTTGAGATTGCAACTCTACCTAGACCCAATACCTTGCTTTTACCAGTGTCAGCAAATGTGATGTGACTTTTGTCATATGGACGTAGTGTTGAGTCCATAAGAAGGCTTCGCTTGCCAGTCATGTGATTGGTACACCCACTATCAATAATCCATTCTGAAGCAGCTGGTGTCGTACCCTATAGTGCAGTTAGGGGGATAGGCTTCACGAAGAGAATTGTGAAGCAAAAACATTTGACGAACCAGTGGATTATGAAAGCTTAGATCGAGATTTGGACTGATAGGGCAAGTAGCAAGCGATTCAGGAACAAAGTACATAATAAGACCATTTGGGCATTTGATCTTGCGCCCTACAAGAAGTTTAAGGTCCCCAGCAGTAGCGTCAGACGATTTTGGTTTTCGGCTGGAGACCTTTCCCTGCAAAAGAGAGTTAAGATTTCTTAGCCACCCACATCTTCAAGGGTGGCTTCGAAGCAATGAGTCTAAGTGCAGCATCTGAGAACTTTGGCTTTGGGGCCCTAGCAAAAAGTCTTGCAGGTGGACAATAGTACTCATAAGAATAAGTAGAATAGTTCTTGGTCTTATGAACATGGTGGTTTGATGAAACGCGCTCATATTCACAGGCCTGAGTACGGTTTCCCTGCAAAACATTTGCGTTAGTGCGACTCAGGTGAGTCCTCTGTCTGTATGAAGCCTTTGGACCATATGAAGCCTGTGGTCTGTGGTTTGTCTTCTTCACCTGTGGTGTCATGATGACATTCACAGGAAGATTCTCCAAACACCTTTTCGGCACCCAGACCTTCTTCATAGGCGGTCCATTCCTGCAATTAGTACCAATATATCTGGCAAACACTTCACCATTCTGATTCTTAAACAGTTTATAGTTTGCATCAAAGGATTCATCAATAACAATGGGATTAGCACAAGTGAAGCCAGATAGAGTGGATGGATCCACTGAAGGTTCCTTTGCAGCAACCCATGTGGTTTTGGGGTACTGCTCAGGTTTCCAGTAAGAGCCATCAGCATTCATTTTCCTTTTGAACCCAACACCCTCTTTCCTAGGGTTTCGGTTCAGGATCTGCTTTTTGAGGACATCACATAGTGTCTGATGCCCTTTGAGACTTTTGTACATCCCTGTTTCCAGCAATGTCTTCAACCTAGCATTCTCATCAGCAATAGCAGTGGTATCCTCAGTAGAGGGGTTAGTTACCACATCAACAGTTGAAGATATTGCAACAGTAGCAGCAGTACAACACTCAGCAACAGAAGTAGCGTTGTCATGCTCGATGCATTTAAGACATGGTGGTTCAAATCCTTCCTGAGTGGAACTGATCTGTTCGGCGCGAAGTGACTCGTTTTCCTTTTGAAGATCTTCATGAGCCGCTCTCAATTTCTCAAGATCTTGCTTCCTTTGAAGATAATCATAGGAAAGCTTTTCATGAGTTGTTGAGAGCATTTCATGACGACTTTCAAGTTCCTCATACTTAACGTGAAGATTTTTTATGTCTTCAATTAAGGACTGAGATCGCCATTTCAGCGTCTAAGAGATCATCGCTTTTGTCTAACAGTTTTTGAATATGTTCCATAGCTTTCTGTTGTTCAGTTGCAATTTTAGCAAGTGTTTTGTAGCTGGGTTTTGAACCACAATCAGAGTCATCTTCACTAGATGTTTGATAGTGAGTAGTGCGTGTGTTTACCTTGGCACCGCGTGCCATGAAGCAGTAGGTAGGAGCGGAGTAGTCCTTGTCATTTGCATCGGTGTCGGTGATGAAGTCATTGTCATCAGTGTTGAAGATGGACTTGGCAACGTATGCTGTAGCCAGACTTGCAACGCCAGAATCGGACTCCTCCTTAGACTCCACCTCCGCCTCCTCAGAAGCGGACTCCTCCTCTGAATCCATTTCCTTGCCAACAAACGCATGTGCCTTGCTAGATGAGCTCTTCTTGTGTGATCAAGACTTTGAGGAAGACTTGGAAGAAGACTTTGAGTATTTCTTCTTCTTCCTGTCGTCAGACTCATATTCCTTGCTCTTCTTCTTCTTGTTGTTCTCATTGTCCCACTGCGGACACTCAGAGATGTAGTGGCCAGGTTTCTTGCACTTGTGGCATGTTCTCTTCTTGTAGTCATGAGCAGAAGCTTCATCATTCCTTGAGCTTGATCGTGAAGACTTTCTGAAGCCTTTCTTCAAGGTGATTTTTTGGAACTTATTCACAAGCATAGCAAGCTCCTTTCCAATGTCTTCAAGATCATCAGAACTGCTGTCAGATTCTTCTTCAGATGAGGAGACAGCTTTTGCCTTCAAGGCACGAGTTTGCCCATAGTTGGGACCGTAGATGTCTCTTTTCTCAGAAAGCTGAAACTCATGTGTGTTGAGCCTCTCAAGTATGTCAGACGGATCGAGTGTCTTGAAATCAGGACGTTCTTGAAGCATCAGGGCTAGGGTGTCAAACGAGCTGTCAAGTGATCTCAGGAGTGTCTTGACGACTTCATCTTGGTGATCTCAGTGGCGCCGAGAGCTTGAAGCTCATTTGTGATGTCAGTGAGTCGATCAAACGTAAGCTGGACGTTCTCATTGTCATTTCTCTTGAAGCGGTTGAAGAGGTTGCGAAGGACACTGATTCTCTGATCTCTCTGGGTTGGGACGCCTTCATTGACCTTGGAGAGCCAGTCCCAGACTAGCTTAGATGTTTCCAAAGCACTCACGCGGCCATACTGTCCTTTGGTCAGATGACCACAAATGATGTTCTTGGCAGTGGAGTCCAGTTGAACAAACTTCTTGACATCAGCAGCGGTGACACCTTCACCAGCCTTGGGAACGCCGTTCTTGACGACATACCATAGGTCGACATCAATGGCTTCAAGATGCATGCGCATCTTATTTTTCCAGTAGGGATATTTAGTTCCATCGAAGACGGGGCAAGCAGCGGAGACTTTAATTATCCCTGCAGTCGACATAGCTAAAACTCTAGGTGGTTAAACCGAATCACACAGAACAAGGGAGTACCTTGCTCTAATACCAATTGAAAGTGCTAGTGATTGACTAGAGGGGGGGGGGGTGAATAGGCGATTTTTATGGAAGTCTTCAAAACATGGAAGTTTCGAAGACAAACGATAGAAATAAACCTATTACCATACAGCGGAAGGTAGACTACACTAGGCAAACCATAGTCAAGTATTCAATGAAGTGAAAGCATAATGACTAATAGCAGCTAGGCAGTAAAGATCAGGTAGGAAGATATTGTGAAGCCAATCAGAACAAGTAGTCACTCAGTGAAGACAAAAGATAATGCAATCATACAATGACTTCACAAGAACCAACAGTAAGCAAAGGGAAGGGAAGGATGAAACCAGTGACTCGTTGAAGACAATGATTTGTTGGACCAGTTCCAGTTGCTGTGACAACTGTACGTCTGGTTAGGGAGGCTGAGATTCAACTCAAAAGACCTCGTCTTCACCTTATTCCCCTTGAGCTAAGGACACCCAGTCCTCGCCCAATCACTTTGGTAAGTCTTCAAGGTAGACTTCCAAACCTTCACAGACTTCGTTCACCGGTGATCCACAATGACTCTTGGATGCTCAGAACGCGACACCTAACCGGCTGGAGGATTCACAGTCCTCAAGTGTAATAAGTCTTCAGATCACACAGACGGGAAGACTTAAGTGATGCCTAACACTCTTTGGCTCTGGGTGTTTAGGGCTTTATCCTCGCAAGGAATTCTCTCTCAAAGGCTTCGAGGTGTTTTTCTCTCAAACGACAAAAGCCGTACTCTAACTCTGAGAAACCAACCGTTTATGGTTGTAGGGGGTGGGCTATTTATAGCCACTAGGCAACCCGACCTGATTTGTCTGAAATGACCCTGGGTCACTAAGGAACTGACACGTGTTCCAATGGTCAGATTTCAAACACACATGGCAACTTTACTTGGGCTACAAGCAAGGCTGACTTATCCAACTCTGGACAAGATTTTCTCTCATAGTCTTCACTCTAAGACATAGGATTTTGGTTAAGCATCACTTCAGTCATTCTGACTGGTTCTCTTGGACCCCACTTAACAGTACGGTGGTTCCTATGACTCAACAAAGAAAAACACAGAACGACGAAACTGCTAAGTCTTCGCGCTCCATAGTCTTCACATGATGTCTTCTCTTGTCATAGTCTTTAATGTGAATGTCTTCACATACCACCTCTGACTTCAATGTCTTCATACATTTTTAGGGGTCATCTCTGGTAGGAAAACCGAATCAATGAGGGACTTCTACCTGTGTTATCCTGCAATTCTCACAAACACATTAGTCCCTCAACTAGGTTTGTCGTCAATACTCCAAAACCAACTAGGGGTGGCACTAGATGCACTTACAGTTTGAATAGTTCCTTGGAAGATTGACAACAAAAAGACCTTCGCTGTCAGAGATATGTATATGCAACTTGAAGCATATATTGTGGTTGGATTTAGAGGGATTTCAAAGCAAAATGCCTTTGAAGATTAAAATCTTTATATGGTTATTGCTTAGAAACTATGTGTTGACCAAAGACAACTTAAAAGTTACGGAGAGTGATACTCAGCGCTTTTGGTACGGTTAGGCTCCTGAGGATATTGATGATTGTGTTGGAGCCTGGCTAAAAAATTTCCCACCTAGTCATATAAAAATGGCTCCAATTAGTGGGACAGGACTATGTTGGACGATCTGGAAATATTTTTTTTGATAAGATAATGCCGGATAATCCCGCAGTTGTTTTTTTTCAGCTTTTGCCATTATCTTACCAGGTGAACTCTTGCACACAAACGAAGGGCGAGGAAGCATAGATGAAGGCGTTCTAAAGATCAAGGAAATGATGTGAGAGATTTTCAGTAAAGTTCACATATGGTTGGCTGACCCAGAATTACCTTGGTGTGATGTTGTTGGTTAGCTGGCCTTTCGGATCATCTTCTTCTGGATCTAGTGAACTTTGGCTATGATCTGTAATATCTATTAGCTGTGTTTTCTTTTGGTGGTGTTGTTGAACTTCGCATGTATGATATGACAATTTGGAACAGAATCCATGTGTGGTTACCTTATGCTCAGTTTTGTTGGCTTCACCTTCGCTATGATGAAGGGTGTTGCTTCACCTTTGTTGTAAAAAAGGGAAGGTTGGGGGAGAGGAAGACAATTTATAGGGTACATTATCAAGCTGAGACTACATAATGCCATCATACTCCAGGTTTTGAAGACTGTCCATCCTCCACTCTACCAAGTCCCGAATCTCCAGGTCGCCAATGTGTTGAACATGACACGTCTTCGACCTAAAGATTCTCTTGTTTCTTTTCTTCCATGGATGTCCCCTAATCAGCATAACCAAAGCAGAGAATTCTTTCATGTGTGGCTGGATCCTCTGATGACACTCAATCCACCAATCCTCTAGATTATTAGTCATTATAGAAGAGCCGAAGACCTGCAACCTCAACTCATGCCTTTGTGTTCCTCAATCCGCCCCAGTTTCATTCCTATTCATAAGAGGGAGAAGATCTCTAAAAAGAATACACCTCATTTACTACTCCATCCAAAGATCAATTTCGGGATTTCTTGAGTATCGAGTCACCGCACTATCTCTTTTCTCTCTCTCATCACAATGAATGTATCTATCTATTTACATTCCTAATATGCTATCTATCATTACCTTACCTTACCTTACCCGTGTTTATGTTGTACCAGCTGTACTAATCATAATTTGTGCGGTTTAACTCATACAAACCATGATACCCATCAAAGCACCCGCTAACATCGTTTTAGCCGCCTCAGCTTCAGGATTGTAATTAGTAATATCTGCTACATTGCAAAATATTGGATCATTACGAAATTTCTCCAATACTCTTTCCTGGATATCCTTAGTAAGAAGATATGTCTTCTTATGATACCCATAAAAAATCAAACCGGGATGATTGAATTGGTCGATTAATATAGAATCGATGATAACCGGTATCATCAGGGGATCATTGCCCCCAACCACTAGCTTATACCAAACTGTGCACATTAGGACAGTATGTATTAACGTGATAAACACTATGTATACATATGGATGCAAAAGTGGGTTGTAAAAGATTGTAGTGATCTCCATTTTCAGCATATAGGCTGGTTTAGTAACTGCTGATTTGAATCCAATGGGCCATTATATGAGGCATTGTCTTCATATGTATGGGTGATACGTCTCCAACGTATCTATAATTTTTGATTGTTCCATGCTATTATATTATCAACCTTGGATGTTTTATATGCATTTTATGCTATTTTATATGATTTTTGGGACTAACCTATTAATCTAGAGCCTAGTGCCAGTTTCTGTTTTTTCCTTGTTTTAGAGTATCGCAGAAAAGTAAAATCAAACGGAGTCCAATTGACCTGAAACTTCACGAAACTTATTTTTGGACCAGAAGAAGCCCACAGAGTATCAGAGTTAGACCAGGAGAGTCCAGGGCTGCCCACGAGGGTGGGGGGCGCGCCCACCCCCTAGGCGCGTCCCCTGCCTCATGGACAGCCCGGAGGTCCACCGACGTACTTCTTCCTCCCATATATACCCATATACCCTAAAAATAACGAGGAGCACAATAGATCGGGAGTTCCGCCGCCAGAAGCCTCTGTAGCCACCGAAAACCAATCTAGACCCGTTTTGGCACCCTGCCGGAGGGGGCAATCCCTCTCCGGTGGCCATCTTCATCATCCCGGTGCTCTCCATGACGAGGAGGGAGTAGTTCTCCCTCGGGGCTGAGGGTATGTACCAGTAGCTATGTGTTTGATCTCTCTCTCTCTCTCTCTCTCGTGTTCTTGAGGTGGTACGATCTTGATGTATCGCGAGCTTTGCTACTATAGTTGGATCTTATGATGTTTCTCCCCCTCTACTCTCTTGTAACGGATTGAGTTTTCCCTTTGAAGTTATCTTATCGGATTGAGTCTTTAAGGATTTGAGAACACTTGATGTATGTCTTGCGTGGGATGCCCGTGGTGACAATGGGGTATTCTATAATCCACTTGATGCATGTTTTGGTGATCAACTTGCGGGTTCCGTGACCTTGGGAATCTATGCATAGGGGTTGGCACACGTTTTCGTCTTGACTCTCCGGTAGAAACTTTGGGCACTCTTTGAGGTTCTATGTGTTGGTTGAATAGATGAATCTGAGATTGTGTGGTGCATATTGTATAATCATACCCACAGATACTTGAGGTGACATTGGAGTATCTAGGTGACATTAGGGTTTTGGTTGATTTGTGTCTTAAGGTGTTATTCTAGTACGAACTCTAGGGTTGTTTGTGACACTTATAGGAATAGCCCAACGGATTGATTGGAAAGAATAACTTTGAGGTGGTTTCGTACCCTACCATAATCTCTTCGTTTGTTCTCCGCTATTAGTGACTTTGGGGTGACTCTTTGTTGCACGTTGAGGGAAATTTATATGATCCAATTATGTTATTATTGTTGAGAGAACTTGCACTAGTGAAAGTATGAACCCTAGGTCTTATTTCCTAACATTGCAATACCGTTTGTGCTCATTTTTATCATTAGTTACCTTGCTGTTTTTATATTTTCAGATTACAAAAACCTTTATCTACCATCCATATACCACTTGTATCACCATCTCTTTGCCGAACTAGTGCACCTATACAATTTACCATTGTATTGGGTGTGTTGGGGACACAAGAGACTATTTTTTTATTTGGTTGCAGGGTTGCTTGAGAGATACCATCTTCATCCTACGCCTCCTACGGATTGATAAACCTTAGGTCATCCACTTGAGGGAAATTTGCTACTGTCCTACAAACCTCTGCACTTGGAGGCCCAACAACATCTACAAGAAGAAGGTTGTGTAGTAGACATCAAGATCTTTTCTGGCGCCGTTGCCGGGGAGGTTAGCGCTTGAAGGTATATCTTTAGATCTTGCAATCGAGTCTTTTAGTTTCTTGTTTTATTACTAGTTTAGTTTATAAAAGAAAACTACAAAAAAATATGGAATTGAGTTTGCCTCATACGCTTCATCTTTTTAATATCTTTCGTGAGTATGATGGAAAGGAAAATTGTGCCAAAATGTTAGAAGAAGAATGCATTAAAATGTTTGGCACTAAATCTTTGAATGATGAGCATGATTGCAATGTTGTTAGTATGAACTCCTTGAATATCCAGAGTACTAATGATGATTGCACTATTTATGATGAAAATGTCTCCTATAAACATGTCATTTTTTGTGGAGTGCATTGGGTTTGCAAGTACACACCAAATAGGGAAGATAGATATTGCAAGAGGCATAAGCATTTAGAAACTAAATTGTTGCAAGAAAGGCTAGATGTTTGTGCTGAAAATTTAAATTTTCTTGGCCGTACTTGTGAACTTTGCAATGAACGTGGTCATTTAACCATCCGATGCAAATTGTTTCATGATCTAATCGTTTCCAAAAAATTGTGATGACTTGATTTCTCTTGCACATCATAATGAACTTAGTTTGCTTATGGGTTTTGAAGAAATGAAACGTATAACTAACTATCTTCCAGTATTTGCCTGTGATAAACTTCTTGGTTTTGATCTAGAGGAAATTTATATGTATTGTGCGGAGAATTGTATTGAAAATCCTTATATTGCCAATTACATAAAGAAAAGAAAACAAATAGAAAATGAAGAGAATTTAAAGGGAAGAGACTTCCCAATATCCTCCTATTATCTCTTATGATGAATCAGGTAACGAGGAGGAGCCTTCTATTCAACCAATCTCATTAATAAGGAGCTCCAAAAAGAGGGTTGAACCCACACATGATGTGAAGAAGAAAAATAAAAGACGGAGAAGCAAAGGTAGAAAGGTATCTCCCCCAAATAATGTTGCTCCTATTACTCATTGTGATGATGATAATTGCTATACTATTGGTGCTATCCATACTATTAATGATGAGAGTGATTATGCTTATGATATGAAAAGGCCCAAGCTTGGGGATGCTATGTTTGATGAAGATGATGTTTTTGAGAATATATTTGCTGCAATTAATGTTAGTCCCAAGCTTGGGGAAGCTATGTTTAATGAAGATGATATTTTTAGTCTCCCAAGTTTTGATATGCAAATTTATTATGACGATAGCATGCCTCCTACTTATGATGATTATTGTGATGACACTTATGCTATAAAAAGTAGAGATGATTATATTTATAAAACTTGTCATGATTATGATTACCCTTTTTCTGAACATTACTCTTTTAATGTGGAAACAATTTATAGTATTCGAGTGTCTTATGATACTCCCACTATTCCGAACAAGAAGAATTTTGCTTGTGTGGAGAGTAATAAAATTTCTATGCTTGTAGATCATGAAAAGAATGCTTTAGGTGCTGGTTATATTTTTGAATTCATTCATTATGCTACTGAAAATTATTATGAGGGAGGAATATATGCTTGTAGGAATTGCAATAATATCAAGTTTCCACTCTATGTGCTTAAAGTTTTGAAGTTATACTTGTTTTGCCTTCCTATGCTAGTTAATTATTGTTCCCATAAGTTGTTTGCTCACAAAATCCCTATGCATAGGAAGTGGGTTAGACTTAAATGTGCTAGTCATATTCTTCAAGATGCTCTCTTTATGTCACAATTCTTATCTTTTATGTGAGCATCATTGAAATCATCATGCCTAACTAGGGGCGTTAAACGATAGCGCTTGTTGGGAGGCAACCCAATTTTATTTTTGTTCCTTGCTTTTTGTTCCTGTTTAGTAATAAATAATTCATATAGCCTCTGTTAGATGTGTTTTTATGCTTTTAATTAGTATTTGTGCCAAGTAGAACCGTTGGGAAGACTTGGGGAAAGTCTTGTTGATCTTGCTGTAAAAAACAGAAACTTTAGCGCTCACGAGAATTGCTGCCATTTTTTATTGGAGAGTGATATTTAGTTAATTATTTTTGCAGATTATTAATAGATAAATTCCTCACTTCCAGTAATTTATTTTAGAATTTTTGGGGTTCCATAAGTTGCGTTAGTTACAGATTAATACAGACTATTCTGTTTTTGACAGATTCTGTTTTTCATGTGTTGTTTGCTTATTTTGATGAATCTATGGCTAGTAAAATAGCTTATAAACCATAGAGAAGTTGGAATACATTAGTTTTAACACCAATAAATAATGAGTTCATTACAGTACCTTTAAGTGGTGTTTTGTTTTCTTTCGCTAACGGAGCTCACGAGATTTTCTATTTTGAGTTTTGTGTTGTGAAGTTTTCAAGTTTTGGGTTAAGTTTTGATGGATTATGGAAAAAGAAGTGGAAAGAGCCTAAGCTTGGGGATTCCCATGGCACCCCAAGGTAAAATTAAAGGACACCCAAAAGCCTAAGCTTGGGGATGCCCCGGAAGGCATCCCCTCTTTCGTCTTCGTTCATCGGTAACTTTACTTGGAGCTATATTTTTATTTACCACATGATATGTGTTTTGCTTGGAGTGTAATTTTATTTCATTTCATTTTGCTTGCTGTTTGAATAAAATACCAAGATCTAAAATTCGTAAATGTTAGAGAGTCTTCACATAGTTGCATAATTATTCAACTACTCATTGATCTTCACTTATATCTGTAGGAGTAGTTTGTCGTTTGCTCTAGTGCTTCACTTATATCTTTTAGAGCACAATGGTGGTTTTATTTTGAAGAAACAGATGAACTCTCGTGCTTCACTTATATTATTTTGAGAGTCTTTAAACAGCATGATAGTTTGCTTTGGTTATGAAACTAGTCCTAATATGATGGGCATCCAAGAGGGATATAATAAAAAAATTCATATAGGTGCATTGAATACTAAGAGAAGTTTGATACTTGATGATTGTTTTGAGATATGGAGATAGTGATATCAAAGTTGTGCTAGTTGGTTAGTTTTGAATTTGAGGACTACTTGTGTTGAAGTTTGCAAGTCCCGTAGCATGCACGTATGGTAAACGTTCTGTAACAAATTTGAAACATGAGGTGTTATTTGATTATCTTCCTTATGAGTGGCGGTCGGGGACGAGCGATGGTCTTTTACTACCAATCTATCCCCCTAGGAGCATGCACGTAATGCTTATTTTCTGATGACTTGTAGATTTTTGCAAGAAGTATGTGAGTTCTTTATGACTAATGTTGAGTCCATGGATTATACGCACTTTTACCCTTCCATCATTGCTAGCCTCTTCGGTACCGTGCATTGCCCTTTCTCACATTGAGAGTTGGTGCAAACTTCACCGGTGCATCCAAACCCCGTGATATGATACGCTCTATCACACATAAACCTCCTTATATCTTCCTCAAAACAACCACCATACCTACCTATTATGGCATTTCCATAGCCATTCCGAGATATATTACCATGCAACTTCCCACCGTTCCGTTATTATGACACGCATCATCATTGTCATATTGCTTTGCATGATCATGTAGTTGACATCGTATTTGTGGCAAAGCCACCGTTCATAATCTTTCATACATGTCACACTTGATTCATCGCAATCCCGGTATACCATCGGAGGCATTCATATAGAGTCATATCCTGTTCTAAGTATCGAATTGTAATCTTTGAGTTGTAAATAATTAGAAGTGTGATGATCATCATTAATAGAGAATTGTCCCAAAAAAATAAAGGCCAAACAAAGGGGAGAAAATAAAAAGGGGCAATGCTACTATCCTTTTTCCACACTTGTACTTCAAAGTAGCACCATGATCTTGATGATAGAGAGTCTCTTGTTTTGTCACTTTCATTTACTAGTGGGAATTTTTCATTATAGAACTTGGCTTGTATATTCCAAAAATGGGCCTCCTCAAGTGCCCTAGGTCTTCCTGAGCAAGCAAGTTGGATGCACACCCACTTAGTTCTTTTGTTGAGCTTTCATACATTTATAACTCTAGTGCATCCGTTGCATGGCAATCCCTACTCCTTGAATTGACATCAATTGATGGGCATCTCCCTAGCCCATTGATTAGCCGCGTCGATGTGAGACTTTCTCCTTTTTGTCTTCTCCACATAACTCCCTCACTATATTCTATTCCACCCATAGTGCTATATCCATGGCTCACGCTCATGTATTGCGTGAAAGTTGAAAAAAGTTTGAGATTACTAAAGTATGAAACAATTGCTTGGCTTGTCATCGGGGTTGTGCAAGATGAGAGCATTCTTGTGTGACGAAAATGGAGCATGACCAAACTATGTGATTTTGTAGGGATGAACTTTCTTTGGCCATGTTATTTTGAGAAGACATGATTGCTTAGTTAGTATGCTTGAAATATTATTATTTTTATGTCAATATTAAACTTTTGTCTTGAATCTTATGGATCTGAATATTCTTGCCACAATAAAGAGAACTACATGTATAAATATGTTAGGTGGCATTCCACATCAAAAATTCTGTTTTTACCATTTACCTACTCGAGGACGAGCAGGAATTAAGCTTGGGGATGCTGATACGTCTCCAACGTATCTCTAATTTTTGATTGTTCCATGCTATTATGTTATCAACCTTGGATCTTTTATATGCATTTACATGCTATTTTATATGATTTTTGGGACTAACCTATTAACCTAGAGCCCAGTGCCAGTTTCTAATTTTTTCTCCTTGTTTTAGAGTATCGCATAAAAGGAAAATCAAATGGAGTCCAATTGACCTAAAACTTCACGAAACTTATTTTTGGACCAGAATAAGCCCACGGAGTATCGGAGTTGGACCAGGAGAGTCCCAGGCTGCCCATGAGGGTGGGGGGCGTGCCCACCCCCTGGGCGCGCCCCTGCCTCGTGGACAGCCCGGAGGTCCACCGACGTACTTCTTCCTCCCATATATACCCATATAATCCTAAAAACTTCGAGGAGCACAATAGATCAGGAGTTCCGCCGCTAGAAGCCTCCGTAGCCACCAAAAACCAATCTAGACCCGTTTCGTCACCCTGCCGGAGGGGGAAATCCCTCTCCGGCGGCCATCTTCATCATCCCGGTGCTCTCCATGACGAGGAGGGAGTAGTTCTCCCTCGGGGGTGAGGGTATGTACCAGTAGCTATGTGTTTGATCTCTCTCTCTCTCTCTCTCGTGTTCTTGAGGTGGTACGATCTTGATGTATCACGAGCTTTGCTATTATAGTTGGATCTTATGACGTTTCTCCCCCTCTACTCTCTTGTAATGGATTGAGTTTTCCCTTTGAAGCTATCTTATCGGATTGAGTCTTTAAGGATTTGAGAACACTTGATGTATGTCTTGCGTGGGATGCCCGTGGTGATAATGGGGTATTCTATGATCCACTTGATGTATGTTTTGGTGATCAACTTGCGGGTTCCGTGACCTTGGGAATCTATGCATAGGGGTTGGCACACGTTTTCGTCTTGACTCTCCGGTAGAAACTTTGGGGCACTCTTTGAGGTTCTATGTGTTGGTTGAATAGATGAATCTGAGATTGTGTGATGCATATCGTATAATCATACCCATGGATACTTGAGGTGACATTGGAGTATCTAGGTGACATTAGGGTTTTGGTTGATTTGTGTCTTAAGGTGTTATTCTAGTACGAACTCTAGGGCTGTTTGTGACACTTATAGGAATAGCCCAACAGATTGATTGGAAAGAATAACTTTGAGGTGGTTTCGTACCCTACCATAATATCTTCGTTTGTTCTCCGCTATTAGTGACTTTGGAGTGACTCTTTGTTGCATGTCGATGGAAAGTTATATGATCCAATTATGTTATTATTGTTGAGAGAACTTGCACTAGTGAAAGTATGAACCCTAGGCCTTATTTCCTAGCATTGCAATACCGTTTGTGCTCATTTTTATCATTAGTTACCTTGCTGTTTTTATATTTTCAGATTACAAAAACCTTTATCTACCATCCATATACCACTTGTATCACCATCTCTTCGCCGAACTAGTGCACCTAAACAATTTACCATTGTATTGGGTGTTTTGGGGACATAAGAGACTCTCTGTTATTTGGTTGGAGGGTTGCTTGAGAGAGACCATCTTCATCCTATGCCTCCTACGGATTGATAAACCTTAGGCCATCCACTTGAGGGAAATTTGCTACTGTCCTACAAATCTCCGCACTTGGAGGCCCAACAACGTCTACAAGAAGAAGGTTGTGTAGTAGACATCAATGGGGCACTTTCTTAATATGAAATCTGGAAAGAAAATCCCTTTTAATAAATAAAAATATATGTATGGGGCACATGGCACATATGAGGTCATGTGGCCATTCCCTCTTTGCCAAGTTAAGGGTGTTGCTTTCGGAAATCCGATTCGACTCTTAAGCCAAGACGGCCATCTATGTTGCTTTTCCTTTTCATACTTTCAATTTGTCTGTAATAAGATCATCTACAGCCGGGCGCCCCAAACCCGCTCAAACACCTGGGCGGATGGCCCGGTCACAAAAATCCAACCCAAACGGGCTCCTTAAACAGGCCTCAAACGCCCAGGCTGACCTGCACCCCTCATATCCAGCCCAAATATGGGGCGGATATATGGGCGCCTGGGCACGTTCGCCACGTCGGACCCGACAGCCATACCTACACCAAATCCACCAAACCCTTCCTCTTCCTGCCACCGTCCTCCTACCTTTCCCGCGCCCGAGCCCTCGTCGTCCGCCACACTTGCTCCCCATCCTCACCACCGATCCCGATCCACCGCCCTAGATGTCGTCCAGCCCATCCCTAACCGCCGCAACCGTGATTGTGTCCGCCTCGTTCGTTAGTGTCCCTTCCTCGGCTCCGTCATGCAAGGCGGAGAACATCACCTGGAAGATGTGGCGATGCTGGCAACAAGAGAGGGAAGCGGTGGCAGTGTCACAGGAAGGTGCATACATGGACGAGAAGTTGTTCCCCCTGCCCCGCCCAGAACCCCGCATCCCATCCATCCGCCTGCCGACGTGAATTACACCGTCGGCCACGTTGGGATAGATGTGGATTTGACGACCGGTTGGGCCATTCCGAAGAGCTTCCCGCCCATGCAGATGTCGGCTGTGGACGTATGTCACTCGCCGCAGCTCGTTCGGGCGCGGATGAGCACGGGCACCGGCGGCGCCCGAGCTGCCCATGACCTGTTCGACGGAATGACACAACCATAGTCAGTATGTTTTTGTTGCTCGTGTCCGATCAAAGTTGCATATGGCATGTTCAATGTTTTGCATAGACCGTTAGTTCATTTTGGACATGATGAATGCTTGCAAACCATGATCATCTAGGAGGCGTTCATGTCGAACATGATCTATGACAATGAAGATCCGACCCAAACGGAATATGAATTGGGGGGCACCACATTTGAAGTTGGGACAACATCTGATCCCAATCCGAGCAAGAAGAAGAATATGAAGGGGAAGACGACGAAGGCAAGAGGTCCGATATTCTCAACTTTTGAGCACATCTTGTTGGTCAAAGCTTAGTAGGCCACAACAATGGATCCAATATGCGGCACCGAGCAAAAGGAGAACAAGTATCAGGAGAAGATTGGGAAGGAGTATCACGAACAAAAGGAATATGTGGAGCCGCATCCTATTGTGACCAACCGCAATGTGGCATCTCTCAACATCGATAGGTGATCATTCAAGGGGAAGTGAACAAGTACGCCAAGTACTACCCATGAATGACCAAACGCCCTCAAAGTGGGATGGGAGTGGCAACTCATGTAAGCTCAATTGCTTCATCTTGTCATCATTTTCATATGCTTCTTGTGTTTGTATTCTTGTGCTCATACATATGTTGTTTTCTAGTTGGTGGTGGTGACCACTTTGTGGCATGAGACAGAGGAGAAGCCGTTTGCTTTTAGCCATTGTTAGATCATATTAAATGGAGTGCCAAAGTGGACACAACTTATGGCTGATCTCAAGGCCGGGAAGAAGAGGAATGATGGCTCAAGCTTCCACCAATTAATTGTGTTGGACAATGAAGAGGCCGATATTTTCGTCAAGAATGGAAGAGCCACCGTGCCAAAGGATATCTGACAAGTCATGGGAAACAAGTGGGAGAAGGCAAGGGCCTCCCATGATGTCGCGGCTACAAAAATGTCGTCCACATGGACTGGTATTTTTTCGGCAAGGGAGAACAAGAAAGAGGAGAGATACAAGCTCATGTTGGATGCTCAAAAGGAGAGGATGGATTGGGACCGGAAGAGGGCGGAGAAGAAGCTAGAAATTGAGAGAGGGAGAGAGAGAGAATATTAAGTTGGAGAAGCAAGATGCGGCAATCAAATGGGAACTTGAGAAGGCCAAGACATTTGAAGAGATTGAGCTTGAGAAGGAGAGGTTGCAACTCACACGGGACGCGGAGGATGTGAAGATCATGTTGGCGGACGACACCCTCTTGGATGAGCATGCAAAGAAATGTCTTGCAGATAAGAGAAAGGAGATCAACGAGCATAGGGAGTATGAGGCGGCCAGGGCGGCTGCGGTAGTAGCGGAGGAGGCCGCCCAGATGTAGGCAGAGCAGGATGCAAGCATGGCCTCAGAGCAGGCGGCATGGATGGCGTCCGACTAGTGATCCGACAAGCAATCGAGGCATCCGTCACGCTCGGATATGTATTTCTTTTGGCATGTCCGGTTTACTGAACTATGGTTTCCTTTGCTCTGTTTTGAACTATTGAATTCAGATAATTTGTATCATATAATCGACGTGCATGTATTGCATGTATTTGAGGATCCACATTTGAGGTATGTGGATGTGAGGCACACGATATAAGGGGCTGGCAGCCGCGTCTGCCCAGACGGGCCCACGGGCATATAGGTAGCCGGATTTGCCAAGTCCGGCTATAGATGCTCTAAAACTAGCATTTTTTCTTAATGAAAATCCACGAGGTGTTCTCCTTTTTTAGAAAAGGAGGATTACCCCTAGCCTCCGCATCAGAGTGATGCATGCGCCCCCTTTATTAAGCAAAATAACCAAATAGTCTGTGATCCAGTGCAAGCTCGCTCAGAGCTAAAGAAAAATAAAAAAGTAATATGCCACAATCAGCGACAATAGAACGGGATGACTGAGCATCATCCTATTGCTAGACCACCAACCAAACCGGTTGTAGATCCTATTGCTAGACCACCATCCAAACCGGTTGTAGATATCCCTAGCTACCATCTCCCATCGGGCAAACCCAGTAATGAAAGGCTCCCCGGCTTCCACAGGAGTGAGTAACGACCACATACATATCCAAGTAGTGGCCCTGTAGATAGCGTGCAAAATAAATTATACAAGTTTGTATGTTAAAAACCATGACATTTTTACAGTTCCATATAGCTGAAAGTAATGCACATACTTCTATCCGAATATGTCTTGCAATATTTGTCTCTACTCCATTTAGCCATGTCCCAAATAACGTGTGAATACTATTTGTAGGGGTGATATTAAAGGCTATATGAACTGAGCACCATAATAGTTTGGCCAGCAGAAAATTGAGAAAGAGGTGTTTGATGGTTTCATCATGGTTACAAAAGCTACATCTTTGACTCCCCTCGCATTTACGTTTTGCCAAGTTATCTTTAGTTAGAATTACCTCCTTGTGAACAAACCACATGAAGACTTTGATTCTTAACGAGACTTTGGTCTTACAAATATGAATCAATTTTGAAATCGGACCAGAATCAATTAGGTCCAAATATGTAGATTTCACTTAGAAAAATACCATTCGTAGTTAATTTCTAGGGAAAACTATTAGGATCATCAGATAGGTTCACATCCATCAACCTTCTGCCAGATGTAGCCATGATTCCCATCAGTCTCCTACTAAAGATCTCTAGATTGAATATTTAGAGGGTTGGATGTAACATTGTAGAAACGTAAGCCTCCTTACATTGAACAATGTTATAGAGAGATGGATACTGTGTGGCCAAAGGCGTCTCCCCTAACCACCCATCCTCCCAAAATCTCATCGAATTATCATTTCCAATGATGAATTTAGTTATATGGAATAAAGTTGCTTTCATTCTCATCAAGCCCTTACAGAAAGGTGAATCATTGGGTCTAACGGTAACCTGGGTCAAGGTCTTAGAGTGTAAGTACTTATTACGTAAATTTTGTACCCACGTGCCTTCGGTCTCCACACAGAGCTTGTACATCCATTTACTGATTAGACATCTGTTCTTTACCTCTAAATTCTCAATCCCGAAGACCAGCCTAGTCCTTTGGCCTACAAATGATGTCCTATTCAGTAAGCCTACCTCTTTATTTCGTCACTCTACCAAAAGAATCATGATCGGTAGAAGTCCAATCTTTTTTGTACCCCTATAGGTACCTCAAAGAAGGACAAGAGGAACATCGACATACTCGTGAGCATTGAGTTTATTAAAATCAGCCGACCTCCATATGACATAAGCTAGCCCTTCTAACAGCTTAGTTTCTTTTCAAATCGATCTTAAATACACTTCCATTCCTTTTTGGATAGCTTGCGATGGTGAATTGGAATACCCAGATAACTAAATGGTAGGTACCCAGTTCACATCCGAACAATTGTTTTATAAGCATCTTGTTCATCTTTGGCTCTCCCAAAACAAAACAATTCACTTTTGTTAAAATTATTTTTCAATCCCGACAACTATTGGAATAGACATAGCACAAGCTTCATGTTTCTAGACTTTGCCAAATCAAGTTCCATGAATATGATGGTATTATCATCGTATTGTAGTATAGACACTCCACCATCTACTAGATGTGGTACTAGTCCTCCTACTTGGCCTTCCTCTTTAGCTCTTCCTATCATAATTGCCAACATATCCACTACTATGTTGAACAAGATAGGAGACATCGGGTCCCTTGTCTTAGACCCTTGTGCGTCAGGAAGTAGTGACCTACGTCATCATTCACTTTAATCCCGACACTCCCTTTCTTGTACAAATGAATCGACTTGCTTCCTCCAGGAATCATCGAATCCCTTCATACGTAAAGCCTGCTGTAGGATCGACCATTTAACTTTATCATGCGCTTTCTTGAAATCCACTTTGAATACCACACTGTCCAGTTTCTTCGAGAGGATCTCGTGAAGTGTTTCATGTAGGATCACCACACCCTCAAGTATGTTTTTGCCCGACATGAATGCCGTTTGAGTTGGTTGCACCACACTATGTGCAATCCACATCGGTCTGTTTATCCCAACTTTAGTAAAAAAAAATAAAGCTCACATTAAGCAGACAAATTGGGCAGAACTGCTCAATGCGCACCACCTCCTTCTTTGGCAACAACGTTATTGTCCCAAAGTTTAGGTGGAATAGCTGCAGATGGCCACTAAACAAGTCAGTGAACATCGTTACTAGATCAACTTTAATAATGTGGAGTATTTCTTATAAAATTCTACTCGGAAGCCATCCGGGCTAGGCACCTTATTATTCTTCCGTGAAATTGCTTCAAACACCTCTTTATATGTGAGTGGTGCGGATAAAATCTCATTTCCGTCTGTCTCGAGCTGAGGAATATCCCAGATCATGTGCTCATCCATAGACACAAAATTTTATTCGGGAGCCCCAAATAGTTGTTTATAGTAATTAGAGACATACAATTTTAGGTTCTCGTGTCCTATAGTTGTAACCTCATACTGCTCAAGCTGAAAATTTTTCTTCTTTTTGTGTTTTCCATTTGCGATCATATGGAAAACTGTGTATTGTCGTTCCCTCGAACGATCTTCCGCACTTTAGCTCTAGGTGCCCATTTCATCTCTTCTTCTCTGAGAAGCTCCCGCAGTCTCTACTCGGCCTCCGTCTTAGATGCCCGATCATCCACATCTAAAAGGGTGGATTCAGCCTTGAGATCAAGCTCATTTATAAGGTGTATAAGCCTATCCTTTTCCACCTTATTAATTCTGCTAACATTTTTAGCCTAGCCCCTCAGGAACTACCTCAAGTGCCTTATCTTATTTTGCCGTCTCTCCATATTCGTCCTTCCTCCTGTGGCCTTAGCCCATTCCTGGGCTATGAGATCAAAGAAGCCCTATATCTCTCAACCATGCTAATTCGAAAGAGAAGACATTCTTGTTTTTCGCATGCGTCGCCTCCCCAGAGTCAACAAGCAGCAGGGTGTGACTGGAGATCGCTCTCTGTAATGCTTGGACTGTCACCAATGGAAACTTATGTTCCCATTCAATACCGGTGAGAACTCGATACAACTTGTCATAAGTTGGATTCGACATCGTGTTTGCCCAAGTAAACTTTCTGCCTGAGAGTTCTATCTCTCCCAGGTCTAAACTTTTGATAATCTTGTTAAACATAAATGACCATCTGCCATCAAAATTATCGTTATTTTTTTCTCTCCTCCTGATAATGTTTAAATCACCTCCGACCACTATAGGTAATCTCTCATCCCCACAAACCCTCAAAAGGTCGACTAGGAAGTCCGATTTGAGCTCTGGTTGAGCGGCTCCATATACTGCAACTAGTGCCCATTGAAACCCGTCAACCTTGGAGCGCACCCTGAATTTGACGACAAAGTCCCCTACCACCACGTTTCGGACTTCTAGCGTCTCGCACTTGACCCCAAGTAAGATCCCACCGGATCTTCCTCTTCGGGGTAGACAATGCCAATCAAAATCAACACCACCAGATAATGTGCCAAGAAATTGTGATGTAAAATTATCCCTACCAGTCTCAAGTAAGGCAATGAAGTCCAACTTATGTTCTAATGATGCTTCCGCCAAAAACTTTCTTTTAGCCAAGTCTGCCAGACCTCTCCTATCACAAAATATTACTTTCATATTTTGTCATGAAATTATTTTGTGGTCCGAATTCTCACACTTCTATGTACAATGGATGCACAATATACCTTCCTCTTCCAGGTTCGTTTTGGCTTATCTTGTCCAGCTGCTTGATCCATATAACTGGTATCAGTCTGCACACTCCAATCTAGTTGCATAGGGGTTGTATACCCCTCTAAAACCGTATCCTCATCCTCTTCCTGTAACACAGAGGAGGGTACTAGATCCTCACAAAGGCAATCAAGTGCCCTGATCCCTAGCGCATTAATGTCTGACTCATTCATATGTTTTATCGATGTAATATTGTGAATCATCTCCATGGCTCTCTCAGCCTCTAAGAGCATCTCTAGCCACGCCCCCAATAGGCTCCCCAGGCGACTTTTTCTGTGCCAGTGCTGAAAAAACGCCCAGTCGCATCCCTAGGACGCCGAAATCCGCCGGTTCGGCCCGTTTTTGGGCCCGGCAATCGCAGGCCGAACCCGGCGCACTGGGGGCGCTCGGGGGCCCCAGCGCAAGGGAAAATCACGTTTGGCCCACACCGTCAGGCGAAAAGTCAAGACTATCTTCCAGATTCGCCTCCCACACCCCGCGCTCTCGGTCGCCAACCGACTGATCCCGACATCGACCACCGCCCACCACCGCTAGATAGCCCATTCCCTGCCAGAAAAAGAGTAGAGGTTTCGCCGAGGCAGCCTCTCCAGCATCGGCTGGGAAATTTTCCCGGTGTTCCGGCCGCAGAGGGGCAGTGTAGCGGCGGGTGCGCGCCCACAGCGCCTGCAAGGTGTTCGGCGATTTTCTTGCCTCGGCAATGGACTCGGACGACGAGGAGGCGCTCGCCGCGCTGCTGGAGGAGGAAGCGGATGCCAACGTCTAGGAAAAGGAACATCTCATGGTCCTCGCCGCTCTCGCCAGCTTGCTGGAGAGCAATGAAAAGCCGCGGCGAGGTGGCTCGGCGCCGGGGCGGATGAAAGGGAAGAACCGACATTGTCTCGAAGGCTACGACATGCTCTACTCCGACTACTTCGCCGACGCTCCACTGCACGGCGACAAAGTATTTCGGCGTCATTATCTGATGAGTCGAAAGCTTTTCCTAAGGATTGTGAATTCCATCTGGGAGTTCGACAACTACTTCAAGTGCAAGAAGGATTGCACCGGCAAACTTGGATTCACCTCAATCCATAAGTGCACGACAACATGAGGATGCTTGCATACGAAGCTCCCGATGATTCACTCGACGACTATGGGCGCATGGCCGAGTCCACCACCATTGAGTGTTTCTACAAGTTCTGTCGGGCAGTGGTGGAAGTGTTTGGACCGCAATACTTGCGAACACCCAATGCAGAAGACACTGCTCAGATCCTAGCACAGAATGCAGCAAGAGGATTTCCTGGGATGCTTGGAAGCATCGACTGCATGCATTGGAAATGGAAGAACTATCCATTTGCTTGGCAGGGGATGTACAAAGGCGGTTGCAGTGTGGTACTTGAGGCTGTGACCACACAGGACCTCTGGATTTGGCACTCCTTCTTTGGTATGCCAGGAACTCACAATGACATCAACGTGCTGCAGTGCTCCCCTGTCTTTGCCAAGCTTGTTGAAGGTCATTCTCCTCCGGTGAACTTCGAGGTCAATAGGCGGCACTACAACAAGGGGTACTACCTAGCTGATGGCATCTATCCGAAATGGTCTACATTTGTGAAGACTATCTCAAACGCTGTGCTAGGAGGCAAGAGGTCCCACTTTGCCAAGGTGCAGGAGGCTTATAGGAAGGATGTCGAGCATGCATTTGGTGTGCTCCAATCTCGATTTGCTGTTGTCTGGTACCCTGCTCAGACCTGGTCGAAAGATCAAATGTGGGAGATCATGACTTGTTGTGTCATCTTGCACAACATGATCATCGAGAGCGAGCAGGAAGAGCCAGCGTTTGACACTGAACCATACTACAGGCAGGGTACTCTAGCCGAAATTGATCACCAACTACCGGCAACCTAAACTGCCTACCTCAATATGCGTCAGGAGATCCGAGACCCACAGGTGCATCATCAATTACAGCAAGATCTGGTGGAGCACCTATGAAGGATCAAGGGCGACGCTGCCTCGCTCGACGTGTGATGAAATATGAGTTTTTATTTGTTGAACTATATAATTTGTATTGAAGTATTTTGTTGAACTATTTGATTTTCTATGATGAACTATGTGATAATTTTTTTACTTAGGTTGAGAATTCAACACCGAACCACGCCGAATATGGGCCGTTTCTCGCCGATATCAGGCCATATTTGGCAGAAAGTGGGCCGAAAAGCGGCCAGGAATGGGCCGATATCGGCGCCGGGGGCGACGGCTGGATGCCAACCGCCCCCAGAGCCGATTCTACCGTCGGCTCGCCCCAGATGGCGATTTTTATGCCTCCTATGGAGGGAGTAATGCTACACGTACAAATGAGTTACAAGGTTTTACAAAGAGGGTTAATTTGATTGTTTAACAGGTGGGGAGGCGGCCCACCCCCTCTGAAAATCAGGGGGCAAGTTTATGATTGGTTAGTAGATGAAAAAATCCTAGTCAGCGTGTAATTGCGTGTAACTCTTTGTATGTTTAGCATTATTGGGGGGAGGAGGGCAACGGTTGAAGATGCTCTAAGTCTAGTAAGTCATTAACCGATTTAGCTACTTCAACTTTCATGCCTGTCTTGCCCTTAATGCCACCAAGCTTGGCCTCCCGCATGGCATGCCCGAATTGCAGGTCGTCGGCATCCATAAGAAGAAGGTCAGCATGTTGCCGGAGAAAAGGACGCTGGCGTCGTCAAGAGGGGTCGGCCGGCAAGCTCGTCCATTGTTGCCTCGTCAAGGCACTATGGAGGAACGTCGTACCCTTCCAGGGCGACGGCTGCGTGTTTATATAGCCAGGGCACGACTCCTGGTATAGCGTACAAGATCGTTCAGATTACAGGAGACTTGGAGAGAAAGAGATAGAAGTAGTTGGAGAAGATTACAACCATATGGCAACTAACTAGAGATCCTAGTCTATGCGGTTTGGACTCCTCAGCCGAAGCTTATCTCCATCACCTGAACGCTGTCATGTGGACCTGAGGAGGTGCAACATATTTCATTCAACACCCTCCCTTAATCACAACTTTGTCAAGTTGAGATTACGCTTGAATTCTTCAAAGTTTCGTGTGGGCAAAGCTTTTGTGAATCCATCTGCAAACTGATCTCGAGAATGAACAAATCGAATCTCCAATTGTTTATTGGCAACTCGTTCTCGGACAAAGTGGAAATCAATTTCAATATGTTTTGTCCTTGCATGAAAAACAGGGTTAGCAGATAGATAAGTGGCACCAAGATTATCACACCACAAGCATGGGGCTTGTGTGTTTTTAATACCAAGCTCTCTCAACATGGACTGAACCCAAATGATCTCTGCTGTGGCATTGGCTAAGGCCTTGTATTCAGCTTCTGTGCTGGAACGTGACACTGTGGCTTGTTTCTTTGCACACCATGATATCAAGTTTGGACCAAGAAATACTGCAAACCCACCAGTGGAGCATCTGTCATCTACACATCCTGCCCAGTCAGAACCAGAGAATGCACTAACAAGTGTGGATGAAGACTTAGTAAAAATAAGTCCAAGATTCATGGTATCTTTCACATATCTCACAATACATTTAGCAGCAGTCCAATGATTTTTAGTGGGTGCATGAAGGAACTGACAAACTTTGTTCACAGCAAAGGAAATATCAGGCCGTGTCAAAGTAAAGTATTAGAGTGCTCCTACCAAGCTTCTGTACCTGGTACTGTCATCATGACTCAGAGGTTCCCCTTCTGCAAGTGACAGTTTTTCCGTGCTAGATAGCGGTGTTGGTGAAGGTTTGCATCCTTGTAACCCAACTCTTCTTACCAGATCAACAACATACTTCTCTTGAGAGAGATGCAGACTATCTCCTTGTTTCTTGACCTCAATTCCTAGGAAGAAATGCAAATCTCCTAGATCCTTGAGGGCAAACTCAGCACTCAAACCCTTCAGCAGTCCTGATATGGCTTCATCAGATGAACTTGTGACTATAATATCATCAACATATATAAGAACAAATATTGATGTTTTCAGCTTATTGTAAATGAACAAAGATGTGTCAGACTTAGAAGGAACAAAACCAAGAGCTTGTAATTTCTGACTGAGTCTAGAATACCAGGCCCTGGGAGCTTGCTTCAATCCATATAGAGCTTTGTCAAGCTTGCATACATGAAAAGGCTTGTTTTTGTTTTCAAACCTAGGAGGTTGTTTCATATATACTTCCTCTTCCAGAACGCCATGAAGGAACGCATTCTTGACATCTAGCTGACGAAGACTCCATCCCCTAGAAACAGCAATAGAGAGCACAAGACGAATAGTTGCAGCTTTAACAACAGGACTAAAGGTGTCCCCGTAGTCACTGCCGTACCGTTGTTTAAACCCTTTTGCAACTAGTCTGGCTTTGTAGCGATCTACAGTTCCATCAGATTTCCTCTTTACTATGAAAACCCACTTGCAATCGATCAAATTTTTACCTTGCCGTGGAGGAATCAAGTGCGATGTTTTATTTTTCAGAAGGGCCATGTGTTCTTCTTCCATGGCCTTTTTCCACTTTGTATCACTGAGTGCCTCCCCAAGAGAACGTGGTTCACCATCTGTGGAGTAGGCAAGACCAAACTTTGTTATTTGCTTATAATTAACCTGTTTAGTTAAACCTTTTTGGAGACGTGTGCGTGAAGCAACAGGAGGTGCAACAGAGAGATCCGGCGCAGGAAATCCCGCTGCGGATGGGACAAGAGTAGCAGATCCCGAGATAGATCCCCCTGCACTGACCGCCTCGTCTGCATCCAAGCCAGACGGATTGTCTGCGGCATATGGAGCGTGAGGTGTGAGGGTCGAGGTAGAACGCGGCGCAGAAGATCCGAGGCTGCGGGACAAATCCATCGCAGGCCCATCATGCCGCGATGATGAGGGGGCCCAGCCGAATCCGAGCCGGATCGCGCGCCAGGATCGGTATTGGTGCCCGCGTCTGCGCCCGCGCCTGGCACCAGACGAGCCTGCGCCCCGGTCGGCGGACGGCGCTCGTAGTGGAGGGGGCCAGCAGTGGCCCAGCGGGTCTCGGTGCGCCGCGTGGGGGCGTCCGAGTGGTGCGGGCCGGAGGGAGCATCCGGGCCAGGAGCGGGGCGCCTCGTGGCGGATGGGGATCCGCGACGGACAGGTGACACGGAATCCTGCACGCTGCCGTCCTGGCGCGGGCCAGATCCCGAGGTCGATCCGCTGGCAGGCTGCAGGGAAATCGATCCCGAGGAGGATCTTCTCCCCAACTCAGGACACATAAAATGTGTCGTGTTGGGGGCGATTTCTGCACCATTTTTGCTGATTTCTGCACCTGTTTATTCACAGCTATCATCATCTGCATCATCACACAACTCAGAGACGTGGTTATGAGCATTAGTCAGCATTGAGTCACTACAATTATTTTCCCCTTGTGTGATGCCAGTGAGGCTAGAGGGCAAGAGAAGTATCTCTTTGCGAAGGAGAGCTCCGGCATTTGGGTGAAGATCAGAAAAGGGAAATTTAGTCTCAACAAAAACAACGTCTCGAGAGATGTAGATATGACCAGTAGAAACATCAAGGCACTTGACACCTTTGTGTTGAGCGCTATAGCCAAGGAAAACACACTGTTTAGATCGAAACATGAGCTTTCGAGAATTGTAGGGACGAAGGTTGGGCCAACAAGCACAACCGAACACACGGAGAGTGGTATAGTCCGGTTTAGTGTGGAGAAGACGCTCAATAGGAGTTTCATAGTTGATTACACGACTAGGTAGCATGTTGATGATGTGAACAGCCGCAAGAAAAGCCTCATCCCAAAACTTAAGGGGCATGGAGGCACCAGCCAACAGTGCTAGACCAACTTCAACTATGTGTCTGTGTTTGCGTTCAGCAGACCCGTTTTGCTGGTGAGCGTGTGGACAAGATACATGATGAGATATGCCAATTTTCTGAAAAAAAAGAGTTCAACTTCTCATACTCTCCACCCCAGTCAGATTGGAGAGCAAGAATTTTGCAATCAAATTAGCGTTCAACAAGAGCTTGAAAGTTGAGAAAAACTTGAAACGCATCGGATCGCTTCTTAAGAAGATAAATCCAGGAAAATTTGCTATAGTTGTCAATGAAACTCACATAATACGTGTGTCTACCAATAGAGGAGGGGGCAGGCCCCCACACATCAGAGAAAACAAGTTGCAAAGGCTTGGTAGAGATACTGGTAGAAACTGGATAGGGTAACTGGTGGCTTTTAGCCTTTTGACATGAATCACAAACTGTTTCAACATCACGCTCTCCAACATATGGGAGCTTATTTTTCCTAAGCAAACGCTCAACTAAAGAAAAAGATGCATGTCCTAGACGATCGTGCCATCGTGTTGAAGACACTTTGGTGGCACTAAACACTTGTTTATTGAGTCTTCTAATCTCCGGGATCAAAGGGTAAAACCCACGAACGCATCTACCTCGATAGAGCACCTTCTTCGTTGCTTGATCCTTGATCAAAAAGAAGTAAAGGGTGAAACTCAAGAAAGACATGATTGTCAATAGCAATGCGATGGACTGAAAGAAGACTTTTTGAAGCGCTAGGGACATGCAAAAAAAATTCTAAGATGGATATGCTGATGAGGGGTTTTAACAATTGAGTGACCAACGTGACTAATTTTCATACCTTCTCCACTTGCCGTGTGGATGTGATCTTTGCCACGGTATTTCTCGCGCATGGTCACCTTCTCCAGCTCACCGATGATGTGGTTCGTGGCGCCGCTGTCGACGTACCAGTTGGTGTCGACGCCGTAGGAGCCATCAGCAGCTCCGGCCACCTTCTCATCCTGGGATGAATCGTCTTCATCTTCCTCAAAGCGATACCAGCAGTCCTTTGCCGAGTGACCCAGCTTGCCACAGATTTGGCACCTGATCGTGTCAGGGCGCGATCTGTTGTTGGAGCTTCTATTGCGCCGGCCTCTGTTGTTGGAGGAGGAAGGCCGGCCGCCACACATGTTGTTGTTGGCGCCGCTGCTGGCGCCCCTACCCTTGCCGTTCCGTGGTGGCCCACGGTAACGAGAGCCCCCGCTTCGGCCGCGGGTGGCGATGTTGGCAGATGAATTGAATCCGCTGCCCACGCCTTGGAGCAGAGTCACCCTCTGATCAAAGTTGCTCATCTGCCTGAACAACTCGTCGAGGGTGACCGGAGTGGTTCTGGCGTCAAGAGCAGACACCAGCGGCTGGTACTCCATGTCAAGCGCATTGAGGATGTAGGAGATGAGTTCACCATCCTGCAGCGGCTTGCTAGCCGCGGCGAGCTCGTCGGCGAGTCCCCGCATGTGCGCGAAGAAGGTAGCCACCGACTGCGTCCCCTTTTGCGCGTTGGTGAGGGCAGCACGGATGTTGTTGATGCGGGACAGCGACGTCGACGAGAACATGCTCGCCAACGCTGTCCAGAGCTCTCGTGCATGCGCGATGGAGGTCACCTGCACTAGCACTTCTTTTGATAGGTTATTCAGAAGATACCCAAGTACCTGCTGGTCCTCTCGAAACCAGACGGCATGAAGAGGATTGGGGATGGTTTCCTCCTTTCCATCCTTATCCTTGCTGACGACGAACTCGGCCGGCTCCGCCATGCTTCCATCAACGTACCCGAAGACTCCAGCTCCTCTCAACTGCGGCGTGATCTGGGTGCGCCATAGGACGTAGTTGGTGCGGGTGAGGCGCTCGGTGATCTGGCCGGAGAGAGGGGAGGAAGCGGCGGCGGATGAGGCCATGGCAGGAGGTTGTGGTGGAGAGGAGGGCTAGATGAGAAGAGTCAGGCTCTGTATACCATGTGGAGGAACGTCGTACCCTTCCGGGGCGACGGCTGCGTGTTTATATAGCCAGGGCGCGATTCCTGGTATAGCGTACAAGATCGTTCAGATTACAGGAGACTTGAAGAGAAAGAGATAGAAGTAGTTGGAGAAGATTATAACCATATGGCAACTAACTAGAGATCCTAGTCTATGCGGTTTGGACTCCTCAGCCGAAGCTTATCTCCATCACCTGAACGCTGTCATGTGGACCTGAGGAGGTGCAACATATTTCATTCAACAGGCACATCACACTAATTAAGGCGTGTGCGTTGTCTCATCCATTGTTGTTGTCCTCACCGAGGTGGAGAGTACCTTCATTAGAATAAGAGCACGCGAGTCCGGCGAGACTTGCAGTATAAAATGTTGATAAAGGACAGAGCAATGTGACGCAACGGATACTGGCTTCTTTCCTGGAAGCTGCAAGCCAGTCCGCAACGAACCCCGGCGATACTATATCCTTCTACTCGTCTCGCTGCTGCATGTAAGGGAGAGTACGCCACCAACCATGGCCGGTCGAGCAGCGACGTCTCCGCCTGCTTCGCCGCCGCCAGGCGAGCAGTTCGCGGAGGTGGTGGTGGTGCGACACGGCGAGACGTCGTGGAACGCCTCCCGCACCATCCAGGTCTGTCCACTTACCTCCTCCACCATCGATCTTCTCCGGCTGACAGAGAGCTGTCTCCCCAAATCTCGTGCTCGCAGGGGCAGATGGATCCGGAGCTGAACGAGACCGGCAGACGACAGGCTCTCGTGGTACGTACGCTCTCGAGTCTCGACAGAAATACTCCGATAGCAAAATACTTGATCACTTATCAGGACCTCTCTCTGAATTTGGATCCTAAGGTTGCCCGTCGGCTGTCGAGGGAAGCCAAGCCAGCTGCCGTCTACTCCTCCGACCTCAAGCGCGCCGCCGAGACCGCGCAAACCATAGCCACAGCCTGCGGCGTATCCTCTGTACGTATGTGGCTGGCGTTCCATCTCAGCTAGTTGCTGATTGCTGAGTCCATGGATGCTTTTCTTGATCGGCTCATGACATGAGCTGCTTGGTTTCAGCTGGTGCTGGATCCAGCGCTGAGGGAGAGGCACATGGGGGATCTCCACGGCGTGGTATTCGACGACGCCGTCAGAAGGAGCCCTGAGATCTTCTCTTCTTACTCGAGGACCCATGAAATCCCCGTAACTTCCATGCTTCCGTCTGAATTTTCTCAGCTATTCTGCTCTGTTCTGCCATTTCTCGCATGGAAATTATCCTGGCATCGCGTCGAAATATCTGTTCCATCGCATTCTCCATCTTTGTAGGGTGGTGGGGAGAGCCTCGATCAGCTATCCAAGAGGTGTGTCTCGTACCTGAACACGGTGGCTGAGAAGCACAAGGGTAAGCAGCAATCCTCACCCTGACACCACAGATTTTGTCCCTGGGCATCGGAACAGTTGCCGCTGAGAAGAAAGGAAGATCTGATTTCTGTTTTACTTGTGCTGCGTTGACAGGGGAGCGGGTGATCGTGGTCACCCATGGCGCCAGCACGGAGGAGCTGTGCATACACGCCGACCCGACCAGCCCGGTGCGCGGGAAGCTCTACAACACTTCGATCTGCGTCTTCCGTATCGGCGGCGGCGAATGGATCCTCGAGAAGGCCGGCGACGTCGGCCATCTCGATCAAGGTGAATTCCTTGAGGACGCATTTGGCGGCGATGGTGTATCTGCGTGACAGTACTGCTGTTGCCCTTTCGCCGACGCATTCATCAGCAATCTACAGACTGCAGCTCACGCAAAGCCAGTTCGACCGGCCAATGTTATTTCACAGACGTGTTATTAACTCACGCAAAGCCAGTTCGACTGGCCAATGTTATTTCACTGACGTGTTATTAATTCATCCTCGGTGAAACAATAAATGATCTAATTAATACTCTATGGAGAGACGCTGCAGTTGGTTTTAAACTGTTTACTATTGTTGCTACTACTCTATCCAGACACGCGTTTTTAGTTAAACATATATTATATGCCCTCAAATATATCATTGAATTCATCGCCAAATGAAAATACTCCATTGATAGACAGGTTACACAGACAAAAGTTTCATAGAGAGATGATTTTTGATTTTGAAATCCAATTCGTAGATTTGTCTCAAACCTTGATACATGATTTTCCGTTTAATAATAACTGGGCCAAGAAAAACTTCCTTGTTATAAGATTTTTTTTTACTAGCAACAACTTAAGCCCACTTCCTCTAAGATTAATAACATACACATATCCCTAGACTATATTATTACCTTCAATCCTTCATAGTGGGTAGTAACATAGGTGTGGTGTCATGTAAAACTCCATTTATTAGGTTATAGACTCATACTGCATTGAGACATATGATATTACAGTATTAGCTAAGTTACTAGAACTACCTCTCTCTTCATTAACTCATTGCCACATAGACAAATTTGCTGAGTTGGACTTGAAGTTACTGCTGAAGTTACTCCCACTGTGGCTAGTCTAAAGAAAACAGCTTACGCCCACATGTAGATATGGTGGTCTACTTTTGGGGTTGATGCTGATAGATACTTGGCCTGTGGGTATGAGAAAACAGGAGTACTTTCGATAAGATCATGTTACCGTATCTCGGTTACAACGAAAAAACTGCGAGAGGATTGGTTAGAAGGTAGGCCAAGTTCAAGCTCGAGCCGCTCAGAGAAGGCGTGGACAACCTTATGGAAGATTAAAGTTCCGTCAAAAATACATGTGTTTGTGTGGTGGCTAGCCCAGCGATCCATGCCGTCAGGAGCAGTGTTGTACCATCGAAAGATGGCTACTTCAGCAAGGTGCGAACTATGTGGTGCAGAGAAAGACACATGGCGACACTCATTACTTGACTGCACCATGGCGAGATGCGTGTGGGCACTCGTCGACGACTCACTTACAGAGCATATGAGCATGACAACGTGCCCAAAAGCGAAGGAATGGCTATTTCACATGCTTGAAATGCTACCACATGCAGAATTCACAAAGCCCATCATTACTTTGTGGGCAATTTGGAGCGCAAGATGGAAAGCAATCCACGAATCGATCTTCCAGAGCCCGGAGGCAATTCATGGTTTCATCATGAGATATCTAGCAGACCTGGACATCATCGCAGACGCTTCACAGAAGTAAGGTACAACTATGCCACTGTCAGTGCAGGTGCCAAAGTGGATCCTTGCAATGGAAGGTATGGTCAAAATTAATGTAGATGGAGGAATAGCGAAGAACAACTGTTGCAAGGGTGCGGCAGCCGCCGTGTGCTGAGACGCCCAAGGAGTTTACCTTGGCTCGTCTGCATGCATCATTGACAGTTGTGATGACCCCGGAATGCTTGAAGCAATGTCATGTTTGGAGGCTTTTTCCCTCGCAGCCGATTTGAACCTTCGAAGGCTTATTATTGCATGCGACACGGAGGCGGAAGTTAAACAGATTAATGGAGGAAGTAAAGCTATCTACAACCAGATTCTACATGAGATCAACATCCGTCGTCAGGAGTTTGAAGAGGTCCGGATTATTCATGAATGCAGAATGTCCAATATGGAGGCTCACAATTTTGTAAAAAGCCTTGTATCATTAGCTCATGGTCGATATAACTCGCTACTGCAGCCTGCTACTTCTTGAGCTTACGTTGGTTTTTCCCTTAAAGAGGAAAGGGTGATCCAGCAAAGTAGAGATAAATATTTCCCTCGGTTTGAGAACCAAGGTATCAATCCAGTAGGAGACAACTCACAAATCACCTAATACCTGCACAAACAATCAAACAACTTGCACCCAACGTGATAAAGGGGTTGTCAATCCCTTCACGGTTATTTGCAAAAGTGAGATCTGATAGAGATAGATGAAACTAAACAAACGATAAAGAAAATATTTTTGGTTTTTGGTTTATAGATCGAAAAGTAAAAGAATGCAAAAATAGTAGATCGGAAACTAATATTGTAGATCGGAAACATGTATGATAGAAAATAGACCTGGGGGCCATAGGTTTCACTAGGGGCTTCTCTCATGGTAGCAAATAATATGGTGGGTGAACAAATTACTACCGAGCAATTAATAGAAAAGCGCAAAGTTATGACGATATCTAAGGTAATGATTATGAAATATAGGCATCACGTCCGTGTTAAGTAGACCAAAATGATTCTGCATCTACTACTATTACTCCACACATCGACTGACTCCTGTCTGCATCTAAAGTATTAAGTTCATGAAGAACAGAGTAACACATTAAGTAAGATGACATGATGTAGATGAATTAACTCAAACAATATGATGAAAACCCTATATTTTTATCCTCGATGGCAACAATACAATAAGTGACTTCCTGCCCCTACTGTCACTAGAAAAGGACACCGCAAAATGGAACCCAAAGCTAAGCACTTCTCCCATTGCAAGAAAAACCAATCTAGTTGGCCAAACCAAATCGATAATTCAAAGAGAATTACAAAGATATCAAAACATGCATAAAAAAATTCAGAGAAGATTCAATTAATATTCATAGATAAGCTGAGCATAAATCCACAATTCATCGGATCTCGACAAACACACCGCAAAAGAGCATTAAATCGGATAGATCTCCAAGAACACCGATGTAATACCCCGGATGTAATTTACCTTATATGTATCCCAACTCTTGCCGTTTCCGGCACTAAGTTATTTTATTTCCTCAGGTTCAGGTTTTGTCTCCGTGTATTTGTTGCCTTTGTCATGCATCTCATATCATGTCATCATGTGCATTGCATTTGCATACGTGTTCGTCTTATGCATCCGAGCATTTTCCCCGTTGTCCGTTTTGCATTCCGGCGCTCCTATCTCCTCCGGTGCCCCTTTCTACCTATTTTAGTGTGTGGGGGTTAAACATTTCCGGATTGGACCGAGACTTGCCAAGCGGCCTTGGTTTACTACCGGTAGACCGCCTGTCAAGTTTCGTGCCATTTGGACTTCGTTTGATACTCCAACGGTTAACCAAGGGACCGAGAAGGCCTCGTGTGTGTTGCAGCCCAACACCCTTCCAATTTGGCCCAAAACCCACCTAAACCCTCTCCATAACCTAGAGCGTTCGATCATGATCGCGTGGCCGAAAACCGCACTCCATTTGGAGCCTCCTAGCTCCCTCTATGCCTATATATAGATCCCCTCTCGAAATTCCCGGATCCCCTCCTACCCTAAACCCTAGCCCCGCTCCCTCTCCGCCGCCGGACAAAAATCGCCGGGCCGGACACGTCCGACCCGCGCCGCCTCCGCCACGTGGCACGCCGCCATTCGCCCGCCCGGCGCCCACATCGCCGAAGCCCGCCGGGCCCGTGGCCGGCCCGCCCGCGCCCGCGCACGGGCCAGAGGCTGCCGCCCGCACCGCCTTCGTCCCTCCCCTCGTCGGCCGCCTCCGCCGCCCGCCAGCTCGACTCCGGCCGTCGCCTCCCTCACCGACCGCCGCCACCGTCGCCGAACTCCGCCGCAGCGCCTACCTCGCCGTCGTGGAGGCCGCGCGGTGCCCGAGCCGCACCACCTCGCCGTCCGGCCTCTGCCTCCCACGCGCCGGCGAGCGCCCGAAGTCCGGCCACCGCGCTGCTCCTCCCCTCCGGCGAGCTACAATGCAACGGCGGCGAACCTCGAGATCCGTTCCGGCCGGATCCAGATCTGGATCTGAAACTTCTCGGTTGACCTTTTTACCCCCGAACCCTAATCTTTTTCCAAACTTTGGCATGCTATAACTCTCTCATCGTAGATCTGATTTGTGCGTGTAGCATATCAAAATGTTTGTCTCAGAGAGTACATCATTTCATCTCATTGCATCATTTTCATTTGAGCTCATCTTGATGCCCGAAATGCTATTGGAAGAGTGCTATGTGATAAAATTGCCAGATCTGTTTCATCAATTAGATATTTGTCATTTTTGCCATGATTAATGTGTGCATGATATGCTCCTGAGCTCTACATGAGTTTTGTTATGTGACATGCCATCTTTACATAGGTGCTTACCATGTATTTTTGTGATATTTGTGGTGACTAGCACAAGCTTGCAAAGTAGTGCATTCGATAATGCTGATTTCAGGGACTTCGAAGTTCACTAAGTCCTTGTCTTGATTTTGTCATTATGCCATATGTTCATGTTGTTTCCTAGTGATCCGTGCCTCTTTTGAGGATGATCAGTAAGGATGATTTTTTAACATTGTGTTGCTTTATCCATCCATGTCTTTGTTTGCATTTATGGAGCACCCTAGCTTGAGTCAAACGAGCTCTACTTTTGCTATTTCGTGATTCCTGACAGATTGTTGACTTGTTAGCGATTTTGCCGAGGATGTTGTTAATTGATCCGTGCATGCTATGTTGTTGTTCTTGCCATGTCAAGCTTCTATGATATGTATTCTCGATGGGTGTATGCTTATTTTGTCATGTCATGCTCTGTAGTGAGTGCATCGAGCTCGTGGACATGCCTACTCGTTAACTGATTTGCATGCTCCAGTTTTTCACCAAGTCTGAGATCTGATTATGTTTTTGCCATGTTCACATGCTTGCAATTGTATATTCTGATCCCTTTTGGCTCAAGGTAACTAAGGGACTTTTGTTAAGTGCTTTGAGTAGCTTCATGCCATGCCTTGCTTTGCCATGTTAAGTTCCCGTAGCATATAGTTTTCATGCTCTAAGGTGTGCTTCCTGATGTTAAATTCCAGACTTGTGTTAATTTCACTAAGTCTGAAACCTGTTATCATTTGCACTTTTTCCATGCTTGTTTGAACCTGTTAATGGATGAATTAGCTGTAGCTCAGTGTTCATCTTTTGTCACACATCATGAATGGATACCTGCCATGTATTTTGTTGTCATGTTTGTGTGTTGTAGCATAATTATCTTGATGCTTTTGGATGGCTACTTGCTGATTATCGCAGACCGGTGCCATATTTGTTTTGCTTGCCATTTCCAAACCGTGCATCCGATTCCGGTGATCTTTATATCGATTTCAACCGAAATCACCTCACCTTTCCAGTGGCACTCTTGGATTTCCATGTTGAGGCCAGGTTCAATCATTCCTTGTCAAATCTTGCATATGCATCACATATCGCATCTCGCATAGCATACCATGTTTGCATCATGTTGTTCGAGCATTGCACGTGGTTGATTGTGTTCCTTTTGCTTGTTTGTCTTGTTTGGGTAGAGCCGGGAGAAGAGTTCGCTAATGAGGAGCCCGTTGAGTTTGCTTACGAGGATCAAGTCAACTCTGACAACTTTGCAGGCAAGATGATCATACCCTCGAAATCACATCTATCTTTGCTTGCTAGATGCTCGCTCTTTTGCTATGCCTATGCTACGATGCCTACCACTTGGTTATCATGCCTCCCAAATTGCCATGTCAAATCTCTAACCCACCATGTCCTAGCAAATCATTGATTGGCTATGTTACCGCTTTGCTCAGCCCCTCTTATAGCGTTGCTAGTTGCAGGTGAAGATTGGAGATCGTTTCTTTTTGGAACATTGTTTATTATTGGGATAACACCATATTATCTTGTTTATCTTAATGCACCTATATACTTGGTAAAGGGTGGAAGGCTCGGCCGTTTGCCTAGTGTTTTGTTCCACTCTTGCCGCCCTAGTTTCTGTCATATCGGTGTTATGTTCCCGGATTTTGCGTTCCTTACGCGGTTGGGTTATAATGGGAACCCCTTGACAGTTCGCCTTGAATAAAACTCCTCCAGCAATGCCCAACCTTGGTTTTACCATTTGCCACCAAGCCTCTTTTTCCCTTAGGTTTTCGGAGCCCGAGGGTCATCTTTATTTAACCCCCCCCCCCGGGCTAGTGCTCCTCTGAGTGTTGGTCCAAACTAGTGCCCCTTGCAGCGCCACCTCGGGGAAACTCGAGAGCTGGTTTTTAGTTGTATGGATTGCTTATCCGAGTGTGCCCTGAGAACGAGATATGTGCAGCTCCTATCAGGATTTGTCGGCACATTCGGGCGGTGTTGATGGACTTGTTTTACCATTGTCGAGGATGTCTTGTAAAACCGGGATACCGAGTCTGATCGGAATGTCTCGGGAGAAGGAATATCCTTCGTTGACCGTGAGAGCTTGTGATGGGCTAAGTTGGGACTCCCCTGCAGGGATTTGAACTTTCGAAAGCCGTGCCCGCGGTTATGGGCAGATGGGAATTTGTTAATGTCCGGTTGTAGATAACATGAAACTTAACTTAATTAAAATGAATCAACCGCATGTGTAACCGTGATGGTCTCTTCTCGGCGGAGTCCGGAAAGTGAACACGGTGTTGGAGTAATGTTTAACGTAGGTTGTTCTAGGATCACTTCTTGATCATAGTTCTTCGTTCGTGCTTTGCCTTCTCTTCTCGCTCTCTTTTGCGAACAGGGTAGCCACCATATATGCTAGTCGCTTGCTGCAGCTCCACATATTACCTTGCCTTACCTATAAGCTTAAATAGTCTTGATCGCAAGGGTGCGAGATTGCTGAGTCCCCATGACTCATAGTTTACTTCCAAACCAGATGCAGGGACCAATGATACCGTTCCAGATGATGCGCTTGAGCTCAAGTGGGAGTTCGATGAAGACTCTCGCCGTTACTATGTGTCTTTCCCAGATGATCAGTAGTGGTGCTGTGACGCCCCCGATTTGACCGTACACTAATCATGCACGCAAATGTGTACGATCAAGATCAAGGACTCACGGGAAGATATCACAACACAACTCTACAAATAAAATAAGTCATACAAGCATCATATTACAAGCCACGGGCCTCGAAGGCTCGAATACAAGAGCTCGATCATAGACGAGTCAGCGGAAGCAACAATATCTGAGTACAGACATAAGTTAAACAAGTTTGCCTTAAGAAGGCTAGCACAAACTGGGATACAGATCGAAAGAGGCGCAGGCCTCCTGCCTGGGATCCTCCTAACTACTCCTGGTCGTCGTCAGCGGGCATCACGTAGTAGTAGGCACCTCCGGTGTAGTAGGAGTCGTCGTCGATGGTGGCGTCTGGCTCCTGGACTCCAGCATCTGGTTGCGACAACCAGAATGAAAGGAAAGGGGGAAAAGGGGGAGAAAGCAACCGTGAGTACTCATCCAAAGTACTCGCAAGCAAGGAGCTACACTACATATGCATGGATATCAAATGGAGTAAGGGTATCATATGTGGACTGAACTGCAGAATGCCAGAATAAGAGGGGGATAACTAATCCTTTCGAAGACTACGCTTCTGGCAGCCTCCGTCTTGCAACATGTAGCAGAGAGTAGACTGAAGTCCTCCAAGTAGCATCGCATAGCATAATCCTAACCGATGATCCTCCCCTCGTCGCCCTGTGAGAGAGCGATCACCGGTTGTATCTGGCACTTGGAAGGGTGTGTTTCATTAAGTATCCGATTCTAGTTGTCATAAGGTCAAGGTACAACTCCAAGTCGTCCTGTTACCGAAGATCACGGCTATTCGAATAGATTAACTTCCCTGCAGGGGTGCACCACATTCCCCAACACGCTCGATCCCATTTGGCCGGACACACTTTCCTGGGTCATGCCCGGCCTCGGAAGATCAACACGTCGCAGCCCCACCTAGACCAACAGAGAGGTCAGCACGCCGGTCTAAACCTAAGCGCCCAGGGGTCTGGGCCCATCGCCCTTAGCACACCTGCACGTTGCGTGGGCGGCCGGAAGCAGACCTAGCCTAGTGGCGTTCCAGTCCAATCCAGCGCGCGCCGCTCCGTTGCTGACGTCACGAAGGCTTCGGCTGATCAAATGGCCAGACTCCCGCGTAGATGGTTAGTGCGTATAGACCATATGGCCATACTCAGATCAAATACCCAGATCTCGTTAAGCGTGTTAAGTATCCGCGAACGCCGACCAGGGCCAGGCCCACCTCTCTCCTAGGTGGTCGGAACCTGCCCTGTCGCTCCGCCTCAAAGATCCACTCGCGGGTGCTCCTCAAGCCAACCCGTCTTTAGTCACCACATGTATCATGTATAAAGTATATAGTATATACCCGTGATCAACTCCCGAGTGATCATGGCCCGATAGTATAGCATGGCAGACGGACAAGGATGTAGGGCCACTGATGATAAACTAGAATCCTATACTAAGCATTAGGATTGCAGGTAAAGGTAACAACAGTAGTAGCAAGGACAGGCTATGCATCAGTATAGGATTAACGAGAAGCAGTAACATGCTACGCTACTCTAATGCAAGCATTATAGAGAAGAGTAAGCGATATCTGGTGATCAAAGGGGGGGCTTGCCTGGTTGCTCTGGCAAGAGAGAGGGATCGTCAACACCGTAGTCATACTGGGTAGCAGCGGCGTCGGTCTCGGTGTCTATCGAGAGAAGAGGGGGGAGAAACAATAAATATTTAAGCAAACAGATGCATAGCGATGCATGACATGACAAGTAGCGGTGCTAGGGGTGCCCTATCGCGGTATGAGGTGATACCGGTGAAGGGGGGAAACATCCGGGAAAGTATCCCCGGTGTTTCGCGTTTTCGCACAGATGAAACAGAGGGGGAAAGTTGCGTGTTCGCTATGCTAGGGATGCGTGGCAGATAAACGGGCTGCGTATCCGAAATCGTCTCGTCGTTCTGAGCAACTTTCATGTACACAGTTTTTCCATCCGAGCTACGGTTTATTTTATATTAATTTTAAAAGATTTAAATCATTTTTAGGATTTATTTATTTAATTTAATCAACGTTATCCAGAATAGTGTCTGCTGACGTCATCATGACATCAGCATGACGTCAGTAGTTGACTTGGTCAACCTGACAGGTGGTCCCGTTCGTCATACTCTGTTTTAATTAACTAACAGTTAATTAGGTTAATTAGTGATTAGGTTAATCTAATTATAATTAATTAATTAACTTAATTAATTAATTAATTAATCAATTATTTTTATTATTATTATAATTTTTTTAATTCTTTTCTTCTTCTTTTTTTTAATTAAAACGTTCTGGGGGCTGGGGCCCGCGTGTAAGTGGGCCAAAGGGCCATAGCGGGCGTGCGGGTGGTGGTTAACGGGGCCGTGGGGCGATGTTGCCCGAGCAGGCGCACGCCCAGGGGCAGCGGACCCGGCAGGGTGCCGGCGCAGGGGAGGTCAGTGGCCATGGCGAGGCCATGGCCGGAGCGGGGTCCGGCCAGCGAGCGGCGACGGGACTGCAGAAGCGGGGCGGAGGGCTGTGGCCGGACGCGGCCACGACGGGCGCGCGCGGGCCGGCAAGTAGGGCCATGGGAAGCGGGGTCGCGAGCAGGGAACGGCGAGGCACGCGTGCGCGCGTGGTGACCGGCGGGCGCGGGTGCCGGCGCGCTCCAGGGGAGTGCGGGCGCGGACAGAGCTGAGAGGGAGGGTTCGCAGCGGAGCTCGGCGGTGCGAGGCGTGGCGCTCGCGACGCGTGGGTAGGCGAGGTCGCGTGGCAGCGCAGAGTAGCAGGGGAGCGGCAGAGACGAGCGCGGCGGCGGGGCTCACCGAGGGGTGTAGGGATCGGGGCAATGGGGCTCGGGGTGGAGAGATGGGGACGGTCCGGCGAGGAGGATGCAGGCCGGCGAGGGGGGGGTCCGGCGACGGGGAGGTCGAGGCGGAGGCGCGGTTCAGGCGGCGACGGCGAAGGGCACGGCGTCGGGGGGGGCGTTCCCCTCGATCCGATCTGGATCGGGGAGGAGGGGGGAGAGCGACTGGGGGGAGGGGGCGAGTGGGGGAGTGGGTGACGGGGTGGGGTTAGGGTTTGGGTTGTGGGGGATATGGGGAATGGGGGTGGCCGGCTGGGCCTTTGCCCAGTTGGGCCGGTTGGGCCTACGGCCGAATGGGCCGGCCTGCTGGGCCGAAGCCCGGGGGGGCCTCCTCTTTCCTTTTTGTTTTTTTTGTTTTCCCTTTTTGTATTTTCTTTTATTATTTCTTTCCTGTTTAATTCATTTAAAAGTATTTAGGCAGTTTATAAAAATGTGTTTACTTCACCATAATTACTGATGCAATAATAGACATAGCCCGAACATTTTATTTTAATATTTGAAAACTTTTGTCGTTTGACTTATTTAGGATTTAAATTTGAAACTGTTTTGAATTAACCCGAGATTAATTACAGTGACAGAGGTGACGTGTCACCATTAACGTGAGATCACTGTAGCATGATTATCCGGGCGTTACAGGTGCCCAGTTGGGGCGATCGGGGACCATGTCGCATGTTGGGGTTGATCTTTTATTTTGGTACCGTAGTCGGACCATGAGTGTATTGGATGATTGTAATGTTATTCATGTATTGGTGTGACGTGGCGAGTGTAAGCCAACTATGTATCCTTTCCCCTTTTATATATTTACATGGGTTGTTGTGAAGATTACCTTACTTGCGACATTGCTTTCAATGCGGTTATGCCTCTAAGTCGTGCTTCGACACGTAGGAGATATAGCCGCATCGAGGGCGTTACAAGTTGGTAATCAGAGCCTTCCCCAACCTTAGGAGCCCCCTTGCTTGATCGAATAGCTGGCGTTGTTGAGTCTAGAAAAATGTTTTGAGTCATTTAGGATTATATATATCGGAGAGTTAGGACTTCTTTTTACTCCCCAGTCCCTTCATCGCTCTGGTAAGGCATCCTGACGTAGAGATTTGACTCTTCTCTTCTCAAATTTCACTAAAAAAAATTTAGGATCACGTGGGTATCTTGGAATCGTTCTGATCGATTTGTGACGAGAACATTGTTCTTGGTGCCTCCTGTCATTTAGGGGTTGTGGCAGTGTCCCGGGGAGTTGAGCTCCGAGGTGTTGTCATCACAATTTTATCGTTGCAGTTCTGGAATACCTGAGTTTAGGTTCGCCGACATCGACAATCTCTTTTATGCAGTTGTTGGTGAGATAACCTCGACGCCACCCAGTACTGGGTCGGGAGTTCAGGAGTATTGACATGACTTGTATAACGGATGCTTTTCGAAGGTTGAGGTAGACGATTTCCGAAGGTTTCTCGGTTATGTATTGAAGGATGGATACAGCCGGATGTAGGATTTGCTAGATTTGGGTGAGATATTATGCTTCCCCTGTATCCCCAACACCTGATTGCATAACCGGAAAGGTTCGGGAGTTTCATAGGTGGGAATTCTTGTAGCTCTAGTTCTTCTTCCGTGGATATTTGGTTTGGGATTGGGTAATCCTCACCGAGTATTCGTTCTTGTTCCGTACCTTGTTGGTTTTATTCTTCTACCTCAATTCTAAGTGGCTTCTTAATTTTTGGATATGTGACCATTTCTATTGGAATGCATTCATTCATTTTGTTCGGATGTGAAGACTATATGTTGCAATTTCAACCCGTTTGATTCAGCTTCAATATTTGTTTGTCAATGTGCTAATGGATGTCAACCTCTTCAGGATGGCTCCTCCAACACGCATGACTCCGAATCCTGATCCGCCGCCACCACCTCCACCTCCGGAGGCATGGTAAGCTGTGATAGCCGCTACCAATGCAAACACGCAGCTGATCATGCAACTTCTTCAAGAGCGCAACCAAGGGAACCAGGGTCAAGGCAACAATCAGAACCACTTTGCTACACTCAACCAGTTCCTTGCTAACCAGCCAAAGACCTTCAGCAATTGTGTTGAGGCAACTGACGCTGATGATTGGCTCGTGGACATATGCAAGCATTTCGAGTGCGGTAACGTCAGGCCTGAGGACTTTGTCAAGTTCGCTTCCTTCCAACTCAAAGACCAAGCTGCAAAATGGTTTCAGCAGTACAAAGATTCCAGAGGAGGCCGTGTGATTACCTGGGATGAATTCCATCAAGACTTCAAAGCTCATCATATTCCTCAGAGCGTGGTTGAAAGCAAGCGTGAGGAATTCCACAACCTGAAGCAAGGCTCTATGTCTGTTTACGAGTACACCAAGATGTTTCAGAAACTCGCCCGTTTTGCTAAGCAGGACGTCCCTGACGAGAAGAGCATGATATATCAGTTCAGGGGTGGTCTCAGAGAAGAAATCCAGCTAGCTCTCTTTCTCTTTGAGCCTAAGAGGTACGGTGAGTTTTACAACATGGCAATGAAGCAAGAGACTGCTCAACTAAAGTGCGATGCTTCCAAGAAGCGAGTCAGAGATGCAACTCCTTCTTCCTCAACTCAAGTGGCTAAGCAGCAAAAGTATTGGCTTCCTCCTCCTCCATTCCGTCAGCCTTATCAGCAGAAGAGCAATGGTGGTAGTGGAAGACCGAGTGCTCCGTATCACCGTCCGCTCTCGGAGGTCACGTGCAATAAGTGCCAACAGAAGGGTCACTATGCCAACAAATGCTTCAATCAGAGGCGTCTCCCTCCTCCTCCTCCTTTGAGATCGGCAAGTACAGCTGTGGTCAAGCATAACCCCAAGTACGCCAAGGTCAACATGGTGAATGCAGCTCAAGCAGAGGACTCGTCAGATGTCATCATGGGTAACCTTGCTGTTAACGATATTCCTGCAAGAGTTCTTTTTGACACTGGTGCATCGCATTGTTTCATCTCGAGACCTTTTGCATCTAAGCATGATTTTGTTACTCAAGTGTTGCCGAAACTATTGTCTATTGTCTCTCCGGCCCGTCAAATGACATCTCGAGTATGCGTTCCGGATGTTTCAATCACATTGGGTGACTATAAGTTCTTGTCCTCTCCAAATGTTCTTGGTAACTCGGATATTGATCTTATTCTCGAAATGGATAGGCTTTCTAAGCACAAGGCTCAGCTTGATTGTGCTGCCAGACAGATTCAATTGACTCATTCGTCTGAGGATGTAATTGTCTTTGTCGCTCATGATGATACCATCCATCTGTTTTCTCTCAATGAGAAGGGTGAACTGGATGCCATCTCTCAAATTCCAGTCATTTGCAAATATCAAGACATCTTTCCAGAAGAGCTTCCAGGAATGCCTCCGCACCGGCCAGTTGAATTCGTAATCGATCTTGAGCCAGGCACGGAACCTGTTTGCAAACGTCCTTACAAGCTTGGACCTGAAGAGTTGAAGGAGCTGAAGAAGAAACTCGATATTCAAGAGCGAATGGGTCTCATCCGACCTAGTTCTTCTCCGTGGGGTTGTGGAGTTCTTTTTGTGAAGAAGAAGGATGGAACGGACCAACTTTGTGTTGACTACCGTCCATTGAACAAGAAGACTATAAAGAACAAATACCCACTTCCCAACATCAACGAGCTGTTTGAACAACTCAAAGGTGCTCAAGTATTCTCCAAGCTTGATCTCCGTATGGGCTATCACCAGATTCGAATCCGTGAGCAAGATATCCCCAAGACGGCATTCAGAACAAGCTATGGTTCATATGAATACATTGTCATGTCTTTTGGCCTCGTCAACGCTCCGCCGACTTTCTCTCGCATGATGAACTTCATCTTCAACCGTTACACAAATGACTTCGTCTTGGTCTACCTCGATGACATTCTGGTCTTTTTGAAGAACAAGGAAGATCATGCCAAGCACTTGCGTTTGGTGCTCGATAAGCTCGGAGAACATCAGTTGATATGCCACTTTTCCACGCCTTTCGAGAATAGTGAAGGGACCGATATAGCGAGGAGCTAGCTTGCCCTTGATCCCGAAGCGGTGAGCACCCTTCATTGGTGTAACTCGAAGATAAGCCTTTTCGCCAGGATGATAGACCATGTCTTGGTGATGACGGTCATACTGACTTTTCTGACGTGACTGAGCAGTCTTGAGATTCTCGTGAATAATGCGAACTTGTTCTTCGGCATGTTGGATAATATCCGGACCGAAGAGTGGACGTTCCCCGGTTTCAGACCAGTTCAGAGGGGTTCGACACTTTCGTCCATATAGCACTTCGAAGGGGGACATCTTCAGACTAGCTTGATAGCTATTATTATAAGAGAACTCGGCATATGGAAGAGATTCCTCCCATTTCTTGCCGAATGATATTACACAAGCTCGAAGCATGTCTTCAAGAAGTTGGTTGACACGTTCAACCTGTCCTTGCGACTGAGGATGGAACGCAGTACTGAACGACAGATGAGTCCCCATAGCTTCTTGGAAACTTGCCCAGAATCTTGAAGTGAATAAGCTGCCACGGTCCGAACTGATAACCAGTGGAATACCGTGAAGTGAAACAATTCTGGACATGTAGAGAGTAGCAAGCTGACTAGCAGTGATTGTCTCTTTGACCGCCAGAATATGGGCAACTTTGGAAAGCCGGTCAATGACGACAAGAATAGCATCATTACCTTTCTGCGATTTGGGAAATCCAGTGACGAAGTCCATCTCAACATGGTCCCATTTCCATTCAGGAATAGAGATAGGTTGCAGAGTTCCAGCAGGCCTTTGATGCTCTGCTTTGATTCGGCGACAAACATCACACTCAGCAACATAACGAGCAATGTCCTGCTTCATATTAGACCACCAGAATCTTTGACGAATATCCTCGTACATCTTTGTACTACCAGGATGGATGGACAGAGGCGTATCATGAGCTTCTTGCATAACCCTTTTAGTCTTATCCAGGTTTTTCTTCAAACATGGTACCACTAGGCGGCCTTTGAAATACAAGGCGCCATCGTCAGCAACAGTGAAGAATGAGGGCTTTCCTTTTTTGAGGTCGCGCTTAATCTTGAGGACTTCATCGTCACATTTCTATATCCATTTGATGGTGTCCACAAGATCTGGTTTCGCAACCAGGGTATTGAGAGAACCCTTGGAAACAACATGGAGGTTCCGTTTGGGGAAACCTTCGGGAGGGGGAGCGAGTGATCCCGGAGGAACAATATGGAGGTTCAGCCTTCTAAATTCTTCGGCAAGCGAGGGCTGAACTTTGTGGACCTGGAGGTGGTTGCAGTAAGACTTGCGGCTCAAGGCATCAGCCATTACATTAGCCTTGCCGGGGGTATAGGATATACCCACGTCAAAGTCTGCAACAGTCTCCATCCATCTTTGCTGGCGTAGGTTCAAATCTGGCTGAGTAAACAGATACTTCAGACTTTGATGGTCGGTGAAGATCTCGCAACGATTACCGAGAAGGTAATGTCGCCACTGCTTCAGTGCATGAATGACAGCAGCAAGTTCGAGGTCATGAACCGGGTAGTTTTCTTCGTGAGGGCGCAGTTGACGAGAGGCATAAGCAATCACTCTGCGCTCCTGCATTAGGACACAGCCTAATCCTTGGCGGGAAGCGTCGCAGTAAATGACGAAGTCCTTCTTAGTATCAGGTGGTGCAAGCACGGGGGCAGAAGTCAACTTGTCTTTGAGCGCCTGGAAACTTTCCTGACACTTGTCTGTCCAGTCAAACTTGACACCCTTATGCAACAAATTAGTCAGAGGCCTGGCAATCTTGGAGAAGTTCTCGACGAATCGACGGCAATAGCTGGCGAGACCGAGAAAACTTCGGACTTGCTTCACATTCTTCGGAGGAGTCCAATCGAGAATAGCCTGAACCCGTTCAGGGTTGACGGCAATACCATCTTTGGAGATGACATGCCCAAGATAGGTTACTTCGGGGAGCCAGAATTCACACTTGGAATACTTAGCATACAGCTGATGCTCCCGAAGCTTTTCGAGCACAAGACGAAGATGTTCAGCATGTTCCTCCTTGTTCTTGGAAAATACGAGGATATCGTCCAAATAAACCACGACGAACTTGTCGAGGTAATCCATGAATATATAGTTCATCAGACGAGAGAAGGTGGCTGGAGCATTCGTTAAGCCGAATGACATGACGGTGTACTCGTATGATCCATACCGAGTCACGAAGGCGGTTTTTGGGATGTCCTCTTCACGAACACGGATCTGGTGGTAACCCAACCTCAAGTCGAGTTTGGAGAACACTGATGAGCCAGCCAGTTGATCATAAAGATCATTGATCCGAGGAAGAGGGTATTTATTCTGAATGGTAGCTTGGTTTATAGGACGGTAGTCTTGGACTAATCGGTTTGTCCCATCCTTCTTCTTAACAAAGAGAGAAGGTGCTCCCCAAGGAGAGCAACTTGGGCGAATGAAACCTTTGACAAGAGATTTGTCGATTTCCTCCTTAAGCTCAATGAGTTCATGTGGCGGCATCTTGTAGGGTCGTTTAGCTATAGGGGTAGTGCCGGGTTTCAAGTCGATGATGAATTCGACAGCTCTAGCAGGGGGAATCCCTGGAAGTTCTTCTAGGAAGACATCTTGGAATTCACGAACGACGGGAATGTTTTCAATGCCCTCGAGTGGTGCAGCGTTCAACGCATTCAAGGCATAAAGTCGTGCCTCGGCGTTCTGAACTAGATGAGCTTGGTAAGCTATTATTTCATCAGAAGGGTGTAGCAGATGGACGACCTTAGTGGCGCAAACTATAGAAGCAGTATGCGCTTTTGACCAATTCATTCCCAGAATGAGATCAATGCTACAGGTCTTCAGTACGATGGGAGAGACAAGGAATTCCAGTCCTTCGATTTCTACAGGGACGTCGTTGCAAATCATGGAGGTTCGACATTGGCCCGCAGGGGTGTGTACTAATAGTGAAGCATCCATGTTCTCACATTTAATGTCGTGCAAGCATGCAAAACCTTCTGACATGAATGAATGCGATGCACCTGTATCAAATAAAACGGATGCTGGTACTGAATTTACGAGGAGGGTACCCATCACAGTAGCAGGCTGGTCTTGAGCTTCGCTCAGATCAACGTGGTTGGCATGAACACGACCATAAGACTTGGCATTGTTGCTGCGGGACTGGTTGTTTCCACGGCCAGTTGCTGGAAGGGCCAGTTGATTCTGTTTCTGGTTGCATTCCCTAGCACGGTGCCCTGGTTGTCCACACCTGAAGCACAAACCATTCTCGGGAGTAGGAACAGGAGCTTGGGGTGGTGGAGCTGGAAGCCTTGGCTGCCTAGTTGGAGCCGTAGGCAGACGAGGTGCAGCATAGGACTGCCTTGGGGCAGGTGCATTTGGCTGGTACATGCTGTTGGGAATCCATATCTTGCGCTTCTGCGAGGACGGGCCCGAAGATGAGCCCGTGTCACGGCTGCGCTTGTGTGAGCTCTGGTATTCCTGCAGACCAGTTTCGACATTGATGGCTTTGTTCACCAGAGTGGCGAAATCAGCAAAGTCATGCACTAGAAGTGCGAGCTTGATGTCAGCTTGAAGGCCATCCCGGAACTTCTCCTGTCTGCGTGCATCAGTTGCAATGTCCTCTTCAGCATAGCGGGACAAGTCCAGAAACTCCCGCTGATAAGCTTCCACAGTTTTGTTGCCTTGGGTGAGGTTGCGGAACTCACGCTTCTTCCGGTCCATAACTCCCTGAGGAATGAAGCGAGCACGGAAGGCAGCTTGGAAGTCTGGCCAGGTGATGATTGTTCCAGCTGGCAGAGTACGCCTGTGGCTATCCCACCATTGAGCTGCGGGTCCTTTCAGGAAGAAGGAAGCAAAGGTGACATAGCTGGCAGGGGCTACATCAGCAGACTCCATCTCATAGGTGATGTCACGGAGCCAGTCATCAGCATCCAGAGGCTGAGTTGAGCTGCGGCACACAGTTGGGTTCAGGCGCATGAAATCCTGCAGAGTTACTGGGGTTGGCTGCTGGTTCATATTGGGGCGAGGAAACTGAGCCATCATATTCTCCATGAACTGGCGATTCATCTCAAGCTGTTGGACCATACCAGCCATGTACTCAGGCGGTGGTGGGGCGTTGCCACCACGACCACGACCACTTGGTCTAACCATCCTGCTAATATTTAACAGGGGTAGTTCAGCATTGAGAAATTTGCAAAAAAACAAGAGTCATTCATGATGAAACATGCACAAGGAAAGCAGCACGATAGATACTACATAGTAGTCGGCTTATCTTACAAAAGAGATCATGCATGGAGTTCGTTACACAGAGTTTGGTACATAGACTAAGACATCATAGGCGGCACGCAGGCTCGCAACGAATGCATCTAACACTAACAAGCAAGTCTACATCAGTCCCAGGCGGTACTGCGGAGGTAGCTGTAGCCTGAAAGCTGGTAGTGTGGCATCGGGTACACCACGTCGGCAACCTGGGGTCCGTGGGTACTCTGGTGCAGAACCTGACGCTCAAGTGGCAGAAGAGGACCAAGTGCAGGAGAGTAGCCTCCCACATCTGGCCAGCCGACGCCCTGGGGCATCACGGTCCTGGCAGGGTAGACCGCAGAACGCGACAGATCACCAGATCAGACAGAGGGGTGCAACAGCGTCAGAGCACGGTACAGGTGCTGACGGGTGGTGTACAACTCGTGGAGAAGAGCTCGGTTAGCTCTATCCAGCCCATCAGCATGCAGAACCAGGTTCTGATGGTAGAAGGGCTCTCGGGTGACAGTGGAGTAGGCAGCAGTGTAGTATCCCTCCGCACCAACATCGGATGCGATAGCAATGTGCCTGAAGGGGGAGGTATCCAACTCCTGATACTCTCCACGGAGACGTGTCAGAGCAGCATAAGCAGCATCGTGGACCGCCATATCGATAGTCACTCCAACACCATGAGCAGTGTGCAGCACGGTAGTGGAGTCATACTCCCGAGAGTAGAGGTGGACGATGGCACGGTACTGCTCCTGGTTGAAGTCCTGATACTCCTCATAGACGGTGTACTCAGGGTGCCAGCGATAACCCAGATAGGTCATCATCTCAACCAACACAGCAGGTGATCCTGAGGCACCAATGGCCGTCGTGTGGCGCACGACCTGCCTCGTGGGTTCCATCTGAAAACAAATATGTTTTCACAGGAGTCAAATGACCATGTGGATAATGTTCAAGTACTACTCTAAAGAATAACTAGGGCTTATCCAACTTTGGGGTGAACGTGGTCATGGGATCCTAGTGTTAGAGTTAGTAAAATCGTTTAACCCGAGTAGGAGAGAGTTCGGAGTCCCAGAGTAAGGATCGAGGAGTAAAAGATCCTAATACCACCCAGATGGCGACGTGGGCCCATAAGGCACACAACCATGTTAGTAAAAGTTTTTGTAATGTCTAGACTCAACTTCGGCCAAGGAGTGTGGAAGGGGGATTCCTACAGGCAGTCGGCTCTGATACCAACTTGTGGCGAACCCGATTTGACCGTACACTAATCATGCACGCAAATGTGTACGATCAAGATCAAGGACTCACGGGAAGATATCACAACACAACTCTACAAATAAAATAAGTCATACAAGCATCATATTACAAGCCAGGGGCCTCGAAGGCTCGAATACAAGAGCTCGATCATAGACGAGTCAGCGGAAGCAACAATATCTGAGTACAGACATAAGTTAAACAAGTTTGCCTTAAGAAGGCTAGCACAAACTGGGATACAGATCGAAAGAGGCGCAGGCCTCCTGCCTGGGATCCTCCTAACTACTCCTGGTCGTCGTCAGCGGGCATCACGTAGTAGTAGGCACCTCCGGTGTAGTAGGAGTCGTCGTCGACGGTGGCGTCTGGCTCCTGGACTCCAGCATCTGGTTGCAACAACCAAAATGAAAGGAAAGGGGGAAAAGGGGGAGAAAGCAACCGTGAGTACTCATCCAAAGTACTCGCAAGCAAGGAGCTACACTACATATGCATGGATATCAAATGGAGTAAGGGTATCATATGTGGACTGAACTGCAGAATGCCAGAATAAGAGGGGGATAACTAATCCTTTCGAAGACTACGCTTCTGGCAGCCTCCGTCTTGCAACATGTAGCAGAGAGTAGACTGAAGTCCTCCAAGTAGCATCGCATAGCATAATCCTAACCGATGATCCTCCCCTCGTCGCCCTGTGAGAGAGCGATCACCGGTTGTATCTGGCACTTGGAAGGGTGTGTTTCATTAAGTATCCGGTTCTAGTTGTCATAAGGTCAAGGTACAACTCCAAGTCGTCCTGTTACCGAAGATCACGGCTATTCGAATAGATTAACTTCCCTGCAGGGGTGCACCACATTCCCCAACACGCTCGATCCCATTTGGCCGGACACACTTTCCTGGGTCATGCCCGGCCTCGGAAGATCAACACGTCGCAGCCCCACCTAGACCAACAGAGAGGTCAGCACGCCGGTCTAAACCTAAGCGCCCAGGGGTCTGGGCCCATCGCCCTTAGCACACCTGCACGTTGCGTGGGCGGCCGGAAGCAGACCTAGCCTAGTGGCGTTCCAGTCCAATCCAGCGCGCGCCGCTCCGTTGCTGACGTCACGAAGGCTTCGGCTGATACCACGACGCCGGGATACCCATAACTACTCCCGCGTAGATGGTTAGTGCGTATAGACCATATGGCCAGACTCAGATCAAATACCCAGATCTCGTTAAGCGTGTTAAGTATCCCCGAACGCCGACCAGGGCCAGGCCCACCTCTCTCCTAGGTGGTCGGAACCTGCCCTGTCGCTCCGCCTCAAAGATCCACTCGCGGGTGCTCCTCAAGCCGACCCGTCTTTAGTCACCACATGTATCATGTATAAAGTATATAGTATATACCCGTGATCAACTCCCGAGTGATCACGGCCCGATAGTATAGCATGGCAGACGGACAAGGATGTAGGGCCACTGATGATAAACTAGCATCCTATACTAAGCATTAGGATTGCAGGTAAAGGTAACAACAGTAGTAGCAAGGACAGGCTATGCATCAGTATAGGATTAACGAGAAGCAGTAACATGCTACGCTACTCTAATGCAAGCAGTATAGAGAAGAGTAAGCGATATCTGGTGATCAAAGGGGGGCTTGCCTGGTTGCTCTGGCAAGAGAGAGGGATCGTCAACACCGTAGTCGTACTGGGTAGCAGCGGCGTCGGTCTCGGTGTCTATCGAGAGATGAGGGGGGAGAAACAATAAATATTTAAGCAAACAGATGCATAGCGATGCATGACATGACAAGTAGCGGTGCTAGGGGTGCCCTATCGCGGTATGAGGTGATACCGGTGAAGGGGGGAAACATCCGGGAAAGTATCCCCGGTGTTTCGCGTTTTCGCACAGATGAAACAGAGGGGGAAAGTTGCGTGTTCGCTATGCTAGGGATGCGTGGCGGATAAACGGGCTGCGTATCCGAAATCGTCTCATCGTTTTGAGCAACTTTCATGTACAAAGTTTTTCCATCCGAGCTACGGTTTATTTTATATTAATTTTAAAAGATTTAAATCATTTTTAGGATTTATTTATTTAATTTAATCAACGTTATCCAGAATAGTGTCTGCTGACGTCATCATGACGTCAGCATAACGTCAGTAGTTGACTTGGTCAACCTGACAGGTGGGTCCCGTTCGTCATACTCTGTTTTAATTAACTAACAGTTAATTAGGTTAATTAGTGATTAGGTTAATCTAATTATAATTAATTAACTTAATTAATTCCTTAATTAATTAATTAATTAATTAATTTTATTATTATTATAATTTTTTTAATTCTTTTCTTCTTCTTTTTTAATTAAAACGTTCTGGGGGCTGGGGCCCGCGTGTAAGTGGGCCAAAGGGCCATAGCGGGCGTGCGGGTGGTGGTTAACGGGGCCGTGGGGCGATGTTGCCCGAGCAGGCGCACGCCCAGGGGCAGCGGACCCGGCAGGGCGCCGGCGCAGGGGAGGTCAGTGGCCATGGCCGGAGCGGGGTCCGGCCAGCGAGCGGCGACGGGACTGCAGAAGCGGGGCGGAGGGCTGTGGCCGGACGCGGCCACGACGGGCGCGCGCGGGCCGGCAAGTAGGGCCGTGGGAAGCGGGGTCGCGAGCAGGGAACGGCGAGGCACGCGTGCGCGCGTGGTGACCGGCGGGCGCGGGTGCCGGCGCGCTCCAGGGGAGTGTGGGCGCGGACAGAGCTGAGAGGGGGGGTTCGCAGCGGAGCTCGGCGGTGCGAGGCGTGGTGCTCACGACGTGCGGGTAGGCGAGGTCGCGTGGCAGCGGCAGAGTAGCAGGGGAGCGGCAGAGACGAGCGCGGCGGCGGGGCTCACCGAGGGGTGTAGGGATCGGGGCAATGGGGCTCGGGGTGGAGAGATGGGGACGGTCCGGCGAGGAGGATGCAGGCCGGCGAGGGGGGGGTCCGGCGACGGGGAGGTCGAGGCGGAGGCGCGGTCCAGGCGGCGACGGCGAAGGGCACGGCGTCGGGGGGGGCCTTTCCCCTCGATCCGATCTGGATCGGGGAGGAGGGGGAGAGCGACTGGGGGGAGGGGGCGAGTGGGGGAGTGGGTGACGGGGTGGGGTTAGGGTTTGGGTTGTGGGGGATATGGGGACTGGGGGTGGCCGGCTGGGCCTTTGCCCAGTTGGGCCGGTTGGGCCTGCGGCCGAATGGGCCGGCCTGCTGGGCCGAAGCCCAGTGGGGGGGGGCTCCTCTTTCCTTTTTCCTTTTTTTTGTTTTCGCTTTTTGTATTTTCTTTTATTATTTCTTTCCTGTTTAATTCATTTAAAAGTATTTAGGCAGTTTATAAAAATGTGTTTACTTCACCATAATTACTGATGCAATAATAGACATAGCCCGAACATTTTATTTTAATATTTGAAAACTTTTGTCGTTTGACTTATTTAGGATTTAAATTTGAAACGGTTTTGAATTAACCCGAGATTAATTACAGTGACAGAGGTGACGTGTCACCATTAACGAGAGATCACTGTAGCATAATTATCCGGGCGTTACAGGTGCCCAGTTGGGGCGATCGGGGACCATGTCGCATGTTGGGGTTGATCTTTTATTTTGGTACCGTAGTCGGACCATGAGTGTATTGGATGATTGTAATGTTATTCATGTATTGGTGTGACGTGGCGAGTGTAAGCCAACTATGTATCCTTTCCCCTTTTATATATTTACATGGGTTGTTGTGAAGATTACCTTACTTGCGACATTGCTTTCAATGCGGTTATGCCTCTAAGTCGTGCTTCGACACGTAGGAGATATAGCCGCATCGAGGGCGTTACAAGTTGGTAATCAGAGCCTTCCCCGACCTTAGGAGCCCCCTTGCTTGATCGAATAGCTGGCGTTGTTGAGTCTAGAAAAATGTTTTGAGTCATTTAGGATTATATATATCGGAGAGTTAGGACTTCTTTTTACTCCCCAGTCCCTTCATCGCTCTGGTAAGGCATCCTGACATAGAGATTTGACTCTTCTCTTCTCAAATTTCACTAAAAAAAATTTAGGATCACGTGGGTATCTTGGAATCGTTCTGATCGATTTGTGATGAGAACATTGTTCTTGGTGCCTCCTGTCATTTAGGGGTTGTGGCAGTGTCCCGGGGAGTTGAGCTCCGAGGTGTTGTCATCACAATTTTATCGTTGCAGTTCTGGAATACCTGAGTTTAGGTTCGTCGACATCGACAATCTCTTTTATGCAGTTGTTGGTGAGATAACCTCGACGCCACCCAGTACTGGGGCGGGAGTTCAGGAGTATTGACATAACTTGTATAACGGATGCTTTTCGAAGGTTGAGGTAGACGATTTCCGAAGGTTTCTCGGTTATGTATTGAAGGATGGATACAGCTGGATGTAGGATTTGCTAGATTTGGGTGAGATATTATGCTTCCCCTGTATCCCCAACACCTGATTGCATAACCGGAAAGGTTCGGGAGTTTCATAGGTGGGAATTCTTGTAGCTCTAGTTCTTCTTCCGTGGATATTTGGTTTGGGATTGGGTAATCCTCACCGAGTATTCGTTCTTGTTCCGTACCTTGTTGGTTTTATTCTTCTACCTCAATTCTAAGTGGCTTCTTAATTTTTGGATATGTGACCATTTCTATTGGAATGCATTCATTCATTTTGTTCGGATGTGAAGACTATATGTTGCAATTTCAACATGTTTGATTCAGCTTCAATATTTGTCTGTCAATGTGCTAATGGATGTCAACCTCTTCAGGATGGCTCCTCCAACACGCACGACTCCGAATCCTGATCCGCCGCCACCACCTCCACCTCCGGAGGCATGGTAAGCTATGATGGCCGCTACCAATGCAAACACGCAGCTGATCATGCAACTTCTTCAAGAGCGCAACCAAGGGAACCAGGGTCAAGGCAACAATCAGAACCACTTTGCTACATTCAACCAGTTCCTTGCTAACCAGCCAAAGACCTTCAGCAATTGTGTTGAGGCAACTGACGCTGATGATTGGCTCGTGGACATATGCAAGCATTTCGAGTGCGGTAACGTCAGGCCTGAGGACTTTGTCAAGTTCGCTTCCTTCCAACTCAAAGACCAAGCTGCAAAATGGTTTCAGCAGTACAAAGATTCCAGAGGAGGCCGTGTGATTACCTGGGATGAATTCCATCAAGACTTCAAAGCTCATCATATTCCTCAGAGCGTGGTTGAAAGCAAGCGTGAGGAATTCCACAACCTGAAGCAAGGCTCTATGTCTGTTTACGAGTACACCAAGATGTTTCAGAAACTCGCCCGTTTTGCTAAGCAGGACGTCCCTGACGAGAAGAGCATGATATATCAGTTCAGGGGTGGTCTCAGAGAAGAAATCCAGCTAGCTCTCTTTCTCTTTGAGCCCAAGAGGTACGGTGAGTTTTACAACATGGCAATGAAGCAAGAGACTGCTCAACTAAAGTGCGATGCTTCCAAGAAGCGAGTCAGAGATGCAACTCCTTCTTCCTCAACTCAAGTGGCTAAGCAGCAAAAGTATTGGCTTCCTCCTCCTCCATTCCGTCAGCCTTATCAGCAGAAGAGCAATGGTGGTAGTGGAAGATCGAGTGCTCCGTATCACCGTCCGCTCTCGGAGGTCACGTGCAACAAGTGCCAACAGAAGGGTCACTATGCCAACAAATGCTTCAATCAGAGGTGTCTCCCTCCTCCTCCTCCTTTGAGGTCGGCAAGTACAGCTGTGGTCAAGCATAACCCCAAGTACGCCAAGGTCAACATGGTGAATGCAGCTCAAGCAGAGGACTCGTCAGATGTCATCATGGGTAACCTTCCTGTTAACGATATTCCTGCAAGAGTTATTTTTGACACTGGTGCATCGCATTGTTTCATCTCGAGACCTTTTGCATCTAAGCATGATTTTGTTACTCAAGTGTTGCCGAAACTATTGTCTATTGTCTCTCCGGCCCGTCAAATGACATCTCGAGTATGCGTTCCGGATGTTTCAATCACATTGGGTGACTATAAGTTCTTGTCCTCTCCAAATGTTCTTGGTAACTCGGATATTGATCTTATTCTCGAAATGGATAGGCTTTCTAAGCACAAGGCTCAGCTTGATTGTGCTGCCAGACAGATTCAATTGACTCATTCGTCTGAGGATGTAATTGTCTTTGTCGCTCATGATGATACCATCCATCTGTTTTCTCTCAATGAGAAGGGTGAACTGGATGCCATCTCTCAAATTCCAGTCGTTTGCAAATATCAAGACATCTTTCCAGAAGAGCTTCCAGGAATGCCTCCGCACCGGCCAGTTGAATTCGTAATCGATCTTGAGCCAGGCACGGAACCTGTTTGCAAACGTCCTTACAAGCTTGGACCTGAAGAGTTGAAGGAGCTGAACAAGAAACTCGATATTCAAGAGCGAATGGGTCTCATCTGACCTAGTTCTTCTCCGTGGGGTTGTGGAGTTCTTTTTGTGAAGAAGAAGGATGGAACGGACCAACTTTGTGTTGACTACCGTCCATTGAACAAGAAGACTATAAAGAACAAATACCCACTTCCCAACATCAACGAGCTGTTTGAACAACTCAAAGGTGCTCAAGTATTCTCCAAGCTTGATCTCCGTATGGGCTATCACCAGATTCGAATCCGTGAGCAAGATATCCCCAAGACGGCGTTCAGAATAAGCTATGGTTCATATGAATACATTGTCATGTCTTTTGGCCTCGTCAACGCTCCGCCGACTTTCTCTCGCATGATGAACTTCATCTTCAACCCTTACACAAATGACTTAGTCTTGGTCTACCTCGATGACATTCTGGTCTTTTTGAAGAACAAGGAAGATCATGCCAAGCACTTGCGTTTGGTGCTCGATAAGCTTGGAGAACATCAGTTCTACGCCAAGTTCTCAAAGTGCGAGTTTTGGCTCGATGAGGTTCTCTATCTTGGGCATATCATCTCTGCCAAGGGCATTGCGGTGAATCCTGAGAAGGTGTCTGCAATTGTGAATTGGGAACCACCTCAGAACGTGAAGCAACTCCGCAGCTTCCTTGGTCTCGCAAGCTATTGTCGAAGGTTCATTGAGAACTTTTCAAAGATCACGAAGCCGCTTTCGAACCTTCTCCAGAAGCACGTGAAGTACGTTTGGTCTCCGGAATGTGACATCGCTTTCAACACCCTGAAAGAGAAATTAGTCACTGCTCCAGTTCTGACTCCTCCTGATGAATCCAAACCATTCGAGGTCTTCTGCGATGCCTCTCTTCAAGGTCTTGGTGCAGTGTTGATGCAAGATAAGAAAGTTGTGGCTTATACCTCTCGCCATTTGAAGCCCAATGAGAAGAACTACCCCACTCATGACCTCGAGTTGGCGGTAGTTGTGCATGCTCTTTTGACTTGGAGACATCTCTTATTGGGAAGAAAAGTGGACATCTTCACTGACCACAAGAGTCTCAAGTACATCTTCACTCGGCCTAATCTCAACCTCAGGTAGACTCGTTGGGTCAAAATGATTCAAGAGTATAATCTGAGAATCGAATATACTCCAGGCAAGGCCAATGTGATTGCTGACGCTTTGAGCAGGAAGGCTTACTGCAACAGTCTGATTCTCAAGCCTTACCAACCCGAGCTTTGTGAAGCTTTCCACAAAATCAATCTGCAAGTTGTTCCTCAAGGTTTCCTCGCCAACCTTCAAGTCTCTCCTACTTTGGAAGATCAAATTTGCGAGGCTCAACTTCTTGATGCTATGGTGAAGAAGGCGAAGATTGGGATTGCCAAGAGTCAATCCAAGTACAAGTGCTATCGCCTTGATGACAAGGATACTCTCTTCTTCGAGGATCGCATTGTTGTGCCTAAAGGTGACCTCCATAAAGTCATTATGAACGAGGCTCACAATTCACTCCTCTCTATCCACCCTGGGAGTACGAAGATGTACCTGGACCTCAAGCAGGCTTATTGGTGGACTCGAATGAAGCGCGAGATTGCTCAGTTTGTGAATGAATGTGATGTCTGCAGAAGAGTGAAGGCAGAACACCAATGACCAGCTGGTCTCCTCCAACCTCTTGCCATTCCAGAATGGAAGTTTGACCACATTGAGATGGACTTCGTGACGGGATTTCCAAAGTCCAAGCGTGGCAATGATGCTATATTCATTGTCATCGACAAACTCACTAAAGTGGCTCATTTCCTGCCTATCAAAGAGTCTATCACCGCAGCTCAATTGGCGGAGCTTTATACCTCTCGGATTGTCTCTCTATACGGCATTCCACAGTTGATCTCTTCAGACCATGGCAGCATCTTTACCTCCAAGTTTTGGGATTCTTTTCAAAAGGCCATGGGCACCAACATCCGTTTCAGCACAGCTTTTCATCCTCAAACTAATGGTCAAGTCGAGCGTGTCAATCAGATTCTTGAGGATATGCTCAGGGCTTGCGTTATCTCCTTCGATATGAAGTGGGAAGATTGTCTCCCGTATGTCGAGTTCTCCTACAACAACAGTTTTCAAGCAAGTTCGGGCAAGGCCCCATTTGAAATTCTCTATGGCAGGAAGTGTCGTACTCCTCTTAACTAGTCAGAGACTGGTGAACGTCAACTTCTTGGAAATGACTTGATCTCAAAGGCAGAGGAAATGTGCAAAGTCATTCGAGATAACCTCAAAGCAGCGCAATCGCGCCAGAAGAGCTACTATGATAGTAAGCATCGTGATTTGGCCTTCGAGATCAGAGACCATGTTTACCTCCGTGTCTCTCCAATGAAAGGTACTCGTTGCTTCGGTATCAAAGGGAAGCTTGCCCCTAGATACGTGGGTCCTTTCAAGATCGTCAGCAAGAGAGGTGATCTCGCCTATCAACTCGAGCTTCCCTCCAACTTTGCAAATGTGCACGACGTGTTCCATGTCTCTCAGCTCCGCAAGTGCTTCAAGACCCCTGACTACACCGTTAACTTCGAAGACATTGATCTTCAAGAAGACCTTTCTTATCGTGAGCACCCCGTTGCTATTCTTGAAGAGACTGAACGCAAGACTCGCAATAAGTCAATCAAATTCCTCAAAGTCAAGTGGTCACACCATTCCGACCGTGAAGCCACATGGGAACGCGAGGATCACCTCTGTTCTGATTACCTGGCGTTTTCCCAGTCCTAGATCTCGGGACGAGATCCTTTCGTAGTGGTGGAGTGTTGTAACACCCCGGATGTAATTTACCTTATATGTATCCCAACTCTTGTCGTTTCCGGACTAAGTTATTTTATTTCCTCGGGTTCAGGTTTTGTCTCCGTGTGTTTGTTGCCTTTGTCATGCATCTCATATCATGTCATCATATGCATTGCATTTGCATACGTGTTTGTCTCATGCATCCGAGCATTTTCCCCGTTGTCCATTTTGCATTCCGGCGCTCCTATCTCCTCCGGTGCCCCTTTCTACCTATTTTCGTGTGTGGGGGTTAAACATTTCCGGATTGGACCGAGACTTGCCAAGCGGCCTTGGTTTACTACCGGTAGACCGCCTATCAAGTTTCGTGCCATTTGGACTTCGTTTGATACTCCAACGGTTAACCGAGGGACCGAGAAGGCCTCCTGTGTGTTGCAGCCCAACACCCTTCCAATTTGGCCCAAAACCCACCTAAACCCTCTTCATCACCTAGAGCGTTCGATCACGATCGTGTGGCCGAAAACCGCACTCCATTTGGAGCCTCCTAGCTCCCTCTATGCCTATATATAGATCCCCTCTCGAAATTCCCGGATCCCCTCCTACCCTAAACCCTAGCCCCGCTCCCTCTCCGTCGCCGGACAAAAATCGCCGGGCCGGACACGTCCGACCCGCGCCGCCGCCGCCACATGGCACGCCGCCATTCGCTCGCCCAAGGCCCACATCGACGAAGCCCGCCGGGCCCGTGGCCGGCCCGCCCGCGCCCGCGCACGGGCCAGAGGCTGCCGCCCGCGCCGCCTTTGTCCCTTCCCTCGTCGGCCGCCTCCGCCGCCCGCTAGCTCGACTCCGACCGCTGCCTCCCTCACCGACCACCACCACCATCGCCGAACTCCGCCGCAGCGCCTACCTCGCCGCCCCTCGCCCCCGTGGAGGCCGCGCGGTGCCCGAGCCGCACCACCTCGCCGTCCGGCCTCCGCCTCCCACGCGCTGGCAAGCGCCGCCAAGTCCGGCCACCGCGCTGCTCCTCCCCTCCGGCGAGCTACAGTGCAACGGCGGCGAACCTCGGGATCCATTCCGACCGGATCCAGATCTGGATCTGAAACTTCTCGGTTGACCTTTTTACCCTCGAACCCTAATCTTTTTGCAAACTTTGGCATGCTATAACTCTCTCATGGTAGATCTGATTTGTGCGTGTAGCATATCAAAATGTTCGTCTCAGAGAGTACATCATTTCATCTCATTGTATCATTTTCATTTGAGCTCATCTTGATGCCCGAAATGCTGTTGGAAGAGGGCTATGTGATAAAATTGCCAGATCTGTTTCATCAATTAGATATTTGTCATTTTTGCCATGATTAATGTGTGCATGATATGCTCCTGAGCTCTACATGAGTTTTGTTATGTGACATGCCATCTTTACATAGGTGCTTACCATGTATTTTTGTGATATTTGTGGTGACTAGCACAAGCTTGCAAAGTAGTGCATTCGGTAATGCTGATTTCAGGGACTTCGAAGTTCACTAAGTCCTTGTCTTGATTTTGTCATTATGCCATATGTTCATGTTGTTTCCTAGTGATCCATGCCTCTTTTCAGGATGATCAGTAAGGATGATTTTTTAAAATTGTGTTGCTCTATCCATCCATGTCTTTGTTTGCATTTATGGAGCACCCTAGCTTGAGTCAAACGAGCTCTACTTTTGCTATTTCGTGATTCCTGACAGATTGTTGACTTGTTAGCGATTTTGCCGAGGATGTTGTTAATTGATCCGTGCATGCTATGTTGTTGTTCTTGCCATGTCAAGCTTCTATGATATGTATTTTCGATGTGTGTATGCTTATTTTGTCATGCCATGCTCTGTAGTGAGTGCATCGTGATCGTGAACATGCCTACTCGTTAACTGATTTGCATGCTCCAGTTTTTCACTAAGTCTGAGATCTGATTATGTTTTTGCCATGTTCACATGCTTGCAATTGTATTTTCTGATCCCTTTTGGCTCAAGGTCACTAAGGGACTTTTGTTAAGTGCTTTGAGTAGCTTCATGCCATTCCTTGCTTTGCCATGTTAAGTTCATATAGTTTCAATGCTCTAAGGTGTGCTTCCTGATGTTAAATTCCAGACTTGTGTTAATTTCACTAAGTCTGAAACCTGTTATCATTTGCATTTTGCCATGCTTGTTTGAACCTGTTAATGGATGAATTAGCCGTAGCTCAGTGTTCATCTTTTGTCAAGTATCATGAATGGATCCCTTCCATGTATTTTGTTGTCATGTTTGAGTGTTGTAGCATAATTATCTTGATGCTTTTGGATGGCTACTTGCTGATTATCGCAGACCGGTGCCATATTTGTTTTGCTTGCCATTTCCAAACCGTGCATCCAATTCCGGTGATCTTTATATCGATTTCAACCGAAATCACCTCACCTTTCTAGTGTCACTCTTGGATTTCCATGTTGAGGCCAGGTTCAATCATTCCTTGTCAAATCTTGCATTTGCATCACATATCGCATCCCGCATAGCATACCATGTTTGCATCATGTTGTTCGAGCATTGCACGTGGTTGATTGTGTTCCTTTTGCTTGTTTGTCTTGTTTGGGTAGAGTCGGGAGACGAGTTCGATAACGAGGAGCCTGTTGAGTTTGCTTACGAGGATCAAGTCAACTCTGACAAGTTTGCAGGCAAGATGATCATATTCTCGAAATCACTTCTATCTTTGCTTGCTAGATGCTCGCTCTTTTGCTATGCCTATGCTACGATGCCTACCACTTGGTTATCATGCCTCCCAAATTGCCATGTCAAACCTCTAACCCACCATGTCCTAGCAAACCGTTGATTGGCTATGTTACCGCTTTGCTCAGCCCCTCTTATAGCGTTGCTAGTTGCAGGTGAAGATTGGAGATCGTTCCTTTTTGGAACATTGTTTATTATTGGGATATCACCATATTATATTGTTTATCTTAATGCACCTATATACTTGGTAAAGGGTGGAAGGCTCAGCCTTTTGCCTAGTGTTTTGTTCCACTCTTGCCGCCCTAGTTTCCGTCATATCGGTGTTATGTTCCTGGATTTTGCGTTCCTTACGTGGTTGGGTTATAATGGGAACCCCTTGATAGTTCGCCTTGAATAAAACTCCTCCAGCAATGCCCAACCTTGGTTTTACCATTTGCCACCTAGCCTCTTTTTCCCTTAGGTTTCCGGAGCCCGAGGGTCATCTTTATTTAACCCTCCCCCCCCCGGGCCAGTGCTCCTCTGAGTGTTGGTCCAAACTAGAGCCCCTTGCAGCGCCACCTCGGGGAAACTCGAGGGCTGGTTTTTAGTTGTACGAATTGCTTATCCGAGTGTGCCCTGAGAACGAGATATGTGCAGCTCCTATCGAGATTTGTCGGCACATTCGGGCGGTGTTGCTGGACTTGTTTTACCATTGTCGAGGATGTCTTGTAAAACCGGGATACCGAGTCTGATCGGAATGTCTCGGGAGAAGGAATATCCTTCGTTGACCGTGAGAGCTTGTGATGGGCTAAGTTGGGACTCCCCTGCAGGGATTTGAACTTTCGAAAGCCGTGCCCGCGGTTATGGGCAGATGGGAATTTGTTAATGTCCGGTTGTAGATAACATGAAACTTAACTTAATTAAAATGAATCAACCGCATGTGTAACCGTGATGGTCTCTTCTCGGCGGAGTCCGGGAAGTGAACACGGTGTTGGAGTAATGTTTGACGTAGGTTGTTCTAGGATCACTTCTTGATCATAGTTCTTCCTTCGTGCTTTGCCTTCTCTTCTCGCTCTCTTTTGCGAACAGGGTACTCACAGTTTACTTCCAAACCAGATGCAGGGACCGATGATACCTTTCCAGATGATGCTCTTGAGCTCAAGTGGGAGTTCGATGAAGACTCCCGCCATTACTATGTGTCTTTCCCAGATGATCAGTAGTGGTGCCCAGTTGGGGCGATCGGGGACCATGTCGCATGTTGGGGTTGATCTTTTATTTTGGTACCATAGTCGGACCATGAGTGTATTGGATGATTGTAATGTTATTCATGTATTGGTGTGACGTGGCGAGTGTAAGCCAACTATGTATCATTTTCCCTTTTATATATTTACATGGGTTGTTGTGAAGATTACCTTACTTGCGACATTTCTTTCAATGCGGTTATGCCTCTAAGTCGTGCTTCGACACGTAGGAGATATAGCCGCATCGAGGGCGTTACAACTGAGGAGAACATGGTATTGAGAATCAAAGAGAGAGAAGAAGTCATCTAGCTACTAGCTATGGACCCGTAGGTCTGTGGTAAACTACTCACGCTTTATCGGAAGGGCAATAGAGTTAATGTAGAAGCCCTCCGTGATCGAACCCCCCTCCGGCAGGGTGCCGGAAAAGGTCCCTAGATGGGATCTCATGGGTACAAAAGGTTGCAGTGATGGAAAAGTCTTTTCGTGGATGCTTCTGGTGGTTTGGGAATATATGTGAATATATAGGCGAAGAAATTAGGTCAGGGGAGTCACGAGGGGCCCCGAAGGGTGGGGGCGCGCCCTCCCCCCTTGTGGCCACCTCGTGGCTCTTCCGACTTGATATCCAAGTCTCTGGGTATCTTCTGGTCCAAGAAAAATCATCGCGAATGTTTCATTCTGTTTGGTATTCTTTTTCTGCGAAACTCAAAAACAAGGAAAAAGCAGAAACTGGCACTGAGCTCTACGTTAATAGGTTAGACCCAAAAATAACGTAAAATAGCATATAAATGCATATAAAACATCCAAAACAGATAATATAATAGCATGGAACAATAAAAAATTATAGATACGTTGGAGACGTATCAAGCATCCCCAAGCTTAATTCATGTTGTAACGCCCTGAGACCGATGTGCCAGGTGTCCTCCGGTTATTCGCTGTTGTTGCATTGTCATTGCTTGCGTGTCATGCATTGCATATCATGTCATCATGTGCATTTCATTTGCATACATGTTCGTCCCATGCATCCGAGCATTTTCCCCATTGTCCGTTTTGCATTCCGGCGCTCCTATGTCCTTTGGTGGTCCTTTCTACCTCTTTACGTGTGCGGGTGTTAAACATTTTTGGATTGGACCGAGACTTGTCATGTGGCCTTGGTTTACTACCGGTAGTCCGCCTGTCAAGTTTCGTGCCATTTGGACTTCGTTTGATACTCCAACGGTTAACCGAGGGACCGAAAAGGCCTCGTGTGTGTTGCAGCCCAACACCCCTCCAAAGTGGCCCAAAACCCACCTAAACCTCCTCCATCATCTCGGTCGTTCGATCACGATCGCGTGGCCGAAAACCGCACCTCATTTGGACTCTCCTAGCTCCCTCTACCTATAAAAAGGCCTCCTCCAAAAATTCGGGCGAAACCCTAGCAATCTTCCTCCTTCCACCGCCAGACACTTTTCCCGCGCCGACGGACATGTCCGCCCGTCACCGCGCCGCCGCTCCCAGCCTCTCCTGGGCCGCCACGTGGCAAGCGCCGCCGCGCGCCGCCGCAGGCCCGTGAGCCCATGGCCGGCCCTCCCGGCCCGCACTTCGCGCGCCTGCCGTGAGCGCCGGCCCGAGCCTGCCCTGAGCACCGGCCCGCGCCTCCCCGCACCCTCCGTCCGCCGGCGCCGCCACCAGCCCCCCGGGCGCCATCGCCGGCCGCCGCTCCGCCGTGTGGGACCCTCGCTGGCGCCGCCATCCGCGCGTCGCCGCCCCACTCCTCCTCCTCCGCCGCAGCCGCGCCTCCCCGCCGCCTCTCCGGCTCGGATCCGGCGGGATCCGGCGCCCCGACCTCGCCGGCCCTCTTCTCCGACCTCCGGTGACCCTCCGGCGAACTTCGAGCTCCGTGCGCTACAGTAACTCCGGCGAGATCCCGATCTGGATCTGAGATCTAAATCTCCACGGTTGACTTTTTCCCTACCAACCCTAGAATTTTTGCAATCTTCATCATGTTGTATCTCTGCATCCGTAACTCCAATTTACCCGTGTAGCATATCAAAATGTTCGCCTCAACGAGTACATCATTTCATCTCATTGCATCATTTTCATTTGAGCTCATCTTGATGCCCGAAATGCTGTTGTAAAAGGGCTATGTGAGTAATTCGTCACATCTGTTTCATCAAATAGCTTTTTGTCATTTTTGCCACGTTTAATGTGTGCATGCTATGACCCTGAGCTCTACATGTGTTTTGTTATATGCCATGCCTTCTTTACAGAGGTTCTTGCCATGTATTTTTGTGTTATTTGTGGTGACTAGTACAAGATTGCAAAGTAGCGTAATCGTTAATGCTGATTTCAGGGACTTAGAATTTCACTAAGTCCTTGTCCTGTTTTTGTCGTTATGCCATATGTTCATGTTGTTTCCTAGTGATCCGTGCCTCTTTTGAGGATGATCAGTAAGGATGTTTTGTTAATATTATGGTGCTCTATCCATCCATGTCTTTGTTTGCATTTATGTAGCACCCTAGCTTGAGTCAATCGAGCTCTACTTTTGCTATATCGTGAATCCTGGCAGATTGTTGACTTGTTAGCGATTTTGCCGAGGATGTTGATATTGATCCGTGCATGCTATGTGGTTGTTCTTGCCATGTATAGCTTCTATGCCATGTATTCTTGATGGGTGTATGCTTAGTTTGTCATGCCATGCTCTGTAGTGAGTGCATCGAGCTCGTAAACATGCCTACTCGTTAACTGATTTGCATGCTCCAGTTTTTCACAAAGTCTGAATCTGTTTATGTTTTTGCCATGTTTACATGCTTGCAATTGTATTTTATGTTCCCTTTTGGCTCAAGGTCACTAAGGGACTTTTGTTAAGTGCTTTGATTGGCTTCATGCCATGCCTTGCTTTGCCATGCTAAGTTCCTGTAGCATGTAATTTTCATGCTCTAAACATTGCTTCCTGATGATAAATTCCAGACTTGTGTTAATTTCACTAAGTCTGAAACTTGTTATCGTTTGCACTTTTGCCATGCTTGTTTGAACCTGTTATTGAGTGAATTAGCCGTAGCTCAGTGTTCATCTTTTGTTAAGCTTCTTGAATGGATCCCTGCCATGTATTTTGTTGCCATGTTTGAGTGCTATAGCATATTTATCTTGACGCATTTAGACGGCTACTTGCTGTTTATCGCAGACCGGTGCCATATTTGTTTTGCTTGCCATTTCCAAATCGTGCATCCGATTCCGGTGATCTTTATATCGTTTTCAACCGAAATCACCTCATCTTTCCATTGGAACTCTTGGATTTCCATGTTGAGGCCAGGTTCAATCGTTCCTTTGCAAATCATGCATATGCATCACATACCGCGTCCCGCATATCATACCATGTTCGTGTGTTGGTTGTTTAGTATGTTGTGTTCTTCTTTCCGGTGTTGCTTCTTCGGGTTGGTTCCGGTAACATCGCGTTTGTGAGGACCCGTTCGACTACGTCCGTTTGTCTTCTTCATGGACTCGTTCTTCTTCCTTGCGGGATTTCAGGCAAGATGACCATACCCTCGAAATCACTTCTATCTTTGCTTGCTAGTTGCTCGCTCTTTCGCTATGCCTATGTTGCGATACCTACCACTTTCTTATCATGACACCCATATTGTTGAACCAAGCCTCTAACCCACCTTGTCCTAGCAAACCATTGTTTGGCTATGTTACCGCTTTGCTCAGCCCCTCTTATAGCGTTGTTAGTTGCAGGTGAAGATTGAAGTTTGTTCCTTGTTGGAACATGGAGATGTTGTTCCTTGTTGGAACATGTTTACTTGTTGGGATATCACAATATCTCTTATCTAATTAATGCATCTATATACTTGGTAAAGGGTGTAAGGCTCGGCCCTATGCCTGGTGTTTTGTTCCACTCTTGCCGCCCTAGTTTCCGTCATATCGGTGTTATGTTCCCGGATTTTGCGTTCCTTACGCGGTTGGGTTATAATGGGAACCCCTTGATAGTTCGCCTTGAATAAAACTCCTCCAGCAAGGCCCAACCTTGGTTTTACCATTTGCCACCTAGCCTTTTTCCCTTGGGAGTCGCGCATCCCGAGGGTCATCTTTATTTTAACCCCCCCCCCCCCAGGCCAGTGCTTGTCTAAGTGTTGGTCCGAACTAGAGTCCTTTGCAGCGCCACCTCGGGGAAACTTGAGGGCTGGTTTTAGTTGTACGGAGCGCTCATCCGGTGTTGCCCTGTGAACGAGATATGTGCAGCTCCTATCAGGATGTCGGCGCATCGGGCGGTCTTGCTGGTCTTGTTTTACCTGTCGAAATGTCTTGTAACCGGGATTCCGAGCCTGATCGGGTCTTCCCGCTAGAAGGAATATCCTTTGTTGACCGTGAGAGCTTGTGATGTGCTAAGTTGGGACACCCCTACAGGGATTTGAACTTTCGAAAGCTGTGCCCGCGGTTATGGGCAGGTGGGAATTTGTTAATGTCCGGTTGTAGAAAACCTGAAGTTGACCTTAATTAAAATACATCAACCGTGTGTGTAACCGTGATGGTCTCTTCTCGGCGGAGTCCGAGAAGTGAAGACGGTGTTCGAGTTATGCTTGACGTAGGTTGTTCTAGGATCACTTCTTGATCATAGATTTCTCGACCATGCTTTTGCCTTCTCTTCCCGCTCTCATTTGCGTATGATAGCCACCATATATGTTAGTCGCTTGCTGTAGCTCCACCTCATACCATTACCTTACCTATAAGCTTAAATAGTCTTGATCACGAGGGTGTGAGATTGCTGAGTCCCCGTGACTCACAGATACTTCCAAAACCAGTTTGCAGGTGCCGATGTTACCGAGCAGGTGACGCAACCAAGCTCAAGGAGGAGCTCGATGAAGATCTTGTCCTTTGTATTATTTCGTTTTCAGTTGATCAGTAGTGGAGCCCAGTTAGGGTCGATCGAGGGACCTTGTTGCATTTGGGGTTGTTCTTTATTTTGGTTCCGTAGTCGGACCTTGATTGTATTTGGATGTTGTAATGCTTTATTCTTGTATTGTTGTGAAGTGGCGATTGTAAGCCAACTATGTATCTTTTCCCTTATGTATTACATGGGTTGTGTGAAGATTACCTCACTTGCGACATTGCTTTCAATGCGGTTATGCCTCTAAGTCGTGCTTCGACATGTGGGAGATATAGCTGCATCGAGGGCGTTACAAGTTGGTAATCAGAGCCATCCCCGACCTTAGGAGCCCCCTACTTGATCTAATCGTTGGCATTGTTGAGTCTAGAAAAATGTTTTGAGTCATTTAGGAATTATATATCGGAGAGTTAGGAATTCTTTTTACTTCCCAGTCCCTTCGTCGCTCTGGTGAGGTATCCTGACGTAGAGTTTTGACTCTTCTCTTCTCAAATTTCACTTAAAATTTTTTTAGCATCACGTGGGTATCTTGGAATCGTTCCGATGGTTTTGTGACGAGAACATTGTTCTTGGTGCCTCCTGTCATTTAGGGGTTGTGGCAGTGTCCCGGGAGTTGAGCTCCGAGGTGTTGTCGTCACAATTTTATCGTTGCAGTTCTGGAATACCTGAGTTTAGTTTTCGCCGACATCGAAAATCTCTTTTATGCAGTTGTTGGTGAGATAACCTCGACGCCACCCAGTACTGGGGCGGGAGTTCGGGAGTATTGCCATAACTCGTATAACGGATGCTTTTTGAAGGTTGAGGTAAACGATTTCTGAAGGTTTCTTGGTTATGTGTTGAAGGATGGATAGAGCTGGATGTAGGATTTGTTAGTTTTGGGTCAGCTATTATGCTTCCCCTGTATCCCCAACACCTGATTGCATAACCGGAAAATTTCGGGAGTTTATAAGTGGGAATTCAAGTAGCTCTTAGGATATCTTTCCGACAGATGTATGATTTGAAATTGGGGTTCGACGTCTAGTGGTCCGCCTATTCACGGTCGGTTTTACAGTGGTCTCGTTGTGTCTTAAAGAGTCCTTGGCTATGCTGACTCGGGGATGCTTTGTATGTCATGTGCACTGCCTTGTACATGATGGTGCCGTACGATCGAGCCCGTGTAGGCCCCACCACGAAAACTTTGAACGAAATCTCTATCATATGTTTGTTCCGGCTTATTCCGCAAGCCAATCCTTTGTTTTGTTTTGAGTTGTGGTATTCGAGTTGCTTCAATGTCAAGTGATGATTCCGTACCTTCCCCAAATGGTGTTCTCATACTCCGATGTGAATACCAATCCTTCATGACAATTGAGATTGTCATGTCAATCCTTTTCACCGGTGTGTTTCTCTTCTAGTGGATCCGATCACTTCAACATTCGCAACATCAATTATCAGTTCTTCTCAACGGTGTTTGCTTCATCCGTTCCAAGTTTTCTTTGTTTTCCCACCCACCCACCCTTTTTCTTCGAGGACCCAGATTTCTTTTCCAACTATCCATTTTATCGATGGAAGTCTCTCCATTCTTTTCCTTCACGTTCCTACACGGTGATTCTCTTGAAGATGCTCTACTCATTCGTCATTCTTCATTCTTTTCTTCTCCGGTGGATTCAAGTCAAGATTTCAGTGTTGATCATATTCTTTTCCGTATTTCAAATGCTTTTCTTATGCCGGTGCACCTCATAATCATTCCCCGCTTGATATTCATTTGTTCCGGAGTGCTCAAGATATCTCGAAGATTCGTGTTTCCACTCTGCTTTCGTTCCATTCAACCAGTGCTTTCTCTCTTTTAAATCATTCTACGGTGTATCTTTTGAGTGGGCCCTAACCCACAGGTCTTTTCCCATGATCTTACCTGACTCTTCTTATTCTCCCGAAGTTTTTCTCAAATCTTCTAAAGTGTGACGTAAGTATGAATTATCATCAGTCAAATGTTTTTCTCCAAGATCTGGCGAATTCTTTTCATTGTTGGCTCAACCTTTCCAATTTTTCATTCCGGAGTGCCTCAACAATACTTGGTGGTGTTTCTCGTTGTCATTCTCAGATTTTGAAGACCGAAGAAGAGTTTTTCCTCCATATCTTATCCGTTCGCTCAAAGATTCGTCATTCTAGCTTGTTGCCATCCTCTCATAGTTGTTTTTGGATTGTGAGAATTCTTTTCACCTATACGGAGAAAATTCAAGAGTCTTCTCAGTTTGATTATCCGGAGTCCATCAATTCAGGTTTATTCATTCTCAGCTTTCAGTTATCATTCTCCAAACTTACTGGTGCATCATTCAAGAGATCTCTAATCAGTCGTGATTCCTTTGTTCTCATGGATCTAAATTCTCTCAAGCATCTTCATTTATTTGCTAATTCTTACCGGTGATTCATCCCTTTTACTTCGTTCATTTCCAATTCTTACGGTGGTTCGTTCAAGATTTGTCTTCTTTATCAATTTATTCGTTGTTCCAATCCTACCGGTGTTTCGTTGAAGACCTTCTCTAGTTGGCGCGATATCTATCTTAATCCTTTCTACGAGAATAAGTAGTGTGCCAAATTCGTTGATTGTCATCAATTTAATTGGTGAAGGATAAGCATAATCTAATTCTTATTCTTGTTTCATCCATATGTTAATATTTTGTTCCGGAGTTTGTTCACGATGATTAAATTCTTGGTTTCAAGTGCTCGTCTTTCTTTCCCGGAGTTCCAAGCTCTAATTATCACGGGGATCCATCTAAATCATTACAAGGTTTCACCTTGTGTTTCCAACTTCTCTTTATTTTCGTTATTCTTTTTGTTTACCGGAGTTCTTCATGAAGGTTCTACATGATGGTTCATCAAGGATTTATATTTCCTTCTCGAAGTGTTCATCGAGATTCTTTTCAGAGGAGCTCAAGCATTCTTCATCTTTCAATCCGGAGTGCAATTCTTTCACGCATATCTTTTGAGGTGGTGTTATGTCATTCTTGATAATTTGAGTTCATGTCTCATGATTCACATGTTGTTAAGAATGAGGTATTTTAAGTCCATCAACCTCTTCATTGGAGTTATCTGGGGTTATAGTACACCTAAAGCCTTCCCTAAGGATTGTTGCTAATTATGGTGCTTATAAGTGATCCAAGTTCTTCATCTATCCTCCCGGTGAAATATTTTTCTCGTCTCCTTGTTCATACCAAATCCAATCTTTTTCCGCGAGTGGCAGGTTGTCACCTCATAATTTGAGATGTATTCCATAAGACCATATTAAGCTTACTCTTTTTTGTTGTTGGTTTTCTAAGAACTCCGTTCGACCCTTCTCCAAAAGATGCCTTTTTAAGCTATGTTGTGACAGAAGTCGGCATTTTCTTCTCCATTCTTCTCTTTCAATTATCTATATTCTATTCTTTCGTTCCGGAGGCATTGTGATGTTGATCTTCTCAACCCATCATCTCATTTGTCAAAGATCATGTTCTTTACATGATTGTCCATTTAACCGGAGTGTCGTGCCCTCTTTTCAAGTTCTATCACCTTATCAAGTTCTTATTCAATTCCTTTCTTTTTAATCGGAGTGCTGCCCGAAGTTGTTCTTCCTTGTTCCTCTTGTCTAACGGAGTGTTTTTAAACTTCGTCATATCCGTTGTATTCTTTTCTCGATATGGCTTAACCTTTTCAAGGTTCTTTGGTCTCACTCATTTGTCAAATAAGCAACTTAGTTTACCTTTTCTCTTCCTCTTCCGTTTTCCCTCCGGTGCCATTCTAGATCTCGGGACGAGATCCTCTCATAGTGGTGGAGTGTTGTAATGCCCCGAGACCGATGTGCCAGGTGTCCTCCAGTTATTTGCTGTTGTTGCGTTGTCATTGCTTGCGTGTCATGCATTGCATATCATGTCATCATGTGCATTTCATTTGCATACATGTTCGTCCCATGCTTCCGAGCATTTTCCCCGTTGTCCGTTTTGCATTCCGGTGCTCCTATGTCCTCCGATAGTCCTTTCTACCTCTTTACGTGTGCGGGTGTTAAACGTTTTCATATTGGACCGAGACTTGTCATGCGGCCTTGGTTTACTACCAGTAGACCGCCTGTCAAGTTTCGTCCCATTTGGACTTCGTTTGATACTCCAACGGTTAACCGAGGGACCGAAAAGGCCTCGTGTGTGTTGCAGCCCAACACCCCTCCAAAGGGGCCCAAATCCTACCTAAACCTCCCCCATCATCTCGGTCGTTCGATCACGATCGCGTGGCCGAAAACCGCACCTCATTTGGACTCTCCTAGCTCCCTCTACCTATAAAAAGGCCTCCTCCAAAAATTCGGGCGAAACCCTAGCAATCTTCCTCCTTCCACCGCCGGACACTTTTCCCGCGCCGACGGACATGTCCGCCCGTCCCCGCGCCACCGCTCCCAGCCTCTCCTGGGCCGCCACGTGGCAAGCGCCGCCACGCATCGCCGCAGGCCCGCGAGCCCACGGCTGGCCCTCCCGGCCCGCACTCCGCGCGCCTGCCGTGAGCGCCGGCCCGCGCCCTCCGTCCGCCGGCGCCGCCGGCCGCCGCTCCGCCGCATGGGATCCTCGCCGGCGCCGCCATCCGCGCTCGCCGCCCCACTCCTCCTCCTCCGCCGCAGCCGCGCCTCCCCGCCGCCTCTCCGGCTCGGATCCGGCGGGATCCGGCGCCCCGACCTCGCCGACCCTCTTCTCCGACCTCTGGTGACCCTCCGGCAAACTTCGAGCTCCGTGCGCTACATTAACTCCGGCGACATCCCGATCTGGATCTGAGATCTAAATCTCCACGGTTGACTTTTTCCCTACTAACCCTAGAATTTTTGCAATCTTCATCATGTTGTATCTCTCCATCCGTAACTCCGATTTGCGTGTGTAGCATATCAAAATGTTCGTCTCGACGAGTACATCATTTCATCTCATTGCATCATTTTCATTTGAGCTCATCTTGATGCCCGAAATGCTGTTGGAAGAGGGCTATGTGAGTAATTTGTCAGATCTATTTCATCAAATAGCTTTTTGTCATTTTTTCCATGTTTAATGTGTGCATGCTATGACCCTGAGCTCTACATGTGTTTTGTTATATGCCATGCCTTCTTTACAGAGGTTCTTGCCATGTATTTTTGTGTTATTTGTGGTGACTAGTACAAGATTGCAAAGTAGCGTAATCGTTAACGCTGATTTCAGGGACTTAGAATTTCACCAAGTCCTTGTCCTATTTTTGTCGTTATGCCATATGTTCATGTTGTTTCCTAGTGATCCTTGCCTCTTTTGAGGATGATCAGTAAGGATATTTTGTTAATATTGTGGTGCTCTATCCATCCATGTCTTTGTTTGCATTTATGGAGCACCCTAGCTTGAGTCAATCCAGTTTTTCACAAAGTCTAAATCCCTTTATGTTTTTGCCATGTTCAGATGCTTGCAATTGTATTTTCTGATCCCTTGTGGCTCAAGGTCACTAAGGGACTTTTGTTAAGTGCTTTGATTAGCTTCATGCCATGCCTTGATTTGCCATGTTAAGTTCCTGTAGCATGTAGTTTTCGTGCTCTAAACATTGCTTCCTGATGATAAATTCCAGGCTTGTGTTAATTTCACTAAGTCTGAAACCTGTTATCGTTTGCACTTTTGCCATGCTTGTTTGAACCTGTTATTGAGTGAATTAGCCGTAGCTCAGTGTTGATCTTTTGTTAAGATTCTTGAATGGATCTCTTCCATGTATTTTTTTGCCATGTTTGGGTGCTGTAGAATATTTATCTTGATGCATTTAGATGGCTACTTGCTGTTTATCGCAGACCGGTGCCATATTTGTTTTGCTTGCCATTTCCAAACCGTGCATCCGATTCCGGTGATCTTTATATAGTTTTCAACCGAAATCACCTCATCTTTCCAGTGGAACTCTTGGATTTCCATGTTGAGGCCAGGTTCAATCATTCCTTTGCAAATCATGCATATGCATCACATACCGCATCCCGCATATCATACCATGTTCGTGTGTTGGTTGTTTAGTATGTTGTGTTCTTGTTTCCGGTGTTGCTTCTTCGGGTTGGGTCCGGTAACATCGCGTTTGTGAGGACCCGTTCGACTACGTCCGTTTTTCTTCTTCATGGACTCGTTCTTCTTCCTTGCGGGATTTCAGGCAAGATGACCATACCCTCGAAATCACTTCTATCTTTGCTTGCTAGTTGCTCGCTCTTTTGCTATGCCTATGTTGCGATACCTACCACTTTCTTATCATGACACCCATATTGTTGAACCAAGCCTCTAACCCACCTTGTCCTAGCAAACCGTTGTTTGGCTATGTTACCGCTTTGCTCAGCCCCTCTTATAGCGTTGTTAGTTGCAGGTGAAGATTGAAGTTTGTTCCTTGTTGGAACATGGAGATGTTGTTCCTTGTTGGAACATGTTTACTTGTTGGGATATCACAATATCTCTTATCTAATTAATGCATCTATATACTTGGTAAAGGGTGTAAGGCTCGGCCCTATGCCTGGTGTTTTGTTCCACTCTTGCCGCCCTAGTTTCCGTCATATCGGTGTTATGTTCCCGGATTTTGCGTTCCTTACGCGGTTGGGTTATAATGGGAACCCCTTGATAGTTCGCCTTGAATAAAACTCCTCCAGCAAGGCCCAACCTTGGTTTTACCATTTGCCACCTAGCCTTTTTCCCTTGGGAGTCGCGCATCCCGAGGGTCATCTTTATTTTAACCCCCCCCCCCCAGGCCAGTGCTTGTCTAAGTGTTGGTCCGAACTAGAGTCCTTTGCAGCGCCACCTCGGGGAAACTTGAGGGCTGGTTTCAGTTGTACGGAGCGCTCATCCGGTGTTGCCCTGTGAACGAGATATGTGCAGCTCCTATCAGGATGTCGGCGCATCGGGCGGTATTGTTGGTCTTGTTTTACCTGTCGAAATGTCTTGTAACCGGGATTCCGAGCCTGGTCGGGTCTTCCCGCTAGAAGGAATATCCTTCGTTGACCGTGAGAGCTTGTGATGGGCTAAGTTGGGACACCCCTGCAGGGATTTGAACTTTCGAAAGCCGTGCCCGCGGTTATGGGCAGGTGGGAATTTGTTAATGTCCGGTTGTAGAAAACCTAAAGTTGACCTTAATTAAAATACATCAACCGCGTGTGTAACCGTGATGGTCTCTTCTCGGCGGAGTCCGAGAAGTGAAGATGGTGTTGGAGTTATGCTTGACGTAGGTTGTTCTAGGATCACTTCTTGATCATAGATTTCTCGACCATGCTTTTGCCTTCTCTTCCCGCTCTCATTTGTGTATGATAGCCACCATATATGTTAGTCGCTTGCTGCAGCTCCACCTCATACCTTTACCTTACCTATAAGCTTAAATAGTCTTGATCACGAGGGTGTGAGATTGCTGAGTCCCCGTGACTCACAGATACTTCCAAAACCAGTTTGCAGGTGCCGATGCTACCGAGTAGGTGACGCAACCAAGCTCAAGGAGGAGCTCGATGAAGATCTTGTCCTTTGTCTTTTTTCGTTTTCAGTTGATCAGTAGTGGAGCCCAGTTGGGGTCGATCGGGGGACCTTATCGCATTTGGGGTTGTTCTTTATTTTGGTTCCGTAGTCGGACCTTGATTGTATTTGGATGTTGTAAAGCTTTATTCTTGTATTGTTGTGAAGTGGCGATTGTAAGCCAACCATGTATCTTTTCCCTTATGTATTACATGGGTTGTGTGAAGATTACCTCACTTGCGACATTGCTTTCAATGCGGTTATGCCTCTAAGTCGTGCTTCGACACGTGGGAGATATAGCCGCATCGAGGGCGTTACATGCTCTTCCTCGAGTAGGTAAATGATAAAAGCAGCATTTTTATGTGGAATGCTACCTAACATATTTATCCATGTAATTCTCCTTATTGTTGCATGAATGTACAGATCCATAAGATTCAAAACAAAAGTTTAATATTGACATAAAAACAATAATACTTCAAGCATACTAACAAGGCAATTATGTCTTCTCAAAATAACATGGCCAAAGAAAGCTTATCCCTACAAAATCATATAGTCTGGCTATGCTCCATCTTCATCACCCAAAATATTCAAATCATGCACAACCCTGATGACAAGCCAAGCAATTGTTCCAAACTTTTGATGTTCTCAAACTTTTGTAACTTTCACGCAATACATGAGCGTGAGCCATTTACATAACACTATTGGCGGAATAGAATATGGTGGTTGTGGAGAAGACAAAAAAGAAGGAGATGGTCTCACATCAACTAGACGTATCAATGGGTTGTGGATATGCCCATCAATAGATATCAATGTGAGTGAGTAGGGATTGCCATGCAACGGATGTACTAGAGCTATAAGTTTATGAAAGCTCGAAAAGAAAACTAAGTGGTTGTGCATCCGGTTTGCTTGCTATGAAGACCTAGGGCAATTTGAGGAAGCCCATCGTTGAAATATACAAGCCAAGTTCTATAATGAAAAATTCCCACTAGCATATGAAAGTGACAACATAGGAGACTCTCTATCATGAAGATCATGGTGCTACTTTGAAGCACAAGTGTGGAAAAAGGATAGTAACATTGCCCCTTCTCTCTTTTTCTCTCGTTTTTTTGGGCCTTCTCTTTTTTTGGGCATTCTCTTTTCTTTTATTTCCTCAAATGGGACAATGCTCTAATAATGAAGATCATCACACTTCTATTTACTTACAGCTCAAAAATTACAACTCGATACTAGAACAAAATATGACTCTATGAATGCTTCCGGCGGTGTACCAGGATGTGCAATGACTCAAGAGAGACATGTATAAAAATGATGAAAGGTGGCTTCGCCACAAATATGATGTCAACTACATGATCATGCAAAACAATATGACAATGATGAAGCATGTCATAATAAACGGAATGGTAGAAAGTTGCATGGAAATATATCTCGGAATGGCTATAGAAATGCCATAATAGGTAGGTATGGTGGCTATTTTGAGGAAGGTATATGGTGGTTGTATGGTACCGGTGAAAGTTGTGCGACACTAGAGAGGCTAGCAATGGTGGAAGGGTGAGAGTGTGTATAATCCATTGACTTAACATTAGTCATAAAGAACTCACGCACTTATTACAAAAATCTATTAGTCATCAAAACAAAGTACTACGCGCATGCTCCTAGGGGGATAGATTCGTAGGAAAAGACCATCGCTTGTCCCCGACCGCCACTCATAAGGAAGACAATCAAAAAATACGTCATGCTCCAACTTCGTTACATAAAGGTTCACCATACATGCATGCTACGAGATTCACAAACCTCAACACAAGTATTTCTCAAATTCACAATTACTCACTAGCATGACTCTAATATCACCATCTTTATATCTCAAAACACTCATAAGGAACAAACGTCTCATAGTATTTAATGCACTTTATATGAAAGTTTTTATTATATCCCTCTTGGATGCCTATCATATTAGGACTAAATTTATAACCAAAGCAAATTACCATGCTGTTTAGAGACTCTCAAAACAATATAAGTGAAGTATGAGAGTTCAACAATTTCTATAAAATAAATCCACCGGCGTGCTCTAAAAAGAATAAGTGAAGCACTAGAGCAAAATTACCTAGCTCAAAAGATATAAGTGAAGCACATAGAGTATTCTAATAAATCATGATTCATGTGTGACCCTCTCAAAAGGTGTATATAGTAGGGATGATTGTGGCAAACTAAATGGCAAAAACTCAAATCATACAAGACGCTCCAAGGAAAATACATATCGTGTGGTGAATAAAAATATAGCCTGAAGTAAAGTTACCGATAGACAAAGACGAAAGAGGGGATGCCTTCCGGGGCATCCCCAAGCTTGGGCTCTTGGTTGTCCTTGAATATTACATTTGGGTGCCTTGGGCATCCCCAAGCTTAGGCTCTTGCCACTCCTTATTCCATAGTCTATCAAGTCCTTACCCCAAACTTGAAATTTTCACAACACAAAACTCAACAGAAAATCTTATAAGCTTCGTTAGTATAAGAAAATAAATAACCACTTTTAGTACTGTTGTGAACTCATTCTTTATTTATATTTGTGTAATATCTATTGTATTCCAACTTTTGCATGGTTCATACCCTCCGATACTACCCATATATTCATCAAAATAAGCAAACAAAACATAGAAAACGGAATCTGTCAAAAACAGAACAATATGTAGTAATCTGTAACTCCCGAATACTTCTGCAACTCAAAAAATTCTAAAATTATGAAAACATAATAAATTTATTTATTAATATTCTGCAAAAACAATCAGTATTTTATCACGCTTCTGTTAAAAATGAGAATTGTTTTCCTTAGCGCAAAAGTTTCTGTTTTTCAGCGAGATCAAATCAACTATCACCGTAAGCCATCCTAAAGGTCTTACTTGGCACAAACACTAATTAAAACATAAAACCACATCTAACCAGAGGCTAGATGAATTATTCATTGCAAAACAGAAGCAAAAAAGCAAAGAACAAAAATAAAATTGGGCTGCCTCCCAACAAGCGTTATTGTTTAACGCCCTTAGCTAGGCATAAAAACACAAATAGATCTAGGTATTGTCATCTTTGGTATGCAATCCATAAGTAGCTCTCATAATAGATTCGCATGGAAATTTAATTTTCTTTCTTGGAAAGTGTTCCATGCCCTTCCTTAACGGAAATTGATATCTAATGTTTCCTTCTTTCATATCAATAATTGCACCAATCGTTCTAAGGAAAGGTCTACCAAGAGTAATAGGACATGTAGGATTGCAATCTATATCAAGAATAATGAAATCTACGGGAACATAATTCTTATTTGCAACAATAAGAACATCATTAATCCTTCCCATAGCCTTCTTAATAGTGGAATCCGCAAGATGCAAATCTAAAGAGAACAATCATCAAATTCATGGAAACCTAACAGATCACATAAAGTTTTTGGAATAGTTGAAACACTAGAACCCAAATCACACAAAGAATGGCACTCATAATCTTTAATATTAATCTTAATAGAGGTCCCCACTCATCATAAAGTTTTATAGGGATAGAAACTTCCAATTCAAACTTTTTTTCAAAAGATTGCATCATAGCATAAACGATATATTTAGTAAAAGTTTTGTTTTGATTATAAGCATGAGGAGAATTAAAAATAGATTGCAACAAGGAAATACAATCTATTAAAGAACAATTATCATAATTAAATTCCTTGAAATCCAAAAGAGTGGGTTCATTGCTACTTAAAGTTTTGACCTCTCCAATCCCACTTTCATCAATTTTTACATCAAGATCTAAAAACTCCGAATCATTGGGATGCCTTTTAACTAAGGTTGACTCATCTCCAGTCCCATCTTTATCAAGATTTATATTGGAAAACAAAGATTCAATAGGAGTCACATCAATCACTTTAAGATCTTCATCATTATGTAAGGACTCCGGTTTAGTGGCCATCTTATTTACTAAGGTAGCTTGTTTATCAGAAATTTGGCCTACTAAATTTTCAAGATGAGCAAACTGAGATTTCAAACCAGAAAATTCCTTAGACATATCATCGAGCTCTTTATTCATGTACTCCATAAAACTTATCTTCTCCGTAAGCTCATTTCTAAAGAAACTATTATGCTCAAATTGTAAAGACATGAAGCTCCTAACATTATTTTCAATTTATTCCAACCTCCTAAAGTGAGGATCAACATTCTTTGGTTGAGACATAAAGGCAAGCAAGCACACCAACACATGGCAAGCAAACGAAGAAGACAAACGGAAGAGGGGCGAAGACAAGGCAAATCTTTTCGAAAATCATTTAAGAAGTGGGGGGAGGGAAATGAGAGGCGAATGGTGAATAATGTAATGCAAGATATGAGAGTTTATGATGGGTACTTGGTATGTCTTGACTTGGCGTAGATCAACGGCGCTAGAAATTCTTCCTGCTACTTCTTGAGCTTGCGTTGGTTTTTCCCTTTAAGAGGAAAGGGTGATGCAGCAAAGTAGAGATAAGTATTTCCCTCAGTTTGAGAACCAAGGTATCAATCTAGTAGGAGACAATGCACAAATCACCTAATACATGCACAAACAATCAAACAACTTGCACCCAACACGATAAAGGGGTTGTCAATCCCTTCACGGTTACTTGCAAAAGTGAGATCTGATAGAGATAGATGAAACTAAAGAAACGATAAAGAAAATATTTTGGGTTTTGGTTTATAGATCGGAAAGTAAAAGATTGCAAAAATAGTAGATCGGAAACTAATATTCTAGATAGGAAACTTGTATGATGGAAAATAGACCCTGGGCCATAGGTTTCACTAGAGACTTCTCTCATGATGGCAAATAATACGGTGGGTGAACAAATTACTGCCGAGCAATTGATTGAAAAACGCAAAGTTATGACGATATCTAAGGCAATGATTATGAAATATAGGCATAACGTTTGTGTCAAGTTGCCAAAACGATTGTGCATCTACTACTATTACTCCACACATTGACCGACTCCTGCCTACATCTAGAGTATTAAGTTCATGAAGAACAGAGCAACGCATTAAGTAAGATGACATGATGTAGAGGAATTAACTCAAACAATATGATGAAAACCCCATCTTTTTATCCTCGATGGCAACAATACAATACGTGCCTTGCTGCCCCTACTGTCACTGGGAAAGGAGACCACAAGATCGAACCCAAAACTAAGCACTTCTCCCATTCCAAGAAAAACCAATCTAGTTGGCCAAACCAAACCGATAATTCGAAGAGAATTACAAAGATATCAAATCATGCATAAAAGAGTTCAGAGAAGATTCAATTAATATTCATAGATAAGCTAATCATAAATCCACAATTCATTGGATCTCGGCAAACACACCGCAAAAGAGTATTACATCGGATAGATCTCCAAGAACATCGAGGATAACATGGTATTGAGAATCAAAGAGAGAGAAGAAGCCATCTAGCTACTAGCTATGGACCCGTAGGTCTGTGGTAAACTACTCACGCTTCATCGGAAGGGCAATAGAGTTGATGTAGAAGCCCTTCGTGATCGAGGCCCCCTCGGGTAGGGTGCCGGAAAAGGTCCCTAGATGAGATCTCACGGGTACAGAAGGTTGCAACAGTGGAAAAGTCTTTTCGTGGATGCTTCTGGTGCTTTGGGAATATATGTGAATATATATATATATATATATATGCGAAGGAATTAGGTCAGGGGAGTCACAAGGGGCCCACAAGGGTGGGGGCGCGCCCTCCCCCCTTGTGGCCGCCTTGTGGCTCTTACAACTTGATATCCAAGTCTCTGGGGTGTCTTCTGGTCCAAGAAAAATCATCATGAAGGTTTCATGCCGTTTGGACTTCGTTTGGTATTCCTTTTCTGCAAAACTCAAAAACAAGGAAAAAAACAGAAACTGACATTGGGCTCTAGGTTAATAGGTTAGTCCCAAAAATAATATAAAATAGCATATTAATGCATATATAACATCCAAAACAGATAATATAATAGCATGGAACAATAAAAAATTATAGATATGTTGGAGATGTATCACAGCCGAATGACAGTACAATTGTACCATATATTATCATGTAATAAAGAGACCATGGTTTCCCTCAAAAAAAACTTCCATATTAAGGACCCTAAAAAACTTCCATATTAAGAATAATATTACCCTGTTTGCATGACAACTGATTGTGTTTTATGAACCTACTCACATAGAGGACAAGTATGAGTGTCTAGTTCAGTTTGCTGTTGTTTGCAACAAATGTAGTGGAGTTGTGGTCATGGGAGATCATCAGCAGAACCATTGAGAAGAATAAGCCTTGTGTACTTTCTAGATGGAGCCATGCCTTTAATTCCATCATAGAGGTGAATGGACTAAATGAGGTACAACTCGAAGGGAGATAATATACCTGGGCTAATAATTGGGATAATCACACCTTTGAAAAACTAGATAGAATATTGGTCTCTTCAGAATGAGATTTATCCCTTCCTTTGGCAATTGTATTTGGGTGGAACCGAGAGCTCTCTGATAAGTGCCACTTCATTTGAATTCGAGGGTGCATTCCCTACACAGTGACATCTTTAGATTTGAAATTTGTTGGCTAGAGAGATAGCTTTAGAGAGGAGGTGTGCAAGAGCTGGCTTGCTCCTATATTTTGCCTTCATGTTATAGATAAATGGAAGGAGAAAGCTAGAAGGTTGAGGATCGGAAAGGATGCATATCAATGTTGAGGGTGTGTATAGGAATTTTAAGAAAGAAATTCTGAGTAAATTAGGTTGCCTTGATAAGGGGAGTGAGACTTGTAGTCTTAGTATGAATGTTAAGGCTTCTCGAATCTTCCTCCTATAGAGCCCATGGGCCGGACTAATGGCCCAAGGTGGAACCAACCTAGAGGGCCTCGCGTTGGCCTACTTGGGCCGGTATCCGGCAAGGTGAGGCACCTTTGGGTAGTAACACCGTTAGTAGCCCCTAAAGCGGTCTTCAAGTTTGGCTGCATCTCGATTTATACTGTTGTGCAACATCGTCTCTTGCTCGTTGAGGCTAAAACTAGTTCTTTGTAGCTCCTTAACACCAACTGTGCAACGTCGTCCTCGAATGGCCGACCTGCTCCCGAAATCAGATAAAAACCACTCCGGTCTTGACTTGGCGATGAAGATATCTGGGATTTGAACCATGGACAAGCAAGTTTAGTGTAAAACGCGACAACCAGCCGACCACTTCACTTTGTTGTGATTTATTACATGTTATTTGTATGTTCTTCTTTCTTCTTATTTTCTAAATTCAACAATCTTTAAAAAAAAGATGTATTTTTTCAAATTCGACAAACTTGTTTTCAAATCGATGATTTGGTTCCAAATTCATGATTTTTTTCCAAATCTATGAACTTTTTTGAATTCATGTTTTTTTCGTTTTTTGTGATTTTTTTTCTCAAATGCGACCGAGTAGATGGACCGACGCCCACCAAGACCGGTGCGTGGGTGCCAAGGAGCTTCCCTGGCGCCTGAAGCGCCAAATGGGAGCTCTCTCAGCGTTGTAGGCATTTGTCGGCCAACCAGCGCCCACACGGCCGCTCGCATGGTCTCTCCCACCAGCGCACTCGTTGCTCAGTTAGGCTCCATTCACTGGCTCGTTCACCAATTTGAGTACAACAGCCACTGACCTCACCATTTGACCGTTGACTTTTGCAAGTTTATGAATTTAAAAAAGTGTAAAATCAGAAACAAGTTATGAGTTTTAAAATTGTATACAAATTAAAAAAATACAGATTTTAGAAGTTCATAATTTTGGAAAAAGTTCGCGAGTTTGAAAAAATCATGCATTTGAAAAATGTTCATGAATTTGGGAAAAGTTCACGCATTTGAAATTTTCATGAATTTGCAAAAAAGTTCATGAATTTTAAAAGTTTCATGGATTTAAAAATGTTCTTCGATTTTAAAATTTTCACACATTTGAAAAAGTTTAGGAATTTTAAATGCAGTGGATTTGAAAATATTCACAGATTAAAAAAAAGTTGGTGGAGTTGGAATATTTTCACCAATTTGAAAAAGTTCATGCATTTGAAAAATATCACGAGTTTGAAAATAAAGTTCATGGATTTAGAAAACTTTAAATTTTTGGAAGATTTCATGAGTTTGAGAAACTTCCATAATTTGGAAAATGTTCACGGATATGAAAAGGCTGCATGAATTTTAAAAAATGTAAATTTTAAAAGTGAATATGAATTAAAAAAACAGAACATATAAAATAAGAAGGAAAAGTGAAAAAGATAAAGATATAAAAGATAAAAACAAGAAAAAAAACCCTGTCCGGAATCCAAGAAGACCGGCTTGAAACAAACTGGAGGTCTTGAAGGTTCGCAAAACTGGTGAGTATGAATAAAGTTACAGGTGTTTCTCAAAAAAAAATTGGTCGAGGCGAGACTAGTAGTTTGGGCCGGTCGATTTATCACAATGGTGGGTGCGCTGTGTACGAACACTTTAACCAGCGCGTTAAGCGCTGAATAGCGTTTGGGCCCTACGGATTGATTTCGGTCCGATGTACAAGATTCGTTGTCCGTACGGTAACTAAAAAATTACCCACGTAAGTGCAAACTGAAACGGATACGGCTTAGCCTCGTGGGTCCCAAATAAAAAAAACTATATATACACAATAATATGTTCTCTTAAAAAATAAAATATAGGCGATTATATTCTTGTGAACGGTCACGAAGCAGTGAAGAAGATCGATCAAGCCAAGCTACCTAGGTTGATCGTGGATGCCTGATGGCCAACGACATCGAGAACCAGAACCTCCTGGACGAGCAGCTCGTGGCGACGACGGAGCCCGAGGAGGCTGGCAGGTGGGTGGTCATCATGCTCGTGGGCGTCATGACTCTTTTGCTCACCGTCGTGGCATGGGTCCTGATCGATGTCTACCTTTACGACCAGTCACCTCACACCTCCAGGCTGACTCTCGCCGCGTTTGTCGTCAGGATGATCGTCGCCATCGTCGCCGCATGTGCCTGGGTCATCTTCTTGTGGATCGTCGGCGAACGGGAGATTGGGAATCCGGAGGGATTTAGATTCATAGATACTTTATTATCGATCTAGTTGTAACTCTGGTTAATCCACCAGTCCAACAACTGACATATCTACCATTCTTCACAAGTTGCTCCTCACTTTTCCCTATTCTTTTAACATGCAGCCTATTCATATCATCATCCATGTCATTTCAGCAAAAACAGTTCTCACGTCTGCCATGTCAGCAAAACTAAGAGGAAAAAAATAACGTCACGTCTAGTTCTACAGTAGACAAATCATTTTCGCTTCCCCTTCCCCTCTCGTAACTGACGTCGAGTGTAAATATAGAACACCACCTGATAGAGGCAAAGGTGTCCCGTCTTTTGATGAAATGGTGGCTATCGTTTTGGAGAAAGTCGACTTTGACAATCCGACTATGAACGTGCGAGGACGTCGCGCCTTAGCAATCGCTAAACCAACTCCGAGAGGTTATTGACCACGCCGGAGCATGATCAACCTGACCACGAAGGTCTGTTTCCTGCAGGCAAACGAAGAACAAGCAAGAAACTGAGATTGCAATCTGGATATTGTGAATATAAGAAGAAAGCTTTATTGATCAATGTGGGGTTCTGTGACGCATTTGTCTGGTCGTTGAACACAAACGAAGTACGCGAAGTTGTAGCTATGGCGAACTTTAATCTAAACAAAACCCAAAGTCTAAACGACACACTAAAGGCTGTATATATGGAGGAAGAGGGAGAAATTTCGTGGCCCTTGGAAGAGGGGTCCAAAACCAACCCTAACTCTTGTTTTCCCACACATACGGACTCTAAAAACAACCTACACTTAAGTATTTCGAAAATACATAGGTCTGGCCCAATAATAAGGTGACGCGGCACCTAGAATAGTCTCTGAACTAAATTTATGAAGTGACATCTTGTATATTTCGTCCAAGGCTTCATGCACTCCTTATGGTGGCTTCAAAGTCCTGAAATCATCACTTGTAACTCCGTTCTTGACCCCCTTGTGCATGCCATCATCTCCATGCTTGGTCTTGCTCCAGTATTCATCCCTCTTATCCATGCCTGGCCCTTCATTTGTAAGCAAAACAAATGTATCCAATTTAGGCAGCATCATATTCTCATGAACATTAGAATCATTACCAAGAAACGAAAGTACCTGATAATTTAATTGGCATGCGCAAACTCTAGTAATTGGTCCAGTATGTATAGCAGCAGGGGCTGTCGGTGTAACATTGGTATTGATGTCCTCATCATTCTCCCCTTCTTGAAATGAAGTTGTCCTCGACGGAAGCTCATCTTCCTCACCCAAATAAGGCTTCAAATCTGCAATGTTAAAAGTGGGAATAATCCCAAAATCTGCTGGCAGCTCAAGTTTATATGCATTATCATTTATTTTATCTAACACCTTAAAAGGACCATCAGCACTTGGCATTAGCTTTGATTTGCGCAAATTAGGAAATCTATCCTTACGCAAATGTAACCAAACAAGATCTCCAGGTGCAAACACAACATGCTTTCTACCCTTATCTCCAGCAAGTTTATATTTAGCATTCATACGCTCAATGTTTTTCTTAGTTAACTCATGCATTTTTAAAATCAATTCAGCACGTTCTTTAGCATCAAAATTAACCTTCTCCGAAGATGGAAGAGACAACAAATCAATAGGTGCACGAGGTAGGAAATCATACACAATTTTAAAAGGGCACATCTTAGTAACAGAATGCATTGAACGTTTATAAGCAAATTCAATATGAGGCAAGCATTCTTCCCACATTTTCTTATTATTCTTCAAACAGCCCTAAGCATAGTAGACAATGTTCTATTGACTACTTTAGTTTGTCCATCAGTTTGGGGGTGACAAGTAGTACTAAAAAGCACTTTAGTCCCCAACTTAGCCCATAAACATCTCCAAAAGTAGTTAAGAAATTTAGTATCACGATCTGAAACAATAGTATTTGGCACACCATGCAAGTGAATAATTTCATGAAAGAACAAATCAGCAACATTAACAGCATCATCGCTTTTATGACACGGTATAAAGTGTGCCATTTTCAAGAACCTATCCACGACAGCAAATATGCTATCCCTCCCATTCTTTGTTAGAGGTAAACCTAAAACAAAGTCCATAAATATATCCTCCTAAGGAACACTAGGTACAGGCAAAGGCATATATAAACCATGAGGATTGAGTCGTGACTTAGATTTTTGACATGTAGTGCAGCGAGCAACAAAACGTCAACATGCCGTCTCATCTTTGGCCAAAAGAAATGTGTAGCAAGTATATCCTCCGTCTTCTTGACGCCAAAGTGTCCCATTAATCCTCCTCCATGTGCCTCCTGTAACAACAAAAGACGAACGGAGTTAGCTGGAATGCATAGCTTGTTAGCACGAAACACAAATCCATCGTTAAGAACGAACTTGTTCCAAGTTCTCCCTTCCTTACAATTCTGCAACACATCTTTAAATTCAGCATCATGCACATATTGATCTTTGATGGTCTCCAAACCAAATATTTTAAAGTCAAGTTGTGAAAGCATAGAATAACGACGAGACAATGCATCAGCAATAACATTTTCTTTACCCTTCTTATGTTTAATGATATAAGGGAAAGTATCAATGAATTAACCCATTTAGCATGTCTACGGTTCAGTTTTGCTTGACTTTTAATGTGTTTCAAAGATTCATGATCAGAATGTATAACAAATTATTTGGGCCATAAATAGTGTTGCCATGTTTCTAAGGTCCGAACAAGAGCATATAATTCTTTATCATAAGTAGTATAGTTCAAACTAGTCCCACTCAATTTTTTAGAAAAGTATGCAATAGGTTTGCCATCTTGCAATAACACATCTCCTAATCCAATTCCACTAGCATCACATTCAACCTCAAAAGTCTTATTAAAATCAGGAAGTTGGAGTAAAGGAGCATGTGTCAACTTATCTTTCAATATCGTGAAGGCTTCTTCCTCTGCGGTACCCGAAACAAAAGGCACATCCTTCTTGGTAAGATCCTTGAGAGGTGCAGCAATGGTGCTGAAATCTCTCACAAAACGCCTATAGAAACCAGCGAGGCCAAGGAAACTCCTCACTTGTGTGACCGTTTTGGGCTGCTGCCAACTCTCAATAGCTTCAATCTTGGCTTTATCAACTTCAATTCCCTATGGAGTAACAACATAGCCAAGAAAAGATACTCGGTCGGCGTAAAAGGTGTACTTTCCAAGGTCACCAAACAAACGTGCATCACGTAGAGCAATAAAAACATCACGTAAATGTTTCAAATATTCCTCCAAAGATTTGCTATAAATCAATATGTCATCAAAGTAAACTACCACAAATCGTCCAATGAAAGCACGTAAAACTTCATTCATTAATCTGATGAAAGTACTAGATGCATTAGTTAATCCAAAAGGCATGACTAACCACTCATATAATCCAAACTTAGTTTTAAATGATGTTTTCCATTCATCTCCCAATTTCATACGAATTTGATGGTATCCACTATGCAAATCAACTTTGGAGAATATCATCTGGCCTAGGAATAGGATGACGATAAAGAATTGTAATATTATTAATGCCTCTACAATCAACGCACATACGTGACATACCATCCTTTTTCGGCACTAAAATGATAGGAACAGCACAAGAACTAAGGGATTCGCGTATATAACCTTTGTCGAGCAGTTCTTGTACTTGACGCATAATCTCCTTCGTATCCTCTGAATTGGTACGGTATGGTGCATGGTTGGGTAATGATGCACCGGGAATTAAGTCAATTTGATGCTCAATCCCTCGAATAGGTGGTAATCCCGGTGGCACGTCTTGTGGAAAGACGTCAGCGAACTCCTGCAAAATGTTAGTGACAGCAGGAGGCAAAGAGGAAGGCACGTCCTCGAATGAAAATAATGCCTCTTTGCACACAAAAGTATAGCAAACAGATTTGCTAAAATCTAGATCATCAATATTAGATTTGGTGGCAAGTAAACATGCACTTTTCAGTTTAATTTCGGAAGCAACACTAGATGGTTTATTATTAGGCTTCATTTGTTGCTCAAATTCTTTTGCCACAATCTGATTTTCACTCTTATTTTTCTCCTGTTTTGCTTTATTAGCTCTATTAATATCATCTTTCAAAATGGAATCAGGAGTCATAGGAACCAAAGTAATATTTTTATCCTTATGAACAAGAGTATACTGATTGTTTCTACCATGGTGTACAATTTTTTTATCAAATTGCCTTGGTCTACCAAGTAATAAGGAACATGCTTGCATAGGTACCACATTACAATCAACATAATCAGCATATGTAGAGATACTAAAATGCACACAAACAGTACGTGTTACCTTAACCTTGCTGCTGTTGTTGATCCATTGGATGTAGTAAGTATGTGGATACGGTCTTGTGGTGAGAGATAGCTTCTCCACCATCTCCATGCTAGCCAAGTTATTGTAGCTCCCTCCATCTACGATGACGCGAACAGCACGTTCCTTCACAAGTCCCTTTGTATGGAACAAATTATGCCTCTGATTTTGCTCAGCTTATGTAACCTGCACACTCAAAACACGTTGAGCAACTAAACACTCATACCTGTCAGCATCTTCAGCAGCCATGTATTGCGTCTCATGATCAGAATCATCTCCACCGTGTTCTTCATGTGTAATAAGAGCCAAAGTCTCCTCATCATAGTCACCAGCGGACTCATACCCACCATCCCCAGTAACAATCATCACACGCTGAGATTTGCATTCTCTCGTAAAATGTCCTCTTCCCTTACAACGGCGACAAATAATATCACTTTTGTGCCATGTTGATGCCATGGAAGAAGAAGAGCTCTGCGCAGGCCCAGCAGGTGTGCTCTTGGCAGATAGTGGTGGTTGTGCCTGCTTTCTTGTATCACGGCTAGAGGTGGCTCCTGATGGAGGTGCTAGTCCAGTCGAAGTAGAGGATGCACGTGGTGTCCATGATGAAGATCGACCTGTAGAAAAGTTAGTTCGCGCCAATGCCTGTCGATCCTGCACTTCACGTTCAGCTTTATAAGCAAGATGGAATAAACGAGTGATATTAGTATACTCCTTATACTCTAGAATGGTCTGAATCTCTCTATTTAATCCACCCATAAAACATGCAAGCATAGCTTCATTCTCCTCAACAATACCACATCTAATCATGTCGGTTTGTAATTCCTGATAATATTCTTCTACAAAAAAAATTCCTTATCTTAAACACTGCAATTTTTGAAGTAATTCACATTGATAATATGGTGGAACCCAACGAGTACGCATAGCAGTTTTCAAAGTAGCCCAAGTAGCTGGAATATGATATAATCTACAATGTTCAGACCACCAAACACATGCAAAACTAGTGAAAGCACAAACAGCAGCAGGAACACGTCTCTCCTCAGGAAATTGTAAACATGTAAATCGTTCTCAGTTTCTAACTCCCAAGTAAGATATATATATATATCAGGAACATATCTACCCTCAAATGGTGGAATATTAAATTTCAGTTTAGGGAGATGGTCATGATCTCGTACCTGAGGGGGAGCCCTACCATTGCCATTATTTGCTGTTGGAAATATGCCCTAGAGGCAATAATAAAAGGATTATTATTATATTTCCTTGTTCATGATAATTGTCTTTTATTCATGCTATAATTGTGTTATTCGGAAATTGTAATACATGTGTGAATACATAGACACCAACATGTCCCTAGTAAGCCTCTAGTTGACTAGCTCGTTGATCAATAGATAGTCATGGTTTCCTGACTATGGACATTGGATGTCATTGATAACGAGATCACGTCATTAGGAGAATGATGTGATGGACAAGACCCAATCCTAAACATAGCACAAGATCGTATAGTTCGTTTGCTAGAGTTTTTCCAATGTCAAGTATCTTTTCCTTAGACCATGAGATCGTGTAACTCCCGGATACCGTAGGAGTGCTTTGGGTGTACCAAACGTCACAACGTAACTGGGTGACTATAAAGGTATACTATGGGTATCTTCGAAAGTGTCTGTTGGGTTGACACGGATCAAGACTGGGATTTGTCACTCCGTATGACGGAGAGGTATCTCTGGGCCCACTCGCTAATGCATCATCATAATGAGCTCAAAGTGACCAAGTGTCTGGTCATGAGATCATGCATTACGGTACGAGTAAAGTGACTTGCCGGTAACGAGATTGAACGAGGTATTGGGATACCGACGATCGAATCTCGGGGAAGTAACGTACCGATTGACAAAGGGAATTGTATACGGGGTTGCTTGAATCCTCGACATCGTGGTTCATCCGATGAGATCATCGAGGAGCATGTGGGAGCCAACATGGGTATCTAGATCCCGCTATTGGTTATTGACCGGAGAGCCATCTCGGTCATGTCTACATGTCTCCCGAACCCGTAGGGTCTACACACTTAAGGTTCGGTGACGCTAGGGTTGTAGAGATATAATATGCAGTAACCCGAAAGTTGTTCGGAGTCCCGGATGAGATCCCGGACATCACGAGGAGTTTTGGAATGGTCCGGAGGTGAAGAATTATATATAGGAAGTGCAATTTCGGCCATCGGGAGAGTTTCGGGGGTCACCGGTATTGTACCGGGACCACCGGAAGGGTCCCGGGGGTCCACCGGGTCGGGCCACCCATCCCGGAGGGCCCCATGGGCCAAAGTGGGGAGGGGAACCAGCCCATAGTGGGCTGGTGTGCCCCCCTTGGCCCACCCCATGCGTCTAGGGTTGGGAACCCTAGGGTGGGGGGGCGCCCCAGTTGCCTTGGGGGCTACTCCACCCTTGGCCGCCGCCTCCCTAGGAGATCCCATCTCCTAGGGCCGGCGCCCCCCCTAGGGGAGCCTATATAAAGGGGGGAGGGGCAGCCGCACCCTTGGGTCTTGGCGCCTCCCTCTCCCCTGCTACACCTCTCCCTCTCGTAGTAGAACGGCGAAGCCCTGCTGCGGTGACCCCTGCATCCACCACCACGCCGTCGTGCTACTGGATCTTCATCAACCTCTCCTCCCCCCTTGCTGGATCAAGAAGGAGGAGACGTCACGCTGACTGTACGTGTGTTGAATACAGAGGTGCCATCCGTTCGGCGCTAGGATCTCCGGTGATTTGGATCACGTCGAGTACGACTTCCTCATCCCCGTTCTTTGAACGCTTCTGCGCGTGATCTACAAAGGTATGTAGATGCAATCCGATCACTCGTTGCTAGATGAACTCATAGATGGATCTTGGTGAAACCGTAGGAAAATTTTTGTTTTCTCCAACGGTCCCCAACATTTGCATGTGGACGACCTGGTGGTTGTGGTGCTGGAGGTTGCACGTAGTTCTGATTTTGATCAACCTCATCCTCGTAATCAGTCCGTCTCACGTGATGATCGGACACGGCCTAGTTAACTCGGATCATGTTATACTTAGATGACTGGAGGGATGTCTATCTGAGTGGGAGTTCATTGAATATTTTGATTTAGATGAACTTAATTATCATGAACTTAGTCTAAAGTCTTTACAACATGTATTGTAGATCAAATGGCCAACGTTGTCCTCAACTTCAACGCGTTCCTAGAGAAAACCAAGCTGAAAGACGATGGCAGCAACTATACGGATTGGGTCCGGAACCTGAGGATCATCCTCATAGCTGCCAAGAAAGATTATGTTCTAGAAGCACCGCTAGGTGACACACCTGTTCTCCCTGCAGAACAAGACGTTATGAACACTTGGCAGACACGTACCAATGATTACTCCCTCGTTCAGTGCAGCATGCTTTACAGCTTAGAACCGGGACTCCAAAAGCGTTTTGAGAGACACGGAGCATATGAGATGTTCGAAGAGCTGAAAATGGTTTTTCAAGCTCATGCCCGGGTCGAGAGATATGAAGTCTCCGACAAGTTCCTCAGCTGTAAGATGGAGGAAAACAGTTCTGTCAGTGAGCACATACTCACTATGTCTGGGTTACATAACCGCTTGACTCAGCTGGGAGTTAATCTCCCGGATGACGCGGTCATTAACGGAATCCTTCAGTCGCTTCCACCGAGCTACAAGAGCTTTGTGATGAACTTCAATATGCAGGGGATGGAAAAGACCATTCCTGAAGTATTTGCAATGCTGAAATCAGCAGAGGTAGAAGTCAAAAAGGAACATCAAGTGTTGATGGTGAATAAAATCACTAAGTTCAAGAAAGGCAAGGGTAAGAAAAACTTCAAGAAAGACGGCAAGGGAGTTGCCGCGCCCGGCAAGCAAGCTGCCGGGAAGAAGCCAAAGAATGGACCCAAGCCCGGGACTGAGTACTTTTATTGCAAGGAAAGTGGTCACTAGAAGCGGAACTGCTCCAAATACTTAGCGGACAAGAAGGCCGGCAAAACGAAAGGTATATGTGATATACATGTAATTGATGTGTACCTTACCAGTACTCGTAGTAGATCCTGGGTATTTGATACCAGTGCAGTTGCTCACTTTTGTAACTCAAAGCAGGAGCTGCGGAATAAGCGGAGACTGGCGAAGGACGAGGTGACGATGCGCGCCGGGAATGGTTCCAAGGTCGATGTGATCGCCGTTGGCACGCTACCTCTATATTTACCTACGGGATTAGTTTTGAACCTCAATAATTGTTATTTAGTGCCAAGTTTGAGCATGAACATTGTATCAGGATCTCGTTTAATACGAGATGGCTACTCATTTAAATCCGAGAATAATGGTTGTTCTATTTATATGAGAGATATGTTTTATGGTCATGCTCCAATGGTGAATGGTTTATTCTTAATGAATCTCAAGCGTAATGCTACACATATTCATAGCGTGAGTACCAAAAGATGTAAGGTTGATAATGATAGTCCCACATACTTGTGGCACTGCTGCCTTGGTCACATAGGTGTCAAACGCATGAAGAAGCTCCATGCAGATGGACTTTTAGAGTCTCTTCATTACGAATCATTTGACACATGCGAACCATGCCTCATGGGTAAAATGACCAAGACTCCGTTCTCAGGAACAATGGAGCGAGCAACCAACTTATTGGAAATCATACATACTGATGTGTGCGGTCCAATAAGTGTTGAGGCTCGCGGTGGTTATCGTTATGTTCTCACCCTCACTGATGACTTGAGTAGATATGTGTATGTCTACTTAATGAAACACAAGTCTGAGACCTTTGAAAGGTTCAAGGAATTTCAGAGTGAGGTTGAGAATCAACGTGACAGGAAAATCAAGTTCCTGCGATCAGATCGTGGAGGAGAATACTTGAGTCATGAATTTGGCACACACTTAAGAAAATGTGGAATAGTTTCACAACTCACGCCGCCTGGAACACCTCAGCGTAATGGTGTGTCCGAACGTCGTAATCGCACTCTATTAGATATGGTGCGATCTATGATGTCTCTTACCGATTTACCGCTATCTTTTTGGGGCTATGCTTTAGAGACTGCCGCATTCACTTTAAATAGGGCTCCGTCAAAATCCGTTGAGACGACACCGTTTGAGTTATGGTTTGGGAAGAAACCTAAGCTATCGTTTCTAAAAGTTTGGGGATGCGATGCTTATGTCAAGAAACTTCAACCTGAAAAGCTCGAACCCAAGTCGGAAAAATGCGTCTTCATAGGATACCCTAAAGAAACTATTGGGTATACCTTCTACCTCAGATCCGAAGGTAAGATCTTTGTTGCCAAGAATAGATCCTTTCTAGAGAAGGAGTTTCTCTCGAAAGAAGTAAGTGGGAGGAAAGTAGAACTTGATGAAGTATTACCTCTTGAACCGGAAAATGGTGCAACTCAAGAAAATGTTCCTGAGGTGCCTGCACCGACTAGAGAGAAAGTTAATGATGATGATCATGAAACTTCAGATCAAGTTGCTACTGAACTTCGTAGGTCCACAAGGACACATTCCGCACCAGAGTGGTACGACAACCCTGTCTTGGAAATCATGTTGTTAGACAACGGTGAACCTTCGAACTATGAAGAAGCAATGGCGGGCCCGGATTCCGACAAATGGCTGGAAGCCATGAAATCCGAGATAGGATCCATGTATGAAAACGAAGTATGGACTTTAACTGACTTGCCCGTTGAGCGGCGAGCCATAGAAAATAAATGAATCTTTAAGAAGAAGACAGACGCGGATGGTAATGTGACCATCTATAAAGCTCGGCTTGTCGCTAAGGGTTATCGACAAGTTCAAGGGGTTGACTACGATGAGACTTTCTCATCGGTAGCGAAGCTGAAGTCCGTCTGAATCATGTTAGCAATTGCCGCATTCTATGATTATGAGATATGGCAAATGGACGTCAAAACGGCATTCCTTAATGGTTTCCTTAAGGAAGAATTGTATATGATGCAGCCGGAAGGTTTTGTCGATCCTAAGAATGCTGACAAGGTGTGCAAGCTCCAACGCTCGATTTATGGGCTGGTGCAAGCATCTCGGAGTTGGAACATTCGCTTTGATGAGATGATCAAAGCGTTTGGGTTTATGCAGACTTATGGAGAAGTCTGCGTTTACAAGAAAGTGAGTGGGAGCTCTGTAGCATTTCTCATATTATATGTAGATGACATACTTTTGATGGGAAATGATATAGAGCTTTTGGACATCATTAAGGCCTACTTGAATAAGAGTTTTTCAATGAAGGACCTTGGAGAAGCTGCTTATATATTAGGCATCAAGATCTATAGAGATAGATCAAGACGCCTCATAGGTTTTTCACAAAGCACATACCTTGATAAGATATTGAAGAAGTTCAATATGGATCAGCCTAAGAAGGGGTTCTTGCCTGTGTTGTAAGGTGTGAAATTGAGCTCAGCTCAATGTCCGACCACGGCAGAAGATATAGAAGAGATGAGTGTCATCCCCTATGCCTCAGCCATAGGTTCTATTATGTATGCCATGCTGTGTACCAGACCTGATGTAAACCTTGCCGTAAGTTTGGTAGGTAGGTACCAAAGTAATCCCGGCAAGGAACACTGGACAACGGTCAAGAATATCCTGAAGTACCTGAAAAGGACTAAGGAAATGTTTCTGTTTTATGGAGGTGACGAAGAGCTCGTCGTAAAGGGTTACGTCGACGCTAGCTTCGCCACAGATCTGCATGACTCTAAGTCACAAACCGGATACGTGTATATTTTGAATGGTGGGGCAGTAAGTTGGTGCAGTTGCAAGCAGAGCGTCATGGCGGGATCTACATGTGAAGCGGAGTACATGGCAGCCTCGAAGGCAGCGCATGAAGCAATTTGGGTGAAGGAGTTCATCATCGACCTAGGAGTCATACCCAATGCGTCGGGGCCGATCAAACTCTTCTGTGACAACACTGGAGCTATTGCACTTGCCAAGGAGCCCAGGTTTCACAAGAAGACAAGGCACATCAAGCGTCGCTTCAACTCCATTCATGAAAATGTTCAAGATGGAGACATAGATATTTGTAAAGTACATACGGACCTGAATGTAGCAGATCCGTTGACTAAACCTCTCCCTAGAGCAAAACATGATCAACACCAGAATTCCATGGGTGCTCGATTCATCACAATGTAACTAGATTATTGACTCTAGTGCAAGTGGGAGACTGTTGGAAATATGCCCTAGAGGCAATAATAAAAGGATTATTATTATATTTCCTTGTTCATGATAATTGTCTTTTATTCATGCTATAATTGTGTTATCCGGAAATCGTAATACATGTGTGAATACATAGACACGAACATGTCCCTAGTAAGCCTCTAGTTGACTAGCTCGTTGATCAATAGATAGTCATGGTTTCCTGACTATGGACATTGGATGTCATTGATAACGAGATCACATCATTAGGAGAATGATGTGATGGACAAGACCCAATCCTAAACATAGCACAAGATCGTATAGTTCGTTTGCTAGAGTTTTTCCAATGTCAAGTATCTTTTCCTTAGACCATGAGATCGTGTAACTCCCGGATACCGTAGGAGTGCTTTGGGTGTACCAAACGTCACAACGTAACTGGGTGACTATAAAGGTATACTATGGGTATCTTCGAAAGTGTCTGTTGGGTTGACACGGATCAAGACTGGGATTTGTCACTTCGTATGACGGAGAGGTATCTCTGGGCCCACTCGCTAATGCATCATCATAATGAGCTCAAAGTGACCAAGTGTCTGGTCATGAGATCATGCATTACGGTACGAGTAAAGTGACTTTCCGGTAACGAGATTGAACGAGGTATTGGGATACCGACGATCGAATCTCGGGGAAGTAACGTACCGATTAACAAAGGGAATTGTATACGGGGTTGCTTGAATCCTCGACATCGTGGTTCATCCGATGAGATCATCGAGGAGCATGTGGGAGCCAACATGGGTATCCAGATCCCGCTGTTGGTTATTGACCGGAGAGCCATCTCGGTCATGTCTACATGTCTCCCGAACCCGTAGGGTCTACACACTTAAGGTTCGGTGACGCTAGGGTTGTAGAGATATAATATGCAGTAACCCGAAAGTTTTTCGGAGTCCCGGATGAGATCCCGGACATCACGAGGAGTTTCGGAATGGTCCGGAGGTGAAGAATTATATATAGGAAGTGCAATTTCGGCCATCAGGAGAGTTTCGGGGGTCACCGGTATTGTACCGGGACCACCGGAAGGGTCCCGGGGGTCCACCGGGTCGGGCCACCCATCCCGGAGGGCCCCATGGGCCAAAGTGGGGAGGGGAACCAGCCCATAGTGGGCTGGTGTGCCCCCCTTGGCCCACCCCATGCGTCTAGGGTTGGGAACCCTAGGGTGGGGGGGCGCCCCAGTTGCCTTGGGGGCTACTCCACCCTTGGCCGCCGCCTCCCTAGGAGATCCCATCTCCTAGGGCCGGCGCCCCCCCTAGGGGAGCCTATATAAAGGGGGTAGGGGCAGCCGCACCCTTGGGTCTTGGCGCCTCCCTCTCCCCTGCTACACCTCTCCCTCTCGTAGTAGAACGGCGAAGCCCTGCTGCGGTGACCCCTGCATCCACCACCACGCCGTCGTGCTGCTGGATCTTCATCAACCTCTCCTCCCCCCTTGCTGGATCAAGAAGGAGGAGACGTCATGCTGACCGTACGTGTGTTGAATACGGAGGTGCTGTCCGTTCGGCGCTAGGATCTCCGGTGATTTGGATCACGTCGAGTACGACTTCCTCATCCCCGTTCTTTGAACGCTTCTGCGCGTGATCTACAAAGGTATGTAGATGCAATCCGATCACTCGTTGCTAGATGAACTCATAGATGGATCTTGGTGAAACCGTAGGAAAATTTTTGTTTTCTCCAACGTTCCCCAACATTTGCATGTGGACGACCTGGTGGTTGTGGTGCTGGAGGTTGCACGTAGTTCTGATTTTGATCAACCTCATCCTCGTAATCTCCCACATAATCATCCTCCTCCGCGTCAGCAGCAGGAGCCATAGAAGAATCAACAGCAGCACCAACAGTTTGACCAGGCGCAAGAGGGACACGACTCGCTCGGCGGAGGGCTATTTCGCGACGTGGAGGTAGTCGTCGTCGTGGTTGTTGTTGTTGTTGTTGTTGTTGTTGTTGTTGTTGTTGTTGTTGTTGTTGTAGAGGTGCATTAGGTGCAGCCTGTGGTGGTGGTGGAAGACGCGCGAGCAATTCATTAAACTTGTTATCGAGCTTTGTTTCGAACATGTTGCACATGGCTCTTCAAATATGTTTAGCACATCTTGCACATGTCCACTCATCATTTGCTGAAATTTGTCATGCAACTCCTTATTCGTCATGTTCTCCCAGTCAGTCTCGTCAGCTTGTGATCCTGCCATGGTTAGCAGCAATAGAAACACACAAGAATATGATCCTACAGACTACTAACAAGAGGTGGTGGTGGGTGTCACAAATCCGTCAAGCTCAAATTCTTACCAGTTCTTACCCAGCAGCACGCGGTGATCGGCAACCGTCGTAGTCAAAACTCTCAAAGCTTGGATAGAGCGATTACCAGGGAGAGTCAAACGCACGACATAGATGTATGTGGAGCTGGGAAGGATTATAATATGGTAGCAAAAAGGGTTAGCAATAATCAATTCAGAGATGCAAAGTTGAATAAACACTCAACGACAGTACTGTGCTGGTCCTAGGCTAGACCGTGCTAGAGACGCGAGCCTAGAACACTAACAAAATCACGGCGCTGCACGTAAACAAGGGAAAAGCACACTCTGGAAAAAAATTGCTCTGTTTTTTTGGCGCTCCTCTTTTTCTGTGAAAAATCACTATAATGGTGAGTGTCTCAAAACTCTTCCCTCGTCAAACTGTCAGGATGGGCATGAAATTGTTTTTGAATTTTTTTGGAAATCAGGGCAGCAACGACGAAAAAGTGCGACAAAAAATCACTATGATGGCGAGTGTCTCAAAACGCTCAGTGGGACCTAAAAATAGGATAGGGAAAAAATATTTTTGGTCGCCAAAATTTTGGCCTAAAAACTGCCCGGGGGTCTCCAGACTTTTTTTCCGAGACCTATTCAGGCAAGGAAACACAAAACGAAAACTAGATGGATCTCGAAAACAAACCTAATATGAAAAGAACTCGGATTGGTGGTGGACAGGCAGATGTATATGTGGACTCGGATTGGTGGCGAACAGGCGGATGTATATGTGGACTCAGATTAGTGGTGGACAGAAAGATGTATATGTGGACTCGGATTGGTGGTGGACAGGCGGATGTATATGTGGACTCGGATTGGTGGTGGACAGGCGGATGTATATGGCAGCGGTAAGGAATATGTTGGTGGTGGTGGTATATGGTAGGAACGATGATGATGGTGCGGCGGCGGCGTGACAACTTATGACCAGAAGTCGAAACTCTAAAACACTAGACTCTAAGACCAGCAACTAGACACGACGATGCAACCGCAAATTCAACAAAGCAAAATACTGAAAAGACTATGCAAAGGCTCAGACTGGTTTGGATATAATGAACTAACCCTAATTTTTTTGGTTTTTTCGTGGACTGTAGGTATGAAGAACACACTCGATCTAAACTACGAAAAACTGTAAAATCTCACCGAGCAACCTGGAAATTTGATACCACTTGATAGAGGCAAATGTGTCTCGTCTTTCGATGAGATGGTGGCTATCATTTTGGAGGAAGTCGACTTTGACGATCCGACTACGAACGTGCGAGGACGTCGCGCCTTAGCAATCGCTAAACCAACTCCGAGAGGTTATTGACCATGTCGGAGCACGATCAACCTGACCACGAAGGTCTGTTTCCTGCAGGCAAATGAAGAACAAGCAAGAAACTGAGATTGCAATCTGGATATTGCGAATATAAGAGGAAAGCTTTATTGATCAAGGTGGGGTTTTGTGACGCCTTTGTCTGGTCGTTGAATACAAACGAAGTACGTGAAGTTGCAGCTATGGCGAACTTTAATCTAAACAAAACCCAAAGTCTAAATGACGCCCTAAGGGATGTATATATGGAGGAAGAGGGGGGATTTCGTGGCCCTTGGAGGAGGGGTCCGAAACCAACCCTAACTCTTGTTTCCCCACACATACAGACTCTAAAAACAACCCGCACTTAAGTATTTCAAAAATACATGGGCCTGGCCCAATAATAAGGTGATGCAGAACCTAGAATAGCCTCTGGACAAAATTTATGAAGTGACATCTTGTATATTTCGTCCAAGGCTTCATGCACTCCTTATGGTGGCTTCAAAGTCCTGAAATCATCACTTGCAACTCCGTTCTTGACCCCCTTGCGCATGCCATCATCTCCATGTTTAGTCTTGCTCCAGTGTTCATCCCTCTTATCCATGCCAGGCCCTTCATTTGTAAGCAAAACAAATGTATCCAATTTATGCAACATCATATTCTCATGAACATTAGAATCATTACCAAGAAAAGAATGTACCTGATAATTTAATTGGCGTGCGCGAGCTCTAGTAATTGGTCCAGTATGTATAGCAACAGGGGTTGTGGGTGTAACAATGGTATTGATGTCCTCATCATCCACCGCATCCAATTCTCCAACCCTCCCCCGGAGTCCGGGCGATCCAGAGTGATCCAGGCACACCATCCGGTGTGACCCCGATGAGCCACCCCACGATTCCGGCGACTTCGCCCTGACCCCGCTACCTCGCATCCCCGTCAGCACCGCCATGTGTGACCTCAACGAGCCACCGTGAGCCCCTGCCAGCGATGCCGCTTCGGCCACTCTGGGCCTTGGCTAACTGTGTGTCTTCTCTTCAACCGATTACTCTGGCTGCTGTTCAGGGGGAGGCCACTCCCGTGGATCATCGCAGGTCAACCTAGCCCAGCACCCCATTCCCGGTAGATCGATACCCGCGGGCTCCACCGGCCCATGCCCCCCGCCCGGTCGTCGACCACAACTCCTTGTGACCCACACGTGCCACCGTCGGTTTCCTCCACCAACAACACCTGCATCGAAGGTGGGGTCTCTCCTTCCTCTCTATCTCCCCAGTTCGGAGTGATTTTTTGAGTTAGCCTGGGTTGCACACACTGATTCGTGTGTGGTAGGATGATTTATTTTGAAGAGCTCCATTCCGTCTCCATCCACTTCCTCCGCGGTAGTAAGTCTGGTCACGAGCACTGCCGGCAAGCATTTGTGGAGACATGACGGGTTCATGCTCATGTCTCCAATCCAGTTGGTTTTGATTGGAATGACTAGATGGTGAGAGTTTCTCTTCATTTGTTTTCTTTATTGTTCTTGAAGAAATAAACAAATGAACCTTACCTTATATATATCACTTGCGTACACATATATGTTAGTTTCGTATTTTTTGGGTATTTTTAATGCCTTTCGTTGATTGTTTTGCAGAATCAGAGCATATGTGATCTTGCTATTTACTTTCAGGTATGTTATTGCCTGGTATTATTCTAATACCCAACTGATACCAATGTCTGGCTGACATTGTCGTTCTTCTACAGCAGAGTACACAGCCGAAGGTTTTTTTCCCTGCTACGCAGTCTGAAGTCTCCTACTGAGAATCACATGCATTGTTGCACGAAAAGAAGGAGGCATGAGCTCTAATTATTATAATTTAAGAATGGTAGATATGGAGATACCCTACAATATACTAATTTTGCTGACTTTTCATCATCCCATCAAAGGTTAAATATATATTGGTGTTTCTTTTTCATGGTTTTGTTATTTCTCACAACATAAATCCTTCTTGCAAATGCTATGAATTCCCACAGAAAAGTGCAGGGTATCATCTAGTATGTATATACAAAGCTTCCACGTGTAATGTACGTACTCACTTCATAATAGTTTACTACTCCCTCCGTTCCTAAATATTTGTCTTTTTATAGATTTCAAATGGACTACCACATACGGATGCATATAGACATATTTTAGAGTGTATATTCACTCATTTTGCTCCGTATGTAGTCATTTGTTGAAATCTCTAGAAAAGTAGAAAGACAAATATTTAGGAACGGAGGGAGTACTACATGGTCAAAGTCTAGTTCTTATGTGTTAAAATAGACCGTCTACGTATTGACACTAGTGTGTCAAGTTAGACCAACTCCAACGCAAAGACCTAAATGGATACGGATTTTGTCTTTTTTTGTCTATTTGGGTCATTTGATTAATCTAAACTACCCTGTCAATTGAATATGTGTGATTAATCTAAGCTTACAGATATAGTCTGTAATGAAGGGTTGCATCTGCGTCTTTTTATCATGGCACTCGGGCCCTAGTGATAAGCTTAGCAAAATCATAGAAATATCAATCTTAGAACATATTGGATAGTAGGCATCAAGCGCTAACAAATCTGACATCTATTATATAAGAAATCTCATCCAATTCCCATCTACCTCAATGTACCTACAGATGAATTACTCACACATGGATGAGAGCATCTGAAATTGTTGTTGGAGAAGGGTTGATGACGAAATCCCCTCTCTGGAACCCAAAACAGACTCCAGATTAGATCTCCAGAGGAAGAATGGGAGGTGGTAGTGGCTACGTATCATAAAACGTGTCGGGGATTTCCTATGCTTTTTTGGGATATATAGAATTTATTGCTAAAGGAATTGTCTAAAGTTGGCAAATGTTGGGCCCACACGGCCATGGGGCGCAAACAGGGGTACCCATGCCACTAGGCAGTGTGGAGGCCTAGTGGCCCCCTCTGGGCCATCTTTGCTCCGTAGGTCTTCTTATTTTCTAAAATAATTCCTTAAAAATCTCGGTTTAGTTTGGAGCATTTTTATTTCTGCACAAAAATAACACCATGACAATTCTGCTGAAAACAACGCTAGTTCGGATTAGTTTCATTCAAATTATACAAATTAGAGGCCAAAACAATAACAAAAGTGTTTGAAAAAGTAGATACGTTTGAGACGTATCAAAATCATGGTGAGTGCAAAATAGCCTAAAGATAACCTACTAAGAAGTATAATAATCAAAGCACAACACTGACATAAAAAGAATAACAAAAAACACAGCATGTATCAAAAAAATCGTGTCCATCCATCAGCCTGAATCACACCAAATCACCACGACTAGCTTGAACTCAGGCCTGAGAAGCAAGCACGTGTAATGACAAAAAAAATCACTATTCCCATAGCAACATAAAACGTAGAGGGCAATAGCAAACCCTCCTCCTCTTCTAGAGGTACTAATGAGCACATATTTGCGGGCATTTTGCAGCAACCCCCCCCCCTCCCGCCCCAAATGTTGTGTTGTCCTATGCCATGTCACGAAATTTCTAGTCCCCGCTGTGGATAAAACAACAATCCTGAAACCCTACAAAGTGGATATGTGACCACTGATCATGACAACAACGAAGTAATTGAGCGCAAGGAGACGAAATCCATAGGGGGAAATTGGGTAGAGGAGGGTAGCAGGAAAACAAAATCACACACAAAATACCTTTCTCCCAACTAGCAATGTCGAATACTACTTCCACCCCCACCCTCTCGATGGGTGCTTGACTATGGCAAGCCCGTCGAGTGAGCTCCACAGACCTCCTCTTCACCATCTCTCTTACCCCCCTCCCCGTCGTTCTAGGGAAGCATGCCACTCGCCTACAAACAATGCTTGTGGGCGGCTTGACGGACACCACCTCTAGACAACCCCTACCACTAATTGCCGGAAAGGAGACCCATTTCCTCCACTGTATGCACCGACCTCCACCCACCCCTCCAAACCCATCCCCATCTACCACTAGCTGCCCCATCGACTGAATAGAAATTCAAAACACACTTGGGGAAGCGGATCGATGAATGAAACCCCAGTGGCAGCCCACAAGCCTGAAATGAAGAAGAAAATCCCAATGGTGAAAAATGCCCCCGACACAAGCACCCTACTATGTGCGACTGAGACACCTCGAGCCATTGAGATTCGTGCAGAATGGACTGCCACAAAAACGGCTAGATACGAGGGGTGTCGTGCATTTGGGCGCCTATCCGTCTGGGCTGACCGGGACCCCTCATATATTGTATTCCAAATCTGGGGCGGATATGGTAAGGCCCGGACGCACCAGGGCGCATCCGGCACGTTGGATCCATCCCACACGGGCCCACATGATACCACATAGATCCATTCTCACCACATCCTAGACCAAACCCTACCACTCCACTCTACTGCCATCCACTTTACTTTGACCCAAGCTCCCTTCCATCGATCTCTGGCCTTCTCCGGCATGACGGGCAGCGGATCCGACTCTGGCCACTCCTGATCGGTCAACTAGGGCGTCCTCCCATGCAGGGATGAAGAGGTGTTTGCCGTTGCATGGCCCTTCGTCGCTCCCGGGAGGAGTGCGCCCAACCGAGGTCAGAGTCGATCTAGTGGGAATCCATCGCGTTGGTGCAACTGGTGTTAGAATACATTGTATAGAGATAGGAGAGTAGTTTAAACTTTGTACTCTTATCTCCTCTTATCTCTTCTACTGTTCAACCTCCTGTAACCGAACAGATCGATCTCCTCTTTCTCTCGATCGATCCCTTCCTTGTAAGCCACGGCATGCTCTCTATACAATACAATGCGGCCCAGACGAAGGGTTCTACGCTTCCCAATTCATCTCACATGGTAACAGAGCCTCTTCCTTAATAGGTCAGGAATAGATCGCATCTAGCTACCGCAGCAACCGAGCAGCATGTCCACCACCGCCGCTGCCATGACGGCCAGCACCATGGGTACGCTCACCACATCATCATCATCCGCTTTTGCCTCCTCTTCCTCCACCTCCACCAACACCTCCCTACTCGGATCGCCACCCCAAGAGAAGCTCACGAGGGGGAACTTCCTGCTCTGGAAAGCCATTGTCCTGCCCCAGATCAAGGGGGCCCAGATGGAACATTACCTCAACGCGCAGAGCCCACCACCGCCGGCCACGCTCACCATCACCAAGGACGGCAAGGACGAACAGGTCGTCAACTTCGCACGATCCCTCTGGTATGTGATAGGTCTCCAACGTATCTATAATTTTTGATTGCTCCATGCTATATTATCTATTGCTTTGAACATTATTGGGCTTTATTTTCCAGTTTTATATTATTTTTGGGACTAACCTCTTAACCGGAGGCCCAACCCAGAATTGCTGTTTTTTTGCCTATTTTAGGGTTTCAAAGAAAAGGAATATCAAACGGAGTCCAAACGGAATGAAACCTTCGGGAACGTGATTTTCTCACCGAACATGATCCATGAGACTTGGACCCTACGTCAAGAAACAAAGGAGGAGGCCACGAGGTAGGGGGGCGCGCCTACCCCCCCCCCCCAGGCGCGCCCTCCGCCCTCGTGGGCCCCCTATTGCTCCACCGACGTACTCCTTCCTCCTATATATACCTACATACCCCCAAACGATCATATACAGAGCCAAAACCCTAATTCCACCGCCGTAACTTTCTGTATCCACGAGATCCCATCTTGGGGCCTGTTCCGGAGCTCCGCCGGAGGGGGTATCCATCACGGAGGGCTTCTACATCAACACCATAGCCTCTCCGATGAAGTGTGAGTAGTTTACCTCAGACCTTCGGGTCCATAGTTATTAGCTAGATGGCTTCTTCTCTCTTTTTGGATCTCAATACAATGTTCTCCCCCTCTCTTGTAGAGATCTATTCAATGTAATCTTCTTTTTGCGGTGTGTTTGTTGAGACCGATGAATTGTGGGTTTATGATCAAGTTTATCTATGAATAATATTTGAATCTTCTCTGAATTCTTTTATGTATGATTGGTTATCTTTGCAAGTCTCTTCGAATTATCACTTTGGTTTGGCCTACTAGATTGATCTTTCTTGCAATGGGAGAAGTGCTTAGCTTTGGGTTCAATCTTGCGGTGTCCTTTCCCAGTGACAGTAGGGGCAGAAAGGCACATATTGTATTGTTGCCATCGAGGATAACAAGATGGGGTTTTTATCATATTGCATGAATTTATCCCTCTACATCATCTCATCTTGCTTAAGGCATTACACTGTTTTCATGAACTTAATACTCTAGATGCATGCTGGATAGCGGTCGATGAGTGGAGTAATAGTAGCAGATGCAGGCAGGAGTCGGTCTACTTATCTCGGACGTGATGCCTATATACATGATCATACCTAGATATTCTCATAACTATGCTCAATTCTGTCAATTGCTCAACAGTAATTCGTTCACCCACCGTAAAATACTTATGCTCTTGAGAGAAGCCACTAGTGAAACCTATGGCCCCCGAGTCTATCTTCATCATATTAATCTTCCAATAGTTAGTTATTTCCTTTGCTTTTACTTTTCCTTTATTTTACTTTGCATCTTTATCACAAAAATACCAAAAATATTATCTTATCATATCTATCAGATCTCACTCTCGTAAGTGACCGTGAAGGGATTGACAACCCCTTATCACGTTGGTTGCGAGGAGTTAGTTGTTTGTCCATGTACTAGGGACGCGCGCGCAACCTCCTACTGGATTGATACCTTGGTTCTCAAAAACTGAGGGAAATACTTATGCTACTTTGCTGCATCATCCTTTCCTCTTCGGGGAAATCCAACGCAGTGCTCAAGAGGTAGCAAGAAGAATTTCTGGTGCCGTTGCCAGGGAGGATCGCGCAAGTCAAGATTTGACTTTCGACAACGAGCCATTTCTGGCGTCTACGCAAAAGTCAACATACCAAGTACCCATCACAACCCTTATCTCTCACATTACATTATTTGCCATTTGCCTCTCGTTTTCCTCTCCCCCACTTCACCCTTGCCATTTTATTCGCCCCCTCTCTCTCTCTATCCTCCCTCTCTTTCTCTATTTGCCTCTTTTTGCCCGCTTGCTTTTTGTTTGCTTGTGTGTTGGATTGCTTGCTTGTCATGATGGCTCAAGATAACACTAAATTGTGTGACTTTACCAACACCAACAACAATGATTTTATTAGCACTCCGATTTCTCCTCTTACCGATACTGAATCTTGTGAAATTAATGCCGCTTTGCTGAATCTTGTCATGAAAAATCCATTTTCCGGCATTCCTAGTGAAGATGTCGCTACCCATCTAAATAGCTTCGTTGATTTGTGTGATATGCAAAAGAAGAAAGATGTGGATAATGATATTGTTAAATTTAAGCTATTTCCTTTTTCGCTTAGAGATTGTGCTAAAGCTTGGTTTTTGTCTTTGCCTAAAAATAGTATTGATTCTTGGAACAAGTGCAAAGATACTTTTATCTCTAAGTATTTTCCTCCCTCTAAGATCATCTCCCTTAGAAATGATATTATGAATTTTAAGAAACTTGATCATGAACATGTTGCACAAGCTTGGGAGAGGATGAAATTAATGATACATAATTGCCCTACTCATGGTTTGAATTTGTGGATGATTATACAAAAAATTTATGCCGGATTAAATTTTGCTTCTAGAAATCTTTTAGATTCGGCCGCGGGAGGAACTTTTATGGAAATCACTTTAGGAGAAGCTACTGAACTCCTAGATAATATTATGGTTAATTATTCTCAATGGCATACTGAAAGATCTACTAATAAAAAGGTGCATGCGATAGAAGAAATTAACGTTTTGAGTGGAAAGATGGATGAACTTATGAAATTATTTTCCAGTAAGAGTGTTTCTTCTGATCCTAATGATATGCCCTTGTCTACCTTGATTGAGAATAATAATGAATCTATGGATGTGAATTTTGTTGGTAGGAATAATTTTGGTAACAACGCGTATAGAGGAAATTTTAATCCTAGGCCTTATCCTAGTAATCCCTCTAATAATTATGGTAATAACTACAACAATTCTTATGGAAATTATAATAAGATGCCCTCTGATTTTGAATCTAATATTAAAGAATTTATTACTTTGCAAAAGAATTTCAATGCTTTGATTGAAGAAAAATTGCTTAAGATTGATGATTTGGCTAGGAACGTTGATAGAATTTCTCTTGATGTTGATTCTTTGAAACTTAGATCTATTCCACCTAAGCATGATATCAATGAGTCTCTCAAAGCCATGAGAATTTCCATTGATGAGTGCAAAGAAAGAACCGCTAGGATGCGTGCTAAGAAAGATGCCTTTATAAGAGTGTGTTCTTCTAGTTCCTATGAAAATAAAGATGAAGATCTAGAAGTTATTGATGTGTCCCCTATTAAATCTTTGTTTTGCAATATGAATCTTAATAATGATGGGACTGATTATTGTAACGCCCTCGATGCGGCTATATCTCCTACGTGTCGAAGCACGACTTAGAGGCATAACCGCATTGAAAGCAATGTCGCAAGTAAGGTAATCTTCACAACAACCCATGTAAATAGATAAAAGGGGAAAATATGTTGGGGAACGTAGCATAAATTCAAAATTTTCCTACGTGTCACCAAGATCTATCTATGGAGTCATCTAGCAACGAGGGAGGAGTGGATCTACATACGCTTGTAGATCGCGCGCGGAAGCGTTCAAGAGAACGGGGTTGATGGAGTCATACTCGTCGTGATCCAAATCACCGATGATCCTAGCGCCGAACGGACGGCACCTCCGCGTTCAACACACGTACGGAGCAGCGATGTCTCCTCCTTCTTGATACAACAAGGGGGAGGAGAGGTTGATGGAGATCCAGCAGCACGACGGCGTGGTGGTGGAAGTAGCGGGATTCCAACAGGGCTTCGCCAAGCGCTGCGGGAGGAGGGAGATGTGTCATGGGAGGGAGAGGGAGGCGCCAGGGCTTAGGTATGGTTGCCCTCCCTTCCCCCACTATATATAGGGCCAAGGGAGAGGGGGGGCGCAGCCTTGGCCCTTCCTCCAAGGAAGGGTGCGGCCAAGGGAGGAGTCCATCCTCCCCAAGGCACCTCGGAGGTGCCTTCCCCCTTTAGGACTCTTCCTTTTCCTTGACTCTTGGCGCATGGGCCTTTTGGGGCTGGTGCCCTTTGCCCATACAGGCCAAGGCGCACCCCCTACAGCCCATGTGGCCCCCCAGGGCAGGTGGCCCCACCCGGTGGACCCCCGGGACCCTTCCGATGGTCCCGGTACAATACCGGTGACCCCGAAACTTGTCCCGATGGCCGAAATGGCACTTCCTATATATAATTCTTTACCTCCGGACCATTCCGGAACTCCTCGTGATGTCCGGGATCTCATCCGGGACTCCGAACAACTTTCGGGTTACCGCATACTAATATCTCTATAACCCTAGCGTCACCGAACCTTAAGTGTGTAGACCCTACGGGTTCGGGAGACATGCAGACATGACCGAGATGACTCTCCGGTCAATAACCAACAGCGGGATCTGGATACCCATGTTGGCTCCCACATGTTCCACGATGATCTCATCGGATGAACCACGATGTCAAGGACTTAATCAATCCCGTATGCAATTCCCTTTGTCCATCGGTATGATACTTGCCCGAGATTCGATCGTCGGTATCCCGATACCTTATTCAATCTCGTTACCGGCAAGTCTCTTTACTCGTTCTGTAACACATCATCCCGTGATCAAATCCTTGATCACATTGTGCACATTATGATGATGTCCTACCGAGTGGGCCCAGAGATACCTCTCCGTTTACACGGAGTGACAAATCCCAGTCTCGATTCGTGCCAACCCAACAGACACTTTCGGAGATACCTGTAATGTAACTTTATAGCCACCCAGTTACGTTGTGACGTTTGGCACACCCAAAGCACTCCTACGGTATCTGGGAGTTGCACAATCTCATTGTCTAAGGAAATGATACTTGACATTAGAAAAGCTTTAGCATACGAACTACATGATCTTGTGCTAGGCTTAGGATTGGGTCTTGTCCATCACATCATTCTCCTAATGATGTGATCCCGTTATCAACGACATCCAATGTCCATGGTCAGGAAACCGTAACCATCTATTGATTAACGAGCTAGTCAACTAGAGGCTTACTAGGGACATGGTGTTGTCTATGTATCCACACATGTATCTGAATTTCCTATCAATACAATTCTAGCATGGATAATAAACGATTATCATGAACAAGGAAATATAATAATAACCAATTTATTATTGCCTCTAGGGCATATTTCCAATAGTCTCCCACTTGCACTAGAGTCAATAATCTAGTTCACATCATCATGTGATTAACACTCACAGGTCACATCGCCATGTGACCAACATCCAAAGAGTTCACTAGTGTCACTAAACCAGTTCACATCATCATGTGATTAAGACTCAATGAGTTCTGGGGTTTGATCATGTTTTGCTTGTGAGAGAGGTTTTAGTCAACGGGTCTGCAACATTCAGATCCGTATGTACTTCGCAAATCTCTAGGTCATATTATAAATGATGCTTCCACGCTCCACTTGGAGCTATTCCAAATGGCTGCTCCACTATACGTATCCGGTTTGCTACTCAGAGTCATTTGGATAGGTGTTAAAGTTTGCATCGATGTATCCCTTTACGCCGAACTCTTTATCACCTCCATAATCGAGAAACATGTCCTTATTACTCCAAGGACAATTTTGACCGCTATCTAATGATCCACTCCTGGATCACCTTTGTACCCTCTTGCCAGACATGTGGCAAGGCACACATCAGGTGCGGTACTCAGCATGGCATACCGTATAGAGCCTATGACAAGAGCATAGGGGATGACATTCGTCCTTTCTCTTTATTCTGCCGTGGTCGAGCTTTAAGTCTTAACTTCATACCTTACAACTCAGGCAAGAACTCCTTCTTTGACTGATCCTTCTTGAACACCTTCAAGATCATGTCAAGGTATGTGCTCATTTGAAAGTACCATTAAGCGTTTTGATCTATCCTTATAGATCTTGATGCTCAACGTTCAAGTAGCTTAATCCAGGCTTTCCATTGAAAAACAATTTTCAAATAACTCTGCATGCTTTCTAGAAATTCTACATCATTTTCGATCAACAACATGTTAACAACACATACTCATCGGAAATTCTATAGTGCTCCCACTCACTTCTTTGGAAATACAAGTTTCTCATAAACTTTGTATAAACCCAAAACTTTGATCATCTTATCAAAGCATACATTCCAACTCTGAGATGCTTACTCCAGTCCTTAGAAGGATTGCTGGAGCTTTGCATACTTATTAGCATCTTTCAGGATTAACAAAACCTTCCGGTTGTATCACATACAACCTTTCCTCAAAAATCGTCGAGGAAACAATGGTTTTGGCATCCTATCTGCAAGATTTCACAAATAATGCAGTAATTGCTAATATAATTCCAACAGACTCTTAGCATCGCTACGAGTGAGAAAGTCTCATCGTAGTCAACTCCTTGAACTTGTCGGAAAACATCTTAACGACAAGTCGAGCTTTCTTAATGGTGACATTTACCATCATTGTCCGTCTTTCTTTTAAAATCCATCTGTACTCAATAGCCTTACGACCATCAAGTAGTTCTCCCAAAGTCTACACTTTGTTTTCATATATGGATCCTCTCTCGGATTTTATGGCCTCGAGCCATTTATCGGAATCCGGGCCCACCATCACTTCTCCATAGCTCGTAGGTTCATTGTTGTCTAGCAACATGACTTCCAAGACAGGATTACGTACCACTCTGAAGTAGTACGCATCCTTGTCATCCCACGAGGTTTGGTAGTGACTTGATCTGAAGTTTCATGATCACTATCATAAGCTTCCACTTCAATTGGTGTAGGTGCCACAGGAACAACTCCTGTGCCCTGCCACACACTAGTTGAAGAGACGGTTCAATAACCTCATCAAGTCCCCACCATCCTCCCACTCAATTCTTTCGAGAGAAACTTTTCCTCGAGAAAGAACCCGATTCTAGAAACAATCCCTTTTTGCTTTCGGATCTGAGACAGGAGGTATACCCAACTGTTTTTGGTGTCCTATGAAGATGCATTTATCCGCTTTGGGTTCGAGCTTATCAGCCTGAAACTTTTTCACATAAGCGTCGCAGCCCCAAACTTTTAAGAAATGACAGCTTAGGTTTCTCTAAACCATAGTTCATACGGCGTCATCTCATCGGAATTACGTGGTGCCCTATTTAAAGTGAATGCGGTTGTCTCTAATGCCTAACCCATAAACTATTGTGGTAATTCGATAAGAGACATCATGGTATGCATCATATCCAATAGGGTGTAGTTATGATGTTCGGACACACCATCACACTATGGTGTTCCAGGCTGTATTAGTTGTGAAACAATTTCCACAATGTCTTAATTCTGTGCCAAACTCGTAATTCAGATATTCATCTCTATGATCATATCATAGATATTTTATCCTCTTGTCACGACGATCTTTCAACTTCACCCTGAAATTACTTGAACCTTTCAATAATTCAGACTCGTGATTCATCAAGTAAATATACTCAACATCTACTCAAATCATCTGTGAAGTAAGAACATAACGATATCCACTACATGCCTCAGCACTCATTGGACTGCACACATCAAAATGTATTACTTCCAACAAGTTGCTTTCTAGTTCCATTTTACTGAAAACGAGGCTTTCAGTCATCTTGCCCATGTGGTATGATTTGCATGTCTCAAGTGATTCAAAATCAAGTGAGTCCAAATGGTCCATTTGCATGGAGTTTCTTCATGCATATACACCAATAGACATGGTTCGCATGTCTCAAACTTTTCAAAAACGAGTGAGCCCAAAGATCCATCAACATGGAGCTTCTTCATGCGTTTTATACCGATATGACTTACGTGGCAGTGCCACAAGTAGGAGGTACTATCATTACTATCTTATATCTTTTGGCATGAACATGTGTATCACTACGATCGAGATTCAATAAACCATTCATTTTAGGTGTAAGATCATTGAAGGTATTATTCAAATAAACAGAGTAACCATTATTCTCCTTAAATGAATAACCGTATTGCGATAGACGTAATCCAATCATGTCTATGCTCAACGCAAACACCAATCTTGATGGTAGAGGGAGCGTACGATATTTGATCATATCAACATTGGAAACACTTCCAACACATATCGTCAGCTCACCTTTAGCTAGTCTCCGTTTATTCCGTAGCTTTTATTTCGAGTTACTAACACTTAGCAACCGAACCGGTATCTAATACCCTGGTGCTACTAGGAGTACTAGTAAAGTACACATTAACATAATGTATATCCAATATACTTCTATCGACCTTGCCAGCCTTCTCATCTACCAAGTATCTAGGGTAATTCTGCTCCAGTGGCTGTTCCCCTTATTACAGAAGCACTTAGTCTCGGGTTTGGGTTCAACCTTGGGTTTCTTCACTAGAGCAGCAGCTGATTTGTCGTTTCATGAAGTATCCCTTCTTGCCCTTGCCCTTCTTGAAACTAGTGGTTTCACCAACCATCAACAATTGATGCTCCTTCTTGATTTCTACTTTTGTGGTGTCAAACATCGCGAATATCTCAAGGATCATCATATATGTCCCTGATATATTATAGTTCATCACGAAGCTCTAGCAGCTTGGTGGTAATGACTTCGAAGAAACATCACTATCTCATCTGGAAGATCAACTCCCACTCGATTCAAATGATTGTTGTACTCAGACAATCTGAGCACAAGCTCAACAATTGAGCTTTTCTCCCTTAGTTTGCAGGCTAAGAAAATCATCGGAGGTCTTATACCTCTTGACGTGGGCACGAGCCTGAAATCCCAATTTCAGCCCTCGAAACATCTCATATGTTCTGCGATGTTTCAAAAACGTCTTTGGTGCCTCAATTTTAAACCATTTAGCATTATGCACTGAACTATCATGTAGTCATCAAAACGTGTATGTCAGATGTTCGCAACATCCACAGACGATGTTCGAGGTTCAGCACACTGAGCGGTGCATTAAGGACATAAGCCTTCTATGAAGCAATGAGGACAAACCTCAGTTTACGGACCTAGTCCGCATAATTACTACTATCAACTTTCAACTAAATTTTCTCTAGGAACATATCTAAACAGTAGAACTGAAGCGCGAGCTACGACATAATTTGCGAAGACCTTTTGACTCTGTTCAGGATAATTAAGTTCATTTTGTGTACTCCCACTCAAATAGACATCCCTCTAGTCATCTAAGTGACTACATGATCCGAGTCAACTAGGCCGTGTCCGATCATCACGTGAGACGGACTAGTCATCATCGGTGAACATCTTCATGTTGATCGTATCTACCATACGACTCATGCTCGACCTTTCGGTCTCTTGTGTTCCGAGGCCATGTCTGTACATGCTAGGCTCATCAAGTCAACCTAAGTGTTTCGCATGTGTTCCGAGGCCATGTCTGTACATGCTAGGCTCGTCAACACCCGTTGTATTCGAACGTAAGAATCTATCACACCCGATCATCACGTGGTGCTTCGAAACGACGAACTTTCGCAACGGTGCACAGTTAGGGGGAACACTTTATTGAAATTATTATGAGGGATCATCTTATTTACTACCGTCGTTCTAAGTAAACAAGATGCAAAAACATGATAAATATCACATGCAATCAAATAGTGACATGATATGGCCAATATCATATTGCTCCTTTTGATCTCCATCTTCGGGGCTCCATGATCATCATCGTCACCGGCATGACACCATGGTCTCCATCATCATGATCTCCATCATCGTGTCTTCATGAAGTTGTCTCGCCAACTATTACTTCTACTACTACAGCTAACGGTTAGCAATAAAGTAAAGTAATTACATGACGTTTATGTTTACACGCAGGTCATAAATACATTAAGACAACTCCTATGGCTCCTGCCGGTTGTCATACTCATTGACATGCAAGTCATGATTCCTATTACAAGAACATGATCATCTCATACATCACATATATCATTCATCACATCCTTTTGGCCATATCACATCACATAGCATACCCTGCTAAAACAAGTTAGACGTCCTCTAATTGTTGTTTGCATGTTTTACGTGGCTGCTATGGGTTTCTAGCAAGAACGTTTCTTACCTACGCAAAAACCACAACGTGATATGCCAATTGCTATTTACCCTTCATAAGGACCCTTTTCATCGAATCCGATCCGACTAAAGTGGGAGAGACAGACACCCGCTAGCCACCTTATGCAACTAGTGCATGTCAGTCGGTGGAACCAGTCTCACGTAAGAGTACGTGTAAGGTCGGTCCGGGCCGCTTCATCCCACAATGCCACCGAATCAAGATTGGACTAGTAACGGTAAGCATATTGAACAAAATCAACGCCCACAACTACTTTGTGTTCTACTCGTGCATAGAAACTACGCATAAACCTGGCTCTGATACCACTGTTGGGGAACGTAGCAAAAAATTTCCTACGTGTCACCAAGATCTATCTATGGAGTCATCTAGCAACGAGGGAGGAGTGGATCTACATACCCTTGTAGATCGCGCGCGGAAGCGTTCAACAGAACGGGGTTGATGGAGTCGTACTCGTCGTGATCCAAATCACCGATGATCCTAGCGTCGAACGGACGGCACCTCCGCGTTCAACACACATATGGAGCAGCGACGTCTCCTCCTTCTTGATCCAGCAAGGGGGGGAGGAGAGGTTGATGGAGATCCAGCAGCACGACGGCGTGGTTGAAGTAGCGGGATTCCAACAGGGCTTCGCCAAGCGCTGCGGGAGGAGGGAGATGTGTCATGGGAGGGAGAGGGAGGCGTCAGGGCTTAGGTATGGTTGCCCTCCCTCCCCCCCCCCCCACTATATATAGGGCCAAGGGAGAGGGGGGCGCAGCCTTGGCCCTTCCTCCAAGGAAGGGTGCGGCCAGGGAGGAGTCCATCCTCCCCAAGGCACCTCGGAGGTGCCTTCCCCCTTTAGGACTCTTCCTTTCCTTATCTCTTGGCGCATGGGCCTCTTGGGGCTGGTGCCCTTGGCCCATACAGTCCAAGGCGCACACCCCTAAAGCCCATGTGGACCCCCGGGGTAGGTGGCCCCACCCGGTGGACCCCCGGGACCCTTCCGGTGGTCCCGGTACAATACCGGTGACCCCGAAACTTGTCCCGATGGCCGAAATAGCACTTCCTATATATAATTATTTACCTCTGGACCATTCCGGAACTCCTCGTGACGTCCGGGATCTCATCCGGGACTCCGAACAACTTTCGGGTTACCGCATACTAATATCTCTATAACCCTAGCGTCACCGAACCTTAAGTGTGTAGACCCTACGGGTTCGGGAGACATGCAGACATGACCGAGATGACTCTCCGGTCAATAACCAACAGCGGGATCTGGATACCCATGTTGGCTCCCACATGTTCCACGATGATCTCATCGGATGAACCACGATGTCAAGGACTTAATCAATCCCGTATACAATTCCCTTTGTCTAGCGGTACGATACTTGCCCGAGATTCGATCGTCGGTATCCCGATACCTTGTTCAATCTCGTTACCGGCAAGTCTCTTTTACTCGTTCCGTAACACATCATCCCGTGATCAACTCCTTGATCACATTGTGCACATTACGATGATGTCCTACCGAGTGGGCCCAGAGATACCTCTCCGTTTACACGGAGTGACAAATCCCAGTCTCGATTCGTGCCAACCCACCAGACACTTTCGGGGATACCTGTAGTGTACCTTTATAGCCACCCAGTTACATTGTGACGTTTGGCACACCCAAAGTATTCCTACGGTATCTGGGAGTTGCACAATCTCATGGTCTAAGGAAATGATACTTGACATTCGAAAAGCTTTAGCATACGAACTGCATGATCTTATGCTAGGCTTAGGATTGGGTCTTTGTCCATCACATCATTCTCCTAATGATGTGATCCCGTTATCAACGACATCCAATGTCCATGGTCAGGAAACCGTAACCATCTATTGATCAACGAGCTAGTCAACTAGAGGCTTACTAGGGACATGGTGTTGTCTATGTATCCACACATGTATCTGAGTTTCCTATCAATACAATTCTAGCATGGATAATAAACGATTATCATGAACAAGGAAATATAATAATAACCAATTTATTATTGCCTCTAGGGCATATTTCCAACAGTCTCCCACTTGCACTAGAGTCAATAATCCAGTTCACATCGATATGTGATTAACACTCAAGGTCACATCCCCATGTGACTAACACCCAAAGAGTCTACTAGAGTCAATAATCTAGTTCACATTACCATGTGATTAACACTCGATGAGTTCTGGGTTTGATCATGTTATGCTTGTGAGAGATGTTACAGTCAACGGGTCTGAATCTTTCAGATCCATATGTACTTCGCAAATTTCTATTTCATCCTGTAGATGCAACTACTGCGCTACATTTGGAGCTATTCCAAATAACTGTTCTACTATACGAATCCAGTTTACTACTCAGAATAATCTAGACTAGTGTCGAAGTTTGCATCGGCGTAACCCTTTACGACGAACTCTTTTACCACCTCCATAATCGAGAAAATTCCTTAGTCCACTAGTTACTAAGGATAACTTTGACCGCTGCCTTGTGATCCATTCCTGGATCACTCTTGTACCCCTTGACTGACTCATGGCAAGGCACATTTCAGGTGCGGTACATAGCATAGCACACTGTAGGGCCTATGTCTTAAGCATAGGGGACGACCTTCGTCCTTTCTCTCTATTCTGCCGCGGTCAGGTTTCGAGTCTTACTCAATGTTCACACCTTATAACACAGCCAAGAACTCCTTCTTTGCCGATCCATTTTGAACTCCTTCAAAATCTTGTCACGGTATGTATTCATTTGAAAGTACCATTAAGCGTTTTGATCTATCCTTATAGATCTTGATGCTCAATGTTCAAGTAGCTTAATCCAGGCTTTCCATTGAAAAACACTTTCAAATAACCCTATATGATTTCCAGAAATCCTACGTCATTTCTGATCCATAATATGTCAACAACATATACTCATCAGAAATTCTATAGTGCTCCCACTCATTCTTTGGAAATACAAGTTTCTCATAAACTTTGTATACACCCAAAATCTTTGATCATCTCATCAAAGCATACATTCCAACTCCGAGATGCCTACTCCAGTCCTTAGAAGGATTGCTGGAGCTTTGCATACTTATTAGCATCTTTCAGGATTGACAAAACCTTCCGGTTGTATCACATACAACCTTTCCTCAAGAAAATCGTCGAGGAAACAATGTTTTGACATCCTATCTGCAAGATTTCATAAATAATGCAGTAATCGCTAATATAATTCCAACAGACTCTTAGCATCGCTACGAGTGAGAAAGTCTCATCGTAGTCAACTCCTTGAACTTGTCGGAAAACATCTTAACGACAAGTCGAGCTTTCTTAATGGTGAAATTTACCATCATTGTCCGTCTTCCTTTTAAAATCCATCTGTACTCAACAGCCTTACGACCATCGAGCCGTTCTGCCAAAGTCTACACTTTGTTTTCATACATGGATCCTCTCTCGGATTTTATGGCCTCGAGCCATTTATCGGAATCCGGGCCCACCATCGCTTCTCCATGGCTCGTAGGTTCATTGTTGTCTAGCAACATGACTTCCAAGATAGGATTACGTACCACTCTGAAGTAGTACACATCCTTGTCATCCCACGAGGTTTGTTAGTGACTTGATCTGAAGTTTCATGATCACTATCATAAGCTTCCACTTCAATTGGTGTAGGCACCACAGGAACAACTTCCTGTGCCCTGCCACACACTAGTTGAAGAGACGGTTCAATAACCTCATCAAGTCTCCACCATCCTCCCACTCAATTCTTTCGAGAGAAACTTTTCCTCGAGAAAGGACCCGGTTCCAGAAACAATCCCTTATTGCTTTCGGATCTGAGACAGGAGGTATACCCACCTGTTCTGGGTGTCCTATGAAGATGCATTTATCCGCTTTGGGTTCGAGCTTATCAGCCTGAAACTTTTCACATAAGCGTCGCAGCCCCAAACTTTTAAGAAATGACAGCTTAGGTTTCTCTAAACCATAGTTCATACGATGTCATCTCATCGGAATTACGTGGTGCCCTATTTAGGGGGGGGGGAGGGGCAGCCGCACCCTTGGGTCTTGGCGCCTCCCTCTCCCCTGCTACACCTCTCCCTCTCGTAGTAGAACGACGAAGCCCTGCTGCGGTGACCCCTGCATCCACCACCACGCCGTCGTGCTGCTGGATCTTCATCAACCTCTCCTCCCCCCTTGCTGGATCAAGAAGGAGGAGACGTCACGCTGACCGTACGTGTGTTGAATACGGAGGTGCTGTCCGTTCGGCGCTAGGATCTCCGGTGATTTGGATCACGTCGAGTACGACTTCCTCATCCCCGTTCTTTGAACGCTTCTGCGCGTGATCTACAAAGGTATGTAGATGCAATCCGATCACTCGTTGTTGGATGAACTCATAGATGGATCTTGGTGAAACCGTAGGAAAATTTTTGTTTTCTGCAAAGTTCCCCAACATTTGCATGTGGACGACTTGGTGGTTGTGGTGCTGGAGGTTGCACGTAGTTCTGATTTTGATCAACCTCATCCTCGTAATCTCCCACATAATCATCCTCCTCCGCGTCAGCAGCAAGAGCCACAGAAGAATCAACAGCAGCACCAACAGTTTGACCAGGCGCAAGAGGGACATGACTCGCTCGGCGGAGGGCTATTTCGCGATGTGGAGGTAGTCGTCGTCGTTGTCGTCATGGTTGTTGTTGTTGTTGTTGTTGTTGTTGTAGAGGTGCATTAGGTGCAGCCTGTGGTGGTGGTGGAAGACGCGCGAGCAATTCATTAAACTTGTTATCGAGCTTTGTTTCGAACGTCTTCTCCATGCCATCTATCTTCTCCATGGCCTCTTCAAATGTGTTTAGCACATCTTGCACATGTCCACTCATCATTTGCTGAAATTTGTCATGCAATTCCTTATTCGTCATGTTCTCCCAGTCAGTCTCGTCAGCTTGTGATCCTGCCATGGTTAGCAGCAATAGAAACACACAAGAATATGATCCTACAGACTACTAACAAGAGGTGGTGGTGGGTGTCACAAATCCGTCAAGCTCAAATTCTTACCAGTTCTTACCCAGCAGCACGCGGTGATCGGCAACCGTCGTAGTCAAAACTCTCAAATCTTGGATAGAGCGATTACCAGGGAGAGTCAAACGCACGACATAGATGTATGTGGAGCTGGGAAGGATTATAATATGGTAGCAAAAAGGGTTAGCAATAATCAATTCAGAGATGCAAAGTTGAATAAACACTCAACGACAGTACTGTGCTGGTCCTAGGCTAGACCGTGCTAGAGACGCGAGCCTAGAACACTAACAAAATCACGGCGTTGCACGTAAACAAGGGAAAAGCACACTCTGGAAAAAAATTGCTCCGTTTTTTTGGCGCTCCTCTTTTTTTTTGCTCTTTTTTGCGAAAAATCACTATAATGGTGAGTGTCTCAAAACTCTTCCCTCGTCAAACTGTCAGGATGGGCACGAAATTTTTTTGAATTTTTTTGGAAATCAGGGCAGCAACGACGAAAAAGTGCGACAAAAAATCACTATGATGGCGAGTGTCTCAAAATCCTCAGTGGGACCTAAAAATAGGATAGGGAAAAAATATTTTTGGTCGCCGAAATTTTGGCCTAAAAACTGCCCGGGGGTCTCCAGACTTTTTTTCCGAGACCTATTTAGGCAAGGAAACACAAAACGAAAACTAGATGGATCTCGAAAACAAACCTAATATGAAAAGAACTTGGATTGGTGGTGGACAGGCAGATGTATATGTGGACTCGGATTGGTGGCGAACAGGCGGATGTATATGTGGACTCAGATTAGTGGTGGACAGACAGTTGTATATGTGGACTCGGATTGGTGGTGGACAGGCGGATGTATATGTGGACTCGGATTGGTGGTGGACAGGTGGATGTATATGGCAGCGGTAAGGAATATGTTGGTGGTGGTGGTATATGGTAGGAACGATGATGATGGTGCGACAGCGGCGTGACAACTTATGACCAGAAGTCGAAACTCTAAAACACTAGACTCTAAGACCAGTAACTAGACCCGACGATGCAACCGCAAATTCAACAAAGCAAAATACTGAAAAGACTATGCAAAGGCTCAGACTGGTTCGGATATGATGAACTAACCCTAATTTTTTTGGTTTTTTCGTGGACTGTAGGTATGAAGAACAGACTCGATCTAAACTACGAAAAACTGTAAAATCTCACCGAGCAACCTGGAAATCTGATACCACTTGATAGAGGCAAATGTGTCCCGTCTTTCGATGAGATGGTGGCTATCGTTTTGGAGGAAGTCGACTTTGACGATCCGACTATGAACATGCGAGGACGTCGCGCCTTAGCAATCGCTAAACCAACTCCGAGAGGTTATTGACCATGTCGGAGCACGATCAACCTGACCACGAAGGTCTGTTTCCTGCAGGCAAATGAAGAACAAGCAAGAAACTGAGATTGCAATCTGGATATTGCGAATATAAGAGGAAAGCTTTATTGATCAAGGTGGGGTTTTGTGATGCCTTTGTCTGGTCGTTGAATACAAACGAAGTACGCGAAGTTGCAGCTATGGCGAACTTTAATCTAAACAAAACCCAAAGTCTAAACGACGCCCTAAGGGATGTATATATGGAGGAAGAGGGGGGATTTCGTGGCCCTTGGAGGAGGGGTCCGAAACCAACCCTAACTCTTGTTTCCCCACACATACAGAGTCTAAAAACAACCTGCACTTAAGTATTTCAAAAATACATGGGCCTGGCCCAATAATAAGGTGATGCAGCACCTAGAATAGCCTCTGGACGAAATTTATGAAGTGACATCTTGTATATTTCGTCCAAGGCTTCATGCACTCCTTATGGTGGCTTCAAAGTCCTGAAATCATCACTTGTAACTCCGTTCTTGACCCCCTTGCGCATGCCATCATCTCCATGTTTAGTCTTGCTCCAGTGTTCATCCCTCTTATCCATGCCAGGCCCTTCATTTGTAAGCAAAACAAATGTATCCAATTTATGCAACATCATATTCTCATGAACATTAGAATCATTACCAACAAAAGAAAGTACCTGATAATTTAATTGGCGTGCGCGAGCTCTAGTAATTGGTCCAGTATGTATAGCAGCAGGGGTTGTGGGTGTAACAATGGTATTGATGTCCTCATCATCCACCGCATCCAATTCTCCAACCCTCCCCCGGAGTCCGGGCGATCCAGAGTGATCCAGGCACACCATCCGGTGTGACCCCGATGAGCCACCCCACGATTCCGGCGACTTCGCCCTGACCCCGCTACCTCGCATCCCCGTCAGCACCGCCATGTGTGACCTCAACGAGCCACCCGTGAGCCCCTGCCAGCGATGCCGCTTCGGCCACTCTAGGCCTTGGCTAACTGTGTGTCTTCTCTTCAACCGATTACTCTAGCTGCTGTTCAGGGGGAGGCCACTCCCGTGGATCATCGCAGGTCAACCTAGCCCAGCACCCCATTCCCGGTAGATCGATACCCGCGGGCTCCACCGGCCCATGCCCCCCGCCTGGTCGTCGACCACAACTCCTCGTGACCCACACGTGCCACCGTCGGTTTCCTCCACCAACAACACCTGCATCGAAGGTGGGGTCTCTCCTTCCTCTCTATCTCCCCAGTTCGGAGTGATTTTTTGAGTTAGCCTGGGTTGCACACACTGATTCGTGTGTGGTAGGATGATTTATTTTGAAGAGCTCCATTCCGTCTCCATCCACTTCCTCTGCGGTAGTAAGTCTGGTCACGAGCACTGCCGGCAAGCATTTGTGGAGACATGACGGGTTCATGCTCATGTCTCCAATCCAGTTGGTTTTGATTGGAATGACTAGATGGTGAGAGTTTCTCTACATTTGTTTTCTTTATTGTTCTTGAAGAAATAAACAAATGAACCTTACCTTATATATATCACTTGCATACACATATATGTTAGTTTCGTATTTTTTGGGTATTTTTAATGCCTTTCGTTGATTGTTTTGCAGAATCAGAGCATATGTGATCTTGCTATTTACTTTCAGGTATGTTATTGCCTGGTATTATTCTAATACCCAACTGATACCAATGTGTGGCTGACACTGTCGTTCTTCTATAGCAGAGTACACAGCCGAAGGTTTTTTTCCCTGCTACACAGTCTGAAGTCTCCTGCTGAGAATCACATGCATTGTTGCACGAAAAGAAGGAGGCATGAGCTCTAATTATTATGATTAAGAATGGTAGATATGGAGATACCCTACAATATACTAATTTTGCTGACTTTTCATCATCCCATCAAAGGTTAAATATATATTGGTGTTTCTTTTTCATGGTTTTGTTATTTCTCACAACATAAATCCTTCTTGCAAATGCTATGAATTCCCACAGAAAAGTGCAGGGTATCATCTAGTATGTATATACAAAGCTTCCATGTGTAATGTACGTACTCACTTCATAATAGTTTACTACTCCCTCCGTTCCTAAATATTTGTCTTTTTATAGATTTCAAATGGACTACCATATACGGATGCATATAGACATATTTTAGAGTGTATATTCACTCATTTTGCTCCGTATGTAGTCATTTGTTGAAATCTCTAGAAAAGTAGAAAGACAAATATTTAGGAACGGAGGGAGTACTACATGGTCAAAGTCTAGTTCTTATGTGTTAAAATAGACCGTCTACGTATTGACACTAGCGTGTCAAGTTAGACCAACTCCAATACAAAGATCTAAATGGATACGGATTTTGTCTTTTTTTGTCTATTTGGGTCATTTGATTAATCTAAACTACCCTGTCAATTGAATATGTGTGATTAATCTAAGCTTACAGATATAGTCTGTAATGAAGGGTTGCATCTGCGTCTTTTTATCATGGCACTCGGGCCCTAGTGATAAGCTTAGCAAAATCATAGAAATATCAATCTTAGAACATATTGGATACTAGGCATCAAGCGCTAACAAATCTGACATCTATTATATAAGAAATCTCATCCAATTCCCATCTACCTCAATGTACCTACAGATGAATTACTCACACATGGATGAGAGCATCTGAAATTGTTGTTGGAGAAGGGTTGATGACGAAATCCCCTCTCTGGAACCCAGAACAGACTCCAGATTAGATCTCCAGAGGAAGAATGGGAGGTGGTAGTGGCTACGTATCATAAAACGCGTCGGGGATTTCCTATGCTTTTTTGGGATATATAGAATTTATTGGTGAAGGAATTGTCTAAAGTTGGCAAATGTTGGGCCCACACGGCCATGGGGCGCAAACAGGGGTACCCATGCCACTAGGCAGTGTGGAGGCCTAGTGGCCCCCTCTGGGCCATCTTTGCTCCGTAGGTCTTCTTATTTTCTAAAATAATTCCTTAAAAATCTCGGTTTAGTTTGGAGCACTTTTATTTCTGCACAAAAATAACACCATGACAATTCTGCTGAAAACAACGCTAGTTCGGATTAGTTTCATTCAAATTATACAAATTAGAGGCCAAAACAATAACAAAAGTGTTTGAAAAAGTAGATACGTTTGAGACGTATCAAAATCATGGTGAGTGCAAAATAGCCTAAAGATAACCTACTAAGAAGTATAATAATCAAAGCACAACACTGACATAAAAAGAATAACGAAAAACACAGCATGTATCAAAAAAATCATGTCCATCCATCAGCCTGAATCACACCAAATCACCACGACTAGCTTGAACTCAGGCCTGAGAAGCAAGCACGTGTAATGACAAAAAAAATCACTATTCCCATAGCAACATAAAACGTAGAGGGCAATAGCAAACCCTCCTCCTCTTCTAGAGGTACTACTGAGCACGTATTCGCGGGCATTTTGCAGCAACCCCCCCCCCCACCCCAAATGTTGTGTTGTCCTATGCCATGTCATGAAATTTCTAGTCCCCGCTGTGGATAAAACAACAATCCTGAAAGATGTGGATATGCAAAAGAAGAAATATGTGGATAATGATATTGTTAAATTTAAGCTATTTCCTTTTTCGCTTAGAGATTGTGCTAAAGCTTGGTTTTTGTCTTTGCCTAAAAATAGTATTGATTCTTGGAACAAGTGCAAAGATACTTTTATCTCTAAGTATTTTCCTCCCGCTAAGATCATCTCCCTTAGAAACGATATTATGAATTTTAAGCAACTTGATCATGAACATGTAGCACAAGCTTGGGAGAGGATGAAATTAATGATACATAATTGCCCTACTCATGGTTTGAATTTGTGGATGATTATACAAAAAATTTATGCCGGATTAAATTTTGCTTCTAGAAATCTTTTAGATTCGGCCGCGGGAGGCACTTTTATGAAAATCACTTTAGGAGAAGCTACTAAACTCCTAGATAATATTATGGTTAATTATTCTCAATGGCATACTGAAAGATCTACTAATAAAAAGGTGCATGCGATAGAAGAAATTAATGTTTTGAGTGGAAAGATGGATGAACTTATGAAATTATTTTCCAGTAAGAGTGTTTCTTCTGATCCTAATGATATGCCCTTGTCTACCTTGATTGAGAATAATAATGAATCTATGGATGTGAATTTTGTTGGTAGGAATAATTTTGGTAACAACGCGTATAGAGGAAATTTTAATCCTAGGCCTTATCCTAGTAATCCCTCTAATAATTATGGTAATTCCTACAACAATTCTTATGGAAATTATAATAAGATGCCCTCTGATTTTGAATCTAATATTAAAGAATTTATTACTTTGCAAAAGAATTTCAATGCTTTGATTGAAGAAAAATTGCTTAAGATTGATGATTTGGCTAGGAACGTTGATAGAATTTCTCTTGATGTTGATTCTTTGAAACTTAGATCTATTCCACCTAAGCATGATATCAATGAGTCTCTCAAAGCCATGAGAATTTTCATTGATGAGTGCAAAGAAAGAACCGCTAGGATGCGTGCTAAGAAAGATGCCTTTATAAGAGTGTGTTCTTCTAGTTCCTATGAAAATAAAGATGAAGATCTAGAAGTTATTGATGTGTCCCCTATTAAATCTTTGTTTTGCAATATGAATCTTAATAATGATGGGACTGATTATTGTAACGCCCTCGATGCGGCTATATCTCCTACGTGTCGAAGCACGACTTAGAGGCATAACCGCATTGAAAGGAATGTCGCAAGTAAGGTAATCTTCACAACAACCCATGTAAATAGATAAAAGGGGAAAATATACATAGTTGGCTTACACTCGCCATGTCACACAAATACATGAATAGCATTACAATCATCCAATACACTCATGGTCCGACTACGGTACCAAAATAAAGATCAACCCCCACATGCGACACGGTCCACGATCGCCCCAACTGGGCACCACTACTGATCATCTAGGAAAGACACATAGTAACGACGAGAGTCTTCATCGAACTCGCACTTGATCTCAAGCGCATCATCTGGAGTGGTATCATCGGTCCCTGCATCTGGTTTTGGAAGTAAACTGTGAGTCACGGGGACTCAGCAATCTCACACTCTCGCGATCAAGACTATTTAAGCTTTTAGGTAAGGCAAGGTATGATGTGGAGCTGCAGCAAGCGACTAGCATATTTGGTGGCTAACATACGCAAAAGAGAGCGAGAAGAGAAGGAAAAAGCACGGTCGAATAACTATGATCAAGAAGTGATCCTAGAACAACCTACGTCAAGCATTACTCCAACACCGTGTTCACTTCCCGGACTCCGCCGAGAAGAGACCATCACGGTTACACACTCGGTTGATTCATTTTAATTAAGTTAAGTTTCATGTTATCTACAACCGGACATTAACAAATTCCCATCTGCCCATAACCGCGGGCACGGCTTTCGAAAGTTCAAATCCCTGCAGGGGAGTCCCAACTTAGCCCATCACAAGCTCTCACGATCAACGAAGGATATTCCTTCTCCCGAGACATTCTGATCAGACTCGGCATCCCGGTTACAAGACATCCTCGACAATGGTAAAACAAGTCTAGTAAGACCACCCGCTGTGCCGACAAATCTCGATAGGAGCTGCACATATCTCGTTCTCAGGGCACACCGGATAAGCTAAGCGTACGGGAGCCAACGTAACCCAAGTTGCCAAGGGACGGCCCCGCACAGTGCTCCGGGTTGGACCAACACTTAGAGAAGCACTGGCCTGGGGGTTTACAAATAAAGATGACCCTTGAGTCCACGAAACCCAAGGGAAAAGGCTAGGTGGCGAATGGTAAAACCAAGGTCGAGCCTTGCTGGAGGAGTTTTATTCAAGGCAAACTGTCAAGGGCTTCCCATTATAACCCAACCGCGTAAGGAACGCAAAATCCGTAAACATAACACTGATATGACGGAAACTAGGGCGGCAAGAGTGGAACAAAACACTAGGCATAAGGCCGAGCCTTCCACCCTTTACCAAGTATATAGGTGCATTAAGATAAGCAATATAATATAGTGATATCCCAACAATAAACAATGTTCCAACAAGGAACAATCTTCAATCTTCACCTGCAACTAGCAACGCTATAAGAGGGGCTGAGCAAAGCGGTAACATAGCCAAACAATGGTTTGCTAGGACATGGTGGGTTAGAGGTTTGACATGGCAATGTGGGAGGCATGATAAGCAAGTGGTAGGTATCGTAGCATAGGCATAGCAAAAGAGCGAGCATCTAGCAAGCAAAGATAGAAGTGATTTCGAGGGTATGGTCATCTTGCCTGCAAAGTTCTCAGAGTTGACTTGATCCTCGTAAGCGAACTCAACGGGCTCCTCGTTCACGAACTCGTCTCCCGGCTCTACCCAAACAATACAAACAAGCAAAAGGAACACAATCAACCACGTGCAATGCTCAAGCAACATGATGCAAACATGGTAGGATATGCGGGATGCGGTATGTGATGCATATGCAAGATTTGACAAGGAATGATTGAACCTGGCCTCAACTTGGAAATCCAAGAGTGCCACAGGAAAGGTGAGGTGATTTCGGTTGAAATCGATATAAAGATCACTGGAATCGGATGCACGGTTTGGAAATGGCAAGCAAAACAAATATGGCACCGGTCTGCGATAATCAGCAAGTGACCAACTAAACGCATCAAGAAAAATATGCTATAACACTCAAACATGACAAACAAATACATGGTAGGGATCCACTCATGATGCTTGACAAAATATGAACACTGAGCTATGGCTAATTCATCCATTAACAGGTTCAAACAAGCATGGCAAAAGTGCAAATAATAACAGGTTTCAGACTTAGTGAAATTAACACAAGTCTGAAATTTATCATCAGGAAGCACACTTTAGAGCATGAAAACTACATGCTACAGGAACTTAACATGGCAAACCAAGGCATGGAATGAAGCTACTCAAAGCACTTAACAAAAGTCCCTTAGTGACCTTGAGCCAAAAGGGATCAGAAAATACAATTGCAAGCATGTGAACATAACAAAAACTTAAACAGATTCAGACTTAGTGAAAAAATGGAGCATGCAAAACAGTCAACGAGTAGGCATGTTTACGAGCTCGATGCACTCACTACAGAGCATGGAGAAACAAACTAATCATACACCCATCAAGAATACATGGCATAGAAGCCAGACATGGCAACAACAACAACATAGCATGCACGGATCAATAGCAACATCCTCGGCAAAATCGCTAAACATGTCAACAATCTGCCAGGATCGTTTTATAGCAAAAGTAGAGCTCGCTTGACTCAAGCTAGGGTGCTCCATAAATGCAAAAAAAGACATGGATGGATAGATCACCACAATGTTAACAAAACATCCTTACTAATCATCCTCAAAAGAGGCACGGATCACTAGGAAACAACATGAACATATGGCATAACAACAAAAACAAAACAAGGACTTAGTGAAATTCTAAGTCCCTGAAATCAGCATTACCGATTACGCTACTTCGCAAGCTTGTGCTAGTCACCACAAATATCACAAAGATACATGGCAAGCACCCCTATAAAGATGGCATGGCATATAACAAAACATATGTAGAACTCAGGATCATAGCATGCACACATTAAACATGGCAAAAATGACAAAATGCCATTTGCTGAAACAGATCTGTCAAATTCATCACATAGCCCTCTTCCAACAGCATTTCGGGCATCAAGATGAGCTCAAATGAAAATTATGCAATGAGATGAAATGATGTACTCATCGAGGCGAACATTTTGATATGCTACACGCACAAATCGGATCTACGATGAGAGAGTTACGACATGATGAAAATTGCCAAAAATTAGAGTTTATAGGGTAAAAAGTCAACCGTCTCCGCTTTTAGATCCAGATCCAACACGCGGGGCACTGTTCACGCACGCCTCCCGAGGACTACGGCGAGGTAGCAGGGCTCCGGCGAGGAAGGTCGGATCCGGCCGGCGAGAGGACGGAGGGGTCGCCGGCGAGGACGAGGAGGTGCGGCACGGTGGTGCGGTGAGGTCCGGCCGGCGAGAGAACGGCGCGGTGGCGCGGCGAGGTCCGGCCGGCAAGAGGACGGTGCGGTGGCGGCCGGCAATGGCGGCGCGGCGGCCGGCCGGGAGAAGAAGCGCCGGGCGCGGGGAAGACGGGAGGCGGCACGGTCGGGGCGCCTCGGCCCGAGTCGGGCGGCGGGAGGGCCGGCAACGGGCCTAGCGGGCCCGCGCGGTCGGCGGCGATGTGGGGACCGGCCCAGGGATAGGTGGCAGCCGCTGATAGATCCGGCGGAGCGGGCGGACACGTCCGCTGCCCGGATTTTTTTCCGGCGGCGGCGGGTGAAGTTTTTCTAGGGTTAGGGTGGAAGGAGACCCGGGATTTTTGGAGGAGGGGCTATAAATAGAGGTAGAAGGAGTTAGGAGACTCCAAATGAGGTGCGGTTTGCGGCCACGCGATCGTGATCGAACGCTCTAGATGATGGAAGAAGTTTTGGTGGGTTTTGTGCCAAATTGGAAGGGTGTTGGGCTGCAACACACACGAGGCCTTCTCGGTCCCTCGGTTAACCGTTGGAGTATCAAACGAAGTCCAAATGGCACGAAACTTGACAGGCGGTCTACCGGTAGTAAACCAAGGCTGCATGACAAGTCTCGGTCCAACCTGGAAACTTTTAATCCCCACACACGAAAAAAGGTAGAAAGGAGCACCGGGTGACATAGGAGCGCCGGAATGCAAAACGGACAACGGGGAAAATGCTCGAATGCATGAGACGAACACGTATGCGAATGCAATGCACATGATGACATGATATGAGATGCATGAGAACGACAACAACACACGGAGAAAAAAACCCGAGACGGAGGAAATAAAATAACTTAGCGCCGGAAACGGCAAGAGTTGGGATACATATAAGGTAAATTACATCCAGTGTGTTACAATTATGATCCACCTTTACCTAGAAGGCGTTCCAAAAATTCGGAGTTTTTAGATCTTGATGCTAAAATTGATGAAAGTGGGATTGAAGAAATTAAAACCCTAGATGTTGCTAAACCCACTATTTTGGATTTCAAGGAATTTAATTATGAAAATTGCTCTTTGATTGATTGTATTTCCTTGTTGCAATCCATGCTAAATTTTCCTCATGCTTATAGTCAAAATAAAGCGTTTACCAAACATATCGTTGATGCCTTGATGCAATCATATGAAGAAAAACTTGAGTTGGAAGTTTCTATCCCTAGAAAACTTTATGATGAATGGGAACCAACTGTTAAAATTAAGATTAAAGATCATGAGTTCTATGCTTTATGTGATTTGGGTGCTAGTGTTTCCACGATTCCAAAGACTTTGTGTGATTTGTTAGGTTTCCGTGATTTTGATGATTGCTCTCTAAACTTACACCTTGCTGATTCCACTATTAAGAAACCTATGGGAAGAATTAATGATGTTCTTATTGTTGCAAATAGGAATTATGTGCCCGTAGATTTTATCGTTCTTGACATAGATTGCAATCCTTCATGTCCTATTATTCTTGGTAGACCTTTCCTTAGAATGATTGGTGCAATTATTGATATGAAGGAAGGAAATATTAGATTCCAATTTCCGTTAAGGAAAGGCATGGAACACTTTCCTAGAAAGATAATTAAATTACCTTATGAATCTATTATGAGATCCACTTATGTATTGCCTACCAAAGATGGCAATACCTAGATCTATCCTTGCTTTTTATGCCTAGCTAGGGGCGTTAAACGATAGCGCTTGTTGGGAGGCAACCCAATTTTATTTTTATTCCTTACTTTTTGCTCCTGTTTAGTAATAAATAATTTACCTAGCCTCTGTTTTGGTTGTGTTTTTTGTGTTTAATTAGTGTTTGTGCCAAGTAGAATCGTTGGGAAGACTTGGGGAAAGTCTTGATATCTTGCTGTAAAAAAAACAGAAACTTTAGCGCTCACGAGAACTGCTGCCATTTTTATCTGGAAAGCTATATTTAGTTAATTATTTTTTAAGATGATTAATAGATAAATTCCTCACTTCCAGAAATTTATTTTAGAATTTTTGGGGTTCCAGATCTTGCGTTAGCTACAGATTACTACAGACTGTTCTGTTTTTGATAGATTCTGTTTTTCGTGTGTTGTTTGCTTATTTTGATGAATCTATGGCTAGTAAAATAGTTTATAAACCATAGATAAGTTGGAATACAGTAGGGTTAACACCAATATAAATAAATAATGATGTCATTACAGTACCTTGAAGTGGTCTTTTGTTTTCTTTCGCTAACGGAGCTCACTAGATTTTCTACTTTGAGTTTTGTGTTGTGAAGTTTTCAAGTTTTGGGTAAAGATTTGATGGATTATGGAACAAGGAGTGGCAAGAGCCTAAGCTTGGGGATGCCCATGGCACCCCCAAGATAATCTAAGGACACCTAAAGGCCAAAGCTTGGGGATGCCCCGGAAGGCATCCCCTCTTTCGTCTACTTCTATCGGTAATTTTACTTGGAGCTATATTTTTATTCACCACATGATATGTGTTTTGCTTGGAGCGTCTTGTATGATTTGAGTCTTTGATTTTTAGTTTACCACAATCATCCTTTCTGTACACACCTTTTGAGAGAGCCATACATGATTTGGAATTTGTTAGAATACTCTATGTGCTTCGCTTATATCTTTTGAGTTATATAGTTTTTCTCTAGTACTTCACTTATATCTTTTAGAGCAAGGTGGTGGATTTGTTTTATAGAAACTATTGATCTCTCATGCTTCACTTAGATTATTTTGAGAGTCTTAAATAGCATGGTAATTTGCTTAAATAATCCTAATATGCTAGGTATTCAAGATTAGTAAGAAAAATTCTTATGAGTGTTTTGAATACTAAGAGAAGTTTGATGCTTGATGATTGTTTTGAGATATGGAGGTAATAATATCAAAGCCGTGCTAGTTGAGTAGTTGTGAATTTGAGAAATTCTTGTGTTGAAGTTTGCAAGTCCCGTAGCATGCACGTATGGTAAACGTTATGTAACAAATTTGAAACATGAGGTGTTCTTTGATTGTCTTCCTTATGAGTGGCGGTTGGGGACGAGCGATGGTCTTTTCCTACAAATTTGCTCTAGTGCTTGGTTTTTGATGACCTGTAGATTTTTGCAATAAGTATGTGAGTTCTTTATGACTAATGTTGAGTCCATGGATTATACGCACTCTCACCCTTCCATCATTGCTAGCCTCTTCGTTACCGTGCATTGCCCTTTCTAACCTTGAGAGTTGGTGCAAACTTCTCCGGTGCATCCAAACCCCGTGATATGATACGCTCTTTCACACATAAACATCCTTATATCTTCCTCAAAACAGCCACCATACCTACCTATTATGGCATTTCCATAGCCATTCCGATTTATATTGCCATGCAACTTTCCACCATTCTGTTTATCATAACACATTCATCATTGTCATATTGCTTAGCATGATCATGTAGTTGACATAGTATTTGTGGCAAAGCCACCGTTCATAATTTTCATACATGTCACTCTTGATTCATTGCATATCCCGGTACACCGCCGGAGGCATTCATATAGAGTCTTCTTTTGTTCTAGTATTGAGTTGTAATCATTGAGTTGTAAATAAATAGAAGTGTGATGATCATCATTTTCTAGAGCATTGTCCCAAGTGAGAAATATAAAAAAGGAAAGGCCATAAAAAAGAGAAGGCCCAAAAAAATGAGAGAAAAAGAGAGAAGGGACAATGCTACTATCCTTTGCCACACTTGTGCTTCAAAGTTGCACCATAATCTTCATGATAGAGAGTCTTTTGTTTTGTCACTTTCATATACTAGTGGAAATTTTCATTATAGAACTTGGCTTGTATATTCCAACAATGGGCCTCCTCAAGTGCCCTAGGTCTTCGTGAGCAAGCAAGTTGGATGCACACCCACTTAGTTTATTTTGTTGAGCTTTCATACATTTATAGCTCTAGTGCATCCGTTGCATGGCAATCCCTACTCCTTACATTAACATCAATCGATGGGCATCTCCATAGCCCATTGACTAGCCTCGTTGATGTGATACTTTCTCCTTTTTTGTCTTCTCCACACAACCCCCATCATCATATTCTATTCCACCCATAGTGCTATGTCTATGGCTTGCGCTCATATATTGCGTGAAAGTTTATAGGTTTGAGATTACTAAAGTATGAAACAATTGGTTGGCTTGTCATCGGGGTTGTGCATGATGAGAGCATTCTTGTGTGACGAAAATGGAGCATGACTAAACTATATGATTTTGTAGGGATGAACTTTCTTTGGCCATGTTATTTTGAGAAGACATAATTGCTTAGTTAGTATGCTTGAAGTATTATTATTTTTATGTCAATATGAAATTTTATCTTGAATCTTTCGGATCTGAATATTCATGCCACAATTAAGAAGAATTACATTAAAGTTATGCCAAGTAGCACTCCGCATCAAAAAATTCTGTTTTTATCATTTACCTACTCGAGGACGAGCAGGAATTAAGCTTGGGGATACTTGATACGTCTCCAATGTATCTATAATTTTTGATTGCTCCATGCTATATTATCTACCGTTTTGGACATTATTGGGCTTTATTTTCCACTTTTATATTATTTTTGGGACTAACCTATTAACCGGAGGCCCAACCCAGAATTGCTGTTTTTTCCTATTTTAGGGTTTCGAAGAAAAGGAATATCAAACGGAGTCCAAACGGAATGAAACCTTCGGGAACGTGATTTTCTCACCGAACATGATCGAGGAGACTTGGACCCTATGTCAAGAAACAAAGGAGGAGGCCACAAGGTAGGGGGCGCGCCTACCCCCCCCCCCCCCCCCCAGGCGCGCCCTCCACCCTCGTGGGCCCCCTGTTGCTCCACCGACGTACTCCTTCCTCCTATATATACCTACGTACCCCCAAACGATCAGATACAGAGCCAAAACCCTAATTCCACCGCCGTAACTTTCTGTATCCACGAGATCCCATCTTGGGGCCTGTTCTGGAGCCCCGCCGGAGGGGGTATCCATCACGGAGGGCTTCTTCATCAACACCATAGCCTCTCCGATGAAGTGTTAGTAGTTTACCTCAGACCTTCGGGTCCATAGTTATTAGATAGATGGCTTCTTCTCTCTTTTTGGATCTCAATACAATGTTCTCCCCCTCTCTTGTGGAGATCTATTCGATGTAATCTTCTTTATGCGGTGTGTTTGTTGAGACCGATGAATTGTGGGTTTATGATCAAGTTTATATATGAATAATATTTGAATCTTCTCTGAATTCTTTTATGTATGATTGGTTATCTTTGCAAGTCTCTTCGAATTATCAGTTCGGTTTGGCCTACTAGATTGATCTTTCTTGCAATGGGAGAAGTGCTTAGCTTTGGGTTCAATCTTGCGGTGTCCTTTCCCAGTGACAGCAGGGGCAGCAAGGCACGTATTGTATTGTTGCCATCGAGGATAACAAGATGGGTTTTTTTTATCATATTGCATGAATTTATCCCTCTACATCATGTCATCTTGCTTAAGGCGTTACTCTGTTTTCATGAACTTAATACTCTAGATGCATGCTGGATAGCGGTCGATAAGTGGAGTAATAGTAGTAGATGCAGGCAGGAGTCGGTCTATTTGTCTCGGACGTGATGCCTATATGCATGATCATACCTAGATATTCTCATAACTATGCTCAATTCTGTCAATTGCTCAATAGTAATTCGTTCACCCACCGTAAAATACTTATGCTCTTGAGAGAAGCCACTAGTGAAACATGTGGCCCCCGGGTCTATCCTCATCATATTAATCTTCCAATACTTAGTTATTTCCTTTACTTTTACTTTGCCTTTATTTTACTTTGCATCTTTATCACAAAAATGCCAAAAATATTATCTTATCATATCTATCAGATCTCACTCTCGTAAGTGACCGTGAAGGGATTGACAACTCCTTATCGCATTGGTTGTGAGGAGTTATTTGTTTTGTGGAGGTACTAGGGACGCGCGCGCAACCTCCTACTGGATTGATACCTTGGTTCTCAAAAACTAAGGGAAATACTTACGCTACTTTGTTGCATCATCCTTTCCTCTTCGGGAAATCCAACGCAGTGCTCAAGAGGTAGCAAGAAGAATTTCTGGCGCCGTTGCCGGGGAGGTTCGCGCAAGTCAAGATTTGACTTCCGACAACGAGCCATTTCTGGCGTCTACGCAAAAGTCAACATACCAAGTACCCATCACAACCCTTATCTCCTGCATTACATTATTTGCCATTTGCCTCTCGTTTTCCTCTCCCCCACTTCACCCTTGCCATTTTATTCGCCCTCTCTCTCTCTATCCTCCCTCTCTTTCTCTATTTGCCTCTTTTTGCCCGCTTGCTTTTTGTTTCCTTGTGTGTTGGATTGCTTGCTTGTCACGATGGCTCAAGATAACACTAAATTGTGTGACTTTACCAACACCAACAACAATGATTTTATTAGCACTCCGATTTCTCCTCTTACCGATACTGAATCTTGTGAAATTAATGCCGCTTTGCTGAATCTTGTCATGAAAAATCCGTTTTCCGGCCTTCCTAGTGAAGATGTCGCTACCCATCTAAATAGCTTCGTTGATTTGTGTGATATGCAAAAGAAGAAAGATGTGGATAATGATATTGTTAAATTGAAGCTATTTCCTTTTTCGCTTAGAGATCGTGCTAAAGCTTGGTTTTTGTCTTTGCTTGAAAATAGTATTGATTCTTGGAACAAGTTCAAAGATGCTTTTATCTCTAAGTATTTTCCTCCCGCTAAGATCATCTCCCTTGGAATCGATATTATGAATTTTAAGCAAATTGATCATGAACATGTTGCACAAGCTTGGGAGAGGATGAAATTAATGATACGTAATTGCCCTACTCATGGTTTGAATTTGTGGATGATTATACAAAAAATTTATGCCGGATTGAATTTTGCTTCTAGAAATCTTTTAGATTCGTCCGCGGGAGGTACTTTTATGGAAATCACTTTAGGAGAAGCTACTAAACTCCTAGATAATATTATGGTTAATTATTCTCAATGGCATACTGAAAGATCTACTAATAAAAAGGTGCATGCGATAGAAGAAATTAATGTTTTGAGTGGAAAGATGGATGAACTTATGAAATTATTTGCCAGTAAGAGTGTTTCTTCTGATCCTAATGATATGCCCTTGTCTACCTTGATTGAGAATAATAATGAATCTATGGATGTGAATTTTGTTGGTAGGAATAATTTTGGTAACAACGCGTATAGAGGAATTTTTAATCCTAGTCCTTATCCTAGTATTCCCTCTAATAATTATGGTACTTCCTACAACATTTCTTATGGAAATTATAATAAGATTCCCTCTGATTTTGAATCTAATATTAAAGAATTTATTACTTTGCAAAAGAATTTTAATGCTTTGATTGAAGAAAAATTGCTTAAGATTGATGATTTGGCTAGGAACGTTGATAGAATTTCTCTTGATGTTGATTCTTTGAAACTTAGATCTATTCCACCTAAGCATGATATCAATGAGTCTATCAAAGCCATGAGAATTTCCATTATTGAGTGCAAAGAAAGAACCGCTAGGATGCGTGCTAAGAAAGATGCCTTTATAAGAGCGTGTTCTTCTAGTTCCTATGAAAATAAAGATGAAGATCTAGAAGTTATTGATGTGTCCCCTATTAAATCTTTGATTTGCAATATGAATCTTAATAATTATGGGACTGATTATGATCCACCTTTACCTAGAAGGCGTTCCAAAAATTCAGAGTTTTTAGATCTTGATGCTAAAATTGATGAAAGTGGGATTGAAGAAATTAAAACCCTAGATGTTGCTAAACCCACTATTTTGGATTTCAAGGAATTTAATTATGAAAATTGCTATTTGATTGATTGTATTTCCTTGTTGCAATCCGTGCTAAATTCTCCTCATGCTTATAGTCAAAATAAAGTGTTTACTAAACATATCGTTGATGCCTTGATGCAATCTTATGAAGAAAAACTTGAGTTGGAAGTTTCTATCCCTAGAAAACTTTATGATGAATGGGAGCCAACTGTTAAAATTAAGATTAAAGATCATGAGTTCTATGCTTTATGTGATTTGGGTGCTAGTGTTTCCACGATTCCAAAGACTTTGTGTGATTTGTTAGGTTTCTGTGATTTTGATGATTGCTCTCTAAACTTACACCTTGCGGATTACACTATTAAGAAACCTATGGAAAGAATTAATGATGTTCTTATTGTTGCAAATAGGAATTATGTGCCCGTAGATTTTATCGTTCTTGACATAGATTGCAATCCTTCATGTCCTATTATTCTTGGTAGACCTTTCCTTAGAACGATTGGTGCAATTATTGATATGAAGGAAGGAAATATTAGATTCCAATTTCCGTTAAGGAAAGGCATGGAACACTTTCCTAGAAAGAGAATTAAATTACCTTATGAATCTATTATGAGAGCCACTTATGGATTGCCTACCAAAGATGGCAATACCTAGATCTATCCTTGCTTTTTATGCCTAGCTAGGGGCATTAAACGATAGCGCTTGTTGGGAGGCAACCCAATTTTATTTTTATTCCTTAACTTTTTCTTCTGTTTAGTAATAAATAATTTACCTAGCCTCTGTTTTGGTTGTGTTTTTTGTGTTTAATTAGTGTTTGTGCCAAGTAGAACCGTTGGGAAGACTTGGGAAAGTCTTGATATCTTGCTGTAAAAAAAACAGAAACTTTAGCGCTCACTAGAACTGCTGCCATTTTTATCTGGAAAGCTATATTTAGTTAATTATTTTTTAAGATGATTAATAGATAAATTCCCCACTTCCAGAAATTTATTTTAGAATTTTTGGGGTTCCAGATCTTGCGTTAGCTACAGATTACTACAGACTGTTCTGTTTTTGACAGATTCTGTTTTTCGTGTGTTGTTTGCTTATTTTGATGAATCTATGGCTAGTAAAATAGTTTTTAAACCATAGAGAAGTTGTAATACAGTAGGGTTAACACCAATATAAATAAAGAATGAGTTCATTGCAGTACCTTGAAGTGGTCTTTTGTTTTCTTTCGCTAACGGAGCTCACTAGATTTTCTACTTTGAGTTTTGTGTTGTGAAGTTTTCAAGTTTTGGGTAAAGATTTGATGGATTATGGAACAAGGAGTTGCAAGAGCCTAAGATTGGTGATGCCCATGGAACTCCCAAGATAATCTAAGGACACCTAAAAGCCAAAGCTTGGGGATGCCCCGGAAGGCATCCCCTCTTTCGTCTACTTCTATCGGTAACTTTACTTGGAGCTATATTTTTATTCACCACATGATATGTGTTTTGCTAGGAGCGTCTTGTATGATTTGAGTCTTTGCTTTTTAGTTTACCACAATCATCCTTGCTTTACACACCTTTTGAGAGAGCCATACATGATTTGGAATTTGTTAGAATACTCTATATGTTTCGCTTATATCTTTTGATTTATATAGTTTTGCTCTAGTACTTCACTTATATCTTTTAGAGCATGGTGGTGGATTTGTTTTATAGAAACTATTGATCTCTCATTCTTCACTTAGATTATTTTGAGAGTCTTAAATAGCATGGCAATTTTCTTAAATAATTCTAATATGCTAGGTATTCAAGATTAGTAATTTGTTTTCTTATGAGTGTTTTGAATACTAAGAGAAGTTTGATGCTTGATGATTGTTTTGAGATATGGAGGTAATAATATCAAAGCCGTGCTAGTTGAGTAGTTGTGAATTTGAGAAATGCTTGTGTTGAAGTTTGCAAGTCCCAAAGCATGCACGTATGGTAAACGTTATGTAACAAATTTGAAACATGAGGTGTTCTTTGATTGTCTTCCTTATGAGTGGCGGTTGGGGACGAGCGATGGTCTTTTCCTACAAGTTTGCTCTAGTGCTTGGTTTTTGATGACCTATAGATTTTTGCAATAAGTATGTGAGTTCTTTATGACTAATGTTGAGTCCATGGATTATATGCACTCTCACCCTTCCATCATTGCTAACCTCTTCGTTACCATGCATTGCCCTTTCTCACCTTGAGAGTTGGTGCAAACTTCGCCGGTGCATCCAAACCCCATGATATGATACGCTCTTTCACACATAAACCTCCTTATATCTTCCTCAAAACAGCCACCATACCTACCTATTATGGCATTTCCATAGCCATTCCGATTTATATTGCCATGCAACTTTCCACCATTCCATTTATCATGACACATTCATCATTGTCATATTGCTTAGCATGATCATGTAGTTGACATAGTATTTGTGGCAAAGCCACTGTTCATAATTTTCATACATGTCACTCTTGATTCATTGCATATCCCGGTACACCGCCGGAGGCATTCATATAGAGTCTTCTTTTGTTCTAGTATCGAGTTGTAATCATTGAGTTGTAAATAAATAGAAGTGTGATGATCATCATTTTCTAGAGCATTGTCCCAAGTGAGAAATATAAAAAAGGAAAGGCCATAAAAAAGAGAAGGCCCAACAAAATGAGAGAAAAAGAGAGAAGGGACAATGCTACTATCCTTTGCACACTTGTGCTTCAAAGTAGCACCATAATCTTCATGATAGAGAGTCTTTTGTTTTGTCACTTTCATATACTAGTGGGAATTTTCATTATAGAACTTGGCTTGTATATTCCAACAATGGGCCTCCTCAAGTGCCCTAGGTCTTCGTGAGCAAGCAAGTTGGATGCACACCCACTTAGTTTCTTTGGTTGAGCTTTCATACATTTATAGCTCTAGTGCATCCGTTGCATGGCAATCCCTACTCCTTGCATTAACATCAATCGATGGGCATCTCCATAGCCCATTGATTAGCCTCGTTGATGTGATACTTTCTCCTTTTTTGTCTTCTCCACATAACCCCCATCATCATATTCTATTCCACCCATAGTGCTATGTCCATGGCTTGCGCTCATATATTGCGTGAAAGTTTATAGGTTTGAGATTACTAAAGTATGAAACAATTGGTTGGCTTGTCATCGGGGTTGTGCATGATGAGAGCATTCTTGTGTGACGAAAATGGAGCATGACTAAACTATATGATTTTGTATGGATGAACTTTCTTTGGCCATGTTATTTTGAGAAGACATAATTACTTAGTTAGTATGCTTGAAGTATTATTATTTTTATGTCAATATGAACTTTTATCTTGAATCTTTTGGATCTGAATATTCATGCCACAATTAAGAAGAATTACATTAAAGTTATTCCAAGTAGCACTCCGCATCAAAAATTCTGTTTTTATCATTTACCTACTCGAGGACGAGCGGGAATTAAGCTTGGGGATGCTTGATACGTCTCCAACGTATCTATAATTTTTGATTGCTCCATGCTATATTATCTACTGTTTTGGACATTATTGGGCTTTATTTTCCACTTTTATATTATTTTTGGGACTAACCTATTAACCAGAGGCCCAACCCAGAATTGTTGTTTTTTTGCCTATTTTAGGGTTTCGAAGAAAAGGAATATCAAACGGAGTCCAAACGGAATGAAACCTTCGGGAACGTGATTTTCTCACCGAACATGATCCAGGAGACTTGGACCCTACGTCAAGAAACAAAGGAGGAGGCCACGAGGTAGGGGGCGCGCCTCCCCCCCCCCCTCCAGGTGCGCCCTCCACCCTCGTGGGCCCCCTGTTGCTCCACCGACGTACTCCTTCCTCCTATATATACCTACGTACCCCCAAACGATCAGATACGGATCCAAAACCCTAATTCCACCATCGTAACTTTCTGTATCCACGAGATCCCATCTTGGGGCCTGTTCTCGAGCTCCGTCGGAGGGGGTATCCATCACGGAGGGCTTCTACATCAACACCATAGCCTCTCTGATGAAGTGTGAGTAGTTTACCTCAGACCTTCGGGTCCATAGTTATTAGCTAGATGGCTTTTTCTCTCTTTTTGGATCTCAATACAATGTTCTCCCCCTCTCTTGTGGAGATCTATTCAATGTAATCTTCTTTTTGCGGTGTGTTTGTTGAGACCGATGAATTGTGGGTTTATGATCAAGTTTATCTATGAATAATATTTGAATCTTCTCTGAATTCTTTTATGTATGATTGGTTATCTTTGCAAGTCTCTTCGAATTATCAGTTTGGTTTGGCCTACTAGATTGATCTTTCTTGCAATGGGAGAAGTGCTCAGCTTTGGGTTCAATCTTGTGGTGTCCTTTCCTAGTGACAGTAGGGGCAGCAAGGCATGTATTGTATTGTTGCCATCGAGGATAACAAGATGGTTTTTTTATCATATTGCATGAATTTATCCCTCTACATCATGTCATCTTGCTTAAGGCGTTACTCTGTTTTCATGAACTTAATACTCTAGATGCATGCTGGATAGCGGTCGATGAGTGGAGTAATAGTAGTAGATGCAGGCAGGAGTCGGTCTACTTGTCTCGGACGTGATGCCTATATGCATGATCATACCTAGATATTCTCATAACTATGCTCAATTCTGTCAATTGCTCAACAGTAATTCGTTCACCCACCGTAAAATACTTATGCTCTTGAGAGAAGCCACTAGTGAAACCTATGGTCCCCGGGTCTATCTTCATCATATTAATCTTCCAATACTTAGTTATTTCCTTTAATTTTACTTTGCCTTTATTTTACTTTGCATCTTTATCACAAAAATGCCAAAAATATTATCTTATCATATCTATCAGATCTCACTCTCGTAAGTGACCGTGAAGGGATTGACAACTCCTTATCGCATTAGTTGTGAGGAGTTATTTGTTTTGTGCAGGTACTAGGGACGCGCGCGCAACCTCCTACTGGATCGATACCTTGGTTCTCAAAAACTGAGGGAAATACTTACCCTACTTTGCTGCATCATCCTTTCCTCTTTGGGGAAATCCAACGCAGTGCTTAGGAGGTAGCAGTATGCACAGCAGCAGCTCCAAGGATTCTTGATGGGATCCCTATCCTGCGAGATCCTCGCACAGGTCACAATGCTCTCGACACCGGCCGAAGTATGGAGTGCTATCCATGCCATGTTTGCTGCTCAAAGCCAAGCTCAAGCAATCATCACGCCATTGAGCTCACGAATCTTCAAAAAGGTAACATGTCTATGGCAGAATACCTTGGAAAAATTAAAAGCCTCACCGATGAAGTCACCTGCACCGTCGCCGCGCTCTCTGATCCAGAGATCGTGTCCAAAATCCTCGCCGGCCTCGACATGGACTACAACCCTGTGGTCTCCGCCGTCGCCTCTCGGGTGGAGTCATCACCGTTCAGGAGTTGTACAGTCAGCTCTTGAGCTTCGACGCCCGCCTCAGCCTTCTTCACGGTGCCAACATCCGGCAGTCCTCCGCCAACTCTGTCTCCCGTGGCCGCGGCCGCGGGCACGGTCACCAGGGGCAACGCAGCGGCCGTGGGCGCGGTAACGCCAGCTACTCCAACAACGGCAGCTCTGGCTACACCAAAACCGGCGGCAGCGGCAGCAGCAACTACAACAACAGGGCCGGGGGTGGCGGCTTCAACAACAATAGCAGCCGCGGCCCTTCTTCTTCCCGAGCACGTCCTCGCTGCCAGCTCTGCAAGAAGCTGGGCCATGAAGTCTTGGACTACTGGCATCACTATGATGAGAACTTTGTTCCTGATGCTAAACATGTTGTTGCGGCCATGCATGAACAAGGAGGAGAAGGGGTGTGGTACATGGACTCTGGTGCCACGGATCATGTCACAAGCGAGCTAGAACAACTTGCTCTCCGTGATCAGTACCATGGCGGCGATCAAATTCACACCGCAAGCGGTGGAGTTATGGATATTCAACACATTGGTCAAGCTCTTATTAATTCCCCTACACTTCAACGTGATCTAGTCCTAAAAGATGTCCTTCATGTGCCTCAAGCTGATAAAAACCTTGTATCCATGTCTCGTTTAGCTCATGACAATAATGTCTTCTTTGAAACTCACCCTCGTTACTTTTTTATCAAGGATCGGGCAACGAGGGAACTCCTTCATCACGGTAGATGCATTGGAGGTCTCTACCCCATCACATCCGGACCACTTAGTCGCAAGCGTCGTCAAGTTTTCTTCGCCATCAAGCCCTCTTTGGCAAGATGGCATCAAAGATTAGGACATCCATCTTCGATCATTGTTAAACAAGTAGTGAATAAAGGCAATCTCTCGTTGTCACATAGTTCAATTAGTGAGTCTTTTTGTGAAGCTTGTCAATATGCCAAGAGTCACCAACTTCCTTATCCCAAGTCGAATAGTACATCTCATGCTCCTTTAGAACTTATTTTCAGTGATGTATGGGGTCATGCAAGAGATTCCTTTGGCAGAAAGAAATACTATGTCAGTTTCATTGATGATTATAGCAAGTTTACATGGATTTATTTGCTCAAGTACAAATCTGAGGTTTTCTCTGTGTTTCAAGAGTTTCAAAAACTTGTTGAATGACACTTTGATCGAAAAATTTTGACAGTCCAAAGTGACTGGGGAGGGGAGTATGAAACACTCAACTCTTTTTTCCGTAGCATAGGCATTGAACATCATGTTTCTTGTCCTCATGCTCATCAACAGAACGGCTCCACTGAACGGAAACACCGTCACATTGTTGAAGTTGGTTTATCCCTTCTTGCTCATGCATCCATGCCTCTCAAATATTGGGACGAAGCCTTTATCACTGCCACCTATCTTATAAACCGTCTTCCTAGCAAAGTTATTGGCAATGTCACTCCATTGGAGCGCCTCTATCATCAAAAACCTGACTACAACTTTCTCAAAATATTTGGGTGTGCTTGCTACCCCAAATTGCGTCCATACAATCGTCATAAACTTGAGTTTCATTCTACTCAATTCGTTTTTATTGGCTATAGCAATCTTCACAAAGGTTATAAATGCCTAGAAGTTGCAACTGGACGAATCTATATTTCTTGGGATGTTGTGTTTGATGAAACCCTCTTTCCATTTGCCAAACTTCGTCCAAACGCCGGAGCCCTTCTTCGTGCTGAGATAGCACTTCTTTCAGATCACGGGGGTGAATTACATAAAGTTGACTGTGTGCAAAATTCCATTCAAAACGGTGGTTCTGATGATATATGTGCAGGTCCGGGCTGTGATTTTATGTGTGCAGGAAAGGACAAGCTTGGCGCAGAACATGAGGCTGATCTTCCTGACAGCAGCGGCAGCAGCGGTGCGCGATCCAGCACCGATCCGCGCGCCAGGTCTGCGCCTGCTGAGCGCTCCGAGGCGGATTCTCTTGCAGCCAATCCGGTGGCTGCCAGCGCTCCCGAGGCGGATGTGGCCGACCGGCTGCATCTGGTGGACCCCGCCAGCCCACGCGCCCGCCCCCGCGCGGGGGAAACCGTGTCTCCACGTGGCGCACCGAACGCTGGGAGCCCGCGCCTCGACCCAGCTGACGACAGCGATGCGCCTATGGGGCCTAGATCACACGCCTGGATCCCCTTTGGATCACACGTCGGGATCCGCTGTAGCCTCTGTGCGGGCATCCTTCTTGGGTCAGGAGCCGGGATCTTCTGCGCCTGCTTCTACACCACCGTCGGCAACAGGATCTGCTACGCCAGCTCCTGAACCGGGATTTTCTGCGCCTGCGCCCACATAACCAACAGTTCCGTGCCGGCACACCAGATCACAGTCAGGTATTATCAAGGAAAAATAATACACTGATGGTACGGTCAGGTATGACAAAGTTAAGCGTGCTTTTCTCAGTAATATTGGGGAACCAACTCGTTTGCATGATGCTCTTGCACATAGAGATTGGAAAGAAGCTATGGATCATGAATATGATGCACTCATGAAAAATAAAACATGGCATTTAGTACCACCAAAGCAGGGTCATAATGTCATAGATTGTAAATGGGTATATAAGATAAAGAGAAAATCTGATGGAAGCATAGACAGGTACAATGTTATACTAGTTGCCAAAGGTTTCAAACAGAGGTTTGGTATTGATTATGAAGATACTTTTAGTCCTGTTATTAAGTCAGCTACTATTCGACTTGTACTTTCTATTGCTGTTTCTAGAGGTTGGAGTTTACGACAGCTAGATGTTCAGAAGCGTTTCTTCATGGTGTTCTTGAGGATGAAGTGTTCATGCGGCAACCACCAGGATATGAGGATCAAAGTGCACCACACTATGTCTGTAAGTTGGATAAGGCTTTATATGGTTTGAAACAGGCCCCAAGAGCTTGGTACTCCAGGTTAAACATGCAACTACAACAACTTGGGTTTACACCATCTAAAGCAGATACCTCATTGTTCTTTTATCATAAAGATAAGATCACTATATTTGTGCTCGTTTATGTTGATGATATAATTGTTGCTAGTTCAAGTGCACATGCTACCACGTGTTTACTTAAGGATCTGAAGCTGGAATTTGCTCTCAAAGACTTAGGTGATCTTCATTATTTTCTTGGTATAGAAGTTAAACAGATAAAGGATGGAATACTTCTTACACAAGAAAATATACCACTGATATACTCAAGAGAGTAGGATTGGAAAATTGCAAACCTGTGAGTACACCAATTTCAACTTCAGAAAAACTTACAATTGAAAGTGGAGAAGCACTTGGATCAGATGATGCAACAAAATACAGAAGTGTTGTTGGTGCTTTACAGTATTTGACTCTTACACGTCCTGATATTTCTTACTTTGTCAATAAAGTTTGTCAATATTTGCATGCACCTAGAACAACACACTGGACTGTAGTAAAAAGGATTTTAAGGTATCTTCAATACTCAAAAGGTCTTGGACTTCAGATTACCAAGTCAATGTCTATGCTTGTTACTGCCTATTCTGATGCAGACTGGGCAGGGTGTGCTGATGACAGAAGGTCCACGGGTGGTTTTGTTGTGTTTCTAGGAACAAATCTTGTGTCATGGAGTGCAAGAAAACAGGCCACTGTTTCTAGATCCAGTACAGAGGCTGAGTATAAAGCTTTGGATAATCCTACAGCTAAGGTAATGTGGATACAGAATCTGTTATATGAGCTTAGGATCAAGGCTCCACAAGCTGCGAGGTTATGGTGTGATAATATTGGTGCAACCTATCTCTCAGCTAATCATGTTTTCCATGCACGAACCAAACATATTGAAGTTGATTTTCACTTTGTCAGAGAAAGTGTAGCTCGCAAGCTACTTGATATTCGGTTTATACCAACTGGTGATCAACTTGCTGATGGCTTCACAAAACCTCTTACTACAGGAAGATTGAATGAATTCAAGAACAATCTTAACCTTGGTAAAGATCACTCGGTTCAGATTGAGGGGGAACGTTAGAATACATTGTGTAGAGATAGGAGAGTAGTTTAAACTTTGTACTCTTATCTCCTCTTATCTCTTCTTCTGTTCAACTTCCTGTAACCGAACGGAACGATCTCCTCTTTCTCTCGATCGATCCCTTCCTTGTAAGCCATGGCATGCTCTCTATATAATACAATGCGGCCCAGACGAAGGGTTCTACGCTTCCCAATTCATCTCACAACTGGCGCTCGAATCTGCAGCGGCTGGAGGGTTGAGCCGCGTGCCCTCTATCTCACCGGCGCGATGAGGTCCATCTGCCGCCCCATCTCCGGTGCGGAGGCTTGTGAGTGTTATAGGGACCGGTATGCCCATTGTGCAAAGCAGAGGGTGCGGGAGGCCGAGCCCCGCCTCGCTGCCAACATGACGGAGGCGAAGGCGGCGTCACGCGTTGCCTTGGGTGAGGTGCTCGCATCCTCCAAAAGCGGCAGAGGAGGAGCACGCATGCCCTCACCCGAGAGCAAAACCGGGCGGTCCATGAAATGGCCAGACTGCCCCCCAAAGAGGAGCAGGAGGACAATGATGACTCGACAGTTCCGGCGATAAGCAGATCCGACTTAATCCATTTTGTGTCTTGGAGGGCTACTTCCGCGACACAGACGTTAAGGGAACCGGCAAAGAAAGGCTGTCGTGGATGATTTGTATACATAGCTTATAGTATATAATATATGCCGAGCATGCCAATTTTTGATAGTATGATGTCATGTATTGATGGTTTAGCCGGATGCTTTGTGTGAGATCATATAGATAGTTTACGATACATGCATGTGATTGTATTTTTTTAGAAAAGGAGGTTAAACCCTCGGCCTGTGCATCAATCGATGCATGCACTGTGGTTGTATCAATGTATGTGGTTATATGGATTTGGGGGTTTGCTAAATGAGATATCCGGTTGTGGGGGTGACTGGCATTGTCCAGGAACGAACCCGGGCACGTCTATGAACGTTTAGGAGGGTCGAATTTGTTAAGTCCGGCTATAGATACTTCAAGACATATGATCTCAGTTCATTGTCGGTGCAACGATGCAGCTGTGTCCGGTCGGCCGTCGCTCTGCATTAGACTTAGGCCCTGTTCGGATCCTCTCCGCTCCGTCACCGTAGCTCCCGAAGCGGAGGGAGCGCCAGTACAATTGCTAGGAGCGGCTCAAACGGAGCTCCTCGCGCGGAGCGGAGTCGGCAGACTGGAGTGATTCCGAACAGGCACTTAGGTCAGGCTATGAGATTAATGGATACGTGTAATCGGAGATTGAAGTAGTGATGCGGCCAGTGATATCTAATCTGGACTAGTTCATTCCTAGGCGTATCTGTCTTAGTAAGTTCCCAAGACATCAAGTTTTGACGTTAACCACGGTGCTTTGAGTATAAGTCGGTTCCTTAGTCACATGTGCTGGCGGCAGGAACGTCTGCTTGATGCTGTAAAGCGTAGATGTTGATCTACGCTAGTGGTTGGGGCGCTATCCTGTGGCGTCGTTTGAAGGGAAGTTATGCGTACGTTTTTATTTTAAAAAATACATAAAGCCCTCTTTCATCTAAAAAAACATCTCAGAAAAAAAATCATCACCTTCATCTAAGAAAAAGAAGTAAAAATCCCTAAAAAGGAAAAAGAAGTAAAAAAGAAAAAAAAATTATCACCGCAGCCTACTAACGAGTGCCATTTTGAATAATCCTTCATTTAAAAAATACCAGAGATCCTCACCTTCATTTAAAAAAATACATTTAAAAAATAATTCACATCTTCATCTATTTTTTTTCAAAAGATTTCTCACAGCGGCCAACCAACTTGTGCCACGTGGCATAGCTGGTTGGCCTCCCTTCACGCGTAACTTAATGGGTTTAATTAGATCCGGACCATACGTGGGTAGTTGTGTAGAGATAGTGCCCTAGCATGCACAGTAGAAGAGCATTACGCTACGACCCTTGCCACCGGCGACGGTCATGACTCGAGGATGATACACTCTGAAACTTGATCCAAAGCAAGACTCAGGCAGCATGTAGCTTTGATTAATTTAAGGCACGCATGCTAGGACTGCTTAAGTGCGACAGATTACATTCAGGATGTAAGTGGCGTTGAGTCCCACTAGTCCCACATATGTCACTCACCAAAAAATGTTTAAATGGCGTTGGTGGACGTCCAGAAAAAATAAATGGCACAAATGGACAGCCCAGAAAAGCCCGTGAGGCCAGCGGCATCCCACAAGTCCACAACACTCCACCTGCACTGTGTTCGCGTCACCCGCTGCCTCCACCGGCACCGCCTCCCAATTCCATCCCCTTCCTTCCATGTCGGCGATTGGCCATTACATGCAAGAAGCTCCGAATCCTAGTATACATACTAGGTAAGGTAGCTCAACTTTCATTCCAGTAGGAGCTACCTAGACAGAAAGTGGTGTGTCGGCGATTGGCCATTCTAGCAGCCATGCCCTCAGGGCCGAATCCTCCACGTCAGTCGGCTGCTGGTATAGAAACTGGAAGTATGTGTGGAGACTCAGCTGAACTATGGCAGACACCAGCCCAAAGCAGCTGGGGATCTACAGATTGATGAGCAAAAGAACATTGATCATCAATTCATTTATGATAAGTAAGCTATTCTCTCCGTACAAAATAGATGACCCAACTTTATATTAACTTTAGTAAGCTACTTAGGATGGACGAATGAAGGTTGACGAATTGCTCTAACTTACGGCGATGTGTAAGTATAGCTTGGGGTCCTTTCTGGCCAAGGCGTAGATGATCCACGTCGGCGTGCTGATTAGGGATAGGCATGGGCGGGATAGGCATGGGCTGGCTGGATGCGGCATTGACCCCATTGTCAAGGTCTGCTTCACCTTCACCTGGTATATATATATATATATATATATATATATATATATATATATATATTAATGCATTATCAGAGCACAAAGTTTCTTTGTAGCTCAGGCTACATGAAACCTTTTATCTTCAACTTTTCAATCTTGCTTTGAGATCCGTACAATAGTGAGCCAGCAACTATATATGTTTAGTGATCAGCAGGCACGCAAGAAAGAACACATGGAGAAGCTAGCTAAGGGCATCTCCAGCCGTTGGCCCCCAGGAAGGGCAAAAAATCGCTCCCTGGGGGCGCACCGGCGCTAAACCGCGCACTGGGGGCATGATGCCCCCCAGTCGCGGCCCCCCACGGATTTTTAAAATGTTCAAATTCGGCGCAAACACAACGCAAATACGGGCGAGTTCGTTCAAATTTAAACATATTTAAAAAAAACTACCGCGGGCTACCCCCGCCGTCTCCCTCGCCGCTCGCCCACGCGGTTCTACATGCCGAGGAGGCTGTAGAACCGCGTGTAGTCACCGCCGTCGTCGTCGTCGCCCCCGCCTACGCCTCCGCCATCCCTGCTGCATCCCTCCCCCGGTTGGCGCGGCGGGTTGGACGGTCCGGGGGCGTCGTCGTCGTCGCTATCAAGGACGACGACACCGTCCTCGTCCTCGCGCCCACGTTTACGGGCGGCGATCTCCTCCAGGGCCCGGCGCTGCCGGATCATCTCCTCGCGCAGGTAGTCGTCGCGCGACCACCGCATGGCGTCCTCGTCGGAGAAGCCGCACCGGGTTATCTCCTCGTACTCCGGGGGGAGGCTGGACTCCACCTTGGGCTCGACGAGGGCGCCGGAGCTGCGGGTACGCGCGCTGACATGCGTGTCCTGGGGCTCCGGCTTGACGGGGCGGAGGTGGACGCAGGGAGTGCCGCCGGACGAGGAGGAGGACACCCCGGTCTCCATGCGCCTCGGTGTCCAGGAGCTTCCCCGGCAGCCCCGGCGGCGTGAGAAGGACGGGGGAGTGGGGTACTCGAGGCGCGGCGTGTTGCCGCCCTCGATGTACTTGAGGACGGACTCCAACGTGCGCCCGGGCACACCCCACCACCGACGCCGGCCGGCGGTGTTGAACCTGCCGGAGGGCACGGCGCCATTGGTGGCCTCGAGCTGCTCGTCGTGCCGGCAGCGGAAGTACGGCTCCCAGATTGGGCTGTCGGGGACGTACTGGGGCCCCTCCCTCGCCGCACGCGGCAGGGACGAGCGGATGTGTGTGATCTCCGCACGCCACGCCGCGCCGGTGGGTACCGGGGGCACCGGCACGCCGCCGGCGCTGATCCTCCATGCCCCGGGCACCCGCATGTCCGGCGGGACCGGGTACTCGGCCTCGAAAAGGAGGCGAGCCTCGTCCTCGTGCAGATGACGGCGCCCGAATCCATTCGCCGCCACGCCGTCGCTTGGGAAACGTTCGGCCATGCTTTCTCAACTGGTGACGGCGAGAGGAGGAAAGGGGGAGAAATGAGCGCGTCGTCGGTGGATGATCGGGGTGAGTCTCTCCGCCGCGCTTGCAGTCGGCTTTTATAGGCGGAGACGCCGCGTGGTACGCTTGGCCGGCGCGTTACGCGTGGCGTGATTGCGTGGCGGCCGAGGGACGCGTCGCCCAGCCTTCACTGCGCCGCCCATGAGGCATCAATGGAGGCTGACCGGCGCGGCAGCGTGCGGCAGCTTTGGCATTGATTCGCCGCGGGAAACGAGACAATGAGGACGACGAAGGGGCGAGAAGAGAATAGAGTCGCTGACGCGGCGGGCTCGCGGCTCTTCGCGCCAAAAACGATTCGTCCGGCGCTACCGAGCGACCCCCAGCGCGCTGGGTTCGGGTTGGATCCGCCGGCGCCAATTTCGTCACAAGCCGGCGAAAACTGAGCTTTTGGGGACGCGACTGGGCCGATTTTTTGATGCCGGCGGACGAAAAAACGCCTAGGGGGCCTTCTTGATGGCGCGGCTAGAGATGCCCTAAGATGCAATCAACGGCATGTTATTGTACTGACCAAGTTGAACAAGGTGGCGGGGTGGACGATGCAGGTACAATATGAGAAGGACGGCGTAGCCTAGGGCCGGCACGAGGCACTGGAGGAGGATAAGACCTCTGTCGGCGCTGTAGACGATAAAGAAGAGGACGTAGATGGTCTGAAGCAAGGCCCCGAGGGAGTTGAGGACGACGGCGAGGCTGTCACGGCGCGCGACGCCGTACAGGATGCCCACGCAGCAGCTGAGGAGCGTGGCGATATTGGGTAGCGGGGATCTACTCCCGACGGTGCCGGACCGGCAGATGGCTGGTATCGTGGTGAACCTGCCGGTGCATGAAACATACACACGTAGTCAGCACGTCGGCGGCGTTGGTTATTTGCTCAGATCGGTTCATCAACCAACAAATTCACATATGCCCATGCAATTTCACCTATGGATCGGAGTATGTAATTAACTAAGAAGGACGGAAATAGTACGTACGCGGGGACGAGGAGTAGCATCAAGGTAAAGGCATCACCTGCACACGGATCAAGAAATAAGGAAAGGTAAATAGTATAGATCTCTCGGAACATGCATGCAGTAGGTGAGTAGATCTAGCTAGGTCGGTATTGGGTGCAAACCGACGAGCGCGATGTTGGCTAGCGTAGCGGGCGCAAGATCCATGGAGAGCATCATGGCTGCCTAGACTCACTAGTAGAAAAAGGGTCAAACGTGAAGTACATTAGTGCCGGTTTGTATTTAAGCCGGCACTAATGTATACATTAGTGCCGGTTCCAACGGCTAGCCAGGCCGCTTTCATTAGTACCGGTTCGTGGCGAACCTTTAGCACCGGTTCGTGCCATGAACCGGTACTAATGAGTGTGGTGGCAGGATGTTGTCAGACTTGGCCCCTCCAGCCCCTTTAGTACCGGTTCTTGGCACGAACCGGTACTAAAGGTCGTCCTACATAAACCCTTCATCCACCCGAACTCGTTCTGTTCTTCCTCTTTCCCCTCTCCTCTCTATTCTTCCCCTCTTCCTCTCGAGCTCATCACATATTTTGCCCAAAATTTATCAAGATTTGAAGGCCCCCATCCATTCAAATGATCACAAAGGTTAGCAACTTTGTCCTTTCATCTCTCATTGCTAGATTAGCTCTTGCAATGCTTTATATAGTGATTAATTTGTGAGTTTAGTAATTTAGGAGGATATATATATAGGTGCTAGTATTTGATTTATATGCAATCTGAGGTCAAAAATAACACTTAGTTTGCATATGTAGGTGTGGTTTACTTAGTGCCTTCTAAATCTCCGTCGTAACCACCGTCGATCGCCCCACCGTCCCGTCGCCGGCACCACCTTGTGGTGAGCCTCTTGTTCATGAAATTTTATATAAAAATTGACGTTTGTGTGATTTGGATATATAGTTACTCGTATAATTATCTTACCCATACGTTGTTTGTTATACATATAGTGCCATGGTTTTGATATCCGTCCCCGTCGGCCCTCGTCCTTGTTATGATTCGGATGTGGTATATATATTCTCTTTTAAAACTAGTTGCATTTCATGTTTATGACAAATTATGCCCATCAAGTTGACATAGAAATTTTTTCTAGGAGGTATGTGAACCGGAAATTCCAACCGACCCTATTGTCGAGAGGTTAAATTTAGGTGAAAGAGAAAACGAGTACTTGAAAGAAAAATTGAAAAGAATTGAGGGGGAGAAGATGGAATTGGAGTTGCATGTTGCCGATGTCGTCGATGATCACAAGATCAAGATGAAGAAAATGCGCTTGAAGATTAGAAAGATTAGAAAATATGCCATTGATAGTGAGGCTTGGTATCATTATGCTGTTGGATCCATTGTTACCTTAGTTGCGATCTTGATCGTATTTGTTGTTGCATTTAAATGCTTTAGCTAGAGAGTTATTTGTTTGTTGCATTTAAGTGTTGTATGAACTTTATGTATGAACTTGTATTAATTTGGTCTATTCGGTGTTGTGTAATGAAGATGAGACGGCAATGGATGTACGATGACCGATGCTCTCCCCAGTTCGTTGAGGGGGTGCATACTTTTCTGCTTGCGGCTGAGGCAAACAAGCGGGCGGATGGTTTTATGCCTTGTCCATGTGCTCGCTGTAAGAATGGTCATAATTACTCTACGTCAAGAACCATTCACATCCACCTGTTTAAGTCCGGTTTCATGCCCCACTATAATGTTTGGACCAAGCACGGAGAAAGAGGGGTTATGATGGAAGACAATGAAGAAGAAGAGGACGACGACAGCTATTCTGGCCATGGGTTCCCTGAATACGATGATACAACAATGGGGGAAGAAGCTGAGCCGGTAATGCGGGAACAAGCTGAGCCGGCAATGCGGGAAGAAGCTGAAGAAGAGGCATCAGATGAGCCCGTTGATGATCTAGGTCGGGCCATTGCCGATGCAAAGAGAAACTGCGCAAGTGATTTGGAGAAGAAAAAGTTGCAGCGCATGTTAGAGGATCACAAAAAATTGTTATACCCGAATTGCGTAGGTGACAAGAAAAAGCTGGGCACCACACTAGAATTGCTGCAATGGAAGGTAGAGAATGGTGTATCTGACAAGGGATTTGGAAAGTTGCTGGTTATGATAAAGGATATGCTTCCAAAGGACAACGAATTGCCCGAGAGTACGTACGAAGCAAAGAAGGTTGTCTTCCCTCTAGGGTTAGAGGTGCAGAAGATACATGCATGCCCTAATGATTGCATCCTCTACCGCGGTGAGTACGAGGATTTGAACGCTTGCCCGATATGTGGTGCATTGCGCTATAAGATCAGCCGCGATGACCCTGGTGATGTCGAGGGCGAGCGCCCTAGGAAGAAGATTCCTGCCAAGGTGATGTGGTATGCTCCTATAATACCACGGTTGAAACATTTGTTCCAAAACAAAGAGCATGTCAAGGCGATGCGATGGCACAGAGAAGACCGTAAGAAAGACGGAAAGTTGAGAGTACCCGCTGACGGGTCGCAGTGAAGAAAAATCGAAAGAAAGTACGGGAAGGAGTTTGCAGATGACGCAAGGAGCGTATGGTTTGGTCTAAGCGCAGATGGCATTAATCCTTTTGGGGAGCAGAGCGGCAACCATAGCACCTGGCCTGTGACTCTATATTTGTATAACCTTCCTCCTTGGTTGTGCATGAAGCGTAAGTTCATTATGATGCCAGTGCTCATCCAAGGCTCTAAGCAACCCGGCAACGACATTGATGTGTACCTAAGGCCATTAGTTGATGAACTCTTACAACTGTGGAATGGAACAGGTGTACGTGCGTGGGATGAGCACATGGGGGAAGAATTTGACCTAAAGGCGTTGCTGTTCGTGACCATAAATGATTGGCCTGCTCTCAGTAACCTTTCAGGACAGACAAACAAGGGGATACCGCGCATGCACGCACTGTTTGGACGATACCGACAGTATATATTTGGCTAATTGTAAGAAGAATGTGTACCTGGGACATCGTCGATTTCTTCCGAGCAGGCATCCCGTAAAAAAGAAAGGCAAGCATTTCAAAGGTGAGGCGGATCACCGGACGAAGCCTCGCCACCGTACTGGTGCTGATGTACATGATATGGTCAAGGATTTGAAGGTGGTCTTTGGAAAGGGTCCTGGTGGACAACCTGTTCCGAATGACGCTGACGGACGCGCACCCATGTGGAAGAAGAAATCTATATTTTGGGACCTGCCCAATTGGAAAGACCTAGAGGTCCGCTCCGCAATCGACGTGATGCACGTGACGAAGAATCTTTGTGTAACCCTGCTTGGCTTCTTGGGCGTGTATGAGAAGACAAAAGATACACCTGAGGCACGAGAGGACTAGGAACGTATGCACAGAAAAGACGGCATACATCAGGGTCATGCAAGCTACGCTCTTACCAAAGAAGAGAAGGAAATCTTCTTTGAATGCCTGCTCAGTATTAAGGTACTGTCTGGCTTCTCGTCGAATATAAAGGGAATAATAAACATGGCAGAGAAAAAGTTTCAGAACCTAAAGTCTCATGACTGCCACGTGATTATGACGCAACTGCTTCCGGTTGCATTGAGGGGGCTTCTATCGGAAAACGTTCGATTAGCCATTGTGAAGCTATGTGCATTTCTCAATGCAATCTCTCAGAAGGTAATCGATCCAGAAATCATACCAAGGTTAGAGAATGATTTGGTCCAATGTCTTGTCAGTTTCGAGTTGGTGTTCTCACCATCCTTCTTCAACATCATGACGCACGTCCTAGTTCACCTATGCGAAGAGATTAACGCTTTGGGTCATGTATTTCTACACAATACGTTCCCCTCTAAGAGGTTCATGGGAGTCTTAAAGAAATATGTTCATAACCGTGCTAGGCCAGAAGGAAGCATCTCCAAGGGCCGTCAAAATGAGGAGGTCATTGAGTTTTGTATTGACTTTATTCCTGACCTTAAGCCGATTAGTGTTCCTGAATCGCGGCATAAGGGCAGACTGGATGGAAAAGGCACGCTAGGAGGGGAACAAATAATATGTATGGACAGACATTCTCTTACTAAAGCACACTACATAGTTCTACAGAATTCCGCCTTGGTGGCTCCGTATATGGATGAACACAAGAATTTGTTACGCTCCAAACACCCGGAGCGGTCTGATGACTAGATTACACGTGGACAAACCAGGAGTTTCGTCAGCTGGTTGCAGACACGTACCATGCATGACACCTCTATTGAAGATGACCTGTACTTGTTGTCCCAGTTACCATCTTCGAATATAATGACTTTCAAAGGGTACAAGATAAATGGTAATACATTTTACACGATCGCCCAAGATAAGAAGAGCACCAACCAAAACAGTGGTGTCCGTTTTGATGCAGAAACCAAGACGGGAAAGGAAACATATTATGGTTATATACAGGACATGCGGGAACTTGACTATTGACGTGGTTTGAAGGTCCCTTTGTTTCGGTGCAAATGGGTCAATATGACACGAGGCGGGGTAACGGAAGACCCGCAGTACGGAATGACAACAGTGGATCTCAACAATCTTGCGTATGCAGACGAACCATTCGTCCTAGCCAATGATGTGGCACAGGTTTTATTTGTGAAGGACATGTCTACCAAGCCAAGAAAAAGAAAAGATAAGGAAGCGAATGCATCGTACGATGAGCCAAAGCGGCACATAGTTCTTTCTGGGAAGAGAAACATCGTGGGAGTGGATGACAAGACAGACAAGTCAGAAGATTATGAAAAGTTTGATGAAATTGCTCCATTCACAGTGAATATTGACCCGAGCATCCCGTTAAATGATGAAGATTTTTCATGGTTACGGCGCAAAGGGACACACGCGAAGAAAAAGTTTCACACCCAAAGATCTGGGATGTGATCGGCTTCACTATCATCACTTTCTTCTGTGTTTCACACCCAGAAGGGAATCTCTGTAATAGTTAGGGTAGTTAATTATGTGTTTTGGCATTTGAAACGCGAAGAAATTTTATGTGCAAACAAATTCTTTCATGCCTTTACTAATTTTTAAAGTTAAGTTATTCACAAACTAGTGATTCACACTAATTTCAAATAATTCAAAATTTAAACTATTCAAATTTGAAAACTACGGCACTAACAGAAAGTTTGTAATTTTTTGTACCTAAAGCAAAAATATTCACAAAGAAACTCTAAATACACAAAAAACAACTCAAAAATAAATAAAGTAAAAAAAAGCCCGCCTACTAGGCCAGAGCGGCCTGCATACGACTAGAAACCCAACCTGTTGTTGGGCCAGGATGCAGGCCCGCAAAGGCCCAGTAGGCCCACGGGGCAGCACAGAACATGTAGGCCCAGTAGGCCTGCTTTGGAGAGGAGCTCGAAAGAGCTACCGCACGGGGGTTTATAAACTAGTGCGGTCGCCCCTCGGCTAGCGAGGTGGGACTAAACATGCCGCACCGCACCTGCGCCAGCGCACCCCCTTTAGTACCGGGTCGTGGCACCAACCGGTACTAAAGGGGGGGGGCCTTTAGTACCGGTTGGAGCCACCATCCGGTACTAAGGGGGTCGCTTCCCGCCGCTTGGCCTGGCCAAAACAGGCCTTTAGTATCGGTTGGTGGCTCCAACCGGTACTAAAGGCCCCTCCTATATAAACAACACTTACGAAAAATTCAGTTTCTCATCTGCTTCTTCTCCTTTGCACCGTCGCCCGCTGCCCCCGTACGTCTCCATCCCTCGTCGCCGCCCCCGTCGCCGCCCCGTCCCCGTCGTCGCCGCCCCGTCGTCCCCGTCGTCACCGCCGCCCCGTCCCGTCCCGCGTCGTCCCCGTCCCCGTCGTCGCCGCCCTATACGTCCCCGTCGTCGTCGCCGCCCCGGCCCGTACGTCCCCATACCCGTCATCGCCGCCCCGTCCCTATCCCCGTCGTCGTCATCCCCGTCGTCGTCGCGCCCGTCGCCGTCCCCGTCGCCCCCCCCCCCCCCCCCGTCGCCGCCCCCCGTCGCCTCTCGCCTCGCCAGTGAGCGCGCGCGCACACACACACATACATTTTTTGTTTTTTAGTTATACAAATAGTTAGAAATTTTTCTGTTTTTTAGAAATTGTTAGAAATTTTTCTGTTTTTTAGAAATAGTTAGAAATGTTAGAATTGTTAGAATAGTTAGAAATGTTAGAATTGTTAGAATTGTTAGAAATGTTAGAATTGTTAGAAATTTTTCTGTTTTTTAGTTATAGAAATAGTTATAAAAAGTTAGAATTGTTAGAAATTTTTCTGTTTTTTAGTTATAGAAATAGTTATAAAAAAGTTAGAAATTTTTCTTTTTTTAGTTCTAGAAATATTAGAAATGTTATAGAAATCTTAGTTATATAGAAATGTTAGAAATTTTAGTTATCAAAATCCAATCATTAAAAAAATGTTACTTTTTGCGGGCATATAGCTAGTATTTGTTCTCGACGATGCCCGGCCCGCATCCTCGCCGTCGACCCGTCCGCGACAACGTCCGACTGACCCATGTCCGGGACTGGGCTCCGCCGGGCTGGCAGTGGGAGGTGCTGCCTGGAGGGGGGCGCCGCTTGATGAGGAACCCGGCCCCGGGTCCCGTCGTCGACCCTGATCTCATTTGGTGGCGTTCGCGTGGGCCAGTTTCGGTGCGAAGGGAGCCGGCCCCGCCGGAGGTGGTACGTCGCCGTGTCAGGGAGGAGGACGAGCACGTCCATCACTACATGGTTGCATTAGAGGGCGGCAGGTTCTCCAATACCTGGCAGTTTCTTCAGGGATCTCACTTCAGCTATGATCTTGTGAGGGTTCCTTCTCTTTGGGTGTCCACCGCCCGCGCCGCAGGAACCGCGAGTGTCCTAGATTCTTCTGTAGTATTCGATCTTTATTAGCTACCTAGCCAGTGATGTACTCGATATATAATATTCAAGACGATGTATTTGAGATTATATATTATTCGAGACGATGTATTCGAGATTATATCTATTATTCGAGACGATGTATTTGAGATTATATCTATTATTCGAGACGATGTATTCGAGATTATATCTATTATTCGAGATGATGTATTCGAGATTATATCTATTATTCGAGACGATGTAATTTGAATACTAAATTGTTTTATATTTCTTTTGGCATAGTTAAATAAAAGCTATGGCGGACAATACCGACAGAGAGGGAGAACAGACCATGTTCGATATAATACGCGGGCCAGATGATGATCAGAATGAAGAAGATTATGACGGCTCCAAATTTCTAAACAACACCGGAGAGGGTGATATGATATTCGATCGCGACGACCGAATTGATGAAGTCATGAACTACGATGATGACAACACCGGAGAGGTATATATATTTATATAAGCAGGCATCTGGTGATCATCACATGTTTTAAATGAGTTGAAGATATATTAACGAATCGATCTTTCTTCTTTCAGCCATCCGGATCGAGCAAATCTTCAGGCAATAGGACGAAACGAGGCCCGAACAAAAAGTTGAAGGAGGGCGTAAAGTATAATATCGAGGCAATCAAACCTAATGGTGAACTATTAGCGCCTAAGAAGATTGCGGACAAGTTCGTTCGTCAGTGCGGAGTTCTTGTGAAGGACCAACTCCCGATCTCCCTTCAAGAATGGAGAGAGCCAGCAAAGCCACGTTCAGATCTTACTTTTGTCAATGACAGACAAAAAAGTCTGCTTTGGGATACTCTCATGGAACATTTCACCCTACCAAATCATTTCACAGAAGCATATGTGCAGAAAGTCAAGGATGCTGCTCTTAGGAAGATGGCGGTTGCATTCAAGAACCACAAGAATCGTGAATGGGACAAGTACATCAAGGGAGGAAGGAAGACTCCAGTATTCGAGGGAACACTAGAGAATCAAAGTGCTCATTGGGACGATTTCGTGAAATTCAAGGATTCAGAATTAGCTAAGGAACGGTCGAGAATAAACAAGAAGAATGCCGAAAAAAGGATAAGTTCCATAAGCTGGGGCCAGGTGGCTACGCGGTGGCAATGCCTAAGTGGGATAAGTCTGAGAAAGAGATGGAGGATGCAGGTGTCACTCCGGTTACTAAGAGCTGGCCCCCCAGGTGTAGGACTTGGTTCTATGTGCATGGGGGGAGTTGGACCCGAAGACAGGCAAAGTTTCGACGAAGGCATGTCTGAATGGAGCCGACGATAATATACTTGTTGCAATAGAAGAGGCTCGAACGGGGGTGTTCCAGCCCAACAGAGAGAACGACGAGCTTACGCGTGCCCTGGGAAATCCTGAACACCCGGGAAGAACACGAGGCAAGGGCTCTATTCCGTGGTATGAGGGGTTTTCGGACTGGAACGCCGACGACAGAACCCGTGCGAGAAGGAAGATTGCGGAGGAGAAGCAGAGGAAGATGGAGGAGGAGAAGAGGAAGCTGGACTATGAACGCCTTCAAGGCCTAGAATCAGCGCACGCTAACTTGGTAGTCAAATTCCAACGGCAGCAGGAGCAGATCGACTCACTTAGCCAGCAAAGGGGGTCTCAGCAGCTGCAGCAGCTAGCGGATGATCCAGCATTGGATACCACCGCCCCATCCAGGATACCACCGCCCCATCCATGCCAAGAAGCAGCGTGGGTTCCGCCCCGTTTAACGCAATTCTGGATAGATACCCCGTGGATGACATCGCGGAGAACACTAACTGCGAGCTACACTTCAAAATTAAGAACATATCCTTGAAGGTGGCGGATGGCGTTGCTTATACAAATTCCCCCGACGCAACCTTCCATTGCAACCCGATTCCAGCAGGCTATGCTCGTGTCGTGGTTGATGAGGTGGTGGACCAATATTCGGGGCTAGAGCTTGACATTCCTGGAGGTGACGAGGAGCACACACTCGGAGATGCCAAACATCGTATCATCCTATGGAGAAAGGATTGCATCATCTTTCGAAGGCCACCGACACCGCGTCACCCGACTTCTCGTCGAAGTCCGCCACCGAGTCAGCAGACTCCCGCTCCTCCAAGTCCACCAACGCGTGAGGCCACTCCTCCTCCTCCAAGTTTGACAAAGTGTCAGGCCACTCCTCCTCCAAGTCCGACACAACGTCAGACGTCCACTCCTCCTGCAAGTCCGGCACAACCTCAGGCCACTCCTCCTCCAAGTTCGGCACAGCTTCAGGCCACTCCTCCTCGTCCAACTCAGCCCCGTCAGCCGTCTCCGCCGCCTCAGCAATCGCAGAAGAGACACCCCGCAGCTATGGTGCGTAGCGGTACGAGTCGAGGTCATAGTACAGGAAGTACAGGCGGAGGCAAGCGATATAAATATGGTCCAAACCTCACTACTCCTCTTCCTGAGAGGGCTTACGACAGGACCGAGGAGCAAACCAATGCCATAGTGCGGGCAGAAGTCGACGCCCATTTTGGACCAAAACCGCCACCGCCGCCAAGGGAGAAAGTGCCTGTGAAAGTAGTTGACCACTTCATTCGTATGGCTCAACCACCAGCTCCTAAGCCTGTTGACACAGACTATGAGCGCCACATCAGGAAGTTACATCGACAACGTCTACAGAAGGAGGCGAGCTCGAGCTCGAGCAAACAACAAGCAGCTGTCAAAAAATGCGGGAAAACCGTTGCCCAGCTGGGAGAACAGGCGGCGCAATCGATCCCCCCGCTTGTTGTGCCGCCAACAACACGTGATAGTACACGCGCCCAATATTATTGTGGACAAATAGTTTACGTTCTCGAGGTGGGCGATGTGGTAATAACCCAGGAGCATATAATGCAGGCTGAAACTCTCAACATCACTGTTGGACAACTCCTCGAGATCGAGGACATGCCTGTGCTTACAGAGGAGGAAATAAAACGGAAATATGCCCGGGGCCAACCTTTGATCAAGCCAGAAGAGGTCAAGAAGCTCCCAACGAGAATGTATGAATTGCATCAATGGTACATGGACATTACCAAGAGATCCGATCGAGAGTCCCTCATGGTGCAAGTCAAGAAGGATCATTACTACCATGAGAAACCTGTGACCGTTGAGTATTCTGAACTGTTTCAGTTATACAATCAAGACGCACTCGACAAATCTATCGTCAGTTGCTATTGTCTATAAGTGATTTCTTTCTGTAATTTAAGTCTCAAGCTAGCTGTAGTGATCCTTTTGATCAATCATTACCTGTAATTATCCTCACTATATTCTTTTCTGTGGTATTATGCAGGATGAAGATGTATGAAATAAGAAAAGGTGGACGCTATGGCATCGGGTTCATTGACCCAAACACCGTTAATGAATACACATGGAAAATAAACAAGCATCATGAAAAGCAGGTAGAGGAAAGCATGCTAGAGTTCTTGAAGCGCCTCAAATACAATGAAGATATACTACTTCCTTACAACTTCCAGTGAGTCACACTTTCTTGTACTACAAATTCTTTGTTTTTGCCTACTAGCTAGATACATGTTTTTGCTTACATATGCCCGCTTAATTAAGACATGCAAACGTGTGTGCATGCAGATTTCACTGGATCTTGTGTATCATTAAAGTTGACGCCGGAACAGTTCAAATACTGGACTCACTACTCAAAGCAAATAGTGACTATAACATCTTGTTTGGGATAGTCAACAGGTAATTTCAATCATTATTAACTATATATCTCGGCATATTTAGTTTGTCATTTCATGATATGAACTATTTAATAACCCCTTTATTCATTTTTTTTTGTCGGCGGGCAGGGCTTGGGCAAGGTTCATCAGCGTCACGGAAGGCGAATGGAAACGACAGCTGAAATGGTTTCGACTCAAGGTAAGTAATTAAGTAGTACTAGCTAGCTAGCTAGCTGCCATCTCTTTAATTATCATGCTTGATTAATTATTATCTGATCAAATTAAATTCCATTCTCGTAATAAAGGCCCTGAAGCAGGCGCAGGGGACTGATCTGTGTGCATTCTGCGTTTGCGAGAACATTTGCATGATGGCGTCCGAAAGGAGCAGATCTCAAAGACAGGAATGGGTACGCTTGTCAGGACACTATTCATAATTTTTACACCATTATCGATATCTAGTCACACAACTAATACACATGCATATTGATCTCCTTTTTAACAGTTCAAAGAGGTGCGGGACAAGCTCCTAGAAACGGAGCGCGTAGAAGCACTTTAAGAGGAAATAGCGGGATTTTTGCTCGACCAGGTCATAAATCCGAAGGGATAATACTATTACCCGCTACCGCCCCCATCGACCAGGTCATGAACCACTTCCAATTGTCATCGTGCTCCGAAGGCACCAATTAGGCTAATACCACTGGCTCCGAAGGCAACATGCATATGTAGGAGAAATTGTATATAGCTATACATGTGTGTATGTGTGAATTAATATGGTGGTTTGTGAGACATTGATGATATATATATGATTGGTTCTACTAGAAATTCTATTTATATATATATGCATAACGTGTACAATGTGTAGTATCGTAAAATACCAGCAAACGAAAAAGAATTAAAATGGAAAACACAAAATTAAATGAAAAAGAAATCATAAAACAAAAAAAAACCCCAAACATTTTAGTACCGGTTGGTGTTACCAACCGGTACTAAAGGGCTCCCGGCCCCCGGAGCTGGCTCGTGCCACGTGGTTGCCCTTTAGCACCGGTTCGTGCTGAACCGGTACTAAAGGGGGGGGGGCTTTAGTGACCATACTTTAGTGCCGGTTATGGAACCGACACTAAAGGGCCTTACGAACCGGTGCTATTGCCCAGCTCTGTACTAGTGGGCCCGTACCCCTGCAAGCAAGCCAGAGGCGAGTCACGCACAGGAAAACGAACGAAACACACTTGCACGCATGAAGGAACCACACGCATGAATGCATCACATACTCTCCCAAGAATAGATCAGTAAACACGCACGCATGAACACACCCGGGCGCACTCACATCCACGACGGCTGGCCACATACGCAATTCTAGGCCTTCTTTGGTTTGTAGGAATGTTATAGGATTTCTATAGAATAGAATTTGCATAGAAAAATTCCCTTTGAAGCCTTTTGGTTTGTAGAAATGGATTTCTATTCCTATATAAGATAAGAATCGATCCTTCACATTTTGAAGAAAAAAAACATTAGATAAGACTTAATGAAAAAATTCCTATCCTACACATCAAATGACATCTTTTTTTTCTATAGAAATTGAGATGCATGTCATTTCAGTTTCTATAATTTTTCTATTCTTACAACATTTATATCCTATGAATCAAAGGAGGCCCTATATGAAAAAACGCACGGAGTATAGATTCCCAAGGTGAAGGCCAGATCACACAAGAATGGAAAGGCAGTGGTACGATCGAAAGAAGGAGAGAGAAGCGGGAGAAAGCTGCATGCACCCCAAGTGCTGTGCCTATCGATCGAGGACGGCGGCCGGCCGGCCAGAGCGGAGCGCAGCGCGGAGTGGGAGGCGTGGAAGCGGGCGCTGGCTGCTCGCGTGGAATCTGGAATGGCGAGGCAACTAGCTTTATATTCCCTCCGTTTTTTTAGTCTACATATAAGATTTGATCAAAGTTAAACTTTATAAAATTTGACCAACTTTGTTGAAAAAATATCAATATCTATAATACTAAAGCTTTATGGTATGAAAATTAATTTCATAATGCATCTAATAATATTAATTTCATATTGTGAATCTTGATATTTTTTTTATAAATTTAGTCAAAGTTGATTAAGAGAAATGGAGGGACGGATTACGCAGCCCGGCTGGGCGAGACGAGCATGCAATCAACACGTACGACGCCGCAGGCCCGAGCAGTGTGTGTCAGGGTTAGTTGTTGTGTCAGGGGTTAGTTGCTGGCGTCACCCTTCTCCCGCATCTTCTGATGATCCTCCCGCGCCGTGTCAGGAGCTGTCCCTCCATGCACTTTTCATCCTGCTGCCTTGTCAAGACTTGGCCAGCATTCGCGGCATTGCATGGTCATACGAGTATTAACGACGAGGACGTAATTAAGAGCAACTTCAACCGGACGATCCAAACGAACGCGCGTTTTGTCCGTTTTTTATCTGTTTGGGTTGGCCAGGCGGATGCCGGCGTCTGCATTTTAAAATGGGTCGGCTTGACCGCCTAACGGAGAGGCTGACCCAAATGTGACGACGTGGAAAAGAAACAAGTTGCACGGAATAAACATAATTAAACATAAAAGTGGTCGGTCAAACGCCGGCCAAAGTCCACCTACATCTAATAAACATTAAATAAAAACATTAAAAAAGTCTGCGCCCGCCTGCTGCCGCCCCGCACGCTGCCCTAGACGTCGTCGGCCTTGCCCTTGCCCTTGCCCTCGACATCACCGTCGTCGGTGAGGTCGATGAAGACCGGAGCAGGGCCAGCCCACCCGAACGCCGCCTGGTACGCTGCCAGGGCAGCCTCCTCCGGCGTCTGCTGGGGCGACAGCATTGCGGCAAGCCGCGCACGCTCCTCCTCCTCCTCGAGCCGAAGCGCCTCCGCGTCGCGTTGGAGCATGGCCTCGTAGCACATCTGCTCCTCGTCGTCGCCCTGCTCCTGGTGGAGCCAGTGCTCCTTCCATCGCTCAAGGTGGGCCGCCTCTTCCTCCGGCGTCGCGGCGAAGTAGACGGGAGGCGCTCTCACCCACTCGCGGTACTGGCCCGTCCACGAGTAGGCCTCCTCCGGCCAAGTGGGTGGAGGTGGGGAGCGCTTACGCGATGGCTCCAACTCCGGCTCCGGCACCGGCTTGGGCTGTACGGGCGGCGACAGCGGAGGCGGCGGCACGAAGAGCGGGGTGTGGACGGAGTCCCCCGCCGCCGACAGGGCAAGGGCTTGCTCCAGCCCATCCCAGTGCGCGTCCTCCTCGATGCGGCTAGCCTCCAGCGCATGCTGCAGGGCCTTCTCGAGGGCGGCTTGGTACTCCGCCTCTGCCTCCGCCTCCATGTCCTCCGGCTCTACCTGCGGGAGCGGCGGTGGGAACGGCGGCGGGACGGCGTCGACACCCGAGCGTCATTGCTTCTCGTGTTGGAGGGCGAACCAAGCCTCCCAGTTAGAAGAATCGGTGGCGTACTCGGGCAGCCGACGCTGCTCCGGTGTGAGCAACACGCAGCGCCGGTGTAAGGGCATATTTATCCCTAAGGTGTTTTGGTGATTGATGACAACGCGTTTGCGGACTAATCGTGTGCCTTGAGTATCCCAGACATTTCATCGCTAGGCACAAGACGTTTGGGTGCCCCTCGAAGACTGTTGAAGATGGCGTCTTTTCTACGTTTCTTTTTAGTGGATTTGAGTCATAGGAAAGCCGTACTATTAAGAGGGGATCCGCGTCGGAAAGGCTTGGGTGGAATCATCACATACACGTCTCCTTCTTATCCCCTCCTTTTCCCTTGGAGCTTCCCTCGCTTTCTTGCCTCCCTGGTTCTGGCTGCTGAGTTGGGTCGCGGTAGTACTGCTCCCAGGAGAGCGGTAGTACCGTAGGCACCAGCGGTAGTACCGTGCGGTGGCACGGTAGTACCGCAGGTGCCCACGGTAGTACCACTCCCTTGGAGCTGCACTACCGCTGCCCACCAGGTTAGTACCGCTCCTTCGCGGTAGTAGGGGCGGATGTAATTTTTTACATCCGCACCTACCGCGGTAGTACCGCTTTCGCTCCGCGGTAGTACCGCGCTATGTTGTCAGGCAGTAGTATCGCCCCTCGGCAGTATTACTGTGTTGGGTTTTTTTCTTCTTCCGCTTCTTTGCGTAAGTAGGCACAGATGTTTCCTCCCCCCTGGGTAGGGGATTTCTGCCTTGCGGTAGTACCGCGCTCGCGGAAGTACCGCCCTCAGCTCCTGTGCGTCAGATCTGACCTTGCTGTCACTGGGGTTGCGGCAGTACCGCGGGCCTGTACGGTAGTACCGCATGGCCGTGCGGTAGTACCGCTTGGTAGCAAGCGGTAGTACCGCGCAGCCCTGCGGTAGTACCGCTGGCCTGGCACGGTAGTACCGCTGGCCGCGGGCTGGTTGGTGGGTAACGGTTGGATCTTTTGTCCTACCTATATAAGGAGTCCCCTTCTTCCCCGTTGACTCATATCTTTCAACCCTAAGCTCCATTATTGCTCTAAGCTCCATTTTCGCCCGATCTCACTCCCTAGCCAATCAAACTTGTTGATTTGCTCAGGAGTGGTTGAGAAGGCCTCGATCCACACTTCCACCAAGAGAAATTTGATTCCCCCCCCCCCACTAATCCCTTGCGGATCTTGTTACTCTTGGGTGTTTGAGCATCCTAAACGGTTGAGGTCACCGCGAAGCCATAGTCCATTGTGGTGAAGCTTCGTGGTGTCGTTGGGAGCCTCCAATTGAGTTGTGGAGATTGCCCCAACCTTGTTTATAAAGGTTCAGTCGCCGCCTCCAAGGGCACCAATAGTGGAATCACGGCATCTCGCATTGTGTGAGGGCGTGAGGAGAATACGGTGGCCCTAGTGGCTTCTTGGGGAGCATTGTGCCTCCACACCGCTCCAACGGAGACGTACTTCCTCTCAAAGGGAAGGAACTTCGGAAAAACATCCTCGTCTCCACCGTCTCCACTCTTGGTTATCTCGTACCTTTACTTGTGCAAGCTTATTTGTATCATATCACTTGCTTGCTTGTGTTCATATCCTTGTTGCATCATATAGGTTGCTCACCTAGTTGCATATCTAGACAACCTACTTTGATGCAAAGTTTAAATTGTTAAAGAAAAGCTAAAAATTGTTAGTTGCCTATTCACCCCCCCTCTAGTCAACCATATCGATCCTTTCAGCCGGCGCACCTCGTCGTCATGCACCCGCTGGGTCCGCGGAACTGCCGGCACCGGGATCCGGTTTGGATCCAAATGCCAATGGTGCGGCAGCGTCACGTCGGGATAGGGGAGGGGCTGCCTGTACTCCCAGTGCCACCGCGCTTGGTGCACTGGGATGTGCAGGCGCCGGCGACCAGGGCGGAAACGTGCCGGCGGTGGAGGGGGAGGGGGAGCACAACATGATGAGGCGCCGGGGGTTCCCTTCCCCTTGCCATTGCTTTTGCCGAAGAGGCCCATGGCGCGCGCTAGGGTTTGCGGTCGCCGGCAAGGAAGCAAAGGAAGTGGTGGGGGCCAGATGTGGATGGGAGAAGTGGATGAGGCTGACCCCGCCACACGCGTGGTTAAAAAAGGACGCGCGCACTGGCTGACGCGTGGGCCCGCTGTCGGTGGTCGTCATAAATAAGACGACCAGTGGCAGTTGGGTGGCCGCTAGGTGGGGACGCGGTGGACGGCAAGGAGACGCGGGGCGCATCCGCTTCGCGTCCGCGCCGACGCATTCCAGGCGCAATTTTGGGCCGGAAATGGGTCGACGCGGACGTCGGGCGGACACGATTTGAGTTTGGGTCGGCGCGTTGGGCCGTCACTTTTGTCTGCGCCGACCCAAACGGACGCGGGCGGACGAAATGGGTCGCCCCATTGGAGTTGCTCTAAGTAGGTCGGTCGGTTGCACACCCCTTCTCCTTCCTTGTACACCGTTTTGGTGGAATCCAAACCATTTTGTTAACCTGAGAGTGTGTGTATGCATTTTTATGTATATACCAACCCCGTCAAATAAAGAGCACTTCGTTTTCCCTAACCTGGCCGCCGCCACATGAAGGCGACTAGGGAGGCGATCCTCTACCTTCGATCTACACATGCCAGGGCTGGTCCCCTCTCCCTTCGACTGCTGCTCCGACGGCAGGAGGGGGGGCTGTTCCTCTGCTATGTAGTTAGAGTTTGGTTTTGCGCCGTTGGAGTGGTGGGAGCGACGCCCGGACGAATAAATTTGCCTCAGCTTCACTCCAACACCGGCGGTGTCCTTCATGGCAGCGTCTCGAAGTTGATGGCATCGTGTGTTTGCCGATCCTTCGGATCGGCGGCGTTCGTGTTCATGGATGGTGTCGGCGAGGCGGCGGCAGCGACACCTTCGGGTGTGTCTCTTCTTCTGCTCTGTCCCCATTGTTGCAGTGTTGTCTCCGACATCACGGTGGAGCAAGGAGGTTTTATCATTCTGGAGTACGCGCAGACGGTTGTCTACGCAGGTGACAGCTGGAGAAGGTGCATCCTGTGTTGGGTTGGTGGTTGAAGGGTGAAAATTCTAGTTTCCTCCTCCAACATTGTAGTCGTGTCGGGGTGTCAGTTCTGGAGTTCGATGGCATGTCCGGGGGCACACTGCATGCCCCGATCTGATTCATTCAAAGGCAGTGGTTTTTCTTCACGCAAACTACTTTGGAGGTTCGTAAATTTGTTGATCAGCGACGGAGTCATGTCGAGCTCGGGTGAAGAGGTGGTATGTCTCCTTTTCCTTGGTGGAGAGAGGCATGCGTTGATTTTTTTGCTTAGAATTATCCTATCTTTTCAGTCGTCTAATGTCGGTGTTTACGTGGCTTGTTATTACTAAATCTTTATTTTATTAATGAGACACGTATTACCATGAAAATAAATAAAGAGCACATCGTTTTTCCTAACCTAGCCGCCGCCACATGAAGGCGACTAGGGAGGCGATCCTCTACCTTCGATCTACACATGCCAGGGCTGGTCCCCTCTCCCCTCGACTGTTGCTCCGGTAGCGGGAGGGAGGGGGCCCCGTTCCTCTGCTCTGTAGTTAGGGTTTGGTTTTGCGCCGTTGAAGCAGTGGGAGCGACGCCCGGACGAATAAATTTGCCTCATCTCTACTCCAACACCGGCGGTGTCCTTCATGGCGGCGTCTCGGAGTTGATGGCATCGTGTGTTTGCCGATCCTTCAGATCGGCGGCGTTCGTGTTCATAGATGGTGTCGGCGAGGCGGCGACGGTGACGCCTTCGGGTGTGTCTCTTCTTCTGCTCTGTCCTCGTTGTTGCAGCGTTGTCTCCGACATCACGGTGGAGCAAGGAGGTTTTATCGTTCAGGAGTACGCGTAGACGGTTGTCTACGCAGGTGACAGCTGAAGAAGGTGCATCCTGTGCTGGGTTGGTGGTTAAAGGGTGACAGTTCTAATTTCCCCCTCCAACATTGTAGTCGTGTCGGGGTGTCAGTTCTGGAATTCGATGGCATGTCCGGGGGCACACTGCATGCCCCGATCCGATTCATTCAAATGCAGTGGTTTTGCTTCACGCAAACTACTTTGGAGATCCGTAAATCTGCTGATCAGCGATGGAGTCACGTTGAGCTCGGATGAAGAGGTGGTATGTCTCCTTTTCCTTGGTGGAGAGGGGCATGCGTTGATTTTTTTGCTTAGAAATATCCTATCTTTCCAGTCCTCTAATGTCGGTGTTTACGTGGCTTGTTACTAAATCTTTATTTTATTAATGAATCATGTATTACCATGAAAATGAATAAAGAGCACATATTCATCATGTGTTAGTCGAATTTGCGGATTTTTTTATCAAAATCAAATGGCTCCCATGCTTTCTTCAACCTCCAGTCGTTCCTTCTCTGGCCCGCTTTCCAACACTAGCCCGGTGGCCTGCCGCTGCCTCAGTGCTCTCCTTCCCTTGGCCTCCTACACCATAGTTCTACCGCTGCCCTCGAGCGTCCTTCTAAACATTGCACCCCGACCAGATTTCTTTGATGACCCACATCAGTTAACTAGCTTCATCGCCTTCACCTAGGATGGCGCAACCCGCTACCCCTTGCACCACCCTCCCCGTCTCTGACAAGGTCTTGGCTCGGCCTCATTGGGGTCGACGCTCTTCGCTCCCACTCGTCACATCGCCTAGCCTTTAGCCATGCTGCGAATTTGGTCGACCCGTGAATTTTTTAGATATATGAGATTTAGCAAACACAAAATAAAAAGTTTTCTACCACTGTTACCCCCCCCTCCAATAGCATACGTAGTTCGATCATGTACATGCATGCAACATCAATAGCGTGAGCAAAGCGCGTCCAACCCTTATAGTAAATGTACTGTGGTTCTTAATTTTTAAGGTTTCATAATCAACTAACGTCTTCAATTTGAAATTAGGTCGTCTAATTTTGACCGGGTTAATTTTTTTCAAGAAGCTCTCTCATTTAGTTCTTTTAATTCACTTGACCGAGTTAGCAATTACTCATGGAGTTTTTTCGATTCTTTTAGTTCAATATGCTCCTTAATTTAGGAGCTTTTTCATCGATTGCGGTATTCAATTATAAATTTGGTTCATGATTTTGACTGTCTCAAAGATTTTTCAAATGAATTGACAACAACTGACCTATAAACCATATCAACCCCGCGCACCTCTCGTCAACTAGGAAGAACAGCATCAACGTGTGATATTGTACCACAAATATAGTACATGCAGATACCGAAGTAGAACATTTCCCCACATAGCTATAGGATGATTAGCAGATAACACAGAATCACACTGCGAAAGGCACTCCAACGCCACGTTATAAATAAAAAAGAATAACACACTCCATCATCTCCCCCACACACCAAATCAAATACTCCTGATGCATCTTATATTTTGAAACGAGTGAAAAATTATGAAAACCTAACAACACTAAGGATGCAGCAAAGTGTGTCCACGCTTCTATCCAGTATAAATATAAACTTTTGTTGGTTAGAGCTTGGCCCAAATTACGAGATGACCCAATGCACTAATCTTGTACTAGTACAATGCCCGTGCGTTGCTACGGGTCTTTTAACATTAATCTAATCTTACGTAAATTTATGGTGCGGAGGAGACGTATCAGACAACGCCCATCACATTCAAAAACAAAGCGCCGAGGTAAATTTACATTGCACATTTACGTCAATTGGTCAACATGCTTGCCTTGACTCCAGGAATGCCTCCGGCTGATGGAGGTCGCCAGGTAGGGTTACGCTAATAGAAATATTTTGATTAGAAATCGATAGACACTTTATGAAAAATAACGCCTAACTTGGAGCCTTGGACTTGCAAAGCCAGAGACGTGGTCCACGTCCATGGGCGAGGAAGGGAATCGTAGGAAAAATTGAATACACTTATATTAGTATTTCAGGTCTGCCCAATACATAGTGTTCCTGATATTTTGGATATTTTATGCCAAGTTTCTTACTAAACACAACAGGCCTCTCACAATCTATCTTTGGTTTTGGGTGGTTCAACAAGAGGTATTGCTTCAACACGTTGTTTCCCAGTCGAAGCTCTCTTCTTCCGACTGTCCTAGATAGGGGCAAGAATATGTTGAGAGATAAGAATAAAAATGCTAGTAGTAAATAGGGCAAAACCGTAGTTAATCCAACAAGTTTCTTGGCAAAATTTCTGATCACAAAAACGGAAAATTCATGTTGTGTGATTACAGCGGTAGTACACATAGGAGTGACTCCATTCTGAAGCATCTGCCCAATACGGGGGCAAGATGTGAAGTTACATCAATATACTTGCAAACATAAGATAGAGCACAGACTTCATATCTTTGCTATCGGCTAGAGCTTCAGCTCCGATCCCTAAGTTAATATTCACATCTTCTCAGTAACAATGCAGTTATGCCCAACTTCTGGTCACACAAGGATCATGGACTGATTACAGGTCACGATTACAACATGAGCACAAGAGCAAGCATACACATGCCAAAAGACAGAATATGCGTTGACTGAATAACCTGCACGGAAGGCATTAGCACTACATTAATGTCCCTAAAATCTACACCAAAAATGTAGCAAAAATCCTGACAATTAGAATATATTGCAAAACAGAATGCCAAAGATAGTTCAGTATATATTACCAATGCAACTCAGTTATCAACAAAATGAGCTAACTAATTTAACTGGGCAAAAATGGATTTGATTGTGGTAACCAGTTAGAACACAAGGTATCAGTGTCTCGTGTGCTTGAGGCTGGTGCGGGGTAGGTTGGACCTAGCGAAGGACTGGATCCATCGGTGCGATTTATGCGGCCATATCTATCTGCAAGGGCGAACGACGAGATGGTCATCGAAGAAGCATTAGAGCAACAAAAGTCCTCGTGAACCTTTGGTTATGTGGAGGGATTTTGTTCCAAAATTATTTGATAACAAGTTAAGTTCAAATGTGAAATTTGAGATTACAACAGTACAAAAAATAACTATGAAATGCTGAGGATCATCTCCCTTCAGAAATGTCATCAACTAAGAATGCTAAAAAGATCATCACAAATTACCTGAAGGCCTTATCTCTGCTGTAAAGAGATGATTCTAGGGGCACTTATACAAAGACAATGTCTTCTCTTCAAAGTGCACGGCCAACGCGGAATTTGCTGCCTTCAGTCTGTCCTAATTTTGCCATGCACCCCATGTCTGATTATCCACAAGAGTTCTGACAAACAACGAATCAGCTGGACCATGAAACAGAAGGACAATAAATTTACGAGGAAGGTAATTTTCTGTTACTGGCAAAACATTTGATAATTGATTAAACCCAACACCAACCACTACTTTGTCACGCATCTATTGCCAAAATCGCAGCTTCTCTTATAGATCATAAGTGTGTGTGTGTGTGTGCGCGCGTGTGGGTGCGTGTGCGCGTGCGTGTGCGTGCGTGTGCGTGCGTGTGCGCATGCGTGGGTGTGTGTGTGTGTGTGTGTGTGATATCTCTAAATCGAATAAACCTCCAAGTATGCAATTCATGAGCACAAAATAGAAATTATAGTTCAGTATCTCTAAAAAATGAAGCGGGAGGAGAGAAATCATGACTCACCTCACCCAACAACAAGGTGGAAACTGCAACCCAAGAAAAAGATGCCCTTCCCTCTCTCGGTGAAGAGCATGCATGCCTTCAGGAGGTGCCGAGCTCAATCTCCTTCCTTCCTTGGATGTGCTATCTAAGTACAAATTCCAGAAAAAAATACAAATCATCCAAAGGAGATTACTTTCCAGTAGTCAGGGGCCGCAAAATGCAGCCATGACACACCTATTATACACATGCATTCACCTTTAAGAGTGACTAATCAGTAATCACTAAAAGGGAGTAGGAAATAAACAAAATACTCGTATTACTGTTAAGAGGTAAATAAAACATATCATTTTTTAGGCTTTTGCAACCAGTGGCAAGAAACAAATACATGTGCATCCTACTGCTGATTCCTCACAATAATAACCTACTTGATCAACACTGGTACAAAAATAAATATTATTTAAACGAACTAATCTTGAAAAATGGTAGTTGGATTAAGAAGAAATTAATTTGAAGAGACCAAGAATATTTGTGGAGATGGAAAAATGACTCCTCGTTGGTATTCCAGCAAATAGGTTGTGAGCAACTCGGTCTGCTACGGAATAAAAGAAATTACAGAGCTAACCAACGTGCAAGATTGATTTCTATAAAACAAATTCACTTATATGAGTGGTGGCAGGGTTATCTCACCACGAAAAAGGATTCTGAATCCTATCTCGCCGCAGAGTCCACACACCACAGCTCGCTGCAAAAGGCTATCTCGGCGCCTGCCTCGAAGACACGAAGCAGGGGCGCTTGGAGCGGCCGGCATGGAGTTGACGAGCATGTGCTCAGAGGTTTGTTCTCCTCTCCGGGATCAGTCTGGACAAGGAGTAGCGTGAACCTCAGAGGAAGATCCCATTGTTGGTCGGGCTCAGGGAGCTTTTCGAGGAGCGGAAGTAATGGAGCAGCAGCTATAATGATTGGTCCTCACCATCCACCACCTCTTCATCCGACTTTCCGGGTGGGCCGAGATCGTGGTATGATGGTGGCCGAGGCTGAACGCTGCGAAGCCTACTATCCAACCACCATGTGGTCACGCCCACCCACCGCCGCTCACTGGTCTGCCGTGAACAACTGCCTTCCACACGTACAAGCCAACAGCAGCCAGCAAGTCGCCGTCGAAACAGCCGCTCACCATGCGTGATTAGAATATGAACGGAAGAGACCTAAGAGTGGGCTAAAAGAAAAGGAAAATTACATCAGTGCGAAAAGAAAAATTACCTCACTGCCTTTGCCATGGAGCAACAATGTGGCGTGCTGGTGCGATCGGTATAATCCCACACAAAATCTTACTTGAAAACAACATCTCTGGTAAAATCTGCACATCATTGACCTCATCGGGTTTCAAGTATATCTTTCTCTCCTGGCATATACTCTGTATTAAATTAAGATGAATGAGCATCAACCACTCTAGTCTCAAGTAAAAGAATGAAACATTACTTCTGAAAGAACTACAAAAGAATGGTGTGCAGGAGCTTACTTCAAAACAACATCTCTGGTATAATCTCCACTGAAATAGCCATCTATTGAGTTTCCTTGATGACCCCTAGCAAGAATCAGTGCAAGATTGTTGGCCACTAAAAAATTAGGTACGCAACATTCAAGTAGAGACCGAAAAGTATCAAAACACCTAGCAGAAGTCATGCAACCTTCAACGATGATAAAGGAACACCCTTTCACTAAGACCGCGTTTAATGGACTAAAATTATTGATAATAGCTAGGTCTTACCATAAGCAATCTGCTGTCAAATATTTTGCACTCTTATGTTGTCAATTATCAAGATAAAACGTCTCTAGATAGTCATTTCTACAAAAACCACCAAGTGACATTACAAAGAGCACCGCAAGTGATGCTCCAACGGGTAGCCAATGGATAAACCTACACCTGCCAGGGCACCTTGGGTGCTAGCTAGTCTTGCTTCAGAAAAGGTAACGGTTTCAAGAATTGAGTGAATGGATCGTCCAAGGCTGAGAGCATTTTCTTTGCTGCGGCATCTGAAAAAAAATGTGGGATAAGAAAATTCAATCAACAGCGTAAGAACTGTAAAAACACAATATCTCTCAGTTCTGCACAGATCAATGCTTTATATATCTAAGTGGTTCGTTATGTTTCTGACAAAATTTTAGATTCAACCAAAGCAAGTACAAGACATATAACTGCATTTGATCCAATTATCAAATTCAGTCGTATTTTCTAAAATATGAAGACTTGCAAAAGTGTGAGTCGTTGAGGCAGCTGATAAATTATATGATTCGTTATATGATAAATTAAGTGAATTTTTGTATGAATCACCATGATTCTACCTACCATTCTATTAGTAATGTGATTTCCTTTATCCGTTGAACTCACATCTCATGTAGACATTAGGGTTGAGGAACATGAGAAACAAAATCCCAGAACAACAGTACAATCATGTGCCTTTTAATTCCTACAACAATTATCCGATTTGCATGAGAATAGTTTCTCCTCAGATCACACAACTCCTGCATAATAACAGAACCATATTTATCAATCTTCAAGTCGATGACCTGAAGCAAATTAGTGGTAGTAGTGTCAATGAGTTTTGATCAAGGAATATATGTCTATATACTTGAAGCAAACAAAACACAAATATATCCAGTTTAAGGAGTTTAGCTATCACCTCATTAATTTGACCTCAACTTCTTTGGTGCTATAGCACATGTTTTCGCCAACAAGTGTTGTGAGGTGAATGTATTGAGATCAAGTAGTTTTAGTGCCATGGATAACCGTTAATGGCCAACAATCTGGTGCAAAAACAACTCAACAAAATGTTTAGATCATACTTTTATATAGGAATTATTAAGAGGGCTATTACTATGTACTACCTGTGTATTGCGGGAAAAAATGGTCAGATCATTTTACCTTTAAGGCTGTTGTAATCTGCTCTAATCTGCTATACACTCTGATAGTTTCGAATATAGTTCAGTAGGCATAAGCCCGCCGTAGTTCCCTATCAAGAAAAAAAGTGTGTTGGCAATGGAATCTTATCAAAACTGTAAAGTAAAACACACACCACTGAAGAAATCAATCTTTAAGAAAGAAAAAAATAGTACCTTAGTCAATACAGCTATCACTGAAAAGTAGTTCCCAAGTATAAGTGATGGCCAGGCCTCATTTATTTACAACGGACCATCATATTGACAAGTAGCGAAAAATATAAATCAAGTCGCTGCCGACTCTGTATGGAGAAAATATCAGATATAGCCTGCTCTTATGGTTTTGGAGTATCCCATATTAAGTGTAAGTGCCGTTTGCTGAAGGACTATTTGCAGAATAGAAGATTTCAATACTATGGGAGTATTATATTGCATAGCTGACCATCTAATTATTTGGAAATCTATAATTCTAGAAGCACAATAAATTCAAGAATATTAACACCGTGCCGAATGCTGAAAACTTTTGTTGACCAATGACCACCAACATGTTTTCAGAAAATTGTGCCACAAGCAGTATATGCAAATACAATGGTAGTTTTTCAACCTGCTATGTGTATGGCACACAAGTTCATACCATTTTACTAAGCTGACAATGTTCACATAGTTCAGGCATCAAGACCGAATGGTAAAGTAACTGAAACAAAGACAAACTGAAAGGCTTCACAAAGTTCCGTTGTCAGTTTTGAACAGGAAATGATAGACAAAGAAGCTTGGAGCCTTTTGAACTTGAAATCAGGTAAATATGGATTTGTTTTTTTCAGATGGCAGATGTGAAATTTAGTGGGAAAGAGAGCACTTAATGATAAATCAAATCATGTACATGTGAGGCCAGGCACAGCACTTTCTGTAACATATCCCCACTATCTAAATTATCATACTACAAGCATCTCACAAATTGTTAAACAACCATACAAAGGAACAGAGATATGCCCCCACACACGGTACACTCCCCTTGAGAACACTATAAAAGGGTCTTTCCGTCCTATGTGTTGACTCGCCTAAACTAATCAGCATTAGATGAGAATTAGATGGACTGCAGGTAATCAAGCTAATTGCTTCGGAATTCAACTATGCGACGTGTTGTTGGATCACATACTGTACCTTGTGGATATGTCAAGCGAATCATCAACTGAACATACAACAAACAGAATAGCACAATTCATCTACCCACCAAAGTGACAGACATTGATCAACGAGATTGAAAAGTCATCAGAGATACACACTAAAAGGGACAACAAAAACAAGCACCAATTGGCATACATATTTGACGCACCTCTGCCTTTGAACTGCATGTATGTGGCGCACACGACGCCCACCGGAAGTTTGGTGAAGTTCCTATAGACAGGGGGGAAGCAAAGAGTAAGCCCAATTTGAGCGATTTCAAGAGGAAATTCATCGTTTATTACTTTTTCTGATGGAGCGAGATTCAAAATAACAAAATCTTGCACTCACTGTATCACGAGGTCGTGCGTGGATGCCATCCGCGGCGACCAACGCATCCACCTCCCGAAGCGCCGCGCCTGGAGCGCGCCCATGTAGGCGGCCGCATCGTAGCCCGCGTCCCCGCTGGCGTCGAGCGCGAGGGAGACGGCGAGCTCGCCCCTGCCCTCCTCCGCCAGAGAGAGCTCGCCGGCGGCGGAGGCAAGGAGCTGCTGGTCCTGGGCGGACTTGCCGGAGAGCAGGAGGAACGTGGTGGCGGTTGGGGCTCCGCCGCTGCTGCTATGCTCGGCTGCGGGAGCGGGAGCGGCGACCTGGCGCGCACATCGGTGGGGAGGCTGGCCAGCGCCAGCGGCGGCTCCAATCGGTCCTCGGCGGCGGCGTATCGTCTCGGATCTCGGCGGCGGATCGTATTGGAGTAGAGATGGGATCGAGAGGAGTCGGCAATGAAGGATGGGATCGATGGAGCGTTTTTTCTGCCGGGTGTGGGGTTTTTTGGCTTGCGTGGGATGAGATGGGGGTGAGGACGAAAAAAAACAGCGAAAAAAAACCGGACGAAAATGGTGAGACGAAAATAAATGGGACGGAAATAAAATCCGGAACGCAGACTACCAACTGAGACATTAAAAATAGAGATTCTTATGATAATAGTACGTTTGAGGATATGTAATGGAGTAACATGGATTACATTTACAGCTGCGTAATACGCCGCGGGTGCAAAATATGCCTGCGTCATCTCATTCTCATCAACTAACCCGGCATCAAATTAAAGGCGGCCGGGATCCGACAACGTGGAGACGGAGGCAGGCACTCACCGGACCGGAGAGAGGAATCGAAAACAAAATCGATCAGTGGGCCCTTCTGTTGATCTGAACAGGGTTTGTTTAAGGATGGAAAACTTTACCTTTTCCTGTTAATCCAATTATTATACATGCACCCTCAAAAAGAATTTATTATACATGCGTCTTTAATAATAACCATACCAATGTTGACAGTTGTTCGATTTTTTTAACATAGTCAGATGCTCATACAAACGCATATACATATACACACGCACACCTTATTCTTATGAGCACTTTCTAAAAACTGGACTGACACATTTTTGAATTTAAATTTGAAAAAATACGAGCACCAGTCCTAAATCTAGGCCTTGAATTCTGATCGACTGGTTCCACCACAAATAACCTAACCAACTGAGTTAGGCTAAAATGCTAGTAGTATACTTCACCAACCTTGACAAATATTAATGGGAGAATTTTGTTTTTGCCACTCTAGATTTTGTCAATTTTGCTTATACCACTTTAAAATTTGACATTTTAGTTTTGCCACTCTTAATTTTTGACAATATATCACATCTGCAATTTTGTGGCAAAAGCAATAATTTCAGAGTGGCAACTGTAATACATTATCAAAACCTAAGAGTGGCAAAAGTGAAATGAAAGGTTATTGCTTTTGACTTGGAATGGCATTTGTGATATATTGCCGAAAGCTAAAAGTGGCAAAAATGAGATGTCAAATTTTAGAGTAGCATAAACAAAATGAGCAAAAACTAGAGTGGCGAAAACAAAGTTTTCCCTTATTAATGATAGTACTACTATAGTGGTCCAGGTCACAAATTTCTGACCACACGCTTTTTTTCAGTGGTACAAATCTCATATGTTACAAATGCAGATGCACACTCATCTATATAAACACACATACATGCTTTTTATCCCTATAAGCATCTTCAAGAAACTGAGCTGACACATCATTTTTAAATTGACGAAGTCATCACATGCACTTTCATAGTCGATAAGAACGTCTTTTCCAAAACATCACGAGAAATCTAAAATAAATCAAAAAAATGCAAGCATTGTTATATATGTTTTGTAAAATGCCGTGTGTGCATGCGTGGACAACCTATCGTGCTAATTTATGGTGAAACTGGGTGAAGAACCCATTCGCCTTGTACACTGTTTTACTTAATTCGAATCATTTTGTGAGTGATCTTGTGTACATATGAACTCCCAACACCGCTCTCGCTAGGGTTCCTCCCCTAGCCACCTTCCGCCGCTGTCCCCGACCGTCGGTTGCTCGAGCCCGGCCCGGCCCCTCCCCCCCTCCCGGATCCGCCCCTGCGCCGCAAGGAGCCACAAGGAGCTAAAGGTAAGATCAATATTCTCCAAGCCCTATCTGCCACTGATACGACTCTACGTACACCGAACGTTTTCTTCCAACTAGAAATGAGAAATAAAACTACATTGCGGGTATGAAGTGGATAACTTTGTATTATATCGGAGAGCTAAAATATTAAAGTAGGTGATGTTCTCATAAAGTTAGAATATATTAGTAAGTAATATAAATAGCGAGTGTGGAATAATGGTGGATCGGTGTGCGGAATTGTCGTAGGCAATTGTTAACAAGACCAGTAATCACTATTGCAGTTTCAAATGAGGGAGAGGCATAAGCTAACATACTTTCTCTTCTTGGATCATATGCACCTATGATTGGAACTCTAGCAAGCATCCGCAACTACTAAAGATCATTAAGGTAAAACCCAACCATAGCATTAAAGTATCAAGTCCTCTTTATTCCCATACGCCATGTCCCGCTTATCCGTGTTTGTGTTTCAGTCACTCACGCAACGCAGATAAGCAAACCATGGACATATTGCAACACCCTACAGCGAGAATCCCTCACGCTTGCGCGACACGAAGGGCATCATAGGACAGCACCAAAGTAAAACATACAACTCATACCAATCTAGATCATCAATCAACCCAAAGAAAAAGGATATCTACTCAAAACATCGTAGGATGGCAACACATCATTGGATCATAATATGTGGCATAAAGCACCATGTTCAAGTAGGGATTACAGCAGGGTGCGGGAGAGTGGACCTAAAATAGATGATGATGGTGATGTTGATGAATACGAATCACCGCGGCGATGATTCTCCCTCTTGTGATTTCTCCTCCATGGCCTCCCCCTGGATGGGGAGAGGTTCTCCCTCTGGTCCTTGGCCTTCACGACGAAGATGGCCCCTCCGGGATCCTCCTCCATGCCCTCCGGCGATGATCGCCCCCTCTGGCAGGGTGTCAGAGAGGGCCTAGATTGATTTCTCGTGGCTACAAAGGCTTGCGGCGGCGGAACTTACGATCTAGGTTAATTTCTGGAGGTTTCTGTATATATAAGAGGTTTTGACGTCGAGAACAAGTCAGGGGGGTCTCTGGGCTGTCCACGAGGTAGGGGGCGCCTAGGGGGCACGCCTCCCACCCTCGTGGGCAGCCCGGGACTCTTCTGGCCCAACTCTTTTATCCCTTGGTCTTCTTCTGGTACAAAAATAAGCTCCGTCAAGTTTCAGGTCAATTGGACTCTGTTTGGTTTTCCTTTTCTGCGATACTCTAAAACAAGGAAAAACAGAAACTGGCACTGGACTCTAGGTTAATAGGTTAGTCCCAAAAACCATATAAAATAGCATAAAAATGCATATAAAACATCCAAGGTTGATAATATAATAGCATGAATACTTCATAAATTATAGATACGTTGGAGACGTATCAGCATCCCCAAGCTTAATTCCTGGTCGTCCTTGAGTAGGTAAATAATAAAAGAAATAATTTATAAAGTGTGAATGCTAGCAAGTGCATAAGTTTCATCAATGATAATTCCAATCATTTTTTCTAGCATCAATATATCATAATAGTAGCTCATTTTCATAAAAAGACTCATGATCAAGTAACAAGCTATTCACATGTTAAAGTATAGATCATAAAATTTCTTGAAACTAACAAACTATATTCTCAGTCATCAAACAATTGCAATTCATCTTATTTTCAGGAAGGGTCTATGTTAGAGCTTTGATTTAGCAAACTCCATATACTCAACTATCATTTAATTTTTCACAATTGCTAACACTCACGTGATATTTATGGGTTCAAAGTCTTAATCGGACACAGAGAAAGATAGGGGCTTATAGATTCATCTCCCAACCTTTTACCTCAAGATAATGTCAACAATAATAGTTCATGATAATTTACATCCAATTGGATATATATATATATATACTACTAGGGAAAATGCTAGAAGTAGCGCGGGTTTTAGACCTATCAGTAGCGCGGGGTGGTGCGCTACTGATAAGGCGCTACAGCTAGCGAATAGCAGTAGCATGCCTCCACCCATGCTACGGCTAAATCGACTTAGTAGCAGCGAGTTCCAGGAGGAGCGCTGCTGGTAATTAGTAGTAACGCTTCTCTCTGCCCGCACTGCTACTATTATTTCGTATTTTATTTCTTTTTTATTTCATTTTGTATTCGTACACCTTTACACAAATTTTCATACAACAGGAATTTACAAATTGTTTTTACATCATAATGAGTTATTACATCATGGGGTGAAAGAACCGTGTGGACTAGTTTCAAGTGGACGGACATCCACTTGAAACTAATCCGCGGTTCTTTCACCCAATGATATAATAAATATCATCATCATCATATCATTAACAACTTATCATCATCATCATATCATTGGTCACTAGTCGTAATCACAAGTACTCCTGACATCTTCAACTCTAACACATTGTATCACATAATAAACATATTGTACCTCATAGGACCTACTGCATTCTCTTAGGACCTACTATATTCTCTAAGGTAAAATAGCAAAAAACAAGATAGCCCCTCGCTCTCCATTATGGAGAATGCAGATTATCCTGTCTCCAATTCTTGCCTTTCGCTTAATGTTGCTTCCAAGAACCTCCTTACGAATGTCCAAACATTTTTTCCACTCTTTGATTAGCATGTGTTCACCGGTTTCAGAAATTCGATATGCACAGGTGAGATCCGTAGGATGACCTGGCTGTAGGTTCAGAACTTCAAGGCGACCATTGTAATACATCAGATGAGGCACACAATCCATCGGGATTTTCTGTTGAAAAACATAGTAATAACTTCGTAGTTAGCAATGATGTACTAGTTTTAGAAGTATGCAAAAGATGCACGGATGTCGTAATAGTAAAATATCTTACCAGGGTATCTTCATAGAAGTTATCGTGGTTCAACACGTGCACTAGTGGCACGTATTCACCATAATTTGGAGGAGTTCGATAATAGGTATTGTAATTCTCAAAAAAAGTACAATAAGCAATCAGATGATTTTTCTCCTTATATGTTAATTCGGAGCCATCAGTGTAGTGGGTTTTGTCTACCATCTTCTGCACATTCTTTGAAGATTCAAAATAAGCTGTCAATGGAAATAAGCTATCAACTATTTTGAAATAAACAATATACATTAGTTAATAACTATGTTAGAGAAACTCACATTGTGGTAGAATCGGAAGCGTATCAACAAGGACTCAAATGTCCATATTGTCTTGCTCGATGTCAGGATGACCAAGATCCATGATGACAATCATACCCTCATAAAAACCATACATTTTGCAAAGTGCTTCCCAATTTTGACAACCAAAATGGGTTACGCTCTGAGAATTATACAGATTTACTTCAAAATCGATATCATGATGGGTCCTTAGGTGTATTTTCTTTGTTTGAAAATTTTCATGGTCTTCAAAACCCATCCTCTCCAAGACATAGCGTCTTGCATGGCATGGGATAAGCTAGTCGAATTGTAAAAGATGAAAATTAGACGTTGAAATAGTTGAAGTCATGCTTAATTACGAAAAAAACACTTGTCGTTGTTACGTACCGTTTCAACATCGAAGGTCTCCTCGAGCTTAATGCTGAAGCGCCGATCTTCGTACAGCTCAACGAACCTGTCGCACATACCTCGATCGTCGTGGCACCAGCTGCACTCCCCCGGGAGACTGTCGTCGTCCGAGTATGACATTTCCTACGTTCATAATTCAAAGATTAAACTTGTACAATTAAATATATGTACTAAAAAACCTAAATTAGATCATTATTTTTCAAAGAAAATCCAGGCCACTCGATATTTCCCACATATTCTAGCACAAGTTATGCCAGAATTCACGAAAAAATCCGGCATGACCTTTGCTAAAAAAGGACATATCGAGCGCCTGAAATTTGCCGGAACGGAAATTAATCAACACTCCGGCAAAACATAGGCCACTCGGAGGTGTAACCAATGAAATAATTTCTTAAACTAAAAAATAACACCAAATATGGCATGTTCAACTAGTTCTATTAATTCAACTAGTTCTGTTAATTCAACTAGTTCTTACTAAATATAAACTTAGTATAAAAAGAAAAAAACTAGTTCTTTCTAAAAATGAAGTAGTTCAACTAGTTATTAATTTACTTACTATACTAGTTCAACTAAAACTTAACTAGTTCAACTAAAACTAAACTAGTTCTATTAATTCAACTAGTTCTTACTAAATATAAACTTACTATAAATAGAAAGAAACTAGCACATCTACTACTACTAATTAACATCTAACTTACATCTACTACTAATTAACATGTACTACTGCTAATTATACAACTAGTTTACCATCACTACTAGTAATTAATATCCACTACTTCTAAAAATCATTATCTATGAACCCTAAATTAACATCTACTACTACTAAAATCATCTACTAACTAAGCAAAGAGAGAGGGGGTTGGGGAGGGGTGGGGGCTTACAGAGGGAGAGACGGTGGCGGGGAGGTGCTCGGCGACGGAGGGGCGGCGAGGGCGGGCTCGGGATCGGGAGGGCGGCGGGCTCGGTCGAGGGCGGCGGCGGTGAGGTCGAGGGCGGCGACAGTGTGGTCGAGAGCGGCGGCAGTGAGGTTGAGGGCGGGCGGCGGCGGCGGCGGCAACAGGGAGTAGGGGAACAGGCCGGTGGGGGGAAAGGAGGACTTAGCGAAATTTTGATGCGGGGGGTGGTTAACTCGAACTAGCAGTAGCGCACGTACAGAAAACGCGCTATAGCTAACTTATCTACAGCGCGTTTTGGGAAAAACCGCTACTGCTAATGGAAGCAGTTATTTCTTTTGTTTAGTAAAAACATGAAAAATATACAGTGTTCATCATTGATCTTTTTGTGTATAATCTAAATAGTCAACATGAATCCTCACTGTACCTGTATAGGTACAGGCGAGGATTCATATTGCAACCACAAATCATACACATATAGTTCAATAAAGACCAAGTGCTCGAGATAGGTTGAGAAGCAACATATTTAAGGTGGTAAACACCTTGTTCGCTTAGCAGTATGAGACTAAACTTAATTAGTTGCGGCCATACTTACCAGCAGTGAGTTTTGAGCAAAACGACTGCTACTAAGTTCTTTAGCAGTAGCGCGTCCACGGGAAGGGTGTTACTACTATATCTAGCCTGGAGGCAACACCGTGGCAATTATAGTAGTAGCGCTCTTTTCACCTAGAGCGCTACTGCTACTCAGTCATTAGCATCGCTCTTTTCTAAAGCTCGCTGCTGCTAATTAGTAGTAGCGTCTGTTTTTAGACCGCGCTGCTGCTAAGATTCTGTGTATAAGGTTTTCCCTAGTAGTGATATCAGGATCTTTCCAATACAATGTGCTTGTCAAATGATAAAATATAAAAAGGAAAGGTGAAGATCACCATGCTTTTGCATAAGGGTAGAAGATAAAAGTAAAAGATAGGCCCTTCGCAGAGGGAAGTAGAGGTTGTCATGCACTTTTATGGTTGGATGCACAAAATCTTAATGCAAAAGAACATCACTTTATATTGCCACTTGTGATATGGACCTTTATTATGTAGTCCGTCACTTTTATTTCTTTCACATTATAAGATCGTATAAAGCTTATTTTCTCCACATTAATAGATCATACATATTTAGAGGGCAATTTTTATTGCGTGCATCGATGACAACTTACTTGAAGGATCTTACTCAATCCATAGGTAAGTATGGTGGACTCTCATGGTAAAACTGGTTTAAGGAATATTTGGAAGTACAAGTTGTATCTCTACTTGGTGTAAAGAATTTGGCTAGCATGAGGGGGAAAAGCAAGCTCAACAATATGGATGATCCAAGACAATATACTTTATTTCGGATATAAGAAAACATAACCCATTATGTTGTCTTCCTTGTCCGACATCAACCTTTTAGCATGTCATATTTTAATGAGTGCTCACACTTACAAAAAATGTCCAAGCTAGATATTTATATGTGAAATCTCTCTTCCTTCAATATTCTTTCATGAATTGTTCAAGTGACCAATTCTACGTTTGCTAACTTTCAATAAGTTTACTACCTATACTTATTCTGTGTGAAGTCATTACTCCCCATGATATAAGCATATGAAAGATATATAAATTCAGACTTATGATATTTAATTCATTCAACCATTTACTCATAGGATATATATGAAGCACGTGAGTAAATGACAAACTACTCCAAAAAGATATAAGTGAAGGACACTGAGTAGTCAAATAATTAACTAGCCATGGGAGGATTCTTTTTCATTTAATATTTCAGATCCAATGATTTTATTCAAACAGCAAGTAAGATTGAAAATACGCTCCAAACAAAACACATATCATGTGACGAATAAAAATATAGCTCCGAGTAAGGTATACCAATAATTTTGAAGACGAAAGAGGGGATGCCTTCCGGGGCATCCCCAAGCTTAGGCGCTTGAGTCTTCCTTGAATATTACCTTGGGGTGCCTTGGGCATCCCCAAGCTTAGGGTCTTTCCACTCCTTATTCTCCTCATATCGATATCTCACCCAAAGCTTGAAAACTTTAATCACACAAAACTTAACGGAACTTCGTGAGATAGGTTAGTATGATAAAGAGTAAACCATTCACTTTGGTACTGTCAAAGACAAGGTTCATAATTGTTCTCACACAATGCCTACTGCACCATATCATTTATACTATTTATATTGAGAAATATAAGCTATAGAAACTAGAAAACAAGCAAACTATGCAATGGAAACAGAATCTGTCAGAAACATAACAATCTGTAATGATCTGAACACCAACCATACTTCTGCTACTCCAAAAATTCTGAAATAAATTGATGGACGTGAGGAATTTGTCTATTAATCTTCTGAAAAAATAATCAACTCAATCGCACTCTTATGTAAAAAATGGCAGCTAATCTTGTGAGCGCAAAGTTTCTATTTTTTTATAGTAAGATCACATTAACTTTCATCCAAGTCTTTCCAAAGGTCTTACTTAGTACTTTATTGAAACAAAAGCTATAATAAATGATTAATAAATTATCTTAATCATGAGAACACACAGAAACAGAAAGGGTAAATATTGGGTTGTCTCCCAACAAGCGCTTTTCTTTAATGCCTTTTAGCTAGGCATGATGATTTCAATGATGCTCACATAAAAGATAAGAATTGAAACATAAAGAGAGCATCATGAAGAATATGACTAGCATATTTAAATCTAACCCACTTCCTATGCCTAGGTATTTTGTGAGCACATAATCTATAGGAACAAGAATCAACTAGCATAGGAAGAAAAAACAAGTATAACTTCAAAACTTTAAGCACATAGAGAGGAAACTTAATATTATTCTAACTCCTACAAGCATATATTCCTCCCTCATAATAATTTTCAGTAGCATCATGAATGAATTAAACAATATAACCATCACACAAAGCATTCTTTTCATCATCTACAAGCATAGAAATTTTACTACTCTCCACATAAGCAAAATTCTTCTCATTCGGAATAGTAGAATCATTACTGACTAAAGTTGACACTCTCCCAGATCCACCTTAGATTATAGTATTATTCATACTCCAAAAGATATAAGTGAAGTTCATGGAGCATTCTACAATTAATATAGACTAACCAATATCCAAGCTCAAAATATATAAGTGAAGCACACGAAGCATTCTATAAAACCATACTCAAAATATTTAAGTGAGGCACAAAGAGCAATTCTATAAGATCATACTTAAAAGATATAAGTGAAGTACATGAAGCATTCTATAAATCAATGAAGGGCTATCTCATACTAGAATGGTTCATAAAGGAAAAATAAAAAAACACAAAGGACACAAATCATGTGAACAAAACAAAAAATCGAGGTATACCGATAATTGCTTGAGTATTCTTAGAATATTTACTTGGGGTGCCTTGGGCATCCCCAAGCTTGAGCTCTTGCCTCACTTTATTCTTCTCACATCGGTAACTCCTCGTTCTTCGAACACTTCATCCACAAAAAAACTTTTAACAAAAACTCTGTGAGATCCGTTAGTATAATAAAGCAAATCACTACCTTTAGGTATTGTTGCAAACTCATTCTAATTTAATATTAGAACTATATCTACTGTATTCCAACTTTTCTATGGTTCATACCCTCCTATACTAGCCATAGATGCATCAAAATAAGCAAACAACACACGGAAAACAGAATCTGTCTAAAACAAGACAGTCTGTAGTAATCTGGAGGTTTAGTAAACTTCTGTAACTCCAAAAATTATGAAATAAATTTGAAGATTTGAAAATTTTATACAGAAGTAATGTTCAAAAAGTTTCAGACCCATTTGACTTTCCAGTAAAAAATGTAAAATCACGCGCTACAGCCAAAGTTTATGTTTTTGTTCTGCACATAGTAAACAAGCAATCTAATCATCCTAAAACCAAATCTTGGCACATTATTTTTATAATACAATGGATATATATATAAGGGGATAATTATTTACAAAGAAAATTCCATGAAAAATTCTACATTGTTTCCATGAGCATGAACACGAGTGCTCAAGGTCGACCATCACTTCTTCAATGCATAACTTTCCAATCACTTCTCTTTTTGAAAAACTTTTTAGGCATGAGAGACAAGTAATTTTTTTTGTATTTTCATTCTTTTAAATTTTTTTGTATGTTTCACCCACAACTAAACAGAAACAAAAAAAGGAAAAAAAGTCTACTTAGTGAAGAAAGCAAACAAGCACACACTAGAATATCAACCCCACGTTATTGCTCCCCGGCAACGGCGCCAGAAAAGAGCTTGATAATCCCCAAGTGCAGAGAATCATCATAGCAATTTTCAAAGGTGGAAGTGATAAGTATGGAGTGTCGAACCCACAAGGAGCTAAAGGTAAGATCAATATTCTCTCAAGCCCTATCTGCCACTCATACGACTCTACGTACACCAAACGTTTGCTTCCAACTAGAAACGAGAAATAAAACTACGTTGTGGGTATGAAGTGGATAACTTTGTATTATATCAGAGATCTAAAATATTAAAGTAGGTGCTGTTATCATAAAGTTAGAATATATTACTAAATATTATAAATAGCGAGTGTGGAATAATGATGGATCGGTGTGCGGAATTGTCCTAGGCAATTGTTAACAAGACCGGTAATCACTATTGCAGTTTCATATGAGGGAGAGGCATAAGCTAACATACTTTGTCTTCTTGGATCATGTGCACTTATGTGTGACGCCCCCGATTTGACCGTACACTAATCATGCACGCAAATGTGTACGATCAAGATCAAGGACTCACGGGAAGATATCACAACACAACTCTACAAATAAAATAAGTCATACAAGCATCATATTACAAGCCAGGGGCCTCGAGGGCTCGAATACAAGAGCTCGATCATAGACGAGTCAGCGGAAGCAACAATATCTGAGTACAGACATAAGTTAAACAAGTTTGCCTTAAGAAGGCTAGCACAAACTGGGATACAGATCGAAAGAGGCGCAGGCCTCCTGCCTGGGATCCTCCTAACTACTCCTGGTCGTCGTCAGCGGGCATCACGTAGTAGTAGGCACCTCCGGTGTAGTAGGGGTCGTTGTCGACGGTGGCGTCTGGATCCTGGGCTCCAACATCTGGTTGCGACAACCAGGTAGAAGGGATAGGGGAAAAGAGGGAGAAAGCAACCGTGAGTACTCATCCAAAGTACTCGCAAGCAAGGAGCTACACTACATATGCATGGGTATCAAATGGAGTAAGGGTATCATATGTGGACTGAACTGCAGAATGCCGGAATAAGAGGGGGATGGCTAGTCCTTTCGAAGACTACGCTTCTGGTAACCTCCATCTTGCAGCATGTAGAAGGGAGTAGACTGAAGTCCTCCAAGTATCATCGCATAGCATAATCCTAACCGATGATCCTCCCCTCGTCGCCCTGTGAGAGAGCGACCACCGGTTGTATCTGGCACTTGGAAGGGTGTGTTTTATTAAGTATCTGGTTCTAGTTGTCATAAGGTCAAAGTACAACTCCAAGTCGTCCTGTTACCGAAGATCACGGCTATTCGAATAGATTAACTTCCCTGCAGGGGTGCACCACATACCCCAACACGCTCGATCCCATTTGGCCGGACACACTTTCCTGGGTCATGCCCGGCCTCGGAAGATCAACACGTCGCAGCCCCACCTAGACACAACAGAGAGGTCAGCACGCCGGTCTAAACCTAAGCGCACAGGGGTCTGGGCCCATCGCCCTTAGCACACCTGCACGTTGCGTACGCGGCCGGAAGCAGAACTAGCCCCCTTAATACAAGAGCAGGCTTACGTTCCAATCCGGCGCGCGCCACTCAGTCGCTGACGTCACGAAGGCTTCGGCTGATACCACGACGCCGGGATACCCATAACTACTCCCGCGTAGATGGTTAGTGCGTATAGACCAAATGGCCAGACTCAGATCAAATACCCAGATCTCGTTAAGCGTGTTAAGTATCCGCAAACGCCGACCAGGGCCAGGCCCACCTCTCTCCTAGGTGGTCTGAACCTGCCCTATCGCTCCGCCTCAAAGATCCACTCGCGGATGCTCCTACGAGCCGACCCGTCTTTAATCACCACATGTATCATGTATAAAGTATATAGTATATACCCGTGATCACCTCCCGAGTGATCACGGCCCGATAGTATAGCATGGCAGACGGACAAGAATGTAGGGCCACTGATGATAAACTAGCATCCTATACTAAGCATTAGGATTGCAGGTAAAGGTAACAACAGTAGTAGCAAGGACAGGCTATGCATCAGGATAGGATTAACGGGAAGCAGTAACATGCTACACTACTCTAATGCATGCAATATAGAGAGGAGTAGGCGATATCTGGTGATCAAAGGGGGGGCTTGCCTGGTTGCTCTGGCAAGAGAGAGGGGTCGTCAACACCGTAGTCGTACGGGGTAGCAGCGGCGTCGGTCTCGGTGTCTAGAGAGAGAAGAGGGGGAAGAAACGATAAATATAATGCAAGCATATGCATAGTGATGCATGACATGACAAGTTACGGCGTTAGAGGTGCCCTAACGCGGTAGTAGGTGATACCGGTGAAGGGGGATAACATCCGGGAAAGTATCCCCGGTGTTTCGCGTTTTTGGACCGGTGAACCGGAGGGGAAAAGTTGCGAGTTTGATAGGTTAGGGATGCGTGGCGGACGAACGGGCTGCGTATCCGAATTCGTCTCGTCGTTCTGAGCAACTTTCATGTACAAAGTTTTCCCATCTGAGCTACGGTTTATTTTATATTAATTTTTAAAGATTTAATCATTTTTAGAATTTATTTAATTATTTAACTCTAACATTATCCAGAATAGTATATGCTGATGTCATCATGACGTCAGCAGTCAACAGAGGTGTTGACTGGTCAAACTGACGTGTGGGTCCAGTGGGACCCACCTGTCATGCACTGTTTTAATTAACTAACTATTAATTAGGTTAATTAGCGATTAGGTTAATCTAATTATAATTAATTAACTTAATTAATTCCTTAATTAAATAATAATAATTATTATTATTATTATTTATTTTTAATCTTTTTTTTGTTCTGGGGGCGTGGGCCCCGTTTGGCAGTGGCCCGAATGGCCTAACGGGCGCTGGGCGCCGGGCGGTACGGGCGACGAGCGCCAGCCCGATAGGGCGCCGCGGGGCAACGGGCGAAGGGGCGGGCGCGTGGCCTGGCGTCGGTGGCCGTGGCCACAGCCGGAGCGCGGGGAGGTTGTGGCACAGGGGCAACCACGACTCGCGGGGCGCGCGTGGCGCGGCGCGCCGTCGGGCGCCGGCCGTAGCAGCAACGGCAAGGCGGAGGGAGGGTTGCGCGGGCGAGCGGAGCCAGGGCAGCACGGCAGGCGCGGGGCGGAGGCCGGCGCGGGCGCAGCCTGGTCGTGCACGGAGCAGGGCACCGGACGCAGCAACGGGAGGACGCGAACGGCGACTACGGCGAAAGGATTGAGAGGGGGATCGTCGGTGGGGTCCCTCACCCGCGTTGCAGGGGAGGCCCGATGCAGGGCGAACGCGACGGCGGGGAGCGGTGGAGTCGAGGAGGCGTTCCGGCGGGGTCCGACAACGGCGCGTGGCGAGGCAGCGCCGGCATCGAGCACGTCGGGTGGCGGGGAGGAGATGAGGAGGCGGGCGGCGAAGCGGCGTTCCAGGCGGCGTAGGGCGACGGGGATCGACGGCGGCGTCGGGCGCGCCGCCCAGATCCAGAACGGGGAAGGAGGAGGAGAGGCGTGTGAGGGGGTGTCGGGCACGAGCGCTTCGCCTCTGGGCGTGCGGCGGCGCGAGGGATGGCGAGGGGAGTGAGGGGGTCGAGTGGGAGGAGTGGGGAACAGCTAGGGTTAGGTCTCAGGGGGGGTGGGGATAAGGTGCGGCCGGCTGGGCCGGCCCGTTCGGACGGCGAAGGCCAGCTGGGCCACTTGGCCCAGCGGGGGGGGGGTTCTGTTTTTTTTTGTTTGACCCTTTCTTTTTTATTATTTTTCTTTTCTGTTTTCTTTTAGCTCCTAATTATTTTAGTTTCTTTAAAATGCCAGGTTAGCACCTAACTTAGTATCATCAAAATAGGCCACTGCCAAACCTAGTTTGGACCCAAAATAAATTAGTATAATGTATTTTTATTTTTCAAAAGCAATTAAATTATTAGTTTAGCCACTGTTTTTAATTAGTTTAGGGCACTTAGACACTTTGTAAAAGGTTTGTTCCACCACAAAATCTAGTTAGGGATCATTTGCCACATGATGAACATTTTAGTTTTGATGTTTGAAAACTTTTATTGTTTGCTTGATTTTGACTTTGAATTTGAATCGGTTTTGGCCTAACGGTAGATTATCAATAGTAACCGGGGTGACGTGGCATGATTATCATTGGATTACTGTAGCTTGATTACCCGGGCGTTACAAAACTCCTCCACTACAAGAAATCTCGTCCCGAGATTTAGGAGGTAGAAGGAAACAACGCGGGGTATTCATCACGCAGGCGATCCTCGCGTTCCCAAGTGGCTTCGTCTTCAGAGTGATTCGACCACTGGACTTTGAGGAATTTGATCGCCTTCTGACGTGTGCGGCGTTCAGCTTGATCGAGAATGCGGACCGGATGCTCTTTATAGGAGAGGTCTTGTTGCAATTCAAGCACTTCATGATCCACTGCTCGAATTGGGTCCTTGAAGCAGCGTCGGAGTTGTGACACATGGAACACATCGTGAACCTGAGAAAGGTTCGGCGGAAGCTCCAGTTGATATGCCACTTTACCACGCCTTTCGAGAATAGTGAAAGGACCAATATAGCGGGGAGCTAGCTTTCCCTTGATCCCGAATCGGTGAGCACCCTTCATTGGTGTAACTCGAAGATAAGCCTTTTCGCCAGGTTGATAGACCATGTCTTGGTGATGACGGTCATACTGACTTTTCTGACGTGACTGAGCAGTCTTGAGATTCTCGCGAATAATGCGAACTTGTTCTTCGGCCTGTTGTATAATATCCGGACCAAAGAGTGGACGTTCCCCAGTTTCTGACCAGTTCAGAGGGGTTCGACACTTTCGTCCATATAGCACTTCGAAGGGGGACATCTTTAGACTAGCTTGATAGCTATTATTATAAGAGAACTCGGCATATGGAAGAGATTCCTCCCATTTCTTGCCGAATGAGATTACACAAGCTCGAAGCATGTCTTCGAGAACTTGGTTGACACGTTCAACCTGTCCTTGCGACTGAGGATGGAACGCAGTACTGAACGACAGATGAGTCCCCATAGCTTCTTGGAAACTCGCCCAAAACCTTGAAGTGAATAAGCTGCCACGGTCTGAACTGATAACCAGTGGGATACCGTGAAGTGAAACAATTCTAGCCATGTAGAGAGTAGCAAGCTGACTAGCAGTGATTGTCTCTTTGACCGCCAGGAAATGGGCAACTTTGGAAAGCCGGTCAATGACGACAAGAACAGCATCATTACCTTTCTGCGATTTGGGAAATCCAGTGACGAAGTCCATTTCAACATGGTCCCATTTCCATTCAGGAATAGAGATAGGTTGCAGAGTTCCAGCAGGCCTTTGATGCTCTGCTTTGATTCGGCGACAAACGTCACACTCAGCAACATAACGAGCAATGTCCTGCTTCATATTAGACCACCAGAATCTTTGACGAATATCCTGGTACATCTTTGTACTACCAGGATGGATGGACAGAGGCGTATCATGGGCTTCTTGCATAACCCTTTTAGTCTTATCCAGGTTTTTCTTCGAACATGGTACCACTAGGCGGCCTTTGAAATACAAGGCGCCATCGTCGGCGATCGTGAAGAATGAGGGCTTTCCTCTTTTGAGGTCGCGCTTAATCTTGAGGACTTCATCGTCACATTTCTGTATCCATTTGATGGTGTCCACAAGATCTGGTTTCGCAACCAGGGTATTGAGAGAACCCTTGGAAACAACATGGAGGTTCCGTTTGGGAAAACCTTCGGGAGGGGGAGCGAGTGATCCCGGGGGAACAATATGGAGGTTCAGCCTTCTAAATTCTTCGGTAAGCGAGGGCTGAACTTTGTGGACCTGGAGGTGGTTGCAGTAAGACTTGCGGCTCAGGGCATCAGCCATTACATTAGCCTTGCCGGGGGTATATGATATATCCACGTCAAAGTCTGCAACAGTCTCCATCCATCTTTGCTGACGGAGGTTCAGGTCTGGCTGAGTAAACAGATACTTCAGACTTTGATGGTCGGTGAAGATCTCGCAACGATTACCGAGAAGGTAATGTCGCCACTGCTTCAGTGCATGAATGACAGCAGCAAGCTCGAGGTCATGAACCGGGTAGTTTTCTTCGTGAGGGCGCAGTTGACGAGAGGCATAAGCAATCACTCTGCGCTCTTGCATTAGGACACAGCCTAATCCTTGACGGGAAGCGTCGCAGTAAATGACGAAGTCCTTCTTAGTATCAGGTGGAACAAGTACGGGGGCAGAAGTCAACTTGTCTTTGAGCGCCTGGAAACTTTCCTGACACTTGTCTGTCCAGTCGAACTTGACACCCTTATGCAACAAATTAGTCAGAGGCCTGGCAATCTTGGAGAAGTTCTCGACGAATCGACGGCAATAGCTGGCGAGACCGAGAAAACTTCGGACTTGCTTCACATTCTTCGGAGGAGTCCAATCGAGAATAGCCTGAACTCGTTCAGGGTTGACGGCAATACCATCTTTGGAGATGACATGCCCAAGATAGGTTACTTCGGGAAGCCAGAATTCACACTTGGAATACTTAGCATACAGCTGATGTTCTCGAAGCCTCTCTAGCACAAGACGCAGATGTCCAACATGTTCTTCCTCGTTCTTGGAAAATACAAGGATATCGTCCAGATAAACCACGACGAACTTGTCGAGGTAATCCATGAATATATAATTCATCAGACGAGAGAAGGTGGCTGGAGCATTCGTTAAACCGAATGACATGACGGTGTACTCGTATGATCCATACCGAGTCACGAAGGCAGTTTTTGGGATGTCCTCTTCACGAACACGGATCTGGTGGTAACCCAACCTCAAGTCGAGTTTGGAGAACACTGATGAACCAGCCAGTTGATCATAAAGATCATTGATCCGAGGAAGAGGGTATTTATTCTGAATGGTAGCTTGGTTTATAGGACGGTAGTCTTGGACCAATCGGTTTGTCCCATCCTTCTTCCTAACAAAGAGAGAAGGTGCTCCCCAAGGAGAGCAACTAGGACGAATGAAACCTTTGACAAGAGATTTGTCGATTTCCTCCTTAAGTTCAATGAGTTCATGCGGCGGCATCTTATAGGGTCGTTTGGCTATAGGGGTGGTGCCGGGTTTCAAGTCGATGATGAATTCGACAGCTCTAGCAGGGGGAATCCCTGGAAGTTCTTCTGGGAAGACATCTTGGAATTCACGAACGACGGGAATGTTTTCAATGCCCTCGAGTGGTGCAGCGTTCAACGCATTCAAGGCATAAAGACGTGCCTCGGCGTTCTGAACTAGATGAGCTTGGTAAGCTATTATTTCGTCAGAAGGGTGTAGCAGATGGACGACCTTAGTGGCGCAAACTATAGAAGCAGTATGCGCTTTCAACCAATCCATTCCCAGAATGAGGTCGATGTTAGACGACTTCAGGATAATGGGAGAGGCATAGAATTCCAGCCCTTCGATTTCCACGGGGACATCGATGCCAACCAGTGAGGTTTGACATTGTCCCACGGGGGTTTTTACCAATACCGAAGTGTTCATCTCCTCACATTTAACGTCATGCTTGTATGCAAAATCTTCTGACATGAATGAATGCGATGCCCCTGAATCGAATAAAACAGATGCAGGTACTGAGTTTACGAGGAGTGTACCCATCACGGTAGCAGGCTGGTCTAGAACTTCATTGAGATCAACATGGTTGGCATGAACACGACCATAAGACTTGGCACTGTTGTTGCGAGGCTGGTTGCTTCCACGGCCAGTTGCTGGGAGGGCGAGTTGATTCTGGTTTTGATTGCAATCCCTAGCACGGTGACCTGGCTGACCACACTTGTAGCAGAGGCCATTATTGGGAGTGGGAACAGGAGCTTGTGGTGGTGGAGCTGGAAGCCTTGTCTGCCTAGTTGGAGGAGCAGGCAGACGAGGTGCAGCATAGGACTGCCTTGGGGCAGGTGCATCCGGCTGGTACATGCTGTTGGGGATCCATATCTTGCGCTTCTGCGAGGACGGGCCCGAAGATGAGCCCGTGTCACGGCTGCGCTTGTGAGAGCTCTGGTATTCCTGCAGACCAGTTTCGACGTTGATGGCTTTGTTCACCAGAGTGGCGAAATCAGCAAAGTCGTGCACTAGAAGTGCGAGCTTGATGTCAGCTTGAAGGCCATCACGGAACTTCTCCTGTCTGCGTGCATCAGTTGCGATGTCTTCTTCAGCATAGCGGGACAAGTCAAGAAACTCCCGCTGGTAAGCTTCCACGGTTTTATTGCCTTGGGTGAGGTTGCGGAACTCATGCTTCTTCCGGTCCATAACTCCCTGAGGAATGAAGCGAGCACGGAAGGCAGCTTGGAAGTCTGGCCAGGTGATGATTGTTCCAGCTGGCAGAGTACGCCTGTGGCTGTCCCACCATTGAGCTGCGGGTCCCTTCAGGAAGAAGGAAGCAAAGGTGACATAGCTGGCAGGGGCTACATCAGCAGACTCCATCTCATAGGTGATGTCTCGGAGCCAGTCATCAGCATCCAGAGGCTGAGTTGAGCTGCGGTACACAGTTGGGTTCAGGCGCAAGAAATCCTGCAGAGTTACTGGGGCTGGCTGCTGGTTCATATTGGGGCGAGGAAACTGAGCCATAATATTCTCCATGAACTGACGATTCAGCTCAAACTGTTGCATCATCCCAGCCATGTACTCAGGCGGTGGTGGGGCGTTGCCACCACGACCACGACCACGACCACCTGGTCTAACCATCCTGCTAATACATAACAGGGGTAGTTCAGTATTGAGAAATGTGCAAAGATGAGAATCATTCATGATGAAACATGCACAACGAAAGCAGCACGATAGATACTACATAGTAGTCGACATATCTTACAAAAGAGATCATGCATGGAGTTCGTTACACAGAGTCTGGTACATAGACTAAGACATCATAGGCGGCACACAGGCTCGCGGCGAATGTAGCTAACACTAACAAGCAAGTCTACTTCAGTCCCATGCGGTACTGCGGAGGTAGGTGTAGCCCGACAGCTGGTAGTGACGCGAAGGGAAGACCTCCACGCGAGTAGCCTGGGGCCCACGGATACTCTGGTGCGGAACCCGATGCGCAGGTGGCAGGAGAGGACCCAATGCAGGAGAGTAGCCTCCCACATCTGGCCAGCCGACGCCCTGGGGCATCACGGTCCGGGCAGGGTAGATCGCAGAACGCGACAGCTCTCCAGATCCGACGAAGGGGTGCAACATCGTCAGAGCACGGTAGAGGTGCTGACGAGTGGTGTACAACTCGTGGCGAAGAGCTCGGTTAGCTCGATCCAGCCCATCAGCATGCAGAACCAGGTTCTGATGGTAGAAGGGCTCTCGGGTGACAGTGGAGTAGGCAGCAGTGTAGTAACCCTCCGCACCAACATCGGATGCGATAGCAATGTGCCTGAAGGGGGAGGTATCCAACTCCTGACACTCTCCACGAAGACGTGTCAGAGCAGCATAAGCAGCATCGTGGACCGCCATATCGATAGTCACTCCAACACCATGAGCAGTGTGCAGCACGGTAGTGGAGTCATACTCCCGAGAGTAGAGGTGGACGATGGCACGGTACTGCTCCTGGTTGAAGTCCTGATACTCCTCATAGACGGTGTACTCAGGGTGCCAGCGATAACCCAGATAGGTCATCATCTCAACCAACACGGCAGGTGATCCTGAGGCACCAATGGCCGTCGTGTGGCGCACGACCTGCCTCGTGGGTTCCATCTGAAAACAAAGATGTTTTCACAGGAGTCAAATGACAATGAGGATAATGTTCAAATACTACCCTAAAAAAATAACTAGGGCTTATCCAACTTTGGGGTGAATGTCGTAACGGGATCCTAGTGTCAGAGTTAGTAAATTCGTTTAACCCGAGTAGAAGAGAGTTCAGAGTCCCAGAGTAAAGGTCGAGGAGTAAAAGATCCTAGTACCACCCGATGGCGACGTGGGCCCGTAAGGCACACAGCCAAGTTAGTAAAAGTTTATACAATGTCTAGACTCGACTTCGGCCAAGGAGTGTGGAAGGGGGATTCCTACAGGCAGTCGGCTCTGATACCAACTTGTGACGCCCCCGATTTGACCGTACACTAATCATGCACGCAAATGTGTACGATCAAGATCAAGGACTCACGGGAAGATATCACAACACAACTCTACAAATAAAATAAGTCATACAAGCATCATATTACAAGCCAGGGGCCTCGAGGGCTCGAATACAAGAGCTCGATCATAGACGAGTCAGCGGAAGCAACAATATCTGAGTACAGACATAAGTTAAACAAGTTTGCCTTAAGAAGGCTAGCACAAACTGGGATACAGATCGAAAGAGGCGCAGGCCTCCTGCCTGGGATCCTCCTAACTACTCCTGGTCGTCGTCAGCGGGCATCACGTAGTAGTAGGCACCTCCGGTGTAGTAGGGGTCGTTGTCGACGGTGGCGTCTGGATCCTGGGCTCCAACATCTGGTTGCGACAACCAGGTAGAAGGGATAGGGGAAAAGAGGGAGAAAGCAACCGTGAGTACTCATCCAAAGTACTCGCAAGCAAGGAGCTACACTACATATGCATGGGTATCAAATGGAGTAAGGGTATCATATGTGGACTGAACTGCAGAATGCCGGAATAAGAGGGGGATGGCTAGTCCTTTCGAAGACTACGCTTCTGGTAACCTCCATCTTGCAGCATGTAGAAGGGAGTAGACTGAAGTCCTCCAAGTATCATCGCATAGCATAATCCTAACCGATGATCCTCCCCTCGTCGCCCTGTGAGAGAGCGACCACCGGTTGTATCTGGCACTTGGAAGGGTGTGTTTTATTAAGTATCCGGTTCTAGTTGTCATAAGGTCAAAGTACAACTCCAAGTCGTCCTGTTACCGAAGATCACGGCTATTCGAATAGATTAACTTCCCTGCAGGGGTGCACCACATACCCCAACACGCTCGATCCCATTTGGCCGGACACACTTTCCTGGGTCATGCCCGGCCTCGGAAGATCAACACGTCGCAGCCCCACCTAGACACAACAGAGAGGTCAGCACGCCGGTCTAAACCTAAGCGCACAGGGGTCTGGGCCCATCGCCCTTAGCACACCTGCACGTTGCGTACGCGGCCGGAAGCAGAACTAGCCCCCTTAATACAAGAGCAGGCTTACGTTCCAATCCGGCGCGCGCCACTCAGTCGCTGACGTCACGAAGGCTTCGGCTGATACCACGACGCCGGGATACCCATAACTACTCCCGCGTAGATGGTTAGTGCGTATAGACCAAATGGCCAGACTCAGATCAAATACCCAGATCTCGTTAAGCGTGTTAAGTATCCGCAAACGCCGACCAGGGCCAGGCCCACCTCTCTCCTAGGTGGTCTGAACCTGCCCTATCGCTCCGCCTCAAAGATCCACTCGCGGATGCTCCTACGAGCCGACCCGTCTTTAATCACCACATGTATCATGTATAAAGTATATAGTATATACCCGTGATCACCTCCCGAGTGATCACGGCCCGATAGTATAGCATGGCAGACGGACAAGAATGTAGGGCCACTGATGATAAACTAGCATCCTATACTAAGCATTAGGATTGCAGGTAAAGGTAACAACAGTAGTAGCAAGGACAGGCTATGCATCAGGATAGGATTAACGGGAAGCAGTAACATGCTACACTACTCTAATGCATGCAATATAGAGAGGAGTAGGCGATATCTGGTGATCAAAGGGGGGGCTTGCCTGGTTGCTCTGGCAAGAGAGAGGGGTCGTCAACACCGTAGTCGTACGGGGTAGCAGCGGCGTCGGTCTCGGTGTCTAGAGAGAGAAGAGGGGGAAGAAACGATAAATATAATGCAAGCATATGCATAGTGATGCATGACATGACAAGTTACGGCGTTAGAGGTGCCCTAACGCGGTAGTAGGTGATACCGGTGAAGGGGGATAACATCCGGGAAAGTATCCCCGGTGTTTCGCGTTTTTGGACCGGTGAACCGGAGGGGAAAAGTTGCGAGTTTGATAGGTTAGGGATGCGTGGCGGACGAACGGGCTGCGTATCCGAATTCGTCTCGTCGTTCTGAGCAACTTTCATGTACAAAGTTTTCCCATCTGAGCTACGGTTTATTTTATATTAATTTTTAAAGATTTAATCATTTTTAGAATTTATTTAATTATTTAACTCTAACATTATCCAGAATAGTATATGCTGATGTCATCATGACGTCAGCAGTCAACAGAGGTGTTGACTGGTCAAACTGACGTGTGGGTCCAGTGGGACCCACCTGTCATGCACTGTTTTAATTAACTAACTATTAATTAGGTTAATTAGCGATTAGGTTAATCTAATTATAATTAATTAACTTAATTAATTCCTTAATTAAATAATAATAATTATTATTATTATTATTTATTTTTAATCTTTTTTTTTGTTCTGGGGGCGTGGGCCCCGTTTGGCAGTGGCCCGAATGGCCTAACGGGCGCTGGGCGCCGGGCGGTACGGGCGACGAGCGCCAGCCCGATAGGGCGCCGCGGGGCAACGGGCGAAGGGGCGGGCGCGTGGCCTGGCGTCGGTGGCCGTGGCCACAGCCGGAGCGCGGGGAGGTTGTGGCACAGGGGCAACCACGACTCGCGGGGCGCGCGTGGCGCGGCGCGCCGTCGGGCGCCGGCCGTAGCAGCAACGGCAAGGCGGAGGGAGGGTTGCGCGGGCGAGCGGAGCCAGGGCAGCACGGCAGGCGCGGGGCGGAGGCCGGCGCGGGCGCAGCCTGGTCGTGCACGGAGCAGGGCACCGGACGCAGCAACGGGAGGACGCGAACGGCGACTACGGCGAAAGGATTGAGAGGGGGATCGTCGGTGGGGTCCCTCACCCGCGTTGCAGGGGAGGCCCGATGCAGGGCGAACGCGACGGCGGGGAGCGGTGGAGTCGAGGAGGCGTTCCGGCGGGGTCCGACAACGGCGCGTGGCGAGGCAGCGCCGGCGTCGAGCACGTCGGGTGGCGGGGAGGAGATGAGGAGGCGGGCGGCGAAGCGGCGTTCCAGGCGGCGTAGGGCGACGGGGATCGACGGCGGCGTCGGGCGCGCCGCCCAGATCCAGAACGGGGAAGGAGGAGGAGAGGCGTGTGAGGGGGTGTCGGGCACGAGCGCTTCGCCTCTGGGCGTGCGGCGGCGCGAGGGATGGCGAGGGGAGTGAGGGGGTCGAGTGGGAGGAGTGGGGAACAGCTAGGGTTAGGTCTCAGGGGGGGTGGGGATAAGGTGCGGCCGGCTGGGCCGGCCCGTTCGGACGGCGAAGGCCAGCTGGGCCACTTGGCCCAGCGGGGGGGGGGGGTTCTGTTTTTTTTTGTTTGACCCTTTCTTTTTTATTATTTTTCTTTTCTGTTTTCTTTTAGCTCCTAATTATTTTAGTTTCTTTAAAATGCCAGGTTAGCACCTAACTTAGTATCATCAAAATAGGCCACTGCCAAACCTAGTTTGGACCCAAAATAAATTAGTATAATGTATTTTTATTTTTCAAAAGCAATTAAATTATTAGTTTAGCCACTGTTTTTAATTAGTTTAGGGCACTTAGACACTTTGTAAAAGGTTTGTTCCACCACAAAATCTAGTTAGGGATCATTTGCCACATGATGAACATTTTAGTTTTGATGTTTGAAAACTTTTATTGTTTGCTTGATTTTGACTTTGAATTTGAATCGGTTTTGGCCTAACGGTAGATTATCAATAGTAACCGGGGTGACGTGGCATGATTATCGTTGGATTACTGTAGCTTGATTACCCGGGCGTTACATTATGATTGAAACTCTAGCAAGCATCCGCAACTACCAAAGATCATTAAGGTAAAACCCAACCATAGCATTAAAGTATCAAGTTCTCTTTATTCCCATACGCCATGTCCCGCTTATCCGTGTTTGTATTTCAGTCACTCACGCAACGCAGACAATAAGAAAACTATGGACATATTGCAACACCCTACAGCGGGAATCCTTCACACTTGCGCGACACGGAGAGCACCATAGGATAACACCAAAGTAAAACATACAACTCATACCAATCTAGATCATCAATCAACCCAAAGACAAAGGATATCTACTCAAAACAGCATAGGATGGCAACACATCATTGGATCATAATATGAGGCATAAAGCACCATGTTCAAGTAGGGATTACAGCGGGGTGCGAGAGAGTGGACCACATAAAATAGATGAGGGTGGTGATGTTGATGAAGACGATCACCGCGGCGATGATTCCCCTCTCGATGGCACTCCGGTGCCACCAAGATAGAGGAGGAGAGATTATCCCCCTTGTGCTTCCTCCTCCATGGCCTCCCCCTGGATGGGGATAGGTTCTTCCTCTGGTCCTTGGCCTTCATGACGATGATGGCCCCTCCGGGATCCTCCTCCATGCCCTCCGGTGATGATGGCCCCCTCCGGCAGGGTGCCAAAGAGGGCCTAGATTGATTTCTCGTGGCTATAGGCGGTGGAACTTCCGATCTAGGTTAATTTCCGGAGGTTTCTGTATATATAAGAGGTTTTGGCGTCGAGAACAAGTCAGGGGGTCTCCGGGCTGTCCACGAGGTAGGGAGGCGTGCCTCCCACGCTCGTGGGAAGCCTGAGACTCTTCTGGCCCAACTCTTTTATCCCTTGATCTTCTTCTGGTCCAAAAATAAGCTCCGTTAAGTTTCAGGTCAATTGGACTCCATTTGGTTTTCCTTTCCTGTGATACTCTAAAATAAGGAAAAAACAGAAACTGGCACCGGGCTCTAGGTTAATAGGTTAGTCCCCAAAACCATATAAAATAGCATAAAAATTCATATAAAACATCCAAGGGTGATAATATAATAGCATGAATACTTCATAAATTATAGATACGTTGAAGACGTATCAAGACCACATGGTGCGGGGTGGTTGGCGGCGCGCCCCTGGTCCAGATCTGGGCCCTGCGGTCCCCATCTGGGTCCTAGCGGGCCAACCCCGGCGCGGCTTCAGTGTCTTCTGCGTGGTGGGGAGGAGGAGCAGCTCGAACCGGGGGTGGCGGGGCTGACGTCATGCCTGCTGCAGCATGAAGGTGGGAGCTTTATGGGCCTATGAGGGCCCGGTTGGGCCTGTGGGCCCATGAGCCTGGTATGCTCCTGCTATTGCGTCCAGTCGGCTACCGTCGTTGACGATGGAGGTTGAGCTCTCCCGTGTGTAGACGGTGTTGCTGCCTCTAGTCCCGGCTCCTCCTCTTCAATGTGCAAACCTCTCTTCGTGTTGCCGTGGTGAGGCGGCGTGGAAGCCTCAAGACCATGCTGGCGCAAGATGGTGCTCGGTTTGGTGGCGTGCTCCGGAGTGCCCGAGGTGAAGGTTGGGATCGGGAGAAATCCCGGTCGGCTTGACCGACACCGGCGCAATGGCGCCTGAGGGTGCCGCCGGACCTTCCTGGAGGGCATCGGGGGCTATCCTTCCTCTCTCCTCGTCGCGTATCGGGGGAAACCCTTGGCAGCAGTGTCGTCACCGTCGTGTCCCTTATTGGAGGTGTTGATTGGTACTGGCGCTTCGGAGTCTAGGAGCTAGGTGGGAGATTTCCGGCGGGCTTGCGAGGCTTCTTTGTTTTTGTCGATCCGTCGTTGTCGGCATTTGTTTCTTTTGTCTTTCTCTTTCGGTTCTTTTGGGTGTGTCTGTGCTGCTTCCGCCCCATCACCTATCGTTGGTTGTACCGGCTGGTTGCTTTGTAATACAAAGCGGGGGAAAACCCTTTTTTGGATCTTGTGCACATATCTATCGTCTTATTAAAGTTGTATATGTTCTCAAGCAGGCTCCTCAAATATGGCATGCTCGACTTGCTTCGGTTCTTCAATGATATAGGTTTGTTGCTTCCACCGCTGATACATCCCTGTTTATCCTGCATCGGTTGGATATTATTCTTTAACTCCTTGTTTATGTTGATGACATCATCGTGCTCGGCTCGTCCTCATAGGCTATTGATCGTCGGGAGTTTGTTGTTAACGACCTTGCTCCTCTCCATTATGTCCTTGGTACTGAAGTTGCTCGACGTTCTGGTGGGCTTACTCTGACACATCGTTAATATGCATTTGGTCTTCTTCAGCGTGCTGGTATGATAAAGTGCAAGGCTGTCGATACTCCTATGTCTGTTGTTGTCAAACTGTTTCATGCTGATAGTTCTCCATTGGGTTATGATGATGCCAGTACCTATCGGAGTCTTGTTGGTGGCTTGTAGTATCTCACTTTTACACGTCTAGATTTATCGTTTGCTCTCAACCGTGTATGTCAATTTCTTCACTCACCTACTGAAGATCATTGGTCTGCTGTCAAAAGGATCCTTTGGTTTGTTCATGGCACTCTCGATCATGGTCTTCTCATTTGGCCCTCAGTTTCCAGTTCCATTTTGGTGTATTCTGATGCTGATTGGGCCGGTGATGTTGGGGATAGGTGATCCACGTGGGGATATGCCCTCTTTCATGGTGGAAACCTGATTGCTTGGAGTGCGTGTAAATAGGCTACTATGTCTCGCTCTAGCACAAAGTCTGAGTACAAGGCGGTCACCAATGCCACATCAGAACTTATCTGGGTGAAAACTTTGCTCAAAGAACTTGATGTTTGAATGGTTCTCCACCAGTTATATGGTGTGATAATATTGATGCCACTTATCTCTCTTCCAACTCATTTTTCACGCGTGGACGAAGCACATTAAGATAGATTTTCATTTTGTTCATAAACAGTTGCTCAGAAGATGTTGCAAGTTCGGTTTGTGTCCTCAAAGATCAGCTAGCCGACATGTCACAAAACTATTGCCACTTAAATTGTTTCAGGAGTGCAAACACAATCATGTTTCCCATAGTTGAGATCGAGGGAGGCCGGCATAACATGTACATACCATGGTATAATTAGATTAGATACTAACCCTATTTTGTATCTATCTCTTTGTAATCCTATGATGTTAATATATTCGAAATATGTATATGGCAACCGTGTGGCAGACTGCGAAACTGACACACGCATCAAGCGCCGTCAGTTCCCTTCCCGATCTCCTGATTTTATCGCGCACACCCGCTTGTGCCTTCCTAATTTTCGCAAAAATAATGCTTTGGACTAGGATTTGAACTCTGGTCTGCAGGTAATCAACAAAGGGAGCTAACCACCTCACCTATGCCATTCATTGTTGAAATAGCTAAGGGAAATATTGTTTTTGACATGTTTTTGCCTTTAATATGTCAGCACTGAAAAACTTTTTGTTTCACCTATCAAACTTGGCACATAAACTTTTCCCATGGTAAATTCTCCATCACCACCACGATAATTGATGCACCACCAACATGATAACTTTTGTATACCACGCGGTACATTATGTGTAAGTAGCATGGTCATAAGCACTGAAGGCGTGATAACTTTGGCAAAACCATCGTGGTAACTTTGATCATTGGGAATAAATTTGTTGAACCCGCCCCCGGTAATTTTTGTAAATAGCACGATAACATTCACGCCATAGACCTGATAATTTAGATACAAACATCATGATAACTTTAACCATTGGGGAAGACAAATGTGAAAAGCTACCCGATAATTTATGTGTAAATAGATGTTAATATACGCAACGCACATCTGATAACTGAGGTAGAAACACCATGGTAACTTTGACCGTAGGGAATATTTTTTTTGAAAAGATACTCTGGTATCTTCTGTGTAAATAGCACGGTAGTATACCTCCCTCCCCTGGCATTTTTATGTGTAAATAGTATGGAAACATATGCACCGCGATAACTAAACACCATGATAAGTTTTTGACCCGTGGAGGGAATTTGCTGAAACATATCCCTGATAAATTTTGTGTAAATAGCATGATATTTTAAGAACTACGGGCTTGATAGGTTACCTAGAATCACCATGATAATTTTTTGTCCCAAAAAAAAGTTGTTCAAAACATCCTCAACAATTTTTGTGTAAATAACATGATAATATAAGCACCGCATAACCGGTAACTTGCAATATAAACATGATGGTAACTTTTTTACCAAAGGAAAATAAGTTGTTAAAAACATACACTCGCCTCGCGCGTGGGCCTCTTGTATGAACACAACACATGGCATGCCACGGAAAGATCACATAATGTTTACTGTCATGAGGGGCACACGTGCTATAGGCGTGATAAGTTACACAAAAATATCGTGGTAATTTTTGACATATGGAAAAAGCTACCGAAACACACCTAGGTTTTTAGGTGCAAGTACCATGATAATATACGAACTGTAGAACCGGTAACTCATGTACAATCCCCCATGGTAACTTTGACCGTGGAAAGGTTGATGTACATATACCCTGATAACTTATGTGTAAGTACCATGTTATTTTACACATCAAAGACCTTATATCTTGTGTATAAAACACAACGGTAACTTTGAAGGGGTGTAGTTGTTGAAGCATAGTACCTGGTACGTTGATAACTTGCATACGAATGCCATGATATCTTTGTCCTGAAGAGAAATCATGTGGTAGACGTGAAGAAGTGGCAGTTTTCTCAGAGGTGGGCACGCGAGATGTGCGGGAGAAGCAGGTTTCTCAGACGAGTCTGGGTCCATTTGGAAGGAGGCGAGGTCAAAGGACGAAGAATCGTGTGATACTTTAAAATGAAACAAGTAGAGGTGTGGCAGTTTTGCTTATATGGCACACGTGTGCCAAATATCACGGTCCTAATATTATATATATATATATATATATATATATATATATATATATATATACACATGACCGATGCCACCCTTTGGGTGCGTGAGTTATTCTCTCCAAACCGATCTTCAAACACGTTTACATTGTGCACATGAACACCGTCACTTACCACCTCAAGAGCTTCGGTAATGATTGGTGAGATAACAGAACCGACAAATAAAACCCTAATAAATATGCTATGGCCTCCCTCATTACATTTGTCTTTTGAACAATTTGGAACTAGAGAAATGTTAGGATGTTCCACCACATACTCACATGTGTGCGCCGTCGCCGATCCTTCTAAATATCGTCTTAGAGGAATTTAAATTTTGGGTTACCGTGGAAGCAAAGAAACTGGCATACTCCTATTACTCAGCACGAGTAATTGCCATGTTATGCTTGTGGGTCTCTCGTAAAACTTTATTTTCTCCTTAAATGTTTTTTGAGCGAAATTATTTTCTCCTCAATTGATAGATGGGCCATTCTCATGCCTCCGTTGAAAAAAAAACCTCAGCAAAACCTTTTCAGTAAACCTCCCCACGAGGCAGCTGCGAGGCAAATTTGGCGGACGGTTGGATGCAGTCTGGGGAGCATACGACCTCGCCGTTCAACGGCCGAGATGCAGCAGAAAGTAGCCGCTGGTCTCTGGAGTTCAAGGCCGGCCTCCAGTTCGTCCCGCGCCGCCGCATTGCCTACCTCCTCCCTCCACCCTTCCGGCCTCCTCCTCCCACCGCAGCGGCGGCCGCCGCCTCACCGTTTCATGTCCAGGCTCCTGCCCCGCATCACCGCGCTCCCAGGCTGTCGCCGCAGCCACAACCCGATCCCGCCCGCCCTCGCGGAGTCGCTCGCGCGGGTCCTCGCCACCCGCTCCACCAACCCGGCCTGGGCCCGCTCCCTCGCCGCGCTCCTCCCCTCCCCGCTCTCAGACGGCGGCCTCGCCGACGCCGTCGTCTCCCTGCGCGACCCCGACCTCGCCCACGCGCTCCTCTCCTGGTCCCGCTCCCACTCCGGCAGCCGCCACCATGACGCCGACAAACTCCCGCCGCCCACGCCTATCGCGCATTCCGCCCTCCTCCGCCTCCTCGCCCGCTCCGGCCGCTTCGACGCCGTCGACTGCACGCTCCAGGACATGTCTCGCGCGGGCGTCGCGCCCACGTATGCTTGCCTCGGCGAGCTTGTGGCTGCCTACGCCGACGCCGGGATCGAAACGAAGGCCACCGATATGTGCGAGCGCGTCAGGGCGCAATATGGAATGCTCCCTGCGGCGATCCACAGCAACTGCCTGCTCAGACTCCTCGTGGAGAGGCGGCAGTGGGACGACGCCCACAAGTTGTATGACGAAATGCTTGCTAAGGAAGGTGGCGCGGATGATTACAGCACATGTGTGATGGTCCGGGGCCTTTGCTTGGAAGGGCTGGTCGAGAAGGGCGTGAAGTTGATTGAGGCGAGGTGGGGAGCAGGGTGCGTGCCAAATTCTGTGTTCTATAATGTCTTGATCGATGGTTATTGTCGACGCGGCGGCATGGGTAGGGGACTGTTGCTCTTGGGTGAGATGGAGATGAAGGGGGTATTGCCAACTGTGGTAACATATGGAACTCTTATGAGCTGGCTCGGGAGGAAGGGTGATCTTGAGAAGGTTACCTATTTGCTGTCAGAGATGCGGGAAAGGAGACTGTCCCCCAACATTGAGATTTATAACAGTGTCATCGATGCTTTGTGCAAATGCCGGTCTGCACCACAGGCAATGGTAGTCTTGAAGCAGATTTTTGCAAGTGGCTGTGACCCTGATGTCATTACTTTTAGTACTTTGATATCTGGGCTCTGCAGGGAAGGGCGTGTTCAAGAGGCTGAGCGTCTGTTGAGGGAGGCCATTAGGAGGGAGGTAAACCCAAATCTATTCAGTTATACTTCATTGATTCATGGCTTCTGCATTAGAGGACAAGTGATGGATGCATCCAATTTGCTTGTGGAAATGATGGAAAGAGGGTATACTCCTGATGTGGTCACATTTGGAGCCCTGATTCATGGTCTTGTTGTTGCTGGGCAAGTCAGTGAGGCATTGCTTGTCCGGGAGAAGATGACAGCGAGACAGCTTCTCCCTGATGCTAACATATATAATGTGCTGATTAGTGGGCTATGCAAGAAACATATGCTTCCTGCAGCTAGAAACCTTCTAGCAGAGATGCTCGAGCAAAATGTCCACCCTGATAAATTTGTTTACACCACATTGATTGATGGGTTCATTAGGAACGAGAGTCTTGATGAGGCAAGGAAAGTATTCGAATTCATGGAACAAAAGGGTGTCCGCCTTGATGTTGTAGGCTATAATGCTATGATAAAAGGATACTGTCAGTTTGGAATGCTGGATGAGGCAATTGTATGCATGAACAACATGAGAAAGGTGAGGTGTATCCCAGATGAGTTTACATATTCCACTCTTATCACTGGCTATGTTAAACAAGGCAATATGGGTGGAGCTCTAAGGTTACTGTGCGAAATGACGAAAAGGAGATGCCAACCAAATGTTGTTACATACTCATCGTTAATAAATGGATACTGCAAGCTAGGTGATACAGATACTGCAGAAGATATATTCGCAAACATGCAACTTGAAGGTCTATTCCCCAATGTGATAACTTATACCATTTTAATTGGTAGCCTGTTTAAAAAAGATAAAGCGATGAAAGCTGCTGCATATTTCGAACACATGCTGATTAATTGTTGTGCTCCTAGTGATATTACGTTGCATTGTTTAGTTACTGGTCTCACTAACTGTATGGCTTGTATCGTCAGTTCAAACTGCAGTGGTACTGTTAAGATGCATGACAAGGGTGCTCTTTTGGACATATTCAGGGGTTTGGTTAATGGCAAATGGGATCCAAGGAATGCAGCATACAATGCTATTATCTTCGGCCTATGCAGACACAATATGCTTGGTAACGCATTGGACATAATAAATAAGATGGCTAACAAAGGGTACTCACCGGACTCTGTCACTTTCATTGCACTTCTTTATGGATTTTGTTCTGTTGGCAAATCAAGGGATTGGAGGAGCATCCTACCTAATGACTTTCAGCCAGATCAACTTCAGATAGCCTCTAGGTACATGATACTATTTGATCAATATGTAGCAAAGTCAGTTGGTTGTGAAGTCTCTAGTGCTCTGCAGTTATATCTTGAAGAATGTGGATCCTTAAAACAAATGGAGCATAAATTTAAGTGTTCCTGATATTGTTCCTGGCACTTGCAAATGACGGATAACACTTATCAGCAAGTGAAGACTAAGAGTAGAATGGTTTGTAATACCATATCTACAGGACTTTCTGCCAGCACTGGTAATGCGTGATAGATCTCCAGTAGAAATGGTCTCCCTGAAGGTAATAATCTTGATATCATATTAATATATGAGAATAGACCTTGCTTGAATCTCCTGTGACAAATTCTTTCTGGCTTGCTGACATTCCATGAGAGCATGACAATATAAGTTTAGAATTTTAATACTGGACATGCAAAACTGCTAATAATACCACCCTCAGAACACATTGTTAATTTGCTAAAAGCTGGCTCTCCATACGTTCTACTGTACTAATCTTGGGATCACATTTTGCATTTTGGTCAGGTCAGGACAGGAAGATGCCGATTTCACATTCACATCCAGAAGGGGAGTGGATCTCCTTATAAATATCACCGAGTGATTGCTCTTGATCAAGAAAAAAAACTTCGAATAGGCATCTGATGTGACTTTAATTGTCTGGTAAGGTGGATTCTCAACAAGTGCTTGTGCAATTAAGCAGGTGAATGAACTGTGAATCAATTGGTAGAGCACACACTCAGGGTTTACAGGGCATGGTTTTTGTGATATATCTATTGATATTGGAAGGAGCTCTATGGAACTGCTTTGGCTGTTGGAATTTGGTGTGTACAAAGCCACAAACACTTAGCAGTAACAGCGGCAATATCAGAATATTGAGTGGTCTTCCATGAGCCTACTAAGTTGCAAGGCAGAACTTGGATTTCTTCCACTGAGCTAACGGAGACTGATGAGAGCAATATTTTTCGTTAGACCAATTCTAGCAAGGAACAGAAAACCAAACAGCTAATTTAACTGAAAGTTCACAGGTAAAAAAAAACTAAAACTTGCAAGTTGCGAGTTGCAAGGGTATCAGGTGTGTTCCTGATCTGCTGAGGCCTGTTGCTCTTTCTCTGGCCTAGAGACCGAAAAGTTCTGATTGGTACCTGAAAAACTATTGATTGATGACAATTCAATGAGACATCTAGGTTGGTCATTTCAAGGATTTGTAGCACTTTAGAGTTTAGAGCATAGTAATGGCCGGAATAACAGAAGGCAACACATGTTAACCGCTAATCGACTGTTCGAATGCTGTATCATCACTAGCGACTAGTGAAAGCCCGATACGTGTAAATAAAAAACTAATGTAGACATATATAATCACTCCTGCGAAGTACTATTCATCTGAAATTAATGACCAATTAAAACATGTTTCATCTTTGCTGTGCATGTAGGAGTACTGATTGATTTATTGTTAATTGTGTAAAAAGTTCTTGGATCGCTGATTTGATTGACCAGCTATTATGAACACGGCCAAACTGGAGCATCCCTTTATTCTGAATAGGAAAATGTACACAAGAATCAAATTACAGACGATTTTTTGAAGTAAAATTACAGACATTATTGTTAATAGCCCACTGGCCATTGCCACTGCTCTGAAGATCCAGCACCAACTTGCTCGTCCTACGCTTCCACCCTCCTTATTTGCACAGGGAATCCGCCCTTCATCCTGAGCGTCACCGAAAGCACGTGCTCCGGCACGCCGCTGCCGGCGTTCTTGCGGACGACGTCCACCGCGAATTCTTCGAGCACACTGGCAGCGATCGACTTCATCTGCACGTAAGCCATCTCCTTCCCGAGGCACGTCCTCGGCCCGGCATGGAACACCGTGTACCGGAACGGGCTCTCCGGTCGGAACGCGCCATCGTCGCCGAGCCACCGCTCCGGCTTGAACTCGGCGCAGTCCTTGCCCCATATAGCCGCGAGCCGCCCCATGGCGTACGCGCTGTACGTGATGTTCCAGCCGGCGCCAATGTGCGTGCCGTCGGGGAGCGTGTCGTCCGCCGCGCTTGACTGGGAGTCGATCGGCACCGGCGGGTAGAGCCGCATCGACTCGGTGAGCGCGGCGTGCAGGTACTGCATGTCCCGGAGCGCGTCGAACGTGAACGGGTCGCCGGGGCGAGTGCCTGCCATGGACCGGACCGAGCGGACCTCGTCGGCGATGCGCGCCACGACGTCCGGCCGGGACGACACGAGCCAGAAGAACCACGTGAGCGCCGAGGACGTGGTCTCGCGGCCGGCGATCAGGAAGCTGAGGACGATGTCCCGGAGCGCCTCGTCGTCGTGTTCGTCGCTCGCCACGAACCTTGACAGGACGTCGTCTCTGTTTTCTTCCCCAGACGCGCTTTGACGGCGGGTGCGGACAATTTCCATGGCGAACCCATGGACGTCGGCGATGGCCTTCTTTAGGCGGCGCTCTTTGCCGACGTTGAGCCACCTCTTGACCTTCCAGGAGGCCGCGACGGGGTCCAGGAACCGGCTGACAATGAGGTCCTGCGCCTCGCCGAACGCGCGCATGAAGTCCGACGCCCCCTCCGTCAGGGCCCCGCCGTCGGCGAGGCAGCACGGGTCGTGCCCGAACGAGACCATGCAGATGGTGTCGAACGCGAACCGCTCGAGCACGTCCTGCATGTCGAGCACCACGCCGCCGGCGCCGGCGCCATCCGCGGCGCGTCGCAGTAGCGGGAGCAGCCTGTTCCCGACCTCGGCCTGCACGGAGTCGACGAGGAAGCCGCGGAGCGAGCGCGTGGTGAACTCGAGGCTGGCGTTCTTGCGCTGCCACAGCCACTGCTC